>NC_040092.1:11168645-12418645 GCF_003369695.1 Bos indicus x Bos taurus | reverse complement strand
CACACGGATTGGTACTATTGCTTGGGGAAGTCCAACCCTCCATCTTCCGCCCACCTCCACAAATCCTAAACGATCTGACTCTCTGTACCCAGACTTTGGCCTCAAGATACTTGAGATTGAAATACAAAATGCTTTTAATGAACTTCTTCACTGAAAATCTGATCACAGCTCTCCTCCCATTGGAGGACGGGAGCATACAGAAATAAGCATTTATTGAGTGCCTCCTGTACACTGAAGATTTGTATAAATTTGTATAAATTCCCCCTTTATCCTCCCTCTGCCATTATCATTTCCATCATACAGATGAGAAAACCGAGATCAGAACTCGAAAGCTTGCATTTTGTCCCCTCAACCCTTTAGCCTTTCTCTCTTTTTTTCCCCCTAACGGTTGCTCTTTGACTTAGCTCTAGTCTTATTTTAGTTTTTAAAAATTTCTTGGGCACACCACACAGCATGAGGGAAATCTCAGTTCCCCGACCAGGGATCGAACCTGTGCCCCCTTGCATTGGAAGGGCAGCATCTTAACCACTGGACTGCCAGGGAAGTCCTCTTTGGCTTCTCTCTGAAGTGGATTACCCACTGCCTCTCTTGAGAAAGGCTAAGCTTACTTGTAGGCATGTTCGAATGACATCTTCTTTAATCTCCTAATCATCTTGGCTCCTCCACACACACACTAAATTCTTTCTCAAGTCAGAGGAAGAAGCAGATGGATGTTTTGAAACCCACAAGATGCAAGTGGGGCCCAAGGTGGGAGTCTTCATAAAGCAACTTTACTTTTGGCTTCTCTTTCTTTCGTTCCTTCTTTCTTTTACTCTGCTGGGTCTCAGTTGCAGCATGCAGGATCTTTTTAGTTGCAGCATGCAGGATCTTTTTAGTTGCAGCATGCAGGATCTTTTTAGTTGCAGCATTTGGAATCTTCTAGTTTCTGCCGTCGAACTCTTGGTTGCGACATGTGGGATCTAATTTCCTGACCAGGGATCGAACCTGGGCCCCCTGCATGGGGGAGCTTGGAGTCTTAACCACTGGACCACCAGGGAAGTCCCTTGTCTTCCACTTCTGTCAAATGTATTCATCAGAAGTTTCTCCCACTGTCCCCAGGTGAATGCTGTCTGAGGCTTTTTCTACCTACTCTTTAGTGATGCTGGTGGTGCAAAGTCACTTTAGTCATGTCCAACTCTTTGTGACCCCAGGGACTGTAGCCTGCCAGAATCCATGGGATTCTCCAGGCAAAGATACTGGACTGGGTTGCCAAGTGATAAAAGACACTGTCGTCCCTTTATATCACCACATCTCATTCCACGAGTTACGATGCCCTGTCCAACTGCAAACTGAATTTAAAATCAACTCATCTTCCATCTTCCAGATGAAAGTGAAAGTCACTCAGTCGTGTCCGACTCTTTGTGACCCCATGGACTGTATAGTCCATGGAATTCTCCAGGCCAGAATACTGGAGTGGGTAGCCTTTTCCTTCTCCAGAGGATCTTCCCAATCCAGGGATCAAACCCAGGTCTCCCACATTGCAGGTGGATTCTTTACCAGCTGAGCTACAAGGGAAGCCCAAGAATACTGGAGTGGCCTATCCCTTCTCCAGGGGATCTTCCCATCCCAGGAATTGAACCGGGGTCTCCTGCATCACAGGAGGATTCTTTACCAACTAAGCAATGAGGGAAGAACCATCCAGGTAGGACCTGCTAACTGGTCTCTTTTTCGTTTGTCATTTTTCTGCCCCCACTGGCCAACTTTGACTTTTGGGTTTGAACAGGTTGGGGTAGAGAAAGGAGAGCAATGTGTGGAAGTTCTTGCTTGACTGACTCAATTAATGGTTCTAGCTTCTCGAGACTGACCGGCCCCCACGTGGGCACTGGAGGAGTGGAGATGGAGATGCCCTGTCGCTGAGACCCATTCACCTGCTGTCCTTGACCTGGGCTAAGAGAGCACCACTTTGCTCACTGTTTAACCTTCCTGTAGCTTCCCGGAATCTTGCAATGGCATTGGTGCCTCTCTGCTGGGATCCTCCCACCTCTCCAGGTTTCTCTTCTGACTGAGGGTGACATCTACTGTGCTCTCACACACGTTGCTCACACTGGGCTGTGAGACGCGCTCAGAACCATTTGCTCCAACAAGTTCTGAGAGTGAAGCCTTTTCCTAAGGGAGTCACTTCTCCTTTAGCTGAGCAGATAACCAGTCTGATTCTGTATCTTTTCTCCCTTGTGGATGGGAGCCAGATAAAAGCTCAGCATGTATCCATGCTGTAGCCTCCAGGGCTTCCAGGAGGCTCTCTGGGTAGTTTCCTTCAAGTTCCTGTTTCTTGCCCTCGAATCAAAGTATCTGCTCCACCCTACTCTTTGGGGAGTTAGAACTTATAGTATACATTTCTAAAAAGACGTATATTCTTCTCAGCTCTGCTTTCAGACCCGTTTCATATACTTGATGGAGGCGAGAGGAACGAGTCAACTCATTAGTTCTTTGGCGTCAACTTGGGAACTTTTGTAGCGCAATTAGTGTCACGATTTGGCATTGTTATTGGCGATCACGTGTGTGAATGGCCCTGCTTCTTCGCCTTTTCTAGTCTGCAAGCCCTTTACAGGTTCTCACTAAAGGGGAATAGTTTATTTCCCCACCTCTTCCAGCTGGACCGGCCACATGGTCTACTTAGACCTGTTGATTGTTGTAGGAATGACGGTGAGTTGAGCCTTGGCGTCAAGACTCCTTGTGGGTTTCTTCTTTCTCCCTCTCTTCCCCATCCCGTGTCTGCGGTAACCGTGAGAACATGCCCACGCTAGCCCACTGGAGGACAGGCAAATGGAGGGGAGCCAAGCCACACTGGTTGCCCCAGACAACAGCCAGCCAACCCCAGCGTCGTGTGATCAGTCCCAGCCAAGACTGACAGAGCTGCCTTGCTGCTCACTCAGACACACAGGCAATTATTGTTGATTATTCCAGGCTCCTGAAACTTTGTGCTGTTTATTAAAGAGCACTGTGTTGCCATTAGATAACTGAGAAGTAGCTGATAGCTACAGTCTTAGGGTTCCATCTGAAAATTCCATTTTGTCATAAAGATTACTCTTAACTATTGAATCTCAAAAAAAAAAAAAAAATCACTCATCTCCTCCTTCCAGTCCTTTCTGACATTAAAAAAGGAACCTCATGGCATTTTACTTATTTTAACTGTGTGTGATGATAAAACAAATTTCACAGTGTGTTCCCTATATAATGTTATTCCCTTGGCATTGCTCCATGAGGAATAATGTCCAAAGTCATATATGTTTAGAGGATGTTTTGTGAGTCCAGGACTAAGGGGAGGTGAATGGGGCACTTGCTGAGGGTGCAGAATCCAAGGCGGTGCCCCAAATCTCAGTAATCAAGATAGATAATAGTTTAATAAAGTATTATTAAAAAGAGAAATGCAAAAATCCATCGTGAGCAAAATATTACAATTTATTGGTAGATCATTTTTTGTAAGACTGTTAACAATGCCCTATCAAACTGCCTGAGAACCTGAGGAAAGAGGGAAAGTCAATATTATTAGCAGCTGGATACATCATCTTCCTACTACTATTTATAATGCCTCTGGCTTTCATAAAGGCTCTGACAAGGCCCGCAGAGAAGAGAGCTATTGACTCTTATTGCCTTTCTTAAAAAAAACTTGGGGAAAGGAGATACCAGAGTGCCGGGGGAGCTGGTGGGTGTGCACTCAAGTCATTGCTATGCTGTCCCTAGAAGAGGGTTGTACAAGACCTGCTCCTGATTAGCCCTGAGATCTTTTTCTCTCCAGCTTCTATTTCTCCAAGTGCAAAATGAAAGGAGAGGAATAGATCTCAGAAGACTATCCAGGCATAAAATTCAGTTTCTATTGTGTAAGTTCCTGAATTATTACATGGCTGCAGGTCTTCAGAGCCTCAGAGAGATGGGCACCCTATGATGAGGGGAGTCCTCTACCTTGTATGAAGGATGTCTTGTTCTGGATTGCCTTCTAAGACAGTGGTCTTCAGGACATGGTTCCTGGGTCAGCAGTATCGGCATCATTGGGGAATTTGTTAAAAAGGCAAATTCTCAGGCCCCACCCCAGAGCCTGGGAATCAGAAGCTCTGGGGTTTGGGGTCCAGTGACCTGTGTTTTAAGGAGCCCTCGTGGCGATTCTGATGCATGTTCAAATGTGAGGACCACTGCTCCAAGGCACCAGAGCGTGTTGCCGAGAGCTCATGATCAACCATCATTTGTTACTGATATCACTGCCCATGGACCATGTGCCAGGAGCTGCAGAAGTCTTTACCTGCCGATCTCAGTGAATCCCCACAACACCTGTGAAGTGGGTGCTGTGATGTTCACCCCCATTTTCCTGATGCATAGAGCTGTTCACTTGCCCAATGTCACACAACAATTAAGTGGCAGAGCTAGGACTTGAACCTGGATCTGTCTATTCCAAAGCATGCCATAGACTTGCCTCTTCTGGAGAGACTCACTTTTCAGCCCCAAAGCACAAAAACGGTGGGAAAGGATTGGATTTAGCAAGGTCAGGAAACTGTAGTCACCGAAACCGTCCTTTGTTTAAGCATCAATATTACTTGGGGAGTTTCTTTTTAAACTTCCTAATACCCAAGCATCATCATCTCTGGGCATTGGGACCTCAATACCTTCTTTTTTTTCTTTTTTTTGGCCACACTGCAACATGCAGGATCTTAGTTCCCTGACCAGGGATCAAACCCGAGCCCCCTGCAGAGGAAGCGTGATGTCTTAACCAGTGGACCACCAGGGAAGTCCCAGGACCTCAATACTTTCAGTGCTGCCTCGGAGATCCCAATGTGCCCTTAAATGGGAAACCACTGGTTTAAAGAGTTTCCTTCCCTGAACGACAAGGACCTCCTGTATGTAGCACAGGCAACTATGCTCAGTATCTTGTAATAACCTGTAATGGAAAAGAATCTGAAAAAGAATATGTATGTGTATGTGTATACATATATATATATGTGTGTGTGTGTATGTATAACGGAGAGCTTCCCAGGTGGCACTATTGGTAAAGACCCCCCTGGCAATGCAGGAGACATAAGACACAGGTTTGATACCTGGGTCAGGAAGTTCCTCTGGAGGAGGGCATGGCAACCCACTCCAGTATTCTTACCCGGAGAATCCCACAGACAGAGGAGCCTGGCAGGCTACAGTCCGTAGGGTCACAAAGAATCGGACACGACTGAAGCAACTTAGCACGCATGTATAACTGAATCATTTTGTTACATACTTGAAACTAACATAACACTGTAAATCAACTATACTTCAGTAAAAATAAATAAATAAAATAGTTTCCTTCCCAGTTAGGAGACTGGCTCCCATCTCCCCGCTTTATTTCCGCTCCATTCTGTACCCATCATCAACTTGATGCTGCTTCTGGTATCCACAGGAAAAAATCACAGAATGAGTCATCTTGGGCCCTCAATGGATCATCTGTGGTTAATAGAATTCGAAATATAGAGCTCACAGTTGTTGGTTTTTTTCTTTTTTAACCAAGGGAGAAACAGAGGCTCAGAGGTGTGGGGGGGTGACCTTCCCAAGGTCACCCAGCGCAGCAGACCCTTGTGGGGGAGGGTCTCTCAATACTCCCCCTCCCCACAAAGAGCTCCCCACTACCTGCCCCCAGGCTAAGCAGACTGAAGCCTTAAACCCTTTCACTTTGAGAGAAGCCCTCAAGTCCTCTTGCGGTTTTGATTCCTCTTCTGCAAATGGCACTTTGCTTTTGCTCCTAAATTCCTTCCAGCTGTCAGATACGGAGCACTCCCTGATAAGGGTTTCCCCAGTGTGGGAGAGAAACATTTACCAGAGGTAACGGAGCGCACCAGGCTCCCTCCCCGACCCATTCCGAGCATATGGAATATATTGTGGTTGGAGGGAAATATATTTTAAGAATTTCTCCTGCATCTTTTCAGAGGCATTCCACCCAGGATTACTGCAGGTGTCATGAAAAGTAGGCTTTTTGCTCTCCGCCCTTCCCGCCCCCAGCGAAGAGGGGGCAGCCTCTGGCTTCGGAAATCAACTCCAGGGGTGTGAGGGTCTGAAGGAACCTCTGCCCAGGACCGGAGAAAAAGACCATGGGACCCAAACGCTCCGCGGTCCCAATTTCGCTGCTTTTCTGCTTTCCCTAGAGTGTGTGTTCAGGATGGGATGTTAGTGAGAATAATAAATATTTATTGAGTGCAATCTTTGCCTCCCCTTGCTGTGTCTTATACTAACCTATGATGTATGTTTCTGGATCTTTCTTTGTTTGTGGTCTGCCTTCCCTCATGGGACAGCAACGTTCCCATAGATGCAACTAGACCCTGGCTTCTAGAATATCGCCTTTCCCAGAGCTGGTACACAAATACATATTTTTTTAAAAATCTATTTATTTTGGGGCTGTGCTGGGGCTTTCTCTAGTTGCAGTGACCAAGGACTACTCTTCCTTGTAGCGTGCGGGCTTCTCATTGTGGTGGCTTCTCTTGTTGCCAAGCACTGGCTCTAGGCCCATGGGCTTCGGTAGCTGCAGCACGTGGGCTTAGCTGCCCCATGGCATGTGGGATCGTCGCAGACCAGGGATTGAACCCATGTCCCTGCATTGGCAGGGGGACTCTTATCCACTGGACCACCAGAGAAGTCCACACAATACATATCTGATGAATGAATGGGCTGATATTTTCATATTTATTCTGTGAGCACAAGCTCACAACCAACTGATTAGGGGAGGAAATGTTATGAACCCCTGTTTCACAGGTGAGAGGAATGAAGCACAGAGGGGTTAATTAACTCGACTCAGGTCACACAGCAAACTTGGTATGTAAGAGATCCTAGACATGCATGCTGGTCTACATTATTCCAATAACAATCCATGGGAGAGACAGGGAAAGTGCTTCAGGAGGCAAGTTTTTGGATGGGTACCTTAGAGCCCAATGTGTGTCAAACTCTAGGCTGGGCACCAGAGCTATAGCGGTGAATAAGATGCAATTGCTGCCTACAAAGAATTTATTGTCTGCTGATGGAGAGAGATGAGTCAAAAGTAATGACAATGCCATATATGTGTCATGATAAGGGGAGGCTCAGGGGACCATGACAGCCCTGAGTAAACATCTTTGCTGGTACCAACGAAAGCTTTCCAGAAAAGGGAACATATCACAACCATTACCGTCCTCTGCTTCATCTTCCCCATCATTGTTGTCATCCTCAAAACTGCAGTTTGCTAAGATCTTTCTTTGTTCCGGAGCTTCCCTGGTAATTCAGCTGGGAAAAGAATCTGCCTGCAATGCAGGAGACCCTGGTTCAATTCCTGGGTCAGGAAAATCCCCTGGAGAAGGGATAGGCTACCCACTCCAGTATTCTTGGGCTTCCCTGGTAGCTCACATGGTAAAGTATCTGCCTGTGATGCGTGAGACCTGGGTTCGCTCCTTGGGTTGGGAAGATACCCTGGAGAAGGGAACAGCTACCCACTTCCAGTATTCTGGCCTGGAGAATTTTGTGAACAGAGGAGCCTGGCAGGCTACAGTCCATGGGATCACAAAGAGTTGGACATGACTAAAGTGACTTAGCATGTGGGACAAAGAATAGTGTGTGAAAGTTGCTTGTGACCCCATGGAAGGTAGCCCACCAGACTCCATGGGCTACCTTGGAATGTAGGTATGTCCATGGAATGCTCTAGGGAAGAATACTGGAGTGGGTTGCCATGCTCCCCTTCAGGGAATTTTTCCTAACTCAGGGATTGAAACTGCATGTCTTATGTCTCCTGTATTCTTTACCTCTAGTGCCACCCGGGCCAAATTCCATACATTTAAAAAGTATAATTCTCTTGCCTGGGCCCTTAGGTCTAATCGATGGAAGTCATGAGGGTAGCATTGCGTGGTACAGAATGTGGCTTGTCAGGCAAGAGGATTTATGAGCAGGGCTCCTGCCCGTGGCCAGGGTGGGCAGAGGTGGGCGATGGTAATGCAGCACGCAGGCCAACGGGCTTCCCAAGACCCATCGTCCGGCTTGGTCGCAGAAACAGCATCATAATCCCAGTCTTGGTTCGCTAGGGATCTCCCTGGTCTTCTCTTCCACTGGATGGATGGATCGTCCGACTGGGATGATCAAGGGGCCCAGACGCTCAGATGGAGCTGTCTCTTCCTTCTCCGTACGGAATCTGCCAGGGTACTGTTATCTGTCCCCTTCCCCTCGCCCGGGCACTGTGTCCCAGTCCCTTACATAAACCATGGTTTTGTGATAGCCGGTCTGGCCACCTCTTGTGATGTGTTCAGGTGCTAAACTCATAACCCCTTCTGGAGGAATCCCGTCCGCAGTTCGTCTAAGTGGCAGTGAGCCTTTCTGATGGGCCAGCTGATTTAATCATGCCACAGCTGGTCATATCAAGTGATCCGGCAGCCCCACTGATTGTCTGAAGGACAGCAGCCTGTTGTCTGATAAAATACCAGTGGCCTGTGAGGACCGGCACACAAGAGGAGCTGGCTCCTCTGTTTCTACCTTCTTTTTTTTATAAAATATTTTTAAAGGACCACTTTAATCCCTTGGTTGAGATTTTTCCTGTATTTATTTGCTCAGTGGTGGCCCTCAGGGTTACAATATGCATCTTTTGAGGGGGGAGATGTGGACCATTTTAAAAAGTCTTTATTAAATTTGTTACAATAGTGCTTGTTTTATGTCTTTGGGGGGCTTCTTTTGGTCCCAAGGCACATAGGAATCTTAGCTCCCTGATCAGGGATCAAACCCCTACTCCCTGATTGGGACAGCAAAGTCTTAACCACTGGACCATCAGGGAAGGCCCACAGTATGTGTCTTCATTAATCACCATCTCATTCAGATCTGTACAGTTTAATTCTGGTGAAATATAAAAACTTTACTCCCATATAGCTCCCTTTTCTCCTCCTCCTTTGCCCTTGACTCTGTGGAATCTGCTTGTTACAGACGGCAAAATATACATAAAACCATCATAAGATTGTTAAAGTATATTGAGTATTTCTGTGAACCGGGGCTCTCTGTCAAGCCCTTCTCATGGATGATATCACTTATCCTTAAAAACCAAACCATAAGGTAGTACTATAATTATGTCCATCTTACAGACAGGAAAATCTAGAGCTTGAGAGTGTTCTGAGTCACTTTCTCACTGACATATTGCTAGCAAGTGGTGGAAATGGGAATCTAACCCACACAACATGGCTCTTACAACCTGGAGAGTGAGCCAAACGATTTCAGACAGTCAGGTTAAGAGGTAATGAATCCTTCTATGTATAAACTAATGAGAACCTACTGTATAGCATAGGAAACTCTACTCAGTGCTCTGTGGTGATCTAAATGGGAAGGAAATCAAAAAAAAGGGGACATACGTATACATTATCCCGGATTCATTTTACTGTACAGTAGACACCAACACAAAGTTGTAAAGCAACTATATTCCAATAATTTTTTTTAAGTGATAAATCCATACTGTAAGGACCTACCGTATAGCATAGGGAATTATATTTAGCATCTGGTAATAACCTATAGTGAAAAAGAATCTGAAAAAGAATATATATATATAAAACTGAATCAGACTTAGCTGGTGGTCCAGTGGTTAAGAATCCACCTACCACTGCAGGAGACACAAGAGATGTGGGTTTGATCCCTGGGTTGGGAAGATCCCCTGGATAGGAAATAGCAACTCACTTCAGTATTCTTGCCTGGAGAATTCCATGGACAGAGGAACCTGGTGGGCTACAGTCGAGTCAAACACGACTGAACACACACACATGCACGCTAGTGCAGAGGACACGGGCTCAGTCCCTGGTCTGGGAAGATCCTACATGCCTCGGGGAACCTAAGCTAGAGAATAGCCCCCACTGGCAGCAATTAGAGAAAACCTGCATACATCAAAGAAGACTTAGTGCAGCCGAAAATAAATAATTTTTAAAAATCGAGTCACTTTGATGTACACCTGAAACAAACACAACATTTTAAATCAACTATACTTAAAAAAAATGGTGATGAATTCAGCTTCACTTTGTGGGTAGGAGACGGGAAGTTCAAGGCTGTGTTCTGGAGTCTGAGCTAAAATGTGGCTAAGATTTGTTAGCCTCTTCTTTCCTAAGCAGCTTGCTGTTCAAGATTTGACCCATACTCAGCACCCACTGTGTCACCAGGACTTGGGGAAAGGATTTCAAGATGCATCATTCCAAGATGCCTGGACCACCTCTCACTTAGCACTCCCTGCTCCAAACCCCTCCTCCATGCATTTGTTTGGAAGATGTTGGATGTCCTAGTAAGGGATCATTAAAAATGTAGCCAAGTGCGACTTGCATATTTCCCACCTTCTCAGTGAGCCTGAACTAATGGGTCAGTCCATAGTGGCTCAGAGGAAATCAATACTTTCCCCCTGGTCCCCTAGCTCCACAGTAAGCCTGACTCAATTGCCTCCTCCTGTTTAACCCTTCCTTGTAATTCGGGCAAGAAAGCATCTCTGATGACTCACTAAACATTCTTTTTTTTCTCTTGGGGAAGAAACTCCCTCTGTGCTTTCTCTCCCTTGAGCGCTAGCTGAGACTACTTTTCCCTCTCTCTTGCCATCTATCTCCCAGACATATCTGCTTTGAATCATTGCATAAGTATAACCAGGAAGCAAAGATTCCCCTTTAACAAAAGGCAGAACTTGACTTCAGGGCTGATTCCAATCTTGGTGTAATTCCATCCCTCCTTCCTCACTTGAATCTAGTGGAAGTCAATAAATAGAATGGTGAGGAAGGTGTTGATGGCTCTGACCACCCCTCCGAGGACTCTTCACACACCCCATCATCTTTTCCCGGGAGACAGATCTGTGTCATTTAACCTGCTTTCAGAATGCGAAAGCACTTTCTTCTTTGGCTCTCAAACCATTTTTTCAATTATGATCAAACAGATCCCACTAATCTCTCTTAAAAGCTAGTGCGTGACTGAGCCAGGATTCGAACACAAGTTGTCTGACCCAAGTTGTGTCTTGCTGGTACCCATTACAGCTCATCATGGGGCTCTCACGCCTGCTTGTGATGTTGATGACTGCTCTGTAAAGCCCACCCCAACAGCAGGAAGGTCACTGCAGTTTACAGGAGGATCAAGTGAGGTGCAAAAGGGAAGGGAGTCAGAGCCAAAGCATCCCAAGATGCAAGAGACAGAAATGGAGGTTCCTGTCCCCTCTTCTCATGCTCACCTCACTCCATACACGGATGTTCTGAGGACTTTCCTTTTGCTTTCTCAACACAAACATCCCCATTGAGTCTGACACCCGAATTAATCAAGATGCAAAAGACTCAAATTGATTAAGATAGTTCATTTCTCCCTTTCATATCAGTCCAAGCACAAGCCATCCAGGACTGAAATGACAGCTCTGTGGTTGCCCTGTACTCAGGTTTGTTCTATCTGTTCACATCCCATTGGTCTGAACATAGTCACATGACCATAACTAACTGCAGAGGAGACTGGGAAATGTAGTCTTTAGCTGGATGATCATATACCTAGCTAAAAATTGGGGGGAAATCCTTTACTAAGTGAAGAAGGAGAGAATAGATAGTTAAGAGACAACGATTTCTGCCACAAGTATTCAAATAATTGATACATGTTTGATACATGCATAATTATGTGTGTGTTTAAATGTCCTATATACTCACTATTACACAGATAATCACAGATGATATTTTGGAGTACTTTTTTTCTAGATATTTTATATTAGTCAGGTCCTGGTAGAAAAATATATTTGGCACGCTGAAACAAGTAACGGAGTAACGTTTAATAAATGAACTACTTAAATTATGTGCACAGGGTGTAAAACCACAGGGCTAGTGATAGAGGTGTCTCAGTCCTGTTCACTCAGAAAAGTGGAATCACGTGGACTTTTGTAACATGTCTGTGTATCTCTCTGTCTGTCTATGCATCATCTATCTATCTGCCTACCTACTGTCTATCTATCTATCTATCTGTGTTTGTACTCAGTTGTTCCCTTGTGTCCGACTCTTTGTGACCCCATGGACTATAGCCCACCAGGCTTCTCTGTCCATGGGATTTCTCAGGCAAGAATACTGGAGTGGGTAAACATTTTCTCCTTCAGGGGATCTTCCCGATCCAGGGATCAAGCCTGTGTCTCTTACGTCTCTTGCTTTGGCAGGTGGATTCTTTATCACTGAGCCACCTTGGAAGCCCATGTATAGATGTATATACACATAAAATACAAGAAAAAATGGTGCTTCCCGATTAAGGGATATCATCATTATTTTTTTTCTTTATCCTTGGGCCAAAGTTCTTTTTGGAAGGGTTCTGAGATAGATTGTTGTGAAACTGAAGACAAGTGACCATCTTTCTACTACAGCTTGTTAGGTGCTTGATCTCGGAATAGTCACTGGCCTTCTCTGAGATGCGCCATGCTGGCTTGTCAGCTGGGGTTACCCCCCCTTGCGATGGTTTCTCCTGAGAGCTCTGGTGGGAAAGGGATGATGAGAAAGGGTGGCAGTGTTTTCTCGGGGCATAGAACAACCTACAGAGCGGACCGACGTTATTTACAGAAACCTCATCAGGGATTTACAATTCAATAGCCCTTCGCTCTTTCCGCTTCAAAGTCACAGCAACTTCTGCAAAGTCAACTTAGCCAGGGCAGACTATGTATTTGTTCTTGCTCAGAGGTTAGAGTCATAGAAAACTCCTTCTTCTGCTCTTCGAGGCCCTGTGTGATCTAATCCTTCCCTCCTGTCACTGTCTGTCCTGAATTTCTTTCTGCTTCTTTTATTTAAAAATGAAGTACACAGGACTTCCCTGGTGCTCTAGTGGTTAAGACTCTGCGCTGCCAATGCAGGGAGCTGGGCTTCAATCCCTGGTTGGAGAACTAAGATCCCACATACCCCCAATGCCAAATGGTGTGGCTTAAAAAATAATAGCAACTAAAAAGATATCAATTAAAAATTGATATATATGATTGTTTTCAGTATTATTTTTGCCTTTTTTTGTCTTTTATGTCTTTTTCAAAATAAATAAACATTTAGTTCCTAACTAAAAAAAAAAATTTTTTAAAGAAGTACAAATTATTATTTTTTTTCTTTTTCTTTTTAATATTTATTCATTTGTTTGCCTGCACTGGGTCTTCGATGTGGCACCTGAGCTATAGTTCCCTGACCAGGGATGCAACTCAGGGTCTCTGCATTGGGAACATGGAGTCTTAGCCACTGGACCACCAGAGAAGTCCCCTTTAGCTCTGACATTTTCCTCTGTCCCCACGACTTCACATAGCAGGCTTTTTTATACAATGCAGGTCTCCACTTAAATGTCACCTCCTCAGAGATGCCTTCCAGGATTATCCAGCCTAAAATCCTCCCTATGACACTGATTCCTGCATCTACATCACCTCGTTCCATTGTCTGAACAGTGCTCATCACCCTTTGAAAATCTTATTTATGTATGGTTTACCTTTAGCATCCACCTGCTAGGATGTGCACTCAATGAGAGTAAGAACTTTGCTACAAGAATAGCATCCAGGATGTATTCGGTTCAGTTCAGTCGCTGAGTTGTGTTCGACCCTTTGCGACCCCATGGGCTGTAGCACGCCTGGCTTTCCTGTCCATCACCAACTCCCAGAGCTTACTCACACTCATGTCCGTCTAGTCGGTGATGCCATCCAACCATCTCATCTTCTGTCGTCCCCTTCTCCTCCTCCCTTCAATCTTTCCCAGCATCAGGGTCTTTTCAAATGAGTCGGTTCTTTGCATCAGGTGGCCAAAGTAGTGGAGCTTCAGCTTAGGAATCAGTCCTTCCAATGGAAACTCAGGACTGATTTTCTTTAGGATGGACTGGTTGGATCTCCTTGCAGTCCAAGGGACTCTCAAGAGTCTTCTCCAACACCGCAGTTCAAAAGCATCAATTCTTTGGCGCTCAGCCTTCTTCACAGTCCAACTCTCACATCCATATATGACCACAGGAAAAACCATAGCTTTGACTAGACGGACCTTTGTTGGCAAAGTAATGTCTCTGGTTTTGAATATGCTATCTAGGTTTGTCATAGCTTTTCTTCCAAGGAGCAAGCGTCTTTTAATTTCATGGCTGCAGTCACCATCTGCAGTGATTTTGGAGCTCCCCAAAAATAAAGTCTCTCACTGTTTCCATTGTTTCCCTGTCTATTTGCCATGAAGTGATGGGACTGGAAGCCATGATCTTAGTTTTCTGGATGTTGAGTTTTAAGCCAACTTTTTTACTCTTCTCTTTCACTTTCATCTAGAGGCTTTTTAGTTCTTAGGCACTCAAAATTTATTAAATAAATGAATCAAAAGTGGTGATTGGGGGGACTGAGATCTGAATTAGGGGTTGGTCGGAATAATGAATACATATAAAAGATACCATCAGCTGATGACCATGGCAGACTGTTACATATCTCTTATTGCCCCTCTTCTCTTCCTTCAGTAATAGAGCCTCCAAGTTTTTGCTAGATACTTGGCTAATTAGAATAGAGATTACGTTTCCTGGCCAGTCTTTTACAGCTGGGCGTGGCAATGGGACTGAGTCAAAGCAGAGAGGATGTGTGTTTTTCAAGGTAACACCCTTGGAAACAAGTGTTCTCGCCACTTCCTGCTACACCCTTCTCAGAAAGAAGGTTGGAATGCAGACTTGATGTCAGGATCTGGGGCAGCCATATTGGATGCCACAGGTTAGAGACAGCAGAGTCACAAGATTGAAGGAGGCTGGGTCCCTGATATCAGTGAACTCCCAAACCTTGACCACTGACCCAGATGTCTACTTTCATGAAAAACAAGCTTTCATCATTTTCTAGTCACTGCATTTAGATGTCTCTTTGTTAACATGGCTAAATCTATATCTTAACTAATAATTCTACTTTCCTTCTGGTTTCATAGTCCAATCATTTGATGTGGCTGTAAAATATTTCATCAATCTCTTCAGCCACCATCCTAGCAACAATTGGAAAGGCCTCACTTTGAGATGATGTGTTCAAGAGACTTGACCATTTCCCTTCATCCTCGTCTCGCTAAGCTTCTGATGTAGACAAATGTTTCTTGAGGTTTGGTTCTTCCTAAGATACAGAAACACACATTGGAGACAGATTCTTTCCTCTCAGTTATGTGAGATCCCCTCTTTGAAGCAACTGTATTGTTTTCTGGTTTGCTACCTTCTCAAAAATAATTTATCTTCTCTGTGAAATTCAGGAAACAGAATCTGTGGATGCTTTCTAATCCAAGAGGGAGAACTTGATTTTTCCTTTGACTTTCAAACCCCATCAGAAAAAAATAGCATCTAAATTTAAACTGGAACTTGAAAAAACTCTATGCCTCTGGGATGGCAGGGGGTGGGGGGTGGGGTGGGGACATTGATGACTCTGGCAAAGGGTTTGTAGGAACAAAGTTTGAATTGTTTTTAGCAAAGCTATTTGGCTTATTAACTTTTTTTGCCTTTAAAAATGGACACATAAAAAATTTCCACAGGGACTCCTGGAAGCCAAAGCAGAATTACTTTCTCTGCACAACCCCAGTTTTGTTACCAAGTGTGAACTGCTCAGATTTAATTTCTTTGGGAAAACAGGGCCTGCCATGGGACTGTTTGCTATTCCAGCATGGAGCATAAAGCTGTTGCAAAGGACTCTGGGAATCTTGAACTCCTGTGCTCATTCTTTAGTGAGAACATACCATATGCTAAGCACAGTGGTACTTAAGTAGGTTTACCAGATGCTAAACTCCAGGGCTCCTCACTCCCCTTAGTCCCTTCCCCTGCATGTATGCACGGTGATAAGTTTTGTAAAATTTGCAAAAGTAAAGTTTAAAGCCCCTTCCTCTTTCTAAAAAAAAGGGAAGTTGGGAAGAAGCCCAACTTCTTTTTAATATTTATTTATTTATTTGGCTGTGTCAGGTTTTGACTGTGGCACCTGGGGTCCTTCACTGCAGCTCACGGGTTCTGTAGTTGTGGCATGCAGATTTAGTTGCCCCATGGCACGTGGGATCTTAGTTCCCTGACCAGGGATTGAACCCACGTCCCCTGCATTGCAAGGTGGAGTCTTAACCACTAGACCACCGAGGAAGCCCCATCTATTCCAACTCTTTCTCCATTATGGTTTCTCTCATGTCATTTGTGACCTCAGGCATTTTGGGGACCCATCTAAAGGAAAGTGGAATTGGTAGAATGTTTAGTTTTGGTCTAGTGGTATATTTTATTGTGGTTTGCACTTGGATAGTTATCGCAAGGTTTTCCTAGTGGCTTCTGGGAATATGCCTATGACTCAGGCTGTGGCATGAACATGTCCAATGTCCCCCGACCCTGGGAATATGTGGGGAGTGGAGGGAAAAAGATGCCAGAAGAAAGACTTATCCAGAGTGAATAATATTAAAAAAGAATAGTTTATATGAAGAGTGGAGTATGCATGTCTTGATTATATCTGCCCTCTCCTGCTCAAAGATGTCTGATGGCTTGCCAGTGTCCACAGGACTCTTTAGCCAGGCATCCATGCTCTTCTGTGTGGGGCTCCAACCCATCATTCCAAAATCCTCCCCCTCCTCTCCTCCATATTGTCTCTTCTGGCCCCTGGGTTTACGTGGATTTTTCTACTTCATTGATCACTGACCACAGCAAGAAAGTTGGGGATCTGTGAGTCAAACCCTGGACTGTCTGCCTCTAAAATCTGTGCTTTTAATGACTGTATTAGACTGTTCCACTGGCAAAGAACTATTTATGAACTGCCAAGTTGCAGCTGGTCATGCAGATAAAGACTGCATTTCTCAGCCTCCCTTGTAGCTGTTCATGGCCATGTGACTAAATTCTAGACATATGTAACTTCCTCCTTGTGCCATCCAAGGGTAGGGATGTGTCCTCTACTTCCTCTTGCCCTTCCCCACTGGCTGAGTGAGCAGTAGCCTTCTTAGACCATGATGAAGAAGGCTCCTGTTGACTATGGCAGAGAAACCCAGCATGAGAGCCCTCACTCCATGGAGCCACTGCAATAGCCCTGGATCCCTTATGCGCAGACTATCACCAAGCAGAGAAATAAATTTGTATCTTACCGAAGCCCTATTTATTTTGGCCTTTGCTCTAGTGACTTAAGTTCTATTCTGACTAATAAATTGCCCTCCTGCCACAACTTTTATATTTTGTGTTTCTTTTTTACTTGCAGTGTATGTAGGGAGAGGCTGGTGGAATGATACACTGTGGGCTGGTAAGCCCTTGGAAGTCACTCGCAAGGCAAGGAAACAGATACCCCAAATTCTCCTGGTACCACAGTGTAGCCAATGCCCCACTCTCAGATCCCAGACCCAGAGCTCACAGCAGCTGCCTTTGGAACACAGCCTTTTCCCAGGACTCATTCCTCTGGCCGGAGCTATATTACAGGCAAAGTAAACAAAATTGACTGTTTCCATCGTAACTTCACACTTTGCAGAAGGAAGTTGGAACTTGGACAAAGGACAGGTTTTCCTGGAGAGGATAAGTGAAGGACATTATGGACCCTTCTATGAGTGGATTCAGTTGACCCCTTCTCAATGGGGTAAATAAGTGTCATGTTTTGGAACCAATAGGGCGAGGATTTGCCTTGCCGATTCTCCATCCACTTCTGCTTGGCTGTTCTGGGGCCTTCCTCCCTCTGGGGTACCAGGTGGGTACAGAGGTAGGTGGTACTATGAAGGTTGGTGGGGGGATGGTGGCTGTAGCTCCATGAGATGCTTTTCCAACCCAGGGGTTACACTGCCTGACATTGCACCAGCAAGAAATGAATAACTGTGGCTCAAGCATCACCCTCTTCCTCCCCAGTCCTCATTTATGGGGGAAGAACAGCTGGTCTCATAAAAATAATTGGAGCTACAATTTATGTTGACTGGGTTTCAACTTCTAAATTTTGCACAGCGCTCGGTGGAGAAAGCCAAGAACACAATTACCCCTGTTTCTCTTACTGAGTTGGGGAATGGAAATGCCTTTGAAAGAAACAGCAAATGTGTAGCTCATTAGCCTCTCCGTGTGAAAAGAACTTCCAGGTCCTGTCTTCCCAGGCGGTCGAATCCGCTCTTTGCATCCACGCCCAGGGGTGTGAGGACAATCTTTGCTGTTGCAAGGCTGAGTTGACTTAGGCTCACAAGGTGGTCAGCATGTGGTTGGGCTTACCATGTGGGCTCAGTGAAGTCTGTTGAATGAAAAATAGTCTAACATAAATAAGTTCCAAGGAGATATTGTGCAATACAGGGAATAGAGCTGATACTTTATAAGAAACAGAGTATAACCTTTCAAAATTGTGACTCACTTTGTGGCATATCTGCAGCTTGTATTTTGTACATCAACTATACGTCAATAAAAAAGAGGGCAAGAAAAGTAAAATAATATGTCATTTGGGGTCCCAGAAGGAGGACATTTGGGGTCCCAACTCATGGTGACATGAACTGGGGAATTTGAAAGGAGTTGGATAAGGAGACTGTTAATAAAGTTGTGGACAGGAGCACAGATGCTGGTAAGGGCTAGGGGATGTTTTGTGAATTGTAATAGCAAGTTTGGGCTTCCTAGGTGGCTCAGTGGTAAAGAATCTGCCCACTTATGCAGGAGACAGAGGAGATGTGAGTTCGATCCCTGGGTTGGGAAGATCCCCTGGAGGAGGAAATGGCAACCTGCTCCAATATTCTTGTCTGGAGAATCCCACGGACACAGGGGCCTGGTGGGCTGCAGTCTGTTGGATCACAAAAAGTTGGACGCGACTGAGCATACATGCATGCCTAGGTTTAAAAGGATGAGAGGAAGTAGTAGTCATTGGAATTCAAAGTTGAAACTCACATGGAGACAGCTACCTGGAGAAAAGCTGTGACTCTATGTTGAAGTCACATCCAATCCAAGGCAAAAACCCTGGAGTAAATACTGAAACCCAACTCTGCTCCCCACTTCCTACCTCCTCCTAGGGGCCCCAATGGCTGAACCCAACCAGAAGTTGGCAAGCATAGGAGCCCAGGGTACAGTCCACACGAGTTCACCTCCTAGGCACAGAGCAGGCTGTAGAATGGTGGGGAGCTGGCCCCGGATACATGGAAAATATCTGCCTCAAGTAGATACGGGTGATGCCCAGATAGAATTAGAACTAGAAATGACTATCTTTCAGCAGAACCCCTCCTAACATGCTCTTATGTACAGGGGTTGAAAATTAAACTAAACAAGAGTAGGTAACAATAACTTTTGGACACAGTGGGAGAAGAAGAGGGTAGGATGATTTGAGAGAGTAGCATTGAAACATACACACCACCACATATAAAACAGATTGCCAGTGGGAATTTGTTGTATGACTCAGGGAACACAAATCTGGTGTTCAATAATCTGGAGGGGTAGGAAGGGGTGAGAGGTGGGAGGGAGGTTCAGGAAGAAGGGGACCTGTGTACCCCTATGGCTAATCCATGTGGGTGTATGGCAGAAATCAACACAATGTTGTAAAGTAATTATCCTCCAATTAAAAATAAGATAAAATTTAAAAAGAATAGGTGACAATAATTGAGTGTTTGTTGCATGCTAAACACTCCTCTAGACACTTTGGACATATAAGATAATATATGATAATTTAATGTTCACAACCAGTTTATGAGGTGAGCATCATTCCTATCCCCATTTTACAGAAAAGGAAAAGAGGCAGAAGGAGATCACTCCATCCAAGATCAATACTGTTAGCAGAAGGCATGCGGGTTTGATCCCTGGGTCAGAAGATCCTCTGAAGGAGGAAATGGCAACCTGCTCCAGTATTCTTGCCTAGGACATCATGTGGGCAGAGGAGCCTAGCAGCTATAGTTCATGGGGTTGCAAAGAGCCGGACACGACTGATCTACTGAGCACAGGCAGACACTGGTTAGGTTCCCTGGGAAACAGGCTCTAAGGTCAAGCTTGGGATGCAAGCGGTTTATTAGGGGATGCTCTTACTAGCTGTGGAAGGGAGGTGAAGGCTGCAAGTGTGGGCATAGGGGAAGGTGGAGCTGTGGCTGAGACTTGGTCCTAGGTAACAGCATGGAAAACTCTGGATTTAGAATGGCTCTCTCAAGTTGTCTTAAGTTGGGCCAGCATGGCGGGAGGTCTTCGCATCGCTGCCACCACGAGCCGTTAGCTGTGAGTCACTTGCAGAAAGGTCTAACCATGGACCACACCATTCTCTGCAGTTGATAAGATCCCTGAAAGTGCTGAATGCTGAAGGCTCCCTGCAACAGCACAGCCAGCATCTGTGGATGTCATGGCATCACCATAGCCAGTGGCAGGGCCAAGGTCCTTATGACCCTGGGACAGGGCTCTTGTACCACTTTCCTTAGAATGAGTTGCAACGCAGTCACACCAAGCATCTCGAGCATCAGTGGCAGGCAGACCGCAACCATGACTCCATGGAGCAGCCTCCTCTGCAGGGTCATTCCCCAGCTCGGCAGCCATTGGTGGTTTATTCCCATTTCTGGCTGGCAAGGGAGACTGTGGCTGCCTTGCTCCAGGATTCATCCCTTCTGCCTCCTTGGGATGCTGTTGCCTGGAATGTTTCACAACAATTTTACAAACCCATCGCCAGTTACCTGCCACTTTTCTCGCTTTATTGAACCTGTATACTAATCTCTTCTGAGGCAGTGGGGACCTTCTCAAGTCAGAATGACTTGAGAAATTCCTCAGACAGAAAGCACTATCTCCTGGTATATTTCCCCTTTCTTCTCACACTTTTTGTTTAGGAAAAACCCTGAACTCTGGGGGGTATTTAGCACATTGTATTATAGTCATCAGTGTATTTTAGAAGTCTTCTTTGTACATTCCAACAGCTTAAACTCTTTCCTTGTCATCCATGTTATTGAAAAACATTTATTCTGCTTACAAAAATACTATTTCTAAAGTTATACCCATGCCATCCCCCAATATGGGAAAATTCAGAAAGAAAAATGAAAAAAATCCCCAGTCATCACCATACTTAGACTAGTAACATGGGAGAGAAGGACAGGTATTTTTTTCTCTTTTTCCCATAAATGTTTTTTTTCTTTCTTGCTTCCTCACTTCTTTTCTTTCTTTATTTTTCTTGTGAACAGTCAATTGTGGTTTTTTAATTGAAGTATAGTTGACATGCAATATTATGTTAAGTGTATATCATAGTAATTTGAAAACTAAACACATTATGAAATGATCACCATGATAAATCTAGTAACCATCTAAATGATTACAGTGTTATTGATTATATTTCTTATGCCAGGCTGGATGAAGCACAAGCTGGCATCAAGATTGCCAGGAGAAATATCAATAACCTCAGATATGCAGATGACACCACCCTTATGGCAAAAAGTGAAGAACTAAAGAGCCTCTTGATGAAAGTGAAAGAGAAGAGTGAAAAAGCTGGCTTAAAACTCAACATCCAAAAAGATGAAGATCATGGCATCCAGTCCCATCACTTCATGTCAAACAGATGGGGAGAAAATGGAAACAGTGACAGACTTTATTTTTTTGGGCTCCAAAATCACTGCAGACGGTGACTGCAGCCATGAAATTAAAAGATGCTTGCTCCTTGGAAGAAAAGCTATGACCAACCTAGACACCATGTTAAAAAGTAGAGATGTTACTTTGCCAACAAAGGTCCATCTAGTCAAAGCTATGGTTTTTCCAGTACCTGTATATAGATATGAGTGTTGGAACATAAAGAAGGCTGAGGGCCGAAGAATTGATGCTTTTGAACTGTGGCGTTGGAGAAGACTTTTGAGAGTCCCTTGGACTGCAAGGAGATCCAACCAGTCCATCCTAAAGGAAATCAGTCCTGAGTTTTCATTGGGAGGACTGATTCTTAAGCTGAAGCTCCAATATTTTGGCCACCTGATGTGAAGAGCTGACTCATTGGAAAAGATCCTGATGCTGGGAAAGATTGAAGTCAGGAGGAAAAGGGGACAATAGAGGATGAGATGGTTGGATGGCATCACAGACTCAAAGAACATGAGTTTGAGCAAGCTCCAGGAGATGGTGAAGGACAGGGAAGCCTGGTGTGCTGCAGTCCATGGGGTCACAAAGAGTCAGACGCGACTGAGTGACTGAACAACAACAAATATATTTTTGTAAGAACTGGAAGTGTGTACCTCTTAATTCCCTTCACCTGTTCCGCCCAATCACCCCCCCACCCCAACCCCCGCCTTGCCTGGCGACCATCAGTTTGCTCTCTGCGTCCATGAGTCTCTTCCTGTTTTGTTTGTCCGTTTGTGTTTTAGATTCCACATAAACATGAGATCCTACAGTAATTGTCTTTCTTTGTCAGACTTCTTTTACTTAGCATAATACCCACTAGGTTCAATCCTGTTGTCACAATGGCAGGATTTCCCTTTTTTATGGCTGATCAATATTCCATTGTATATATACTACATCTTCCTCATCTATTCATCTTAATTCTCCCAGGCCACTTCCTTACCTTGGCTACTGTACGTAATGTTGCAGTGAGCATCGGGGTGCACATATCTTTTCAAATGAGTGTTTTTATTTCCTTCGGGAAAATTACCCAGGAGTGGAATTGATGGATTGTACGGTAGCTCTATGCATGCCTTTCTGAGGCACATCCATACTGATTTCCATAGGGCTGCACCAATTACGTTCCCACCAGCAGTGCACAAGTGTTCCTTTATCGCTGCATCCTCACTAACACTTGTTATTCATTGTCCTTTTGACGATAACCGTTCTGACAGGTGGGAGGTGAACTCTCATCGTGGTTTTGACTTGCATTTCCCTGATGATTCGTGATTTAGAGCATCTTTTCACAGGTCTGTTGGCCATCTGTAAGTCTTCTCTGGAGAAATATCTATTCAGGTCCTCTGTCCTTTTAAAAATGGGATTGTTGTTGTCTTTCCACTGAGTTGTATGATTTCTTTAAGTAACTTTATTATGTGCAAATATCTTTACCATTCTGAAGGTTGCCTTTTAACTTTGATGATGGTTTTCTTTCTAAAACCTTTTCAGTTCAGTGTAGTCCCACTTGTTTATTTTTGCTTCTGTTGCCCTTGTCCAAGGAGACAGACTCAAAAAAAATATTGCTAAGACTGATCTGAGAGTCCTACCTATGTTTTCTTCTAGGAATTTTATGAGTTTAGGTCTTACATTTAAGCCTTTAATTCATTTGGAATTTATTTTTGTATATAGTGTAAGAAAATTGTCCAGGTTCATTATTTCATATGTGGTTGTCCAGTTTTCCCAACAGCATTTACTAAAGAGGCTGTCTCTCCCCCATTATATACTCTTGCCTCCTTTGTTAAAGAGTAACTGACCATTTAAGTGTGGGTTTATTTCTGGGCTGTCTGTTGTGTTGTGTTCTGTTGATCTATGTGTCCATTTGTGTTCCAGTACCATGATGTTTTGATTACTATTATAGTTTGATTTCAAACTATAATCTTTATATAAGATTATATAAAGGGAGCATGATACCTCCAAGTTCATTCTTTTTTTCCCCATTATTGCTTTGACTCTTGGGATCTTTGTGGTCCCAAACACATTTTAGGATCAGTTGTTCCAGTTCTATGAAAAATGTTGTTGGGATTTTGATGGGGATTGCATTGAATCTGTAGATCTCATTTGGTAGTATGAACATTTTAACAATATTAATTCTTCCAATCCATGAGCATGGCCTTAACTTTCCATTTATTTGAATTGTCTTTCTTTCATCAATGTCTTGCAGTTTTAGAGCACAGGTCTTTCTTTCACCTCCTTTATTAAATGCATTCCTAGGTATTTTATTCTGATTAATGCAGTTGTAGATGGGGTTGTTTCCTTAATTTCTCTCTCTGATAGATTGTTTTTAGCATATAAAAATGCCACAGAATTGTGTGTTTTAATTTTGTATCCTGCAACTTTACTCAATTTATTGATTAGTTCTAATAGTTTTTTGGTGAAGTCTATCGGAGTTTTCTATATAGCATCATGTCATCTGCAAACAGTGATAGTTTTACTTCTTTCTTTCCAATTTGGATACCTTGTTTCTTTTTCTTGTCTGATTGCTGCAGCTAGGACTTTCAATACTATGTTAAATAAAAGTGGTGAAAATGGGCATCCTTCTCTTGTCCCTCTTAGAGAAAATACTTTCATCCTTTCACCATTGAATATGATATTGATAGTGGGTTTGTCACATACGGCCTTTATTGTGCTGAGGCATGTTCTTTTTCTACCCACCAGATCAGATCAGATCAGATCAGTTGCTCAGTCGTGTGCGACTCTTTGCGACCCCGTGAATTGCAGCACGCCAGGCCTCCCTGTCCATCACCAACTCCCGGAGTTCACTGAGACTCACGTCCATCGAGTCAGCGATGCCATCCAGCCATCTCATCCTCTGTCATCCCCTTCTCCTCCTGCCCCTAATCCCTCCCAGCATCAGAGTCTTTTCCAATGAGTAAACTCTTCGCATGAGGTGGCCAAAGTACTGGAGTTTCAGCTTTAGCATCATTCCTTCCAAAGAAATCCCAGGGCTGATCTCCTTCAGAATGGACTGGTTGGATCTCCTTGCAGTCCAAGGGACTCTCAAGAGTCTTCTCCAACACCACAGTTCAAAAGCATCAATTCTTCGGCACTCAGCCTTCTTCACAGTCCAACTCTCACATCCATACATGACCACAGGAAAAACCATAACCTTGACTAGACGGACCTTTGTTGGCAAAGTAACGTCTTTGCTTTTGAATATGCTATCTAGTTTGGTCATAACTTTCCTTCCAAGGAGTAAGCGTCTTTTAATTTCATGTCTGCAGTCAACATCTGCAGTGATTTTGGAGCCTCCAAAAATAAAGTCTGACACTGTTTCCACTGTTTCCCCATCTATTTCCCATGAAGTGATGGGACAGGATGCCATGATCTTCGTTTTCTGAATGTTGAGCTTTAAGCCAACTTTTTCACTCTCCACTTTCACTTTCATCAAGAGGCTTTTGAGTTCCTCTTCACTTTCTGCCATAAGGGTGGTGTCATCTGCATATCTGAGGTTATTGATATTTCTCCCAGCAATCTTGATTCCAGTTTGTGTTTCTTCCAGTCCAGCGTTTCTCATGATGTACTCTGCATATAAGTTAAATAAACAGGGTGACAATATACAGCCTTGACGAACTCCTTTTCCTATTTGGAACCAGTCTGTTGTTCCATGTCCAGTTCTGACTATTGCTTCCTGACCTGCATACAAATTTCTCAAGAGGCAGATCAAGTGGTCTGGTATTCGCATCTCTTTCAGAATTTTCCACAGTTTATTGTGATCCATACAGTCAAAGGCTTTGGCATAGTCAATAAAGCAGAAATAGATGTTTTTCTGGAACTCTCTTGCTTTTTCCATGATTCAGCGGATGTTGGCAATTTGATCTCTGGTTCCTCCGCCTTTTCTAAAACCAGCTTGAACATCAGGAAGTTCAAGGTTCACATATTGCTGAAGCCTGTACCCACAGCAGTGCCTATATCGGATTCCTTGCTTGATAACTGGTCCTTGCTCTGTGCTTCCTTTTCTTCTCACCTCTTCCTCCTTCTTGTCTCCTTTCACCTCTCCATCTTCCGTTTACCTCTCTTGTGCCTTTAATCTGCCCAGAGCCTTGCAAGGACAGGCTTGTGACCTCCCTCTGAGGTCACGGATTTCCAGGAGTCCGGGATCTCCCTAGACTAGAGCAGATGTTCCCAAACTTGCAATCAGGAGGACCACCCAAGTAGCTTGTTAAAATATAGATTGCTGGCCCCCAAGCTCAGAGTTTCTGAGACTGCAGGTCTGGAAGGGCCCCAGATTATGAATTTTTAACAAGTGTTCCCATTGCTGCTCAGGAGGTCTCAGCTGGGAATCATTGACCTAGAGCACAGCTCCTCTGGGTCGACCACAGTCCTGGCAGATGAGGTGCAAAAGAGGCCCAGCCTCTAAAGCCAAGCTCTACAACCATCCTGATGGGCTGCCTTGGGCAACAGGGCGCCATCCTTTCTCCTATACAGAGGCCAACAATGAGACCCTCTTCATCAGGATACCTGTAAAGACATCATTTGAAAGTGCATTTGGGAGATTTTCCTGGTGGTCCAGTGGCTAAGATTCTGTGCTCCCAAAGCAGGGGACCCGAGTTTGATCCCTGGTCAGGGAACTAGATCCCACATGCTGGAAATAAGAGTTTGCATGCTGCAACTGAAAAAAAAAAATCCCATATACCACAACAAAGATCAAAGATCTCAGGTGTCTGAGATTAAATAAATATTAAAAAAGAAGAAGAAGAAGAAAAAGCCTTTGGCAAGTGGCTGGCACGTGGATGAAGCTCACCATGCATTGCAACATCTTAGTCTGTTTGGGCCCCTGTAACAGAATGCCGTAAACTGGGTGGCTTACAAACAACAACTGGTTTCTCAGTTCTGGATCACGGCACCAGCGGCTGGATTCAGTGTCTGTTGAAAGCGCACTTCCTAAACATTTTTACAGAGGCTTCAGCCTTTGTCCAGAAACCACAGGGTTTTTCAGAGATTGAATAAGAACAGCACAAGAGGACCATCTCTAAAGATGGCGGGAAAGGGGGTTCAGGGGACCCAGAGGCCAGAGAGATGGCCCCAGCCTGGCTGGCTCTCATCTCTGGGGACCATCCCCCCTTGACTCGAGGCAGACAGCAGCAGTGAGCATGGGGAGAGAGGTTGAAAGTATAGAGATAAATGCTAATCTCTAGTGTAAACATTTCTCAGGGCTGGACGCTCTCTGAATGTGCCCCAGTCCCCCACCCACCCACCCCCATCCCAGCGAGGGGATGAGATAGCTTGGGAGGCCAAGGCTGGTGTGGGATTGAGGGCAGGGAGACTGGGCAGAGATGGGGAGAGACAGGGGCCAAGGATATCCATCATTTATGTGCCTGACAACCCTGGGAGCAGCCTGATTGGAGACACAGGGAATCCTCTGATGGGTGGAAAAGAAGGACTGGTCACGGTGAGGCAGACGGGAGCTTCGGGGACCCTCCCCTTACATATTACAGGGAGGCCCAGCCCAGGTACTGTTCAAAGGTGATGTGTAATCCATGAACAGGTTGGTAATTTGAGCCAGGGAAACTTGAGTGTGACCTTGATAAGTTACCGTCTCTCTCTGAGGCTTGGTTTTAGAAACTTTTTTTTTCTTTTTTTTAACTTCTTGGCCACACAGTGAGGCATGTGGTATCTTAGTTCCCTGGCCAGGAATCGAACCCACACTCCCTGCAGTGGGAGCTCAGAGTCTTAACCACTGAGCAGCCAGGGAGGTCAACGATTTTTGTCTCTTTTCAGTGTCAGAGAGTAGCCTCTGCTTTATCTATGAAAGTCAAGTTGAGGCTCTTAACCTTGATATATCTTGATGAAATCAGAAAAGGAAGAGCAGGACCTTTTTATTTTCCATTTTTTAATTAAAAATATTTTTAGCTGTCCATTTTATCTTATTTATTCATTTTTTGGCCACATTGCATGGCTTCTAGGATCTTAGTTCCCCAACCAGGGATTGAATCCAGGCCCTTGGCTGTCATGCACAGAGTCCTAGCCACTGGACTGTCAGGGAATTCCCAGGGCCTTTTTTGAAAGACAGAAGAATTTCTCAAGGACAAGCAGAGTGGGGACAGAGTGCAAGAGGAAAAAGGAAGTCGTAGGCAAAACAGCAGAGGAGCCTGGAGGCTATAGGCCATGGGCTCACAAAGAGTCAGACGTGACTGAGTGACCGAGCACACTTGCGTGCCCTCAGTGTGCACGTGGAGCAAACCAGCATGGCATGGACCATGCAGCTGGACTCACATGGGCCTGGGTTCAAATCTCATGTCCTCCACCTGCTAGCTGGGTGACTTGGGGCAAGTTGCTTGTCCTCTCTGAGCCACAGTTTCCTCTACTTCTATACGAACATAAAGATAGTAACTGCCTCATAGAGGCAGAGAGTGTTGTGAGAATGCAATGCGATCATGTGTACAAGCTGCTGAGCACCATACTTCACACCTAATAATGCTTGGTGAACACTGGATGTTATATCCACCTTCAGTGCAGCGGCAGTGCCTGTAGGCCATGGTGGATGGTATTTCCAGACTTGTTTGCAGTGATGCCTCTCATCCATCACACTCTTCTGCCATGTTACCTGCTACTCTCCCACAAATGGTGGAATCTTCTTTCCTTCCCTTTAAATGTGGGTGGCCTTAGGGACCCATTTGGAAGATGGCATCAGTGAGGCTGCCTGATTCCCAAGGTAGAGTCCCAGAAGCAGGTCATGCAGTCTGCACCTCATTCTCTGGGAATGTTTCTTCTCTAAATGTTCCCTCTTGGAACCCAGCCGCCATGCTGGATGCAGCCCGAGCTGTATGGGGAGGCCACATGTTGGGGGCTCCAGCTGACAAGCCCGGCTGAGCCTAGCATTCCAGTCATCCCAGCCTAAGGACTGGCCATGGTTAAGCAGCTTCAAGATGATTCCAGCTGTTCAAGTCACTGCCACCCATTTGTCTTCCAAGCCAAAGCCCAGCTATGATCAATCAGAGCTGTCAGCCTACTGTGCCTTTTCTCAATTCTTGACCCACAGAATCTGTGAGCCTATAAAACGATTGTTGTTTTCCACCCTTAATTTGGGAACAATGTGTTATGTGGCAACAGATAATTGGAACATGGGCTAATGAGGTTTGGGTCCCTGATAGCCCAAGCTGGCTGTGGACTTCTTAGCTCTCTGGTTGCCTTGCTGCAATTCCAGAAGCATCAATAGCCCCGAAAGCGTGTTGAAGGGTATCCAAGCTTGCAGATCCACTGGTGTGATGCTAGAGGCCCTGCCAAGAGCCTAGGCATTTGGACAGTTTGCCTGGCAGGAGACTGTCTCCTCCCCCTCCCTCGTCAGCCCTGTTAGACCAGAGTCCTCACGCCCATCTGTGGTGTGGCAATGATCCCGATGACAAGACATACCACAAAATACTACAAATTACAAAGCTGAGTGCATAATATCATCTGAGAAGAGCAAATCCCAAAGGGCTCCATCTCAGAAAGATGTTTATGTACTGGTTAAAAAACAGGCTGTTCTGACAAGTGATCTTAATAATGATAACGACAACCATAATCGTTTCAGAATTTTCCACTGCAAGTGATAGAAAACCTAAGACTGGCTTAAGTCCCAAAGGACATTAATTAGATACTGAGGCTGAAAAATCCAATGGATGGAGGAATAGCTTGAACCAGGGACTGGGTTTCTTTGTCTCTCTCCCTTCTCTGTTCAATCTCCCTCCATCTTGGCTTTCCTCTAAGTAGAGGCTGATGGAAACTCTAGGTCTCCATGCTCACCTGTGATATATTGCAGGAGCATGTTTTTTGCTAAAAAGACCCAGTGAAAGTGTACTGATGCATCCTGATTCTGCAACTCAGTTTCAAAGGCAGGAAGGGGATGTGATTGGTCCTCCTGAGTCACACGCCCATGACCATGGCTGGGAGCAGAGTCAACAACACCTAAGCCACACGGACTCTGAAGGGGAAGTTGGGCAGTTGCCCAGAGGAAAATCACAGAGCCTTGTTATTAGAAGAAGGGGCTTCCTCATGGAGTGTCGAAAGCTCACGCATGTGGCAAATGCCAAGCACTCAGTGCCTGGGTCATGCCAGGCACCTTCCCTGTGTTGTTATCGTGTAATCCTGTCAAATAATTCTTTCTCTCCATTTTGCAGATGAAGAAACTGAGATTCAAAGAGGTCAAGCCACTTGCCTAAGGTTCACAGAGACTGAACTGGGAGGGGAAAACTGGTCACATGACTACAAAATTCATGCCTTGCCGTTGTATGCCAGAAACTCTTGCATTCCTTTGGTTCAGAGAAAAAACAAACAACCCCCCCCAATATTTGTAATGAGTGACATTCTTACACACAACATGTACTGTGAGGTTACACTTGATTCGTCCCATGAGATATTGGGACGATATCTATTCTTTTCTCTCTGTCTTCCGTAAGCATTCCAGAACTCAAAAGAGTAGAAATGAGGTCATTAGAGAATTAGCCTTAAGTGTTTTTTTTTTTAAGTCTTTATTGAATTTGTTACAATATTGCTTCTCTTTTATGTTTTGGTGTTTTGGCCACATGGCATGTGGGATCTTAGCAGTCCAGCCAGGGATCGAAGCCTCACTCCCGGCACTGGAAGGCAAAGTCTTAATGGCTGGACCACCAGGGAGGTTGCCCAGCCTGAAGATTTTTTCCTTTGTTATTGTGGAAATTTTCAAACATTTACAGTCAACAAAATAGCACGATGTACCCCACCTAATTATCACCAATTGTCCAACAATTATCCACATTTGTGATGTGGTTTCACCTCTTCCACTACCCCTCCTCACCCCCATTCTGATGATGTTCACAATAGTTTCCATAGATTTTAAAAAATTTACTTGAATTTTTTTTTTTAAGTACAAGGAGTTGTCTTTTAAGGGGAAGTTCAGTTCTAAAATTCACAAGAAGAACAAGAACCACACGTACCCCAAGTGCTCCTTTACTCACCATCAGCTCTCAGGAATGGAAACAAGTTGGTATTTCTTCTATTTTAAGTGGCCAGAGGAAGTGGCTGCCTGGGTACATGTTGTATTAATACAAAACGCTATCATCTGCACCCCTGGAGTCACACTCAGCATCCAGGAGCCCAGAAGAACCCAAGAGACCTTGTTTGCATCTGGCACCTTATACCCACGTTGGAGCAAGTATTTTTTTTTTAACTCAGATCCCTTAATTATTTTTTAAAAAGCTGTTTATTTGAATGGGGGTATGCCTGATTAACAGTGTTGCAGGAATCAACCGTACATATACATGTATCCACTCTCCCCCAAAATTCCTTCCCATCCAGGCTGCCTCATTAAGTGGCATGGCAGGCAGATGAAGAGAGTGAGACAAAAAGAGATCTTCCCATTACATAAATTCTTTTCTTCTCTCTAGTTTGTTTCTTAATTCATAGAAACGTGTGATACCACGTCACTGCCTCGGTCTTCCGAATTACGGTCTTTGAATTTCTCCCATTGCCAAGAGCTTGTGACCTGGGCTCTGGACTTGAGCCAAATGTGCATCACTCTGTGAGCGCACTGTGGGCATTCCAGCTGGGATAGCCCCGAGGCAGAGGTGCGGTCAGAAGGAAGGGGTTGCAGCTTCCCCTGCATCCGTGTCCTGCAGCATCCCAGGTTCCCGCTGGCTGATACCCTCTGGATTGTTCTTCCTTGTGGAGCATCCTCCCCCGTGGATGGTGAGCCTGGGAGGAAAGTGGTGAGTTCACCTCCCACAGCCCGTCTTCTGGGGCAGGCTGACTTGCTGGGCCATTAACCAGCAAAGCCACAGCGGTCATAAAATTAATTTCCTTCCTAATATATACAAGACTTTCTCTAGGAGAATTATGGGTCGATTTGATCAAAGTGTGTAAGTGGTGTGCTTATGCTATCAGTTTCAACCCCTTAATGCCCTCCTGTCAAAACAAAATCCTCAAGAAAGGCTTTGAGGGAAATCACATGGGCATAATGGCTTTCCAAAAGAGAGCCCTAAGTACTTGGTAACATATACAGAGCCGACTATTAGATCGGCTGGTGTAATTGTCCTTATATTTTAATGTAAACACGCTTATATTAGCCGGGCACTTCATCCCTCGGCAGACATGGAGGTGCAGGGCCGGCGGGGGAATGGAAGATGGCTTTAGTGGGAACATCACCCAGGGGAGGAAGCTGACCAGGCTGAGCCGTGGAAGGGTCAGGGGGCGTGAGAGGGGAGGGGGATGCCGAGGTGGATGGAGGAGACCTATCTGGCTTTTATTAATAACACTAATGCCTGGCTCCTGGGTGGCACTTTGAACTTTTTGTTTTTCCCCAGGGGATTTTCCCATCCAGGATCTGCTTTGCCCCTGAGGCAACCTCTGCAAGGTGAGCTGGGCAGAAGCTATCCCATTTCACGGATGGAGAAACTGAGGTTCAGAGAGGGGCTTGATATCCTGGCAGGAAATAGACAGGAAATAGATGCACACTTGAGGGGTCAAAGGGAGTTGAAGGAAGAGTTGTTTGCAAAGGCAGAGGTTGGGTTAAGGGAACTCAGAGGGGTGGCAGAGAACCCAGAGGCTGACAAATGTGGGGAAACTATTGCTGGATTCAGACCCAATGAGGCAGGTGACGTAGAGGTTTCTGGTACCTGGAGAGAACAACAGTTTAGGAGAGCACTGCCTGGAAGAAGCTGCAGGTTTGGGTAGAGAAAGACAGTGGCTGCCAAACCCATACTGGGCTGGCACAGGGAGGGGTGGTGGTAGAGCAGGAGAAGAGATACCCCCATCTCTCTCTTTCCTCCTACCCTCTTCTATCAATCTTTTCTTGGCAAAATCCAAGAGGAAGCTAGAGGACAAAGAAGCATAGCCTTTCAGAGCACTGATAGGGAGAGGGAAGAAATTTCTAGCCTGCGGTTCAGAGGAACCATTGAGGGCATCCTGGGTTTCCTGCTACTCAGGCTTTTTCTTCTCCTATGGTGAATGACCTTGGTGGCCCAGACAGTAAAGTATCTGCCTGCAATGCAGGAGAGCCGGGTACAATCCCTGGGTCGCAGAAATCCTCTGGAGAAGGGAATGGCAACCTGCTCTAGTATTCTTGCCTGGGGAATCCCATGGACAGAGGAGCCTAGTGGGCTACAGTCCATGGGATCGCAAAGAGTCGGACATGAATGAGTAACTAACACACACACACACACACACACATACAGACACGGTGAGTGACAGCTGCTGATGGAGGTATCTGCCCATCCTTCTCAAAGGCAACCTTGGAAGGCTGGGGAAAGGCTAAATTTCAGTTGTGTGACACCCAGTGGGTCAGATGGCAAGATCCGGACACTTACTGAAGTTTCAAATTGACTTCGTTTTCCAAATCCACCAGCGCTGTGTGCTGAAGTTTCTCTGTGTGGAGAGAGCATAGTTTCACCAAGGGAGTAGAGATAAGAGGCTGGCTGCCTGAAGCCTGGGTAATAATAGAATGACAGCTGATGACTCATCCGTGTTCTTCATAGCCAGCTGATGGCACAGCCTTCCCCCCTTGGTTCAGGCAAAACCTCTTCCCCTCATTGGAGATGACCGTGAATTGGGGGCGTCCAGAATGCCGGGTGCCACACCAAATGGTCTCTTGGTTTAATTCATGTATTCCTTATATCCTTACCACCACCCCAGGAGATGCAGAAACACATCTGCATTTTATACGCAGAGAGCAAGGTGCTGCTGCACAGAAAAGAGAGGCAGGATGGGGCGATGGTTAGAACAGAGAGCTAAGGCAGAGGGCGTGAGTTCAAATCCCAGCCCTGTAACTTACCAGCTCGGGGATCTTGGACAAGTCACATGGTCTCTCCATGCCTCAGTCTCTCCATCTGTCTATCTACTAGAGTTCTCACGAAGATCAAATCCAGGACTTTGAAGAGAACTTGATTTATCATGAATTCTGTATGAGCCTTAGCTCAGAGAAAGTCCTCATGTGAAATAAGATAAGTTGCCCGGGGTCACAGAGCCAGAAAGTGGAGGTGTCATGGTTCAATCCCACATCCCAAAGGGGAGCCCAGACCCAGTGTTGTGTTGGACTGGGTTGTACCAACATGAAACAGTCAGCTGTTTAATTTCTAGAATGTTTATGAATTCATTGTTTAAACATGGATATTATGAAAAGTTAAATTATGTAAATTCCCAGTTAAATAAAATATGTTCAAAACAAAGGTAGTAAATACTCAAAACATATCGCTTCCTATCTTCTCAAGGTCGTTTCTGCCTGTTGAAATTGAGTGGTGAAAATTCCATATAATGGGTGCGATGTGGCAATTCTTCCTGCTGTGTTCAGTGATATCAGCCTTGCTGAGAATATTTACACCAGCAAATCAGGGCCTCCCCCTATCCAAGAGAGGTTGTTAATAAATGTTCACCGATACATCAGGTCTTTTCCAACTGCTCAACAGGGAATGATGGGCAAGTGGAAAGTACTTTTAATTTTCCAGACACAAGGCCGGCTGGGAGAGTGGGTAAGCATCAGCCCCCGATGTCAACTCATGCCAGACAAAAAGACCCTGGCATTGGTGAGAGGAATCGATGATGGGCCAGTTCCCCACCGCAAAAGCTTTTCATCTGGCTATGAGAACCAGATTTTTAAATGTTTCTTATTGAGGGCAAGAGTCATGGGTGGGCCGAGGAGACAGTTCACTTCTGGGCACTGCCACTGTCCTTCACTCAGTACCCTGCCCCCGCTTCAGGCAAATTCCTCGCCTGGTGATAAGCCTGGCTCCATCTCAGAATTTTCCCATCGTGCTGACAGTTTTAAACCAATAGATTTATGAACTTTTAAGTAATAGAAATATTTAAGGCAGACCTATTTGTCTTATCTGCAAAGCCCGGAACACTCCTCTTCAGAGGGGGGAAAAGTAAACTCATAAAAGGGAATGATGCTGTTGATCATGAACCTCAGAGATGAGAGGCAGGATCCCTCTGTCTGCCAGGATACCAACCTTTGCTGCTGTCTGTCTCCTGGACTTGGCTCACCAGCCTTCCTGCTGATTTTTAGGTGTTGCTAGAAATTCTCTCAATAATTCCTTTTTTTTTTTTTTAACCCAAGTTAGCTGAAGCCAGTTTCTCTTGCTTGCCTCTGATGACTACCATTGACGGTGGTGGAGGTAATGGCCATCATGTGACCAACAGTTATTGAGTATCTAGTCTGTGCCAAGCACTGTGCTAAGAGCTTCAGACACACAATTCCACTCAATTCCCTGGAAACTCTAAGAGGTAGACAAGTGGGTCATGGAGAAGAGGCAGAAGGAGATCCAGATTTTATGGGGCCTAAAGATTATTCAATTAAAGGGTCATCTTTAAGAGAAAAAAAAAGAAATGATTGGTTTTGCAAAATTGTATGACCCTATGAAAACATCTTCAGGGTGCCTCATTCTCACGGGCTCCTTCAAGCCTCTGGGAGGGGCCCTGGAGATGTTCACGGTCTCCATTTTACTGATAAGGAGAGTGACTTGTTCAAGGTCAAATGGTTCAGGGAAGGGACAGCTTGGGGAAGGCTGGAACAGTGGAGGTTTATTTTTAGGAGGAGAAGAAAGAGCTAGGGAAGAGAAAGAGGAATCTGAATGGCACCTGGAGAATGGATAGGGTTTGCCTGGATGTAGAGCAGGAGTATCTGTGGCCAGTGGTCTGGGCAGAAAAACAGCACCAGCAAAGAGAAGGGTGAGGTGAGCCGGGTCCCCAGTTCAAAGACGAACTAACTAGTTCGTCCAAAGGTGAACAACAGGAGATTCCAGCTGGTTGTGAAGGGGAAGGTCATGGAGATTCTAAGTCAAAAGAAGCCACAGTTAAGAGCAAAGCCTCTGGGGACTTCCCTGGTGGCCCAGTGGCTAAGACTCTGCACTCCCAATGCAGAGGGCTCAGGTTCGATCTCTGGTCAGGGACCTAGATCCCAGGTGCTGCAACTAAGACCAAATAAATTTTTTTTTTTAAACCATCAAATCTTCTGGAGTCAGACCTGGGTTCCCACTTTGCCTCCTCATCACTATCTGACATAGTCATTTGTTTATTTCCTGTTTCCCTGACCCAAATGTCCAGGACTTTGTCTTGCCCATCACCAGATACCCAGCCCCAAAATGGTTCTGGGCACACAGCAGGAACTCAGGGAATAGATGGTTATCCTCATGATTTGGTCAGCAAGGAGAATGGACAGGGGTGGTGACTGATGGGTGGAGGGTGGTGTTGCAGAGTGGGTGTCCAGGTTCCTGATTGGGTACCAGAAGGAGGGTGGTGTTGCAGAGGGACCATCCAGGTTCCTCATTGGGTACCAGAAGGAGATTGATGGGCTCCTTTTGGGATGTTCAGAGTCCTGGATATGGGTAGGATGTTTAAGGGGAGACAGTGACCAGGTTCATGGCTGAAGATGTGAGCTCTGGGCTGAAACTATAGATTTGGGCCTTGTCCTGAAGTTGATGCACTGTCAGGCAGGGCCTAGGGAGGAACTAGATACACATCCGAACTGGGCAACTGGGAAGTGTTTAATGAAGGGACTGTTTATAAGAATATGAGCAGGTTTCGTGACAATGTTAAGTGGAAAGCAACCTTTAAAAATTGTATATAGGGGACTTCCCTGGAGGTCCAGTGGTTAAGACTTTACCTTCCAATCCAGAGGGTGTAGATTCAATCCCTAGTAGGGGAGCTAAGATCCCTCATGTGTTTTGGCCAAAAAACCAAAAATAAAACAGAAGCAATATTGTTTAAAAAAAATTCAATAAAGACTTAAGAAATGGTCCATAACAAAAAAAATTATTTAAAAATTAAAAAAAAATTGTATAAAAGTGCTTGATAGTTTTTAATACCCTATAAGAGAGCCCCTTGGACTGAAAGGAGATCAAACCAGTCAGTCCTAAACGGAATCAGTCCTGAATATTCATTGGAAGGACTGATGCTGAAGCTGAAGTTCCAATACTTGAGCCACCTGATGCGAAGAGCTGACTCATTAGAAAAGACCCTGATGCTGGGAATATTGAGGGCAGGAGAAGGGGATGACAGAGGATGAGATGGTTGGATGGCATCACCGACTCAATGGACGTGAGTTTGAGCAGGTTCCCGGAGGTGGTGAAGGAAGGGAAGCCTGGTGTGCTGCAGTCCATGGGGTCGCAAAGAGTCGGACACGACCGAACAACTGAAGAACAACAACAAATGGAAAGGAATCTGAAAATAAGGTATATATGCATGTATGAGTGAATCACTTTTCTGTACGCCTAAGACTAACACAACATTCTAAATCAACTATACATCAATTAAAAAACCGTATAAAAACAAAACATTAAAAATAAATTTAAAAAAGAATGTGAGCTGGAAGGGAAACTCATGAAGAAGTGAAGAAGCCCTCTGGGACTGGCACCCATGGGAGCCTTTACCACCTGCATCAGAAAGCCTTCTCCAGGGAAACAGAACTAGTAGGTGATAAGATTTAGATATACAAATAATATGTACACAGGGACTTCCCTGGGGGTCCAGTGTTTAAGACTCTGTGCTTCCCGTGCAGGGGGTATGGGTTTGATCTCTGCTTGGGGAACTAAGATCCTCTATGCCACATGGTATGGCAAAGGGAAAAAAGAAATCAAGCAACCATATATATAATATGTGTATATATGTATCTGAAGCAAAAATGTGAAAGTGTTAGTCACTCAGTCATGTCCAACTCTTTGTAACTTCATGGACTGTAGCCTGCCAGAATTCCATGGAATTCGCCAGGCAAGGATACTGGAGTGGGTAGCCCTTCCCTTCTCCAGGGGATCTTCCCCACCCAGGGATTGAACCCAGGTCTCCTGCATTGTAGGCAGATTCTTTACCATCTGAGCCATCATAAAATTTTAAAAATTTTCAGTTTCAAGGACTTGACTTACACTATTTTGGGGGTTGCAAAATCTGAAGTCTATTGGTCAAGTTATAAACTCCTGGATAGGCACAGCTGCTTCAGCTCTGGAGCAGAATTCCTTCATTTTCAGGCAAATCTTTAAGTTTTTGCTCTTAAAACCTCTCAGCTGATTAGACAAGGCCCACTCACATTACAGAAGGTGGTCTCCTTTACTTAAAGCCAACTGACCTTAGAAATGAACCTCGTCTACAAAATACCTTCACAGCCACACCTAGATGAGCCTGTGACTGAGTTACAGGGCACTATAGCTTAGCCAAGGGCTTCCCAGGCAGTGCTCGTGGTGAAGAACCTGCCTGCCGATGCAGGAGACATAAGAGATGTGAGTTCAGCCCCTGGGTCAGGAAGATCTCCTGGAGGAGAGCCTGGCAACCCACTCCAGTATTCTTGCCTGGAGAATCCTACAGACAGAGAAGCCTGGCAGGCTACAGTCCATGGGATCGCAGAGTCGGACACAACCGAAATGACTTAGCACGCATGCACAGCCTAACCAAGCTGACATGTCCCGCTGCCCTGTGGCCTCAAGGGGTGTGTATGGGGTTGGTTACCAGGATCTGATGAGAGCGGAGGCCAAGAAAGAGGGGCTACCTGTCAGAGGCTTTGGAAGAGGGATCCATTCAGCCCACAGACCAGCAGGGAGGAAGCAGCAGGGAATAGACAACCCAGCCTCCCTGTGCTCCCTCTCTCCTACCCATCCAGTCTCCTGGTACTCCCAGCCTGAAGTCAGAGGGCAAGGGGGTCTGTTGACACATCCAGGCAAGCCAGCTTTCTGCCAGTTTCCTGGGCAGGAGTCCAGGGTGGAGTCTGGATCTGGAGGTGAGGATGGAGAAAATCCCCAGCACAGATGGTCAGGAGTGTGGTGGGAATAGTCCAGCCCCAACATGCACAATGAGGAGGAAGCCAAGAGAGACGCCTGAGGAGCATCTGCAGCCAAGGAAGGAGCAGAGGAAAGTGACCCACACAGCAGATGGGGAAGGAGTGGCCAGATGCTGGGAGGAAGTCCAGAGAAATCAGAGGGGCATTGATGGAAGCTGTGGGGACCTCAACCCCAAATCTGGAAGTGAAGCTGGATCCTGGATCTTGGGACTAGGTGGTTCCTAACACTGTTCAGATTAAGGATAGGTAGAACATATCAGTTGTGTCCTGAGGGGCTGTGGGGACTTGGGTCAGAAAATTTGTCTTCAAGTGCAAGGGGTGAATTTTAGAGTCCAAAATAGGAAATGGTGGAGGTCAGAACCACTGACACAGGAACAAAGGTGGGGAAGAGGAGAGGATGTATGTATGTATGTGTGGATGGAAGGATGGTTGACTGGATGGATGGATGGATGGATGGATGGATGGATGGTTGATAGGATGGCTAGATGGATGGATAAGTTAGTGGATGGGTGGGTGGGTGGGTGAGTGAGTGGGTGGGTGGCTGCTGGAAAGGAGGAAGGGAGGGAGGAAGGGACCACATTCCAGGCACAATCCCCCTATTTTCATATGTTCTTCAAGCCTCATGGGACTCTTGTGAGGTGGGACTGGTTTGTTCCCACTTTATGGATGAGGAAACTAAAGCACAAGGAGGTTGAACAGACCGTCGGAGGTCATACATCCAGCTGATGGTGGAGCCAGGACATGCACTAGCCTTTTTGATTCTGCAGCTTGTAAGACAGTGATTTCTTCTCCTGATTTAGAAGCAGACAAGCCAGTACATCAGCCAACACCTCCCCAATGACAGCTTCTCAGCTGCCTGGTGTTGGATCTTGGTTCTGTCACCGAGGAAGCAGATGGTCCCAGGTCATTACCTCACCTTTCCTGCGCCTCCATTTCTCCAGAGAGACAATGGGGACAATGACAGCACCAACATCAGAGCTGATGAGACGCTGAGATGACTCAATGTACATGCAATGACAAGTGCTGGGGAGTGTTAGTCATTCATATCAATCTATCAGATCTCTGTATACCCAGACGCTTAATTCTGTGTATTTCACGCTGGACCAACATTCCATTCTCTCCCCTCCTAAAAAAAAAAAAAATCTTTTGGCTTCTCATTGAGAGAGCTGAGAACCACATCAGAGCTTGGAATGGTTTTCAAAATTCCAGGAAAGACATAACTTACAGTTCCCAGGAGAGGCGGCTTCAGGTCAGTAATCAAGACTGAGCATGAGTGTGAGGAAGCAGCTCCTACCGGACACCTCGATGCTGCCAGTATTTATTAAAAATGTGTCCCCATTACCACCATTCTACTAACATAAAAGTGCTGTCTGCACTTCAACAGGGTTTCCAGCACAGAGGCTGCTGCGTGATGTATAGGCTTCCTGCTTCTTTGTGGCTTCTTTGTTTGGGGTTCTTGTTCCCTGCTTTCTGGGTACTGGCGGCTTAGGCAGGAGGTAACAGACATTGGGTCACAGAATTCAGGATCTCAAAGCTAACAGGCACCTCTGGGAATGAGGTCAGTGGTGTGTTGTAGAGAAAGAATGCAATATTTAGAGCCAGATGATGATCTAGTTCATATTTGTGTCTTTAGTATTTATGAAGTCATTAATAGAGTCATTTATTCATTCATGTATTCACTCATGTATTCAATATAATAATACAATATTTTTATATTGTATTATTATATATAATATACTAATTTTATATTCACTCAGTTAATTATTCAACAGATAACTGTCAGCACTGTGGCAGACAGACCCAAGGGTGGCCCCTCATGACTCTGAACCCCTGGGGTTCATTTAATCCCCTCCTCCTGAATGTTGGGTGTTACCCTATGACTTGCTTCCGGCCAATAGACTATGGGAAAGAGGAAGGAATTCTGTAGATTACAATGCTAAATTTATGCTTTTTTGAGTTAATGCAGAGAGAGGTTGCTGGGTGGGCCTGGCTTAATATAGTCAAAACTTTTAAAACAAAGACTGGGTCCTGCCTGAGTCAGAACCTCTCTCCTGCCAACCTTTATGAAGCAATCTGTCATTCAACTTCAGGAAATAAATTCTTCCAACAACTTCAATGGTCTTGGAAGCAGATTCTTCCCCAGCCAAGACTCCAGATGAGAACACGGCCTGGTAGACACCTTGACTGCAGCTTTGTGAAATCTGGGTGGAAGACCCAGCTAAACTGGGCACAAACTTTTGGCCCAAGGAAATCATGAAATAATAAATGTGTATTGCTTCAAGATTCTAAGTGTGTGGTGATTTTGTTATGCAAAATATAAAACTAATATACGCAGCTACGACATGCCAGGTGCTATAAAAAAGAAGGATGCTGTGGATAAAATAATACACAAAATAATCTCTATCTCCTGTCTCAATAGGTTTGCGGTCTAAAACCCTGCCAGGCATAGCGTAGATGCTCAATACATGTTGTACAGACCATGGGCTTCCCAGGTGACGCAGTGGTAAAGAATCCACCTGCCAACGCAGGAGATGCAGGAAGACCGGAGTTTGATCCCTGGGTCGGGAAGATTCCCTGAAGAAGAAAATGGAAACCCACTCCAGTATTCTTGCCTGGAAAATCCCATGGACAGAGGAGACTGGCAGGCTACAGTCCCTGGGGTCGCATAGAGTCAGACACAAGTGAGCACACGCAGACTTATTGTCAGCTGTGCTCCTCTCTATGGGACCTTACGCAAGTCGGGTGACTTCTCTGAACCTCCGTTTCCTCAGGTGAAAATGTAGACAACAACATCTGCCTTAGGTGACCACTCTTGAGTATGCTCTGAATATCTGAATCACTGAGCAAATGTAAGTTATTCTAGTATTTTATTTTTTGGACTCAGGTTTTTTGTTTGTTTATTTGGCTATACAATATTTTGTTCTTGTAAGTTTCGGGTGTACAGCATTATAATTCAGCATCTGTATATACAACAAAGTAACCACTACCACAAGTCTAGTTACCATCCATACAGTACAGTTGACTCCCTTCACATGTTTTGTTCACCCCTCAACCCCCTCCCCCTGTGGTAACCACTTATCTGTATTGTAATGCAATGTTTTCCTCTGGCCTTGCACACTGGGCTTCTGTCTGGGAGACATTTCTGAGCACCAGGCTTCTCCGCTGGGTGCTGAGGATACCTTATAGCCAAGGCGCCCCAAAGAAACAGAGCTGATAAAAACTGCAACCGTCCAGTGAGGGGATGCTGGGGGCTTTCATTGCCTTGGGGTTCAAATCTCTGTCCTCTTCCAAGCAAGAGGATGCATTTTCTCGTTCTACTTCCCGACAATGTCCAGTGATTGTCCCACCCTAACTCGGATTAGGTGGCGTCTCAGGCAGTACAGATCCTGGGCATCCCTCGTGTGAGGTCAGGGGTCACACCTTCGTGCCCCGATACCCCCCACATTGCCAGTTTCCCACAGTAGGTGCGCTGTACACGTTCGCTGACGGACCGCTGATTGATCTGATTCTGTAAAGTGCCTCGCTCAGCCACATGGGCCCAGAGAGGCTTAATAAAGGCTTTTTGAAGATGATAAGAAACAGAGCTGCCTTGTTAAGATTCCGGGGGCCTCGGATTCTTCTTCAGCGGCAATATCTTCCCTTCTTCTTCTTCTTTTTTTTTTTTCTTTTTTAAGTGCTGGCAGATAAAGCCTGCCGACTGTCCAGTGGGTGACATTGGAGAGAGAGCTTTGGGGCTTTTTTGATTTTTAAAGGAATACATTAAAGCAGTTCACGACATTAAAATCTTCTGGATCCTAGCCAGGGATTGACAGTGGATTGGCAGATTTGCCTTTATTCCTGGTTGATAAAAGCATAGTCAGGGTAAGTCTGGGTGAGATGGAGTTGAGAAAGGTGGAAACAGCGCTAGGCTGGCTTTGAGGGGGCTGAGATCTGACACAACACACCCACCACCCACTGTAGGTTGCTAAAGATCCTCCTTCTCAACCCTGAGCCTCCGTTTCCCCAGCTGCAAAGCCAAGGGTGAAAAATGGATAGAGAGACCCCAATGTTTGGAGATTTCCCGTAGAGTGAGATTTGGCCTCTCATTGCTCAAGAGCGAGATGGGAGGAGAGAGAGAGCCAGGGAAGGGATGCTGTACCCACGGACGTGGATTAATGCCGCCCGGGTATCCAGGCAGACTGCTGGGCAGGAGAGGAGTCAACAACCTGTGCCTGCCTTCACCCTTGCCCTGGCAGCTGCAGTCTCTAACAGAGGCCCCTCTCCAGAGGGGACCACAGCCACGAGCTCGCCTGAGTCTCCAGCTTGCAGGAAGATGTCCTGGGACTTCTTTAGAGGGATCTCATTTCGCCTCCTTTCAGGGTCACCATACTGTATCTGGGTGGAACCAGAGAGAGAGGAGACAGGCAGACAGAAGGGGTGCATGGCAGAGGTTTTCAATTTTTTTTTTTTTTTTCTATTTATGAGTCTCTTTGAGAATCTGAACAAAAGCTATCAACCCGCCCCTTGGGAAAAACACATATGTATAAAATTTTGCATTTGACTTTAGGGGGTTTATGGGTCACGCTGATCCCAGATTGTGCTGTGTGTGTGTGCTCAGTTGCTCAGTTCATGTTTGATTCTTTGAGATTCCATGGATTGTAGCCCACGAGGCTTTTCTGTCCAAGGAATTTTCCAGGCAAGAATACTGGAGTGGGTTGCCATTTCCTTCTCCAGGGGATCTTCCCCACCCAGGGATTGAACCCACATCTCCTGCTCATTAGAAATGCAAAACTTGGGCCCCACCCAACTGGGAAGTTATCATCAACATTTGAACACAATTCCCAGATGGTTCACACACACATGCAAATGTGGGTTCCTGGAGAGCCAGACAAGTATTTGACAATATGCCCCCAATACCACTTAATAGCATAAGCAGAACTGCGCTCTCTGTGGAGCCCACAGGCCCCAGGGAAGCAGCGGAGCCACGAGGGCCCCTTTCTCTTCCAGTCTCCATTTTCTTGGGACTAAGATTTCAACACTCAGCTCTTCCTAAACAGCCCCCTTCATGCCTCTGTCGCCCCTTCCTAAATCCCCAGCAGCCAGGTTAAAGTTGTCACCAGGTACGTATAAAGCCAGCAATCACTCGGCACGCCTGTAATAGGAAGAAGCTGCCGGCCGAGATCCAGGGCAACACGCTTGGAAAAGACCAGATCTCAGCATGGGGTGCGGGTGGGCTATTTGCCACGAAATCTCTCTGCCTGGAACATAAAACATGAGTTGAACACAGGAAAAATCAATAGCAGCAACAACAATTATCACTTCCTAAGTCTTCCCATGTGTGGACACCCCACGGAGGCTTGGACTGCATTATCTAATTTAATCCGCACAACGGCCCTGGGGGGCAAGCTGTGAGTATTCCATTTCGTGGCTAAGGAAACCGAGCACAGATAAGTTAAGTAACTTACTGGAGGTCACAGACTGGGCAGGTAGAAAAAGCAGACTGATAGTCATTAGTTCAGACGTGACAAATGGGGGCCATAGGCAGACCTGACCTGCACAGTGGTCTTGGAAGCGATATTTAAAAATCTCACCTATAATCTGGATTTCTGGATTATCTTGGAAAATCAGAATACTTTTTGGTATTGCAGGACTGCTGGTGGGATATCCATTGTCCAGGTTAAGGAGTTCCCATTACTCACCACTTACGGTATCTACTGACCTACGGTCATTTCAAGTTGAACACTTAACTATATGAGAATGTTAACAATAATACTGTTGTTGTTCAGTTGCTAAATTGTGTCCAGTTCTTTGTGACCTCATGGACTATAGCATGCCAGGCTCCTTTGTCCTCCACTATCTTTTGAAGTTTGCTCAAATCCGTGTCCACTGAGTCCGTGATGCTGTCTAACCATTTCATCCTTGGTTGCACTTCTCTTTTTGCCTTCATCTTTCCCAGCATCAGGGTTTTTTCCAATGAGTCAGCTTTTCGCATCAGGTGGCCAAAGTATTGGAGTTTCAGCTTCAGCCTCAGTCCTTCCAATGAATATTCAGGGCTAATTTCCTTTAGGATTGACTCATTTGATCTTGCAGTCCAAGGGACTCTCAAGAGCCTTTGCCAGCACAGTTCGAAAGCACCATAATAGCTAATGTTTACTGAGTGCTCACTACATACTAAGCACAATGCGAAAAGGTGAAAATAAAATGTGGAGAAGCGACTTAGCAGCAGCAGTGTCCTCAGGCGCTAAGGAATCCACTCCACAACAGCTTATGCTCAGTGCTCACCCAGCAGCAGCTTAAATTCCTCCGGGCACAAGGCACTCACTACCTAGTGAAGCTGTCCTTTCTGTAACACCACTGGACGTCTTTAAAATCCTTCTTTCTTTAGAACTCAAACCTGCACACTCTATTTCCATCAGGGGACCGGGCCACCTGGAATCAACCCGCTTCATCTCCCAAGAGGCAGCCCTTCTGGAGATGCGAGGCCATCAGACTTCAACTTGAGCTCTGCGTGCAGATGGAGAAGACTGCTGGAGCCCTGTTGGGTTCTGAGAGGCGGGCAGGAATGGAGCAGCTCCTGGTTGCTTGTGGTCACTCCCCACCTGGCTCACTCCTATCAGGTCCCTGGGGACCCCTCATCTCAGATCAGCTGGACTTCACACCACCTTTCTTGGCAGGAGAGGATCACAGAAGAAAAGTCCCGGGTTCCAGGTCTCTTACAGTCTTTCTTTAAAAAAATTGAAGTGTACTTAATTTATAATGTTGTGTTAGTTTCTGGTGTACAGCAAAATGATTCAGTTATACATACATATATTCTTTTCCATATTCTTTTCTATTATGGTTTATCACAGGATATTGAATATATGATTGGCCAAAAAGTTCCTTTGGGTTTTTCTGGACCGTGTTATACAAAAATCTGAATGAACCTTTTGGCCAACCAGTTCCCTGTGCTATACAGTAGGACTTTGGCCACCTCATGCAAAGAGTTGACTCATTGGAAAAGACTGATGCTGGGAGGGATTGGGGGCAGGAGGAGAAGGGGACGACAGAGGATGAGATGGCTGGATGGCATCACCGACTCGATGGACATGAGTTTGAGTAAACTCCGGGAGTTGGTGAGGGACAGGGAGGCCTGGCGTGCTGCGATTCATGGGGTTGCAAAGAGTCGGACACGACTGAGCAACTGAACTGAACTGAACTGATCCAGTAGGACCTTGTTGTTTATTCTCTATATAGTAATATGTATTTGCTAATCCTAAACCCGTGATTTATCTCTCCCCACCCGCTTTCCCTTTTGGTAACCATAAGTTTGTTTTCTATGTCTGTGAGTCTGTTCCTCTTTTGTAGATAAGTTCATTTTGTCATATTTTAGATTCTACAAATACCATATGGTATTTGTCTTTCTTTTTCTGACTTACTTCGCTTAGTATGATAATTTCTAGGTCCATCCATGTCGCTACAAATGGCATTATTTCATGCTTCTTTTATGGCTGAGTAGTATTCCATTGTATATATGTACCGCATGTTCTTTATCCATTCATCTGTCAACTTAGGTTGCTTCCATGTCTTAGCTATTATGAATGGTGCTGCAATGAACACTGGGATGCATATATCTTTTCAAATGAAAATTCTGTCCAAGTATATATGCCCAGGAGTACTGGATCATGTGGTAGTTCTATTTTTACTTTTTAAAGGAACCTCTATATTGTTTTTCCTAGTGGCTGCACCAATTCACATTCCCACCAACAGTATAGGAGGGTTCTCTTTTCTCCACACTCTCTCCAGCATTTGTTATTCTCTTCCTTTCTTCTCTTTTCCTTTCTTGGTTCATTCATTCATAAAGCCATATCTCCCCACCCTCTTCTTCTTCCTCTCTCACCTGTCCATGTCCCCCATTGTGCCACAATCCTCTGTCCCTGCTTCTCCCTCCATGGACACTGTCTTATCCATGTCCACAGCTTCCCTTTAAATTATGTTTTCACTGAAATCCTTGCCCGGCTCATCTCTGCTTTTCTTTTCTCCCCACTGTGTGATTTGCATAGATAGATGTCTTCACACACATCCAGCTAGGAGACCAGAGAGAGCACCTGCTTAGCAATTTCTCTTTGAAAAATTCCACCACCCGCCCCCTGCCTTTTAATGGACCTACAGGCTTTATATGACATTTTGATAAAAGCCTTCCCTAGGGTATCTCTGGTCCTATCCTTCCCAGCACAACCCCTCCCGGGTGAGCTCATTCCCTCTCGTGGTTTCAAACACAACCAGAAAGTGTTGCCTCTCCTGTGGGTCTCTCTGCCCACACCTGGTCCTAAGGCTGCAGGTGTGAACAGCCAACTTCGGGCTGGGCATCTTCATCTTAGCCCACGTGGCCCCACGTTGAACTCAGTGTCTTTCCCCAAATTCGTCCCACCCTCCTTTACCTCTAGCTCAGCGCATGACACCAGCACCTACCCAGAAGTTTGAACCAGAGATTCCAGAACCATCCCATCCCTCTGCCTCTCTCCCCATGGCCTGTTAGTCATAAGGTTCAGCCACTCTCCCCTATAGATCGAGTCTAACAAATCCCACCTCTGCTGATAACACAATGAATGATGGCAGAATGAATGAATTCTAACCTGACTCCTCACGGCGTTCAGCATCTCTTTCGGGTACCACTTAAAAAGTCTCCAGTGAAGTCTCTTCGTCTCCTCTCCATCTTTTGCCACCTGGCCTCCACGCGGGGACCACAGCCATCTCATAAAAGTGTAGATTCAGCGGTGTCCCTTTCCAGTTCATACAAGTTCAGTGGCTCCTCACTGCCTCCAGGCTAAAGTCCATGTTGCTCCAAGTGGCCATGGGGACCCCATGCTCTGCCCTCTGTCCCTTCTCTGACCTCAGAGTTCTCTCCTCACTGCCTGGAACTTGAGTTCCATGAGCACCAAATTACGTGCCTTTTTCCACTCACCTCTCTCCTCCACTTATGTTATCCCACCTAGCTGGAATATCTTTCCCTCTTCCCTTTGTCCAGTTAATTCCAACACATTCCCAAGAATTTCCTGGGGTGCCTATAATTCAGCTCCTCTTAGCTGACAGAGTTCATTCTCTTCCCTTTTCTATGGCTAGCATGCAACCTGAATAGCCATCAGTGTTTATGTTGGCATTTAAGCAGAGAAACCATCATTGAATGAACCCACTTGCTATTTTGATTCTGGTAGGTTGTTTTCCTTTTTTTCTCTGTGATCAACGATGCTGAATATTTCCAGGTGTAGCTATGTCTCCCTTCACCCTTAGGATTATTTCCCTGGGCTCGATCCTTGACAGCAGAATTGTGGTGAATGAGCATGTCTTGGATTAGATATTTTGCCAAATGGCTTTTCCAAATGGGCAGGCCCACCTGTGCTGTAAGCGAGTAGATGGTCAGTTTTAGGATTCGGCCTCCCACCCCGGTCCCCCTGGGGTGAGGAGAGAAGAGTGACATGTGATGTTGGCAGCAGAATGGGGTTGTGATTTAGAAATAACAAGCCCACTGGAAGGAGGAATTGGATCTCCATTTAGAGTGAGTGGCAATGGTTTAAAAATGGAACCTGAGGAACAGTGAGGCGCTAAATGAGAAGGAAGATGTCTAAAGACCTCAGTGAGTGACCGCTTGAATCCATAATCATCAGGAAAAATAAGATCGATTTTATTGCATGAAATGGATGCTTTAGGTGACAGCAGAAGACCTGATTTGTTGAGTGTCAAATTTCCTTCAAGTTCCTGGTCTGGGGTTTCCAGCAGCCCTCCCTCCCTCCCCCAGCTTCATATCATTTGAATTCACTTACCCAGGGAGCAATCCAACTGAAAGTAGAGAGAGACTTTAAAAAGCTTATTTTGAAAATCCTCATAAGGTGTTTTGGACATCAAATAGCTCTTAAAAACCACGGCAGTACTTTCATGATTTAAGTGTAAATGATTCTGAAACATATGGCTTACATTTCCCTCAAATTCCTCCTGGTTTTAAAAGTGAAAGGCAGAGAAGCAGGAGAAATTGTAGCTTGCCTGGGCTGTTTGGAGATTCGATTCGTGGGCGAACACCGTGAACCGTGGGCCGGCTGGGTAGCGAACATTTGCCGGGTTTCTGGCGAGGGTAACGTTAAGAAGTGCTCAAAAAAAGGATTCTTCTGTTTAAATCCTCAAGTCCTCTTTGGTTCTGGATTCCCGTCCAGACATAACAAGGACCTAAAGAAGCCGTTTTCAGGCTCTAATCAGTGGATCTAAATTTCCTGAAGAGCGATTCTGTATTCGGAAATACAGACTCCAAGAGGACACATCCCAGCCCTTCTGAATCAAGGTGTCTACACTGGGGCCCCTGGAATCTGTATTTTTAACAGGATTTCCAGGCACCAGGTTGGGTTAATTGCTATATTCGACAGCGGAGTTTCTCAGCCTTGGCTCTATTGGCATTTGGGGAGCACATAACTTCGTCGTAGGGGGCTGACCCGTGCCAGGGAGGGTGCTGCTAACATCTCTAGACTCAACCCACTACATGCCGATAACAACTCCCACCCAAGTCACGACAATGCAAATGTCTCCAGACATCGCCAAACTTCCCCTGGTGGTGGCGGTGGTGATGGTGGAGGGGAGGCACACTAACTCCCCGCTCCACATGACTTTAAAGTGGCCAGCCAATCAGAGGATGAACAATCATTTGCGGCGGTGTGTGCTTGCGTGTGTGTTTTTCTGTTGGGTGTGAATTGTGAAGCCATCTGTATATAAAAACTGAGCCAGGGAAGTTAATAAGGCAGGGGTAAAACCATGTGTTTTGTGTTTTTGCAGCTCCCACCTCATCGAATATTGCTCACTTGTTCTCATATGGTGCACATGTCGATCTGTTAGTTCCCATTCTTCACTCTCTCAATAATACAGAACTGTACTTCCCGCATCCTTCCCCTGACACGGTGGAGAGACGAAGGCCCACCCCTTGACTTTGACTACGTAACTTGCTTTGGCCAATGGGATGCTAGGGGATGTGGGCGGAGCAAAGGCATAAGATGGGTCTCTGGTTGGATTTGTTTTCTTAGGCTCCACCAAGAAGAAGGTATATTTCAAGTCACAGCTGCGCCTTTAGCGTGAGCCTCTTGCCTGGAAAATCCCATGGATGGAGGAGCCTAGTGGGCTGCAGTCCATGGGGTCGCTGAGGGTTGGACACGACTGAGCGACTTCACTTTCACTTTTCACTTTCATGCATTGGAGGAGGAAATGGCAACCCACTCCAGTGTTCTTGCCTGGAGAATTCCAGGGACGGGGGAGCCTGGTGGGCTGCCGTCTATGGGGTCGCACAGAGTCGGACACGACTGAAGCGACTTAGCAGCAGTAGCAGTGGATAGAAAAACGCTGATTTCAGTAGGAAGCCTTGAGCCCAGCCTGACCCAGCCAAGTCACAGCCAATCTACAGACCCACAAGTCTGAAGATAAATGTTAGTTGTTGTACACTCCTGGGATTTTGAGGTTGTTTACTACAAAGGAAAGTACAGCAACCCTGAATGAGGCAATAGGTGGAAATGCTCCAGAGTTTTCACTAGAAAGTTTGGCTCAGAGCTCAAGAATGGAAGGCAGAAATACCAAGTCTCAGTTCAAGCTCCCGCCCTGTGCTGTTACTTGACCACTGTGTGACTGTCATGTTACATAACCGCTCCCAACTCTGCTTTTTCATGGTTTAACAAAGCATACAGGGCTTCCCTGGTGGCTCAGTGGTTAAGAACCTGCCTACCAATGCAGGAGACATGGGTTTGATCCCTGGTACAGAAAGATCCAAGATGCCTCAGAACAACTGGGCTCCTGTGCCATACCTCCTGAGTCCACATGCTGCAATTAATGAAGCCCATGTGTCTAGAGTGGGCTTTGCAACAAGAGAAACCACCTCAATGAGAAACCTGCTTGCTGCAACTAAAGAGTAGTTCATATAGCAACAAAGATCCAGCACAGCTGTAAAGAAATATATATATTTTTAAAGCATACAAAATAATCCACCAGTCTCAACTTGCTCATCTATTAAATGTGTTGCTCTAAGTGTGTGCTTGGTAGATTCGTGAGGGTTAAATGTGATGTGTGGAAATCATTCAGCTGTCAGTGTCTGGCCCACGGGAAGCACATGATAGAAGTGAACTGATTTTATTATGCTCAGAGCTTAGAATATATGTGCATCTCTTTTCCTTCCTCCCTCCTTTCCTCCTTCTCTACCACAAATATTTCTTGAACGCCTGCTCTGCACCAAAGCCTATCTATGCTTGGGTGAACAGGCTCTAGAGCCCCGTGTGTGTGTACACCAGGCACCTCCAGAGCGGGGCACGAGATCCTACAAAGAGTTAATCCCCAGGTAACCAGGAGCCAAATAAATTCTGCCCCACCAAACATGTCCCAATCATCATTAGTCACGGCTTGTTGGACGGGAGGCTCCTCCCTGGCGCTTATCTCCCCGGCTTCTGTCCTCCGCCAGGCCGCCATATTTCACCTTCTGAGAACAGATGACCCCGGGGTCAGGGAAATGAAAGCCCCATTCAACAGGTCTGCCAGGGACTTGGCGGGGAAGGAGGGCGAGGATCAGTCGGCAGCTCCATCCTTGCCAGGACAGGCACGGAGCACGTGCTTTAGGGGCCACCAGGCGTGTTTCTTACTGTCCAGCGCCTGAGGGATCAGGTCCCAGGGACAGGTCCCAGGGACAGGATCAGGGTGACAATGAGCCCAAAGCTTTGCTCCCCGTAAAAGTCAAGCTGGGGGTGGAGCCTGGAGGCCCTATTTGCATAGAGTCTCCCAGGATGCCTTACTGCAGCCCTGTCCAGGGAGGGATTCCAGGATGGGGGTCCAATTCCAGCTCTGGGCTGGTAGGGGGTGGGGTGCTTACCTCTGGGAGCCATGCTGAGAGAGGGACAGAAATGATTCCTATTCTGCTGGGGTTTACATCCTAGGAAGCACCTGCTTACCCACTAGGCATAATGTTTTCAATTCTTTAAAATCAGAAGAAAAAAAAATCGTTATAGAAATGTTTTCATTTTTCTCTCATCAGAAAAGTATTTTAAAATTAATTATTTTTAATTGAAGAATAATTGATCTATAGTGCTAATTTCTGCTGTATAGCAAAGTGATTCAGTTATACATATATGCATTCTTTTTTATATTCTTTATAAATATAAAGATGGTTTATATTTATAAATATAAATATTTATAAATTTTTATAATGGTTTATAAACCATTGGATAAATGGTTTATCCCAGGAGAGTGAATATAGTTCCTTGTGCTATACAGTAGGGCCTTATTGTTTATATGTAGAATCTAAAATATGATACAAATGAATCTATTGATGAAGCAGAAACAGTCTCACAGACATAGAGGGCAGACTCGTGGTTGTCAAGGGGGAGGGGGGAGGGGAGAGATGGATTGGGAGTCCGAGATTAGCAGATGCAAAAAAAAAAAATTTTAGGCCATGAAAATTGACTTTTACCTATCAAAAACAATTTCTAATGTTGATATTATTGTGATAGAAGGGAGAAGCCCACAAAGGCAAAAATGCATGAGGGCAGGGAAATTCATCATTCAGCCCTGAGTGAGGGAGATAAGCCATCCACATGGGAACAAATAAATGGATGAGATACATTCAGATCCATAGGTGCTATAACAGTGATTAAGAAGGGTGATATAAAATACAACAAAGGAGAGAAAAATGACTTGAGGTGAATATTACTTTTGTGAGGAGCTAGGGAGATTAGAGGTAAATAATAATAATAATGAGAAGCCAAAAACACCTATATTTATCAACACAGATTAGATAAGTTAAAATGTATAAAAGGCCTGGCATTTAAGAAACACTCTCAGAACTTCCCGGGTGGTCTAGTAGTTAGGAGTCAGCCTGCCAGTGCAGGGTACACGGGTTTGATCCCTAGTCCAGGAAGATCCCACATGCAGGAGGCAACCAAGCCCATGTGCCACGATTACTGTGGCTGTGCTCTACAGCCTGCAAGCTACCATTACTGGAGCCTGCGCCTAGAGCCTGTGCTCTACAACAAGAGCCTGCATACTGCAGTGAAGACCCAGGGCAGCCAAAAATAAATCAATAAAAGAAGTACTGTCTGTGAGTACTTCTGTTGTTGTAGTTGTTATTATCATACATGCCAGTGCTGTGCTTAGTCACTCAGCCATGTTTGATTCTTTGTGATCCCTGGACTGTAGCCCACCAGGCTCCTCTGTCCATGGGGATTCTTCAGCAAAGAGCACTGGACTGATTGCCAGTCATTGAACTAAATAGTTTACATAGTCTGTACATGTCTTTTATCTTAGTTTCTCCAAAAGCAAATCTTGACATCAGAAAATAGATGTAGGTGGTTTAGGGCTTCCCTGGTGGCTTAGTGGTAAAGACTCTGCCTGCAATTCAGGAGACCCGGGTTCGATTCCTGGGTTAGGAAGATACCCTGGAGAAGGAAATAGCAAGCCACTCCAGTGTTCTTGCCTGGGAAATCCCATGAACAAATGAACTTGGCGGATGATAGTTCATGGGATAGCAGAGTCAGACACGATTTAGTGATTGAGCATGCAAAATGTGGGAGCTGATTCTGGGAAGCAGAAATTTAGGAGAGAGCAAAAAGCAGGGATGAAGACAATTAGAGGTCTGTGATGGACTGAACATTTGTGCACCACCCCCCTACCCACATTCATAGGTTGAAACCATAACCCCCAATAGGATGGTATAGGAAGTGGGCCTTTGGGCGAGTAGGCAGGTTTAGATGAGGTCTGTAGCAAGGAGCTCTCCATGGTGGGATTATACGTGCAAACGCTGCAAGAAGGTGGCCTTCTGCATGTTTGGAAGAGAGCCCTCACCAGATACTGAATCTGCAACTCCTTGGTCTTGGACTTCCAAAACTCCAGAACTGTGAGGAATAAAGTCTGCTGTTTAAGCCAGCCAGTCTATGGTATTCTGTTAGAGCAACCTGAACGGACAATACAGCATGTTCATGAGCAGATCTCCCTGGTATCTCTCTGAGGAGCCATGTAGAACACGCCTCCGAACTGCCCCCAGAGAGGCCCAGGACACCTGCGCACCCCGCAGTGGCATGGGAGAACACCTTTAGGCAGAAAAGAAGGGCACCACCAGCCAGCCCAGGAACCCTGAACTTCAGCTGGGGATGGACTGGGAGCTGGCGAAGGACTTGTGGAGCCAGGAATCTGAATCTGCCTAATTCATGAAATCATGGTTACAACTCTACATGGCAGATACTATGAGGATGTGCCTTTGAGGGACAAGGAAACCAAGGCACAGACAGGTCAAGTGACTTGCCCAGGACCACACACCAAAATGAGAGCCAGAATCCAAGTCTCTCCATTCCCCACAGCCTGGACACTGAGACACACAGCAGCACCATGGCTAGAAGCGTGTGCTTTGGAGCCAGACCTTCTGTATTCAAATCCTAAATCTGTTAGGTATGAGTAGTGTGATTTGAAGATTTTTTTAAAGATAAAAAATTATTTATTTTTATTTTTTGGCTACACCACATGGCTTTGTTGTTCAGTCACCAAATCGTGTCCAACTTTTTGTGACCTCATGGACTGTAGCTCACCAGGCTCCTCTGTCCATGGGATTTCCCAGGTAAGAATACTGGAGTGGGTTGCCATTTCCTTCTCTGGGGGATCTTCCTGACCCAGGGATAGAACCGGGGTCTCCTGTATTGGTAGGCAGATTCTTTACCACTGAGCCACCAGGGAAGGCCCACCACATGGCTTGCGGGATCTTAATTCCCCTCAGGGATCGAACCTGTGCCCTCTACAATGGAAGTGTAGAGTACTAACCACTGGACTGCCAGGGAATTCCTTTGAAGACTTTTTTTTGCCTCATTGTACCTCAATTTCCATGTTTAGTTGTTGTGATGATTAAAAGATTTGGTATTTGCGAAGGGTTTAAAACAGTTTGGGGGTATATGATAAATTCTCAGAGTGCACATTATTATTCCAACCCAGTGATTTTCCGAGTGTGGTCCCCAGGCCAGCAGCATCAGTGTAACTTGAAATTTACATTCTTGAGTCTCATCCCAGACCTGCTGCATCAGAAACTCTGCAGGTGGGGCCCCACAAGTCTGTGTTTTAACAACGCAGTACCCGGGTGGTCCTGTTGCACACTTAAGCTTGTGAGACCCTATTTTCATCACCCCACCAGCTCTCACTCTCCAGATATCATCTGACATTGTCCTGCAAGTGGCCACAGTAACTTCTGCACCTGAAGCATGTTCTAAAGGGATCAGAAAAAGCTTCTGCCCATGACCCTCTCCTGTAAAGCTCTTCATGTTAAGAGTTAACTTCTGGTTCAAATGCAGCGATTCCTGGAAGAGGTAAAGAGGAAGTGTTTTGTGGCTCACACTTTAGTCAAAAATAGCGAATGGAGTGAAGTTTAGTTGAGAACAGGTTACATTTAAGGAGAAACTAGCAGAGCCTGAGAATTTAGGCAGTTTGGAGAAGATGAGGCATTCAGGAGAGTGGAAGATGGTAGTGGAAAAGAAGGTAGAATAATAATAGAGAGAGACCTCATCTACATCACACTTCATGCCAAGTTTGAATGAGATGATCAATATATAACATTGTATTAGCTTAAGGGGTATAATAGGGCTTCCCAGGTGGTCCAGTGGTAAAGAATTCACCCGCCAGTGCAGGAGACACAAGAGACGCAGGTTTGATCCCTGGGCCAATCCCAGGAAGAGGGATCCCAGGAAGATCCTCTGGAGAAGGAAATGGCAACCCACTCCAGTATTCTTGCCTGGAAAATTCCATGGACAGAGGAGCCTGGCAGGGGTCATGAAGAGTCAGATACAACTGAGTAACTGGGCACACACAAGGTGTATAATATGAGGATACAATATGTATACATATTTACACAACATTTAATAATTGGGTTAATGAGACCATCCACGCCAGTCAGGATCTGGCTAAGAAAAGAAAACGAAACAAAGCAAAACACCCTAGGATTTTCAAGCAGAGGGAATTTAAAACAGGGACTTGGTTACATCATAGACACAGGAGTTGATAGCAGTCAAGCAAGGGATGGTGACGTTACCCAGAGACTAGCAACATCAAGAAGCTGATACTGGCCCTAGGGCTGGAGAAACAGAAGGTGATATTACCAGAAGTCAGATGCATCTAGAATAAGTTGGAACCATAATAAGGGCTGTTTGGAAGGAGGTGGGACCATGGAGGAGGAGAATATCTGAAGGGAGCTGGAGTCCCAGAGGAGACCCAGTCCAGACTGGAGATGCCACAGGAAGCAGAGAGAGAGAGAGAGAGAGAAATTCTCCTAAATATCTACCTAGGGTATCTACTATTAGGACCTCCCCTGGGCCAACTATCCAGAGAACAAAGGAGCTTGGGAAATGTAGTTTTCTGAGACACAGAGCCCTTAGCTAAGAAGTGTGAACGACTGTGAAATCCATCCTTCCTTTTGTTTTCTACATTCCTTCTTTTCTCCCTTCCCTCATTCCTCTCGCCCGCTTCCTCCTTTTCCATTCCAGGTTGCCATCCACCATGGTAAACAAGCGGATACTGGTAAACAAAACCTGAAGATTCTCACACTTCCATTTGTATCTCAGAGGCATGCTCTGTGAGCCCTCAGAGAAACAGGACGCTGGAGAGGATGTCAATTGTCTGTGCTTCAGGCCAGAGATGAAGGGCTGGTTAAAAGGGCAGCCCAGTTCTTGAGATGAGAGCCTCCTTCTGAGGTCCTGCAGAACCCCCCTGGCTCAGGCCAGCCTGGCTTTTCTCAAAGGACAGGTTTCTCTGATCTCTAAAGACAAATGAAGCCAGTGGTGGGATTGGCAAGATTTGTCCTGCTTCAGACAGATTATTCCACATGGGAGAAAGGTGGCTTAGGGTTCATCCATAAGTTTCCCCGCAAGCATCTCTTCTACTGTCTGAGTGTTGAATAGGAAGTAATCTTTACAACAAGGACATATAATAAAACACAGGGAAATTATACTGAATATCTTATAATGACCTACAATGGAAAAGAATTTGAAAAATAATATATGTGTATATGTATAACTGAATCACTTTGCTGTGCATGTAAACATTGTAAGTCAATTAAACTTCAATAAACTATATATATTTATAAAATTAAATAACCAGTAATGGAAAAGAATCTGTAAAGAATGTGTGTGTTTATAACTGAATCACTTTGCTGTATACCTGAAAGTAATACCATATTGTAAATTAAGTATACTTCAATTAAAAAATAAAAATCAAAAATAAAAATAGAATATGAAGTTTCAAGAAAATGAAGCAATCAATAAACTGGAAAACAATTTCTGATGCTTGATTTGGTATAATAATACTATTATTATTATTACAGTCATAATAATTAGCATTGCATATAGTGAAAAAAATTTATTGTGTGTACAGCATAGTAAGGCACAGCTGTGTGGGTGTGTGTGGGTGTGTGTGTGTGTGTGTGTGTGTGTTTTAACTGAGGGCATCTAACCTTTTTTGTTCATGATCAGCAGTTGCAAACAGCTGCTATAAATTATTTTGATTGTCCAGCAACTTGCTGATTTGGGTCTGGCGTTCACGCTAAAACTGCTTCTCACTGATGGCTAGCACAACTTTTGTGAGTTTGGACCAACCATTTATTCCTTCTCTCAAACATCTAGGTGGGGCCCCGTCTGAAGCCCTCACCTCAAAGCTGTGACCCAGAGAGCTCTGAACGCCGGCCCTTGTGCTGCTGCTGGGAGTCGAGGGCAGTTCTCTTCTTTCTGGTTTGCAGTGACAAGACACACCCTGCGCTGTGGGCAGAGATCTTGAATTTGGAAAGCTCTGCAGGAAGAGTGATTCTATAACTGGGAGACTGCAAGCCCGGAATCTCTAGTGCAGTAATCCCTTGTCCACTGTGTGCTCAGTTCTATCAGACTCTTGGTGACCCCACAGACTGTAGCCGGCCAGACACCTCTGTCCAGGGGGATTCTCCAGGCAAGAATACTGGAGTGGGTTGCCATGCCCTCCTCCAGCGGCTCTTCCCCACCCAGGGATGGAACCCATATCTCCTGCTTTGCAGGCTGATTCTTTACCGCTGAACCACCTGGGAAAGTGCAAGGATATTTGTCATCTATTTTTGAAAGTGCACTTGAAAACACAGAGAGCTCCAGGCAGCAGGACGCACTCAGTCCTCTCTTCGTGGTTCAGTAGACTATGCACAGTACACTGTCATCTTGCTCTCCTCCAGTGTGGAAGGATCTGGCCCCTCGTGACACAGGGCTTGCTGCTCTGCCTGTCCTCCGGGGATCTCTCTCGCTGCTCTCCGGATCTCTGCTTTGTGCTATCCCTCTTGTGTCGCTGTCCCTCACCTGCCAAAACCTGACTCTGCCTGAATGCTCAGGCGGCGGAAGTGATTGGAAACTTCCACCTTGGACGGGGTGGTGGAGAGCAGTCCAGGGTAGGACCTGAAAGTCAGCATTTCAACCCCCAGGGAATGCCAATGCTGTTGGTCTGAGGACTGTATTTTGAATAGGAGACCTTAAGCTTAGCTCAGGGCTTGCTCTCTAGCAAGTACTCAATAATTATAGTTGCTATTATGATTGTAATTTTTCAGTATTTTATTTATTTGTCTGCACCAGGTCTTAGTTGCAGCAGGAAGAATCTTTGATCTCCCTTGTAGCACGTGGGATCTGTAGTTGCAGCATGTGAACTCTTAATTGCAACACATGAGATCTAGTTTCCCGGCCAGGGATTGAACCCAGGCCCTCTGCACCAGAAGAGTGGAGTCTTAGCCACTGGACCACCAGGGAAGTCCATGATTGTTATTGCTGTGGCTTTATAACATATTTCTTACTGTAATTACCACTAAGTGACAGTAATGAGTTATGGCAGGGCATGGAAAATAAGAACTATAAGGTGAGACTCAGGTAGCCAAGAGTGGGTGACACCCATACTCACCCCGCATCTCCCAGTGGATGATGATAACGATAACTAATGCAGATAGCATATTCAAAAGCAGAGACGTTACTTTGCCAAAAAAGGTCTGTCTAGTCAAGGCTATGGTTTTTCCTGTGGTCATGTATGGATGTGAGAGTTGGACTGTAAAGAAGGCTGAGCACCGAAGAATTGATGCTTTTGAACTGTGGTGTTAGAGAAGACTCTTGAGAGTCCCTTGGACTGCAAGGAGATCCAACCAGTCCATTCTGAAGGAGATCAGCTCTGGGATTTCTTTGGAAGGACTGATGCTAAAACTGAAACTCCAGTACTTTGGCCACCTCATGCAAAGAGTTGACTCACTGGAAAAGACCCTGATGCTGGGAGGGATTGGGGGCAGGAGGAGAAGGGGATGACAGAGGATGAGATGGCTGGATGGCATCACTGACTCGATGGACGTGAGTCTGAGTGAACTCTGGGAGTTGGTGATGCAAAGAGTTGGACACGGCTGAGCGACTGAACTGAATGTTTAACGAACAAAGTTCATGCTGGGCTTTTTGCTTTGTTTCATCTCCGTGAATCCTTATATGAATCCGAGGAGGTAAGCAGTTATCACTGATCTCATTTTACATAGAAGGAAATGGAGGCTAAGTGAAGGTGAGCCATTCGGTCGTGGTCCTTCGTCTAGGTCCTCCGCTCAGGCACTTTGATGGCCAAGTGCAAGCACACAGCTATGTCTCCATGCTGCCAGGAAGCGGGTGTGACAAGGAGCAGTGACTTAGGGTAAAGTCAGCGTCCTCTCAGTGTCTCAGGCAAGCCTGATATGTGGGAGGGGCTCAGTAAGCCTTTGAGGAATAAATGAGATTTATTATTATAGAAAACCTGCCCCAGGAATTCTTAGCCATGCACTGTGGTCAGCCTTCTTTCTGCTGGTGCTCTGGGCTTCTCTGCTCACACCTTGGGCTGCAGCAGAAGAGATCCTGCTTGTCCATCCAATGGCCTTTGGTGTATCAATGTCCCCCTCTCCCTAAGCCTAGATTTTACCTCTTTATGGCCAAGAGGAATGCTGACTGCAAAAGGGACCTCTGAGCTTAGATGGGAAAATTTCACACAGGGAAAGGGCCAATCAGAGTCACCTCTGGGTCCCAGCACCCAATGTTTCAACTCCATTCTGTTTGCCCGTATGCAGTATAGACACTAGGCATTCACTTTGGCTGCTCAGCCTCCAAATCCCCTTCCAGTGTCCAGGGAGCTCCCCACTTAATGAATCCTGGGGAAGGCAGACACCCCCTCTGTCTACAGAAACAGAATGCCAAGTTCTTGCTTTCCTGGATTCTCTTACCAGTGGGACACTGACAGATGACTCAGGTGTTACAATTCATGCTCCACAAGCAAGAGGGCTTGTCCATTGTGTCTGCTGACATAACTGCAGTTTCCAGAACAGTGTTTGGCACGCTGGATGCACTCAATCTGTAATCCTGGAGCCAACAAACTCATCTCATCACTCTTCACTTCTGTTTTCTTTGCCAAGACATGGCGGTTTTAATACTGACCTGCCCCAAACTGGTGTGAAAGTGAAGTCAAAGCCATGAAGAGTATGATCTCTGGGCAACCTGCTTATTGTTGTTATTCCCATCTGTGAAATGGGTATATGATAGTGTCTGGCTCTTAGGGTCATTGGGAGAAAATCAAATGATTCAATACATGTTAAGAGCATGTAGTAAGTGATACTGTATGTTAGCTCTTCCTTCTCAGTCTCCCCTATGTATCGCCACCACCATCATCTCTACCAATGCTGCCAACCACCACCACCATCACCACCTCTGCCACTGCCAACCACCACCACCATCTTCACACCACCACCACGTCTATCCTAGTTTAGGTTAGGGGCATTTGATAAACCACCAGTTGAATCTGAATCTTATCAGCAAAGAAATTGCCTCTTCCATCTTTCCCTCTAGAGAAACTGGGACCAATTGTCCAGGTGCATCCTGCGAGCTTTCCCTTAAGAACTGTCAAAGTGTGCCCCAGTGACCCCAATATCTGGCTGGGTTCCTTTGGGCCAGGACTGGGGATTATGCTGTCGGCCTCTGCCAGCTCTGACAGGTTGGTTTGGATTTGGATGGGGAGGAAGCTGGAGAGAGAGCCTGTCCCCCTCACCCCCCAACAGCTCTGTAAGCAGAGATGAAGTCTGTAAGGGAACCGGCCCTCCGCTAAGTGGTGAATCCTAAGCAGTGTTCTGCAAAGGACATGATATAGCTGAGTTCAGCCCAGTAAATGGAGGCCCTGGGAGTCAGACTTTTTACAATGAGATAATTTGAGAGGTGGGGCACAAGCGGGCTGGCTCCAAATGTTCCCTCTGGGAGAATTCCGTTAGAAACCCGTCTTGCCCGAGGCTTGTTCAGCAAACCCTTATTTATGGTAACATGCATTACAGGGAATTTTTATATAAGGCATTAAAGTGCAGGCAATTTAGGACATTTGATCATCTTACCTCTCCAACTTCCTAACCTCCGCTTCCCCGGCTGCCCCCACTCTCCCCATGCAGCACCCCCTTCCCCCCGTCATTCCTCGGTCTTTGAATTTCAGCTGGATGAGAAGGTTGATAATAGCTAAATAACACTGCAAACAGGTGCGGGCCTCTCCTGTCTGGACAGCTGCCATGGTTATGTGATTCCTCAGCTGGGGGTGCGTGGTTTGCCTGGCTCTTAAGGTTGGGGGTGGAGGTGAAGGTGCTTGTCTCCTCTCTGCATCTCTTCACCGCCCCCACCTACGCATCGCCCGCCCCCACCCTGGGCCCTCTGGAGGGATATACAGATCTCTCACAAGGCAGGCAGAATTCTCTGCTTTCTTTGTTCTATTCTCCTATATGGGTAACCTGTTTCACCCATCCTGCAAACATCCAACTTGTTTGGAAGAGACCCTGGTGCTGGCAGAGACTGAGGGCAGGAGGAGAAGGGGGCGACAGAGGATGAGATGATTGGAGGGCATCACTGACTCAATGGACATGAGTTTGAGCAAACTCCAGGAGATAGTGAAGAGCAGGGAAGCCTGGCGTGCTGCAGTCCATGGGGGCTCAAAGAGTTGAACATGACTGAGTGACCGAACAACAACAATTGGGGGGGGACGTGTCCTTGGTTACCTGGGACAGCTGAGCACAATACTAAAAGCAGTAATAAAGACATTAACACACAACCACCATCAACACGGTTCCTGCTACCATTGGTTGAGAGTTTGCAAAGCTCTCTCTTCATCCACATGCGTCATCTCTGTAGTCAGAGTTAAGACTGCCCCCAGGCTTGGGAGTTCAAGTTCTAACTCAATCACTTAAGGGCTGTGAGAATTCAGGCAAAGGTCAAAAGCGTTCAGTGCCTCAGTTTCATCATCTGTAGAATGGGAATGATAAGATGGTCCTCTTCACAGGATTGTAGGCATTTAGAACGTACCTATGGCTTTATTTTTTATTTACTTATTTTTATTCTTACAAAAACAAGAAGGCTTGGTGAGATGGGATGGGAGGTGGGAGGGAGGTTCAAGAGGAAAGATGCATACCTTATATCTATGGCTGATTCATATTGATGTATGGCAGAAACCAGCACAATATAGTAAAGCAATTATCCCTCAGTTAAAAGTAAATAAATTTGAAAAGAAAGAAAGTGAAGTCGCTCAGTTGTGTCTGACTCTTTGTGACCCCGTGGACTGTAGCCTACCAGGCTCCTCTGTCCATGGAATTTTCCAGGCAAGAGTACTGGAGTGGGTTGCCATTTCCTTCTCCAGGGGATCTCCCCGACCCAGGGATTGAACCCGCGTCTCCCATATTGCAGGCAGACGCTTTACCATCTGCGACACCAGGGAAGCAAATTAGAAAAACATGAAGGCTATTACAACAACCACCATTTTATAGGTAAGAGAATTGAGGCACAGAGAGGTTGAGTTGGAGGACAGAGAGTGGATTTTTATTCATCAGTGGGTCTTGTATACATCAAGGATGTTCATTCACACATTCAAGAATTCTTTTTCTTTGTTGAGTGCCATGTATCAGGCACTGTGCTAGGGTTGGCCTGGAGTTGAGCAAATGGAAACAGAGGCAGAGCAGGCATGAGAGGAAAAGGAAAGCATGGAGTTCCATGGAGGAACTCGGAGCCAGAGGTAAAGAAACTGTTGCTTCCAAGTCTGCTGAGAAAATCTGACCATGGCTTGCAAGACCTCACTGCATCTGGGAACTCAGCTTCCTTCACTCTCCCATCACTCACATGTGCTAAGTCTCTTCAGTCATGTCTGACTCTTTGCAACCCTATGGACTGTAGCCCACGAGGCTGCTCTGTCCGTGGGGTTCTCCAGGCAAGAGTACTGGAGTGGGTTGCCATTTCCTCCTCCAGGGGATTTTCCTGACCCAAGGATCGAACCCTCGTCCCTTACGTCTCCTGTATTGGCAGGTGGGTTCTTTGCCACTAGCGCCACCTGAATGAATGAAGCCAGCGTTCCCAGCCACAGCTGTCTCTTTGCTGCATGTGGAACATGAGCAAGACCTTTGTACTTGCAATCTCCTCTGTCTGCAGGACGTCCCTCCCTCCAGACAGCCTCTCTCTCTCTCCTAAGCCTGCTTTTTCCTCCTCTCTTCTCTGTAGCATCAATCATCACCTGACATATTTCTGTGTTTTGCCTTCTGTCTCCTATTTAGAATGTAAGCACCATAAAATCAGAGACTTCATCTCTTTTGTTCCCTGCTATATGCCAATGCCCTGAGGAGTGCCTGGCATGGAGAAGGTACTCGATAGATGCCTATTGGATTAAGGAACCTAGGAAAACCATTGCTTGAAATTTAGATTTCTCAGAGATAAAGTTTGGGCTGTGAAGGAAAATGAATGGGCAGGATGGATTAGCCTAATCTCTTCCACAGCATTCTCTATGCAGGAGAACAAAACCCTGCGTGTGTTGGAAGGATGAATTCTGGGATTATATATCAGATAGGAATACTTATGATGACAGGTAGTGGCTTAAACCAAAAGAATATTTCCTGTTAGCTCAGATGAGACCCGAGGAATGCAGTCTAAGACAGTTATAAGAGCTTTTAACAATAGTGTTAAAGTCCAGTTCTCAGCCATTCTTATCCTGCTGGCTTTCATTCACCATGCTTTTCCCCTCACAGTCTCAAGGTGGCTGCCACAGCTCCAGATATCATACAAATATCCCCAAAGAGAAAGGATACAAAATGTTCCTTGAAAGCTCTGTCTTCTTATCCTTCCCAGAAAGGGATTACATAGTAATTCCCAGTTGTGAGGGAGGCCATCGATGACAGTATCTGGCACACTAGAATGCATTAGCAATGATTTGCCTACAAGGAGGACGTTTTATCAGTTGGGATGTTGGTACCCCAAACCAAACTGCTATATTGTTAGCAAGGATGATGGGACAATGGGTGTAGATTCAACAATGCTTGCTTGAAATAGTCCCAACTTCACCTTTTACACATCAGACTCCCAGGACTTTGGTAAAAAAAAATTGGCTCAGTTAACTGGTCGACCTGTTCTGTACCAGCCATGTCCCTTTTCCCTTAAAAAGGAAGTTGTTAAAAGCATAGGCTTGGAATTCAGACTAGCACACTTTTGAATCCCATTTGAGGCAAGTGACTTCATTCAAATACAGCCAGAATTGGAGGAAAGTGAATTTTACTACCAGGAAGTTGTGAGAGCATCATGGCCAATTGCCCTTTAAGTGTTACAGTTTGTGATAAAAATTATTCTGATACGGTCAATATGGCAAAACAGAACCCTGCCAATTTACTTATATGCATGTGTCAAAACATCTTCTCCCTTTTCCAGCTCCTTCAGTAAAGTTGAACCTCTAGGAAAATTTATTCTATTTAACACATGGTTCTAATTAAATGCCTGCTGTCAGATCCAAGGACCCCAGGGGTAAGAAAATTCACATTGAAAATTAAAGGCTTTCCAAGTCTTTGCCAACTTCACTAAAAAACAGGGATAACAAAACCTATGTCACTGAGTTTTGTGGGGATAGATTGAAAGAGACAATGTGTATGAAGTGCCAAGTGTAGACTCTGAGGAGCAAAAAAAAAAAACACAAAAAAACCATGTAAGGCATCTTTGTATTAGACACTTGATTGGGTTAGTACCTCCCAAAAGACAAAGCACCTGTTGCCAATCCTCTTATGCATCTTTTAAATACAGTTTAATGCCATTCTTAATTAATTTAATTAATACCTTTAATTAATACCTGATTTAATTTTTTTAACAAATGTGTCAACTGCCTACCATGGGATAGGACTGTACAGATTTCAAGGAAGCAAGATCTCTGACCTTAAGAACTTGTGGATGATGTCAGTGGATCTCAAAGTGTGGCATCAACATCACCTGGGATCTTGTTAGAAAAGTGAATTCTTGTCCCCAACCTGAGCTCCTGAATCAGAAGTATGTGAAGGAAGGGCCCAGCATTCTGTGCTTTAACAAGCCCTCCAGGGGAGTCTGATGCAGGCTCAAGTTTGAGTACACTGGCCCAGTGGGAGAGAGGCAAGTCAAAAGACAAGTATAGTTTATTGTGATGAGAGTTGTGGTCCAGGGGCTGTGGGAACACAGAGAGGAGCCAGCCATTAACTCAACTTCATTGGGCTTCATAGAGGTGTTAGAACATGAACTGAATCATAAAGGATAAATAATGAAAAAGTCCCTTTCCTGGAACCAAGAGGATGAATTTAATGATCTCCCAGGTGACCATTAAGTCTAAGACAAAGTTATAGTGATTGGTGGGGAGAATGGGCATGAACATCTGGTCTACCCTAGGTTGCGTCATTATAAGGGTGTTTCATAGGGTCACCCCTTTTGGAGATCCTTAGAACAGTTCAGCTTAGACGAACAGTGCCTTATGCTACACAGACCATTTGGAGTCTTGGGCTCTGCGGGGAGGCCCTCTCAAGTGCTTTGACTTTTATTAAAATTGTGACAAACTGGGGTTTCTCTGAGGATTGAAGGTCTGGAGGCATCTAGAGGATGTCTCAAGAATGAGAATGTTGATGGTATAAAGCAAGAACAGCTTTCCCCGTGGGTGTGGAGAGAGAAAATAAGGACTCGGATCAGAGCAAGTTGGGTTTTTCTTGTTTGTTTGATTTTGTTAGGTTTTTTTTTTTTTTTTTAGTGTGCAAGGCTCTAGAGCAAGTTTTTTTTTTTTTTTTTTAAATGTCTGTTGATATCACATATTGAGAGAATACTTTCTAGTGGGAAAGTGGTCTGGTAAAGGGTGGGTTCTTGTGTACAAGGCTTAGATACAGTCTCAAACATTCCTGGAACAGGAAGGTACTCTCTCATTTCCAATGAAATATACATCCAGGAGTGGGAAAAGGGACCACATGTTGTCAAATTGAAGAAGAAATGCAGTCACTTTGTTAGTCCCAGACTAACAAAGGAATAAGGAATAAGATCTCTGCCAATTCAACTATTATGCACCATTGATTATCAGATACATCCTGATTTCGGAGATAAAAAGAAGTGAAAAATGTACACCTATGAGTAGATGATGGAGAAGGCAATGGCACCCCACTCCAGTACTCTTGCCTGGAAAATCCCATGGACGGAGGAGCCTGGTAGGCTGCAGTCCATAGGGTCACTAGGAGTCAGAGACGACTGAGCAACTTCACTTTCACTTTTCACTTTCATGCATTGGAGAAGGAAATGGCAACCCACTCCAGTGTTCTTGCCTGGAGAATCCCAGGGACGGGGGAGCCTGGTGGGCTGCCATCTCTGGGGTCACACAGAGTCGGACACGACTGAAGCGACTTAGCAGCAGCAGCAGCATGAGTAGATGAACCACAGTAACTGTGCCCCTAAAAGAAAGTTCAGGCGAATATACCCTTTGGGTTTGACTTTGATCCCATTTTATTTATTTATTTATTTGGCTTTAAATTTATTTATTTATTTGGCTGCCTCAGGTCTAAGTTGCAGCACACAGGATCTTTAGTTATGGCATGTGAACTCCTAACTGCAGCATGTGAGATCTAGTTCCCTGACCAGGGATTGAACCTGGGCCCGCTGCATTGGGAGTGTAGAGTCTTAGCCGCTGGACTACCTGGGAAGTCTGCCATTTTAGAATTATAGATTTTTTAGAGTTTGAAAGAAGTTCAAACGGTGTTTCTCAGCCTCAAGACTATTGACATTTGGGGCTGAATGATTCTTTGAGGTGGGGGCTGTCCTGTGCCTTGTACGGTGTTTAGCAGCATCCCTGGCCTCCCCGACTTGTATGATAACAACCAAAACTGTCTTTAAACATTGAAAAATATATTCAGGGGTCAGGGGAAGGTTCACATCTTCCCCTGTGAGAGCTGCTTGATTAAAGTCCTCCTAGGTCTACGCTCCCCAAATCCCCAGCTTCAACCTTGCTGATTTTATACATAGAGAAACTGAGGCCCAGATAGGGGTAGTCAATTGACCCGAGGGTCTTCTGTGAGCCCAACCAGAGACCAAAGAGTTGTTATCAGGTGGAATTTTCTTTACATGCATGCATTCATTCCATCATTCACTCAAGCAAGATTTTTACGGAGCATTTATTAGGCATTGGTGCCATGTTAGGTCCTGGGGAAATAGTGTTGTTTGAGTTTCTCCAGAAACCCAAGGGTTTGTGTACAAGTCGAGTACAAGCCCCAAGGTTTGAGAGAAGTGTTTGAGGGTAAGTGGGCTATGATGGAAGTCTGCACAGGGCAAGGAGAATGTGAACCCAGACAAGGAAGGCTGATGATCAACAGTGGATTATTTAGGGGCTTCCCTGGTGGCCCAGTGGTTAAGATTACCTGCTTTCAATTCAGGGGATGTAGGTTCGATCCCTGGTTGGGGAACTAAGATCTCACATACCGTGTGTTGCAGCCAAAAAAAAAAAAGAGTGGATTATTCAGGTGGAAAAATGGAGCTTAATCCCACTTGGGCAATTCAGGGAACCAGTATTGGGCATGTCCCCAGAGTTACCCTGCCCAAGCAGTAAAGGAGCTGAGGGTGCAAATGCCAACTCCCACCATTCATTGGTTGAGGCTGCACCTGGTTAATTACCCAATACTGGGCCTTATGCATGGGCAGACATAGACTTTAGTACCAGAGTAAACTCTGAGATAGATGCCTAAACCAATAAACCCTAAAAGGAAAGAACAGTTTAGGGCTTGGCAGTAGGAAGTAGGTTCTACTAGACTGGGCTGGTAAGGGGATTTAAGGGGGCACAGTGTTGAATCAGATGTGGTCCCCAGTCTCATTAAGCTCATGCTCCAGAGGGGTGACAGATGTTGTTTAGTCGCTCAGTCATGTCCAACTCTTTGCAACCCCAGGCTTCCCTGTCCTTCACTATCTCTCAGACTGCTCAAACTCATGTCCATTGAGTGGGTGATGCCATTCAACCATCTCATCCTCAGTCTCCCCCTTCTCCTCCCGCCTTCAATCTTTCCCAGCATCAGGGTCTTTCCCAAGGAATCGGCTCTTTGTTCTCCATTAAATGTAAAGCCACACAAATTTCAGCGCTATAAAGAACAGGTGTGTGGTGCTGCGTGTGTAACAGTGGAATGTGAACTAGGCCATGTTGTCATAGGAGGTTGCCCCCAGGGAGGTAACGTTGGAGCTGGAATTAAAATCCAAGGGGAGGGGCCAGAGGGACAGCATGTGCGAGGTCCCTGTGGCAGTAGAGAGCACAGCCCATTAGAGGAACTGACAGAGCCAGAGGGGGAGGGAGGAGGACTGGGGCCACCCAGCAAGGGCGAGGGTGGCTGCACGCTGTGGTTGTGGCTGGAGAGGTCTGCAGTGGCCAAATCTTGCCTGCGTGCGTGCATGCTAAGTCACTTCAGTTGTGCTCAACTCTTTGTGACCCCATGGACTATGGCTCACCAGGCTCCTCTGTCCATGGGATTCTCCAGGCAAGACTCCTGGAGTGGGTTACCGTGCTCTCCTCCAGGAGATCTTCCTGACCCAGGGATCGAACCCATGCCTCCTACGATGAAGCCATCAGGAAGCCATGCATGCTGAAATACTGCTTACCCAAACTTCCTGACAATCCTTTGAGGTGGGTCTTGTTGTTGTCTCATTTTCCAGAGGAGAAAATTGAAGCTTGGAGACATGAAATCACCTGACCCTAGACACTTACCTGGCAAGACGATAGAGCTGGATTTGGACTCAGGATGATCTGATTTCAAAACTCATGTTTCTTCTTTGACCGAATGCATAGCCCCTGGAGACCCAGACCAGCCTGGGGAGTAACAGACTGCACATGGAGGGAGGGGCAGGGAGGCCAGAGAGGCTGGGGGAGCCTCTGACAGTTATGGTATATAGTTTTAATTAAGGCCATGGGGTGAAATCTGAGAACTCGGGTGTGGGTGGCCAGGGGCTTCCTCTCAGGGTGGATCTTTTGGTTCTTGGCAGCCTTCCTGATGCACTTTTCTCCATTTCCAAAGGATAAATACCTAGCCGAGTGATGGGATGTTCCAGAATCAGGACTGTAGAGATAGGATCTGGGTGAATACCGCATAGGTGAATACGGACTGCATGGAACCAAGAGGGGAGACAGAGAGAGAGGAAAGGGGGCAGTACCCCATCCCACTGCTTTCTTCATTAAATATATCATTTGAGGGTTATACGTGAGTTTCCAGGTGCAGGGCTATTGGCTCCCAGAGTGGTGGCACAAGCCGGTTCTTAGGAACTACCCTGGAATGTCTGGAGACCATCTGGGGCCTTACTAAAGGAGCCCTGGGCTGAGGAACAGAGCTGGACAAATGCCCAGCACTGCCCCTATTGTCTTGGAGTGACTTTGCCCAGTTCTTCCCCCTTTGGTCCTTCCAGGGCTTTCTATGCCCTTATATAGAAGGCACCTTGCCTGCCCATTTAGGGCACCCGGTTATGACTAAGTTTCCAGGTCATCTCATCCCAGACTCTGTCCTGGGATTCCCTATTTCCTGATCTATCCTACCTCTCCCCAAGTCACCTGTGGGATTTGGGGGTGCAGGACTAGCATGGTAGAGGAGCTGGTCTGATGAAGGAGGCAGGAAGTAGGGTGGGGGTCCCAGAAACCCCAGGAAAGGAGAGCCTTTCTGTTCCTCAAAGTGAAATTCAGAGCCCTTCGCTGGGACCCACCCTTGCATTTCCTGGGGACGTGAGTTAGACTGAGTGACTTCCCAGTTTCCATCTGAGGTCTGTTTTCAGACCTCAATCCGACAGTCTGGACAAGCAGAAAGGAGATAGAGGCTGGGAGACAGGAGCAGAGTAGAACAAATTAAACACTGATGGGGGAGCAAGGAACACAGACATCTCTATAAGAAAGGACAGCAATAGCATTTTAACAAAATATAGAGCTGAAGTCAAAACTCGGGGAAATCTCCAGGTCAGGACCAGAAACACAATTTGTGGGGCCCATTAAAAAGTGAAAACGCAGGGTCCTTGTCTAAGAAACAGGAGGAAAGTCCCAGGAAAGGTACTAAATTATAAAACTTTTTCCTTTCTCCTGTGGTTTCTTCTTCTTAACCTGTTGTCATGGTTTTTATTTGCTATTTAATATGGTTCAAAGTTAAACATAAATAAAGATGTAAACCATCACCAAGAATTGATGCTTTTGAACTGCGGTATTGGAGAAGACTCTTGAGAGTCCCTTGGACTGCAAGGAGATCAAACAAGTCCATCCTAAAGGAAATCAAGCCTGAATATTCTTTGGAAGGACTGACGTTGAAACTGCAATACTTTGGCCACCTGATGTGAAGAGCTGACTCATTAGAAAAGACCCTGATGCTGGGAAAGATTGAAGGCAGCAGGAGAAGGGGGCAACAGAGCATGAGATGGTTGGATGGCATCACTGACTCAAAGGACATGAGTTTGAGCAAGCTCCGGGAGATGGTGAAGGACAGGGAAGCCTGGCATGCTGCAGTCGAAGGGGTTACAAAGAGTTGGACACGACTGAGTGACTGAACAACACCAAAAACCATGAGCATGAATTGTACCCTTCTTCTGTATGTTGTGCAAGGCCAATTTTAAATGCAAATGTCAGTGCCTTTATCTCATATGTGGAATCTGAAACTTCATAGTTTGTATTTCGGAGCTTATAACACATAACTGTTCAGCTGTATTCAATTCTTTGCAACCCCCTGGACAGTAGCCTGCCAAGCTCCTTTGTGCAAGGGATTTCCGAAGCAAGAATACTAGAGTAGGGTGGACCCAGGGTTCGAACCCACGTCTCCTGAGTCTTCTGCATTGCAGGCAGATTACCACTAAGCCACGGGGGAAGCCTGACTCACAGCATAGTGTTTGGCTAACCTGTGCAAATAATATGAGTAGCAAAGAATAGAGCAGGATTTCTTAACTGACCTCATTTTAACTTGATGATCTCTGTAAAGACCCTCTCTCTACCCAAGGCCTCATTCATAGAGACCAGAAGATAGGATTTCAATTTAGGCCTTGGGCGGGGAGGGGATCGGGACACAATTCAGCCTATGACAGTCAGTATGAAGCAATTTCTGAATGCAAACTTCTTTAGATGTACGTGCAGATGCACAGACCAATAAAACCTGGAAAGATACCTAACTGTGAACAGCGGTGCCTCCTGTGTTGAGATGGAAGGAACAGGACTTATTATTTTATTTTTAAAAAAAAACTCTTATTAATTTTAAAATATTTATTTGTATTTATTTATTTGGCTGCACCAGGTCCTAGCTGCGGCATGCAGGATCTAGTTCCCTGACCAGGGATGAAACCCCGGGCACCGGCATCGTGAGTGCAGAGCTTGAGTCACTGGACTGTCAGGGAAGTCCCTATTTATTTATTTTTTAATCTGTGGCTTGTTTTCTGGCCGCATTGTGAGGCAAGTGGGATCTTAGTTCCCTGACCAGGGATTGAACTCGTGCCCCCTGCTGTGGAAGCTTGGAGTCCCTAACCACTGGAGCACCAGGGAAGCTCCCGGGGCTTATTATGAACATCCTCTGTGACCTGAGTCTTATCGGAAATGTTGCCGTGTTTCACGCGGATGATTTATTCGTATGTGGTGTGGATGCTGTTGGCGCCTGGTGTAGATCCTTCTGCTGGGCTGGTGCACCGCTCTCCCAGATGCTGGGAGTGTTGGCTGCTAAGACCTCAGAGCTCCTTCCTTCCATGGAGAATCGCTCTCCTGCCTATCACGTATCCCCCACATCAGAGGCAGGCAGTTTGAATGACTGACTAACAAAGGGTACAAAGACCCGCAGCCTCGAGGGGTCTGGGAAATGATTCTGTGATGCTGTCTGATTTCCTGAACTCCTCATGGGATCAGGTCAAGGCCAGACTTCAGCTGAACCACAAGATACCGTGGCTTCTGAACTTGCTTCCCTCACCTCCTTCCTGGCTTTTCTCTAGAGAGTTCTTCCTCAATAATGCATTTGAACAAAAGTTTCCATCCCAGGCTCCAGCCCTAGGGAGGCTGCTATAGTCTGAATGCTTGTGTGCCCTCCAAATTCATATGATAAAATCCTAAAACCCAATGTGATGGTATTAGAAGGTGGGGCCTTGAGGAAGTGAATGTGTATTTTCATTTACTAATCGTGAATAGGATTGCTGCTGTTATAAAAGAGAACCCAGAGAGATTCCTGGGGGGTCCCCAACCCCTGGGATCTAAGGAGGTGAAGCTGATGTAATAATAATAGAAACAAAATGCACAGTGAATGTGATGAGCCTGAATCATGCTGAAACCATTCCCCCCTGATCCCCAACCCCATTCTGTGGAAAAATTGTCTTCCATGAAACTGCCCCCTGGTGCCAAAAATGTTGGGGACCACTGTCCTATTCCTTTCCACCCCGCGAGGACACAGGTGAAGTCTGTGACCCCCAAAAGGGCCCTCACCTTACTGTGGTGGCACCCCGATCTTGGACTTCCAATCTCCAGAACAATGAGGAATAAAATCTGTCATTAATAAGGCACCCGGTCTATGCTATTTAGTTGCAGCAGCCCAGGGGACTAAGTCGAACCAAAGACACATTCCGCGTGTAATTTTTTTAAATGGTGGTATGTCTAATGGGTGTGAAATTTCTCATCCTATAAGGTTTAATTTGAATGTATTATCATTTTAGGTGCCTTGGACCACTGGCCCCTGGAGGGTGTGGGGTCAGGGACAGTCCATTTGCCACTGCCAGACCAAGGAGGCCGAGTTCCCTGGCTCCAGAGGCATCTTGGGACAGTCCTTAATGTCCCAAAGGTCAGCAATGACTGGACAGAATGAGGAGCTCATTGGACAATTGAATTCCAATTGCCTTCAGAGGGAGGAGGGCAAACTTGTTTTGACGTTCCCTGGGGCAGATCAAAGGGGTTATTAGTGACCATTGTTAGGCTATGCTCCTAACCGAATCTTTTCCAATTAGGGAAAAAATGAAATCTCTGCTCATTTGGTGAACCAAAGCAGAATGAGAGTCCCTAATGATCCCTTTGAAAGGCCACAGTGAAGCAATTAAATTGGTATAGCCTTTCTGAAATTTGGGATTTACCCTGTTACAACAAGAGCTGTAAAACTGTTGTCTTGGATGAAGAAATTTGACAGCCATGAATTGATCCTAAGGAAATGATCAAGGACGTACACAGTTAACACATGAAAGATGTTCACAGTAGCAATATTTATAACCGTGTGAAGGAAAATAACTAATGTCTAACGCAAGGGATTGACTAAGTCACGGTCCTTTGTAAGATGAAGGCAAAGCAGTTATTTTAAAATAGGTTGTAGAATGAGAATTCATGACCAGCACATTTGAATGGCATGTTATTAACTCACAAAGACAGGTTTCAAAATAGACTGGGTGACAATTTTTCTGAGAAGTATGGTCATGTAGGAGCAGTATGGAGTTCTACACACCTATCATATGAAATATTGTCCGCATTAAAGAGTTGATTATATTTAATTTTGGCTTTCTGCCTTTCTTTATGCCTCTCTATATTGCTAATGGGTCTATGTATTTCAAAGGAATGACCCATCTGATTTCTTTTGCTATAGTGTGAAAATGACTAGAATTATCATCAGAGCACTGCAAAAACTCCTTGCATGGGAGAAAACTTTTGTTTTTTTTGGAAAATTATCTTCCCATCTCACATGAATGGGGGAATTTTGTTAACCAGAGGTATAAACCATTTTCCTCAAATCATATATCAAACCTACAAAAGGGAGGGAAGATTGGACAAATTCAATCTGTGCCCATAAAATAACAACTGCTACCATGATGTGGTATATCATTCAGAACTGTTTTTTTTTTTTTTCCAATGAAAAATAAAATCAAGAGACTTCCCTGGTGGTGCAGTGGTTAAGACTTCACCCTTCAATGCAGGTGGATGTGGGTTCAGTCCCTGGTTGGGGAGCTATAAGATCCCACGTGCCTTGTGGCCAAAAAACCAAAACATAAAAAAACAAAAGCAATAGTGTAACAAATTCAATAAAGAATTATAAATAAGTAAATAAAAATAAAGTCAAGTTTAGATTTCTGTGACTATATGACTAATTTCATGGGAGAACATTTGGAAGCTTCTTGCTTTCCTTCTCTTATTCTCCATCTCTTCCCTTCTCTCTCCACCCTCACTGTGTTCCAAAAACATTTTAGGAAGCTTATATTTTCTTGCAATTCTATTTTGTTGCAATCCTTGCAAAAGAAAAAAAAAAGAAAAGAAAAGAAAAGCAACGTGTCCAAGGTTAGCTGGAGAGAATCAATGTTCATATTCTCTCTTCCTCTCCTCTCCTTTTCTTTCTGCTCTTTCTTCCATTTTTTTTTTCCCCTGAGAAATTATCTTGTTCATATCCCAGAAAATAGAGTAAAAGCTTACCTCCTGTTCATGCCTTTTGTCTGCCCAATTCCCACCCCCACCTGGTGACCTCTGTTCTTAGTTAATTATACGTTCTTTCGGTTTTCTTATGCATGAACAAGTAAATAGGCAGATAAACTTTCATTCCCCTCCTCCCTTTTACACAAAAGTAGCACATGTTACATCCTTCCTCATGCTGTCTTTGACAACATCCTTTCGGAATCTGACCTTTACTGTGTCATCGTAGGCGAGCAATTATTCTCTGAGCCCAGTGCTAACAGTTTTGTCTGCCTCTGGGCTAGATATCTGTCTACCCAGCTCTTCACCACCCCTCCCCAGCAACTGTCCACCCCTCTGTCCTCCAGCTAGAGTTGGCCAGTGGGGGCCTGGGGGGAGAGCCGACGGAGGGGGCAGGAGTTCAGGGTGTTTGCCTTCTGGATCCTTCCGTTCTGGCTGGCTGTCTATATTCTCGAACAACCCAGCTCCCTTCAGGTCCTCCTCTCTCCGCTCCTTCAGGTCTAGGGATGTGTGTTAGTCTCCTGTCGCTGCTGTAACAGATTACCCCAAACTTAACAGCTTCAAACAACATATTTATTTTTTAAAGACTTTTCATTCTGTATGGGAGTACAGCCAATTCACAATGTTGTGATAGTTCCAGGCGAACAGGGAAGGGAGTCAGCCATACATATACACGCTTCTACTCTCCCCCAGATTTCCCAGCCATCCAGGATGCCACATAACATTGAGCAGGGTTCTATGGGCTACACGGTAGGTCATTTTTTATCTATGTTAAATACAGCAGTGTGTACATGTCCAGCCCAAACTTCTTAACTACCCCTTCCCCCAGTTCTTCCCCCAGCAACCATAAGATCTTTCTCCAAGTCTGTGAGTCTCTTTCTGTTTAGTAAGTTCATTTCTATCATATCTTTTTAGACTCTACATGTAAGGGACGTCAAATGATGCTTCTCCTCTGTCTGACTTACTTCATTCAGTTTGAGGATCTCTAGGTCCATCCATGTCGCTGCAAATGGCATTATTTCATTCTCTTTAATGGCTGACTAATATTCCATTGTATATATCTGCCACATCTTCTTTATTCATTCCTCTGTCAGTGGACATTCAGATTGCTTCCATGTCTTGGCTATTGTTAACAATGCTGCAACGAACACTGGGGTGGGTGCCTGTATCCTTTTGGACCATGTTTTTCTCAAGCTATATGCCCAGGGGTGGGATTGCAGGGTCATATGGTAGCTGTATTTTCAGCTTTTTAAGGACCCTTCCTACTGTTCTCCATAGTGACTGCACTGATTTACATTCCCACCAACAGTGTAGGAGGGTTCCCTTCTCTCATCACCCTCTACAGCATTTATTGTTTGTGGATTTCCAGTTGATAGCCATTCTGGCTGGTGTGAGGTGATATCTCTTAGTTATGATTTGGGGTTCTCTAATAGTTAGCGATGCTTTTGGACTATGGTGTTGGAGAAGACTCTTGAGAGTTCCTTGGACTGCAAGGAGATCTAACCAGTCCATCCTAAAGGAGATCAGTCCTGGGTGTTCTTTGGAAGGAATGATGCTAAAGCTGAAATTCTAGTACTTTGGCCACCTCATGCGAAGAGTTGACTCATTGGAAAAGACTCTGATGCTGGGAGGGATTCGCGGCAGCAGGAAAAGGGGATGATAGAGGATGAGATGGCTGGATGGCATCACCGACTTGATGGACGTGAGTTTGAGTGAATTTCGGGAGATGGTGATGGACAGGGAGGCCTGGTGTGCTGCGATTCATGGGGTCGCAAAGAGTCAGACACGACTGAGCGACTGAACTGAATTGAACTGAACTGAATAGTTAGCGATGGTGAACATCTTTTCATGTGCCTGTTGGCCATCTGTCTTCTTTGGAGAAACGTCTACTTAGGTCTTCTGCACATTTATCGAGCAGGTTATTTGTTTTGATGCCGTTAAGTGTCATGAACTGTTTGTAAAATTTGGAGACTAATCCCTTATTGGTTACATCATTAGCAAATATTTTCTCCTAATGTGTGGGTTGTCTTATCATTTTGTTACAACTCAGATTTATTACCTTACAGTTCTGGAGGTCATGAGTGTAAAAATCAGTTTGGGGCTAAAGTTGTAGTATCAGCAGGGTGGTTCCTTGCAGAGCAAGAATCCATTTCCTTGCCTTTTCCAATGCTTAGAGGTTGCCTGCATTCCTCAGCTCGTAGCCTCTTCCTCCATCTTCAAAGTGCATCCCCACTGCTCCAAGGCACATCTCCTGCCTCCCTCTCAGATGGAGGCTTATGGTTACATTGATCCCACCCAATCATTCCCTCGTTGCAAGATCCTTAGCTTAATCTTACCTGCAAAGTCTGCTTTGCTATGTAAGGTATTGTATTCACAGGTTCTAGGATTAGAATGCGGACATTTTTAGTGGGAGAGAGGTCAACATCATTCTGTCTACCACAGTGAGGTACAGAGGTTCCTTCCTGGTATTTCCTCTGGGGCGCTGCACCAAATCCACTTGTGTCTTTGTAAATCATCCCTTTATTAAACTCACCTCTTATTACCCACATGAATGGACCATCAGCTTCTTGCGAGATCTTTAACAATCTTTTATTATTTATTTGGCTGCACTTGGTCTTAGTCATGGCACAAAAGATTTTCGATCTTCACTGCAGCATGCCAACACTTAGTTGTGGCATGGGAGATCTAGTTCCCTGACCAGGGATCGAACCCTGGCCCCCTGCATTGGGAGTGTGTGGGGTCTTAGCCAGTGGACCAGGGGACCTTCTGCAAGATCTTGATGGGTGCACTCAGTTTCCACTCCAATGCAGGAGAGATAACAGATGCCAGTTCAATTCCTGGGTCAGGAAGATCGCTTGGAGAAGGAAATGGCAACCCACTCCAGTATTCTTGCCTAGAGAATCCCATGGACAGAGGAGACTGGTGGGCTACCGTCTATAGAGTCCAAAGAGTCGTACATGACTGAAGCGACTTATAGGATGAAGAGGAGGATGTGTTCAATAGCATCCATCTCACTGGGGGTTGGGATAGCTTGCAGTGATGGGGTCCACTGTCTGGACAAGGATCTGGCATTTTGCTGCTGCTCAGTATACATCTGCTCTTTGCCTGCAGGTGGCCAGAGCCCCTTTTGGCCCATTTCCCCTCCCCTGCCCTTGAGAAGCTTCACTCAAGAGAGTTGGGATTTCACCAAAGAGGAAGAAAGGCTTGAGAGTAGGAGCTAGGCTGGCTTGGCTGGGTTAGATAGTCTCCCAAAACATCTGTGCTTAGGAAGCCATGTGAAGGCAAAAGAGTCAGCTGCAGGTGGTGGGAGACATAGCAGTGTGTGTGGATAGATGAGCCTTTGCACACTTGGGCAAGTGCAAAGTCCGGGCAACTGCAAGGATCAGTCTGCCCCTCTCATAAACTACCTTTAATAGTCCCAAGCCTCACACCTGCTAGTACATAGTTGGTTTCCAATTCTAGCTCTGTCTTGGAGCTGAAATTTACTGAGTGTTTATTATGGGCTCAAAAGCTTGGTGCAAACAACTAAACTTTCTGAGCTTCTGTTCCCCCATCCCTAAAATGCAAATTGATTGACTCAACTAGGATGGAGTGAGTCCTTCTTAGGTGGCAGGTACTGCCCTAGAACCAGAGATGACAGTAGCTACATCATGAGGTTTGGATGACTGCTTAGTGGTTGAACATACAGGACACGTTGTGTATTCACTTCTTTTTCATTTATTTTGTTTATTTATCCATTTATGTGGCTGCACCAGGTCTTGGTTGTGGGATCTTTCATTGCACACGGGCCCTCTAGTTGTGGCTTGTGGGCTTCAGTAGTTGCAGCACACGCAGGCTTAGTTGCTCCATGGCATGTGGGATCTTATTTCTCCCCACCAGGGAGCAAACCTGTATCCCCTGCACTGCAAGGACCACCAGAGAAGCCCTTGTGTGTTTAATTCTTTAACACACAAAGAAACTGGCATTTATAAAGCTTTCACATAAGGCTATCTATTAGGATTATTTATTTTGATATTAGATTTAAATTTATTAGATTAAAAGCTTATCAACACACTGCCAAGTCAGGTCACCAGGTTGAAATCCTCCTATCTGTATGTTATCAACTGTGCCAGCCCCTTCCCCATCTGTTTTTATAAATAAAGTTTTATTGGAACACAGCCACTCTAATTCACTTGTACATTCATTTGTCTATGGCTGTTTTCTTGCTCCAATGGCACAGTTGAATAGTTGTGACAGAGTGTATGGCCTGCCAAACCTAAAATATTTACTTTGTGGGCCTTTGTAGAAAAAAATTGTAGACCTCTGCACCGATTCATTGAAGATACTGAGTGAGGATTATTTATGTTCTCTCTTCTTATTGCCGTGTTTGGTTTTTACCTTTCCTCGAATCCCCCCCCAAATATTGTGGATAGCAATGATATTTCCATACAGGAATAATTTGTAAGGTCCTTTCTATAGGGATGGTTGCTGTACAGTGTGAATTCTGTATGGATTAAATTTCCCCCAAGTGAATATCAGAGGATTGAAGAACTTATTGTCAGGAGAAAGACCACGGATCATAGGTTAATTCCCATAAAATGAGAAACCTCGATGCAACAGATTCTTTGAATTCTCTGTGTTGCTCTGATTACATGATGAAAAACCCAGTCCTAGTCTTTTGTTAAGAATGAAGCTAAATAGATTTTCTTTAAGTACCTTATAACCAAATAGGTGAAATTGTTCTCCTGGTCTCTCAACAACCAGAAATTTGGAATAGTCAGAATTTGGATGCCCACTTTAGAGAGTGGTTAAAATTAGGCTTTGGAGTCAGCTCTCTTCAAATTCAAATGCTGCCTTGGCCACTGGCTGGCTGTGTGGTCTTGGTCAAGTGACTTAACTTCTCTGGGCCTTTGTTACCTATTGAGATGAGAGCACCTACCTCATGAGGTCATCGAGAGAATTACATGGATGATATATAGGAAACATTGAGCCAGGCCCTTGCGCTTTGGTAAGAACTCAGAAATGTTTGCTATTTATTGATTTATTGTTATTGGCAGAAATTATGTATTCTGAGAAACAGCATCCAGCCTCTTGCTGTTAGTTGATGCAAATAGCAAACAGATCCAGCCGGAGGGTAGGGGTTCTGATTCTCTATCAATGAGCTGTTTGCTGTCACGCCTTCAGGGCAGTCTGTCTCTGGGTGGTGTATATCAGTGGCTGGCACTTAGCAAACCCTCAGGAAGGCTTCCTGACCCCACCAAACCAGGGCACTGAGATCATTCAGACGAACCAGACGTGACCAGACAGGGACTGGAAACCTCTCCCCATCCCTGGCTTCTTTCTCCCTGTTCATCCAGAAGGTCCGTGCCTGTGTAAATGGACACCCCCCGCTGAGTCCCAGCTGCAAGACACCAGGGCCTCCCCCCGGACCACAATCCCTCCTGCTCAGAGAATATCTGCATCAGGTCCCCCAGGAGCCAGCTCTTCGCCTGGGAGTCTGTGAATCTGCATGATCGTACCCCGAGAATATCGATTTCAGGTCTCTGTTGAATCACCCCTCCTTCCCATCCCCTCGCTCTGTCATCTCCCCTCATCGTGGTACACTGAGCATTCTCTCGAAGGTTCAGACTTTTAATTCGGGCAGGAGCTGGAGCCCCAGAATAGGGGGTAGGGAGGGGGGCAGGAGACTGTATGGGCCGAAGAGGTGATGGAAGAAAATAAATTCCCCTTCACAGAACAATCAGAGGAAGACAGTCTAAAACAATGGCCAGACCATCCTCACGGGCCATGATGACAGCCATTTCGAACTTATCACACCCCGGCACTATATTAAGGGCCTGAGATTCCAGCGTGGTTCATTAGAGGAACATCTGTTGGAAATCAGCACGGAGCCGCCAGATATGATGGCTAAAAAAGCAGCTGGGGGTGGTGGGGGTGGTGGGGGTGGGGGACAGGGGGAGGCCACTTCCCTGCCAAGGAAAACCGCCAAGAGGCACCAGCTTTTTGGCTCTTAGGTGGCTCGCCTCCTTCCTCTGCCCTAAAACCAAGGACTCTAATCTCATCAGGGTCAGGAACATGTATCAAGAAGCAGGATGCATTTTCAAGATCCAGAAGGCGATGGAAGTAATGGGAATAGTGAGTGCCCACCGATAAGTACTCTCCATGTGCAAAGCACCCGTAGTAAGTATTCCATGCAGTTATCTCATCCTCATAGCAACCCCATAAGGTTCCATAATATTGCTATCCCATTTACAGTTAAGGGAACTGAGGCTCGGAGAAGTCAGGGGACTTTAGTATATGGTGATCAACAGTCCTGTTTTATCCAGAAGGCTTTCCTGGGATACAAGATTTTCAACGTTAAAACCTGGGATGGTCTTGGGTAAGCCAGGATGGAGCTAGAGTTTCAGGTCACATGTCTGATGTCAAAACTTATGTTCATATCCATTGGGTTACACTGTTTCCTTCATTCTGTGCTCATCTGTTCAGTCACACATTCATCGTCATTATAGAAGTGTTTCTGAATACCTATTTCGTCATGCTCAGTCATGTTTGATTTGGTGACCCCATAGTCTGTATCCCACCATGCTCCTCTGTCCATAGTATTTCCCAGGTGAGAATACTGAAGTGGGTTGACATTTCCTACTGCAGAGAATCTTCCCGACCAGGAATCGAACCTGTGTCTCTTGCATCTCCTGCATTAGCAGGCGGATTCTTTACCACCGTGCCACCTGGGAAGCCCATGTGCCAGGAATTGTTCTTAGGCTCAGAGGTGAAGGAAACTGAACAAACCCTCTGCCGTCACAGAGCTGACATGGTAGTGGCTCCTTTGTTATAATGATCGTGTATCCTTACAGGCTTTATATTTTCCCAAGCCTGGAGGGATTTGTTTAATTATTATTAACAGTAACAGCAATTGAATGATCCCTCTTTACAATCTTCTGCCCCACATCCTTCTTAAAAGGATCTGGAATACCCTCAAGTATGGGTGCATACCCAGAAGACTCAGTAACTGTATCGTGTCGCCTCTTCAGTCTCGAAATAGGATGGCCAAAGGAGCATGTGATCAAAGTCTGCACAATCAGGGGGTTATAAATAGGGGAAAGCTGGCCTTAGCAAATTCCTATATGCCTAAACCAGGAGATGCCCTTGCAATGTGGGGGTTTTAAGTTGAACATAAATAAAATACATGCTTGGTTGTACAGTAAAAGGAGCATGCAATTTGGAATTGGCAGCACCCAAATTCAAATCCAAACCTGCCACTTTTTTTTTTATTTGAAGTATAGTTGATGAACCGTGTTGTGTTAGCTTCAGGTGGACGGCAAAGTGATTCTGCTATACATATTTATCTATTCTTTTCCCATGTAGGTTACTACAGAGTATTGAGCAGAGTTACCTGTGCTACAGAGTAGGTCCTTATTGGTTATCTATTTATTTTATATATAGTAGTGTGTGTCTCTTAGCTCCAAACCCCTAATTTATGATCCCTCCCACCCCATTATTCCTTTGGAAACCACAAGTTTGTTTTCTATGTCTGTGCGTCTATTTCTGTTTTGTAAATAAATTCATTTGTATCATTTTTCTCAGATTCCATGGATAACGTTATCATATATTTGTCTTTCTCCATCTGGCTTACTTAGTGTGATTATCTCTAGGTCCATCCACGCTGCTGCAAATGGTGTTATTTCATTCTTTTTAAATCAAACCTGTCACTTTCTTCTTAGGTACTCTTGTGAATATCTTTGAACCTCTGTATCTTAATTTTCTGCCAAGTGCGGATGTTGGTAACAGCAGTTTCTCCAATCCGTAGTGCTGGGCGTGAATTAAAAAGCCAGCTCATAGATGAATTATCCTTTCTGTTTCTTTTTTCCTTCTGCTTATTTTTCAGAGACCTTTATAGTACTTACATCCCATGCTCTGTTCTGAAGACTTCCAGATATTAACTCATTTCATCCTCATAACATCCCTGTTGCTGCTAAGTCACTTCAGTCGTGTCCGACTCTGTGTGACCCCAGAGATGGCAGCCCACCAGGCTCCCCTGTCCCTGGGATTCTCCAGGCAAGAACACGGGATTGTGTTGCCATTTCCTCCTCCAACACATGAAAGTGAAAAGTGAAAGCGAAGTTGTTCAGCGACCCCATGGACTGCAGCCTACCAGGCTCCTCCGTCCATGGGATTTTCCAGGCAAGACTATTGGAGTGGGGTGCCATTGCCTTCTCCCATAACATCCCTAGGTTGTGAGAATTTTCAGAGGGGGAAATGGAGGCAAAGGAAGGTGAATGAACTTAGCCAGACTTCACAGTGATTCAGTTGGCAGAACTGGAATTTGGATTTGCAGTGGTATGGATTTTAGTGTTTGTTAGGCCTAAAGGTTCATTTGGATTTTTCTGTGAGATGTAACAGGAAAAATCGAACTTTTTAGCCAACCCAATACAAACAGTTTAAGAAGGGAGAACTTACACAAAACCATAGATGAAAATCTCACATCCAGCTGTCGAGTTGCTGTTTAGTTGCTAAGTTTCGTCCAACTGTTTGCAACCTCATGGACAGGGCTGCCGTTTCCTTCTCCAGGGATCTTCCCAACCCAGGGATCGAACCTGCATCTTCTGCTTAGCAGGTGGGTTCTTTACCACTGAGCCACCAGGGAAGCCCCCAGCTCTCAAGAGAACACCCTAAATTCAAGCAACTGTTGAGCTAAAATTGGGTATGTGTGGGGGCTCTGGTTATGTTAGAGCCTGGCCAGGCTTTGGGAAGCTGAGTTCACAGCCCCAGCTTATTCACAGGAGCTGGGGAATTCGCCAGAACACTCTAACACCTCCTTCGCCCCCTGCAAATGGCTCTGTCCTTGATGATGACCTTCTGGTGGGAGACAGCTTCCACAGGCTCACATTGGCTATAGAAGGACACATATCTTTAGGGAGAGCATCCCTTTATTATCTAAACAGGGACACATTTGACGGAGGAAGGTGGCGCTGTTAATTACACCAGGACAGCTGGCATCAACTAGGAGCCTCCGTCACAGTCCTAATAAGCAACACCTGGAATGAAATACTTGCAGGAGCCACTCGTGGGACCAGGTGAACGGCATTTGGGAGGAACATAACCAGCCAATAGGCAGCATGGGCAGCACCACGGGAAGCCTTAAAAGCACCGCTTTGGGCCCGTCCTCAACTCTTTTCTCTGGAGCTTGCCATCCTTTTAGGGGAAGGGGTGGGGGTCAGGATAGAAGACGCTTTCTTTTATCTAAACCAAGGATGCCCTATTGGGGGTAGGGGGCGGGTGGCTGCTGGTTAGGCTTTCTCTTTCTTAAGATGTTCTAGAGTTTAGGAAAATCCTGGTGCAGGCTTCAACGTTTCTTTGACCCAGAGGAGGAAGAAAGAGCAGCAGGGAACTTCCTTAGAATCAGAGATGAGAAGGATGCTGGAACTGTGGCTGGGGGGCAGGGGTGGTCCAGAGTTATAGTTGAGGGGGATTTGTCTTTTCTACAAGGAAGCTTTTTTAGGCTCTGACACCCCTACAAGCCTTTGCCTGTCCTCCAGGGGCTGTGAAGGGAATTGAAGAGGGAGTTGAAAGAGGAAGGAGTCAAGCTGTCTGTCCGGGAGGTCACTCAGCTAGCCTTCTTCTCTTCTTGATTTCAAGAAATAAAAAGCTACTTTTAGGCATCTCAAAGTTCTCCCTGAGGTCCTGTCTACGGCAGGACCCCAGCCTCTGAGCAGTCTGTGGGCTCCACATGGGGCGTGTTGACTATAATAGGGAAATGCGATGGGAAAAAATGGAGTTTCTATTTCTACTAGCGGGGCTGTCTGACCAGAGAGGGCACTCTCGGTGAACCTGCTCCTCTTCCAGTCCAGTTCCTCCAGGGCAGTACTCCGCGCTGGCTACTATGTAACCTTGTAAGGATGCTGGGCTCTGAAAGCCTACCTTCCAAAGCATGCAAGGAGGGACAGAAGGTGGAGAATGTTAATTACAGCTCAACTTTGGACAGCTGGGAGCAGCTCCTGACATGGGTTAAAAGCTATCTGGGTTTTCTCTTTGGGGAAGGAAAAGCTTTTGGTCACTACAACCTCACAATGTTCTACCTCGGTAGGCATTTCTCAATTCCCTCTCCCAAACTTTTCACAGCTGAGGGAGGCAGGTCAACAATGACCCAGGAGGGGTCGGGGGCGCAGGAGGGTTGGCACAAAGTAGGGTTGAAAGCCCAGAGTCTTTCTCACTGAGAGTCTGAGTCATGCAGGGTATTGGGTACTAGGGCTCTGAAGTCAGCTGCCCAAGCTGAAACCTTGGCCTGGCTAACTCCTTTGGAAGCCCTCCTGGGCAAGTCATGGCGCCCTGGTACTTATAAAGTTTTCCTCATCATTAAACTGGGGAATACATATGTGCTATATGCACATCATCATGCAATGTCAAGTAAATGGGTATATCACTCAAATGATCAAGTCTTTGTGTTGGTACAAAGCACAGGTGAGAGAAAGCTGACCCTTAATCTGGGGAAAGCAGGAGTGGTGCCTCAAATCAAAAAATAGTTCTTTCACTTCAAACTTCTGTGAGCGGGAAGAGCTTTCTGGTGAGGAAACCCCAAGTAGCTCAGGCGAGGGTCCCCAGGGATCCCCGTGGTTGTATTTCTGCTGACTCTTCTCTGAATTCAGCTCCTCGTGCACTGGGCAGGGAGGAAGGAAGTGGGGTGCTTGGTGGCTCAGACCTCCTTATACAGCTGTCTTTTTTTTCCCCAAGGCACCCTGTGGACCCAGTGGAGGTCAAGACAACTTATGCCAAGTTGTGGGAGCCCCTTTCCTACAAAAAAAGCTAATTTGAGAACACCCTTGAAAGGGCCCAATGCTCCCATCCCCAGGGCCCACCTTTCAGCACAGCTGGGACTAAGTCCAGGGACCTGGGAGTAGATTTGTGCCCCATGGGTCCCCCCCTGCTTGACTAACCTCTAGTGTGAGGCTTACCCCACTCTTAAGGTCTCAGCTGCTGTTGGGGGTGTTACGTTTGCAGTAGACTGAGATTTTCGTAAGCTACGAAGTCTGTCATTAAGCCTCAACTAGTTCTACCTGAAGTGAAGTTCTCTTAACCCCGTCAAGCGTTGTAGGGCCCCCTCTCAGTTTATTTTCATGTTCTCCTGCCTCAGTCCCTCTGCACCCATTCCTTGTAGCCAAACACTAGATAATCTATGAATTGCATGCATGCATATGCTAAGCCGCTTCAATCGTGTCCAACTCTTTTGCAACCCCGTGGACTGTAGCCTGCCAGTCTCCTTTGACCATTGGGATTTCCTAGGCAACAATACTGGAGTGGGTTGCCATTTCCTTCTCCAGGGGATTTTCCCGACCCAAAGATCAAACCCTCGTCCCTTACGTCTCCTGTATTGGCAAGGGGGTTCTTTACCACTGAGTCACCAGGGAAGCCCATCAGTGGTAACATAATGAGCACTTCACGGCTCTGGGATGACTTTTCCTCTCCTAACTAGGTCACTGATAAAGGTTCCCACGTGCTGAGCATTTAGCGTGTACTAAGTACTGATCTGCTTCTGAATGTCCTGATTTACCCTAAAGATGAAGCTTAAGCTGGGTTCCGTACTGCAAATTCATAATCTTGTATCTTAGAGACTTAAGTTTAGCTCAGGCTCTACTAGGCCTGTGTCTGCCTCAATTGGGATGACATTTGTCAGTGGATCCTCATCACCCAGCCAGCTAGGTACCATCATCACCTTCATCAAATGAGGAAAGCTGGGGGAGGAAACCATCTGCCCTGGGTCCTGTGACTCAGTCTGAATTTAGCTTAGCTCAGCTTGTTGAGGCCATCCGAAGTGTCTCCTTGGTATCCTTTCAAGTTCTGCATGTTTATTAATCTCTAGGCAGATGGTAACTACCAGCATTTTGGCATTCATCACACCTCAGCCATTTGATAATGTGATGTGAGCACTGGTGGCCCTTGCAGGCTCCTTATTGTGCCCCTAAGGAGCCTGATGGGGGACGGGGTTGACTGCCTCTGTTCTCACCTGGGTTTCCCCGGTGGTGCAGAGGTAAAGAATCCACTTACCAATGCAAGAGACGTGAGTTCTATCTCTGGGTTGGGAAGATCCCCTGGAGAAAGGGAATGGCTATCAATTCCTGGAGAATCCCCATGGACAGAGGAACCTGGTGGACTACAGTCCATGGGGTCCCAAGGAGGTCAGACACAAGTGAGCACACACACCCGTTCTTACCTCCTAGGTTATCCTTTCTCTCCCCACCCCCAGTGCCCCCTTCTTTCTCCCCCAGATAACCTGTCAGATTGAAGTCACAGGATCTTGTCTCACTCACTTGCCATGGATGTGACTTGGTGCCCAGTACCTTATAACCAAGACAGCTATGGGTTCTGGGGTTCCCAGCAGTTAATGGCTTTGATCGCTTCCCCACCAAACAGCCCTACAGAAATCGGAGCAAGGGGATCAGAGCTGGGCTACCTTTGTGACACTGTCACAGCCCTGAAAGCTGTTGCCCATCACTTTGTGCAGCAACTGGGTGCTCTGGAGAGAAAGTCAAGTCACGGATGACGGAGCCTCATGGGAAGTTGGCATGATGCTGGTTTAGGAATGGTCAACTTCCCCTGGCATCCTAGTTAGAAGTCTAGGAAAGATTGGACACTTAAGTCCCTTCTAGAGCCAAGATTGGGCTGGAGGGACAGCAGTTCTAATCTCTAGACCTGATCATTCTTGCTGTTCTTAAGGGTTTTGCTTCTAATAAGCACATCTTACCTGAGATCCAAGGCAATAAAAACATTTATCTAGGGTTGAATAAGAGGATAGAAAGAAACTTTAAGCACCTGATACATGTCAGACACTGAACCAAGAACAAGAATAAGGAATGATCTAGCTTTTCCATAAACCTAGACTTGGATTCTGACATCAATCTGGTCTTTGATACTAGCATTTGATTTATGAGAACCTTATCTTGTTGGGTGTGAGGACCAGACTCTCTTGGGGGTGGCAATAAGACTAAATATCTAAAGAGAATGGTTCTATGAAAAAAGGAATATAACTGTTCCTGAAATGTGCTCTCTGCCTAGGTTCATTTCTTGTGAAAGATTCCCCAAGAAATTCCTCCCTAACTCGATTGTCATCTGCACGAGGCTTCTTAATCCTGTTGGGATAAGGCACTTATGACAAATCTGGAGAATCCATATCCCAGTGTGGGCTTCCCTGGTGGCTCAGTGGTGAAGAATCTGCCAATACAGGAGACATGGTTTCAGTCCCTGGGTGGGAAAAATCCCCTGGAGAAGGAAGTAGCAAGCCACTCCAGAATTCTTGCCTGGGAAATCCCATGGACAGAGGAGCTATAGTCTAGGGGGGGGATCACAGAAGAGTTGGGCACAATTTAGAGACTAAATAATACCTGATGCAGGAATACTTTAACAGTGTACCTCACACCCCCTGTGCCTGAACCCAGTACAGGGCTCACTGGCTACTTTAGATTCAGTAACTGAGTTCTCAGCTGAGAATGAATGGATGCATGACTTAGCTAAAGTCTGAACAAAAATCTCAAACATCCAAAGTGGGAGGAATAGCTGATGCAAAGATCCTGAGGTAGGATCAGTTTGGGATGAAGCACAAAAGCACAGTGACTGGAGTATAATAAGCATGTGGGGTGGCGGCAGCATCTTTAAGATGAGAGCAGCTGGGCAGGAGCCCTGTTCTGTGGGATCTTGTCATGGTGAATGGATTTCAGACTTTATCCCAGAGATGATGGGTGAAGACATCAACAATCAAAACTTTGTTTGTCAATCACTGGCGCTGTCTCAAGTTGATAATAGGCAGCAAGAAGTGGGAGAACAGAAAGCTACTCCAGTTATCCAGGTGGGAGATGGAACTGGGGTCCAAGCCCGTACCAGTGAAGATGCTAAGATGAAGATGGATTGGGGACAGAAGAAGAGATAGGACTTGATAAAAGATGGGCTGTTGGGTATGAAGGGAAGTGACCCATCCAAGCTGGAACTCCAGTTGTGTGGGCTATGTAGAGCAGTGTTCCCAGAGATAGGGAAGCCCAGGGTGGAATATGAACGATGTGAAGAGCAAGGTGTGCACTGTTTGAGATGTTATCAGGCCTGAGCCCCTGACTGTATTCTAACTAGTTCTAATACAAGTCGGGGACCTCAAGAGATACCCCTCTAAGGGGGCACCGGGATCCTACCTGCCTGGTGTCTCCTAGGTAAGCCTGAGGCCTCAATAGCACAGCTGTGGTCCATGGGAGTAAGCAGCGACCTCACCAGGAAAGAGCTGGCAAAAAGCGATGGCCAGCAACCAGAACCTCACCCCTTGAGGACAGACGTTTCAGGAACAAAAGACTTATGACAGCAAAACTAAACCCAAATGTCTGCTAGGCGTATAGTCAAGGCTGGAGTCCAAGTCATGGAAGCAAATCATTAAACGCCATTAAACGATTCTAAGATGATACAAAACCAAGCCCTAAGACATGGGGAAATGTGTTGCTAAAGCCTCCCTTCTAATCTCTACTTTCCAAACCATCTTTTATGAGCGGGGGATTACTTCTAACATACCCAAAATGAGGTCAACCCATACCCTAGGCAGAACCATCCAAGAAGTCATACCCATCGTGGAAAGCATGATCCGGGCTCAGCTGCCTCTGGGTATGTGAGTCATTTATGTTGTAAAAATAATGGCTTTTCCAAAACTCAACTTCTGAAGGCTCCTGAGCTAGTTCAACTAACTAGTTTCAACTGCCACGAACATTTCTAGCTAGCCCTGGAAACGGTCCCTGGAAACTTCAAGACTCTTAATTAAAAAAGACGAGTGCTAAAGAGGGGTCGTAAGCTGGTTTAGCCTCACTGCCCCTTTATACAGGTGAGGTAAACCGAGGCCCCATCTGGGGAAAGACTTGGGATCTGAGCTAAGGCTGCAGCTCAGATTCTGACTCAGGCCAGCACTTACTGTCCTAAATCTTCAGCCCTCCTGTTCTCACCGCCCCCCCCCCCCCTTGTTGAATCTGTCCTCTACCTATTGATTGAGGAGGGTCTTGATGGCACATCTGAATCCATTGATTCATTGGCACCTTGAGTAACTCTGCTCCCATTAGAGATAAATAATGCATGCCCTGACACAGTTCTGGCATGGCATTGATTGGGAACCAGGGGAGGATGGGACAGATGTCAGTACAATGTGAAGTGAAGTCTAGGAATTGAAATGATTCTTCAGCAGACAAGACAAAAGCACGTGCACCTGGGTTTCGGCAAAGGCAACGAGCAGGAACAGCAGACTGTTCCGACCTGACTCTGCTGTGAGCCTCCACTCCCGGCCCTTCCTTGAGCCTTGCTCTAGCATCAGTCTGTGTGTGTTAGCCGCTTCAGTCGTGTCTGACTCTGTGACCCTATGGACTGTAGTCTGCCAGGCTCCTCTGTCCATGGAATTCTCCAGGCAAGAATACTGGAGTGAGTGATCATTCCCTTCTCCAGGGGACATTCCTGACCCAGGGATTGAACTCAGGTCTCCTGCATTGCAGGCAGATTTTTTTTTTGTTAACCATCTGAGCCACCAGTGAAGCCTACTACAGACTTCTGTAAAGAAGTACCTGCTTTTACATCCATCAGAACTTATTGCACACATGCCAATTGCTGGGGTAGAGTCCAGCCTTCTCTCCTGGGGAGGGGTTATTATCTTTTGAGCATCAGTGGATCCCTTTTTGAGGGGAGAGGTAGATGGCCTCCCTAGGTAGTCTCTGTGGGGTCCCACTTGCACTGGCTCAGTCTCCAAAAATCTGAGTTTGGAAGCCCAAGGTGAGGGAAGAAGGGCCTTTGCACAGACCTTGGGGCCAGATAGGGGAGAGCCTGAGGTGAGGAAAAGCAGACCCCATGAGCTAGGAGAGCAGGGGTTAAATTCCATAGGGTCTGGCAAGTGTTTAGGACGTGGTACTCTACGGCCACTGGCAACTCTCCGCTTCCTGAATCACCATGGACTAGACTTGGAGGTAGATCACACACCAGCTTTGTCCAAGTGGATTGAGTGCTGAAAGCTGGCCAAGGTTTGGTTTCCCAGAATTGAGCACCGAGCAGGAACACATGGCTGGAAGAAAGGACAAGAACAAAATCCTGGAGTGTTTGTAGAACAATGGAGACACTCAGAAGTGACTGAGCCTCTGGGGGAGACGAGAGCTTGCCTCAGCTTCTCTATAGAAATGGAAGAAATTCATCCCACAGTCCTCCCTTGGTGTCCATGGAAAGCAATGGTACCTCAATAAGTTTTTTAAAAAGGAATGTTCGTACACCGGGTTATTGTTACCATCTTTCTAAATTCCATATATATGCGTTAGTATACTGTATTGGTGTTTTTCCCGGTATACGAGACAGCAAAAGAGACACTGACGTATAGAACAGTCTTATGGACTCTGTTGGGAGAGGGAGGGGGTGGAAAGATTTGGGAGAATGGCATTGAAACATGTAAAATATCATGTAAGAAACGAGTTGCCAATCCAGGTTCGATGCACGATACTGGATGCTTGGGGCTAGTGCACTGGGATGACCCAGAGGGATGGTATGGGGAGGGAGGAGGGTTCAGGATGGGGAACACATGTATACCTGTGGCGGATTCATTTTGATATTTGGCAAAACTAATACAATTATGTAAAGTTTAAAAATAAAATAAAATTTAAAAAAAAATGAAAAAAAAAGACAAAAAAAATAAAAATAAAAAGGAATGTTCTCCCGGGGTGGCGTGGAACCTTAAGATCACACACATCCATGATATTTTGGAATCACTTCTGTATTAGTCCAATAAGCTCAGTCCACAGTCCCAGTGTTGGAAGAAATTTTTTTCTACCCTTCTAGACTCTTCTGGCTGCTCTAAGAACTAAATCAACATGAGACAGATGAACTGGAGAAAAACAAAACATTAAGGTTAAGGTGGGAGTGGTTCAAGAAAACTAAGTCACCAAAATGATCAAAGCCTTCGCCTCTATAGATCGTCTCCAGTAAGGACAAGAGAGGGGTGGATAGTTTACGTAGCTCAAAGCCAAGGAAGGCAATTCACATGGAGATGGACATTCAAGTGTCTGGTCACTGGGCCACATGTAGAGTCAGTGGGACACAGCAACTCTGGTCTCTCGACCCTGCCAAGTCTCCACCACCATACCTAGTCCATATTTTATGTGTTAAAGGTTTTTTTGAACTCATAATCAGTAAGGGAACTGTTTAAGATGTCAGAACGAGTTCAAAAGAGAAGCCAAAGAACAGGCACAGTTGTGGATAAGAGCAGCCAGAAGAGCCTAGAGGCAAAGCTGGCTTCCTTGTGTCTAATGTGTATGCTCCGTCACACCCAACTCTGCGGCCCTGTGGACTGTAGCCTGCCAGGCGGCTCTTCCATGGGATTTTTCAGGCAAGAATACTGGAGGGTTGCCATTTCCTCCAGGTTTAGCCCATATTCTTTACAGATATCTTCAGTTGCCTTCCCCCACCCGCCACCCCAGGGAACAGAGCTTTTATGTTTTTTTTAGACAGTTAAGGGAGAGGTAACAAAGCTTCTTCCATCTTCTGTTTTCCTAAAAATCAGCACAAGTTAATCCTCATGGCAAATTTATAGCAGGCTCAGCTAGTCTTAGAGTTCAGGCTCAAGATGGCCCTAGAATATCAAACTGGGTTTGATACTGACTTGCTGCAGAGATTTTCCATGTACATGATATTGGCTTCCATCTCAAAGGTACTTTCTGCCCCCATGCTCAGCTTGAGAGTTCTACTTGCTTGTCCCCCTACTCTCTAAAAGAAATCCTTCTGAGATTTAAGGGAGCAAAGACGAGATGTGATGTGAAACTTAGGCCAGACAAATTCCTTCCTCCGAATCTGTCCCCATCCTTGGAAAGATCCCACCCTTCCCAAGAAGCAAACAGGCTCGAAGAAGCTCCTGGTGTAGATTTGGCACTCAAAAGCAGATCCTCAGCAATTGGATTTCTCTTCCCATCTTACCAAATGAAACAGTCTCTTCTTAGGGGAACCAGTCTTAAAGATTGACTGAGAAACTCAAACTCATGTTTAATGGGAGGAACTGACATCCGAGGAGGGTAAGCGTGGCTCCAACCTGGGTGATGTCAGCTGTTAATGTCTCCTGAGAAGCCCTCTGCACAGTCCCAGTGGCTTAGGTCTCCATTCACAGATAACAAGATGGAGATTCTAGCTCAACGCTAGTTGATGGAGGCCCTCTAAATGGAGGTTTGACCATTTCTGACATCGGTTGCTCTGCTTCAATCCAACCCTGGTCTGATGAGCCTCGTTAAGCATTTTAAGCCTCTGCTGATGGCTTGATTGTTCCAAGAGAACAGCGGAGACGGGGTCGTGTGTCATCCCAGGCACTGTTATCTGAAAGGGGATGTCCCAAACCCCACAGCCAAGCTTTGGTTTCCCTGTAATGCACGTGTATTCGTGCTTTTTCTTCATGGCACGCACGACGATCATTACTGTACAGGGAGACAGTATTAACCTTCTGCTGCTGCACAGCAGAAACTTGGCAGCTTTAAAGTTCCACAAGCTCAGTCTTCCGTAGGTGCTGACCAGGCTCAGGGTGGCTGGGTTCTCTGCTCAGGTGCCTCGAGCCCAAAATCAGGGTGTCAGCCTCATTGGGAGACTAGGAGTCAACTCAGCTTCCAAGCTCATTCTTGTTGGTCTAATTCAGCTTCTCACAGTGTCGGGCTGCGCTCACCTCCTTTCTGGCTGGCAGCTGAAGACCACTTGTGTGTCCCCCTCCATCTTCAAGCTGCCGACAAGCGCATTATGGTTCTTGTGCTTTGCTTTTCTGGCTTGCCATGTCTGATTTCTAGACCCAAACTTAAAAGGGCTCATGTGATTAGGTCGTGCTCAGTAGAATAGTTTTCTTACCCTGTAACAATCATGGGAGTGGTGTCTCATGCAGTTCACTCACACCCAAAGGGTTATCCAGGGGGTGTGTGGATGGGATAGAAGTCACGGGGTGCTACTTAACCACACCCATGGCTGTGATCTCCGTTAGATCCCCTTGAGGACTGAGGTCTTCTCTCCCTCACTGTGCTCAGCACCTATGACAGAACTGGAGCATGCAAGATGTTGGCGCTCCTAGGACCAAGTCTCGTACTAGAACAAGGGGTGTTCTTTGAAGGAACTTTTCCTTCCTGGGGACACAGCCTTCAAAACTAGGAACGTAAAACACTCGCAAGACATCTCAATTTACCAAGCGGGCTGCCTTCTGAGACCTTATTTAGAATGCAGTCTCCCCTTCAGTTTATAGGATGTCCGTAGCATCTGTGAAAGTCCATGGAAGACACTGCCATTGCTGTTACTGCCATCACGGTCCACGGATTACACCATGGGTGTCACGGACCTGACCTCTTCTGATGAAATCCATTCACGTGCAGTGTATGACTGCGGTCACCTCCTAGCTGGCTGGCAGCAGGAGGCCCCTCAGCTCCCAGAGGCCCTCCTACCCCCCCCCGTCCATGTGCCCACCTCCTTCAAGCTGCCAACAGTGTATTACAATTCTTACTTGTGCTTTGACTGACTTTTTCCATGTCTGACTCCTAGAGACACATTTAAAGGGTTCATGTGATTAGATTGAGCTCATCCAAAATAATGAGAATAACTGAACTGAAATGCCCCTCGTAAGGGACTGAGCCAAGGGTTTTTCCTCCAAGGGCTTCAATACTTTCTCTCCTGATGTTGGGTGAGTGCTGCCCCCTGTGGGTCACAGGGAGTAGTTCTTGTGCCGGCCATCCCTGTGTTCATCAGTCAAGTGTCAGGAAAGCCAAGTGCCGATGCATCCCTCGCTTTCCTCCTCCCTCATCAGAGGAGTCGCTCAGAGGATGTTTCTGCCGTTTAAAAACTTGCAAGACACTAGCCACGTTTTCCTTTACATTTAGGAGATGAGTCTGACGGTTCAGGGCAGCACTATATCAAAGACAGGGGACTCCACCCTGCTTTCCCAGTGATGCCCACGGCCAACCTGTTCACCCTCCTCCGTGGGTCTCAGGTTATCCGTAACAGTGCTTGGCTCACAGTGAGCTACTGTTGAATGTGGAATCCTTTTCTCAATGCAGCCTCCTAGGGCAGCCTAGTATCTGTTATTCCTGAAGCAGTCACGAGCATGGCTTTGTGAAGAATCAGTCCTCAGTTTCCTGGTCCGGGTGATGTTTGCTGGCATCATGGGTCAGCCTAGGGGCTTCGTGTACAATCTCCATCTGGAAACCTCCAGTGGGAGTAAAAGGGAGCTTGGCTGTTAAGTTCTGTCCTCTTACCCAGGCTCAATGTACAAATGAGGCTGGAGAGTTATAATCTCAGGACAAAGGCAAGGTCGTCTCGGGTTCACGGGTCAGTTTGGGCAAAGTCTAAGCTGTCATCTGGCCTGAGGCTGAGATCTTCCAAATTCTCCAGAGCGATTGTGCGTCTGGGAGGAGACCTGGCCTGAACCTCAGATGCAAGTTCCAGCCTGAGTTTTAACAGCTGTGGGTCTTGGCCTGAGTCTCTTAACCTCTCGGGGCTTGCTTTCCAATAAAAAAGAATGAGTGTCTACTTTCATGTCTCTGGAGATTGTGCCTTGTGGTTGGCCATGGTTCTCTGCCGGGTGAATGAGTTGATCTAACCTTCTTCCCTGAAGGCTGCAGAGCCTTAATTTCTCCCACGGGGACACAGTCTTCCTTGTGGTGGTGCCTGTATACACATGGGTCCTCCAACCTCCTTGGATACACTGCAGATGCTCTGAAGGCCACCATATCCCTTTTGGAGGTGCTGACTCTGGGCGAACCTGAAGATGCTTATGAGATGAGGGCATCAAGGCACATCATCCCATGTTCTTTCCAGGCCTCCAGAGATCATGAAAGCTGTTGCCAAGAATAATGACTAAGCCTGGTCCTCTGGGCACTGCATGCTCAGGTCTTGGCTTCCAAAGGGATCTGTTCAGGATGCACAGACGGACATTGTTCTTAGATCCAACTTTGCATCTCAATCTGGGATTACATAGGCCCCAAAGTGGAAAATTACCAAATCAGGGTCAGCATCAGATCAACATCAAATTGACTGAAGCCTAAGTCTTCTCTTGATGCTTTCGAATTGTGGTGTTGGAGAAGACTTGAGAGTCCCTTGAACAGTAAGGAGCTCAAACCAGTCAATCCTAATGGAAATCAAACCTTGAATATTCATTGGAAGGACTGATGCTGAAGCTCCAATACTTTGGCCACCTGATGAGACTCATTGGAAGAGACCCTGATGCTGGGAAAGATTGAGAGCAAGCAGAGAAGGGGGCAGGAGAGGATGAGATGGGTAGATGACATCACTGACTCACTGGACATGAATCTGAGCAAACTCCTGGAGATATTGAAAGTCAGGGAAGCCTGGCATGCTGTAGCCCATGGGATCGCAAAAAGTCAGACATGATTTAGTGAAGCCTTTGAGATGTGAAATGATATTTTGATAAGACATGGTTATAGAGCAGAATATGAAGATGTGGTTCCAGATCTCCTTAGGCAGAAGCCTGGGCATGTTACAGTGGAGGAAGCCAAATTCAAACTGCCGACTATACTCCAGACACTACTGTAGGTGCTGATTATTCAGTGCAGGAGAACGCCTGCCTGTGTGGTATATTCTAGATGCAGTGTGCAGAATACATTGGGTAGTGATAGGGTCTATGAAGAAAAATTGAAGCAGAAAAAAGGTTAAGGAACATAGGGGAAGCTTGCATCTGCCCTGGGTCTAAGGCCACGAAGATCTTGGGTAAACAACTTTTTCTACTTCTTGATCTGCAGAAAACCAATCCTCAATTTTGTCTGAATGTGTAGAATCCAAGAATTGACCTTCTTTCTTGCAGCGTGATAAAAGGTTCTGATCCCAAATAAGTTTGAGGGAATGCTACACGTCATAAACGTCCTAGAAGTTCACATCCATATCTACATATTGAAAGCCATGACATGCCCTGCAAAGGAATGTTGAATGCTGCATAAACCAGAGTCTCAGACTTAGTAACCACAAACTTCTGGGGCTAACAGTGGACTCGGGATCCTACGGACTCGCTTGGAAATGCTCACCTAACCTCTGAAAGGAGAAAAGGTGGAGCACCTGCAACGAGGCAGGAATGATGCAAAGTTAGCTCGTGTTACATTTGGGTTCTCTGCCAACTGCCAACACCAGTCTTCTCCTAATCAAATAATCATCTTTAAAGACGTGCCTGTCTCAGGACCACATGTGAGGATAAAGGACCATCGTGTGTTCTAGTGACATTTTTTAAATCCCAGGGTTTTCCTAAACAGTTTCAGTTGACCTCTTCAGAACAAAAGCACAATTCCCTTTAAAAGAAATGCAGATGAAGACAGAATTGGACAACTAATCCTACATAAGAGAATCATGGTATATAAAAGGCCAACTTAATTGGGACGGTTTGTTCCTGCAAGCTTAAACTAGGTCATCCTCAGGTCTTGGCAAAATGCTTCCTCACTTGAGTTAGACTTAACTAGAAAGTCTCTTAAAGAGAATGGAGAACTCTTGAATGTTTTAGATGGTGAATAACGATTTAGGGAGAGTAGTCTCCTTAGTGCTGGTTCCTCCCCACACCACACACTTTGGGGGAGCTGCCTCAGCAGGAGAAAGTGGAGAGTTTGGCTTTGGAGGGTTTTTTGCTTTGGGTTAAAGAGGCTGTCCTACTGGGCTTCAAATCTGAAATAAGCACGGTTGGCTGTTGGGCTGCAAGTCATGGAATTGCCCAGCCACCAGACCAAAGGAAGAGCCCGGAGACAGTGACAGACGTCAGCAACTTATTGGATAGGGAATCTTAAATGTGTGAAACCAAGTCCTGGAACAACGACCCATCATGTACAGCAATCAACAGGCAGGGTATAGAATCCTTCCTCCATACTTAGAGGAAGGAACTTGGTATAGGAGGAATTGACTTTCAGCTGGCTCATCAGTTACTAAAAACCAGAAGGAAGACCCTCATAACCTCTTGGGTTAATGACCATCACAAGGGCAGGTGTTTCCTTCCAATAAACTAGCAGGATTGCCCTGGTCTAAGGATTAGAATAGTTATTGGCCAGGGCAGGGAGCAAGAAAGCCCCTAGGCAGCCAGTGACAAGCTCAATGTGAGATGAGTGTAGGTGAAGCAGAGATGGTTGAGCCTTGGGATGCACGGAATGCGAGCACAGCCATGAGATGGTTGATCACACCTTAGTTCGGAGTTTTCAAAGGTGTCTCTAGACACAGTTCACAGATCTGGGGGGCAGAGATTCCTTTCCACCCTAGCAATGCTTGTTGAGTTTGTGGAATTTCCAGTCTACCAGCAAGTCCTACAGGATGTCATAACTCCGAGGCCAACAATCAGAACATGAAAGAAAGTACAGGCTATAAAAAGAAAGTGGTATGTTCATAGTGTGTGTCTATGTGGGAAGGATTAAAAAACCCATAAACCAGTACAAGTTAATGAGGACAGATGGTTGGCACAGCGGGTTGGAGAAGAAATCAGGGTCTTCCCTGACCTGCCTGGGACTCCGGCTAACCTGAGTTTCCCGGTGCTCTCCCCACCCCCTCCCTCTTCCTCTCTCCACCTCTGAGATGAGCTGGAGAGCAAATGGAATAGTTCCCAAGCTGACAAAGTTCACCTTGGTGGTCCAGCCCCCGGATGGAGGAAAAAAGACTCGCAGGAGCATCTTGGATAAAGAGAGTCAGTAAATTGCAAAGACAGTTTTGCTGTGAGTCCATCTTGCTTACAAAATGCAAACTTGCTGCTTCAGGGTTCAAAAGAGGGGGCCCCTGAAAGCTCACCTTGATTTGCAATTGGGATTGGGTTTAGGCCGAAGCACTGGATTCTACTAGAGGGCTGTTTGCTTTTGGAGAAGCCAAAGGAAGGGGAGAATTGCCACCTCTTGGCCCTGGCACCCCCTTCCTTGGAGCACCTGGTAACAGCTGTCTAGACGTTGGGTCCCCACCTCTGGGATCCAACACCTGAGCCAAGGTGAGGCCAGTGGAACGATAGGGATAAAGTGCACGATAAATGTCATGCGCCCGAGTCATCCCCAAACCATCCCCTCTCCCCCAGCCACCGGTCTGAAAACCGGTCCCTGGTGTCAAAAATGTTGAGGTCCTTTGGTCTAGACTGTTAAGCCAAATATGGACCAGTAAGTAGCCTTCCAGCTATAATGGCAGTTTGCACACCTGGAAGATCCTCACGTCTCTTTCCTCTGATGCTTGGACACTGTAGAGCAGGTGTCTCTTTCAGAACCTTCTCTCCACCCATCATTCCTGGAGCCAGGAGAGTCTTTTCCTTCTAGTCTGGGCCCTGACTCTGCACAGAATCCATTCTCAACCTTTCCTTCCTTCCTTGTGGGGAAATAGAGGTCAGTAAACAAGCCCATTGTGACCCCAAGTCTGAGCCCCACTCTGAGATGAAAAGGCCTTCATGGAGGAGAATGCTTATATTTAAGTAGCCTGGGTTGATGAATTTGGGCTCAACAGTCTGTGAGCTCTGACCTGCAGGGGACTTGACACTTCCATAACACCCTTTGTCTTTTAAAAAAACAAACATACAGAGTGAAGTAAGCCAGAAAAAAAAAAAACACCAATAAAGTATACTAATGCATATATATGGAATTTAGAAAGATGGTAACAATAACCCTGTGTACGAGACAGCAAAATAGACACTGATGTATACAACAGTCTTATGGACTCTGTTGGAGAGGGAGAGGGTGGGAAGATTTGGGAGAATGGCATTGAAACATGTATAATATCATGTATGATACGAGTTGCCAGTCCAGGTTCGATGCACGATACTGGATGCTTGGGGCTGGTGCACTGGGATGACCCAGAGGGATGGTATGGGGAGGGAGGAGGGAGGAGGGTCCAGGATGGGGAACACATGTATACCTGTGGCGGATTCATTTTGATATTTGGCAAAACTAATACAATATTGTGAAGTTTAAAATATTTAAAAAATTAAATTAAAAAATAAAAATTAAAAATAACAATGCTTATTTTATGGGCATGAAGTGTAGTGACTAAATGCTACCACTTGCTGAGACAGAGGAGACTGGAGAGGGGTGTTGGAAGAATCAGGATCCATTTTTGATGCTCTGAACCCCTTTTGAAACTTACCTTTCCGAAAGCACTAACACATCATGTATTGCCAAGACACTTCGCCATGAACTTCATGCTGCAAATTGTTGTTGACTGAACCCAGACATGAAGACTGAGCTCAGTGCTACTGGGCCACTAGTCCCTTACATAGCAAAGTCTCATTTATCTCAGCACCTTAACAGTCAGATTTGTATACATGACTGGGTCAAGGGTAGGGAGTCCCAACTTGCCCCTTGATCCCACGTGGACCAATGCTTGGCACAGAGTAGAGAAGGACATGGCGACCCACTCCAGTATTCTTGCCTGGAGAATCCCATGAACAGAGGAGCCTGGAGGGCTGCAGTCCGTGAGGTTGCAAAGAGTCAGATGCGACTAAAGCAACTTAGCATGTAGGCACAATGAGGTGACACGAAGCTTTGTTCCTCCCCAGTGCTCCCTCCAAGGGAGAAACCTTAAGTTGAGCCTTAAAGTTGTGTGAGGTCTTCTCAATGTTGAAAGTGCTAATCTGGGGGACCTTCACCTGAAATCTCAACGAATGCTTGTAGAGGAAGCAAACCTAACTCTAGACCTCACAGTTACCCCTGGAGTGTGCACTCACATTTGCAAGTGCTGGAGGTCATTGTCAAAGTGTATTGGTGAATTGGGATACCATTTAGCTACAGCTTTGTTTAAAAGAAAAATGCATCTAACTATTTAGAAGAGTAAAGACGTACCCTGGAAAACCAAGGAACTGAGAGACTCTAGTTGCAATAACCACCTTTTGAAGAAGGATATATAAAAGTTCTGTGACTTAGTGCATAGAGGAAGAGGGTTTCCTAAACACTAAGACCTCAAGTATGGGCGACTTCTCTGGCCATCTAGTGGTCAGGACACCACGCTTCCACTGCAGGGTCACAGGTTTGAACCATGGTTGGGGAACTAAAATTCTGCATGCCTGTAGCCGAAAGAAAGACTGCAAGTATAGCTTAATGTTATAAATATGTTATATATAATGTGTGTGTATATATATTTTTTTCTGCCCCAATACAATGCAGTGTCTTTAGTCATCTGGTTGTCTTTGAAGACAAATTTCCAAATTTGTCAATTTTTCAATTAACACTCAGCAGAATGTCCTGCCCATAAATTGGTTAGTTTTTGAGGCTTTAGCTCATCAAAGTCCCACTCTTAAAAGAAAGCTGCATTGTTTACTAAGCCATATCCCTGATATCCTGTCCCTTCTTGGGACCTAACGTATTCTATAAATACCAAAACTTATTTCAGATTTCTCAAACTGAAGTGTACTCATAGGAACCAGACACATAAGGCAGATGAAATGGGCAGTGTGGGGCTTGGCCAGTGGTACACCTGTCTTCGACCAGAGCTGGGCTCCCTCAATACCTCTGAGGTCACGTGGGAATGCAGACCCAGTGTTGCTAGTTCATCGCTCTTTAAGAGGAACTAGAGGGCCTTTTCCTGGTGATCCACTTGCCAATTCAGGGGACATGGGTTTGATTCCTGGTCCAGGAAGATCCCACATGCCGTGGGGCCACTAAGCCCATGTTCCCTAGAGTCTATGCTCTGCAACAAGAGGAACCACCACAATAAGCCCAATTGTAGCAACAAAGACCCAGCACAGCCAATAGACCTTTTTTTTAAAAAGGGAAAAAAGGGGGAGCTCGAAATGAATTTTGTGTAAATGCCAGGTTCTTTCAGATCTCTGAAACCTAACAGATGCCTCTTCTGCAGGTTGGATATGTTCTACTGGTGGGGCAACCTCTTGACCTTGTCTGGCTACTAGCACTGGCAGGCATATTGGGGGCGCCCTCTATTTCCCCATCTGTGAAGCAGGATTGTTTTAATTATGCACATGAGTGTGTAGTCCATAGGATGGACATGCAAGAGAACAACTAAAACTGTACACTTCCTTCGAGCCCAGGCTTTGAGGGGCAATCTTAAAGGTCAGTTTGTCTTAGTTCATGATGTCCCACCCTACTTTACAACTGCATTGGTTTGTTTTTTTCTGCCCATGTATCCTTAAGCGGGTAATCTCTAGACTTCAAGTGGGTTGAAGACCCCTCCATGCCCTGTAGGAGCAGACACTGATTACTATACACCTCAGCACTTACGTGCAGGTGTTCTAGTGGTCACCGGTGGGGCACGCTGAGACAAGACGCTCACATCTAAGGAGCTGCTAGAGCCCAAAGGCGAGCAGAGGAAGACAATGGGACAGCCTACAGATGGCTGGAGGTCTCATGGGAGTTCATATCTAAGCACTTAAACGTCTTGAGCACTGTTAGGTACTTTACATAAACTCTGTCTCCGTAGCCCTGGGTTCTTGACTACATACCCATTTTAAAGATGAAGTGCTAAGTCTCAGAAGTTATGTAACTAGAGTTACAAATTACCCCACCTTGTTTTATGGCCAGTCAATGGCAGTGTCAGGTTGAGGAAAGTGCTTAGTCTGGGGAGGTACTTAAATTCTGCCCCAAGGTGGACTTCCAGATCCCTCCAGAAACCCACCTTGTTTGCCCATTCATCACACATGAGACGACTCCTCCACCTTCTCCCCTTACAACATGCAATGTTCTTTACTGCATCCGATCCACAGGGTAGAAGGCAGTCATACATTCTGCGCTCCCAACACAGCGGCCTTCTAGGCCCTGCCAGACTCTGGTCCTCGGCGGCTTACATGTAAGGGAAGTCAGTGCCCACTGACCTCAAAATAGCGAGGGGGGTACTGAGTCCAGCTTTCAAGCCTAGAGGTATGAGCCCAGCAGAGCACAGTGGGTCCTTCCCATCTGTGGGCCTCCCTCAGAGAATTCCAGGCAGAAGAGAACAATGTGTTGAAAAGGCACAGGTGGGCATTTGAATCACAAAATACAGAGGCTTGAAGACCTTCTAGGCTTCAAGTCTTGATTCCATGTCTAAACAAACTTTCAGCATCTGTCCCTCCTGCTGATTTATTTCATCTTAATTTCAAATATGCCTATGATTTAGCCCAGCCCCTCCTTTCATACCAGGGTCTCGGGAGTAAACAACCAGCCAATAGGCAAACTGCTACAGGATCAGGTGGCTGCCTTAGTCCAATCAGCTAAGAGTCACATGGTACAAAAATATGACCTGATTGGTGGGGGCCGGGATCTGAGTAGTTTCAGTTCCCAGGGGCTGCGGGTAGACAGGGTAACAAATACCCACCTGGTATCTTATAAAAGGGCAGCGTCTGTGTTGCAGGGATAGTGTCTGGAAAAAACTAAGGCTGTCTATGCTATGCTATGCTATGCTAAGTCACTTCAGTTGTGTCCGACTCTGTGCGACCCCATAGACGGCAGCCCACCAGGCTCCCCCGTCCCTGGGATTCTCCAGGCAAGAACACTGGAGTGGGTTGCCATTTCCTTCTCCAATGCATAAAAGTGAAAAGTGAAAGGGAAGTCGCTCCGTATCCAACTCTATCAACCCTATGGACTGCAGCCTACCAGGCTCCTCCACCCATGGGATTTTCCAGGCAAGAGTACTGGAGTGGGATGCCATTGCCTTCTCCCTGGGAGGCATATATATAGTTTGGCCTTAATCCTCATGTCTGACCCCTGAGTTAGATCATTACACACGGCAAACCCGAAAGCAGAACACTTAGAAATGCTCTACGTGGACATAACAATCCTAGGTCAGCATTGTCTGTGGGTGTTTATGCTAGAAGCTGGGCACCAGCTTACTTTCATGTTCTTAATACATACAACCAAATGAGCACATGTCCTACTGTCAATAAGCAATTTGTCACCTTCTCTGGGTCTGGCTTTCGCCTAGCCTAGAATGTGCTCTTTCTTGGTGAATGTTCCATGTGAACTTGGAGGAAGGTGTTAGCACTGTTGAATACTTTTTCCATTAGATGTAGCTGATAGGTGCTGTTTAGTTCAACTGTCTTTACTGATTGCCCTGCCCTGCCAGGCCTGTCGATCAGATAGAAGGGTGTTAATATTCAACTCTAAAGAACTGCAAAGAGAAATGGATAAGTCCATGTCTTTCACATTTTGACATTATATATGTTCACACAGACTGTTAGAGTCGACCCCTTAATTTTGTTGTGCTCTTCTTAATCCTTGATAACTTCCTCAGTCTTTCAAAGAGAGACTTGCTCCAGCTCGTAGTGTCAACATGGTATATCTTCATCCCATTACTTATCATCTTCATATGAAAAATGAGTTTCTTGCAGACAACATCATTGAGTGACTTGCCTAAAAACATGTTTGAAAACTACGTGGACTGTGGCTCACTCCCTTCAGTGGCACATAATAGGCTGTAGCTAACCCATCCATCCACCAAATTAAAGTTCCCACTTCAGGGGTCCCCAAACAATGCTGAATAAATGCTGTCACAAGTCTGTCTTTGTGAACCGGTGCTTTCATTACTGTGGATGGACTCCCAAGAGTGGGATTGCTAGAATGTGTTGCACATAAATAAGTCTTACTGTTGCCAAGTTGCCTTCCAAAAAGGACAATATACACTCTGCTGCAAATAGTACTGTCTTCATTGGAGCCAAAGGCAGAATAACTGGGCAATTGTCCAGGAAGTTGGAATCCTTTTGATAAGGTATCTGGAACATTCAAACCAATACTGTCATCTTGTAGCAAGCTCTTCAAATTTCAGTTAATTGCTCCAACACAATCCCTCCTGCCCTATCGATGCATCCTGAGCCAATGGCTAAATGCTGCTTAGGCACGTTTGGATGAGCCTTTTTATGTGAGGAGAAAAACTTGAATTTGGTTAAATATTTAGACTCTTATTACCTGAGTTAGTTCAGGTGATGATTAAAGATTGAGTTCAGCCAACGGTTAATGCTTGTTCTCTCTAGCCCATCCTATACCCTCTAAATAGATGGGCATCTAGAAACTGCAGTCTGCTAGGGAAGCTGTTTGAATGGGCTATAACCAAGGTGTTAAACCAAACTGTTTGTGGCTTTGGAATGTGGGGCAGGATTTTGCACAACAGCTTTATCTCTCGCTCTGCTCGCCACTAATAGGTCATTAACTTATCTGGGCTATGAATGCATCCCCATCGCATATGTCTATCAAACCATAAACCCACAGCCACCCTGGCAGACTGCATAGGCAGTGCTGTAGAGACCTCTGTCTTGGAGCCAAGTGCTTTATATAACTCCATGGTGGTGGCCCCAACCAACTTGCCTTTCAACAGCTCTGCGTGGCACCTTTGCCTGTCTCATGGTGACAAGCCAGGACCTTCTTCAGGCATTTTCTCAGCAGGTTAATCAAATGGCATCAGTGGGAATGTTTACAGCTTGCCGCCACTTAGGGAGCTTTATCAGGGTCCTTTTAATATCAGCCCGCAACCCAAGGCTGATAACAGAACAGGAGAGGGGGCGGAGCAGGGGATGGACAGCTTCGGGAGAGCTGGTGAAGACCAAAAAACAAGATGTCAGTTTAATCTGAAAGACCTCCCATAGAGTCCCTGCTGTAGGGTGGCAGTTTGGTCTGGAAATTCTTTTCAGGGGGTCGCATATCTCTAGTTCCAGACTCTTGGCCTCTAGATCTGTAGGTCTGTTCAACACTAGAGCACCAACCACGTACCAGGTTGTTTCTATGGTGATAAGATGCTGTCCTCTCTCTACTTACTCATAAACGTTGAGCTAAGATCTAAGCCTGAGTACTACTATTCCTGCCTCTGAACAATTTCCTTTCTTGGCCATTCTTGACCCTACTTGACCGTGGGTATGTTTTGAATGCTGTTTATGTTTTATGATCTAACAAGATATGAAGGGTTGGAAAGCAGTTTGAACCACACCATCACAAGGAATTTGACTATATCTGAGTTTTTTACCCATATTTGGGGAGAATAGAATAAAAGCATTAAAGCAAGAAACCTAAAGGCCAAGATAAAACTTGAGGGGCTCCAGTGAAAGAAACCAAGAGGGAGGCCCCTCTCTGAAGTTAACACTTGCTGCTTTCACTGAAAAATAGACCCTTTGTACCTTTCAAAGAGCTAACGTCTACCAATCTGTTATGGATATTCTCCTGCCAACCTAGTATGGATGTTTGCTATCTGAGGCATTTTGTGCTAAAAGAGGCAACATGCAATTATCTGACTACAGATGAACCACAATTTTAATCCCAGGCAGATCTCCTGGCTTTAATCCCATGCTGACTTCAGTGACACCATGGGTGTCCGCTGCTGTAAAGTTAGCCTTGGTACCTTAAGCAAGCTGAATATTGTTACCTTTGGCCCTCTAGAACTGCATGATGCATTGAAATTCAGCGGATGTTCTGAAGTCTGTTAGAGCATCTATCGAAGAGTCTAGTCAGTGTCAGGTCTAGGCTAGACACACAGAGAGTGAAACATACAGAGCATCTTAATCACCAAGTTGGCAAGTCTCGCCCTGTCCACCTAACTATTTTTCAATGATCCACTGAACTTCTGTGACCCCCAGGTGCTTACCCTATGAGCTGATCTGCCTCAATCCCTCCAGGTATGCAATGGAATCCTTGTTTTCCAAGTGAAGTTCACAAGGACAACCCACAAGTAAGACAGTGAAATTCAAACATGGGTGTATGAAGTCTGTTTCTCTGTACCAGCCACCTCCAGCTCCCACAATTGGCAACCATGTGGTCAAAATGAGTAAAGAGCTGACAATTAGATCAAGGGCACAGACTAGGCAATGGGCACTAAAATATGACCTGGGAGGGGGTTCTGGGAGCAGGGAGAGGGCTGAGGTCCCTCAGTTTAAGTTTTTAGATTCTGACTTCTGCATCACCCTCTCCCTTGTGCCTGGAGTTCGAGCATCTGGCTGAAACCCCACCTAGAGAATAGACATAATCTTCAGTGGGTACCAGTTTCTGCTGGGAACGGAGGGCTGAGTGTATGGCTGAGTCAGTGTCTGTAGAGCAGTTATCTGACCACCTCACCCTTAGCTTCCCAACAGCGAGGTCTGAAGACCCCATTGAGTGGATCAATCCATTTTCTTTGTCTTGTCTTTGCAGACAGTAGTCTTGACTTTCCCCTCTTCCAGCTGGATGTGCCACCTCCTCTTCCAGGGATTTCTCATTCTATATTGAGTTTCTCATCCTTATGAGCCTAGTAACAACTCTTAAATTCCTTTGGGATTCAGGGAAAGAAAAGAGAAAAGGGTTACTCATTTAGCAATCAATCTGAAACACTTACCTGGCAGTTCCAACGGCTAACTTGCCTGTTTATTCACTTCCTTTGAGGTGTCTGTCTCCCAAGACAGGAATTCCCAGGAGGAAATCTGCCTGTGAGTTCAGTCGACTGGTCTTGTTCCTGGACCAGCTTGTTTCTAGGAAATAAGCTGAGATGGAGTTACAGGCACAAAAGTTTTATTGGAGAGTTACACAGATAAAGGGGAAAGGGGAGAAGCAGGGTTGGACCCAAGGAACCACTGGCCCATGACCCCTACCTGGTCAAGTCTTTGGTCGCCCAGTGGGGTGCTCTGGATCCAAGACTGCCCAGTAGAGCTTTGCATTAAGCTAACTCTTGCACCATTTCCAGGCATCTCCACATATTTCCCCTGTAAGTCTGGAGAAGAGCTGCCACGTTTAACAGTCCTTCATTCCTTCAAAATCTGAAAACATCAGCTTTGAAGATGCTGTCTCAATGATACTAGGGTTGCTGGACTTGGCGAAAATTCAGAATTCCTAACGGATCTTAAGTTTCAGATAAGTGCTTTCCAGTCTAAGTGTCCCAAATATTTCCTAGGATGCTGTTTTTAATCTGGCAACTTGGCAGTACAGAGAAAGTAAAACTCTGTTCTAGGAGTTATAAGAGCCTGGATTTGAACTAGGGCAATGTGCTTGACTCCTGTTGAAGTTAAAGGGTTGAAGTCTCTCCCACCTAATGCTTGGAATGCTTTCTTGGTGTAAGTTTTTGACATATCCTTAAGTTAATCTTGACAAAACAAAGATAAAAGCTAAGACTATTCACATTGACAATTGTAGTCTTATTCTAGATCAACTATGTCATTATTACAGCTATATCAAGTCACTAAAATATTGAATATCCATCCTGGTATAGTCCCACCAAAATCCTCTCCCAGGTGATATGAATCCATGCACCTATGCTGTGATTCTTGCCTCATCCAAATACACTAACCAGTTTCTTCTGCAAAGACAGTCCTGTCTTTGGCTCATGTGTTTCTCAGAACTATTACGGTAGCTTACAGTGCATCAGAATTATTCAAGATTCTTACTAAGACACCATGAAGTTTTATGACTTTTGTCTTTTGAAAATCGGTACTTTCTCTTGACTTTAGAGGCATCAGAGAAGGTTCTTGAAGATGACACTATTGGGTTTGTATTAGTCAACACCAGGAGGCTTGCATCATTAAAACAAATGCTGATAGCCATATCTTCCTCTGGTTTGGTAGCTAACCAGTATTTGATAACCAAATCAAAAGAGCATAATCCCATAGCTTACTATTATACTGAGGTTAAGCTAAGTCTTCTGGCCATGTGGCACAGCAGGCAGGATCCTAGTGCCCTGACCGGGGATCGATCCCTCACTCTCTGTATTGAAAGTGTGGAGTCTGAACCCCTGGACCACCATGGATGTCCAGGCTAACCTTAGTCTTGATAACTGCATGGATATGTGAGATGTTAAGGGGAAGCCGAGTGAAGGTCTAAAGGAGCTCTACCACTCTTTGCTCTTCAGTTAAATTTTCTCAAAAAACTGAAGTGGTGAGTGGGGGAGAGGATGTGAGTGACTGAGAATTCCCTTAACGTGAGTCTCTGCTCAGAATACTGCTTGTCCCAGAAAGCTGGCCTAGTGACTCCTGACATTCAGATGCTGAGCAAAAATTTAGGCAGAAATGGAATATCTGCACAGTATCAAAAGTATTTCCCCCCAATATTAATTGCAAAGGGAAGATTTATGATAGAGAATTCAGGAAGATACCACTTGAACCAACTAGTCATAGTTAACATCACCAGCAATAACTCTCCCTGTTATGTGCCTCCTGATAGGTTGCATTGAGGAGGTTATAGCATCACTTCTGTAGTCTTAACCCCAAAATTGCATCACCTTGGTCAGGCAAGCCCTTGGAGGGCGTTAGCAAAGTAACTGACCAGAACGTAAAGAACCAAGGTCACAAGGTAAGGGAAGACTGGGAAACTACCAAAAGACTGGAGGAGATGGAGGCATGACGATGAAAGGCAACACGGTACCCTGGACTGAATCCTGGGACTATTAAAAGAACACTCAGAAGGGGCTTCCCTGGTGACTCGGACAGTACAGAATCTGCCTGCAATACGGGAGACCTGGGTTTGATCCCTGGGTTGTGGAAGATCCCCTGGAGGAGGACATGGCAACCCACTCCAGAATTCTTGCTCTAGAGAATCCCCATGGACAGAGGAGCCTGGCAGGATGTAGTCCATGGGGTCACAGAGTTGGACATGACTGAGTGACTAAGCACACAAGGGAAGCATTATGACCATGGGTCACAAGCCAGCTCGTTAGCTCTGAGGATGGGAGGCAAGATGTGCTTGTGCTGGAACATTCAGAGCTCTCTAATAAGGAAAAGTATGAGGATGTCTCCAGTGTGACAGCAAGTGACTTGAGGCTGAGTTAGGATGGCCCCCAAGCAAACTTCTGTTTGAACACTCTGAGTTCTGCAGCTGGAAAACCAGGCTCAAGGGGGCAAGCCAAGGTCAAAAGCACCACCAGCTGAAATCTTCCTTCTACAGATCTCTCTTCAGTTATCACCCTTTGGTCTCCATAGTCATCCCACTGTATGAAGCTTTACCTTCTTTCAAGATGGGAGGCCTCCTAAGGGCACCTTCACTTAGCTCTGTCTCCTTCACAGACCTTCATCTCATTCCCAGTCCATGTCCAAGGCCCCAGGCCTGCCTCCTTGGTGAATGAAGCTTCATGGGATATTAAACCTCTCTGGAAAGATTGGGCTTCCCTAGTGGCTCAGACAGTAAAGAATACACTTGCATTGCAGGAGACCGGGGTTTGATCGCTAGATTGGAAAGATCCGCTGGCAAAGAGAATGGCTACCAGTATTCTTTCTTGGAAAATCCCACGGACAGAGTAGGCTGGTGGGTTATGGTCTAGGGGGTCACAAAGAGTCAGACACATGGAAAGAAGACTCTGGGTTCCATCTCTCCCTGTGCAAGCTATCTGTATTAGCTTATTCTTTGCTCTCAAAATAGAGATCAGATCACATATTGAAGAACACCATGGTCTGATGTGAGTTTAAGGAAAATGCCATTCGGTGCTCCAACTCAGCATTGAATTTGTCCTAAAATGTTTGACTCATGGCCCTTTTCATACTGCTTTGCCTTATCACCTGTTCAGGGCACCAAACTTCCTTTGAACCTTCATAGGCGGACCGAGTAGATGACAAAATCTGATCCTACATCCAAGTCTAATACCATGAGGTTTGCATGCTGCCATCTTGGACTCTTCATAGCTAGGAAATTGAAGCCTAGACATCAGAAATCTACCTGGAATCTGAAGTTCTCTGTGAAGACATTCATTTCTATCACCCTGCAGGGACCCTCCTGACTTATCAAGTCTCAATGTTGCCATTAAGTTTTTAATAATTATTTGTTCAGCTTAAGCATTGCTATGTCCCAGGCTCACCTGGTCATGGATATTTTGCTTTCTTGGCACATATTGGGAAATGGACATCTGTCACAGACAAAATCCCAAACTGACAAATCTGAAGGGCAGGCACACAGTGCCAAGGGGGCCTACAAGCAGGAGATCTGACCCCACGAGAATTCCCAGAAGTATGAGGAGGTACCCTTGATCTGCCATGGAAGGATGGGGAGGACTTAATCAGCAGATGGTGCAAAGGGAGGTCTTTAGACAGAATAGGCAGGGCTGGAAGGTGGCCCATGTGGCTGAAGTGGAGAGCACGGGTGGGTGAAGCCCACTGGATGAGGCCAGAAAAACGGATGACAGAAGCGGTGGTAGCAGCAGTAGGGTGTAGACGGCAGACAACATCTGGGGGTGAAGTCAGAGACCTGACTCAGGGTCAGGGAAGTTCTGTGAAATCGACAGCTCCTCAAATAGGAAGGCCTTGCCAATGAGAAATTCTTGAGTGATGTCCAGCACCTCTATCCCACCCCTGCTCAAGTTCTAACTCAACCTGGCTCTTGAGAGTTTGGTTTGTATCTTAAACTTAACTTAATTCCCTGATGGATGTCTATGAAACCCCCATGACAGGGAGGGATGTTTTAATATTTCACCTCTTAGGGCTAATGGTTTGAACACACAGCCTGACTTAATTCTAAGCACCACTGAGTTTCTTAAAGCAGATTGAGTGGGGAGAGGCTGATCCGGTTACTGAGGCCCTGGCCCCCACCCACCACCTCTGCCCCGGGGCCCAGTGTAAACTTCCATGATGTTCTTTAGGCTGCTCATTTTAAAACAATTCCAGCAATGTGGTTTCTATTTCTCTCCTAATAGACCATTTTCTGCAGTATTTCACATCTGCGTCTGAGATGTTTTTCCAGCTTCAGTTTTCTCACGTTAAATCTCTCCGGTCAAATTGGGTAGACCAACCTTTTTTCCAGGAACCTTTAACCAGGAACTTGCTGAAACATACCCAAGGGTCAGCTGGTACAGTTCTTGGTACGGACTGGACTGTGTCTTAGCTCTTATAAGGTTACCTCCTTGGAGATTCATGATAACCTTATGGTGGGGTGTCTAGCGATATTTTTATAGATGTAAACATACTCATAAGCTAAATCACTCAACCAGAGATACGAATAAAGGAGTTCATCTTACATCTCTGAACTTCTAGTTTGATTCTCTATCTACCCACGGGCCCCTAAATGTAACCAGTTCATGTCAATATGGGTGAATTTACTTTTCCAGTCATCAACTGTTCTACCAAACCTTATATCTGGTGACCATTTGGTTCCTAAACATTCAGTATGTTTCTTATAAATCCAAATTTGGACATATTTTTATGGCTTGTGGAACTAAAAGCTATGGAAACACACACTCCAGGCCAGTACCATGAACCAAACCTGCAGGGGATTAGAAATGGCCAAGTATGGGAAGTGGCCAGCTATTTCTTCATACTTTGGCAAGCACTTCCAATGCATCGCTGTACTCTTGCTCTGCTTGAAAAACATTCAAAATGTGTAGAATAAAGTGAAATACACTGAAGTTAGTGTAAGTGAATCATGCATAAATGGTCCTATAGACATTGTCAACAAGCACTACAAACTTGCTTCTAACCTTCCTGTTGGCAAAAAGTGAAGCATAGTCTATGGAGTCGCTTACTAAGTACAAGTTAAAATTAAGCCCGCTCAGAAGGAGCAAGGGCATCCTGATGCCAGGAATCAAGACCCACAAGACAGCCCAATATTGGTTATAACCACAGCATGGTATGCTTTGAGCTGGTGTTTCATCTAATCCAGAAGACACGAGGTCAGTTTTAATACCTCCATTTTACATTGGAGAAAACTTGCTTAAACTCAAGAGCTGCTGAGAGCTCAGTGGGGAAATGCAGAGCCAGCACTGAGTTCCGGGTCCCCTGGATTCCAAGCCCATGCTCTTATTTGATGCTGCCTCCCTTGTCTTTGCTATGAGTTGGCTTCCTGTAAGTGACAGTAAGGGTTTTTCTCAACATAAGAACTTCTGGAAGGAAGGTCCTCCTGGAAACTGAGATGAGTCCAAGGAAGTAGCCAGTTGTAGTCTAGAGTAAGCAAGTGGCCAAGTCCAAACGTTGGGAACATGGGTGAAACTCCTCCAGGCAGTCCTTGAGTTTCTCAAGCATGGGCTTCGGATCACAAGGTAGAATTTAAGGTTGTGATCCCAAGCCCGGGATCTGAGTTTGTGGCTGGTATCCTAAAGGGTAGGGGCTTACCCTAGTGGCTGAGTGGTAAAGAACCTGCCTGCCAATGCAGGAGATGTGGGTTCGATCCCTGGGTGGGGAAGATCCCCTGGAGAAGGAAATGGCAACCCGCTCTAATATCTTTGCCTGGGAAATCTCATGGACAGAAGAGCCTGGCAGGTCAGTCTCTGGGGTTGCAAAAGACTTGGACAAAACATAGCGACTAGACAACATGATGTGTAATCTTTGACTCCTTGCATCCAGTATAATGTCTGTGAACCTCATGTATTAATGTATATCAGTGGCGGTTCCTCTTAAAGGGTGGGGTCTAAATGTGCTTCCTCTAAAAAAACAAACCCGAAAAACCACACCTCCTTTCTTTTTAAATTTATTTTTTAATTGAAGGAGGCGTGGTTTTCTGCTTTGCTGTTTTCTGCCAATGTCAGCTATACCTATGGCTGATTCATATGGATATTTGGCACAGGTCCTTTCTATTTATACAACTCAGGTATGCCAAATAGTTCAATAACATGGAAAGCTAATCTCAGAGAACCCTCATTCTTGAGGCAACCACTGCTAAAAGCGCATCTTACACACTGTGCACACCTGGCTATCATCGATGGCAGCTTTAGCCAAACGCCATCATGCCTTTCCGAAATTCTTCTGGAGCACTAGCATTCCACAAAACTGGGGGCCAGCCTCGCTATTCCTAGTATAGCAATGAGCTAAGTCAAATCCAAATGCAATGGAGCAGGACCCCGTGGTCCTTCACCCCCTGACCTCCACCTGCCTTTCATCTGTGGGAGAACTTTAGCCAAAGAACAAGTTGACTCAGAAGTGAGAAAATGCAGAACTAAAGGAAAACAGTCGAAGGAGACCACATGATAGTCTTTGAAGCATAGTCAAGGACTTTTAGTTCCTTCTCAAGGGCCACAGATGTTGGTCTGAGCCATATCCTCCACTCTGTACAATCTCATAGAGACTGAAACCCCCACCAGGTGGGAGATGATAGCTACACGATGACCAGACTGTAGCCATGATGTAAGCTGCCACAATTTCGAGAACTGGCCTCAAGAAATGGAAACAAGCTGACACGAAGAGTAACTACCTACAACAACTAGGGTGGTCAGACCACCAGTGACCAATTTCAGGGTGACTGTCGGAGCTGACCGTGCTGTTTCCGTATGTAGTCCCCTCCCTCTGTCTATGAAAGCTCTTGCCTCCTGATTGTGAGGGAGTTGGGGGAGGGGAAGCAGCCTTTGGACAGCTGTCTGTCCTCCCCCTAGGTTGCCAGCATGCAAAATTAAGCAAACTTTTTTTTTTAAACATCCCTTCCACCTCCCTTCCCACCCCACCCTACCCCACCCCACTCCTCTAGATTTTTACTGAGCCCCAGTTTAACTTCTCTGAGTCGTACAGCAAATTCCCACTGGCTATCCAAAATAAAGCAAGCTTTTCTTTCCACCAGCCTGGCCTCCTTTTTGTGTTTTGAGGGGTGAGCAGCCAGATCTGGGATCAGTAACAGAAACGCTGCTGTCCTGTCACCTTAGGTGTGAATGCTATGGAGCTTCCCCAATGGCTCCGTGGGGTAAAGAACCTGCCTGCCAATGCAGGAGACACAAGAAATGAGGGGTTGATCCCCTGGGTCGGGAAGATCCCCTGGAGGAGGAAGTGGCAACCCACTCCAGTATTCTTGCCTGGAAAATCCCATGGACGGAGGAGCCTGGTAGGGTACAGTCCATGGGGTCACAAAGAGTTGGACACGACTGAGCACACACGCATGAATGCTATAGATCTGCAGATGTCAGACGCTCAAACCAGAAGTCACCTGATGCAAGAGCACGTGAAACTGCTGCTTCAGTGCATTGAGGTGCCAACTAAGAATACAGGGTGACTGGAGTAACCCCCGAGAGCCCGGGCTGTAGTCGAACCAGTGTTCAAGTCTTAGCTCTGCCTTGACTAGCTATATGATGCAATGTAAATGTCATGAACCTTTGAGCCATCTTCCTCTCCTCCCTCACCCTCCTCTTAAAAAAAAAAAAAAAAAAAAAAGACTAATCTATCCTTTGCAGAGCTGTTAGAAATAAGTATGAATGCAGGGAAGCTAGTATGGTTTATACACATGGTATCTATAGTTAATAGGAGATGTGCTCTCCCTAGGACCTCTGGGAGTTTGAGAAGCCCAAGCTTGGGTGTTGTTGCTAAGCAACACATCTCCATCTTGATCTTGGTTGCCAAAGGCTCTCAGAGCTGGACCAATCCAACATCCTGCTGATAGAGGGCAGAAGCAGCTGCCTTATTTCTGGGGCAGGGGCTGTGCAGAGAGGAAGTAGGGGTGGGAGCCCAGACGCCTGGCCCTGCAGCTGTGTGCCATTACCCACGGCACTTTGGTAAGAGCAGGCCTAACGCTGGCCACTTGTCCATATAGTTTTATTGCTTTAATCCCACCATACTGGCCAAGGCCAGGCCATGATAATATATTTAAGTAATGAGGCATGACAGTCAGGGCCTGCTGCGGTGATTAGAACACACCTAGCAGGGTGTGAGAAGGTCCAAAGGGGAGAGTCTTAATCCCCTGGAAATGGCTGCAACTGTGAGAGGGTAAATGAACACAGGATGTTTAGACCCTGAGCAGGGCCAATAGCCAGTCGGAAACTCCACTCGGGCCCAGGTAAACATATGTGTCCCAAAGCATGGGAATGAAGGGGTCTTTCAGGGTCAGGCGGGTGATGGGTTTTGGTCAAATACTCTGGCCAGTATTAGACACTCAGCCATTGCATACTCGGAAATACTTGGAGGTGGATTTGCCCAAATACTTCCTCATATTTATTAGGAAAAGGATTAAGTGTAATTCCTCAAGCTCTGTCAAAGTAATAGACACGCATGGTAAAATTCAAAAGCTGCAGTGTTGTGTAATGAAATTCTTCTCCTAGCCTGGACTGCTGAGAGGAATATCCTAAACTGTTCCACCTACAGAAAGATCCCTTCCTATATGTGAGTAGGAGCTAGCTACACACTCCAGCTGTTCCTTGCTCCCCTCACTTATTTCCAGTGATCATCCTACATTGATGATATATGTATCTTGCTTTCTAAGTGGGATCTGGTTTGGACTTTCAGTAGAGGGGTGGTGAAAAGATAGTCATTCAGGCTGATTTCTTAACATGCAGTGAGATGCAGTGTTTCAGCTATCTTCTGCAAGACTATGGGGGGGAAAAAAAACAACTTTAGACTTTTATAGTTCAAATCCCTTGTTTCTGACCCTGAAACATGGACCTTCCATACAAGCTAAAAATAGCCACAATTTCATCTATGAAGGCAGAGTGGTGGGCATTATTTTCTCTAGGTACTAATTTCCTAGTTTAATAACAAGAGGATGAATATAGGCTGATGGCCACCAAAACAGCTTCTTAAAGAAGCATTTGCCTCACTGAGTAGGTTGGTTTGAGAACACACCTGAGAATCCATTAAAAGGTGGAAGAGTCTCCTTTGAGGGAGATTCCTTTGGGTTATCTCTCTTGATGAACAAAATGAAAGTGCCCTAAGTTCTAGAAGTCGACTTTCTAGCTTTCCAAAGGAGACTGAGAAATCTGATCCGTTGTGGCAAAGAATGTTGCCTGGATGGTTTGGGGGAAAGTCAGAATTGCTTTGCCTAGAACAACCGAAATCCACAGGCTCTAACGTCTGAAATTCTAGGTTCAATTATTGCTGTGCGACCTTGGGCAAATGCCTAATATCTCTGAGCCTTTTATGCCTCTTAACATTGAGTTCTTGTGTTAATCTAGAGCCTCTGTGAAGCAGATGCTAGGTCAGGATTAGACTTGCGATGGAATTTTCTAGAAGCACCTGGGAGGAGAAACAGGCAAGCTGGAGTGACCTCAGATGTTGAGTCTGCCGCGCCAGCACCCCAATGATAAAAGGGAGTGGCGGTCAACTGCTGAGCAGCCTAAGCGTTCAGCAAGGCCCTTGAGGAGTCCTTGAGTCACTCTACAAAAATGGCCCACCCACGTGTCCCTGCAGTGCCATCACAGGCAGGAGCAGCTCACGGGGTGTTCGGCCTCACTTCAGCACAGTAATAACTCTTTGACTTCAGCGGGTGTGGTCATCTACCAACGAAGTTTCTTGTATATACAGCTTTGAAGTCACGGTTTCAAAGTTGCTGCAATACTATCATCTGAGATGTGAAGACTGAACTAGCATTTCATGCACTGTCGAACTGGCACATGGTTGCAGTTAAACACACTTTAAAAATTTGCTATCTTATTTTTGTTGGCATATAGTTGACTTACAATGTAGTGTTAGCTTCAGGTGTCCAGCCAAGTGAATAAGTTATACACATACACTGTTGTTCAGTGGCTCAGTCGTGTCTGATTCTTTGCAACCCCGTGGATTGCAGCACGCCAGGCTTCCCTGTCCTTCACTATCTCCTGGAGTTTGCTCAAACTCATGTCCATTGATTCAGTGATGTTATCTGGCCATTTCATCTTCTACTGCCCTCTTTTCTTCTTGCCCTCAATCTTTCCCAACATCAGGATCTTTTCCATAAGTCGGCTTTTCACATCAGGTGGCCAAAGTATTAGAGCTTCAGCAATAACATTCAGGCTTGATTTATTTTAGGATTGACTGATTTGGTTTCCTTGCAGTCCATGGGACTCGCGAGAGTCTTTTTCGGCACCACAATTCGAAAGCATCAATTCTTTAGTGCTCAGCCTTCTTCATGGTCCAAGTCTCACATTCCTACATGACTACTGGAAAAATCATAGCTTTGACTATACGGACCTTTGTTGGAGTGTGAAGTCAGGTGGGCCATTGACTGGGTCACTTCAAATGGCTTAAGCATCATTGGACCAGAAGAGTAAACTTTGGGATGAACTGTCTCCCACCCCTCCCCCACCTTACACCTTGCAAGACCCAGCTCATGCAAGAGCAGAAGTGATAAAGGAAACAAGTACACTCAGATGGGGCAGGAAGTCCTAGCCAAGAGGTGTGCAATTATCCAGGTCTCTACACACCCTCGGGGCAGAGGGATGGCGAGGAATGAGGTAGAGCTGTTCCTCGTCCAGGGCAGGGTCCCCATCCCAGCAACTCCTGCCATGGCTTCTGAAGCAGAAGGGCCCAGCCGAGGTCAGCCAGACTTCCCCTCCACTGTCTAGCATCCTCACTTCCTTTCATCATCCTCAGAAACACTAAACCAGCAGTCTCCAACCTTTCTGGCACCAGGGACCAGTTTTATGGAAGACACTTTTTCCCGTGGACCAGGGTGGGGGATGGTTTCTGGATGATTTGAAATGTATTCCATTTACCGTGCACTTTATTTCTGTTATTATATCAGCTCCAGCTCAGGTCATTAGGTATTAGATCCCGGAGGTTGGGGTCCTCTGCATTAGACAATGCCTAGCATAGTATCAGCTGGGTGATCGCGTTTTCCCAGGTTTAAGAACCGGGGCTGGAGGGTGGGCAGAACACATGTGCATCCTTCCCTTCAGCCGTGCTCAGGAAACATTCATTTCCAACCTGCTGGCAATGCACTGACAGTCAGAGGAGCCACAGCTGCGGGTGTGGGAAGGCTGCAGGAGAAACAATTTCCCAGCCCCAAGCTGCTACGGAAGGAGAAATTGAACACTCGCTGGTAATTGCCCTCCGGAGGCCTGTCGGGGCCTAATCTAAGTAGGCACTTGGGCTGAAAGGGCAAAGACTTGGAAGCCGTGACTTTTTCCAGTGGCCGAGTTCAAGCCCGCCCCCCATGCCAGTCTTGCCATAGCTCAGTAACCGAGGTTGCCAAAGTCTCCGATCCTTTCTTGGGGCTGAGTCCCCTCTTCAGTAGCTTTTAATTTTTTTTTTTTTCCTTAAAAGTCGAAAACTGAAATCTGGGCTTGGCTCTTACCATGTGACCTCTGACAAGGTCTTAACTGCTTTAAACGTCAGTCTCCCATAGAACAGTTGCAAAGATGAATGAGACTGGACGTGCAGGTCACGGGCCAGGCCTGACGCATAACCCCCAATAGCCTGTGTGCCTGCTCCTGAGATGAAGCAAGACCCCATGCCAGCCCTGTCCTCAGCCTGCCTTTTATCTGGAAAAACTTTAGCCAAAGAATAAGTTGAATAAGAGAAGTGAGAAAATGCAGAACCAAAAGAAAACAGTCAAAGGAGACCAAATAATAATAATATAGTCGTTAAGCATAAAGGAAAGGCTTCCTTTCCTCCCTTTGAAATGTTTGAAGACCTGAGATATTTTCATTTACTGTTAGCACTTGGATCTGAAGTTCTGTATGTTTATAGGGGGTTTTCTGAGAGACTGTATTCTTGTATTTAAGGGAGTGTCTGATGAGGACTGCCAGGTCTATGAGTGTTTTAACTCTTGTGTTCTCTGTGATTTTTGGCCATTTTGCTTTGTCTGGCTACCATTTGGTTTAGACCTGCTGCCATTTTGTTAGAACTTGATTTTCTTTCCCTGTGCCTTGAGACCAGGGCTCTGGCTCTGTTCTCAGGAGCACTTACCTAGACCATCTCTAATCCCTGAGACTGAGGAAAAATGGGAAAAAGCCTTTAAAAGTTTTACTTATTCCAACTGTTTTTTATAAACTAGTAAATTGTATATTGTAATATCTAATTCATGACTAAAAACTTAGAAAATGAAGTGCTAGATCTTGCACTGTGTCTGTCTAAATATGTCTTGGTATGTCTTTGTCTCTGGGTAATATTTTTGAGCCACAAGGGCTTTCCTTGTGGCTCAGATGGTAAAGTATCTGCCTACAATGCGGGAGACCGGGGTTTGATCCCTGGGTCGGGAAGTTCCCCTGGAGAAGGAAATGGCAATCCACTCCAGTATTCTTGCCTGGGAAATCCCATGGACGGAGGAGCCCGGTAGGCTGCAGTCCATGGGGTCGCTAAGAGTCAGGCACAGCTGAGCGACTTCCCTTTCACTTTTCACTTTCATGCATTGGAGAAGGAAATGGCAACCCACTCCAGTTTTCTTGCCTGGAGAATCCAAGGGGCGGGGGAGCCTGGTGGGCTGCCGTCTATAGGGTCACACAGAGTCGGACACGACTAAAGCGACTTAGCAGCAGCAAGCATAATCAAGGAGCTTTAGTTCCTTTTCAAGGGCTATAGAGAAGCTGCTGCTGCTGCTAAGTCGAGTCTGACTCTGTGCGACCCCATAGACGGCAGCCCAACAGGCTCCTCTATCCCTGGAATTCTCCAGGCAAGAATACTGCAGTGGGTTGCCATTTCATTCTCCAATCATGAAAGTGAAAAGTAAAAGTGAAGTCGCTCAGTCATGTCCAGCTCTTAGCGACCCCATGGACTGCAGCCTACCCGGCTCCTCCATTCGTGGAATTTTCCAGGCGAGAGTACTAGAGTGGGGTGCCATTGCCTTCTCCGATAATATTCTGAGCCATTGCCTATGAGTTGTCTTATAGATACTAAAACCACCACCAGGTGGAAGAAATAACTACATGAAGACCAGGCTGTAGCCATGATGTGAAGTGAAGTGAAATTCACTCAGTCATGTCCGTGTCTTTGCAACCCCATGGACTATACAGTCCATGGAATTCTCCAGGCCAGAATACTGGAGTGGGTAGCCATTCCCTTCTCCAGGGGATCTTCCCAACCCAGGGATCAAACCCAGGCCTCCCACATTGCAGGCGGATTCTTTACCAGCTGAGCCACCAGGGAAGCCCATAGCCATGATGTAAGCTCCCCTAGTTTTGAGATCTGGCCTCAAGAAATGGAACAAACTGACCCTGAAACTGATGGCTAACAGTACTGAATCAAGATGACACTGGTCAGATGACCAATGACCAACTTCAAGATGACTGTCAGAGCCTGGGGTTGCTCTTAGCTGCACTGCTGGCTACGGGCTGTACCTTAGGGCAGCGGTCCCCAACCTTTTTGGCACCAGGGATGGATTTCATGGAAGAAAGACAAGACCATTTTTTCCATGAACTGGGGTAAGGGGGATGGCTTCAGGGTGACTCAAGTGCATTACACTTATTGTGCACTTTAGTCTCATGCTGCAGCTGATCTGATAGGAGGTACCAGTCCGTGGCCCAGAGGCTGGGGACTCCTGCCTATGGAGCCAAGTGTGGTTGGTGAAAGCCTCGCCCTACCATGAGCTGAGTGACTGTAGGCAAGGAGATGGCGTTCCCTGAGCCTCGGGTTCATAGGGAAGCAACACCTGCCTCACAGGACTTCTGTCTAAATAAGTGTTTGACACAGAGCTGTCTGTTCTTTGAGCCCTTTAAGAACTGTCAAGACCCCAACCAGCTTCTAAAAGACAAATAAAAACTCAGCAGTTGAGTCTGCCCTATTTGACTAGAGAGAGATTAAGCCATAAACCTAGATTTGGCTCAGTGTTTCCTTTTAAATCTTTTCATGCTCGGAACTGTTGCTAAGATCCCATGGCCTCTTCACCCAGCATCATGGAAGGTGGCTGGCCAGGGGTATGAAGGAGATCTAGTAACCAGGTACTCCTTTGTTTTTTGCCAGCTCATGTAAAAGAGATAGGAGGTATGTTACTTTGTACTCGGTTCATCTAGGAATGATTGTTAAACCTAAAAGAACAATGGCTTAACCAAATATGTGTTGCCTTATTAAAATCTAGAGGCAGTCCCTCTAGGGTGGGCATGATGTAGGGACCCAACCTCCTTTAGTCTTATTACTCCACTCAAGGCATAGCGTCCTAAAGTCACCTCATATTACAAGGTGGCTGCTGGCGTGCCGGTCATTGTCGGTATCCCAGCCAGTAGGAAGGTGAGAGGTCCCTCCTTTAAGAACACAGCCTAGAACCTGAGCTCACCAATTCCACCTACATCCTGTTCGCTAGAACCTTAGCAAGAAAATCTTGTCCTACTTGGGGTAATCATGTCTATACAACTAGAAGTGGGAAGATCTTTTACTAAGACTGGAACTGATATTTGGGGCTAAATAGACATCTTTTTTAGAATACCAAAGCCCTTGACCAACCAGTAGTGTCATCGGCCATGTGTCTGCAGGCAAACTAGTGTGCCCATTTTACAGATGTGAAAGTACCTGTCAACTTCATAGCTTGAGGGTTGACTTCCACGATAGGAGTGTTTCTCTAGTTGCCAGCACCCAGCCGCTACTCAGATCCTTCCCCTAGGAGTTGTGCATGCTGGCTCGCACATTCTACTGATATACCCCCAGTGAAAACCTAGTTCTCTAAAAGTCTTCATGGAGAAATGCGAGTTACATATAGACATCTGGGCCTGATTTAGACAGTCTTTGAGAGATGCACTGTTCTCTGCAAGGCATCCCTTTTGTCAGAGGCCGCCAGCATTGCAGGGACACTTAACGGCTAAGTATAAACAGCTGGCCCACATCTGCAGGATCCATTTTCAACAACTGTATACAGTAGATACTGCTGATAATGAACCTGGGTCCAGCAGGGCTCAGTTCATCCGGCGTACAGATTGGAGTGCGCTGCTGGGGTTGTAAGGTGCAAATGATGATTCCAGATAGCAGGGAGGCCCTGGGAGGCTGTATTGCCTTCAGACTGGGTTTCTTAGTTGAGTAAAGTGAGGCTGTTTTTCTACTAAATATTCTTGGTTTGTAAAATAGTGTGGAACTGCATGATGGCTGCCCGGTGAGTTGGAAAGCAATGCCCACCCCCACTCACCCTCAAGAACTCTGATACAACCAAGATCAGTATCATGAAATGTTAGAGCCAGGAGAATCTATAAACCCACCTGATCTGTCACCCTGTCTGGGCAGGAAGATGCACTTTAGATGTTTGACAAATATCCATCCATCTTGTCGAGGATCCCGTTTGGGTATCTGTTCTTGTCCTGTTTATGACCCCAATAATAGAAAGTGCTTATTAAGGTCTCAGGTGACGGAGATGCTGGGTTGCTTCAAGGTTGAATTTGGGTTTCTGGGAGCTTATTTCAGCACCAGCTCCTCCCCCCATGGGCAGCCATGTCTACCACAGCCATCTCCACTTAGAACATGAGCTCAACTTTCTCTTTCAAAGCTGCATAAATGCTCCCCGCTGCCAGCCCTCCTGACCCTTGCAAACAAGGATACACCCTCCTTTTATCAAGAAGTTGAGTGGTTGTCCTCACAAGGGTAGATCTGAACGTTACCTTTAAGAAACACATTTAACATAAAAGGAATACGATGATATCGTTAAAAAATGGTTTTCCAACTCTAAAGCAATGAACACTCCTGCCTTTTGACATACATCAGCACCTATGACCCACTTGAACATCCATGATAAGAGGCAGTTGGATCAAGCGTAGCAGTTAGACTGGGGCTGGACTGAGAGAGCATCTTGCTTGACCATAACCTGTGGACAAGTTACTTAACACCTCTGTACCTCAACCTCCCTAGTAATGCTCAGTCATGTCTGACTTTGTGACCCCATGGACTGTAGTCCGCCAGGCTCTCCGTCCATGGGATTATCCAGGCAAGAATACTGGAGTGGGTTGCCATTTCCTCCTCCAGGGGATCTTCCCGACCCAGGGATTGAACACACATCTCTTAAGTCTTCTGAATTGGCAGGTGGATTACTTACCACTGCACCACCTGGAAAGACCTCCTAAAATGTAGGTGAGATTAGAAATAACAGTTTGCTTAGTCCTCAAAATACTTTGAAGTTAAAATTGCTTAGAACCATGCCAGATGTGTAGTAAACTGAGTAACTTTTAATATACTTTTTAAAAATACCAACTTGTTTGTAAAATCTGGGGCTTCTCTGCTGGGGCGTTGCCCAGTCTGCCCCAAAAGGCATTGTTATGAGGAGTTAATTTTGAAACCTGTCTACACAGATATGAGCAGAGAGTTGTAGCGGTATGACTTGTGACTCTAAAATGTCTTTGGTATAAGGATTATTTTAGGCTGGTAACTAAACAGCAGACATGGAAGAAATGGAAAAACTGAGTAGAAACTACCCTTCCTAAAATGCTTATTTGTGATGTTGGATCACATTGAGATTTGGAATCTCCATGGGTTGTCTCCCTCCTATACCAGGGAGAAAATACCCAGTGAAGTGAAAGCCACTCAGTCGTGTCCAACTCTTTGTGACCCCCATGGACTATACAGCCCATGGAATTCTCCAGGCCAGAATACTGGAGTCGGTAGCTGTTCCCTTCTCCAGGGGATCTTCCCAATCCAGGGATCAAACCCAGGTCTCCCACATTACAGGCGGATTCTTTACCAACTGAGCCATCAGCGAAGCCCAGGGAGAAAAGGATGACCTTAATCTCTAGACGTTTTGACCAATGCAGAAGGGAACAACTTAAGCCTGCATAACTGCTTCACTCTTATTTACGTGGTTTTCCTGGTCACCTCCCACTGCCTCCCCTGTCCTCAATTCCACTGAAAGGGAAATAACCATTTGTAGCGTCTCTCTCTGGACTTCACTTTGGGAGCCATATGTAATTCTACTGGAATGTTTTATGGAGCTCATGCCTCTACCAGAGCGAGATCTACCATGATCTGAAGATGGAACAGAAAGGAAGAGGCACCGTGCTTTCTGAGATATGGGAAAAATCATCAACATGTTCACAGTGAACTTTGACTATGGCTGCCCTGCTGGTGGGGCTCATGTATTTTGCTTCATTAGGAACCTCCTCTGAAATCATCTGCTCTTGAAAAACGAGCTTGTCCTCTTCCTTAACCTACCTTTTCTGGGCCCCTTTCCTGGCCACCATGCTGCTGGGACCACACTCTCTAAACTCCAGAAGACTTCTGGCTACCCTGACTTATATTAATATTTTCTCTCAGGCAATCAGCTTATCTAAATGGCCAAACTAACTAGATGCTCAGAGTGTTCCAAGCCTATTGCAACGGAAAGGGGCGCATGCCCCAAAAGGATGTGTTTTAAGAGAAATCACTTTGGGGAAAACTCAAGCTTAGTTTTCCATGCCACTTACCATTTTTTTCTTCCTATGGGGGCTCTGCATTCACCAAGATGGAGCCTCCCGACTCGGGATCAATTAGTTTCTGGGCCATGATGAGGGACCTGAACAAAGCTGGTCATAATTGCTCAGTGCATGGGGACAAGTAGCATCTCCTGGATCTTAATGAGCCTGAATACTTGGGCCAAGAGGGCCCACCCTGCCCCCCTGTGGAGGTGATTACCCCCTCATTGCCATCTTAAGAATGGACGCAAGGATAGTGGGCTCCTCTAATGAGAGCTGACAGTGGCTCCAGCCATCCCCTGAGTGTCTCCTCCCTGACCCAGCAGAGCAGAAGTCTGTTTCCCTGCTGCTCAGGGGGGCACGGGTGGGATCTCTATCTCTAAAGAAGAAAGCAAGCATGTTTGTTTTGCATCAGCTTAGAAAGGAGGGATTAAACTTAAAGGCCAAACCAATCAGACCCAGAGGAGGTGCAGAGATCAGGGCAACATGCTCTTGGAGGCTGATCTGAGAAGACCAGTTGCCTTAAAGATTCCAAGCCTGCTCCCCAGTCTCTGGGGATGGGGTACCTGATGAGCATGTGCTCATGGGAGTCACAGGACCCTTGATGCCTTTTTTTCACTCCTTCCCTGTTTCTTTTTCGATTTTGTTTTAATTGGAGGATAATTACTTTACAATATTGTGATGGTTTTTGCCATACATCAGTATGAGTCGGCCACATGTATACATGTGTCCCACCCCATCCTGAACCCCGCTCCCATGTCCTTCCCCAGCCCCATCCCTGTAGGTTGTCCAGAGCACCGGCTTTGGGTGCCCTGTTTCATGCATCAAACTTGCACTGGTCAGCTATTCCCCTCTTTCCCTTTTAACAGCAGGCATTTCAGTAGCCATGATGGAGAAGGATGTCCTGGCAGTGAGCACCACCTGACCTGCTAGTCGCTCAGGATTCTTCCCCCAGCAAACACAGACTTTGGGAGAGTGAAGGGCACTCAGGATCTCTCCTCTTGCTTTCTGTTGCTTTATCTTCTTAGATACTGGATAACTTAAGGTTTATCTTGAGCTTGTTTGGAGCCGGCTCTGTCTGCCCAGCTGGTGGGGCTGATGCATTTGGTTATCCCTGTGAACCTCCTCTCTGGAATCTTCCACTTTTAGAGAACAAGTTCTAGTTCCTATTCCTAGTTACCTCTAGATTTCTATTTAGTTCTGAAGCTTGATTTCCAGATCCATCTGTGGACTTGTTTTCTCGCCCAGATATAGAAGTCACAAGCTCCTCTGTTACCTTAACACTAGAAACTCATTGTTCCCCTGCTGTTCTGTGTATCCATTCACTGTCAGCAGGAGGCATGTATTCACTCTGAGACCCATTAGTTTTATTTTGCGGCTCCATCACCTAGAGCCTGGGGCATCCTCTGCTGGGGAGAGGGGGCGGGCAGGGCAGGGCAAGAGGGTGGGACCAGGACTTTCTTTCACGAGCTGGAAGTGCAACTGGTGGCTGAAACTTCTTTCTGCCTGGAGCACTCTTGACTCTGAAACAGACCACCCCTCTGAGATCTCCTACACGTTTGCCCAAGGCGGAGGCGACCTCAGAAAACAAAGAGGAAGCCAGGGTAGCAGCAGCAACCAAGCAGGAGGACAGTAGGGCGGCATCCTTCAACCTGCAAACTTCTGGGTCTAGATACCTCATGGTGTCCGGCGCCTCACCAGGCAGAACTTAAGGTCCCAGGAGCTATTCAGCAAGTTGTCGTTATCATCCCTTCCTAATTCCTGTATGTGTGGAGTATGGGGAGAAAGCGTGGCTCAAATGCTCTGGGACAAGTAGGTGACAGTCATGTCAACATTGGCACACCTGTAGCATGCTGTTAGCACCAACATCCCGGCAGGCTGCCGGCAAGCTTGGGTAGATGCATTTGAAATGGCAGGACAGAAGCTTGTGCAAATAGCCCTGCTTACGGAACTGAGAAAACCACTCAATCCAGAGGGGGACGCATTGTACCTTGAGGCTGACTCGCTTGCTTCTCTGCTCACAGCTGTGTGTAGGTCCGATCTGCTTTGCATGTAACAGACACCACCTGGATGTGCTGCAGCTCTGGCTTTCTGAGGTCTCCGAGGCTGCTGCCTGGAGAAATCTTTCGTGGCAGAAGGTGCCAAGGTTTTCAGTTCTCCTGCTCTGGAGCCTGATTCTTAATTAGCCTCTTAGATTCTGGCTTTCCCTTGAAGACACTTTCTCAAATAGAGACCCTGATGCTTTTTTTCCTCTTCTCTTACCTGGCTTGCTGTCCAGAGTGACCTTGGGATTAATACCTGTGGAAGCCAAGAAGGAAACAGGATTGAGTGGGCAGAGAAGTTAACTGTCCATCTTTCTTTTGGTCCAGCAAGCAGTTCTAAAGATGGAAGATCCATAAAACTCTTCCTGCGTAGGGACAAGCGCATCAGACCTCTCTATCTTGTATTGATTTGTCACCGGCAAGGGTGATGTCAGGAAATGGGCAAATAAGCTGGGAGAAGGCAGTTCTTCAGCAGAAATAATCTCCCCTGGGAGCTGACTGCTAGCAAGTAAAGTCAGCAAAATGAAGGCTGTTGGTTGGCAATGTAAGCTTCCTCACTCGGCTTGCTTTATCCCGGTCTCCTATATTGTGAGTGATGGGGTCAAATCACTTTTTCTACCATTTTAGCAAGTGAAATTTGTGAAAATAGAGATTATGTGTGTACCAAGTTGCTTCAGTCATGTCCACCTCTTTGCAACACTATGGCCTGTAGCCCGCCAGGCTTCTCTGTCCATGGGATTTCCCAGGCAAGAATACTGGCGTGGGTTGCCATGCTCTCGTCCAGGAGATCTTCCTGATCCAAGGATCAAACCCGCATCTCTCAGGTCTCCTGCATTGGCAGGAGGGTTCTTTACCACTCCTGCCACCTGAGAGACCCCAAAATTCGAGATCACAACAAATTTATAATAGAATTGATTTTTTTTTTTTTTTTTACTGAATCATTAAGATCCACATTCAAAGTAGACATCAATATCTTTGGCTGAATATTGTTACCTCTCGGGAGGTACTTCTGATGCACAAGGCTCTGTTTTCTTGGGCAAAATAGCACTCAAATGCCTTTATGGACAGCCTACCAAGATGAGTGTTAGCACTTATGGGGTCGATGTTGAATGATGGCTTTCTCTACACGTTGTCATTGTGTTTGAGTGCCTTTATCTGGTTCTGGGTCAAAAAGGGACATGTGATCCCACCCTGGTATTTCTTATAACTAAACCAGGCTGGATTTCTGAGAAGTGTGAAGCCTTGTTCAATTTCTGCATAAGCTTTGTTCCTCTTTGCCTAAAACTGGGAGAGAGTAAGCAACTAAAATTGTATTGTCTAGACTGTAAAGTTGCACATTCTTGACTGTCCACCCCCAGCTCCACATCGTCATGTGCATGTGGGCAGTGCCAGGCTCTACCCAACTGACTGGCATGGTCTAGTTTAGTCATTTTCTGGTCATCAGCCCTGAGTCAGTTGTGGCAAGTGTGTCTGATAAGTATCTCATAAGCCCCGTGGAGCCCTCAGATCCAAAGCGGTCATTCAAGGCTTTCTCATTGTACGTTCTAAGGTTCAGGCCCCCATGGAAGGGACAATGTCTGACTTCAAGTGGAATCTTAACCCTGGTCACCTCTGAGTGTTTCTACCACATGTCCAGAAGGTGGGTCCCTAGAGGAGATCTACACCAGACCCACTCACTGTCTTTCAAAGTCTCATGATGCGTTCATCTGGAATGTCCGATAACCTACAGGACAAATAATTTGGTCTCTTAAATGCCAATAATTCACCTTAAACCTGATCATGGGAGTCTTACTGTTGGTCCCTTCTGGAAGTGTGGGTATTTCTTATGGCCTCATGTCTGGAGGACATGGCCCACATCCATGGATGCTGAGATATCTCATTCTAACATCTTGCAAAGGTTCCTTTCCCCACTTTGATTCACATGTGAAATAAGTGTGAGATCCTTAATAGTTTTCCATACGTTTCACTCAATTACTGCCCTATATTGATGGGGCTTGTAGCCATGCAGTCTCCTAATCCCATCATTCAGTCTACACCTATTAACGAGCAATTATTATAAAAAAGCAAAGCACGACAATGCAAAAAGCAGATTCAGAGTTCTGTCCAAAGGAATTGCTCATAGAGAAAAGACTAAGAGTTGCCATTCTTTGTTTGAACTAGTCAATAGAATGAACAGATTCAAAGGATATGGGGTAAATATTCTGGAGGGTCTTATGCAAAGATAGCACTCTACATTCATGTCCGTATTCAAAAATTATCTCATGATAAGTCTTATCTATACTCCATCTACTTTCCATTCTATATTTTGAAGCAAACATCAGTGTGTATGCATTTCTTTAAACACACACACACAGATCTACTTCCAGCATGACAGGATAAGGGGTTCTGAGATGGACTTGTTCCCTGGGGAAAATGTTAACCATTCAAAGTGTTAGGAAATGACCCAAAGATCCTACAGCAAATGAACAAATATTTAATCAAGAAAACCTACAATTTAGAACTACAGGGTCTGGTTTTGTTGTTAGTGGTGATGGGGGCAAGTTTTTTGGCCATGCCACACGGCATAGGGGAATCTAGTTCTAGTTCCCTGACCAGGAATCGAACCTGTGGCCCCAGCACTGGAAGCACAACGTCTTAACCACTGGACCACTAGGGAAATCTCAGTCTGTGGGTTTTGAACCAGGACCTGCAGACTCCCTTCCCCCTTTCTAGCTCAGCAAGAGGTCTAAACTCCACTCCAGCAGGGAACAGCCAGCGACCCAGGGCCCCCTTTTCCCTCAGCCCCCAGCTTTCTTTCAGAGAGAGGCAGGATGTCAGCATTGCTTGCCCTGCTCCAGAAACTTGTTGAAACTAAGTCCCATATGAACATGGCTCAGATGTGGGGGACCTCCACCCATGGGACGGAGATTCTACCTTGGGTTCCATGCTGCTGAAAATCCTGGGACTCGTGGGGCAGGGGTTTCATGGTGAGAAATAAGCCAAGGGGATCTGGATTTACTGCCCCCTGCCCCATGCACTGAGCACTAACCTCCTAAAGTGCAGATGTCAGATGCTCACCTGATCCCCACCTGATCACTGGAGCCACGGCTCAGACTCTGCTCTCTGGGTCTAAAGTCATAGAGCGGAACTCCAAATCTCTCCCCATGAAATGGACTTCATATGTAAGACTATGGAGACCTCCAGACCCAAGGACATGGACAGCTTCATTGGAGATTGAGGCTGAACTACAGCCTGGCTAGTGCAGCAGTAAATGGGAAGAAGAGCACCTCAACTAGGAGGGCCCATCTTGGGGGCAAGACAAATCTTAAATGCTTCACATGGGCATCCAGAGGAGAGGCATTGATCTCCCTTGAGGCTGATGGATTTGGGTAACGGATAAACAAACTTCAGATAAGCCCAACCAGTTGTGTCTCCAAGGGTACATCCACCATGCAACACACCTTGATGGATTTAGAGATTTCTAAAGAACTCACAGGACTGGAAAAGGTCAGTTTTCATTCTAATCCCAAAGAAAAGCAATGCCAAAGAATGCTCAAACTACCGCACTCATCTCACACGCTAGTACAGTAATGCTCAAAATTCTCCAAGCCAGGCTTCAATAGTACGTGAACCATGAACTTCCAGATGTTCAAGCTAGATTTAGAAAAGACAGAGGAACCAGAGATCAAATTACCAACATCCATTGGATCATAGAAAAAGCAAGAGAGTTCCAGAAAAACATCTACTTTTGCTTTATTGACTATGCCGAAGCCTTTATGCGGATCACAACAAACTAAGTGGAAAATTTTTGGAGATGGGAATACCAGACCACCTGACCTGCCTCTTGAGAAATCTGTCTGCAGGTCAAGAAGCAACAGTTAGAACTGGACATGGAACAACAGATTAGTTCCAAATCGGAAAAAGAATAAGTCAATGCTATATATTGTCACCCTGCTTATTTAACTTATATTCAGAGTACATTATGCAAAATGGTAGGCTGGATGAAGCACAAGCTGAAATCAAGATTACCAGGAGAAATATCAATAACCTCAGATATGCAGATGACACCACCCTTATGGCAGAAAGTGAAGAGGAACTAAAAAGCCTCTTGATGAAAGTGAAAGAGGAGAGTGAAAAAGTTGGCTTAAAGCTCAACTTCAGAAAACTAAGATCATGGCATCTGGTGCCATCATTTCATGGCAAATAGATGGGGAAGCAATGGAAACGGTGAGAGACTATCTTTGGGGGTTCCAAAATCACTGTAGATGGTGACTGCAGCCATGAGATTGAAAGACACTTGCTCCTTGGAAGAAAAGTTATGACCAACCTAGACAGCATATTAAAAAGCAGAGACATTATTTTACCAGCAAAGGTCCGGCTAGTAAAAACTATGGTTTCTCTAGTAGTCCTGTGTGGATGTGAGAGTTGGACTACAAAGAAAGCTGAGCGCAGAAGAATTGATGCTTTTGAACTATGGTGTTGGAAAAGACTCTTGAGAGTCCCTTGGACTGCAAGGAGATCCAACCAGTCAATCCTTAAGGAAATCAGTCCTGAATATTCATTGGAAGGACTGATACTGAAGCTGAAACTCCCAATACCTGATGCAAAGAAATGACTCATTGGAAAAGACCCTGATGCTGGGAAAGATTGAAGGTGAGAGGAGAAGGGGATGACAGAGGATGAGATGGTTGGATGGCATCACCAACTCAATGGACATGAGTTTGAGTAAACTCCAGGAGTTGGTGATGGACAGGGAAGCCTGGCATGCTGCAGTCCATGGGGCCACAAAGAGTCGGACACGACTGAGTGACTGAACTGAACTGAAAGAACTCAGAATGGGGTTGAATAAGTTAGTCCATTGCAATTCTTTAACAAACTTACTCATGTCCTTTAAAGATCTAATTGGTCTTAATCAAAAAAGTTGTCTTCTGGTGGTGTCTTTAATAATAGACGAGATATCCATGTTGCAAGCTGAGATTAATGTCTTTTTTCTAGGGTACATTGGAAAAGTTCTACCCATACTTGGTTATTTTTAATGGAAGTTATTAGGTCTTTGCAAGATTGGAGTATCTCAATCAAAAGAGGCAGGAGCCAAGGGCACTGGGCCTCTTGGGACTATCTCAACGGGGGAGAGTTATTGAGTTTCCAAAGGGGTGGAGCTGAGATTTAGAAGGACTAACAATAATGCTTTTGGCCAAGGTGGTTGGAAGACCTGTAGAAGTGTTGCCCATTGAGTCTTAATGTCCTTAGTGCATTTACCAGGGCAGAAGATTGAGGGCAGTAATCAACAGTGAAAGTGTTGTCAGACCAGCCACATGGTGCAGACTTCAAGTTGAAGTACTTACTGAAGTACTCAACCAGTAAAATGGGTGCTCAATCATTGAAATTAGATAGGAATGTCCCAGGTAGGGATGGTCTTTTTAACAAAAGGACATTAACCATGCAAGAGATAGTAGCCTGTCTGCAAGGGAAGGCTTTGGTGCAGAGTAAAAACATGTTGGCCATGACTAAAATACATTTATATCCATGAGACCGAGGAAGCCATGTGAAACGCATTTGCCAGACATCAAATGGTCCGTTAGGCATGAGGGTCCCTTAGGCTGCTAGTGACTGGGAACAACACAAAAGACTTCCCTGGGTTGTATTTTGAACAAGGGAGGTAGGCAGTTTTCCAATTTCATTCATTTCCTCACCAGTATTCATGAATGTTATTGTCAAGGTTTAATGTGGGTACAGTGGTGAGGGGTGGGAATCTGAGTCTCTTGTAGCTCTGGTTTGGACTAAACAACCCAGTCCCAGTTCTCTTGTTGACCAAACCAACAATGGAATGGTTGTATTTCCCAACTTGTTGTTTTGTTTTGTTCCTGTAGAGAAGGCCAACCATCAACCTCAGAGCCATTTTTTTTTAACTTAACACTTGGAATATATCCCTTTGGACCATGACAGAAATTTGGCTGCTATTGGTTCCTTTAAGGGCAGCGTTTTTTGCAGAAATGTCAACAAGGCGATTTCCCTTAGCTTCCAGAGAGTCAAGTTTAGAATGTTCCAGAATCTTATAGCTAAAGCAGCAGGTAAAAGTACTGCATCCTAAATAATTCCTAAATATAGGGTTCCTTTTAAATATTTCCACTGGAAATAAGGAAGCCACATTGCTTCCATGACATTCCCAAACCATGAGCTTTTCAGAAAGCATGTGTGTGCATGCATTCTCAATGGCTTCCGTTAGGTCTGACTCTTTGTGACCCCATGGATGGTAGCCCTCTGTCCATGGGATTCTCCAGGCAACAATACTGGAGTGGGTTGTCATTTCCTCCTTCAGGGGATCCTCCCCACCCAGGGATCAAACCACACCTTTACAATCTCCTGCGTTGGCAGGCAGGTTTTTCACGACTAGCGCCACCTGGGAAGCCCCGTATCTATTATCAACACCAATATTGGCAATTTTGCCCTTGGCTAAAGTACAAGCCTATGTAAGAGGATGTGGTTCAGGCTGTAGGGCAGAAGTGTCCACAGGGAAGGGTGCTGCCTCGATATCCAAATGAATCGCAACAGCATATCCGGCACAAGACTTGCCACTGTCACCTTCTAAATAAGAGCCACCCGTGAACACTGAGAAATCAGCATCACCCAGAGGATTTCTCTTCAGATCATCACAAGGTGTCAGGAGGCGATCTGTCAGGATTAGGCAGTTGTGAGGGACCTCACTGGTGACAGAAGAGTACCAGGGTTAAGGTTATTGCAGTGGAAAAGTTATGTATAGGAGAAGTTAACCAAAGGGGCTACTTAGGAGGTAAGGTAGCTGACTGAGAAATGTTGAGTGTGGTGAGAACTCAGGGGGACTTCTGCTGCGTGAGGTACAGATACTGTGAAAGAGGATCCCATGATTTTCTCAGTGGTCTTAATTAAATGGGCAGTGGAAGTAATGGCTCTAATGCAAGGGGGATCTTCCATGTCACAGGTCCCCTTGCTGGCTCTAAAATCCTGTGGATTGATGGTGGCCCCTGTTTTTTGAATGAGTACCCCAAGGGCATTCTTTTCTCATATATACAAAGGAGAAAAGAATCATGACAATCGGGACGCCCAAGAGTCGGTGAATTCATCAAACCTGTGTTGTCCAGATTTTTCTCATAAAATTCTGTAGAAGTGAATTCTGTAAAACTCTGTAGATGATTCTCTAGTTAAAAAAAAAACAAAAAAAAAAACTAGAGGTTTGGCCATAAGAGAACGTGGAATGCAGACTCAGCAATAGCCAACTAACCTGTGAAAATCTTGCAGCTGATGTTTAGTTTGTCGATCCTAAATGAAACCAACCCTGAATATTCATTGGAAGGACTGATGCTGAAGCTCAATACTTTGGCCACCTGATGCCAAGAGCTGACTCACTGGAAAATGCTGTAACGCTGGGAAAGATTGAGGGCAGGAGGAGAAGGGGCAACAGATGAGGAGATAGACAGCACCACTGACTGAGCAAATCTGTGCAAACTCCGGGAGATAGTGAAGGACAGGGGAGCCTGGCATGCTGCAGTCCATGGTGTGGCAAAGAGATGGACATGACAGTGACCAAACAACAAGATCCAGACAGGCTTTTAGGCATTCTAAGTGTAGCTCTTCTGATATAAGATGCCCTAAATATCAAACCTGGGTTTGGGCAAACTGCAATTTCAATGAAACCACTCCCATTCCAAAAGGAATTAGGCTGAAGGCTAACACAGTTCCAATTGGAACAACCTGATATCAAGAGTCAGGTTGAAGTGCTAAATGAGTACTTGCAGATACAGAAAGCCTTAACCGGAAAAGATGAAGCCTTAAAATAGATCCTGAATAAGACCTGGAGAGCTTCAAAATGCAAAGAGGGTGGAAACTTGGATCCAGGAAAGAGACCTACCCTCAAACCCCAGGGTCCATGAGAAAAGCCGTGAGCGTGAATTGAGATACTGTGGGAACTGAATCTGTTTGCTTGCCCACCTCAGAGCCATCAAGGGTTTTCTCTGGATCTCTATACGAGCCATCAAAATGTTAGTCTTTACACTGCCAGGGATTGCTCCAGAAAAAAATGGGTCTATTCAGGATCAGTGTACATGTGTGCTCAGTCACTTCAGTCATATCTGACTCTTTGAGACCCTGTGGACTGTATCCCGCCAGGCTCCTCTGTCCATGGGATTCTCTAGGCAAGAATACTGGAGTGGGTTGCCATGCCCTCCTCCAAGGGATCTTCCAGACCCAGAGATTGAACCTGAGTCTCTTATGTCTCTTGCAGGTAAATTCTTTACCACTAGCGCCACCTGTGAAGCCCTACTCGGGATCAGCATAGAAGTGCAATTCCAGGTTTGCATCCATGGCACAGCACTGTAGGTCCCATGCAACATGGAGAGAACTCTTGTAGAGGGAGAAAGGAAGTTGGGAGGGCCATAGAAAACAGTCCATTGGGGGAATTGAATGACTTCATTAGCTGAGTTATGAGAGTCTCTCACTGGCTGAGCTCTTGCCAGACAAAGTGTCCTTCCTTTCGGGCTCTACTACCATTGTAGGGCAAGAGAGATTCCCCCTTGTGGTGCCCCAGATCTAATTGAGATTTTTTTGTTCTTTGTTTTACCAGTAGGAAGAGTCTAATTTTTCACATTATGATCACCAGCTTTTTAAAAAATTATGTATTTTTGGCTGTGCTAGGTTTTTGCTGCTCTGCATGGGTTTTTTATAGTTGCTGCCAGTGGGGGTTTCTCTCTAGCTGTGATGCGAGGGCACCTCATTGAGGTGGCTTCTCTTGTTGCAGAGCACAGGCCAATCATGCCTACATAATGACGTCTCGGTAAAGAATCCACTGTCAATGCAGGAGATGTGGGTTTGATCCCCAGGCCAGGAAGATCCCCTGGAGAAAGAAATGGTAACCCAGTCCAGTATTCTTGCCTGGAAAAATCCCATGGACAGAGGAGCGTGGTGGTCTACAGTCCATGGGGTCACAAAGAGTCAGACATGACTGAGTGAGTAAACAACGGAAACCCCAGAAGAATAGTATTAGGAGACATCCAAATCTCTAATTCTAAATTGGTTCTCCTGGCAACCAGCTCTCAGCTTGAGTTATCCAGAAGTCACACCATTAACATAACAGTATGGTTAAAGGGGGCTTGTTATGAATAACAAAAGACACCGCTTTACCTGTGTAGCTCTACAACTATTCAGGAGCTGGAAACAAAACTAAATACTACAACAAAAGATGCTCCAATGACTCTTGTAGTTTCTCCTAGAAGGGTTTTAAAAGCTATGTGTTAGGATGAGGATTAAGATGGAATGCATATTTTTATTATGATAATCACAGGGTTACCTTTGCAAGATATCAATGTAGACTTTTCAAAATGTCATTGGTTCTTCCTTCCACAAAGCGTTCAGCAACAATTCTTAGACCCCCATATCAGAGGCTGGAATGCTCTATTGTACATTTTAGGCTTTGTCTTAGAAGAGCTTCTTTTTTTTGCTATTGCTATTTTATCCTTTACTGGCATCTTTCTCCAGCTTACCTGGCTCTGTGGAGAAACCTGGAGAGACCCCAAGAGAAGAGCCAAGGGTTACCTTTGTCAGGCCAAGTAAAGCCTTTCTTTATGTTAGTGGGAAATGATTGGGGGCATTTCAAGGTCAAACCCGGAGAAGGTCAAGTTGGTGATTCTTCCATGTCTGCAGTGCTGATGATTTATGGGCAGAATAAGGGGTCAACTCCAAATGGGTGGGGACTTGACTCTGCAACTTGATCCTGTTGTAGCCTCATCTGAGTGCACTTCTGGCTATTTGTACCTGATTTCTTCTGTTCTCTCCTTTTCTTATTAAAATCTAGTTTCTGAACACAAAGAGCATGTCATACCGTCTTTAGTCTGGGAGTGGGGGGATCGTCTGTGGGTAAATTCTTCCAGAATAATCTATTTCCCTTGATGCTAGATTGGTCTAGTTTCCTGATAATCAGGTTTTAGGTGGACTCAACCATCAGGCTTCCATTGTATAACACATGCCAACTTGGTCCAAATTCCTAAATGAAAAACTTAGAAGGGGTACTCAAACTCAGAGGCCACCACTATTTGGGTATTTCAACCTTCCTTTTTTAAAAAAAAATTTATTTTTGACTGTGAGGTCTTTGTTGTGGTACACGGGATCTTTCATTGTGGTGCATAGGCTCAGTAGTTATAGCACTCAGGCTTAGTTGCCCTGAGGCATGTTGGATCTTACTTCCCCTGACCAGGGATTGAACCCACACGCCTTGCATTGGAAGCTTGGAGTCTTAACCACTGGACTGCCAGGGAAGTTCCCATGTTTCTATTTGATTCTAGTAACCAAATAATATAAACACTACATCCCTAGTTACTTAACATTTAATGATCTACTTAATGTGTATGTGTGGGAAGTCCATAGTGGTGCAAGGGGCTGAATCTGTTATGAATCGTGACTTCCTTCTGTATTGCAATAAAAATACTGCAGATAAACCATAGTGATACTAAAGCAAAGAACACACGTATTTCAAAGATAGAATGGAGTCTATCAGGATTTCTGTGCAGGTAGTTGAAGAACAAATGAATAGTCCATGACCAAGAGTCAACCACATCTGAAGCCAAAGAACTGAGGGATGATCTTGTGGTCCAGAGGAGATGTGAGCCACTGTCTGAAGCCATAGATGGAGCAATAAGATGAAGAACTCAGAGGATGCCCATTTTGTCCTCCTCTTCACTTACAGTTTAAAGGTTAAAAGACCCCACGTGCCCTTGCAAGTGAGTGAGAATGACAAGAGCAGAGAAGTGGCATTTAACCTACAATCACTTGGCAGTTTTTAAAGACTTGGCCCTGAGACTCTGGCTCTTTCATGATGAGTGTTGGGTGAGTTCCTCATTGGCAATTTCTTGGCTCCCGCTGAGATGACTGCGTGCTACATGCTCAGTCATGTCCAACTCTATGTGACCCCATGGACTAGACTGAACTGAAGCATTGAATAGTCAGCACTGCTTGTAATTCTGCAATCTCTGGAGTTTTCAGAGGGGTTGGTAGGATTTTCCAGAAGCAGAGGGAGAGACCACACTTAGAAAAAAATGAAGGAACAGAAGTCAAAGCTTATCATTCTCTAAGTCACACAAGGAGCGAGCTAACCTTAGAAGGTACTAAGACTTCAAACTGGCCAATCCTGCAGGAGTGTGGTGAAGAGATTGTAGACCCAAGTTCCCAGGAGTAGGGCCTTGCTAGCGATGCTCTTCACAAGTGAGGTTAGGCTTCTTGGCAGGACCTAGGGAATCTTCCTCTGCAATCCCGTAGGGCCCAGAATGGTCCTCAGTGGGCCTGGAAATGGACTCTAAATAAATGACTCCTCTGGCTCTCTGCTTGGGACCCTTTCCAGGGTAGATCAGGAGGATCAACTTGCCTTTGCAATGGGGCTTGGACAGGAACTCCTCTCCAGAGAATCTCCTCCCCCTAAAGAGGCTAAGTCTCTTATTGAGGAGATTCCTACATTTCTTCAATTGATGGAATTCTTGCTCTCCCTGGAGAATCTCAGATTTCTGAACTATGTTCCCACGTACCAGAGCTTTCATCCTGATTAATCTGGAAGAAGGACCCCCTTTGAGTCCCAGTTTCTTCATGCAGCTGTGCCCTGTTCTTCATCAAAAAGTCTGCAGGTCTATGAGCTGACCCAGTCATCATAGGAATCCACTCACATTATAACCTTCTCTTACCAGCCTGCACACTACCAGCCTTGAATCCTGAAAACGGAATGTCCTTCTCCATGAGAATCCCAACTGGAGACAGAATCCATGTCAGATGACTACTTATAGACATGGGATGCATTGAGAGAACCAATGAGACTCCCTCCATTGGAGTCTCAGGGTTCATCACTCCCACTCCCAGAACTGAAGTGACAGGGAACATAACCAGTGCTCACCGCCAACTGTGAACTGGAGTTCTGAAGTTGCAGTCTGAAAGAGATGCAGCCACTGGCTGAAGGGGACTAATTACCCCAACCATTCTCCTCTTGTCTATCATTTACTAGTAACTCGAGTCCATCAACTGATTCTTTTGCCCTCTGTCTTCCAGATGAGTAAAAACAGATGATCCTCTAAGAATCCATAACCAGGTACAGAATGCTAGAGTGGATCTCTGGAGGCAAAGCAAATAATCAAGCTGATAGCAGGATTTGAGTGGGTGTGTTTTCTTGGTTTATGCTCAACTCTGAGGACTGATTTCTGATATATGGAGCAAGGTATGGTCCTCCACTGCACGCTGGCCATGGCATACTTGGGGCATTTTAACCTTATAGTGCTCTGGATGACCCAGTCATGAGGAGACTGTCTCCAGGATGCTTCTAATACTCTGCCCTTTCTGCTCCTGGTACCACTGTTATCGCAGCAAGCCTTCTCATGTTTCTCTCAGGTTCCCACAGCTCTTGCTGCTACTGCCATTGCCTCCACACCTGCTGTCCCTGACAACAATGAAGGTTAGGAATCAGGTGCATAGTACATCTTGCAGTAAGATTATCCCTGGTTCTTAGTTTTCACAGAACATCCTTCTTTGGCTATAGTTCTCAGCACAATGAAAGACACATGTAAGAGAGCAAGGCTCATCAGTGGCTCAAAAAGCTGGTGGAGCAACAGGGATCTGGACTCCAAACCCCAAAGTAGCCTTTTCATGAACTGTTACAAATTATCTAGCATCTCAGAATTAGCTTCAATCCCTGTCGTGTGTCCTAGAGGGGGCGAGGCAGATGCTCCAGGTCGGTCTCTCTCCTGGGGTCTCTTTGCCACTTTCATGCCCACTGGCTCCTGAGGCACTTCTAGTCACTAAGATGCTGATGTTGGTTTTTAGAACTCAGGAGTTCAGTCAGCACACACGTGAAGTATAAACACCTGAATGGCTGGTGGCTGCAGGAGTATAAATACCTCAGCTCCCTCACTACTATGAGGCCAGCTTGACATCATTTATGTGATCTCCAGATTTCACCTGTAGAACTTAACCAGTTACCTTTTGGGAGACTAGACTTGGTATCCAGTCTTTAATACTTAGAAGCCTCCCTGGTCCTATTTCCTTGCTCCCTGACTGGCAGGTCCTGAGGCCACATCTTAACAACTTCCCTTTCCTAATAACATCCCCTCTGAGGTTCAGGTGAAAGCTAAGACCATAGGCTACCTAGGTTCTCCACGTGGTCTTTTGGCTTGGAACGTAGCACTTTGGAAATTAAGTTGGGGGTAGATGCAACTGTCAAATTCAGTGCTCTGAATTTTAATATGGGCCTAGGGCTTTTAAGACAAGAAGCGGAGATGGGCTTCAAACTTGGAATTCTCTAGATCCTGGCATCACATAGCATGTGTGACAGGGTTGAGAAGAAAATGGAAGTGAGGCAGCATCAGGAGATGGCAGAATTGCTGACTAGAATGCCAAAGAATCCTAACTCCAAGCAACCGCAGGATGTGACCAGCTCTGGCTTCTCTGTCACTACTGCATCAGGTGGCTAAAAACTCATCAAGTAAGTTAAATAAACTGGGTGAGATTTTCTGCATGTAGGAAGGAAGTCTATGGTGAATTCTCCTGGAAAGAAGACCTTTAAAAAGAACACTCAAAAAAACCCACTCATCTCAACACATAAGGATGACTTGCTTCAGTTCAGTTCAGTTCAGTCACTCAGTCGTGTCCGACTCTTTGCGACCCCATGAATCGCAGCACGCCAGGCCTCCCTGTCCATCACCAACTCCCAGAGTACACTCAAACTTACATCCATTGAGTCAGTGATGCCTTCCAGCCATCTCATCCTCTGTCATCCTCTTCTCCTCCTGCCCCCAATCCCTCCCAGCATCAGTCTTTTCCAATGAGTCAACTCTTCGCATGAGGTGGCCAAAGTACTGGAGTTTCAGCTTTAGCATCATTCCTTCCAAAGAAATCCCGGGGCTGATCTCCTTCAGAATGGACTGGTTGGATCTCCTTGCAGTCCAAGGGACTCTCAAGAGTCTTCTCCAACACCACAGTTCAAAAGCATCAATTCTTCGGCGCTCAGCCTTCTTCACAGTCCAACCCTCACATCCATACATGACCACTGGAAAAACCATAGCCTTGACTAGACAAACCTTTGTTGGCAAAGTAATGTCTCTGCTTTTGAATATACTATCTAGGTTGGTCATAACTTTTCTTCGAAGGAGTAAGCGTCTTTTAATTTCATGGCTGCAGTCACCATCTGCAGTGATTTTGGAGCCCAAAAAAATAAAGTCTGACACTGTTCCCACTGTTTCCCCATCTATTTCCTATGAAGTGATGGGACCAGATGCCATGATCTTCGTTTTCTGAATGTTGAGCTTTAAGCCAACTTTTTCACTCTCCACTTTCACCTTCCTCAAGAGGCTTTTGAGTTCCTCTTCACTTTCTGCCATAAGGGTGGTGTCATCTGCATATCTGAGGTTATTGATATTTCTCCCGGCAATCTTGATTCCAGCTTGTGTTTCTTCCAGCCCAGCGTTTCTCATGATGTACTCTGCATATAAGTTAAATAAGCAGGGTGACAATATACAGCCTTGACGTATTCCTTTTCCTATTTGGAACCAGTCTGTTGTTCCATGTCCAGTTCTAACTGTTGCTTCCTGACCTGCATACAAATTTCTTAAGAGGCAGATCAGGTGGTCTGGTATTTCCATCCCTTTCAGAATTTTCCAGTTTATTGTGATCTACACAGTCAAAGGCTTTGGCATAGTCAATAAAGCAGAAATAGATGTTTTTCTGGAACTCTCTTGCTTTTTCCATGATCCAGAGGATATTGACAATTTGATCTCTGGTTCCTCTGCCTTTTCTAAAACCAGCTTGAACATCAGGAAGTTCACGGTTCACATATTGCTGAAGCCTGGCTTGGAGAATTTTGAGCATTACTTTACTAGCGTGTGAGATGAGTGCAATTGTGCGGTAGTTTGAGCATTCTTTGGCATTGCCTTTCTTTGGGATTGGAATGAAAACTGACCTTTTCCAGTCCTGTGGCCACTGCTGATTTTTCCAAATTTGCTGGCATATTGAGTGCAGCACTTTCACAGCATCATCTTTCAGGATTTGGAATAGCTCAACTGGAATTCCATCACCTCCACTAGCTTTGCTCGTAGTGATGCTTTCTAAGGCCCACTTGACTTCACATTCCAGGATGTCTGGCTCTCAGTGAGCCAGACCAATCACACCATCGTGATTATCTCAGTCATGAAGATCTTTTAAATATAGTTCTTCTGTGTATTCTTGCCATCTCTTCTTAATATCTTCTGCTTCTGTTAGGTCCATACCATTTCTGTCCTTTTTCTAGCCCATATTTGCATGAAATGTTCCCTTGGTATCTCTAATTTTCTTGAAGAGATCTCTAGTCTTTCCCATTCTGTTGTTTTCCTCTATTTCTTTGCATTGGTCACTCAGAAAGGCTTTCTTATCTCTTCTTGCTATTTTTTGGAACTCTGCATTCAGATGCTTATATCTTTCCTTTTCTCCTTTGCTTTTTGCTTCTCTTCTTTTCACAGCTATATGTAAGGCCTCCCCAGACAGCCATTTTGCTTTTTTGCATTTCTTTTCCATGGGGATGGTCTTGATCCCTGTCTCCTGTACGATGTCACGAACCTCATTCCATAGTTCATCAGGCACTCTATGTATCAGATCTAGGCCCTTAAATCTATTTCTCACTTCCACTGTATAATCATAAGGGATTTGATTTAGGTCATACCTGAATGGTCTAGTGGTTTTCCCCACTTTCTTCAATTTAAGTCTGAATTTGGCAATAAGGAGTTCATGATCTGAGCCACAGTCAGCTCCTGGTCTTGTTTTTGCTGACTGTATAGAGGTTCTCCATCTTTGGCTGCAAAGAACATAATCAGTCTGATTTCGGTGTTGACCATCTGGTGATGTCCATGTGTAGAGTCTTCTCTTGTGTTGTTGGAAGAGGGTGTTTGCTATGACCAGTGCATTCTCTTGGCAAAACTCTATTAGCCTTTGCCCTGCTTCATTCTGTATTCCAAGGCCAAATTTGCCTGTTACTCCAGGTGTTTCTTGACTTCCTACTGTTGCATTCCAGTCCCCTATAATGAAAAGGACATCTTTTTTGGGTGTTAGTTCTAAAAGGTCTTGTAGGTCTTCATAGGACCGTTCAACTTCAGCTTCTTCAGCATTACTGGTTGGGGCATAGACTTGGATTACTGTGATATTGAATGGTTTGCCTTGGAAACGAACAGAGATTCTGTCATTTTTGAGATTGCATCCAAGTACTGCATTTCAGACTCTTTTGTTGACCATGATGGCTACTGCATCCACTTAGATTCATCAAGCTCTGTAATTATGATTTGTGCACTTTTCTGTACGGATGGGATAAAAATTTATAGTAAAAAACATAGATTAAAAATACTGACTTGGGAATTCTGCCCACAATCTTATTGCTGCTAAAAAGGAAAAACAGGGTCCAGGATTCAACTATGGAGAAGAGTGGGACCTCACATGTTGCCTTGTCATGCCACTGGCCCAAGCTTTGCTCTCCCTCTTTTCAGGTCAACCGATTTAGGGGAGAAATGAGGAGGATGCAGAAAAGACTGGTTTTTGCCCTAAATACCGGGTGGGTCAAAAAGTTCATTGGGGTTTCTCTCTAAGAGGATTTGGGAAAACCTGAACGAACTTTTTGGCCAACCCAATGAGAGCTTGGTCTCTGTCCTTTCCCAGACATCAGCAAAGGCTGCAACTTTGAAACCACCTCCCTGATGAAGCCCATTGCCTCCAGGCCAAGACGGGAGGCTGCCATTTCTCTTGAAGTAGTTTCCTCCCAGGCAACCAGACGCAGCAGCTAAGAACTAGCCAGGCATCTGTTGGTGAGGCCATAAATCAGGAGGCCTCAGGTGGGGTCAGGCCTGGTCAGATTGCTGATGGCATTAGGGTAACGAATGGGGAGTGGGCTGTTTATGTTGGTTTTGGCTTAAGTTGGGGAAAGAATGTCAGCGTTTAACTTCGTGATAAACTCAGCACCAATGCATCCCGGGTCAGCAATTTATGTTTTAAAGATCCCTTGGGAGGAGCTGGGGCAGAGCCTCCCTGGGAAATCGTGGCCACCCGAGCAGGCCTGCCCTGATGTTGGAGGTGGAAAGGGCCTGACACGGATGGAGGGAGACGGGCTGGAGTGTGGACCGGAGTGCAAATTGGGCAAAGGCACCTGTAGGGAGGGTGGGCGAGGCCAGTGTGAAATAAATGAGAGGAAGCAGAAGCAGGCAGAGCGCCTCAGATCCCAGTGAAGATGGAATAAGGGCTAAACTCCATGGGCGCCCCTGAGAAAAGACTGTCCATTTGAGAAGTGCCAGAGAGGGTGTCAGTGGTCAGACCCCTGGACCCCACAACTCAACCAGCAGCTGGGGAGCCCTGGGAAGACCATGGCAACAGCATAGGGGAGCCATGATGGGTCCCCCATTGCATTGCTGCTGTGTCCACTCCTCGAAGGGGGCTGGACCTCCATGGCTGTCACATGGAGGTCTCCCTACACACCTTTCTCCTTCCAGGAATTCAGGTTCTTTGGAGAACCTGGCTGATGCATCCAGATAAAGTGACCATTTAAATCAGGCCCTCAGAGAAAATGTACCTCTAGCTCTTTACAACTGTATCTGCCATCCTAGTGGTAGGCATAATTTTTTTTTAAGGCAGCAGACTCTGTACCTGGTCAAGGTTGCTCTTTTCTGAAATTTATTTTTGGCTGCACTGGGACTTTGTGGTGTGACCGTTTCTCACTGTGGTGGCTTCTCCTGCTGCAGAACATAGGCTCTAGGGTGAGAAGGCTTAGTTGTCCTGAGGCATGTGGGATCTTCCAGGACAAGGGATCAACCCCCCATCTCCTACACTGGTAGGCAGATTCTTAAACACTGGACCGTGAAAGAAGTCCGGCATGCATAATTTGAGATGTACCTTAGTCACCTGGTCAAATGGCTGCAACCCCACCCCCCCTTATAACTCCTTGAAAAGCCAAAAGTCAAAGTCATCTGAAGCTATGCCATTTGCTAAACCTTAATATCTTCAAGTGTCTGCTTTGAAGACCCAAAAAGAATAAGAGGGGCAATGGGAAGGAGACAGAAAGGTGACCTGATAGTTAAGGTTGCACGCATACATGCTAAGTCACCTCAGTCGTGTTCAACTCTCTGCGATCCCATGGACTGTGTCCTTCCAGGCTCCTCCATCCATTGAATTCTCCAGGCAAGAATACTAGAGTGGATTGCCATGCCCTCCTTCTCCAGGGGATCTTCCCAACCCAGGGATCAAACCCAGGGATCTCTTATGTCTCCTGCATTGGCAGGCGGGTTCTTTATGACTAGTGCCACCTTGGGAAGCCCAATAGTTGAGGTCACCCTCTGTCAAATCCCAGTGCTTTCAGGTTGGTGCTGAGTGCTGGCTCAGCCCAAAACCCAGCAAGGCAGAGAAAGGTGCCAGGCAAAGAGGCAGAGACGCCAGTGCTCGATGTGGCCAGCTGAACTAAACTCAGGACGTCAGAGTGACAGGTCACATTTTCCCAAAATGATTATAATAATACTTCCTGTCTTGTCACACCCAATCAAGAGGTGAGATCTGTTAATACATCCTTAATCCTGAACCTAAAGCAGTCTTTGACACATATACGCTTGATACTATCTATAAAACAGATAGCTATTGAGGACTTACTGTATAGCACAGGGAACTCTACTCAGTGCTCTGTGGTGACCTGAATGGAAGGAAGTTCAAAAGGGAGGGTACGTATGTATATGTATGGCTGATTCATTTTGCTGTACAGTAGAAAGTAACACAACACTGTAAAGCAATTATACTTTAATAAAAGTTTATTTTAAAAAATCAGCTTTTGTGGCTGCCCCAACTGATAAAATACGGCTGAAATGACCCTGTGTCTTCCAAGACTAGATCACAAAAGGAGATATAGCTTCCACCAGGCACTCTCTTCTAGGATGCTTGTTCTTAGGAACTGCAGCCATGGTGTGAGGAAGCCCAAGCCTCCCTGAGGAGAGGCCCATCTGGAAAGGAACCGATAATCAGCACCAATTCACCAGGCATCTAGGTCGGGGGAAAGAATCCACTTTCAAGACTGTTCAACCAAGTTGCCCCACATGATGCCATGGGAGCTGTTGGGTCCCACCCTCATGTCATGGATGCATGCAGATCCATGGACAAAATCAATGGCTCCTTTTTCTTTAAGGAGCTCAGTCTGGGCAAAGGATTACAAAGAGCTTTCCAGCTTTGAAATACCAATGGTGAGGTCTGGGAAAAGAAGACCTCATTTTACAGATGGATAAAGGTTCAGCATCTTGGACACTTTCAGAGCTGGGGTCTCATCTTTTGGGGTCATGTCTTTTTGGCCTTTTATACAGCTCATGATGTTCTCACAGCAAGTATACCGTGGTGGTTTGCCATCCCCTCCTCCAGTAGCAGAACTCTCTGCTGTGACCCATCCATCTTGGGTGGCCCTGCACTGCATGGCTCATTGCTTCATTGAGTTATCAAGCCCCTTCGCCATGACAAGGTAGGGATCATTCATCCCAATTCCCAAGAAGGGTAGTACCAATTCCCAAGAAAAGTGAAAGTTGCTCAGTCGTGTCCGACTCTTTGCGACCCCATGGACTATACAGTTCTTGGAATTCTCCAGGCCAGAATACTGGAGTGGGTAGCCTTTCCCTTCTCCAGGGGATCTTCCCAATCCAAGGATCGAACCCAGGTCTCCTGCATTGCAGGCTGATTCTTTACCAGCTGAGCCACAAGGGAAGCCCTAGAATACTGGAGTGGGTAGCATATCCCTTCTCCAGCAGATCTGCCTGACCCAGGAATTGAACTGGGGTCTCCTGCATTGCAGGTGGATTCTTTACCAACTGAGCTATCAGGGTAGCACCAATTCCCAAGAAGGGTAGTACCAGAGAATGTGCTAGCCATCAGATAATTTCACTCATCTCCCATGGTAGTAAGGTCATGTTTAAAATCTTGCATGCTAGGCCTCAGTGTTATGAAAACCAAGGACTTCCAGATGTCCAAGCTGGGTTTAGAAATGGAAGAACAACTAGAGGTCAAGTTGCCAATAGTTACTGGATTATAGAAAAAGCAAGGGAATTTCAGAAAAACATCTCTTTCTCTGTTTCATTGACTACTCCAAAGCCTTTGACTGTGTAATCATGACAAACTATGGATAGCTCTTAAAGAGATGGGAATACCAGACCATCTTACCTGTCTCCTGAGAAACCTGTATGCAGGTCAAGAAGCAACAGTTAGAACCCTGTATGGGACAACTGATTGGTTCAAGATCGAGAAAGGAGTATGACAGGGCTGTCGGCTGTCCCCTGTTTGTTTAACCTATACATTGAGCATATCATGAGAAATGCTGGGCTGGATGAGTTACAAGCCAGAATCAAGATAGGCGAGGGAAACAACAAACTCAGATATGCAGATGATATCACTCTAACGGCAGAAAGCAAAGAGGAATTAAAGAGCCTCTTGACAAGGGTGAAGGAGGAAAGTGAAAGATCTGGTTTAAGACTATATATTAAAAAACTAAGATCATGGCATCTGGCCCCATTACTGCATGGCAAATAGAAGGGGGAAAAGGTGGAAGTAGTGACAGATTTCCTCTTCTTGGGCTCCAAAATCACTGTGGATGGTGACTGCAGCCATGAAATCAGAAGATGATTGCTTCTTGGCAGGAAAGCAATGACAAATCTAGTCAGTGTGTTGAAAAGCAGAGGCATTACTCTACCGACCAAGGTTCGTATAGTCAAAGCTATGGTCTTCCCAGTGGTCACATATGGTTGTGAGAGTTGGACCATAAAGAAGGCAGAATGCCAAAGAATTGATGCCTTTGAACTGTGGTGCTGGAGAAGACTCCTGGAAGTCCCTTGGACGCGAGGATATCAAACCAGCCAATCTTAAGGGAGATCAACCCTGAATATTCACTGGAAGGACTGATACTGAAGCAGAAACTCCAGTATTTTGGCCATCAGAATCAAACAGACAACTCATTGGAAAAGTCCCTGATGCTGGGAAAGATCAAGGGCAGAAGAGGATGTCAGAGGATGAGATGATTGGATGGCATCACTGATGCAATGAACATGAACTTGGGCAAACGCTGGGAGATGGTGAGGGACAGGGAGGCCTGGCGTGCTGCAGTCCATGGGGTTGCAAAGAGTCAGACCCAACTGGGTGACTGAACATCAACAACAAAGTTTTGGTGTTGTGATGTCATATGTTTGAAGTCACAGGACTAGTAAAAGAAAACTAATATTCAAAGCCAGATCAGCCTTACCCTAAACACTGTTCTTCCTCATGCTACTAACAATCCGATTGACTGTCTTCACAAACAGAAGTCAGTCAATGCCACATTTGGCACGCAAAGTGTTGGGTTGGCCGAAAAGTTCATTTGGATATTTCTGTGAGATGGTTAAGAAAAACCCAAATTGTTTGGCCAACCCAATACCCTTTGGCTTCTCAAGCAAGGCTTCTTAGAACAGAAGATATATGAAAGACACCCTCCCTCTGTGTAGACCTCGTGTTACTAGAGGAGACACCAGTTTCTACAGTTGCTCAAGCCCCAGTAAGACACAGGATTGCTGAGAAAGATGTGTGTGCATCATGCAAGCTGTGAATCAGAGGCACTTCATCTTCGAGACAGAAAACAGACAATGCCTGCCCATCTCCTAGCTGAGCCTTAGTTTTCTTGGCTGTAAAATGGGGGTAAGGAACTTGCCCATCTACAGCATTCTGGAAGGACTAGTGACTAAGATCCTGACCCCCTAATCCATTGCTCTTCCTGGCACACCAAGCGCTGCCCCCAATGCTGAGTAGAAAGGATGTGCCAATAACATGAAACTTACTTCTACCTTGAGCCCCAGAGGATCTCAGCCTATAGCTTGCTAACAAAGCCACAGGATCCTCATTGCCAGATCAGACCCCAGGACTGGTCACTTTCTCTCATACATTCAAGTCCCTGCAAGCACAGGTATCTTGGTATTGTTGAGATGGAAGTGAGGCCACCCCAGTGCTCCGTGATGGCAAACAAGCCACACCCCTCGTCTCAGATCTTATAATCCTTACAGAAAGGGTACGCTGGCTCATCAAGGGGTAGAACCTTCCACTGTAACAGATGGTGGTCATGAGGTCTACACTGAGAAGCATGGAAAGGAACTGTATGTATCCACAGTGCAGGGAAATTCATAAAGATGGGACGTGAAATGCCACCAAGGAAACTAGGTAACAGCTATTGATTGGCTGCTGGTGTCCATCCCAGGCTCCCAGGTACCTTGGAACCTTGTAAGTGGAAGGCCAAGTCAGTGACCCACCCTGGGATCAGGAATGAGATGGAGATAGGCCAGCCAAGAAATCGAGAGCTGTGTTGACTAGCGCTTGAGGAGATGGGTTTAGTGTGAGACCCTAGCTTGCCGCCTTTTTTTAAGCCCCTAGAAACTCTTAACTTTTTTTTTTTTTTTGGCTGTGCTGGGTCTTCACTGTCGAGCAGGCTCTTTTCTCTCGTTGCAACAAGCGGGGGCTCCTGTCTAGCGTGGCGCTCAGGCTTCGCATTGCGGTGCTTTCTCTTGCTGTGGAGGATGAGCGCTAGGGAACACAGGCTTCAGTAGTTGTGGCTCCCGGGCTCTGGAGCCAAGGCTCAATAGTTGTGGCACATGGGCTTAGTTGCTCCTCAGCATGTGGGATCCTAGAGGATCGAACCTGTGTCTCCTGCATTGGCTGTTTGTTGATTGAATGGGCTGCTTGTGCTCAGTCGCTTAGTCATCTCTGACTCTTTGTGGTCCCAAGGGCTGTAAGCCTGTCGGGCTCCTCTGTCCATGGGATTTTCCAGGCAAGAATACTGGAGTGGGTTGCCATTTCCTTCTCCAGGGGATCTTCCCAACCCAGGGGTCAAACCTTCGTCTCTTATGTTTCCTGCATTGGTGAACAGGTTCTTTACCACTAGTGCGACTTGGGAAGCACCCTTAACTTGCCTCTTGTATTGCTAGGAAACGTTGGACTAGCTACTTGATTCCTTTTCCCCTCGATCTATAAAGTGGGAGTAAAGTTACCTAACTCCAAACACTCTTTGCAAATCTCTGTAATCACATCAAGTCCTTATCAGACTGCCTAGCATGCCAGATGCTGCGTAAACCCTTATGGAGGCTGCAACTGTCTACTTGTTCATGGGTGCTACTATTTACCAAGGATTGGGACAAATAACATCGGAATATCACAGGCAGAGTTTCCTAGAAAATGGACTGAAGTGAGGTTTAGAGCATCCAGCCATCCCCAGCTGTTTTGGCACCAGGTACTACTTTCGTGAAAGAAAATTTTCCTTGGACTAGGGTGAGGGGGATGGTCTCAGGATGATTCAAGCACATTGCATGTATTATGTACTTTTATTCTCTATTATTACATCAGATCCATCTCGGATCATTAGACATTAGATCTCAGAGGTTGGGGACCCTTGTTTAGAGGGTGACCTTGGGATCAACCCCTGGGAAGGAGGGAGAATTGATCTCCACTGGGAACCAATTTCAGGGTCAGCCAATCCCATGGGGGCCCTGGCTCTAGAATGGCCATTGTGAGGTATCCTGGGATGGTCTGGCCTTTATACCCCTGCACAGGTTTGTCCCTGGTTGTGAGCTACATATACAAGAACATGACCTTGGGTTAAGGAGCTCTCTACAGTTGATGTGATCTATGAAAGGGGATACCTCCCTGATATCTGGAGTTGGGGTGGGCCAAGGAGGGCTTCCTGGAGGAGGTGGCATCTTAGCTGAGTTCTTAAAGATCCTGGAAGATTTGGCCAGTTGAAAGATCTTGAAGGGAGAGTCTGAAAAGACATCACAAGCAAAGAGTGGGAGGTAAGTGCGAGAAGAAAGCAGACATACCAATTCCATTGGTGACCTTGGACATACAAAGCATGTTCCTATTTCAAGCCTCTGCCCTGGGAACTCATTTCTCCTAGATGCCTGTATGGCTCACTCCCTGTCTGCATTCAGGAAGCCTTTCTAAGGAGGCAAACTTCAAGCTGATGGCTCTCTAAGATGGCTCCTGCTGCCCTCTATCCCTTACCCAGTTAGGCTTCCCAGCTCTCACTGATCCCTGACAGGGAGGTAACTTGACCTGTCTTTTTTGATTCTTATTCTCTCCAAGAACAGGAGCTTCCCAAGGGCACTGCTTGGGCATCCACTTCGTGTTTTCAGCATCCCCAGTACACACACATACTTGGCTGAAGTCCAGAGCTTTGGCTGAGTGAGTCAAGAGACTGGAGAGAAGCAAGGGTTAGGTGGTAAGCTGGCAGGTGACGTCAATGTGCAGGGAACTTGGCATGGTGGAGCTTTTTTAGAAAACTCAGTTCAATCAGATGCCTTGCCAGGTGTGCTGACACCTGGAATGGATGTCCTGAGAAGGACGGGGAGACCTTCCTCCCAGAACCCTGGAGAATCAGGGACTTTCAAGGCAGCTGATGAGGTCCATCTGCCTGTCTCCAGGCCAGATGGTACCGTAAGCCATGCCAGGTGTGGACCCTGCCAGACTCCCCCAGAGAAGGCGCTTTCAGAGGTCTCTCATCAGCTTGCCTTGAAGTCTCACACCTTCCCCAGGCAGGATGTTCCTTTATTGCAAACTCCCCAACTGATTGTTCTCAGGACCAAGGCCTTTGATGGTTTTATTGTCCCTAAATTCACACCAGGCCCCAATAACTTCAGAGCAGGTAGAGAATGCAGAGCAGGGAGGGCACGGGAAGTGAATGGAACAGGATCAAGGCAGGAGATTGCAACCTATAAATCTGCGGGCACCAGACTTGCCTCTGAAGGCTTCCACGTGTAGGGTGGAGGCGGCTTCTTCAATCTCCAGCCCAGGATGGCAGGGCTAAGTGGATCAAAGTGGTCCTTACCTTCCAGAGCTTCTGAGCACACCTGGTTTGGCTGTGTGGGAAATGGTTGGCCCACTCAGTCAACTGCCATGACCAGCTCTAGAACCAATGTCATCGGAGACTTGAATCAGCAAGGCTTTGAGTTCATTCCCCTACACCAGGCTCATGCCTGGACAAGCTTAGCCAATTGGCCAGCAAAAGGATCTGTTTGAGGGGTCCTGGACTGAGACAGGAATTTGCATTTTGCAATCACATTTTCCTCCCTTCTCTGTCATATTTCCCCACTCCATTATGCTTTCTAGAATGACCTTCCATTAAAGGGGCTGTTAATAAGATGACCACTCTGGGAAACTGGGGTTTATCCTATTGGGAACCTCTCATGAAACTGCTTAGACCAAACCTCAGGATCCTTCTCTAAGAAGGAAGCTGGGGACATTTAACCACTAACCCTTTATTGGCTCAGAGGATCACTCAGGGTATTAACTTCTCAACACTTCTGGACTGTTTACAATTTTTACAATAGAAGTGGGAAGGCCACGGGAAAAGAGCTGTCCATTGATGTTGCAGGTGAACTTCAGTGTGGGCCAGGAGGATATAGGGAATGCGTGCTACATTTGGAAACTTGGGTTGATGAGTTCTTGCGTAGGATTCCAAGTCCACGAACTCCAGCTTGGACCATTTTAGCAGCCTTCATTTGTTCAGCCCACAAATACTGAGGCAACAGCTATGTTCCAGCACTGTTTGAGGTACTGAGATTGTAGACCTAGAGACTATAGATGGGATTGCCTATCTTCAAGAAATAGCCCCAGTTTTCCTGACCCAATAGTATGTAGCCTCACTTCATCACACCAGCCTACTTGGCCTCCCTAGATCTTCAGACAAATAAGAAAATATCTGAGGTGGCCTCTTGCAGCTGATCAGGCTGAGATCTGAAGAAGAGGAAGGCAGATAAGCCAACAGAAGGTGTGAGGAGCATTTCAGGCCAAGGGGACAAAGAGGAGTAGAGGGTAAGAGGTGACTGGGTTTGTCGTCATACAGTGGGAAAGTCAAATACGGCTGACAGAGGGTGGCTGGGGGATGTGTTTGGAAAAGACAAAGGGAGTGGATTGTGTGGAACTTTGTGGGTTAGGGAAGGGAGTTTAGCTTTTATTTTTTAGGCCAGTGGGAAACTAGTAGAAGCATTAAGGTGAGTTTTTTTCAGTTTATTAAATTTTTTAAAGGTGGTGTGTTGCATTTTCATTTTTTAAAACTCAGTTCAAGAAATTTTTTTCTTTTTTTTTTTTTTAGGCTGTGTGGCATGTAGGATCTTAGTTCCTGGATTAGGGATTGAACCCCAGCCCCTTGCAATGGAAGCATGGCATCTCAACCACTGGGAAGCCAGAAACCACTCAAACCAGGGAAGCCCCAAGATGAGATTTTAAAACCTCATCATGGGTGAAGCTACCTGGTCTTCCTACATCCTCCCTGGGATAGTCAGCATGAAGGAAGTGGGCAGGTTCAGGGTGTATTTGAGTTTGTGCCCTGTGAACAGATGGAATGTAGGAAGAGAACCTTGTAAGCTAGAATTCTCAAGTCTTGTTAGTTTGGTCTTTCAGGAAGTTAAGCAGAGATGCAGTGGAAAGGGAAAAGTGGCTTATTTAGGGCAATTCCCAGGCATACGCTGTGGCTGACATCACTTTCCAACTCTTCGTTCAGCAATGCCCAACAGATAGGCTGAAACTAGTTGGGGTAGAAGTATTTATGCCAAAGAAATCTGGCAAGCACCGAAGTCAGAGCCGACAGTTAACCATTTTCCGTCACACCACAGATAAGCCTGGGAAAGAAGAGGGGGGGAAGAAGAATTGGCAGGGAGAGCCTCAGTCTCCAAAACAGAGCTGATGAAGTATTAGTTAAACTAACAGGGAGCTTGATCGAAGACTGCAGGATGCTTCTAGTAGCCAGAAAGGGCCAGTTACCCTAGCTTGCTGGGCCATTGCCAATATGCTGCCCAGGAAGAGCGTGAAGTCAGCTTGAAAGTTGAGGCTGACCCCCAAACTGTCAGCTGAACCACATTTCTGCAGCTGAACGAAAGTTTGTTTGTTTGTTTGAGATCCAGGAGATGTATCTCCACTGTGGCTCTGCTCTGTGTATGTGTGTGTGGTGGGGGTGGTTGTCAAGTGAAACACACATACGCAGACCTACACACTAGGTCCTGCTATTAGACAACTGGGTATCAGTCCCCATGTCTGTATCTCCACGTCCTCTCTGGACTAGATCTTTCACTTTCTTCCTGTGCTGGTTCCACTCTCTTCTTTTGCATCCTATGGAGTCCAGTCAGTGGAGGCAGGAGATGAGAATGTGAGAGAGGTTGGGGTCATTGACTGATTCAAACAGCAGAACTTGCCCCAGATACTAGCATGGTGTATGCTTGTTTCAAGTCTTTAGTCATGAGTCCTTTTCTAGGCATATTTTAAATTGATACCCTATGCATCACCCCCTCACCTCCACCCACGTTCCTGCTTTATTTTTCTTCATAGCTCTTATCACCAACTAAATTTGCATTTGTTTGGCTGACCTGTCTCCTCCAATATAGGGAATATGAGCTTGGAACATGAGCCCCACGAGGACTGAGATTTCATTGTGTTCACTGCTGTGTTCCCAGTGCTCAAAGCTATAGCAAAGAATAGGTCAAAGTGGACATTTTTGTGAAAGGTGCCTTGGGTGTGTGCCAGGTACACTTGCATGGCCTAAGAGGGTAGACCCATCTGCAAGGTCCCGGGCAGTAGGGGAAGATGCCAGATAATTTAATATAGAAAATCCATTTCAAAGCCCCTAACCCACTCTAGGATTCTTGCCTGGGAAATCCCATGGACAGAGGAACCTGGCAGACGACAGTCTATGAGGTTGCAATGTCGGACACGACTGAGCACACGCACGCACGCACTCAAAGTGTTACTTACCCTGTTTTCTCTAGCAAGACAACTCAGGCATTAGCAATAGTGGGGGCCCCTCCTGGGGAACATGGAGGGCAGGAGAGGTAGACTTACCTCTTCCTTTGATTGGAGCCATTGGGCTGAATCTGGAAAGGCATTGGATTTCCCTATCAGTGGCTGATGACTGGAAATAAGGACGAGATAACACCTGAGGAGAAAGGAACAGAGAGAAGTAACCTGGGCTCCCCATCTCCTCTGCTTCCATTGATGAACCCAAACCAAAGCCAGCTGCCAAGGAGCCCAGGAAGTCTTCAGCTGTCTTTACATGCAGAGCTGAGCAGAAGAAAGGGAGAGAAGTGATGAAAAAGTAAACAGGTAATGATCAGCAAAGCAGTCCTGGCCTTGCACACAGTAGGTATTCAGATATTTGAAGATGGCAGTTTCTATTCTCTCAAAGAGGAACAGGATGGAGCAGACCACCTGGGACGAAGAGGGCAAGGCCATGTGGACACAGGGAGATGGAAAGTAGCCTCTGTCACTGATGTCTTCTGACTCCTATCAAGTTCAGACATTTCATTTCTTGTCCTTTTGAGATTGAGATCCACAACCTTAAAAAAAAAAAAAAAAAAAAACCCTCTTCCTCCCCCTACTTTTTAAAATTGTGAGCTGGCTTGAATGAATGTTCCTTGCAGCCAAAAAAAAAAAAAAAAATCTTGATTGGAATAGTTTGATTCCAAAAAGACAGTGTTTGGGGGGAATACTCTTGCTCAACAACCTTCTATGGCTCACTACTACCTTCAGAATCATGTCCATTCTTTTTTTCTGAAAGGCCTCATTCAGGTTATTGAGCTCAACTCTGTGGTTCAAGCATGATTTCTACTGAGTCTAGGGACTCAGCTAGGTGGGTATTTTGGTATTGGCTGGGCCCACTCATGCATCTCTCATCAGCTGGGCAACTCTGGGCTTTCTCATGTATTGGTGTGTGTGTATGCTCAGTTGCTTCAAGCATGTCTGACTCTTTGCGACCCTGTGGACTAGAGCTCTCTAGGTTCCTCTGTCCACGGGATCCTCCAGGCAAGAATACTGGAGTGGGTTGCCATGCCCTCCTCCATGGGATCCTCCCTACCCAGAGACTGAACTTACATCTCTTACATCTCGTGCATTGCAGGCGGATTCTTTACCGCTAGTGCTACCTAACAAGCCCCTCATGTACTGGACCAACTGGCTATAGGTTGACCATGGCTGGGACAGCTGGGCCTCATGGTCATTCTGAGGTTCCTCCACACCATGGTGGCATGTCTACTTCAGCTAAAGTAGTAGATGCCCCAGTGTGCCACCCAGATCTCCCCTTTCCAAATGGAAACATTCCCCTGGGTGTTCTGAGTTTGGACTGCTAATAGCTCACAGATCAATTGTCCTCTAGGAACTGGCTTCTGGCCAAAGAGAACTCCTCCTCCTAACATCTGCTACCATCTCAGAGGCAGTCTACCTTAAATGGCTAGTCTATGAAGAGCACAAAGCTCACCTCTTCTCCACTTTGAAACTGGGATGGCTTTTCACAGTTGAACCAAATCTCCCCCATGGGGTCCACTGAGGCCTCTGCAACTGCATTTCAGTCCTGTTTCTCCCAGGAGAAGCACAACCCTTCTTCCTTGGCTTCCACAGGTACTAATGCTAAGGGTTCTCCCCAGGATGAAAATCCACCTGCATGCAAATCCCAGGAAACAGCTGACAACATGTGACTTTGTTACTACCTAATTGAAGAGTTCAACACCCATCCTTAACACTGAGCAGTGAGCCATTAGTTACGTGTAAACAACCAGCTCTCTGGGGGAAAACATTCTGATGTGTGTGTTTGCCAATTTCTGTGCGGTAAATGCTCCCACCGTGACCAATGTCAGATTATCATTTTGAAGTCATTGAATGTGGGCTTGGGACAAGATGGGCAAAGGTGTGTAGGAAGCCACCTCCAGGCCCCAGCATTCCCATACATGTGTGCATATGTAACAAGTATCTTGGAGCAATACCCAAGATATCCAATTATATGGAGGGATTCTGATTTCTCTACCACTTTTTAAAGCCCATCTCAAGTCACTGAGTTTTAAGTCCTCTAGTGAGTCCTGATCGTAACATCTGGTCTCATCACTTCATGGCAAACAGATGGGGAAACGGTAGAAACAGTGGCTGACTTTATTTTGGAGGGCTCCAAAATCACTGCAGATGGTGATTGCAGCCATGAAATTAAAAGACGCTTACTCCTTGGAAGGAAAGTTATGACCAGCCTAGACAGCATATTAAAAAGCAGAGACATTACTTTGTCAACAAAGGTCCATCTCAAGGCTGTGGTTTTGGACTGTGAAGAAAGCTGAGCACCGAAGAATTGATGCTTTTGAACTGTGGTGTTGGAGAAGACTCTTGAGAGTCTCTTGGACTGCAAGGAGATCCAACTCGTCCATCCTAAAGAAGATCAGTCCTGGGTGTTCATTGGAAGGACTGATGCTGAAGCTGAAACTCCAGTACTTTGGCCACCTGATGCAAAGAGATGACTCATTTGAAAAGACCCTGATGCTGGGAAAGATTGAGGGCAGGAGGAGAAGGGGACAACAGAGGATGAGATGGTTGGATGACATCACCGACTCAATGGACATGAGTCTGAGTAGACTCTGGGAGTTGGTGATGGACAGGGAGGCCTGGCGTTCTGCAGTTCATGGGGTCACAAAGAGTCGGACATGACTGAATGACTGAACTGAACTGAGTGAGTCCTGACTTGCAGTCTGAAATGTGTGTGTTAGGAGTGGGTAGACCTGGGTTCGATCTATGACTTGGGAAGATCCCCTGGAGGAAGAAATGGCAACCCACTCCAGTATTCTTGCCTGGATAATCCCATGGACAGAGTATCCTGGCAGGCTACAGTCCATGGAATTGCAAAGAATTGGCCATGACTGAGCAACTAACTCTGCTTGGTAGAGTGTGAAGGAGGGTTTGGGGATAGGAATCTTCCCACCCCTCCAGGGTCATCCAAGATCTCTTCGTTCAGGAGGTGGGGAGAGGATGAGTGGAAAGTTAGATTGTTTTGGTTTTTTTTTTGAAAGCTGGGTTTTTTAAAACATTGAAACTCTTGCAAATAACCTCTCTTCTTGGTATGAGCCCCTCTACAGAACTGGTTCCTGCTGGACAACCTGATTCTCCCTGCCTGCAAACATGTTTCTCAGCACATTGAGACTGAAGTGAAGATTTAATTCCCCAAAAGTATCCAAGTCTTTCCCTCATCCAGTACCATCTCGTCCCCTCCCCAGTTGTATAAAACTCTTGGGTTCTTCCAACGCCATGGGTTAGGGAAACAAGCCAGGGGTTCACTGGATAAATAAAGCCATATTCTGCCAGTAATGCATGCATGCATGCTTGCTCAGTCATGTCCAACTCTCATGACCCTGTGGACTGTAGACCTCCAGGCTCCTCCATCTGTGGGATTTTGCAGGCAAGAATCCTGGAATGGGTTGCCATTACCTCCTCCAGGGGATCTTCCCCACCCAAGGATTGAACCCATGTCTCCTGCTTTGGCAGGCAGATTCTTTGCCACTGAGCCACCTGGGAAGCCGCTGCCATTAATATCCTGGCGTTAACTGAAGTCACCTCCCTCAAGATGGTGTAAGGCTTCCAGTACCTTCAACAACTGGCCAACTGGTTACAGCAGGGCTCTGATCAGGGGCAGGCATGTCATTTGGCTTGTGCAAACCGGGGAAACTGGACACAAAAACCTGGAGTTGGGCTTCTCACGAGCAGAGCCTGGCAACACTGAGCCTGAATTCTTGCATGGCCAAGACCGGATGGAGACATAAAAGCCAGGAGAGGGGCGTCTTGAGATCAAAGCCTGGCCACAGTGAGTCTGTGTTCTTGCCCGGTGATGACCTGATGGCTTTCAATGGGAACTCTGCCCTGAAGACCAAGATCCTGACAGGGAGCAAGAGTTTGAGACCCCAAAAGAACAGGGGTGAATGTCTGGGGCATGACGACCCTGGGGTAGATGGGAAGCCAGTCCCTTTCCGCAACACACGGTGGGATCCCGAAGCGCAGCACCCAGTGAGCAGCAGCTGGCCGAGTTTGGCCGGAAGAAAGCTTGTTCCCAGCCCAAGTCGGTCCACCACCTGCAGCCCTCGCTTTAGCTGTTTGCAGTTGGTTAGAAATGATCTGTCTGCCCCAGAGAAGTTTCTCTCTTCTCCGGGCAGCTGAGCCTCCTCTATCTCTTTGAAGATTATGGGGCTTTAGCCTGCCTTTAAAGTGAATTTTTCCCCCTGTGTTTTATTATAATTAATGACCAGAAAACTCTTCTCTCTTCCCCACCCCCTGCCTTTATCTCTTAAATATGTTTCTTTCCTCTTTAAAAACGCAATATTTCTTTTAATCCAGGATATAGATGAGCCTGTCCCTAGCAGGGCAGGCCCGGCTTCATCTGTCAACTTGATTATGCAAAGCCTCTCTTCAGCTGGCATCCGAGGTGGATTTCAAAGCCATGACTCATGTGCACTTCCAGGCTCAGGACCAGGGAGCAAGCTCCAGCAATGAGCCCTCCACACAGGTTTCCCTTCTGGAGAGAAGGTTTCCTCCAAAGCCCTGGTGGCTAAAGGATCTGGAAGGCTCTCTGAGTACACATGCGGGCAGACACACAACCACGCAGCAGACAGTTCTGCCCACCTGAAGCAGCTTTCCTGTTAGCCGTGTTCCAGGGTCCTGTCTCTTGAATCCAAAGAACACATCTGCAACAGCTCAGACAACTGGGATTCAGTGGATAAATGTGCAAAGATGTAGGTAATAGGTCTGAGATTATTTCCAGTTTTCTACGATGCTCTATGGGATGTGCATTCATCAGAACAATAGACAGATGTCCTCAATATTAGGTGTAAAATAGCAGAACTCAGAAGAGTTAGAGTGCAGATGCCCACATGCAGGTGCACAGAACAGATCTAGAATGAGGTTTCTCCATCCCAGCACTAGAGGTGTTGGGGACTGGATAAGTCTTTGGGGCTGTTCTGAATGTACATTGTAGGATATTTCACAGCATTCTTGACCCCTACCCACTGAGCCCAGTGGCAGCCTTCAGGTGGATCTTTAGGCATTGCTGAATGTAGAATAGTGGTTATCTTTAAGATATTTATTTTTTTGCCACTCCATACAGCATGCAAGATCTTTGTTCCCGAAATAGAGATTGAACTCATGCTGCCCTGCAGTGGGAGTGCAGATTCTTAACCACTGGACCACCAGGGAAATCCCAGAATAGTGGTTCTTGTGTGTATGTGTGTGCTTTGTCACGTCAGTCGTGTCCCACTCTTTGTGACCCCATGGACTTTAGCCCCCTAGGCTCCTCTCTCCATGGGATTCTTTGGGCAAGATTACTGGAGTGGGTTGCCATGCCCTCCTGCAGGGGATCTTCCCAACCTAGGGATTGAACCTGAGTCTTTTAAGTCTCCTGCATTGGCAGGTGGGTTCTTTACCACAAGTGTCACCTGGGAAGCCCATAACAATTCTTAATGGGGGTGATTTTTTGCCCTGGAGACAAAGATACACACCAAGATATCAACAGTGAATTTTTTTGCGGTAGCAGAATTAGGTGAGTAGGATATTTTACTAATTGACTTTTTAAAGGTTATATCGCTTTGGTTTGGGAAGAGGGAGAGATGTTGAGACATTTGCATAATTGATTTAATAGATATAATTTAAAAACTAAAGATCAGGTATTTAACAATGCAGAAAGCCCACGTACTTAAAGGTTCTTGCCCACACTATTAGTAACCAAATGTATATGTTACTTTTTGGGAGAATGCAATTTCCATACTGAGCCCTCTGCATAGGGCCCTTGAAGTTTTTATTCAGGGCCCAAGTGTCCTGAATACGAGGCAAAATGACTACATGCATTAGTCATACTGTGCACTCGACAGGCACGCACTTGACAACAAGCTTAACTTGGGTGGAATCTTTTATATTCTCTCTGCAAAGCACCATCATTTCATCCTCATTGTTTGTTCCATAGGTGGGATGCAGTTTTTCATCAATACATGTTTGGGACTTCCCCAGTGATCCAATGGCTGAGATTGCGCACTGGACTTGTCGACCTTAAAAAGATGTACAACATGAGAGTTTTGACTTAACTTTTATTTGGGGGCAAAATGAGGACTGCAGCCTGGGAGCCGGCACCTCAGATAGCTCTGAGGAACTGTTCCAAAAAGGTGGTGGGAGAAAGTCCATATATAAGACTTTGGTGAAGGGGGAGTTCAGTGCAATCAAGCACTTACTTTACAAAAGGTTTTCTGCTAGTCACGAGGAACTGATGTCACCATGAGGGATTTAGTGATTTTCTAGACATTGAAGAGATGCAAAGATTGGGATCATGAAATCAGTTCCTGAGAATATCTGTTCTCTAACCTGTTCCACCAGGTTCCCTGGACCACAGAGTGCCTCACTCTCCACCCTAAATTCCCCTCAGGGGGCGCTGAAGGTCAGCAGCTGCAGCAGTACAGGGTCAATCTCTGCAAAGGCAGATGGCAAATGCCCTTGTTGTTCAGTCGCTGGCAAATGCTCTTGGCAAGGGCCAATTCGCAGTTGACAGACTCCAATGCAGGGGGCCAGGGTTCAATCCCTGGTCGGGGAACTAGATTCCACATGCCACAACTTAGACTCAGGGCAGTCAAATAACAAATAAAAATATTTTTGTAAAGTGACATATTTGCTCTGCCTGCAGTAGGAAACCCTTCGTGGGAAAAGCGGTGAGAGGCGTGCCGCAGTACAGGAATAACACCAAGCAGAGGTCCAGTCCACATGGCACACTCAAGGAGGCGCCTCTTCCCTAACCACTCCTTGAAAAGACTCCTGTAATCTTGGGAAATCTATCCAGCATCATGGCTCAAACAGGCTTTGATCTGTCATTTGGGAGATTGTAAAAATTCAGAGGCCAAAGCCCCATTGCTGGAGACAAAGATTTCACTGGGTCTGGAGCAGGGCCCAGGCCTCTGGATGCTTTAAGAGCATCCCAGGAGATACTAATATAACCACACCCCATGTCTTGTGGGCCATTTTCTGCCTGAGCCTGTGGTTAGAAGCCCTCTGTGATAAATGAGGGGTGGGACTGAAACCACAATAAAATATTCTTCCGCTATGACAAGCCACGTTGAGGATGCCCGGGGTTGGGAGTTTTACGGGTGGCCTTTGGCCATCTCAAAAGATGGATCAGGGTGGAGGGACCGCCCCATGCATGCTGGGCAGTCAGCGACAGCAAACGTGCTTCCGGAGGGTTTGCAGACCCTGTATCTGAGCCACATGGATGAATCGCCAGCTGAATTTGATCAGAAGCACAAAGATCTGGAGGTCTGAAGCTTCTAGGCTCAGGGTTTCTCAGCTATTAAGTCTTACTGAGTCTAAAACTGTGCTCCCTGGAGCAGGGAACATAGGAGGTCTCCAGCCTGAACCAATGACGAATCCCGTGCCCCACCCCCTCCAAATCCTGCCCAGTCCTTAAGGCCCAATTCTAATCTCCCTCTTCCAAGAAGCCTTGCCTAATTCCTATAGCACTGAATTACAAGCACATCATTACCCCAGCAGCTGAGACTACAAACGCCAGGATCGCTCAGCAAGGTCAGGTCACAGCCTGGCTTTGGACAGGCCTGGGTTGGCGAACACAGTTCCCCAATACTCCATCCACCCTTTGTAAAATGGAGCAAATACTTATAGACCTGAGCCTGGTCCATGGTGGGCAGTAATAAGGACGAGAGGGGGAACACTGCTGAAATCTAATTAAATTCTGGTTTTCAGTTAATAGTAATAATGTCATGTGCCCTGCTGCTGCTGCTGCTAAGTCGCTTCAGTCGTGTCCGACTCTGTGCGACCCCATAGACGGCAGCCCACCAGGCTCCCCCGTCCCTGGGATTCTCCAGGCAAGAACACTGGAGTGGGTTGCCATTTCCTTCTCCAATGCATAAAAGTGAAAAGTGAAAGGGAAGTCGCTCAGTCGTGTCCGACTCTTAGCCACCCCATGGACTGCTTACCGGGCTCCTCTGTCCATGGGATTTTCCAGGCAAGAGTACTGGAGTGGGGTGCCATTGCCTTCTCCAGTAATGTGCTCAGTCATGTCTAATCTTTGCTACCCTATGGACAGTAGCCCACCAGTCTCCTCTGTCCATTTTTCATACAAGAATACTGGACTAGCTTGCCATTTTCTCCTCCAGGGGATCTTCCTGATCCAGGGGTCGAACCTGTGTCTCCTTGCATTAGCAGGCAGATTCTTTACCACTGAGCCACCTGGGAAGCCCCTATAATGGAAAAGAAACCGAAAACTTTATATAACTGAGGGCTTTCCAGGTGGGGCTAGTGGTAAAGCAACTGCCTGGCAATACAGGAGATGCGAGAGACATGGATTCAATCCCTGGGTCGGGAAGATCTCCTGGAGAAGGGCATGGCAACCCACTCCGGTATTCTGGCCTGGAGAATCCCATGGACAGAGGAGCCTGGAAGGCTACAATCCATGGGGTCAAAAAGAGTTGGACATGACTATAGCAACTTAGCACACATGCATGCATGAATAACTGAATCACTTTGCTGTATACATAAAACACAACACTATAAATCAACTATACTTCGATAAAAAATTAAAATGTACTGATGGTTAAAACACATTAGGTAAAAATGTGAGGTGGTATGTAACCTACAATATTTATCTCAAACTCAAGGCATGGATTTAAGTATGTATCGGTATTTGTAGGAAAACAGCAAAAGATCTAGGATAATGCTGTTTAACAGAACCTTAGGTAATAATAGAAATCTATATATACCTCTGCTGCCTGGCGCCATAGCCACTAGTAACACATACTGTTGAGCACTTGAAATGTAGCCAGTGTGACTGAGGAATTAAGTAGAATTAACATTGAAATGGAAATTGCCTCGTTGGCAAGCAGGTACCATATTGAATGGCAGAGGTCTAGAAGGTATAGAGGAAACCTAACGGCATGGGGGCAGGAGACCAGTAGTCACAGGGGAATTTCCCTCTTTTTTCCTCTGGCTTATTTAGGGAATATACTACAGTCCTGTATTATATTGCAATGGCCAAAAAGTTCAGGTTTTTTCATAAAATGTTACAGAAAAACCTGAACAAACTTTTTGGCTAACTCAGTACAAATGAACACTCTTCTAAGTGTCCTGTAGTGCCCTGGATTGGATCCTGGGATGAAAAAAGGATAGCAGTGGAAACACTGCTGAAATTTGAATAAAGCCTGGAGTGAGTAACCATGAATGGACCTGTGGTTTTCAACTCTAACAAATGTCCCGTGGTGATATGAAACATTAAGGAAAGCATGTATGGGGGGTGGTCTCTGGACTATTTTTGTAACATTTCTGAAATACTAAAATTACCCCCAAATAAATGCTGTTGTGTCCAGCTCTTTGAGACCCAGTGGAGTAGCCTGCCAGACTCCTCTGTCCATGGGATTTCCCAGGCAAGAATACTGGAATGGGTTGCCATTTCCTACTCCAGGGGATCTTCCCAACCCAAGGATCAAACCCTCATCTCTTGGGTGTCCTGAATTGGAAGGCATGTTCTTTATGACTAGCACCACTTGGGAAGCTATCCCCAGTAAGTGTTAGTGGATCAGTCATGTCTGACTCTTGGCGACCCCATGGACTGGAGCCCTCTAGGCTCCACTGTCCATGGAATTCTCTAGGCAAGAATACTGCAGTGGGTTGCCATGCCCTTCTCCAGGGGATCTTCCCAACCCAGGGATTGAACCTGGGTCTCTTGCCATTGCAGGCAGATTATTTACTGCCTGAGCCAGAAAGTTTACAGCAAACTTTACTTATCCCCAGTAATGCTTGTTGTAATACTGGTAAGTTTGGTGCTCAGTCTTTCCTAGATGTTAAAAAGTTAGACACTTGCAGCTTTTCGGATCAAGGAAAAGAACACACACGAGAACCCTTCTTGGCTCTGGGCTCAGAAAGTTTTGGGAAGCTTGGCTGAGAAGAGGGAGGCTGTCTGACTGCTCAGGAGCTTGGTGGAAATTGTGGTACCTGCTTCTGCCAGAAGGCTGGTCTTAAACCCCTACAGTGGTTACACAGAGATGAGGGTGAGAACCCAAGACACATGTGTCCTGATGGGCACACTGCCATGAAAAGATGCCACCAAAGCTGGTGGTCCCTTTTAGCTCATTCTGAATGTACCTCAAATTATGAAAAAGCCCTGGATGTGGGACCCCACCTTCATCACCTGGGTCCTTGTCAGCATGACCTGGTGGTAGCTGTGAAGCTGTTTCGCAGCTTCCATTCTAAGGAAGAACTAGAACTCCATCACCTCTCTGAGCCTCCAGATCCCAGGCTGAGATCTCGTGCGTGAGCTCTCTTGTGTCCACCACTGATTCACAGTGTGGAAGACAGGCTAGGTCCCTGCCCTTCATGGAGTTACAGGATCAAGAATTGCTGGACTTCGGGATGCATCCTCTGCAAGGATGTAAGGATTTGGGGGTAAATCTTCCTCAGGAGCTTCTGGGAGCCTCTGTCTTTTCACAAAATGTGAATGACGGTGCTCACAGCCAGGGATAAGAATTCACTGTGATTAAAAGGAAAGCATCAATTTTTAAGACCCAATTCATCATGACTGCTTCCATTTCTGACACCCACCCTTATTCCCCTAAGTGGGAAAGTCCTGAATCACATCCCTTTCTGGAAAGTTGCCTGGTTGAGCTAGGAAAAGGGGAAGGAAAAGGCTGTGACTCTTGATGACTTAATTTCTGACTTGATCCTCAAAATAATGTAGCAATAGTAAACTCAAACCTGGGAAACGCTGGAATCTAATTCGAGTCCCAGTTTTGTCACTGGTAGCAGACCGGACAGATCCCAGTTGTCAGACCTCAGAGGTGGATTGTTCAGTCTGGAAGGCGGCTGGAGGTCCGTATTTTTCTGAGAGGAATAAGGACATCTCCAGAAAAACTTCTGTTGCAGTAGTAGCATCACGGGGATTTAACGAGGTCTTCCAGACACGTCGGGACCATTGCATAAAGTGGAGGCAACATGGTGACTTTCTGGGTTGGCAGAGCTACCACCCCCCCACCCCAGCCCGTGGGTCACGTGACATCTGCCTTCCCCAGCATTGTTTCTGCAGCGAGTAAATGATGACTTTTTAATCAAAACCAGACCCGGCCTCTCGCCTGACCGAGCACCTCACCAGCACCAGCCTTCCCCCGACCCCCGCCCGGGGGCTTTTGGGCCAGGGGTCTTTGTCCTTCAGGGAGCTGCTTCTCACTCGTTTCCTCCTTAGCACAAGGCAGCTGGGCTGAGGATCCATCTGCTCATCACCGCTTCACAAAGTGGGCTTCTGGCCATGTCTGGTCCTGCTGCTTCTGCAAGGATGATCCCAAGGCTGGGATTAGATGATGCGAGATGTGAATAAGAAAGTCTGAGATGCATTTGCTCCCATGGTTCCAGGAATACCCATAATGGCAGAGAAGATTGAAGACATATATGTCTGTTAAAAAAAAAATACCATTGACTCCACAGTGCTAAAATCTCTTGACTTGATGCCAGTGGGTTCTGTTGTCCTGGTATTGGTGTTGGGCTTGTAGGGGAAGCCAGGATGGTGTGAAGCAGGTCCCAGCTCTAGGCCACTCTAACCAGAAACTCCAACAACCCCTCCAGCTCTGGGAAATCCCTTGTCCCACCCCTAAGAAGTCCTGGCAGGTCTCTGGGATCTGCTGGATCACTTTCCCTGCTGCCTCTGAGAATGAAGGAACCAGCACTAGACCTGCTTCTCCCCTGAGGAGCAGCCTGACCACACCTGTTTATCCCAGGGGAGCCTCCCTTCCTCCTGGCTCCGTTATGCCTCTGAAGTCTGACAGTCCAGATGTGGCTGGTCCCAGCCCTTCTAGCAGAACTCTGGTCCCTGCTGCTGCAGGAGGGGCAAATGGACAGTCTGGGTCACCTCTTCACTGAGACCCGAATTTCCAACCCTCACCTTCCCATCTCCAGTCCACAGCAGAGGACCTTTGCAGCCTCCTATGCCTCTTTCAGGGCAGCTTCCCTGATGCTTCAGACAGTAAAGAATCTGCCTGCAATGCAGGAGACCCAGGTTCAGTCCCTGGGTTGGAAGGATCCCCTGTAGAAGGGGACGGCTACCCACTCCAGTGGGGCTTCCCTGGTGGCTCAGCGGTAAAGAATCCACCTGCAATGCAGGAGCCATAGGAGACGCGGGTTCGATCCCTGGGTTGGGAAGATCCCCTAGAAGACGGCATGGCAACCCACTCCAGTCTTCTTGCCTGGAAAATCCCCATGGACAGAGGAGCCTGGAGGGCTATAGTCCATGCGGTCACAAAAGAGTCAGACACAACTAAGCGACTAAGCACGTGCACACAACCTCTTCCAGAATAGTCCTCTCTCCCTCCTGTTTGTGTCCACAAGTGCCCTGCAGATAATAGTACACATCTCAGGATTGTTCTGAGGATTAAATAAGCAGATATTTTATCAATCAGTGAGAACACAGCCTGGTGCATCATATTCTACAAAGCTTATTTAATAAACGCCCCCCGAGTCTTCACAGAAACTTCACAGAGGAAGGAGCTGGCATCTCCCTCTTACCACTGTGGAAGCAAGAAGCTGGGGGCTCCGTGCCTCACAGGTCACACAACCAGCCCACGGCAGCCTCCAAGTTTTGAAGCTCGGCGGCCTGACTCTGGTCTTTGCCCCAACCTCCAGCTTCATGCTGCGTTAACTGATTTGGTGACTTAACCCCAGATGATTTTTCTCCTTGAATGTGGGCAGTTTGTATTGGTAGCCTCACTGACCACCTTCTTCAACACTATCCATTCAAATTGCCGGCTTTTTAGCCCACAGCTTCTCAGACTGTTGTCTTATTAAAATGGCTTATGAAATGTAGTCTTAAGCTGTCTACCAGTTAACTATAAATTGGGGGTGGGGTGGAAAGAGCTGATATTAGCCAACCTCTGGGTTTCTTTTTAAAAAATTTTTATTGGAGTATAGTTGCTTTATAATATTGTGGGTATTTCTGCCATATGGAAAAGCGAACCAGCTATGGGTTTACAGACGTCCTCTCTTTTGGACTTCCTTCCCGTTTAGCGTCCCCTGTGCCATATGGAGGCTCTCATCAGAGATCTGTTTCATACATGGGGGTGTCTGTCTGTTGGTCCCAATTCCTCCTGCCTTCTCTTTCCTCTCTTGGTGTCCTTATGTTTCTTTGCATTTCTCTCTCTCTCTCTACTTTGCAAAGAGATCCACCTGTACCATTTTTCTAGAGTCCACATTTATGTGTTAATATATGGTATTTGTTTTTCTCTTTCTGACTTACTGGTTTTCAAATCACATTTGTATTGGACCTCCCAGGTACTGAGCACACATCTAAGTTCTCTGCACGTGGTAACCGCTTTGAACCACCGTTTCCCTGTCTGTAATGTGAGGAAGGAGAGTTGTTTTGAGAATTGAAAGAATTCGCTTGCCCGTGATTGCTGCAAAAGCTACTAAGAGAACCAGCATCTGAAGCCCAGAGTTCTGGCCCCTGACCTGTGATCCTCACCAGTGCTCTTGAAGACGAGCGGCCAAGAAGATGCTCGGCTCAGCCGGAGGCTTCTCCGAAAGCCAAGCGCACCAGGGGGTGGGAGAGACGGGCGCGCCTGGCGGTGGGCAGTGTGCGTGCCAGTCCCACTCTACCTTCTGGAATGAAGGCCTTTGGTCTACAGAGGACGTTGAGTAATAACCAGAGAAAGTGCCGCTCTGGTTCCCAAATAAACAGGCTCATGAGTGATGAGGGGATCCCCTCCCCGCTCCCAACCCCCACCCCGCCCGGGGCAGCCGCCCCGCCGGCACTGCGCACACGTTTCGGACACGAAGGCGAGTAAACACCACCAGGACGCACTTCAAAAGGCTCCGTGGGCAGCCGCGGCTGATGGGACCGACGTGCCTTTAGGGGGCTGGGGTGGCCTCCGTAACAGACGGCCCCAAGATGTCCAAATACATCAGCGTGGAGGCCTCAAAGGCCCAGAGCCGGAGAGCAGGAAAAATAAATAATTTCGTTATCTCTGATGAATTTTTGCCTTTGATCTCACACCCGTCCCCCTCAACCTCCTTCCATCGCTCTTTCTCCCCACCCCCTTCCCTGATTTTTCTCTCCTCACTACCTCTCTCTCTCTCTCTTTTTTTTTTTCTTTTCGTTTCCTCCTCATGGTTTGATTTATGCCCCAAACCGCTCAGTGAGGCTGACGTCCCCTGATGAATTGATGGGGTTGTTCTGTTCCTAGACCCCAAGCAGGCGGCTGGGAAGGGGGCAGGGGAAGAGCTGGAGGGCTCATTGTGAACAGGGAAAGACCTGCTCCAGTGGGAGGGGGGTACCATGTAGACACATGTGGGCACATGTGCTGACCTGTGGTCCATTGGCACGTCCGGGAACCTGCAGCTGGGGCAGCCTCTGTCTTCCTCTTGACTACTGGGTTTGAGGCTACCTAGGGGTGGGGAAAAGGATGCTTTCCTGTCTTCTCTTCCTCCCTTGAGGGCTATTCATTAAGCCATGGAGTGCGTACTGTGTGCAAAGCCCTAGGAACTGAAGGGCAGGACAGTGCCCAGATCTCAGGCTCTGGGAGCTGGGCTGCCCAGGTTCGAGTTCTAGCTCTGCAATCCACTAGCTGTGTGACATTACGAAAATGACTCAACCTCTCTGTGCTCCAGTTTCCTCACGTGGAAAACAAGTGATAAGGTCCACGGCATAGTATTAAAGTAATACTGAAGCCACTGAGCAGCAACTCCTGGGTGCCAAGCACATTTCTACGTCCTATGAGTGGGGGAAGCCCCAGAAAGAGTGAATGATGCCAACACAGTTTCCAAAACAGTCTGGACATTCCACCCACAGTTTATGAGAACCACTCATCCACACCTCTGCCAACGCTTGTTTGCTTGGAAGCAACCAGTTACTCTATCTCAGCAGGTCCTACACTTTTTTTAAACTCTTCTTTTTTTAAATTCTTAATCTCTTTTAATTTTTGGCCATGGAGTGCCACACGCAAGATCTTAGTTCCCTGACCAAGGATGGAACCCATGCCCCCTGAAGTGGAAGTGCAGGCAGAGTCTTAACCCCTGGACTGCCCTGGAAGTCAATACTTTTGATACCTTCTCCTGCATAGCCCTGAACATACCTTCCTTCCATGGTCTTCATTTTATCCTCAAACTGATCCTCGTAAGGGAGGAGGAGTAAATAGCAACCCCATGTCATGAACACACAAACTGAGGATCAACCCAGGTCACAGTGATGGGAAGGGATCTCATTTCAGTAACTATCTCAGCCTTCAAGAAATCACAGTCCCTTGGCTGCAAACGAACGTCCTCTCGACCACCCTGGAGTGTATAGCACAGTGGTACCTTCTCCAGGTAGGCAATAACTTTCATGCTAGGAGCTGGCATGTGTGCCTAGTCACTCAGTTGTGTCTGACTCTTTGAGACCCCATGCTCAGCCCACCAGGCTCCTCTGTCCATGGGATTTCCCAGGCAAGGAAACTGGAGTAGTTGCCATTTCCTTCTCCAGGTAGGAGCTAGACTCCATTCTAAAAGCTTGTGGTGGTGTGGTTTCAGAAATTCCAGACCAAGGCTAAAATCCCACACTTCGGACTATCAGGCAGGCATCCAGGAGCCGTGAGGAGCTCACACTTTAGAATGAGACTATGTGGCAAGTGCTGCCTCCGTTAACGAGAGCCATGTGACTCTGGGCAAGTTTCTCAACCTTGCAGGAGCTTCTGTCTCCATCTGAAAATGGATACACACTTTGCTGCTAGAGCCAGTGTGTAGGTGAGACACGACTGTGGCACACGGTATATTTGCAGATGTCAGAAACTTTAATTAGGATCTCGGGATCATGTAGTATACAGCACCATGACCTCAACAGAGAGAGGGAGGATATATTTGAGAAAGTAATCTAGTTCCAGCAGTTCAAGTATAAATGCTGAGAAATTTGTCTCCTTGATAACTCAGATCCCGCAGAATTCTGAAGAGTGTGTGTGTGTGTGTGTGTGTGAAGTTACTCGGAGTTGCTGGGCCACCTTGATTAGAGTATGGACCCTCCTTGCAGTGGTCACCTTATATCCACACTTCCTGCCTGCTGCTCCATCAACTAAGAATAAAATTCTAAATGAGTGACATTCCAAACAAAGGATAAAACAACCCAATTAAAGAGGCAGATAAAAATAGAAGAGGTTAAAATAACAAAATTAGAGTAAAACAACTTCCTTGAGTGAGTTAAGATCCTTAGCTGTAGGTTCTCAAACACCCACACTCCCCTCACTAGAACTCCTCATGGTTATAATGGACATATATTTGCTGACCCCTTCCTGGTGCCCGGAGGAGGAGAAATGTAGGGACAGCCTGCCACCTTCAATGTAGTATTCCACACAAAGATGCTAACTAGGCATCTTCACAATTTCTCTGCTGGCAGCTTTATTCAACGAGCCCCCGAGACCCAAAAAGCTCCAACAAAGGATAAGCTAGAGCTTAGAACCTGATAAGAGGTATAAGCTAAGATGACAAATGATGCCATTATGGTCTGAAATAAGGAGAAAATGGGTGGAAAAATTCTAAATTCAAGAAGCTAAGAACTTAAGGGACTTCACTGGTGGTCCAGCGGCTAAGACTCCTCATTCCTAATGCAGGGGACATAGGTTCAATCCCTGGTCAGGGAACTAAGATGCCACATGCCCCAGCTAAGAGTTCACATGCCCCAACTAAAGATCCTGCATACTGAAACCAAGACTCAGCACAGCCAAATAAATACATATTAAAAAAAGAAGAGCTAAGAACTTAATCGGCTAAAAGGAAGCGTGATGTCAGTCTTGAGCTCTTTTTCCTTTGTGTGCTTAAGCTCATGCTGCTGCTGCTGCTGCTAAGTCGCTTCAGTCGTGTCCGACTCTGTGCGACCCCAGAGACGGCAGCCCACCAGGCTCCCCCGTCCCTATGATTCTCCAGGCAAGAACACTGGAGTGGGTTGCCATTTCCTTCTCCAATGCATGAAAGTGAAAAGTGAAAGTGAAGTCGCTCAGTCTTGTCCAACTTAGCGACCCCATGGACTGCAGCCTACCAGGCTCCTCTGTCCATGGGATTTTCCAGGCAAGAGTACTGGAGTGGGGTGTGATCGTCTAGGTTCAGATACCTGGATGTCTTCAGACCAAGGTAGCTCGACTCCAGAAGAGAAATGCTTTTACTTACCTATCTTCCCTGGGTTAGAGTTGTCAGCAAGAGGCCACAGAAGCTCTTTCCCCTAACTTCCGGTAAGCAGGACCCTACACCACTCTCACTTCATGCCCAGGAGTGAGCTTGGGGGTCAAACTCTCAGGCTTGGCTTCTGAATGGGGGAAGGGAGGTCCAAGAGGGAGGGGATATGTGTATACATATGACTGATTGATTCACTTCATTGTACAGCAGAAACTAACAACATTGTAAAGCAATTCTATTCCTATTTTTAAAAAAGAAGTACTATTTCTAATATTCAAAAAAATTAAAAAATAGGCACATGCTCACAATTCTTCAGCATAGCTTCCTTCCAGCAGCCTCCCTTCTATAAAATCTCTTGTCCTCCATTCCTAATTTGGTTGGTATAGCCTTTTACAACTATTCCCTCTTTAAGAGATGTTTTTCCACTTGAACCAGTTTGCACCAGCCTCAAAATGTCCCTGTGGTTTCTAGGGGCCATGTGTGGGGTGTCTGGACTGGTCAGAGCAGAAAGATGAAGGAAGCAAGGTAAGTTGGCATGTGACTCCATAGGATCTGCTGTAGCTAGGCATCCAGAATCGTTCATCCATGAACACCAGGTGGCCCCACCAGAGAAAGACCTTGATGTTGGAGGCCCACTGACCATGGTCTGCATAGGAAGGTTTGATGGTCAAGGATGATGTAGGCCACAGGGTCAGGTGGCTGCAATTTCAACCAGTCTTTACACCCACCAGCAATTTGCTCTCAGACACATTTGAAAACCCTGAGCTTTCTTCTCTCCTGTAAAATAGCAATAACAGTACCATGATATAGTATGTCTTGGGTCAGGAAGATCCCCTGGAGAAGGAAATGGCAACCCACTCCAGAATTCTTGCCTGAAGAAGCCCATGGACAGGGGAGCCTGGCAGGCTACAGTCCATGGGGTTGCAGAGAGTCAGACACGACTGAAGTAACTTAGCACATCCGCACATGTGACTGTTGGGATTAAAAATAAATTCAGAGACGGTAAAGGGTTCTGAACCCCCCTGTGCTGTGCACTTTCTAGTATTCATTATTATATTATTGTTCCTCTTGTGCTTGAGATCTGCTGGCTGTGTGACTTGAAAAATAAAAGTGACATCCTGAGAATCATATCATATGGGAAGGGTCCATTCCTTCCGCCACTGGTGTCACCAAATTACTGTAAGGATGAGGCAAGTTTACTCAGACCTGCCTCATGTACAGACCTCAGAGTTCGTGGTGCTATGTTTGGACACTGGACCCTCACTCACTGTGCATAGATTTGGGCAATGACTCTGCCTCAGTTTCCTCACCTGTAAAATGGGAATAATAAAACCTCAAGGTGCTGCTCTAAGGATTAGCGGAGACGATGCTGGACAAACAAAAAAGCTCTGCAAACATAAGCTGCAGTTAAGTGCAGGTAAGAACTTTTTCTGAAAGTGCAGTAATGAAGACTTATGATAATGCATCAGGCATTATAGTCATTAAGTGTGTGTTCTGCTTTTTCCTCTCTTCTCTAGGGAGCTCTACTCCACCCCATCCTGTCCTGTCATTGTCTTTCCTTTCTCTCTGTTCCTTTTCATTGAGAAAAAAGGGATACCGTCCCAGAAACTCCCAGCCCATCTGTTTCAAAATTCAGGGAAAGATGCCAAACAGCCTCCCCAGCTGGGGACTGGCTTGCCTCTGATAAGGATGGAGAGAGGTGAATTCTGAAAAATTAAACAAATCCTGGTGCCTTTGAAAGGTCACCCAGTTCTAAGGTTGGCCATCTTGTCGGTGACAGACTGCAGGGCCGGCCAGCCAGAAGCAGGGAGCCTCAGGAGCAGATGAAACCGAAGTCTGGGGCGGCCACGGTGGAAGAAAGTTCCAGAATGTCACTCTGTGCAGGTAAGCCGCCCAGAGACGAGGGAGGGAGCTTCCAGGAAGCTGGGTGTTCCTGCTTTCGTTTGGAGCACCTACATCCAGACACAACAAATGTGGGAAGGGCTCGCTTTCTAGCAGAAAGTCAGCACTTTTCCACTGCCTTGAGGCAGACGAGAGTGCTGCCTCCAGAGGTGGGGCTTCAGATCTCTCAACAGCAGCACAGAGAGTGGTGCAGAATTGTGGGAGACTCGCGATGCCCATCGCTTCCTGGGGTTGGACGAGGCAGTGGGGCCGTGCCTTGTGTGGCAGCAGCCTTGCCCCCTGAGGACAGATTAGAGGGTGGGCTCTGAGAGACCTGCTGTGCTCAGGGGGTCAGGGCAGAGAATGGGGACCACACAGGCAGAGCAGGGAGCCCCGCTCTTGGCCACAACGCATTGAGAAGCTCCCATACCCATAATGAGGTGTCTAGAACAACAGATTTCCTTCAAGAATGTTTCCTTTGCATCTACAACTTGGCCACCTGTTGGGCCAAAACTTGTGCCAAACTTGGCTTTGGATGTGCCTTCCTCGCTAAGCTTGGGGCTTCCCCTGTGGCTCAGATGGTAGAGAATCTGCCTGCAATGTGGGAGACCCCAGCTTGATTCCTGGACCAGGAAGATCTGCTGGAGAAAGGATAGGCTACCTACTCCAGTATTCTTGGGCTTCCCTTGTGGCTCAGCTGGTAAAGAATCCACCTGCAATGTGAGAGACCTAGGTTCAATCCCTAGGTTGGGAAGATATCCTGGAGAAGGGAAAGGCTACCCTCTCTGGTATTTTGGCCTAGAGAATTCCATGGACTATATAGTCCATTGGGTCACAAAGATATATATATAAATCAAAGATATACATATATATAAATACATGTATAAGGCATTTATATATTCATTCACAGGTATATCGTACATATGAACACATGTATATTCATATGAGTCCATGCTAAGTCACTTGAGTCATGTCTGACTCTTTGTGACCCAATGGACTATCCTCTGTCCATGGGATTCTCCAGGTGAGAATACTAGAGCGGATGCCCTCCTCCAGGGGATCTTCCCAACTCAGGGATTTAACCCACGTCTCTTATGTCTCCTGCATTGGCAGGTGGGTTCTTTAGCACCATCTGGGAAGCCCTCCCTAAATTTGAGACTTCTCATCTGGGATGTAGACTCATTGAGCATACAGCATCTACCTGGATCATTCCTTGAGGGACAATGGGAACACCATGATCCTCCTGCTTGCTGTGCTATGAGTAAAAAGTCCTTTTTAGCTCAGGAGTCCCATGACCTTTGACAATAAGTATTCAAAGTATGGGCTTCCCTGGTGGCTCAGCAGTAAAGAATCTGCCTGCAGTGCAGGAGACCCAGGTTCAATCCCTAGGTCAGGAAGATACCCTGGAGGAAGGCATGGCAACCCACTCTGGTATTCTTGCCTGGAGAATCCCATGGACAGAGGGCCCTGGAAGGCTCCAGTCCACAGGATTGCACAGAGTCGAACACAACTGAAGCAACTAAGCAGCAGCAGCAGCCTTCAAAATACAGCTTTGATGTAGCCCCTGGAATAATGACCATTTGTTTCCCGTTGCAGATATGGCCAACCTGAGACAGTTTTCATCCACAGAGATGGACATGTGAGGTTTAATTCATGCATCCCTTGTGGATTTCCTTTGTCCTAATGATGGCATCTGGTCCCATCACTTCATGGCAAATAGACGGGGAAACAGTAGAAACAGTGGCAGACTTTGTTTTGGGGCTCTAAAATCACTGCAGATGGTGACTGCAGCCATGAAATTAAAAGACACTTACTCTTTGGAAGGAAAGTTATGACTAACCTAGACAGCATATTAGAAAGGCAATGCCAAAGAATGCTCAAACTACTGCACGATTGCACTCATCTCACATGCTAGTAAAGTAATGCTCAAAATTCTCCAAGCCAGGCTTCAGCAATACATGAACCATGAACTTCCAGTTGTTCAAGCTGGTTTTAGAAAAGGCAGAGGAACCAGAGACCAAATTGCCAACATCCGCTGGATCATGGAAAAAGCAAGAGAGTTCCAGAAAAACATCTATTTCTGTTTTATTGACTATGCCAAAGCCTTTGTGTGGATCACAACAAACTGTGGAAAATTCTGAAAGAGATGGGAATACCAGACCACCTGACCTGCCTCTTGAGAAATTTGTATGCAGGTCAGGAAGCAACAGTTAGAACTGGACATGGAACAACAGACTGTTTCCAAATAGGAAAAGGAGTACATCAAGACTGTATATTGTCACCCTGCTTATTTAACTTATGCAGAGTACATCATGAGAAACACTGGACTGGAAGAAGCACAAGCTGGAATCAAGATTGCCAGGAGAAATATCAATAACCTCAGATATGCAGATGACACCACCCTTATGGCAGAAAGTGAAGAGGAACTAAAAAGCCTCTTGATGAAGTTGAAAGAGGAGACTAAAAAAGTTGGCTTAAAACTCAACATTCAGAAAACGAAGATCATGGCATCCTGTCTCATCACTTCATGGGAAATAGATGGGGAAACAGTAGAAACAGTGTCAGACTTTGTTTTTTGGGGCTCCAAAATTACTGCAGATGGTGACTGCAGCCATGAAATTAAAAGACACTTACTCCTTGGAAGAAAAGTTATGACCAACCTAGATAGCATATTCAAAAGCAGAGACATTACTTTGCCAACAAAGGTCCGTCTAGTCGAGGCTATGGTTTTTCCAGTGGTCATGTATGGATGTGAGGGTTAGACTGTGAAGAAAGCTGAGCACTGAAGAATTGATGCTTTTGAGCTGTGGTGTTGGAGAAGACTCTTGAGAGTCCCTTGGACTTCGAGGAGATCCAACCAGTCCATTCTGAAGGAGATCAGCCCTGGGATTTCTTTGGAAGGAATGATGCTAAAGCTGAAAATCCAGTACTTTGGCCACCTCATGCGAAGAGTTGACTCATTGGAAAAGACTCTGATGCTGGGAGGGATTGCGGGCAGGAGGAGACGGGGACGATCGAGGACAGTGGCTGGATGGCATCACTGACTCGATGGACATGAGTCTGGGTGAACTCCGGGAGTTGGTGATGGACAGGGGGGCCTGGTGTGCTGCGATTCATGGGGTCGCAGGGAGTCGGACACGACTGAGCGACTGAACTGGACTGACTGAGACAGCATATTAAAAAGCAGAGACGTTACTTTGTCAACAAAGGTCTGTCTAGTCAAAGCTATGGCTTTTCCAATAGTCATGTATGGATGTGAGAGTTGGACTATAAAGGAAGCTGAGCACCTAAGAATTGATGCTTTTGAACTGTGGTGTTGGAGAAGACTCTTGAGAGTCCCTTGGACTGCAAGGAAATCCAACCAGTCCATCCTAAAGGAGATCAGTCAGTCCTGGGTGTTCATTGGAAGGACTGATGTTGAAGCTGAAACTCCAGTACTTTAGCCACCTCATGTGAAGAGCTGACTCATTTGAAAAGACCCTGATGCTGGCAAAGATTAAAGGGAGGAGGAAAAGGGGATGACAGAGGATGAGATGGTTGGATGGCATCACTGACTCAATGGACATGAATTTGGGTAAACTCTGGGAGTTGGTGATGGACAGGGAGGCCTTGCATGCTGCAGTCAATGGGGTCACAAAGAGTCAGACATGACTGAGTGACTGAACTGAACTGAAAGGATGTTTTGAACCTACATACTTCCAATTATCTGTCATCTACCAAGAATCAAATTTATACCCATAAAATGATGGTAAAGGGATCATGAGGTGTTGAGAAGAGTCTGTCCCTTTGGCTACTTGGGTCAATTAGTGGAAAAGGAAGATTTCAACAATTGAGTCACAGATCTGTATCTGAAATATTATCACAAAAAGCTCTGTAAATCGGCTTCCCTGGTGGCTTGGTGGTAAAGAATCGGCTTGCCAATGCAGGAGACATGGGTCCAATCCCCGATCCTGGAAGATCCCACAAAGCAACAAAGCCCATGTGCCACGGGCTACTAAGCCTGTGCTCTAGAGATGGGAATGGCAATTACTGAGTCCTCACACTGCAACTACTGAAGCCCAAGCACACTAGAGCCTGTGCTCAGCAAGAAGAGAAGCCACTGCCAATGAGAAGCCCACACACCACAACTAGAACAAAGCCCACACAGCAATGAAGACCAAGCTCAGCCAATAAATAAATATTTAAAAGGGGGTGAAGTCATGCTCTGTTACCAAAACCTAGCCCTGCCACTAACAAGCTCTGTCACCTAAGTCACAGCACCTCCCTCAGCCTCAATTTCCTCAAGTATAAAGGGACCCAGGGGTCGAACCCAAGTCCCCTGCATTGGCAGGTGGATTCTTCATCAGCTCTGGGTCCTAAGAACAGGAAGATCGGAAAGGAAGTAGTTTCTGCTCACCCAGCCCCTCAATGCTTTGGAGAAAGAAGCTCTGGACAAGTCGTGAACTAAGGAAAGAGATGCCTGGCTTTCTGTGGCAGCAGCTGCCTGCCCCTGGTCTGTCCCCCAGCATCAGATCACTGCCCCAGTTCCCCCGGCCGAGCCTGACAAGCTTGTACGTTAGCACATTTCAAAAGTGGTGTCCACTTTGGGAATGGTGCTCGGGCCTGAGAGCAGTCACTTCCTTTGACAAATGCCAGTGCTGACAGCTGGATGGTGTTTTACAAACCCTGGCCTCCTGCTGCTCCCCGGGTGGTGCCGGGCAGAGCAGGAAGGAGCTCAGAGGCAAGTCGTTCACCAAGGGCAGTGACACTTGAGAGGACATCCACTTGGTGGAACTATGAGCACGTGGATGGGGGTGGGCAGTTAGCAACCAATGCCTGACAGTCCCTGGGCTGCCCGTTCCCCAGCTGTGTCCCCTTGAGCAAGTTAGCTCACGTCTCTGAACCTCACCATCCTCACCCGTAAAATAAAGGCAGTTATCTTGCTGCATAGTTATCTATAACTGATGACCAGGTTATTGCAAACCCAGCTTAAAGTAGCAGATGTTTATTCTCTCAGTTTCTAGGGGGAATTGGTATACCGCTGGGTTGAATCGTTGGGGACAAGATCTCTGGCAAGACTGCAAAGGGTCAGCCAGAGCTGGGGTCTCATCTGAAGGTTCGACTGGGGAAGGATCCACTCCCAAGCTCCTGTGTTGTTGGCAGGACCCAGTTTCTTGAAGGTTGTAGGATGGATGGCTTCCATTCCCGACTGGCTGTGGACAGGAGGCTGCCCTTGGTTCTTGGCCATGTGTGCCTCCTGGTGTGTCCACTTGCTTCATCAGAGGCAGCAAGGGAGAAAAGTCTGCCAGCAAGATAGAAGTTACAATCCATGTAACATATCACAGATGCAGCATCCCATCCTCTTTTCCCTGTGATATTGCTCAGAAATAAGTCCCAGGTCCTACTTACACTTAAGGGGGTGGGGTGGTAGTTTTACAAGGGCATAAACACCAGGAGGTGGGGATCACTGGGGTCCGTCCTAGAGCCTGTGTGCCAGGCTTACCTCGCTCACAGTGAGGGAATGAAGCAGCTGATGTATGTGAAGCACTTAGTGTACGGGCTGGGTTGTCTAATTCTCCTAGCATTCAGGATCCTAGCAGGACACAGAAGGCACACTCAAATGATTAAAATTTCCCCCAGAGAGGTGGAGAGGGAGCATAGAAACAAAAGTCTGGGGTGTGAAGTACCCCAGGGCTAGCATTAGCAGGTGCTGTTAATGCCCCTATACCTGAAGAATATACACTTGTAGACTGAATGTTTTTATCCCTGCAAAATTCATGTGTGGAAACCTAATGCCTTAAGTGATGTTATTAGGAAGTGGGGCCTTTGGGAGTTGATCAGGCTATGAGGTGGAGCCCTCATGAAAGGGATTAGTGCCCTTATAAAAAGGATCCCAGAAGGACTTCCCTGGTGGACCAGTGGCTAAGACTCTGTACTCCCAGTGCAAGGGGCCCAGGTTCAATCCCTGGTCAGGGAACTAGATACTTCATCCCACAACTAAACATCCCACATGCTGCAGTGAAGGCCGAATGAAGATCCTGTGTGTTGCAACTAAGACCTGGCACAGCAAAATAATTTTTTTGTTTTCAAAAAAATGGGACCCCAGAGCACTCCCTCACCCCCTCCATCATGTGAGGTCACAGTGATCAGATGGCAGCTGTGAACCAGGAAGGGATTCCCACTGATCACGGAAACTGCTAATACCTTGATCTTGGACTTCCAGCTTCCAGAACAGTGATTAACAAATGTCTGTTGTTCAAGCCCCAGGTTGATGGTATTTTTGTTACAGCAGCTAGAACTGACTAGGAGGGAGGATGAAGTTCCTGGAACATGGAGGAAAGAGCCATATGGAGAAGGCTGCTTGGTGGGGGCTGTAGCCTTTGGTGAGGGAGCAGCCACTGGCCACCCAGTGGCCCAGCTTGGGGGAAGCCCAGGGGGAAATACAGGGCCCTCTCTCCTCCTCTTGCCAATATACTGCCTCACCTTCCAATAGCAAAGCCCCCATGGAAGTCAGAGAGGAAGGGAGCCCAGGTGATCAGACCCCACTGGTAACCTGAGCAAAGAGGTGCAGAGCAGATCTGGGGGCCAACAGAGCATCCCTTGCCATCAGTCACACCAGCCCGTTTCCTTGGCAACAAGTGAACGGAAGGCGAGTGCGAGTTTCCTGTTTCCAAAGATTGAAGCACAGCTTGGTTCTAGGGCCATGGAAATTCAAAGCCCAGCACAGCATAGTTCATAATCTAGTACAGGGTCAACATACAACAGCTGGTGGCCCAAATGTGTTTCTTCAAATAAACCTTTATTGAAACCCAACCATGCTCACTCATTGATGTCTTGTCTACGATATCCTTCCACTACAGCAGCAGCATTGACCGGTTGCAATAGAGAATGTACGGCCCTCAAAGTCTAAAATGTTTACCAACTGGCCCTTCACAGAAAAATATTGCCAACCCCTGGTCTAGTGGATAAAACATATTATGATTAGTAAAATAAGTTTAAGCTGTTTAGAGGACAAGGGTAGGGAGAATTAAACATAATCCCAGTTTTTAAAGGTAAGCATATGGTAGGTGATTAATAACGTCCAGTGTTTGAATTAACTGGAACACAGTATGAAAGCCCCTACGTGACACTCTTTTAGAGGAAAGAGTACTTGTGCACTTCAGAGGTTCCTATTTTATTTTTATTTTTGGCCATGTGTCACACCTTGCAGGATGTTAGTTCCCTGGCTAGGGATTTAACCTGGGCCCCCAGGAAGTGAAAGAGCTGAGTCCTAACCCTTGGACCACAAGGGAATTCTGCGGTATCTATTCTAAAAGGTAAACATGAAATGGTTTCATTGAAGGCACACTGAATCCCAATATCTGCTTAGCACACGCACACACACAGCCCTGGGTGATCAGTGACAAGCATGGGAGACCCAGCAGAATCTCAGAATGCCTTCTGAATTTACCATGAACTTGGTTTTACTAAAGCCACCATGTTTCTATTACCCCAGTTTCCTCGAATAGATTCCATATCTTGTCTTAGCAAACTCATTCTTATCAATAGTTAAAATGGGAATGAAGAAAGTCTACATTTAACTCACTCATCAAACATCTGAGCATCTTTTATATGGCAGGTACCAAGACAGGTGCTGGGGAGATTTAAAGCTACAATCTCTCTGAGACCTGAACTTGGAGGTAATCCCCCCACCTCCACACATGCCCTTGGTTCTGTTCCTTTCTCTTCCAGCCCAACTTCACAGTGGGTGCATCAGAACATTCCGCACAGAGTCAGGATGGTCTCCTGGACTCCTGACTCTCAAGCATGGTACTTACTTACTAGATGTGAGATCCAGGGCCAGGAATTTCACCCTAACCCTAAGTTTCCTCATCTCTACAATGGGACTAACATTCCCTGATCCATTTGGTTCAGCAGGCAATCATGAAGCTGGAAAGAGGTCCCAGAAGAACAGATGCTATAGGATTCCACTCCTATGAGGTTCCTAGAGGAGTTAAACTCAAGAGACTGAAAGTGAAGTGCTGGTTGCCAGAGGCTGGAGAGAGAAGGGGGTCTGGGGGTTTATTCTTTAGTGGGTGCAGAGCTCCGGCTTTGCAAGATGAAAACATTCTGGAGGCAGCTGGTGGTGATGGTTCGGCTATAGAGTGTAGGTATTGAATGCCATCAAACTGCAATTGTACACTTAAAAAAAATTTTTTTAAGAGATTATGGTGGAGTAGGTGAGCTTTTGTGAACACTGCTGCAGAAAGAGAGGAAGGCCTTCTCTCTCGTGGTTGTTGGGCTCTGCTGCCACCCACAGTGGACTCTTGAACCTTGAGCCCTTTGCTCCTTGCAGCTGTCAAGCGGCCTCCCCACCCCAGCTCATCCATCACTGGGTCCCGGCTCTCAGCCGTCTCCTCAAGGTCATCCCAGGCACCACGCTCATCTATCAGTGGTGCTGATACCACCCGCCTCTCGCCCACCTTCCCCAGCCCTCCAACCCTCCTCCAGTCTCAGGCTTGTCCCTGAGCCTTCTTTCGGTTCCACCTGCCTCTCTCCCCTTACCTCTATGACCCTCACTTCAGCCCTTCCTAAATGTCTCTTCCAACTCAAGTCGCCAGAGCCAGAACTATGGTAGGTGTGTCAGTGACAGAGACAAGACCACCCTTACTTGGAGCTGATCCCCCTGCCCAATTCCTCTGGGTTCTGGGATTCTAAGGCAGCACTTCTCAAATGATGGACCTGTGCCCCAGTCACCTTGGGTGACTCATTCCCATGAGGAGTCTGAATCAGGCAGTCTCGTTGGGGCCTGAGATACTACATGTCTGACCAGCTTCCAGGTGATGCTGAAGCTGGTCTAGAGACCGCAGTGGAAGAAGCCCCATCTAAGATGCTACCCAGTTCCCCATCAGATGCCTGACCCCAGATGGATTTCTGGGGACCCTGAGAAGGAGCTCGGAGAATATTGGGGTTCTTGCTTGAAGCTTTTGAGGAAACTCCAATCAATCAAATTGAATGAAATTGGAGTGTCGGGTGGTGATCTTCAATTCATCAAGCATGCAGCTATCCATCATGGAGAAAGATAGGTATTTTGGTGGAATTTGAGAAATTCTCTTTTCACAAAAGTGATTGATGAGGAAAATGGGACAACTCTGATTACAGGAGAAACCAAAGACTAAGAAGTAGATGTTATACTGTCCGGGAGGTGGAGTTTAATCCCGTCTCTCTCCTCCCCCCAAGAACGTGGGAAGGAGGAAAATGGTGGCGTTACGATGAGGAAACCCGGCGGACACCACCTTGACGACATGATGAAGGTCGCCACCACCTGTGAGGGTGGGTGACCGATGGGGTTCCCACAGCTGGGGTCTTCTTCCTGGAAACCCATCACCCCAATCTGACTGTGAGAACAGCAGCAGACAAGCCGCAGTGCAGGGACATTCTATGAAACGCCTGACCAGTGAGTGGCGCTCCTCACATCGGCCAAAGCCACAAGCAACAGAAGAAGACTGAGAAACTGCCACAGATTGGAGGAAACAAGATGAGTAAGTGTACGTGTGAGCCCAGATGAGACATTGGATCAACCAAAAAAAAAAGGAAATATGATTGTATAAAAGGTGGTGGAATCTGAATAAAGTTAGGATAACTTTTTGATAACAGTGGAATGCCGAAGTTGGTTTCCCAACTTTGACAAAAGTTCCATGATGTCAAAAGATGCCAACATAGCACTGAGCTGAGCTCTCTGTGCTATACAGCTGCTTCTGACTAGCCATCGATGTTACACATGCTAGTGTGTGTGTGTACATATATATATATATATATATGAAAGTCACTCAGTCGTGTCCAACTCTTTGCGACCCCATGGACTGTATAGTCCATGGAATTCTCCAGGCCAGAATACTGGAGTGGGTAGCCTTTCCCTTCTCCAGGGGATCTTCCCAACCTAGGGATCGAGCCCAGGTCTCCTGTATTACAGGCGGTTTCTTTATCAGCTGAGCCATAAGGGAAGTTCAAGAATACTGGAGTGGGTAGTCTATCCCTTCTCCAGAAGATCTTCCTGACCCAGGAATCGAAATGGGGTCTCCTGCATTGCAGGTGGATTCTTTACCAGTTGAGCTATGAGAGAAGCCTATATATATATATATCTCAATGCTACTGTCTCAGTTCATCCCACCCTCTCCTTCCCTCACCCCATTCACAGGTTTGTTCTCTATGTCTGCATCTCTACTTAGCTCAGTGTTCTGTGATGACCTGAAGGGGTGGGATGGGGTGGTGGTGGGAGGGAGGCTCACGAGGGAGGGGATATTTGCCTACTTATAGCTGATTCCTGTTGTTGTATAGCAGAAACGAACACAACATTGTAAAGCGATTATCCTCCAGCTAAAAATAAAGAAATAGAAAGAAAGATGTCAACATGAGGGGTGAGGGGATATGGCAATTCTCTGTATTATCTGTGCCACTGTGACATAAATCTAAAATTATTCCAACACTTTGAAAAAATTCTTTAAAGAAAATAGTTAACCTCTAAGATTGTAGGCAGAAATATAACTTGGAACCAATACTGTATTGGAGAGGGTGGTATGTGCAACAACAGAAAGGAATTATTTTATCATGGACATTGTTTTACCATCTCCTGCCAGCTTCTGTCCAAAATACTTCTGTGTCGATCACTGGAACACTGTTGGGAGCTGAGGGAGGGGTGTGGTGAAGTGGCTGCCTCAGGCAATAAGAAGGCACATTTATATTTAGAAAAACAACAACAAAATCGATGAACAGTTGGTCTGCTTTTTATTACTGCTATATGCTGGCAGTTCTAAGCAGCCATACTTTTGATGCAAAAAATTCACCTTGCAGGCATTGAATATTGAAACCAACATCAATTGAAATGCCGAGGCCAAGTAGAAACAACCCAGCTGCTGATTTGGGGACATTCTTGCCCCTAGAAGAAGAGGCTAGATAATGTACTTATCAAGAAAATTTGCACATCAAGATCCACTCCAAATCCCAGCCTCACTGTGTTCACCCATCCAGAGCCATCATGTCATCAACTCTACCAAATGTCAACCCACTTCCTGCCTTCCAATCATCCAGCCCAACGTTTAAAACCCTATCAATACTCTGCCGGGCTTCCCTTTCGAGACATGGCTAATATCATCCCTTACTGCAGTCAGTCTAATACACTTAGCCTTCTTGGTTTTCTATCTTAAATCAACAAGGACCTACTGCATAGCACAGGGAACTCTGCTCAATATAATATCCTAAATGGGAAAAGAACTTCAAAAAGCACAGATGTACGTCTATACTATAACTGAACCACTTTGCTGTAACCTGAAATTAACACAATACTGTTAATCAACTACACTCCAATGAAAAGTAAAAATTTAAAAAGAACTTGGCCTTCTTGGAGAAATATCTTAACATTACTTACATGCAGAATTTAAAAAGAAATGATACAAAATGTTTGTAAACTTATTTACAAAACAGAGGGCTTCCCTGGTGGCTCAAATGGTAAAGAATCAGCCTGCAATGCAGGAGACCCAGGTTCAATCCCTGGGTCAGGAAGATCCCCTGGAGAAGGAAATGTATTCTTGCCTGGAGAATCCCCATGGACAGAGGAGCCTGGTGGGCAACAGTCCATAGGGCCGCGGCCGTACTTACAAACAGATTCACAAACTTAGAGAATGAATTATGGTTGCCAGGGGAGAAGGAGGAGGGGATGGGATAGTTAGGGAGTTTGGGATCGACATGTACACACTGCTGTATTTAAAATTAATAGCCATCACGAAATTCTATTAAGCAGCTACTTTCAAACTAATCTTAACTCCCTTGAGGAAATATTATGACTTGGCTATTTCTATTTAAATTAAGAAATAAAATTCTTTCTCCCCAAAAATCTAGAATTAGAGTTAAATCCAAATACACATATAATACATGTTGTTTTATATTCCTGCACATTATCCTGGACGCTTATTTCATTTAAAAATTTTTAAAAATCAAACGATAAACAAATGAATAACCAGTAAGTTCCTGCAGTATAGCGCAGGGATCTGTGTTCAATGTTACGAGGCAGCTGGGTGGGAGGAGAGTCTGGGGGAGAATGGATCCGTGTATATGTGCGGCTGAGTCCCTTTGCTATCCACCAGAAACTGTCACAGAACTGTTAATCAACTATACTCAATACAAAATCAAAAGTATTCAAAAAAAAAACTTAGCCTTCTTGGCCTATGGTTTTCTCAGGGGCTCTTTATGGGGGAGTCAGCAGATGTATTATATAAAATTACTACCACAGGTGCACAGAGAAAAACAAGCATCAGATGTTCACACATAGTATGACTTCCAGTGGAGAAAGTGGGTAGTAACCTAGGTGTCCCCCTGAGGGGGAGTCATTAAATGAACACTGACTACTGAGTGGTGTTTCACAGGACAGAAAGCTAATGGAGCCGTAGGTATTGATGCTGAGATGTTCTACCCCATTCTGAGATACATCACACAAAAATCACTAACTTGAAAAATAGGTAGAATATGATCCATACTTCCCAGATTATCTAGGTGTACATTTATGTTTGAAATATAAAAAAAACTCTCCAGAAAGACTGGAGGGTTACCCAAACTAGTCCCAGTGGTAACCTCTGGAGAGGGTCTGCAGAAGCTTTTTCTTTATATTTTTGTTTGGCTTTCTCTTCTCTTTCATTAAAACTATTGCTGCCTTTCTTTTGTTCTTTTTCATAGATTATCTGATTTTCTCTTCTGGTGGCTCAGACTGTAAAGAATCTGCCTGTAATGCAGGTGGTCTGTGTTTGATCTCTGGGTTAGTAAGATCCCTCAGAGAAGGGACTGGAAACCCATTCCAGTGTTCTTGCCTGGAGAATTTCGCAGATAGAGGAGCTTGGAGGGCTACAGTCTGTGGGGCTGCTAAGAGTTGGACACGATTGAGTGACAGACACTCTAACTTCCTCCTGGCCCTACATCTCGAATGTCACTAGGTCATCCTCTTGTGCTCAGGTGATCCCAAGTGTGAGTTATCATGACCGAGAACTTACTCCAGGCAAGGCCATGGACATAACTTTCCATTTAATGTTCGTGACAGTCCTGATGAGTAAAAGCCCTCCCTGTCTGAGTACCAACGCCTATCTCTCCTGTTTCCCCAAAATAACCAATGCTAAGAGTCCTTTATATTCTTCCAGGAAAAAAAAATCTTACTTAATAATATGCCATCATATTTATTATGATGATGGCAATTAATAAGAAATTGCCACAAAAGTGAAAATGAAAGTTGCTCAGTGACCCCATGGACTGTAGCCTGCCAGCCTCCTCTGTCCTTGGAATTCTCCAGGCCAGAGGACTGGAGTGGGTAGCTGTTCTCTTCTCCAGATTTCCCTGGATCTGCCATGCACTTTCATGGAAATTTCTTATTAATTGCCATCATCATAATAAATATGATGGCACTTTATTAAGTAGGATTTTTTTCTGGAGGAAAGTAAAGGGCTCTTAGCATTGGTCATTTTGGGGCAAACAGGAGAGGTAGGCGCTGGTATTTAGACCAGGAGGACTTTTACTTTGAATTTATTTCCCTTTTGTACTGATACTCTTAAAATTAAAAAGAGCATCAGAAGGTGTAAAAACCCAGTGTCAGCAGGGTTACCCAGGTGATGTTACAGGGCTTGGTTCACGGTAAGTGTTGACAGTTTATTAATTCCTGAGTTTGGAAACATAACTGCCCACCATGTGGTGAGCAGGATCTACACCAACATTTATTTAGAATTTACTCTTTACCCAGGCCCTGGAATATAAGCAGTGAAATGCATTATCTTGTTTAATTCTCACTGGCTTATGATATAGACACTGTTACTATTCAATTTCACAGATGAGGAAACTGAGGATTATAGAGAATGAGCAAATTGCTCAAAGTTACCCAGCTAACAACTGGTGAGCTGAGTGACAGCTCTTTTTTCAGTCTGCATTCTTAGATGTAGGGTAACAAGAGCCTGATGCTGGGGAAGATTGAAGGCAAAAGGAGAAGAAGGTGGCAGAGGATGAGATGGTTAGGTAGCCTCACGGATTCAATGGACATGAATTTGAGCAAACTCCAGGAGATACTGAAGGACAGGGAAGCCTGGCATGCTGCAGTCCATGGGGTCGCAAAGAGTTGGGCACCACTTGGGGACTGAACAACCACAAAGAACAAGAGGGATACAGCCTTTAAGTTTCCTGATTCACACTGTCAAACTCGCTTTGGGAGACTGACTCTACCCATTCTGCTGCAGTGGAGTTTGAGATCTGGAGTTTGGATGACAATGGAATGGAGACATTGCTCCCAACAGAGGGCTTTGCAGAATTGCTATTGTCCCCATGCCCAGGTCTGCAGAGGCCGAGACAAGACTTGTGTGCCCGGCATTTATTAATGGACTGTCCCCAGGAGAAACCTGTAAGGGGGGAGAAGCAGGAAAGGGGGTCCTGTGAGGATGCAATTTCAGGCGAAGTCTCAACTCGATCCCACAGGGCGTTCTGCAGCGTGAACTATGCCTCTGAATTTGTCCCAGCTCAGGGGAGGGAGCTGGGTTTCTCTACCTCCCACCAATCCATCACAGCCTAAGAGCTACCCCAGGAAAACATGAAGTTCCAGAATATTGTCTCTCTCTGCCAATGAGGACAGAGCAATTCTAGCGCCCCAGGGGCCACCTCGCAGAGGGAGGGAGAGATTCAGGCCAATAGGAGCACAAGGACACAGACACCAGCAGCAATGGGGACTCAGGCAGAGTAAACGGCACCCCAGGGACCTGGGGAGGGAAACTCAGGGTCTTCTCCACAAGGCAACACTCACTGCTTCCATCCTGGGCATCTCATCCACCCTTTGCTTTTTTTTTTTTTAGCCTGCCCACAAGGCATATGAGATCTTAGTTCCCCAACCAAGGATCGAACCCATCACCCCTACATTGGAAGTACAGAGTCTTAACCACTGGACCACCAGGGAAGTCCCTCATCCGGCCCTTTGGATCATCAAGTTGCTGGCAACTCGCACCTGAGCCCCCCACCCCAGGCTGCGTCCCTTCTTCTGGACACCACTGGCCTAGTCACAGGGCCAGGTCATTCCCTTTTGGATGACAGTCTCCTCTGTGATTGGCTATGTGACTACAATACCATGTGACTTCCCTGGTGGCTCAGATGGTACAGCATCTGCCTACTATGTAGAAGACCGGGGTTCAATCCCTAGATTGGGAAGATCTCCTGGAGGAGGCAATGCCACCCTACTCCAGTACTCTTGCCTGGAAAATCCCATGGATGGAGGAGCCTGGTAGGCTGCAGTCCCTGGGGTCGCTAAGAGTCAGACATGACTAAGTGACTTCACTTTCACTTTTCACTTTCACGCACTGGAGGAGGAAATGGCAACCCACTCCAGTGTTCTTGCCTAGAGAATCCCAGGGATGGGGGAGCCTGGCAGGCTACAGTCCATGGGGTCCGAAGAGTTGGACATGACTGAGTAACTTCACTTTCACATTACCATGACTTTTATCTTCTCCCCTTAAAAATGGCAGAACCTTTTCTTTCAAAGGCGTATGACATAAAAGCCTTAAATATAATTTTTCTTTCCATTTTCAGGTTTCATCTACCAGATTCATTGATCCTAGGCATCCTCCTCTCCTCCCTCACTCTCTCCCACCCTCCCTCTCTCTCTCTCTCTCACACACACACACACAGATAACACTCAGGCTGCATAGAAACACACACCTGAGCAGACCATTGGAGGCACTGTGAATCGCAAGAGCCCTTATCTTATGATTACTCAGCCACTAAAAAGAAGGAAATAATGCCATTTGCAGCAATGTGGATGGACCTAGAGATTGCCATACAGAGTGAAGTAAGTCAGACAGAAGGATGCTCCTATGACATCCCTCATATGTGGACTCTAAAGAGAAATGATACAAGTGAACTTACAGAAGAGAAAGGGACAGAGAATGAACTTATGGCTGCTGGGTGTCGGGAGGAAGGATTCGGGGAAGGGATAGTGAGGGAGTTTGGGATCGACATGTACACAGTCCTATACTTAAAATGGGTAGCCAACAAGGACCCACTGTATAGCACAGACGTTATTGTTCAGTCGCTCAGTCGTCTCCAACTCTTTGTGACCCCAAGGACTGCAGCACGCCAGGCTTCCCTGTCCTTCACCATCTACCGGAGTTTGTTCAAACTCATGTCCATTGAGTTGATGATGCCATCCAACCATCTCAACCTCTGTCATCCCCTTCTCCTCCTGCTCTCAACCTTTCCCAGCATCGGGGTCTTTTCCAACGAGTTGGCCCTTTGCATCAGGTAGCCAAAGTATTGGAGCCTCAGCCTCAGCATCTGTCCCGCCAATGAATATTCAGGATTTATTTCCTTTAGAATTTGGGGGAGAATGGATACATGTATATGTATGGTTGAGTCCCTTCACTTTACCTGAAACTATCACGACATTGTTTGTTAATCGGCTATACTGCAATACAAAATAAAAAGCTTTGGGGGGTGGGGGTGGGAAAAGAGCCATTACGGCAAGCAATCTGATAAAAATCTATTAGAATTCCAAAATTCCATGGTGTCTGACCCACTTCTGAAATTCTAGAAGTAGTAGTCAGGGCTCAAGGAACACGTATGAGGGGTTTGATCATAGCACGTTTTATAACATGCAACAAAGCTGGTGTGACCTTTTCATCCATCAGTTGGGAAATGTCTGAGTGATGGTACAGCCACAGCATGGAATATTATGCAATATTATGCAATGAGGCAGACCCAGACATTTTAACTTGAAAACTGTCTGGGGCCTATCAGTGATAAAGGCACGCTGCAGAGTAACAATGGGGTATGATCTAATTTTTGCAGAAGGGGGGAATCCTACATGTCTGTATGTTTCTTATCTGGAGGGGGAAGAAAGTGGGAAAGATCACATATTGTCATTCTTGTTGTTTAGCTCAGGGTGAGAGGATGCTAGAGTCCCTCTACCTTTCTCATTTTCCCTTAAAGATCGTAAGCGCCATTCAGACTTACAAGATGAAGTGTTGACCCTAAAGCCTGGGGGACTTCCCTGGCGGTCCAGTGGTTAGAACTTCGCCTTCCAATGCAGGAGTACAAGTTCCATCCCTGGTCGGGAAGCTACAATCCCACACGCTTCGGAGTCAAAAAACCAAAATCATAAAACAGAAGTAATATTGTAACAAATTCAATAAAAACTAGGCCAAGTCAAAAAAATCTTAAAAAAAACCCAAAAAACCCTAAAACCCAGAAGACAGCTGGTAGAAGGAGGAGCATGAAGAGGGGCAGGACCAGCCTCCCGTCTGCCCCTCTGCCCTCATCTGCTGTCCCAGGCTGGATGGTGGATTGCAGGGCAGGGTCCCCCCACTGCTCTGCCACCCCCTGAGCCCACCCCACCAGTCCTCCTGGGATGTCTCACATTGACAGGCCCCCTGCCGCCCAGCCCTCTAGCCCCTGGCAGGCCTGCTGCCCCGGCCCTGACCCCAGCCCTCCCAGAGGTTGAAAGGCCACCATGAGATAACCCAGCTCCGTGCCCCCACCCCACAGAAGGTCAGTTAAAAAAGCATCAACCTGGAGGAACCCTCTAGGCTGCGTCTCTGGACCCTTCAGAGCCTTCCAGGGTTACAGCCACCAGGCACTGAGCCCTTGGTTGCCAGGGACTCTACTGAGCCCTTCAATGCTTCCCTGGGTCTCAGTCTCCTCTGCAGAGCGCACAGTTAAGAGCTTGGACTCTGAAGACAGTGCTGATGTCTCTGGGACTTTGCTCATCTGTGAAATGGGATGATGATAATAGTACCTTCCTCAATAGACTGTTGAGAAGATCAAAAGACTGTGTGTCAACCACGAGACACAGCCCCCCCCAAAAAATGCCAGGAAAGAGTAATGAATAACGTAGTGCTATCTATAGTGAGATTCTAAATTACTCTAAATTACATTATCAGACTCTAGCTCCTTATCTTGATTTATTTTATTCACAGAAAGTATTATTCATTGTTGTTAGTAAAAGTACAATCAAACATTTTTTAAAATTTGTACATGGGGTGTAAGACAATATCTGTGCTTGCATGCTCAGTCATGTCCAAATTTTTGCAACACCATGGACTGTAGCTCGCCAGGCTCCTCTGTCCATGGAATTCTCCAGGCAAGAAGTCTGGAGTGGGTTGCCATTTCCTACTCCAGAAGATCTTCCAGACCCAGAGATCGAACCTGCATTGACAGGTGGATTATTTACCAGTGAGCCACCTGGGAAACCCTAAGATTATATGTATACATGTATTCGTATATTCATTGATCTAACCTCTTAGCTATATCCTCATATATGGATATACATATGTATTTATATATATTTGCTTACCTGGATTTCTCAGGTGGTACTAGTGGTAAAGAACCTGGAGACGCAGGAGACACAGGTTTGATCCCTGGATCTGGAAGATCCCCTGAAGGAGGGTATGGCAACCCACTCAAGTAGTCTTGCCTGGAGAATTCCATGGACAGAGGAACTTGGCGGGCTATAATCCATAGGGTCACAAAGAGTCAGACATGACTGAAACAACTTAGCACGCAAGCATTCTCTTATCTATATTTATAGACATATGTTTTTTATATATTATATATATTTCATTAGCTCTTTTCTAATGTATCTAATTTATATATTTTATTTATAAATATATTTTATATATTTTATTTAGATAGATTAGAGCAGAATCAATATAATAGAGAGATAAATAGGTATATAAAGAACAGAGCCCGTATTTATTAAGTACTTGCTCTTTCCAGCAATTCTCTTTCAAATAGTAAATAGGACAGCTTGAGTTGAACTCAGACTGGACCTGGTCTCAAACCACAGCTCCCTCTTAGATAATAACCAAGTCTCCTCAGATGATTGCCAGGGGGAGGCTGGGAAAGTGTCCCCCATCGTGCTTCCCCTTGGAGACCTGGGGTCAGGTTGAAAGTGTCCCTGCAAAATGAGGGGCCACTTGGATGAACTTTCCCAGCAACAGAAGAGGGTGTGGGCAGGACTGTAGAAGGAGTTGCAATGCTTCAGGGTGGGTACTTGGTCTTCTGTGGGGTGGGCAAGGAGCTGGGTCCTTTTGCTGCACAGCTGTGAGGGGCATGACTTACACTGCATGCCTTGGGCGGGGGGTCTCTCAGTGACCTTGGGGCAGCTGCTGCTGTTAGGGAAGCCAACATGGGAGGACGACCAGGACATTTTTCAGCAGGTGCCACTTGCCAGTGAGCTGAGAATGAGACGGTGATGGGGGATCAACTCCTAGGCCCCCAGAAAGCTCACTGCCCCATCTGACCTCCTGTCAAAGGCCTAGCCTAATTTATCTCATATATTTTTCTGTAAATGGGGACATTAGACTAGGACCTTAAAATAATAAAAACAACAATATTATTTATTAATGGTTAAAAAGGTAATGGGAGATTCTGGTGGCTCAGACGGTAAAGAATCTGCCTGCCATGCAGGAGACCTGGGTTTGATCCCTGGGTTGGGAAAATCTCCTGAAAAAGGGCATGGCTACCCATTCCAGTATTCTTGCCTGGAGAATTCCATGGACAGAGGAGCCTGGCAGGCTACAGTCCATGGGGTCACAAAGAGCTGGACATGGCTGGGTGACTTTCACTTTCACTTTCAAAAAGGTAATAATTCAATCAACTGAAACTCTTGATTGGGTACATGATGTGTACTATCTCATTTAATCCCGCCCGTGACCCCCATGAACTGGGGACTCCTTTAATTCCCATTTTCCAAGAACTGAGCAGCAGAGCCTGTTATGAAGAGCTGCCACTTATCTAGTGCCTCCCGTGCACTGGATACCACACCGAACACTTTTCCTGCAAGGCTGCTCTGATGCTTAGATAATGTGGTTAAAAGGGCTGCTCTCCCCAGTCCTCAGTCAGGAAAGCAGAGGGGCACAGAGCTCAAATCCCTTTTCCAAAGCCTTGGGCAGAGCAAGTGGCGGAGCTGGGATGTAAACCAGAGTTTCTCGGGCTCCAAATCCCTTCTGTTTGAAACAAAGACTTGCTCCGGCTGAAAGAGTACGAGGGACCTCTTGTGGCAAAATTTCGCCTCACGTGAAAACAGCTCCCAACAGAAAAGGGCAGGATTGATGGGGAAGAGGCTGAGAGATGAGCAGGAGGGACTTCCCCACCATGTGCACACTGTGGGGAGAGAAAGGAGAGACTCCCACGAAGGCAGCCTCAACTATTTCACTCAGCATCTATAAGGTGAAAAATGACAACAACCTAACCGGCCACCACGAGAGACGGGTGAAATAGATTCATTTATCTGATGCAATTCAAGAGGCCGTTCAACCCCATGTCACAGATCGTTAAGGATTTGGAAAGAGGATTTCAAGAGGTTCATGAAAATTCGGCCTGGACAGGCATACGTACGTGTACACACACGGCACACGTATAGTGCACACACATAGACAGAGCAGGGGCACACACACGTACACACTTACATGGATCCATCTGAGGTCGTTTAAAGAGCACTTCTCTATGTTTTGCATAATTGCCGAGAAGACTCCTTGTCCCTTATTCAAACAATAAAGTAGAGGAAATTTTCCTCTTCACATTAACTTATTCATATTTTTTTCTTTAAACAGTGTGAATTAGCACAGTGCCTGACACTTAGTAGATCTCAGTAAATGAGAAAGGGATAAATGGAAAAAAAAAAAAAAAAAGGGGGGCTGGAAACAATCATTTTTCGGCTGATCCATCTTTAACAGACACAAACTACATTTTACATCCTTTGAGTCATATATTAAATCAATGTTGCATGGTTATACCCAAATGGTAAGATTAATTATAGGCAAGTTTTATGAGTCTTCTTACTTGCATTTTCCATATTTAATAAGCCTGCTGCTGCTGCTAAGTCACTTCAGTCCTGTCCGACTCTGTGCGACCCCATAGATGGCAGCCCATTTGCAATATTTTTCCTCTGGAGAGAAACACGGTTCTACAAAAAGATTAAAAATGCATTTTATCATACTATTAGAGAAGAAAATCTCTACTGGAGAGGGCTCAGTATACCCACCTTTAAAATGAGGTTGGGCTAGATGACCTTCACACAATCAGTTGTATCTTACAGAAGGTGAGTCACTGGCCATGTGCGCTCTGGTTCCTCCAAGCTCGCTCATGAAGAGCAGTTAAAAATCCTTGAAAGTAGGAACTCAGAAGCCCTTGTTGGATATGGAAAGGCAGAATCATCTGGGGACATTTTTCTGCGGGTTCAGTCAGTTCTCTGATCTGGGTCAGTGCTGCCAACTTGACGAGAATTTCTAAATCTTATAGACACATTGTGCCTTGATGTTACTGTCTGTCAAATGGGGCAACAGCTTGCCTCTTGAATCCTACCCACTGTAAGGTGAAGGAAATAGGCAAAAACTGCACTGTATGTGGCTCAGGGCAGGTACCAGTCCTTCCTCTGAGCCTGTCCTTCGGATCTGTGCAGAATCTGGGGAGAGGTGGGAAGTCTGAAAGCCCCGACGGGAAATACTTGAGTGCATTTTTGAATGCCCCCGCCGTGGGACTGAATGGGTGAAACAGGGATGAGAGAAAGCCAACTCAAAGATACATTTCTGAGCTGGGTGCCACTAGGGATGCCTGGGCTCTGTCCCACCTGGGCCCATCTGGAAAACCACATAGAACACACCTCAAATGCTTTCCCCCAAGATACGAAAAGAGAGAGTGGGAAATATTCACCCACCAGCTTCTGATCCCATGAGTCAGGGTTTTCCCAGAGAATCTTCCAAGTATGTGTAGGTGTCCACACGGTAGAACTTTTTGCTGTGGACAGAGAAGAAAGCAAAAGTTGGGAAATACAGATGAGGTGAAGTTCTGTCTGGCTACTGGCATATGCAGCTGGTTTCCATGGCAACAGGATGCTGGCGCAAAAAGAGATAGAAAGGAAACGAGACAGGGCTAAGTTGCATTCTGTACAACATAGGTAGGTGAGTCACTGTGCTCTAAGAAGACTTAGGTTTAAACCCCAGCTTTGCGTCTGGATGGCCATGTCCCCGAGCATAAGACACATCACCTCTTTTCTGCCCCATCTGTTATATGGGGATGTCAATGGTGCCAATTTCATGAGGTCATTACAAAGATGAGATGACATGATGTATGTTAAGTGCCCAGCAGCATGTGTTTAATAAAAGGAAATGTTTGAGGATGGAAGTCAGTGGTAAGGAATCTACCTGCCAATGCAGGAGGTGCAGGAGACGCAGGTTCAAGCCTTGGGTCAGGAAGATCCCCTGGAGCAGGAAATGGTAACCCACTCCAGTACCCTTGCCTGGAAAATTCCATGGACCGAGGAGCCTGGGTGGGCTACAGTCCATGGGGTCACAAAGAGTCAGACACAACTGAGCACGAGCGCCAAAGATGGAAGCCCCTAAATACACATATTGAACCCGGCATCTGGGAGAGGATCTGTGTTTGCTCCTTCCCTTTGGAAATATTCACAAAACAGACCTCAGTTTCCGTCTCTGTAAAATGGAAATAATAATAAAACTTACCCTGTAGGGTTAGAGTGAGGAGGAAGAGAGATAAAGCATGGACACATTCAAACAGGTCCTCAGCACATGGTGAGTGCCAAGCCTTGGCACTGTTGTTAACACTCTGAGTTGATTACAATAAGGGTCAGCTTCAGACAGCGAAGGTACTGAGGCTGGGTTCTGCGTGTGAACCAAAATAAGCCCCAGAGAGGGAAAGGTTCTGATCCAGACTCTGAGGTGTTGGGGACACAGTAGGCAGGGAGCAAGGAGCTGATGTTGCCCTCTTGTCTCACACCTCTAGTGGAAGCTGAAAACCCAGGCAGTACCTACAACAGGGTCCAGCTGTGTTTAGAAAGGAGCTGTGGAGGACCCACAGGGGACGCCTCTGTCACTGAAAGATCAGAATCCCAGTCCCTGCTCTGCCCTGCCCCTCGCTGTGTGACCTTGGGGAAGTCGCTGCCCCTCTCTGATCCAGCATTCCCATCTGAACAGTGAGGCTGTTGATTGCAGAACTGCCCAGGATTCTCCAGCCAGAGATTCCATTTTCTTCTCTCTCTTCCCTGCCATCCATCTCTCCTTCCCTGGATGGTTGTCTGATCCGGGGTGGTCTCAGATACCTGGAGCTTCAACACTGTTGGGTCCCAGCAGGGTTTGCCCATTTGGGGACTATCACCTGGCCACCTAGTCTTCTCTACCCATCTGTCTGATTGGATGTGGTGCTCTTAGGTCATCTAGTGGCTCCTCCCTCTTGATTTCCTTCCTTACCCTTTCCCCAGCCCTTGGCTAGTGGACAAGTGCCACCTGGGGGAACTGCAGGGACATTAGAAACCCCCTGACCATGTTTATGCTAAGCAGAATTTAACCAGACCTCCACCTGGCCTGGGGGCAAGTCACCCTGCCTTCCGTGTTTCTCTCTGTAAGAGGTAGTCATCACATTTTAAAATTTGCTATATTTTCTGATGTTTTGACATCAGGGGTGGGGGGGCATACTTATTCTGGACAGATCACCCTTCCCAGGGATAGCTGATTCCTAGAGCTGGAAAAGGACTTGCTTGTAAGTGTTTCTATGCAAATCAACCAATCCAGAGCCTATACCCCAACCTCTTCCTTTACTGGGCTCTCACAGACCAGGTGACCCCCAGGGGCCAGGTACCAGGCAACTAGGGACAGCCAGTATGCCCCAGAACCTGCTGGAACCTGTCAAGCTGGCCAAACTTTAACCTGCCTACTGTGGCTTGCTTTTCCTGCAGAAGCCACTAGAAAGGCTCTTGCCCATCTTCTGCTCTGCCTCCCGACAGACCCTGGTGCATCCCATGGCCTTGCGTGCCCTGCTGTGCCTTCTGCTTCTAGGTGTTTCTGAGTATAACTGTTTTCCTTCATGGTAGTCATGGCTGTGTCTGCATGTCTTACACATTAGTCATTTAGTCGTGGCCGACTCTTTGTGACCCCATGAACTGTAGCCCTCCAGGCTCCTTTGTCCATGGAATTCTCCAGGCAAGAACACTGGAGGTGAGAGCCATTTCCTTCTCCAGGGGATCTTCCCAACCCAAGAATCGAACCTACATCTCCTGTCTCCTCCATTGGCAGTCAGATTCTTTACCAATGAGCCACCCAGGAAGCCCAACTTTCGCCTTATATATGAATTATCACAGAGTCCTTTTATTACAGGACCCTTCTCAACTCTTATTTTGAACCACAAAGTATTCTTGGGGGACACAGTAGCCTAGAAATGTGTTTCTCAAGCTTTGGCAGCACCCCGGAATCACCTGGGAAACTGGAAAATTCTGATGCCCTGGTCACACGTGCAGGGAATCTGATACAACTGGTCAGGGATGGAGTCCAGGTACCATGATTACTCAGAGTTCCCCCTGTGAACCTAATGTGCATCTGAGTCTGAGAAGTATGGGTTGATGACAAAATCAGTCCCTGCAGACGATGCTCGTGGAAGTCACCTGGTATTCGTTCCTCCTCATTTACTTAAATCCCTAATTCCAAGGGGGATTCAGTAACTATTCCCAGGAGGACGTCTTCAGCATGGCATATGTTGGATGTCACAGGCCAGAAGTCCCTTTAAAAAAAATTTTTTTTATTGGAGTATAGTTGATTTACAATGTTATGTTAGTTTCTGTTGTACAGCCAAGTGTATAAGTTATACATATATTGACTCTCTTTAGATTCTTTTCCCATATAGGTTATTAGAGAGTATTAAGAAGAGTTCCCTGTGCTATACAGTTGGTCAAGTCTCCTAATGAAATAAAGTGGCTGCACTGTAGAGGATAAACATGTCCCCAGGGAAGAACTGGAACCTCAGCCATCCTAATATGGGTAAAAGGGTTCCCATGGTTTGCGATGCAATTTCCAGTGTCAACATCTGTTACGGATGGAACTGTGTCACCTTGAAATTCATATGTTAAACTCGTAATCCCTGGGATGTCAGAATGTGCTGCTGTTAGGAAACATGGAAGAGGTAATTAAGTAAAAGGAGGTCATCAGGGTGGGCCCTAATCCACTATGATTGGGGTCCTCATAAGAAAAGAAAATGTAGACAGATACACACAGAAGGGAGGTTAAGGAAAAGACAGAGAGAAGACTGCTGTCTGTAAGCCAAGGAGAGAAACCTCAGAAGAAACCAAACTGCTGAGACCTTGATCTTAAACTTCCAGAACTGCTGGAGAATTAATTTCTGTTTAAGGACTTCGTTATGACAGCTGGAGCCAACTAACAATACCATTGTGGTTGTTGTTAAGTCGCCCAGTCGTGTCCGACTGTGACTCCATGGACTGCAACAACACCAGGCTTCCCTGTCCTTCACCATCTCCCAGAGTTTGCTCAAACTCATGTCCATCGAGTTGGTGATGCCATCCAACCATCTCATCCTCTGTCGTCCCCTTCTCCTCCTGCCTTCAATCTTTCCCAGCATCAGGGTCTTTTCCAATGAGTCAGTTCTTTGCATCAGGTGGCCAAAATACTGGAGCTTCAGCTTCAGCATCAGTCCTTCCAATGAACATTCAGGACTGATTTCCTTTAGGATCGACTGGCTTGATCTCCTTGCATCCAAGGGACTCTCAGGATATCATACACATATTCAAACAACACTGCATTTCAGACAACTTAGTTTTGTTTTTAACACGGGGCTGTCCAGTCACCAAATCGAGGCTTTTAATGCTGGGAAAGGAGAGTGAAAGAGGGATTCTAGAGCCTCAGGCTGAAATGGAGCAGGATCCTATGGTCCTTGCCACCCGCCCCCCGACCCCTTCCCCTGCCAGCCATGTCCTCGGCCTGCATTTTGTCTGTTGAAAAAATTTATCCAAAGAGTAAGTTTAGTCAGAAAAGTGAGAAAAATGCAGGAACAAAGGAAAACGGTCAAAGGAGACAAAATAATGTAGTCATTAAGCACAGTTGAGGACCTTTAAGCTCCTTCTCAAAGGCTATAGATGTTAATAATATTCTGAGCATATTCTGTGAGCTGTCTTAAAGATACTAAAACCCCCACCAGGTGGAAGATGTTCACTGCATGATGACCAGACTGCACCCAGACATGAGCTGCCGCAATTCCAAGAACTGACCTCAAAGAAATGGAGACTCTGGAACTGAAGATTAATTGTACCTAAAATAACCAAGATGACAATGGTCGGGCAACTAATGACCAATTTGAAGATGACTGTCAGAGCTGACTGTGCTGTTTCTGCATATGGCACCCCCTCATCTCTAAAAACTCTTCCACCCTGATTGTGGTGTTGAGGGGGCGCGGTGTGGAGAAGTCAGCCCTTGGATGGACATCGGCCCTTCCCACCCCTACCCTCAGTTGTCAGCTTTATCCAAAATAAAGCAAGCTTTCCTTTGCACCAACCTGACCTCTCTTTTGGCTTTTGAGTAATGAGCAGCAAGACCCTGCTTTCGCTAACAAGGCCTGATTCCCTGTCTGACCAGTTGCAACTTGTTCAACACCCTCCCCTTGGCTCAGGGCTTTCTAGTATCACCTCCCAAACATCCTTCCACTTGATTCCGTGGCTCAGGGTCTGTTTCTGGAGCCGTCCAGCCCAAGACACCTCCCAACCCGGGAATTTGAGTCTTTGATCGGTCCTGACCAGGGGCTGAGGTCACTTTCATGTGTGTGATGTGCTTGGCTGGCTTGCCTCGACCACAAGTAGCTAATATTAGGGAAGGATGGTTTCCCAGGTGGATATTCGAAGCTGCTCAATTTGACCACTTTGCTCTGCAGCAAAAGCCAGCCTTCCCAGACCCTGTTTCATCTCACATGGGCAAAGGGCCTGCGGTTCTGGACTTCACAGCCTCAGGTGCAGGCTCTCAACCGTCATATCTCACCTGACCCAACATGCTACATTGCTGTGACAGGCAACTGTTCAAATTCTATTCAAAAGGAAGGGACCGTTAGCTGCAGAGCCCTTTATTTACTCATTCATTTTTGGCTGTGCTGGGTCTTTGTCTCCGGGAAGGCTTTCCTCTAGTTGCAGTGATTGGGTGGGGGTGGAGGGTGGCTCCTCTTTAGTTGCAGTACTCCGGCTTTTCACTGCAGTGCCTCCTCTCGCTGCAGAGCACAGGCTCCAGGGCACGCAGGCTTCAGTGGTTGCGGCACGTGGGGTCAGTAGTTACAGCTCCCGGGCTCTAGAGCGCAGGCTCGGTAGTTGTGACCCACGGGCTTAGTTGCTCCGAGGCGTGTGGGATCATCCCAGACCAGAGATCAGATCACACCTGTGTCTCCTGCATTGGCAGGCGGATTCTTTACCACTGAGCCACCTGGGAAGTCCAGCCCACAGAGCCTTACAGAGGAGAGGGGATAAGCTGGGATCTAGAAACCTAGAGATCACTAACATGACAGAGAAAGACAAATTTCTGGTATCACTTATATGTAAAATCTTTAAAAATGATACAAATAGACTCATTTACAAAGCAAACTCAAAGACACAGAAGACAAACTTATGGTTACCAAAGGGGAAGGGAGGGATAAATTAGGACTTTGGGATTAACGATACAAACTACTATATAGAAAATAGATTAACAACAAGGACCTACTGTACAGCACAAGGGACTATATTCAGTTTCTTGTAATAACCTGTAATAGAAAAAAATTTTAAAAAGAATATCTATATATACACACATGTAAAACTGAGTCACTTTGCCATACACCGGAAACTAACTCAACATTGTAAATCAACTATAATGAGAGAAAGAAAGATAAGCTATTAAAAAAAAACTTTCTAAAAATCCCATGGACGGAGGAGCCTGGTAGGCTACAGTCCATGGGGTCGCAAAGAGTTGGACACGACTGAGCGACTTCACTTTCACTTTTCCTGAAACTTGAAATCAGAAAACCAAATTGCTGTCAACTTGCTTACATTTAGAATGGATAAACAAGGTCCTACTGTATTGCACAGGGAACTGTATCCAATCTCTCTGGATAAACCATAGTGGAAAAGAATATTTTAAAAAAGAATGCATGCATGAGTAAAACGGAGTCACTTTGCAGTACAGCAGAGATTGGCACAACATCGTACATCAACTATACTTCAATTAAACACACACACACTAGGAAGAAAGGGGGAAAGTCTCTCTTCAGCAGCTTGCCTGTGCAAGGGCGGTCCCCAAGCAAGAGGCATTGCCTTTGGCTGGGAGATCGTTTTCTGGGCTCTTTTTGGAAAAGAAGTCAAATAAGGTTTTTGAAAATTGTCCTCAAAGGCTTCCAAGAAAACTCAGTCCTTGGACCAGAGCAGGAGGTACTGTGGCCTTTACTGGGCAGGAGTCACCCGGGAGCTGGGGAGGGAGTCAGGCCAGCATTGGCATGAGCTAGCTGAGCCCAGGGCAGAGGAGGTCAGGCTCTTGGAGATGCCAGTGGACCACCCCGGGCAGGCAGGGCTGCCCTGCGGGACTCATAAGTGGCTCATTCTCTCTGAGATGGCTGGGCACCGGGCACAAAAGGAAAGGTTGGGGACTGTGTATCTTGGCAAAGCAGGGAAGAGGGTCTGGGAGATAGCTGTTTCACACGGTGGGCATTTGCGTCTGCCATCTGTGTAGGTGAAGGAGCGATTCCAGGAGAGCCCCCAGTGGACTGGAGCCATGTGTGGAGCAGAAATCTGAAAACTTCAGGACCTAAGTCGGTCAGTCTCTCCTTTTAGAGAGAAAGATAGGAAAAGAGAGAGAGAAAGGGAAAGAGAGAAAGAAAGGGAAAGATAGAGAAAGAAAAGGAAAGAAAGAGAAAAGGAAAGAGAGAGAGAGAAAGAAAGCAAAAGAGAGAAAGGGAAAGGAAAGGAAAAGAGAGGTAGAAAGGAAAAGAGAAGAAAGAGAAAGGAAAAGAGAAGCGGAAAGGGAAAGAGAGAAAGGAAAAGACATGTAGAAAGGGAAGGAGAGAGAGATTCTGGGAAGGGTGGGAGACGTGATATCTGGATGTCAGGATCCTGCCACTGTCCAGACCACAGTTAGAAAGCGGAAGCAGGAGGCCACATGAGGTGGGCACAGGAGAGCTTAAGACTTGGCAAATATCTATCTCCCCCTCTTCAAAACTAGGGTCTGAACACACCACCACAAAACCATCACCTTCTGATACCTTTACAAAGAAAATTAGGCCATGTCTGGAAAATACGTCCCGCTGGTCAGTTTATCACCACCTAAATATTTGAAACAGACTGTGTAAAGGCATGTCACTGGCATGTAGTCTGTAGGTAAAGCTTATTTTATTATGATCCTATGTATTAAAGTGTTAGTCTCTCAGTCGTGTCTGACTCTTCGCAACCCCATGGACTATAGCCCACCAGGCTCCTCTGTCCATGGAATTCTCCAGGCAAGAATACTGGAGTGGGTTGCCATGCCCTTCTCCAGAAGATCTTTCCGACCCAGGGATCGAACCCAGGTCTCCTGCTTTTGCAGGAAGATTCTTTACCATCTGAGCCACTGTGGCTTGTTACTTTCCACTAATAGGGTGACTACTACCTGGAATGTTCCTGGGTTTAGCCCTGAAAGCCTCCTGTCCTGGGAAACACCTTAGGCCTGGGAAAAGCGGCTGGGCTGGTTAGGCATCCCAAACACACACACACACACACACACACACACACACACACACACACACACACCCCATTCCTATGCCTGATCTTTTTAAGGATTTCGGTGGTTTAATTGCAAAACTTGGTCCCACACCCTTTTGGACCTGTTAGCAGCCATGGGGAGCGCCATGTACATTCCGTGAAGGTGATAGATGTGGCCAAAGCTCGGCCCACATCCCCCTTATCCCTGATGCGCCCACTCCCGAGTTGCTTCAGGAGGCTCACAACCACACAAACTTCCCTGAGAAACTGAACTGGACTGAGTGAAGCCACTTCACCCAGAGATGCACACCCCTGGGAGGCTCCACTTCCTTCTACTGGGGGCAGCCAATAACCGGTGGATATGGGGGCAACTCTGTAATGCAGGTGATGCTCCAGAGTCCCCCGAGGGTCAGGCTGAGGCCAGACTTCACCTGGGACCACACCCTGGCTGGGCCCCTGACTCTGCCCCCTCCTGAATGCCTCACTCCCCCTCCCCGACCCCTCAGGCTCTGCTTCTAGAAATCCTGACCTGGGACCATGCCTATGGCTGGGTTCATGAACTTCGGTGTCATCTTTCCCACCACAGCATCTCTGGAAGCACTGCCCTTCTTTCTGTAGCTAAGACCAGCTCCGAGGACACCAGCGTCCCTCGCCTGCCCGACCACAGGTCTGCTCCTCGGCCTCTCTGCCTCCACTCCTGCCCTCTGCAGGTCACTGTCCTGTAAATGGCCAGAAGGGACTTCTAAAATTTAAAAAAAAAATGTAAATTTCTGTTCAAGGTGCTCCTCTGCAATTCTTCTGGAATTCAACACCCTTTGTGGGCGGTGAGGGGGAGAGAGGGATGGAAAGAAAACATCCTCAACCTGATTACAAGAAACCCTCAGCAAGTGTGAGGCTTGTTATTCAGTCACACAGTCATGTCCGACTCTTTGCGACCCATGAACTGCAGCACACCAGGCCTCTCTGTCCCTCACCATCTCCCAGAGTTTGCCCAAGGTCATGTCTATTGCATCGGTGATGCCATCCAGCCAGCTCATCCTCTGACACCCTCTTCTCCTTCTGCCCTCAATCTTTCCCAGCATCAAGGACTTTTTCAATGAGTCGACCAATGATGAGGGCTTAATGATGGAACACAACAAGCATTCCCCACTCTCCCTAAGATCTGGATTAAGACAAAGATGACAGGACTTCCCTGGTGGTCCAGTGACTAAGACTGTGAGCTCCCGATGCAGAGGACCCAGGTTCAATCCCTGGTCAGGGAACTAGATCCCACATGCCACAACTCAAGATCCAGCACAGCCACACAAATATTTTTTTTTTTTTTTTAAAGAGGAATGGCCACTCCTGCTGCATCTATTCAATACTGTACTAGAAGCTGCAGCCAGGGAATTAGACAAAAAGAAGAAAGAAAGGAAGAAAAGAAAGGAGGGAGGGAAGAAGAAAAAAAAAAAGGAAAAGAAAAGGCAACCAGATTAGAAAGAAAGGCTGTTCTACTTGTGGATGGCATGCTCTGGTGGGCTACACGGTGGCTGAAGTCCTAATCTGCAGCACCTATTGATTTCTGTGGCCAATTTCAAAGCGTCAGTATGACCTTCCTGAGTCTGGAACTGGGAACAACAATGTCATATCGGGAGATGACCTCACCATTCATTATGATCCTTCCTCTGAAAGTTCTTCTCCAACTTTCACTTACACAGTATCTGGCACAGAGCAGATGTTCAATAAATACACATCGAATTGAAGGGAAAAACACTTCTATGGCTTTCCATTGCTTTTAAGTTAAAATCGCAAGTCTTTACTGCACAAGCCCCTGCGTGATATACGCCAAGCCCATCCTGGGTTCCATTCCTGGGTCGGGAAGATCCCTTGGAGAAGGAAATGGCAACCCACTCCAGTGTTCTTGCCTGGAGAATCCCAGGGACGGGGGAGCCTGGTGGGCTGCTGTCTCTGGGGTTGCACAGAGTCAGACACGACTGAAGCGACTTAGCAGCAGCAGCAGCAGTCAATGTTTGGGGACATTCTTGGTACTCGAAATTGGTCACTAGCATCTAGTAAGAAGAAGCCAAAGAGGCTGCTCAACCTCCTCCAACGCCCAGGACAGCCCCTCAATCCAAAGAACTATCCAGCCCCAAATATCAGTAATGTCGAGATGGAGAAACTCTGCCTTCTGCTCAGACCTCCTGCCTTGATCACTTTATTAACAGAAGGATGTTTTCCCTGGTTAATCTCTCACAATATTATCTCCAGGTATTCTTTCTCCTCTTATTACTTAAAATTTGGATCAAGCCCACAGGAGACAGTCCAGGCCTATTTGAGAAGGTACTTGGGATGCTCAGAACGGACTAAACCACCCCCACTGACATCAGGTTTGCAGAAGCAGGAAGGGACACTAGAAGTTTCCTGCCATGTGATTTATTTAGGAAGTGCTCCAGGAGGAAGCAACAGGTGATGGGGGAAAGCAGAAGGGAGATACGGAAGAGGCCAAGTCAGGGTGGGGTCTCCACAAAGCCTCAGCTTAGCCTGATCCTGTGGGGAGCTCGGGAGCATAAATTTTGCCTCACAGCTCGCCTCAACTCATCAAGGCAAAGAAATCGAGCTTTCACACTTCTGAACCGGTCGGTTGATAGCCAAGGGTGGTGCCCAGGGTGTAGTCTATCTCCTGGTATCTCAGCACTCTGGGTTTGCAAGCAGAGCAGTGGGCAGCCTGGGAGCAGACTTCCAAAGACAGCTCCAGGTGCAGCTTTGAGGAGCAAAAGTTCAAGGAAGCCAGAGGATGTTCGCACAGAATATGCCAAAAAAAAAAAAAAGTGAAGGGAATCTGAACAGGGCATTGATGGTGCAAATCTGCTGAAAACCTGGCGATCTGGTTAAAATGAACAGCCCCATGTAATTTTTTCTGGTCTGCAAGTGCTAGATCCTGTTTATACATCCCTAGCTTCCAGGGGCTGGCAGAAAGGGACCAGCATTGGAGAGCCTCTCCTGGGAGCCGGAAGCTATGACATGACTCAAGGGGGCTTTATTCACGCCAAACCCTTGCCCACGGTTCTTGCTGTTCACGCTCCTTCCATCATGAAAGGTTTCGGGCTTCTCTCCCTTCTCGTGATTTATGTTTCAACAAAGGTCGTTCATACAAAGAACATCTGTAGATCAAATCCACTGGACTTCATCAGCTCGGGGATGCTTCTTCATGTCTACCTAAAACTGTTCTCCTCTGAGCAGTAACATGTCTCCGATATTCAAGAATTTCCGAACCTTGTTTCCAAAATGCTCCCTGCACCTGAGATTTTTGTAGAGAGGATCTGTCATTTTGTTTGATGATTTGCATGGCCCATGACCCAAAACACACCGGAAAAGAAAATTTCCTCTCCTTGGCAGCACCGAAATTTTCTATTTTAGGGTGTTTATTAGTCTGCTAAGGCTGCTGTCACCAAGTACCATCAACAGGGTGGCTGGTACAGTAGAAATTTATTCTCATGGTCCTGGAGGTTGGAAGTCCAAGATCAAGGTGTCAGCAAAGGTGATCCCTTCTGAGGATATGAAGGAGGGTCTGTTTGCTCCTGGCCTCTACCCTGGCTTCTGGTGGGTTGATTAGCAATCTTCAACATCCCTTGCCTTGCAGATATTTCACTCCCATCTCTGCCTTCATCTTCACATGGTGTTCACGCTGCATGCATGCCCATGTCCCATGTTCCCCTTTGTAGAAGTACAACAGTCATACTGGATTGGGGGCTCGCCCTGCACCAGCATGACATCATCTGATTATATCTTTAGTGACCCTATTTCCAAATAAGGTCACATTCTGAGGGACTAGGGGTTAGAATTTCACAATGAGAATATCTGCAAAATACATCTCAAGAATGTCTTTTTTTTTTTTTTTTTGATCATGCTGTCTTTGTTGCTTCATACAGGCTTTCGTCTAGTTGCAATGAGAGAGGGCTACTCGCTAGTTGCGTTGCTTGGGCTTCTCACTGCGATGACCTCTCTTGTTGTCGACAGGCTCTAGGGCACTCAGACTCCAGTAGTTGCAGTACATGGTTCAGTAGTTGTGGTGCATGGACTTAGTTGCCCTGTAACTTGTGGAATCTTCCCAGACCAGGGATCAAACCTGCACTGGCAGGCAGATTCTTAACCACTGGACCACCGGAGAAGTCATCAAGGATGTCTTAAAGTCAGGCAGGGGCCATCTTGTGTTGTCAGAGATGGTGTCAAAGCAAAGGATGGAGGGAGTGATTTCACTTGGGTGGACAGTGGGAGGGGGAAGGACAACAGGTGAGGTTGACCAGTTGGCTATGGAGAGCACACGCCAGCCTCAGCCCACAGGTTCTAAGGGGAGTGGCATCCAGGTTCTCAGATTCTTTGTGCACCTCTTCTATCTACTCAAACCCACCTCTTACCTCTGCCACTGATGTGGAGACTGGTTCACCAATGAACAACCTAAAAGTGGGAGGCCAGTTAACAGTCATGAGGTCACTTTGACCAGTGGCAGATGGGAGCCAATGGAGAAATGCTTCCTTCCTTCATGTCATGCGCAGATGCTCTGAGAGGCACTCCATGAGGCTTCCTTGGTCCTGCAGCAACCGCACCAGTTGCCTATGCATGCGTGTGTGCATGCTAAGTGGCTTCAGTCGTGTCTGACTCTTTGCAAACCCATGGACTGTAGATTGCCAGGTTCCTGTGTCCATGGGATTCTCCAGGTAAGAATACTGGAGTGGGTTGTCATGCCCTCCTCCAGAGGATCTTCTCGACCCAGAGATTAAAGCCATGTCTGTAAGCAGCTGCCTGTAGCCATGGCCAAATCAGTGACACATGCCCACACTGGCTCTCCTTCTTTCCCTGCCCCTCATTCCTCCTCCCTGGCATCACTTTCCAAGCCAAATGCCTGTACATGAACCCTTGCCTCAAGCTCTGCTTTCAGACACAGGCTGAGACCACAGGGACAAGGGAGAGGGCTTCTCTCTGGTGCCATCTGCATGTCCCTCTATGAACTGATGAAGCTCTTGGAGGAGAGAACTGGTGAGAGGAGAGAGGTCCGGCGGCCGTATCCAGTCCCTGAAGGCAAGCCACTGACCACAGCTTATCAGGGGCTCAGGAGCATCGGTAAAAGCCCTCGGGGCCACTGAAATAGGAGCAGCTCTATTTCCTAAAAGCCTCGATGTGTTTCACAATTATCATATGTAAGTTGCTTCTTCCCTAAAACCCCTTCTCCTCCAAAAATCAGAACTACTCTCTGTACGCACCAGGCTTCCATGGGGACTCCAATGGTAAAGAATCTGCCTGCAATGCAGGAGACCCAGGAGACCCAGGATCAATCCCTAGGTTGGGAAGATCCCCTGGAGAAGGGAATGGCTACCCACTCCAGTATTCTTGCCTGGAGAATCCCAGAGACAAGAAGAGTCTAGTGGGCTACAGCCTATGGGGTCGCAAGAGTCGGACACAACTGAGTACCTACCACTTTTTCTGTACTGACTACTTCCAAGAGCATCATCCTTCTAACAGCAAGGGCTCACAGTCCTGCAGCCAGGGCATGAGATTTTGAAGCCTCACTGACCAGTGTGTGACCTTGGGCAAGTTCCTTTGATTCTCTGTGCCTCTGTTTTCTCATCTGTAAAATAGGGATGTTACCAGGGCAAGCTTCAGAGTGTTGTTGCAAAGTTCATGTGAGGCCAAGGCCTGCCAGGCGATTTCCTGTCTCTCCTAGCTCCTGGTGAGCATGCAATAAATAAAAACAATTTAAGCCGTTTCCATGGAGAGGGTTAGTGACCGGAAGGGCACAGAGGGAGTCTCCGGAGTTGGGGGAGGGGCAGCTGGGAATGTCTGCTTCTCCATCTGGTTGCTGGTTCCATGGGTGCCTTTAGTTTGGGCCCATTCAGTGTGTTGATACATGCATTCTGCTGTGTGTATGTTGTATTTTAATAAGACACTGAAAGCCAAAAATAATATAAAATAAAGACTTGCATGGCGGTCCAGCGGTTAAGACTTGGCCTTCCAATACAGGGGGTGTGAGTTTGATCCCTGGTTGGGGAGCTAAGATCCCCCATGCCTTGGGGCCAAGAAAGCAAAACATAAAACAGAAGCAATATTGTAACAAGCTCAATGAAGACTTGAAAAAAATGGTCTACATCCAAAAAAAAAAAAAACTAGATAAAATAAAATAAAAAATAACCCGCTGCTGTTGGTAGTAATGTTACTGAACCCAGCCTGCAGGAGATAAAGGGAGAATTCTTGGCTTGAGCAGAAATCCCAGTGGCTTTGCATTGGGCCCATGGAGCAGCAGCCCAACCCTCCAGTTAGGACCAGTTCCCAGATGGGTAGATCCTGGGCTCTTTGCTGGTTGCATGACTTCACATCTCCAGATCTCAGTTTCTCCACCAATCAAATGGAAAAGCAATGTGTGCTAAGTCGCTTCAGTGGTGTCCAACTCTTTGCAACCCCATAGACTGTAGCCCCCCAGGCTCCTCTGCCCATGGAATTCTCCAGGCAAGAATACTGGAGTGGGTTGCCATTTCCTCTTCCAGGAGATCTTCCCGACCCACGGACCAAACCTGCATCTCTTACATCTCCTGCATTAGCAGGTGGGATCTTTATCACTAGCACCACCTGGAAAAGCAATAATCCTTGCTGAATTTCAACATCTTGTGTGGTTCTCCATTTTACTGATGGAGAAACTGAGGCTCTAAATAAATCATTAAAAATCAGTAGGCACTGGGACTTCCCTGGTGGTCCAGTGGTTAAGGCTCTTCACTCCCAATGCAGGGGGCCCAGGTTCAGTCCCTGGACAGGGAACTAAGATCCTGCATACTGCAACTAAGACCTGGCACAGCCAAATAAGTAAATTAAAAAAAAAAAAAATTAGTAGGCACTAAAGCTTTGGAGAATATGCAGACGCTCAGTCCCTCCAAGATCTGGCTCTAGGAATACCAGCGGCCCTAATAGCGGCAACGACAGGTGGCATTTATGAGCTCAAACTGGGAGCCAGGCTTCTGTTCTAAACGCTCTTCCTTTCTCATCCCATTTTGTCCTCACACTAATAATCCCCATTTTGCAGAGGAGGAAACTGAGGCATGGAGAGTCAAGGTCCCAGAAGCAAAGCCCATGCTCCTAACAGCTCCTGCAGCCAAGCCCTCGCGGCTGGGTGGGTTGTTCTTCGCTCCCGCCCTCCGCCCCGCCGGCCAGCCGACACTCCCCCCGGCCTTCCTTCCCTCCCCCATCAGTGCATTTAGCCAGGCTGGGTCCTAGCCAAGTCTCCGCTGTCACAGCGTTCTCATCTTTGATCACCAGTCAGCGTTCTTGAAGTGCCGAGTCTCCCAGATGTTGGGCTGATCAAAGGCAGCTGTTGCCCAGGACCCTCCCCAGAGCGCAAGATTATAGACGCGCACGGAGGGGAGAGGCGGGTGGACACGAGGGACGCACACGTGACGGAGTGAACCGAGCAGCCCGCGGGGCGGGGCTCAGCGGGGCTAGGGGGGACCCCTGGCCACTGTCCCCGCAGGTCTCAGAAGGGCCCGGCGCTGAGCAGAGATGTCGATGCTGGGGACAGATGGGCGATGGGCTTAACTCTGAAAAGGCAGAAGCTTCAGGGGCCCGAACCTCCGAAGCAGATCAGAGGCAAAAAACTTCAGAGATTAATGTGGAGGTTGCCAGTAGATATTATAATGACAGTAATTCCCTGCAGTTACATGACTCGCTCCATTGACGCCATCTTTTCTTGCAGGTCGTCGAGAGCTGCATTCTGTGTTTACAATTAATTAAATAAAACAGAGCATGAAACAGCATGTACCAGATAGTCCTATGAGGTTTTTTTGTCTTTGGCACCCCACTCCAGTACTCTTGCCTGGAAAATCCCATGGATGGAGGAGCGTGGAAGAATGCAGTCCATGGGGTCACCAAGAGTCAGATACGACTGAGCGACTTCACTTTCACTTTTCACTTTTATGCATTGGAGAAGGCAATGGCAACCCGCTCCAGTGTCCTTGCCTGGAGAATCCCAGGGACCGGGGAGCCTGGTGGGCTGCCGTCCATGGTGTCACACAGAGTAGGACAGGACTGAAGCTACTTAGCAGCAGCAGCATAGCAAGAGAGTAGAGGCGCCTACACTAGAAAATTTACAGTGGTCCCATCTGGGTTGGAAGAAAACACTTACTTTTCATCTTCTTTCATCAGTTCAACAAAATGGATGGGCGTATTCTCAAGGAATAGTACCTAAGATTTAGTAAACGTTTGCTGGATTCCAGAGACTGGTTTATATCTATTTTCAGAGTTAATATATGCCATTTTTATAATAAGAATTTTGGAACTTAAGCAAATATAAAATCGTGTCGCTACTTGGATAGCAATTTCCTAGAAGATAATATAACTATATAGATGATAAGTGGACAGATGATAAGGGCTTCCCAGACGGCTGAGTGGCAAATCATTAGCCTGCAATGCAGGAGACCTGGGTTCGATACCTGAGTTGGGAAGATCCCCTGAAGGAAGAAATGGCAACCCACTCCAGTATTGTTGCCTGGGAAATTCCATTGACAGAGGAGTCTGGCAGGCCACAGTCCACGGGACTGCAAAGACTTGGACACAACGAAGTGCACATAGAGACAGATGATAGATAGGCAGATAAATGGATGGATGGGTCGATGGATACATAGACAGATAGGTAGGTAGACAGAAAGATAGGCAGATAAATGGATGGATGGATGGGTGGATGGATAGATAGACAAGATATATCAGGCTAGAAAAAAAATGAGCTGAAATACACAAGGAGCCCCCAGAACGTGGCAATGTGGCAGGTGGCAAACCCCATCTCCCCACCTTGTCGCAGTCTCTGTTTCCCGTGAGAGAAATAGAAAGGTATGCTGTGTTAGAAAAGCTGTGTCCCCATCCTCAGAAACCCCAAGACCACAAACTGAAAATTAACTCCAAACTCATCACTTCCTAATTGTCTTAGTACATCTTGCTGTTATACATGTTCTTGCGGTTACTTCTACCTGGTGGAAATTTTTTAATTATTAGTTTCATTAAATCTTCACCCTTTAAAATTTTTATTTATTTATTTAACTACACCACACAGCATGCAGGATCTTATGGAACACATCCCCCCCTCCCCTGCCCCGCCCCTGCAGTGAAAGTAGAGTCTTAACCACTGGACCACCAGGGAAGTCCCTGGCTGGTGGAGATTTTATATAGTGGGGTGCTACTGTGCATCTCGTCCCAACTCCACATGCAGTGACATTGGTACACACCAGGCACTAGGGACACACACCATGGTAGCTGGCACACGCTACGTGACAGGGTTTTGGTTTTTTTTCCCCAAGAGCCATTGTGAAATGTTTACCAGCACACACTATAGTCAGCGATAGAGCCAGGATTCGAAATAGACAAGCACAGAACCTGTGCTCTAACACCTTCATTGAATCGCAGTCACCCCCGCCCCAGTCAGAGTTCCACACCGTGACCTCTAAGCCTGTTTTCTAGGCCTATGGTGCTACATCTTCCAGGAACATAAAGAAATAAAAGGCAAGTTTCAAGTAAGCAGAGAGAAATCATTCTATGGGGAATGAAAAGTACATGAATTGCATCCTGTTCTATTGATGCTGCAGGCTTTCAACAGCGGTCCCAGCCCCGACCCCAGCCCTCTCGGGGGGATGGATGGCTTTTGTCACAGCTGAGAACTGCCCGATGTTTGAGAGGATTGTGGAGCATGGAGGTGTGCCAAGGAATGTGCAGAAGAACCCTGCAAGAGAGTTATTTCACAGATGCCCCATGGCACATGTTTGTCCATTCAAATATATTTAGGAAAACTCAGCCACTTGATTTTTCTCTTTCCCCTCATCAAGACCCACCCAAACATCATGTGAATCCTGAGCCCTGAGAATAGACAGGTGAGCTGAAGCCCACACCTCGTTCTTCCTCACTAGGTATTGTATCTGCCTCCTGTCCCCAAATATTTCCTAAGACGTAAGCGCAGCTGTAGAGAGGTCGCTGCTGCGTAGTTTGGAACACGAGAATGATGTCCTGGTGCAAGCAGCTGACTTCACAGGGTGCTGGGAACCATGTGTGGTCGACGGGGGTTGAAATTAGATCTACCATACCACTTTCCTGCCCCAGATCTTGATGGGGTAGCCCAGAGCCCTTCGGTGAATGTTCAAACACCCCAGCAAAGTCGAGGTTCACTCCAAGCATCTCAGGCACTCAAATGCCATGTCCTTTCCGCTTCTCTGCTCAACACACACACACACACACACACACACACACAGGTTATTGACCATCCCTAGACGTTTATCTTCTCTGAGCTGCTTGGAGAGGTAAGGTTCTCCTAGTCAGAATGGCCATCATCAGTCTACAAATAACAAATATTGGACAGGGTGTGGAGAAGTGGTAGCCCTCCCACACTGTTGGTGGGGATGTAAATTGGTATAGCCGCTATGGAGAATAATATGGAGGTTCTTAAAATTAAAAAACAATTAAAACTAGAGCTACCACATGATCCAACACTTCCACTTCTGGGCACATATCCAGAGAAAACTCTACCTCAAGACGATATACGCACCCCAATGTTCATAGCAGCACTGTTTACAGTAGCCGAGACATGGAGGCAACCTAAGTATCCATCAGCAGACGAATGGGATAAAGGAGATGTGATATGTATATACAATGGAATATTACTCAGCCATAAAAAAGAATGAAATAATGCCATTTGCAGCAGCAGGGATGGACCTAGAGATTGTCAAACTAAGAAAAGTCAGTCAGATAAAGACAAACTTTATATGGTATCACTTATAGGTGGAACCTGAAAACGGATACAAATACGTTTATTTAACAAACAGAAGTAGACTCACAGACATAGAGAACCAACTTACAGTCACCAAAGAGGAAAGGGTGGGGGAGGCATAAATTTAGAATTTGGGATTTACAGATATACACTGCTATATATAAAACAGATGACCTACAAGGACCTGCTGTATAGCACAGGGAACTATATTCAATATCTTGCAATTACCTGTAATGAAAAAGAAGCTGACAAAGAAAATACGTAGCTGAATCACTTTGCTGTACACCTCAACATTATAAATCAACTGTATTTCAATAAAAATTTTAAATTAAAAAAATCTAACCGTCAAGCCTGGGATAAACACCCATCAAAACTGACTTTGACTCAATCAGAAGGGAGTAATTCTAGCATAAACAGCCAGGCTGCCCATAGCAAGCATTCCCTCTGCCCAGCCCTGCCTCTTCACAGGGCTGGACCACAGGGTCTCTTTCTCTCTCTGTTGCCACATGAAGAGTGTGAACAAGTGGAGAACAGGAACCGTGCCCCACAGACTTGCTCACTCAACATCTGCTGTGTGCCGAGTAGAATCCAGTCTCACTAGTGAATAGCTCTCTGTTCTTAGCTCAATCTGTGAAATGGGTCAATAAAGACACATGCCTTGTGATTTGGCTTAAAAGGAGCAATGCATGTGACGTGCTTAGCATGGTTAGCATAATCCATTAATAATCGGTAGTTTCTTATTATTATTTTGTGTGTTTTGGCTTTCTGGGCTCGTCAACTGAAAAAGGAGTTTTCTCCAGGATGGAAGGGAGATGAATTGGGCGGTGTCGAGGTACCAGCTTGGTAGCCCACTGCTCAGCCTTGATGCTCCGGGGCTGGAGTCTACCCACCCCTCCATCCTGCCCCCCCCCCCCCCCCCGAGAGCATGGGACCAAAGAGGAGGCTGATCAATCACCGGGACTTGAAAGGCCAGTCGGCTTTCATATACCTCGTCCTCCCAATGTTTCTCTTAGCTCCATGCTAACACCCGTTTGTTTAGAACTCGCAGCAAATACATCTCAGAGCAGACTTTGATCCCTGGCAGCTGTGTGAGTGAGGCGGGGTCCCAGGGGCAGACAGTCTGGAGAGGAGGCAGGCTGGCCTTGCCTCTCTCATGCCCTCTGGGCTTGGCACGTCATCCCCTAAGCCCCGCCCCAGCATGATGTCTTTGGAGGCAGAATCAAGGGCAAAAGCCCAAGCTCCAAAAGTCAGAGACTCTCGGGTTCAAATTCATCTCTGCCACTTTCCAGCTGTGTGACTGTGGGAAAGTCACTCAACCTCTCTGGGCACCACTTCCTCCACTATAAAATGGGCATAACCAACTGTAGTTCTTGAAGCCAGTAGTTTGCACAGGGATAAATAAGATCATGAATGGAAAGCACTTGGGGTGAGATAGGAGCTTAAGGAGCAAATATTTTGCCTCTGCTTGTGAGAAAGACAGCATGACATTGTAATTCAAAGCACAGGCTCAGGTGCCAGAGATAATCCTACTGTCTAGCTGTGTGACCTTGGGCAAGCCACTTTCCTCTTTTGAGCATCAGTCTCCTCATCCAGAAAGTGGGAATCTTACTATGGCCTCCCTAGTAGGGAAGGTTCGTATGAAAATAAACCAAGGCAGCACCGTAAAGTGCTCAGAACAGTCCTCAGCACATTGTGTACACTCAGGAAACATGACCATTGTCCTCGTGATGTGGAAGAGCAGTGTCAGGCGATGCTGTGTGACCACGGCCATTGCAACCACCTCTCTGAGCAGATTCCTATCATGAAAGGATGATGATAATAACATCATTATTATGATAATATTGTTATTTGATAATAAATAATAAATTTGTTATTATGATAATAACAAAGAACTCACAAATCTGAGTTCTTATCACAGGGGCACTGTGATAAGGCAATCCCACGAGGATAGATGGCACAATGGGTCACGGGTCGTTTAGGGTTAATTTCTTTTAAAATCAGGAGAAAAGGGGACTTCCCTGGTGGTCCAGCAGTTAAGACTCTGAACTTCCATGGCAGAGAGCATGGGTTCAATCCCTAGTCAGGGAACTAAGAACCTACATGCTGTGTGCTGCTGCTGCTGCTAAGTTGCTTCAGTCGTGTCCGACTCTGTGCAACCCCATAGACGGCAGCCCACCAGGCTCTGCCGTCCCTGGGATTCTCCAGGCAAGAACACTGGAGTGGGTTGCCATTTGTGGGGCAGCCTAAAAAAAATTTTTTAGTTATTAATAAAAATAAAGTCAGGGGAAAAAAATGAACATAATAGTAATGAATATAAAGCTGTGAATCCAGCCTGGGTTATATTTATCTTTATACCAACACAGTCATAAAATAGATATATGACTACTGCAATAATTATATGACTAGGTATAATGTTACATATCATACATGTATAACATATATATAACATATGATTGTACATGTGTGTATATATATAACGTGTGTGTGTATATATATATAACATGGTATGTATGATATGTAGCATACTTAGTCATGTAACTATTGCAATAGTCATATATCTATTTTGTGACTGCATTTATGAAAGTGAAAGTGAAGTCACTCAGTCATGTTCGACTCTTTGTGACCCCATGGACTGTAGCCCTGCCAGGCTCCTCTGTCTTTGAAATTTCAGGCAAGAACACTGGAGTGGGTTGCCATTTCCTTCTCCAGGGGATCTTCCTGACCCAGAGCTAGAACCCAGGTCTCCTGTACTGCAGGCAGATTCTCCACAGTCTGAGCCAACAGGGAAGCCACTACATGTTATACGTATACACTGTATGTAACATAAAATTATATATATAAATACATGTATCTTTTATTATGCACAGGATATATATATACACACACACATATATAGGGGCTTCCCTAGTGGCTCAGACAGTAAAGAATCCGCCTGCAATGTGGAAGACCTGGGTTCGATCCATGGATTGGGAAGATCCCCTGGAGGAGGGCATGGCAACCCACTCCAGTATTCTTGCTTGGAGAATCCCCATGGATTCTGTAGCGGGCTACAGTCCATGGGGTGGCAAAGACTCAGACACAACTAAGCAACTAAGCACGCACACAGCATACATATATAGAGATACATGTTTATATATATATATATACACAAACACACACATGTACGTGTAGATAGATATATATGTATAATTGTATTAATGGGGGGGAGCAGTCGTCTTACTGTGTCCAAGTCCCAGAGGAACTAGGAGTCCTGAAGTGGGCCTGATGCTGGCGTGGACGCTAAGGCTCAGCTAGGCTGGAAGTATCCGGGCAACTACATAGATCACACCTCAGAGATGTCCTCACTCCCCAAGGGACAGGGAATCTGGGACATGTATCAACCCACTTCGCTGGGTGAGAGTAATCACAAAAGCCTGCCTAGTGTCAGGGTGTGTAGGGCCTGAAGCTGTAGGAAGCTCTCGGAGGGGAGACAGGGCTGCAGAAGCAGTCTAGCAGGTGTCAGCGCCCAGGGAGTGTGGGCGGACATCAACGCCCTCTGATCAGAACATCACTGCTTTCAGTTTCTTAGGCATCTTCCCAGAAGTAGTCTATGCATATATAAGCATATGTATGTGTATTTGATATATTGTTACACAAGTGGTACCCTCATAAAAAAAAGATACATTTTTAAAAATGGATGCATTTATGAAGGCATCATCAAGACACTTGTTATAGTAAAAATAAACATGTATATACAGTACGGTCTTTAAACCAAAATGGAATTATACTCTACATACTGTTTGGAACACTGCTCTCTTCCTCTATTGAATATATATCGAACATCTTTTCATGGCCTTCTTTTTAGGAGTTAAGTGAATATCATTGTGTAAAAATATTTCAGAGTTTTAAATATTTTTTCTTAAAGTTTTAAACAATTCTTGATGGTTGGCCATTTCTAGAGCTTTGATTTTTCACTATTATAAACAACACATACTCAAAGCTTTAATACGTGGGTGAAATAACTTCCTAAAATAAGCTCCAAGAAATGCAACCACTGTGGAAAAGTCTTCTATGTGGTTTTGCACCACTTCTATGGAATATTATAGAAGGTCCATTTCCCAACACCATCATCAATACTGATTATTACATTTTTTTTTAATTCTTGCCAAGTCGGAAATAAGTTAATCAGTAAAGATATATTCCCGAAATATTCCAGAGGCACCATTGTGTGAAGTCTGTATGTTGTCCTGTGAAAGAGAGGAAAATCCACCAAATTGTGGGGCCCGTCCTGCTGCTGCTGCTAAGTCGCTTCAGTCGTGTCCAACTCTGTGCGACCCCATAGATGGCAGCCCACCAGGCCCTGCCGTCCCCGGGATTCTCCAGGCAAGAACACTGGAGTGGGTTGCCATTTCCTCCTCCAATGCATAAAAGGGAAAAGTGAAAGCGAAGTCACTCAGTCGTGTCCGACTCTTAGCGACCCCATGGACTGCAGGCTACCAGGCTCCTCCATCCATGGGATTTTCCAGGCAAGAGTACTGGAGTGAGTTGGGCAATCTGGGCTGCAGGGCACAGACCTGGCCGGCTGGTTACTGTTCATTGACTCCCAGTCCCGCCCCCTTATCCGTCCTTCACCAGCCTGTTGGACTCAGCCAATGGGAGGCACCATCAGACAATCGGAGGCGGGTCAAAGAGCAGAGAGGTCCCACCCACGCCCGGCCTGCACGGGTTCATGAGATAGGTTGAGTCTCACTGTGCCCATAGCTCCCCTTTAAGTAGTTCGTGATCGCCTCACTCCCTCTACCTCTTCACTCCTGCAGTAACAATATCTCTGTATTAGTCTCCTATGGCTGCTGTTAACAAACCACAAACTTAATTTAAAACAAAACACATTTACTCTTTCACAGTTCTGCAGGTCAGAAGTAGAAAACCTGGGGAGACTGTCTCACTGGGGAGACAGTGAGGTATGTGTTGAGTCCTGCTGCCTCTGGAGGCTCTGGGGAGGTTCTGATCCTTTCCTCCTCCATCCTGGGGGTGAGGGGTGCTGCCAGCATTCCTTGGCTTGTGGCTGTACCTCTCTCATCTTCAAAGCTACATCTTAAAATCACCCTCTGCTCCATCTCACATTGTTCATCTCCTCTATGGGAATCAAATCTCCCTCAGTCTCCCTCTTCTAGCTTCACACAGAAATCTAAAAACACTTAATAGCTGAAAAGACACTATTTTTTTCCCCACTATATTTTTTCTCCAATAAGGTAGTATTCTCAGTTTGCAAGGATTTGTTGTTGTTCAGTCGCTAAGTTGTGTCTGACTCTTTGCAACCCCATGGACTGCAGCACACCAGGCTTTCCTGTCTTTCACCATCTCCCAGAGTTTGCTCAAACTCTGAGTTGGTGATGCCATCCGAGCATCTCATCCTCTGCTGCCCTCTTCTCCTTTTGCCTTCAATCTTGCCCAGCATCAGGGTTTTTTCCAATGAGTTGGCTCTTCGAATCAGGTGGCCAAAGTATTGGAGCTTCAGCAACAGTCCTTCCAATAAGTATTCAGGGTTGATTTCCTTTAGGACTGACTGGTTTGATCTTCTTGCAGTCCAAGGGACTCTCAAGAGTCTTCTCCAGCACCACAATTCGAAAGCATCCATTTTTCGGTGTTCAGCCTTCTTTATGGTCCAGCTCTCACATCCATACACCACTACTGGAAAAACCATAGCTTTAACTATACAGAGATTTGTCGGCAAAGTGATTGCAAAGATCAGGGCCAGGATAGCTAATCGGCAGGGCCATTTCTCAGCCTGCCATGGGCTCCACTGTTGCAGCTCTGGTGCCTTTGGTCTGTCAACTAAAAATAATAGTCACAATCTAATAAGAGTTGAGAGTTATGTTTCACTCAGCAGGAATTTGGGGACTTCAGACCAAGAGAACTGCTCCGAGGGGGTAATGGGAGAAGATAGGTTATATAGAAGTTTTGCAACAAAGGGCAGATAGCCTGAATGTCAAAATAGTATTGCCAATTAAGGAAAATCAGTTATCTTAAGGAATTTAGCCTTTTCTATGTAGCTTCCCATGTGGCTCAATAGTGAAGAATCTGCCTGTTAACGGTAGGAGACACAGGAGACAAGGGTTTGATCCTGGGTCAGGAAGATGCCCCTGAAGGAGGAAATGGCAACCCACTCCAGCATTCTTGCCTGGGAAACTCCATGGGCAGAAGAGCCTGGTGGGCTACAGTGAATGGGGTCACACGGACAGATGACTGAGCAACTGAGCATGCATACAGACATGTATGGGAAGATGCAAGAGTCTGGGCTCACTGAAATCATGCCTTTGTTATGCACCTCAGCTATCTGGGGCCAGTATCCTGTGTTTCACATCCTGAGTTTCCTCGGAGCTCACCACTCAAGGGAGTAGATACAGTCTGATGGCTGCTGCTGCTGCTGCTGCTGCTAAGTCACTTCAGTCATGTCCACTCTGTGCAACCCCATAGACGGCAGCCCACCAGGCTCCATCCCTGGGATTCTCCAGGCAAGAACACTGGAGTGGGTTGCAATTTCCTTCTCCAACACATGAAAGTGAAAAGTGAAGTAGCTCAGTCGTGTCCGACTCTTAGCAACCCCATGGACTGCAGCCTACCAGGCTCCTCCATCCATGGGATTTTCCAGGCAAGAGTATTGGAGTGGGGTGCCATTGCCTTCTCCAGATGGCTGCTGCTGCTGCTAAGCTGCTAAGTCACTTCAGTTGTGTCCGACTCTGTGAGACCCCATAGACGGCAGCCCACCAGGCTCCCCCATCCCTGGGATTCTCCAGGCAAGAACACTGGAATGGGTTGCCATTTCCTTCTCCAATGCATGAAAGTGAAAAGTGAAAGTGAAGTCGCTCAGCTGTGCCTGACTCTTAGTGACCCCATGGACTGCAGCCTACCAGGCTCCTCCATCCATGGGATTTTCCAGGCAAGAGTATTGGAGTGGGGTGCCATTGCCTTCTCCACAGATGGCTGCTAGATGGCAGGTATTATTTCCTGAGTTCCCTCAGTGCTCACCCCTCACCTCCGGTGGTGGAATCACTGGTGGCTGGGACATCTTTTGTTTGCTGATGTGGCAGGAAATATTCCATTTATCAGATCCTTGGCATCTCCTAACCCTGCCCATGACTCTAGTCAGTCCCTGTATCCAATGTCTTCAAGACTTTCAGGGTCTTTTCTCTGCTTGCGACCGTGACTATCAGTGTCCTTTCTTTCCTTCCCAGACAGAACGTTCCCTCTTGGAGTCTGCATTTAGACAGCTTTCCTGCACTTCCTCTGGGTTCAAACCCATTTATGTATCCAGAAATGTTTACTGACAAACGCCAGCCGCGCTGTTGAGCAGGCTTCCACTGGCAAGGAAGCAGTGTTCTGTCTCCCTGACGAGGCGAAGTCAGGAATAAGCCCCATCCATTGTGACCAGGTTAGGCCCATATGTCTAGGACTCCTGCGGCCCAGTGGACCGTGTCCTTGAAACCTCCCACTTTGAATTCAGGTTCACAAAGATTTTCCGCCTTGTTCCCGCCGCCCTAAACGTGTTTGCACATGGTCCTCTGGCGCCACTTGCTGGTCAATCTTTAGAACTGCAGACAAATTTCTAAATGGGCAGCGCAAAGACTAGATGAGTAGAGAAGCCTCTTTGTTGATTAAGATGGGCTTCCCTGATGGCTGGGCTCGATCCCTGGGTTGGGAAGATTCCCTGGAGAAGGGAACAGCTACCCATTCCAGTATTCTGGTGTGGAGAATTCCATGGACAGAGGAGCCTGGCGGGCTACAATCCATGGGGTCGCAAAGAGTCAGACAGGACTGAGCGACTTTCACTTCCCCTGGTGGTTCAGTGGTAAAGAATCCACCTGCCAATGCAGGAGACGCAGGTTTGATCTCTGGGTCAGGGAGATCCCCTGGAGGAGGAAATGGCAACCCACTCTAGTATTCTTGCCTGGGAAATCCCATGAACAGAGTCCATGGGGGCTACAGCCCATGGAGTCGCAAAAAGTTGAATGCGACTAAAGCAATTTAGCATATGAGGGATCTTAGCTCTCCAACCCACCAGGGATGGAACCCACACCCTCTGCACTGGAAGGGAGAGTCTTAACTACTGGACCACCAGGGACTTGCCTCTTCTAGCCTGCTGGTTCCTCATCTAGTCTGATGGTGGCTGGATCACTCAGGCTCCACCTCAGTCATCTTGCAGAGTTTTCGCTTTGTGTGTGTTTCCACGTGGCTTCATTATAAGGACACCAACCTTTGGAATGAGGCCCCACCCTATATCTTAAAAGAATTCATCTTGAGATCCTTCACTTAATGACATCTGTAAAGACCTCAGTTAAATAAGGTCACATCTGCAGGTTCCAAGGATGTCAACATATCTTTTGCGGGGGCCCGGGGGTGGGATGGGGGAGAACATGATCAAACTCCTGGCAGGTGAGAACAAGGTTGGCACAGGTGAGAAGCAGAGAGTGGCTGGCGTGGCTGGAGCTGAGTGGAGGGGGAGCAGTGGTCAGTGGAGGGACCTCATAGGACCTTGAGGCCAATGTCAGGAAATGAACTAGCTTTTCAAGCCATGCCTCCTCGGTGATCCTCTTGGGCAGTCAGGTAGCTGTAACCGGAACGGTGGAGTGACCAGGCCGTGTGTCTGTCCTCCTGCAGGTTGACCTGGCCTTGTCCTCAGGGTGGGAGGGGCTCCCAGAGAGATGGCAACGTGTGAGCCCCCTATCATCAAGGCTCAGACATAGCCCCGCCGCTTCCACCCCGTTCTGTTCATCAGAACCAGTCCCCCAGCCAGCCTGTCCCAATGCAGGAAGGGGAAATGGGCTTTCTCTTGATGGGAAGAACTTTGAGTCTCCACACTGAGGATGGGGAGAAAAGAGGAAACAACCGAGGTCATCCTTACACTCGCTCCATCACAGCCGGATTAGAATCGTGGCTGTGTAACTTCTGAGCTATGACATTCATGCTTCCCTTCACTTCTTTTAACAGATAAACATGGATAGTAGCTAATTATCCATGGCTCAGGGGGCTGCTTCTCAGGTGGCGCTAGTGGTAAAGAACTCACCTGCCATTGCAGGAGACATAAGAGACACAGGCTTGATCCCTGGGTCGAGAAGATCCCCTGGAGGAGGGCACGGCAACCCACTCCAGTATTCCTGCCTAGAGAATCCCATGGACAGAGGGCTGGGCAGGTTACAGTCCATGCAGTTGCAAAGTGTCAGACATGACTGAAGGGACTTAGGAACAGCATGGATCAGGGATCCATGACCATGTCCAGCAAAATGTGGAGTTTCAGCTCTTCCTCTTCAATTTAATTACAACATTGCCTTTAAGTCCCTTCTTTGCATCTCAAACACGTTAATTGCCAGTTTTCAAGGCTCACTGCCTCCAGGAAGCCTTCCCTGAGTGCACGCTGACCCACCTGACCAGGGCACTACCTTTGTTAAGCCCTTCTAAACAGTCAAATAATCAATGCCTTAAAAGCCTTTGGGCATTACTGTTTTTCTTTAGACTTAAAATATTTCAAGCATCTGACCCATGGCCCTGAAAGAGCCCAACTTCCTCTTCAACATTGCATTTGGTAAATAAATTCAATTTAAAAAAAATCAAATTTGCACCCAGCAACAATTACCCCACCTCCCCCCAGCCATCCTGTCCTCCTTCCTAGAGGAAACTGTTACCAATTTCTCATCTATTCCCCCAGAGCTAGCCAAGCACTGGCTCAGCAAATATTTTCTATGAAAAACCAGGTGGCAGTCCATAGATTCGGTTTTGCAGGCATGTGGCCCTGGTCACACTGTCTCACCTCTGCTGTCGTCACACAAAAGCAGCCACAGACATGACATATGTGAACGTATTGGACTCGATTCCAGTACAATTTTACTGATGGACACACAGATGTGAATTTTACATTATTTTCATGGGTCACACACCACGGATTTTCTTTTGGTATTTTTTTCAACCACTTAAAAATGTGCAAACCTTGGGATTTCCCTGGAAGTCCAGTGGTTAAGACTCTGCACTCCCGATGTAGGGGACATGGGTTTGATCCCTAGTCAGGGAACTAAGATCCTATAAGCCACATGGAATCACAAAACAAAATAAAAATGTAAAAGGCGTGCAAACCCTCTTAGCTATGAAGTCATTACAAAAACAGTGACGGAACAGGCCAAACCCAGCCCAGGACACGGTATGTTGCCCCGCATTCAGAAAGACCCCCCCCCCCAGTTTTTTTCTACACCAAGGGCAACATCCTTCTACACCATGTTTTTTGCCCTATATAATATGCCTTGGCGATTATTCCACCTCTATAAATACTGATTGCATCAGTATTCATCCTTCTCTTTTAATTTTCAAAATATCTTTTTAAAGAGGTAGTTAATAGATTATTTTGAATCATTTTCAGTATACAGAAATGAGAGAAGATTTGAGCTCTCATGCACCTTGCATCCAGTTTCTCCTACCACGAACATTACTCTGGTAGGTTTGTCACAGTGAACCAATCTACAGTGACATATTGCGTTGGCCAAAAGTTTCATTGGGGTTTTTTCGTCACATCTTAAGAAAAACCTGAATGAATTTTGGGGCCAACCCCGTATTATTACTAACAGAAATCCGTGCTCTGTTTGGAGTTCCTCAATCACCGCCCTGCCACGTCCTTTTTCTTTTCCAGAATCTCAGGCTAGATGGTACATTTCAGTTGGTCAACCCGCAGCCTTCAGCTCCTCCTGGCTGTGATGGTTTCCCAGATGTCTCTCATATGGGTGACCTCGACAACTTGGAAGAGTTCCGGTCAGGGATCTTTGTAGGCTGTCCTCTCATTGGAATTTGTCTGATGTTTTTTTCATAATCAGGTGCCTCGTGTGCAAGAAATCAAGGGTCCAACTTTCTCTCTTTTCTCCATCCTCCAACCCTTCTGAGATCTCTCCCTACCACTGGCCCCTCCCTGCCAGGAAATGAGTTACTGTGGGGTCTAGACAGACTTCTCACTGCCTGAGAACTTTTGTGAAGGCAGTGTGATTGATGGGAGTCAGCTTAGATTTATCTGCCTTTTTCCTTTTTAATCCCCAGGTGCAATCAGAGAGGCCAGCCTGGTAGGATCCAGGTGCCCCTGGCTTATATCTGCTGGGAAGGAAAAAGAGGCAGCAGACGGAACAAGAAGGCAGGAAAGCAGGAAGACTAATAACAATGTTACAACGTAGCTGTTTATTAAATGCATCGGGATATACAGGTTCTTCCTTTCCTGGACATGTGGGGACCATATTTTTCCGGTCCAGAGTTGGGCCGTGTGATTAGCCTAGAGCATTCAATTTTCTTTTAAGACTTTTGAAAGGCCTTCTGATATGTGAATTGAGAGAAGGCTACATTTAGTTGCACATTTTAATAAAGGCAGTTCATGAAAATAATAAAAGAAAAGTACATGAAACCAGGCCTGGCTGGGCAACCCACACTTGCCCTCTCATAAAAGGCTAAGATCTCAGAGCTCCCTTGTAAAGCCTGCTCCGGCCGGGCCCCACCAGGTCTGTGGAGTGCAGAAAACAGCCCCCTAATTGTCATTTAATTAAAGAGCACTTTCATACCCATCAGTAAATAACTGTTGAATAAATTGAATGTCTTGGAAACACAGTGACCCGTTGTCACCTACTCTAGACGTGAGGGTCCATTTTTACATTGGGGTGTCTGTTTTCTTTGAAACGCACAGTATGTCTTATGTAGACAGGACATAAGACATGGAGAGGGTGAAATATGACCTTTGGAGTAACCTACTACCAAGCAAGTAAATCCTCAAGTAATAGGTTAAACAGACATGCCCACCTCCTACTCCCTAGAACCTGTAAACGTGACCTTACTTGGAAAAGGGTCTTTATAGATATCAACCAAGGAATCCTGAGAGGAGGCCATTCTAGATGTAAGACAGGCCCTAATAAACATGTGGACACCAAAGGAGGAAAGGGGATGGTGGGATGTTGGGAGATTGGGGTTGACGTATATGCACTACTGATACTACGGATGAAATAGGTGACTGAACCGACTGTGTAGCTCAGGGAACTCTAAATGCTCTGTGGTGACCTCATTGGCAAGAATATCCAAAGAAGAGGGGATACGTGTATACATGTAGCTGATTCACTTCGCTGTGCGTGAGTGCTCAGCCGTCTCCTACTCTGTGTGACCGCATGGACTGTAGCCCACCAGGCTCCTCTGTCCATGGGATTCTCCAAGCAAGAATACTGGAGTGGGTTGACATGCCCTCCAACCCAGGGGTGGAACCTGTATCTTCTGCACTGCAGGCGGATTTTTTACCACTATGCCATCTGAGAAGCCCCTCACTTTGCTATACAGTAGAAACTAACGCAATACTGAAAAGCAACGATGAGTGTGCGCTATGTCACTTCAGTCATGTCCAGCGCTTTGCGGTCCTATGGACTATATAGCCTGCCAGGCTCCTCTGTCCCTGGGATTCTCCAGGCAAGAATACTGGAGTGGGTTGTCAGGCCCTCCTCCAGGGGATCTTCCGGACCCAGGGATCGAACCCACATCTCTTTACATCTCTTGAATTGGCAGGTGGGTTTTTTTTTAACCATTAACATCACATAGGAAGCCCCCGAAAGCAACTATACTCCAATAAAGATTACTTTTAAAAGAAAAAAGATGAGCCCTACACCCAGTAGCAGGTATCCTCATGAAACAAAAGAGAGGGAGGTGGATTTGATTCAAACATGAAGATGGAGGCAGAGATGGAGTGATGCAGTCACGAAGCCAAGGTTCCCCTGGAACCTCCAGAAGCTGGGACACTCAGGAAGGATCCTTCCCCAGAAACTCTGGGGGCAGCCAAGCCCTGCAGACACTTTGATTTTGGATTTCTGGACTCCAAAACCGTGAGAGAAAACATTTCTGTTGTTTTAGGCCACTGAATCTCTGGAAATTTGTGGCAGGTGGTAGGAAACCAATACACCCCAAGACCCCATGTCCACTGGCAAAAAAATGCACAAGCTACAAAATAGAAATTGTGTTTTATTCAGAAGACTTACTGAGGACTTAAGCCAAGGAGCTTAGGGCTTCTCAGATAGCTCTAAGTCACTGTTCCAAAGAGGTAAGGGAGGAGCCAGGATACATAGGACTTTTTGACTGAAAAAAAAAAGTTGACTACAAATGATTACTGATAATCACAAAAACAGACATCTTAAATTAACAACTTTAGTGATTTTCTATGTATGGAAAGATGCAAGAGTCTGGGCTCATGCAAATTATTCCTTGGATATCTTGGCCGCCTAGGGTCAGGATCCTGTTTTTCTCCATCTTGAATTCCCCTCAGGGGGCACCTTTTGGGGGCAGCTGCAGTGGCTGATGGTTTGGCAGCTGCAAACACCGTCTGTTTATTGAACTGGCAGGCAATATTCCTTGTCTACACCTGTCACGTAATATAACAATATTTAACAGCTACACTGAAACCATAATCACAGAAAACTAGTCAATCTAATCACACTAGGACCACAGCCTTGTCTAACTCAATGAAACTAAGCCATGCCGTGTGGGGCCACCCAGGACAGGCGGGTCATGGTGGAGAGGTCTGACAGAATGTGGTCCACTGGAGAAGGGAATGGCAAACCACTTCAGTATTCTTGCCTTGAGAACCCCATGAACAGTATGAAAAGGCGAAATGATAGATACTGAAAGAAGAACTCCCCAGGTCAGTAGGTGCCCAATATGCTATTGGAGATCAGTGGAGAAATAACTCCAGAAAGAATGAAGGGATGGAGCCAAAGCAAAATCAATGCCCAGTTGTGGATGTGACTGGTGATAGAAGCAAGGTCCGATGCTGTAAAGAACAATATTGCATAGGAACCTGGAATGTCAGGTCCATGAATCAAGGCAAATTGGAAGTGGTCAAACAGGAGATGGCAAGAGTGAACGTCAACATTCTAGGAATCAGCGAACTAAAATGGACTGGAATGGGTGGAATTTAACTCAGATGACCATTATATCTACTACTGTGGACAGGAATCCCTGAGAAGAAATGGAGTAGCCATCATGGTCAACAAAAGAGTCCGTAATGCAATACTTGGATGCAATCTCAAAAACGACAGAATGATCTCAGTTCATTTCCAAGGCAAACCATTCAATATCACAGTAATCCAAGTCTATGCCCCAACCAGTAATGCTGAAGAAGCTGAAGTTGAATGGTTCTATGAAGACCTACAAGACCTTTTAGAACTAACACCCAAAAAAGATGTCCTTTTCATTATAGGGGGCTGGAATGCAAAAGTAGGAGGTCAAGAAATACCTGGAGTAACAGGCAAATTTGGCCTTGGAATACAGAATGAAGCAGGGCAAAGGCTAATAGAGTTTTGCCAAGAGAACGCACTGGTCATAGCAAACACCCTCTTCCAACAACATAAGAGAAAGACTCTACACATGGACATCACCAGATGGTCAACACCGAAATCAGACTGATTATATTCTTTGCAGCCAAAGATGGAGAAGCTCTATACAGTCAGCAAAAACAAGACCAGGAGCTGACCGTGGCTTAGATCATGAACTCCTTATTACCAAATTCAGACTTAAATTGAAGAAAGTAGGGAAAACCACTAGACCATTCAGGTATGACCTAAATCAAATCCCTTATCATTATACAGTGGAAGTGAGAAATAGATTTAAGGGCCTAGATCTGATAGATAGAGTGCCTGATGAACTGTGGACAAAGGTTCGTGACATTGTACAGGAGACAGGGATCAAGACCATCCCCATGGAAAAGAAATGCAAAAAAGCAAAATGGCTGTCTGGGGAGGCCTTACAAATAGCTGTGAAAAGAGGAGAAATGAAAAGCAAAGGAGAAAAGGAAAGATATAAGCATCTGCATGCAGGGTTCCAAAGAACAGCAAGAAGAGATAAGAAAGCCTTCCTCAGCGATCAGTGCAAAGAAATAGAGGAAAACAACAGAATGGGAAAGACTAGAGATCTCTTCAAGAAAATTACAGATCTGCCTCTTGAGAAATCTGTATGCAGGTCAGGAAGCAACAGTTAGAACTGGACATGGAACAACAGACTGGTTCCAAATAGGAAAAGGAGTACGTCAAGGCTGTATATTGTCACCCTGGTTATTTAACTTATATGCAGAGTACATTATGAGAAATGCTGGACTGGAAGAAACACAAGCTGAAATCAAGATTGCCGGGAGAAATATCAATAACCTCAGATATGCAGATGACACCACCCTTATGGCAGAAAGTGAAGATGAACTAAAAAGCCTCTTGATGAAAGTGAAAGTGGAGAGTGAAAAAGTTGGCTTAAAGCTCAACATTCAGAAAACTAAGATCATGGATCCAGTCCCATCACTTTATGGGAAATAGATGGGGAAACAGTGGAAACAGTGTCAGACTTTATCTTTTTGGGCTCCAAAATCACTGCAGATGGTGACTACAGCCATGAAATTAAAAGATGCTTACTCCTTGGAAGGAAAGTTATGACCAACCTAGAAAGCATATTGAAAAGCAGAGACATTACTTTGCCAACAAAGGTCCATCTAGTCAATGCTATGGTTTTTCCTGTGGTCATGTATGGATGTGAGAGTTAGACTGTGAAGAAGGCTGAGCACCGAAGAATTGATGCTTTTGAACTGTGATGTTGGAGAAGACTCTTGCGAGTCCCTTGGACTGCAAGGAGATCCAACCAGTCCATTCTAAAGGAGATCAGTCCTGAGTGTTCTTTGGAAGGAATGATGCTAAAGCTGAAACTCCAGTACTTTGGCCACCTCATGTGAAGAGTTGACTTATTGGAAAGGACTCTGATGCTGGGAGGGATTGGGGGCAGGAGGAGAAGGGGACGACAGAGGATGAGATGGCTGGATGGCATCACCAACTCGACGGACGTGAGTTTGAGTGAACTCTGGGAGTTGGTGATGGACAGGGAGGCTTGGCGTGCTGCAATTCATGGGATCGCAAAGAGTCGGACACGACTGAGCGATTGAACTGAACTGAACTGAACACTGACAGGTGATGCTCAGTAAATGATTCACGGTACCTGGCAGCCTGTCTGAGCCTCAGCCCATGTCTCAAAGACAGGCAAGATTCCCTAATCCTGCCCCCACTCACAGGGCCAGTTAAAAGCTGAATAATAATAAAATAAAACGGAAAAGATAGCTAAAACGATTTCTGCTTAAGCACAGTTCAAACACTGCTCCAGCCAGTCAATTCCCTGCCAATGTTACGAACGAGCGCCCCCTGCCGGCCTAGCCATTACGGTGTCTTACCCAGGCGCCGCCAAACAGCCTGCGCCTGCGCAGGATGCAAGCACTCAGGCCCGCCCCTTAGAGGGTGTAACTTCCTTGGGTAGGTCTTTGGCCACGCCTACTTCCGTAGAGGCGGGCTACGTCTCTAGCACGTGACTTTGTTCCGGCTTGCCAAAGATGGCGGCGCCCAGAGCGGTAGCGTGAAAGTTAGTGGTGGTAGTCGCTGCCTATTCGTGCTGAAATCAAAACAGTGGGACAGTTCGCCATGTCGCGACTGATCGTGAAGAACCTCCCGAATGGGGTGAGTACAGAAACTGGGTTTGAGAATCTGAAATTGGGACCCAGCCAGAAGTTGGAGGTTGGGAGGGAGGTGCCTGGGGATTCTTGAGGGGCTTTCTCTCTCGGGCAGGGTTCCTGGATGATTCCGCAGGATTGTCGGCAGATTCATTTGACGGCTGGGAGAGACGGGTAGTGCCTCTTAAAGGTTTTACATCTGGCCCCTTGGTACCCCAAACCTCTTTCCCAGGGAGGTGCTGGTCTCCACGTCGTGTCGAATGCCTTGCTCCCATAACCCCCTTGTTCGATCCCTTTTTTTTGTTGACTTCTGACTGAATTAGACACTGCATCTACATTCCTCTTCCATTTGGGATACTGTCTGGGAGAAAAATGGGGTGTAATTGGCTGGGTACCTGCGTTATAGTTCCCGGTTCTCGCCTTGAGGGCAGTAGGAATGAATAGTTTTAAGAAAACTGAGTGACTGTGAAAGGTTTTAAACCACTTAATTCCGTAAGTGGAAAGGGGTGGCCCAGTCATACTTGTCTCTGCCTAGAGCCCACAGAACCTGGCACTGTGGTAGGCATGCAATAAAAGCATCCCGAATAAATGTGAAAAGATAGCTGAATGTGTAGTGTCAGATGGCTAGATGCCTTCTACCCCAGAGGATTGTCTGTACGTATTTAACAGTGACCTTTCCTTGGGTGGAGAGGGCCCTCCACCTCTGGTGTGGCCAGTAAGCTCATTCCCCAAATACAAAATGTGCCATGTGGATGGCATGAGAGATCTGTACTCCTTAGAAAGAGTAAGAACATAAAGCCATTTCTGTTTCATTTTTGTGGTTTTTTACTTTACCTTTTTTTTCTCCGTGGCAGGTTGGGGATAATCACTTACCATATGATTATTAAAATTCAGTATAAAATGAGGAGCAAAATCTTTTTTTTTTAAGGGTCTTTAAAATTTTTTATATTTATTTGGCTGTGGGATCTTTAGTTGTGGCATTTGAACTCTTAGTTGTGGCATATGGAATTCAGTTCTCTGACCAGGAGCCCCTGCATTGGGAGCACAGAGTCTTAGCCACTGGCCAGCCAAGCAAAGACTTTTGTTCTGTCCTGTCCTCCATCTCCAAGAGTAACCATTTTTATGACTTGGCGTTTCTTGACAAGTTACTTATTTCAAAATCCTTAATGTCATCACACAGTAAGCCTGCATATTGTCAGCTCCTACTACAACTGTTTGTAACTAATTCTTTCATTTATCAGACAAGATATACAATAGGAAGAGATAGGCCATACTGAGAAGCAAAATGAGATGGTAGTTAGAGGGGAAGAAAGGGTCGCCATGCTAAAATCCTCATTCATCAGAGTGAGGCATCAAGAGATGCTGTCTAAAGCTAAAGGATGGATCAGTAATAGATGGGTTTTTTTAAGATTTTTATTTATTTATTTAGTTTTGACTGTGCTTGGCCTCCATTGCTGAGTGGGGGTTTTCTCTAGTTGCAAAGCAAGTGCTTCTCACTGCAGTGGCATCTCTTGTTGCAAAGCACAAGTTCTAGAACAAGGGCTCAGTAGTTGTGGTGCACAGGCTTAGACCTTCCACAGCATGTGGGATCTTCCAGGACCAGGGATTGAACCCGTGTCCCCTGCATTTCAAGGCAGATTCTTAACCACTGGACCACCAGGGAAGCCCCCAATAATTGGTATTTTTAAAGTAACCTATTTAGGGTAAATGATGAATTAAAAACAATAAATAACAGAGACTGGAAGGGAGGAATGGATGATGTAGGTTTCTTATCTTTCATAGTGGAAGTCAGCAGGTAGTCTTTGGGGGTATAAATAGGCCAGGAAACAAAGTTGAGAGCTGACTGTTGGGACATAGAACGGTGCTTATGAGGAGTCCTGAAAACAAGCTGTAAAGATGCTTACTCCTGTCTCCCACAATCAGCGAACACTGTGCGGTTTACCATGTTCCGTATTTCACACATCTACTGTGACAGCATTTGTTAGATGTTTGCATCGCAGCAGCTACTGTGCTGGGCTCCTGGCACAATAGGTCTCATTAACCTCCTAGCAGCCCACAGGCCTGCAGGATTCTGAGTCTTGACTTCCTCACTGATGAAGGGACTTGGTTAAGGCCACACACAGACCAGTGTTGGAGCTGGGTTAGAACCAGGTGCCAGCCACAAAGCATGCTCTGCCACTGCCCCGCCTAAGGGGAGGAATCCCGGGGTCTCGGGTTCCCAGCCCATTTTGTCCCTTTGGCTCCGAGGCCTCCCAGCTCCTCCCTCACCATTCCTGTCCTGTCCTAGATGAAGGAGGAGCGTTTCCGGCAGCTCTTCACCGCCTTTGGCACGCTGACGGACTGCAGCCTCAAGTTCACCAAAGACGGCAAGTTCCGCAAGTTTGGCTTCATCGGCTTCAAGTCCGAGGAAGAGGCCCAGACGGCGCTGAACCATTTCAACAAGAGTTTTATTGACACGTCCCGGATCACGGTGAGCGGGCATGGACCTCACCCCCACCTGCCTGTCGCCAGGGATGCCCTGGCTCTTTCTCTCCACACGCGAGACCAGTGCCTGGCCCCTTCCAGACCGTGATGCCTTTGGTCTTCCTCACCGTTCTCAGATCCTCGTGCTTGTTAATCCCCTGCAGCATTTGTAGAAGCGGTTTTCCCCAGAGTCTCTTGATTCCCTGCGTTGGGGGAGAGGAGCCAAGAATTTGTGTGTCTCCCAAGCTCACAGGTGATGGTGTTGCCGCTGCTCCCAAATGAGAAGCTCTGGTCTAGTGTTCACCCACTGCCCCTGGTCAGCACCCGCCTGTGCTGGGCGTGGTGGCAGGTGTCATCATCAGCCTCTCTGTCTCTCGCAGGTGGAGTTCTGCAAGGCCTTTGGGGACCCGACAAAGCCCCGAGCCTGGAGCAAGCATGCTCAGAAATCGAGCCAGTCCAAGCCGCCCCCAAAAGACAAAGACACCATCTCCACAGAACCTAAGAAAGTGCGTGGATGGTCACTCCCGGCCATATCCCGGGTGTCAGCAGAGCAGTCACCCCGGGAAGGCAGGGTAGTGGGAGGTAGAGGGATCTGAGAATCCCTCTTGGATGGTTCCCAAAAGCAGCCCTCCCAGGGCAGTGGGGTTCCATCTCCTTTCATCTCTGACCCTCACACCTGTGCCTTCTGTTTGCAGGACGACAAGAAGAAGAAGGCCGCAGGTGAACTGGAGAAGGTGGGTCTGTCTCGGTGGCCACGCGGAGGGTGGGCAGCAGAGACGGCCCTTGCCACCCATCTCTCCTTGCCATGTCTCTGTGGCTTCGTCTTTCTGTCCAGTGCCACTCTCCCCAGGACCAACCCCCCTGGCCCCCGGGAGCCCTCTAGAGACTGGGGGAACATGGCCTCAGAGAACGTGGTTACTCTCCAAAGAGTTAGCAAGGTTGAGCCCTCCCTGACCTACTTTGCCTGTTCTCTCTTCTTCCCGCTTCTCTGGCGCCCACAGCTGAAAGACGATAATGAGTTCCAGGAGTTCCTGTCGGTTCACCAGAAGCGGACACAGGTGGCCACTTGGGCGAACGATGCCCTGGACGCTGAGCCCTCGAAAGGGAAGAGCAAGCCAGCCAACGATTACCTGAACTTTGACTCCGACTCAGGGCAGGAGAGCGAGGAGGAGGAAGATGGGGAGAACTCGGAAGGTGAGGGTATGCCCCCCGCTATAGTGTGCGCCCTGCACCTGCCCACACCTGAGCACGAGTGACCTGGGAGATAGCAGATCAGATGCTGCCCCGTAGAGGGTTGATTATCCCAACCATGGGTACGTCGGACTTGATCGATCCTGGTCCCTTATCCAGTCAGTGGATTACTCGCTCAAGAATTGATTGAGCGCCTGCTGTATGCCAGGCAGTGGATGTAGCAGTGAGCAAAAGACGAGAGTCTGCTCCTATGGAGCTGTCGTCCTGGTGGGGAAAGAAACAGTAAAGGAATCAGACTGATTCCTTTATTCAGTATTCAGTAAATGATGTGAACGTGAGTGCCACAGAGAGAAAGCAGGAAGTGGGGGGTGGGAGAGGCCCCGGAGAAGGGTGGTCCTTGAACAGAGGCGGTGAGGGATGAGCCTCTGTCCTTAGAAGGGGCTCACGGTGTAGCCATAAGGGGCTCAGCGTGGTGAGTGCGGTGATCGAGGGGTGGAATCAACTTCGGTTGAAAGGCAAGGGAGTGAATTTGAGGTGAGTTCTATGACTGGTAAAGTCTCTGTGCAAAGCTGGGATCCAAAGGACTCAGTGGGAGTTGGGGGGACTCAGAGAGGGTGGAGGGTGAGGAGGGGCTCCAGGCAGAGGGAAAGGCGTGGCAGAGGAGTGGGAAGAGCAGGAGCCAGGGGGTGTCCACATGCTCAGGGCGGCTGCAGCAGAGGGGGCTGGCGGAGAAGCCAGTGAGCTCACCAGACCCCACGAGGAGTTTGGATTTCCCCTGAAAGAGCAACTGGGGTAAAACCCGAGCTCCTTGTTAGGCCTGGGAGCCACTGCCAGGTCTGGCTCAAGGAGTAAAAATCCTCTCTAGGGTCTCAAAAAGTCGTGAAGTCTCACACTTGGCCAGTAAGAGAGGCTGGTGAGAGAGCCCTGAAATTCTCCACGTGAAGTGTGGAAACTGTCAGAACACTGTCATTTCAGTTATTTATCCAAGGGCTTGCTGGGCACCAGGGGGGCTTGGCAGGGGCTCCTGGTCACCATGAGCTTGGCACCTAATGTGTCACACCACCACGCTGTCTGCCACCCCAGCCCTCTGGTTTGCTCGCAGCCATCACCAATTCCAGCCTTTCCATCTTTCCAGAGGAGGAGGATGGCCTCAAACCCAAGGAACCCAAGGAACCCAAGGCAGCCGTGCAGAAGGAGCTGTCCGACATGGACTACCTGAAGTCCAAGGTGGTGGCAGCTGAGTCACCGTCCTCAGAGGAGAGTGAAGATGAAGCTGTGAACTGTGAAGAGGGGAGTGAGTCAGAGGAAGAGGGTTCCTTTGCTGCCCCCGCCCAGCAGGACAGGGAGGTGGCCCCAGCCAAGGTGTGTGTGGATCTGTGAGGACCTGGGGAGGGAGACCTGGACCTCGCCTACCTTCCCTGCAGCCCCTTTGTGGGGAGCTTAATATTAAGGAAGGATAGTTCAGCAGCCTGGAGACCTGCCTTAGCTCTCAGCCCAGCTGCTTGCTTGCTGTGTTACCCCAAGCAAGCACACTCCCTCTCTGAATTTGGTTCCTTTTGCTAAGAGAGAGGCTGCCTGCCCCTCCAGAGTTGGGGGGGATGTAAACAAGCTGAAAAAGGGTCTTGAATATACTATACTTAGTATTCAGTAGGAAGGTAGTCGGGTGTGAGCCCACAGTCGGTAAGAGTAGATGAAATTAACTGAGCGTTGACTACATGTGAGGTTCAATGCCAGGCATGTTGTTTGTCACTGAATCTCATGGTAGTTGTGGGGGAATGGGGTTTCTTGTCCCATTGTACAGGTGAGGAAACTGAGGCCCAGAGAAAGGAAGTGACTTGCCCACAGGCATGGCTGGGTAGTGGTGGGAGTCAGGACCCAGATCCAGGTCTGCCAGGCTCTGGAGTCTAGATTAAAACGTGGGCACTGCCTTCCAGGACGGCCACCCCGTCTCCCACATGAGGGTTCTCTTTGCTCAGGACAGCGTCCCACATCCTTTGGGTCCTCATTCCCTCTTCTCCTTCCTCCTCTTTCTCCTTTCTCTTTTCCCTCCTTTCCTTCTCTGCCCCCTCATAATTGCTGCCTCCTGTTCTCTTTTCCTAAAATACATATTCAAAAGAGATAGTCAAGTGTGGCTAAGTCAGGGAACTGCGTTCAACTCCAAGCTCTGACCTGGAGCAGCCATGGGTCCCGAGGTGAAGTGCTTCTCCTCTGGCCTCTGACCTTCATGTGAGATGAGGCTCAGCGAGCCCTGGTCCCTGTGTCTGATTCCCAGGGCTCGCTGAGCCTCATCTTAGATGAAGGTCAACCCCCGTGCCTGAGTGTGCACTGGAACTCAGAAGTTGCAGGCTTCAGGGACGTATCCCACAACTCACGCAGGGCAGCGCCCCACAAAAGCACATGACTCTTTCTGCAGTGATGTTAGACCTGATTGCTCATCTACTTGGGATAATTGTAAACCTTAAATTGTGCGGGAACAGCTCAGAGCAGATTGCACCAGCAAATGAGTCCAAATCAGGGCAAGTTTTATTACCCAAGGAATTAACCCCCAAATTAGGTGTTTTTCAGAGCTGTTTCAATTCTAAAATTACAGAGGACATCCCGAACCTGTAACCTCTGTAAGACTGTTTTACAGATTCAGGAGGACGGCTGTGTCTGCGCAGTGCTTTGTGTGATGTCTGGCATAGAGTAAGCCCTGACTCCGTGGTGGCACATGTCACCTCAGGGCTCCTTCCATGTCTCTTGCCCCTCTGTGTGGCCTGGGGCCCCTGCGAGCAGACCCCCCGTGAGCCAGGCTGTGGTTCTGGCCCTCATCTTGGGGCCACACGGAGGCTTGGCATCTCCTCCGCCAGGCCCTGGCCAGACTCCGCATCCCTGGCAGGCACGATGCTCCGGGCATCGCCCGTTCGCCTAGCGGCAGGGGTTTCAGCACACTCACTGGGACGCCCAGGTCGGCTCCTCCTGCAGCCACACCTGGGACCTCAGTGCGATCATTTCTGCTCTCTGCCATCACTCAGACCGAGAAACCAGCCAGCCAGAAGGAACCCACCACCCCCCACACTGTGAAACTGCGGGGAGCCCCATTCAACGTCACAGAGGTGCGTGCCAGGAACCGGGTGAGGCAGGGAGCCCCTGGGGAGGGGGAGACAAAGCTAAGGGTGCCTGGAGCCTCTGTTTCGCTGGGGCTTCGGGGTCAGTTGAGGACTTGAGCTGTAGGGAACTGGGGGCCAAAAAGGCTGAGACATAGAATCTCGGGCATTGTCAGGCTCAGAAAACAGACGGCTATACCGAGACAGAGAAAGACTGAGCTCCCTCATTGATTATCTATACTAGGGGTGGGCAAACTTAGCTCTGCTAAAAATTTTTAAAAAGGGACCAGCTAGTAAATACCTAAGGCTTTGTGATCAGTCTGGTCTCTGTCACCACTATTCAACCCTGTTGTAGCAGAGGCAGCCCTAGATGACAGGCAATCCAGTAGGCATGGCTGTGTGCCAATAAAACTTTATTTACAAAAACAGGCAGCGGGCCACATTTGGCCTGCATCCTATAGTTTGCTGGCTTTGAATCTACACAAGAGAGAACACTTTGTAAGTTTCCCTCCTTATGAAAGTAGTATATGTTCAGTGTAGGAAGTTTTGTTAGTGTAGCTGAACAAAAAAGCAAAAGTGACCTATTGCTGGGATGACTGTAGAAATTGCCAACCCAACTGCCTGGAGAGAGGGGAGTGGTAACTAGAGAGGATCCTTGGATGCAGGACTAATGACCTCCAGGTCTGGTTACTATAGGCGGAAAGAAGGACCTTCCCAGGCAAATTGGAGCAGGCTCCTCCAAGCCCTACATCTATATCCCATTCACTGACAACCACTAATCAATTCTGGGTGCATCTTCGTAGAGATTTTTTTTCTTTGTATACAGACACTGACCTATGTCTTTTCTTTCTAAAATGCAGTTCTACAGCAGGAACTATTTTGAAACTTACCCCCCCATCATATTATGTCATAAATATTTCTGAATATTGAATATTCTGCTGCAACACCATTTTTCACGTTGCATGCTCTTCTTTACTTGGCTATGTCACGTCTTAGTTGCAGCACGAAGGCTCAGTAGTTGGGGCACATGGGCTTAGTTGCTCTGGGGCAAGTGGGATCTTAGTTCCCTGACCAGGGATCGAACCCAAGCCCCCTGCATTGCAAGGCCAGTTCTTAACCACTGGACCACCAGGAAGTCCCCTGCGTGCTTTTCTTTACTCTGGATGCACTGTGTTATATTCAGTGCTGCTGCTGCTGCTGCTGCTAAGTCATTTCAGTCATGTCTGACTCCTTGCAGCCCCATGGACTGTAGCCCGCCAGGCTCCTCTGTCCATGGGGATTCTCCAGACAAAACTGAGTTGTGTCGCCATTCCATCTCACAGGGGATCGTCTGGACCCAGGGATCAAACCCCACATCTCATATGTCTCTTATATCCAACCCCCTAAACTGAGACATGGGTGTTGTTTCCAGTCTTCTGCTGTTTTGAATAATGATGCAGTCAGCACATTTCTTGAGATCAGAGGTCAGCAGGCTTTTCTCTATCGACATCGGTGCACATTTTAGGTTTTTGTGGGCATATGATCTCTGTTGTGCTTTTTTTTTTTTTTTAATATTATAATCCTTTGAAAATGTAAAAGCCATTCTTAGCTTGTAAGCTGTGGGCAGTATTTGACCTGTGGGCTATTGTTTGCCAGTCCTGGCTTGTATAAATATTTTATACAAACACCTGCACGTACATTATTAAGGCTTGGATACAGAAAATCAGTCCCTCTCTGGAAGCTTGGCCAGTTTATGCTCTCTTCAACCGAGTATGAGAGTGCCTGTGAACCCTGGGCATCCCTCTTTATCAGTGCAACAGGTCAAAATGACATCTCATCTTTCTGAGTAATTTGTGGAACTCAGTAGTTATAAGAAAAAGATGGATTAATTGGCTAGATAACATTTAAAACTTCTCTAAGGCAACTTTGTACCATAAAGTCAAAAGGCAAACAGCAGGCATTTACAACACAAACAACAGACAGAACTCGTTTCTTTAACTTACGAACAGGTAAGTAGAAATCGGGAGCTATGGATGACCCGACAGAAAAGTAGAAGCAAGGATATCTTCTAAGAGAAAGAGTTCAAATGGCCCAGAAAGATGCTTGAGTTCACTGGTAATTAAAGAAATACAGACCAAATCTGTATTGAAATGGGGAACAAAAACTTTTTCTTCTCCTCACAGAAAAATGTCATGGAATTCCTGGCACCTCTGAAACCCGTGGCCATTCGAATAGTGAGAAATGCTCATGGGAACAAAACAGGTGAGGCGGGGGCTGTTTCCGGGGGGGCTGGAGAGGCAGGTTCCTGGACCAGAAGGTTGGGACAGTGGAACTGTGGAGGTGCTTTGAGGGTAGTCGCTGTTCTTCTCCTTGTGGCCCCATCTCAGTGAATGTGACAGTGCCAGGACGGAGTCTGTCTCCTGTCCCCGCCACGGGCATGCGGTGTGCGGCTGTGGAAGCAGGCCTGGCCCCCAGGCCTGGAGGCTCAGTAATGACTGTGGCCTTCAGCCCAGGGGCTGGGGACCCCCGAGGACTGAAAGTAGGAAGAGGCCACGATCAGATTCAGGATGGCCCCCTGCTGGTGAGAGGAGGGTCTGGGGCAGGGCCCGAGGAGGCAGGTGGGCTGGGCTGGGGGCTTTTGCAGTCCCCAAGGGGAGGGTCTTGTGACACAGACCAAAACCCTGGCCTTTGGCGCAAATTACGGCCCTGCCACCTGCTAGCCATGTGTCCGTGGACACATCCCTTAACTCAGGTTCCCCAACCCTGGACCACAGATTGGTACACGTCCACGGCCTGTTAGGAACTGCACAGCAGGAGGGCAGCAGCTGGCGAGCAAGGGAGGCTTCGTCTGTATTCACAGCCACTCCCATCGCTCAAATTACCGTGTTACCACAATATAACAGAAATAAAGTGCACAAGAAACGCAGCACCCCCCACTCCCAGTCTATGGAAAATTGTCTCCACGAAACCAGTCCCTGGTGCCAGAAAGGCTGGAGACCTCTGTCTTAGCATGCCTCTAGGAAAGTGGGGAGGGGAGGCCCCTCTGTGGCTCTCGGGGTTGAGGCCCCTTGAGGTCGAGGCCTCTCATTCTCAGAAAGACTCCTTGGAAAGGCACCTCCTTGTCTGTGCCAGTCAGAGCCACAGGCGGTCACTGTGCAGGTGGCCCCTCTGGTGCCAAGCTGGGCACAGCCCTGCCACCACAGACACTTGTCTGGAGAAGGCCAAGGAGCAGGCACTGGTCAGCGCGGGGTGAGGCTGGGAGGGAGGCCAAGATCGCCTATGTTCGTGACTCCTGTGGTCCAGCACTTTCGTTCCAGAAAGCCAGCCACAGGGTCAGAACTCTTCCTGCAGAGGGAAATTTGCCCTGGGGAGAGGGGAGTGGAAAGAAGAACCTGTGGGATTTGCCAAAAACTGTAGGTTTCCCTGCTGCTTCCCCCAAACACCTAGCACAGCGTGAGTGTTCCTCGTGGCGCCCACCAGTGTCTGCAGCCTGCGGACCTCACCTTTGTCGTGGTCCTTTGGCAGGGTACGTCTTTGTGGATTTCAGCAGTGAAGAGGAAGTGAGGAAGGCCCTGAAGTGCAACAGGGAGTACATGGGTAAGGATGCCCGCACGGTGGCAGGGGCTCTTGCAGTCAGTTACTCTGTAAGGTCACGTTAGGGGTCTGCTGTGCGCTGCCAGGCACTGCCTGGGGCACTGAGGACAAGGCCCCTGCCCTCCTAGGGCAGAGATCAGGCTGAGTCTCCTGTAGAGGAAACATATCGAGAGGGGGAGAGAGGCGGTAACCAGAGGGGCTGTGCTGTGGACAGATGCAGGCAAGGGTCGGGATTGGAGGATTTAAACAGGATCTTGTCTTCTTGGACCACGTTGAGCTGGTGACATTGGAGCAAAGGCTGGAGGAATTGAGGAAGCTGGCTCTGGCTTTGTGGGGCGGGGCCATTCCGGTACAGGGAACTTGAGGTCCAGACTTGGGAGGTCTCTGGACTCTCTACAAGGACGTGATCTCTGACCCCTCCCTGGTGTGGACAGGTGACTCAGATCCAGCCATCAACCCCTTGTGAGGACATGAGTTCTCTTAGAGAAGGGAGGAACCTAAGGAGTTTTGCTCGCAGCCCAGGTGGTAGGATTTATTGAGCGCCTATGTGCGTGTAGAGGGAAGGTGATGGTTGCAGTCTAATCAGCTGCTCAGAGCGATGCAAGGACGCAGCTGAGCGGCACCACCAGGGTGGGGCTGTCACCCGAGATGATTCCCAGGGCAGCGCCAGGGACCGGGCCCTGGAATCGGGAAGATGCAGCCCCGTGACCCAGGCCAGCTCCCGCAGGGCTGAAGCCGAGCTTGCAGGCTGAGTGACATTCAGGCCCGGCTTCATCTGGGGCCACCGCCCTGGTGAGCAGAGCCTGGCATGCGGTGCCATCCCCAGCCGCCTTCGCCGTGGCCTCTGGAAGGCAGCAGCAACGATGAATCTGGAAGCTGGGAGGTTCCGGGCCTCCCCCCGGCCGGGCCCTGACGACCTTCCCTTGCCCAGGTGGACGCTACATCGAGGTGTTCAGGGAAAGGAATATCCCCGTGGCCAAGGCGCCCCTGAAGAATGGTGCCAAACCCTGGCAAGGCCGGACACTTGGGGAGCACGAAGAGGAGGAGGACCTGGCCGACTCCGGGAGGCTCTTCGTGCGGAACCTGCCCTACACCAGCTCTGAGGAGGACCTGGAGAAGCTCTTCTCCAGATACGGTAGGGTGGTGGCCTCCGGCTCACTGCACGCACCCAGGGCAAGTGGCCTGAGTCCCTGTCTGCCTAGGCTTAACCTTGGCCTGACGACTTCCCTTGCTGGTCTCAGTTTTCTCATCCATAAATTGGGCTTCATCATCTCTGAGCTGCTATCAGTCAGGTTGTAGGTAGAGGAGCTCGAAGTCCTAGATAGCATCACAGCCACCCTTTGTGATCTGAACCCAGACTCCCTTAGCCCTCACTCATTAAAACTCAGAATTGACGGGGTTGGGTATGGTTTTCTGAGATATCCCTGGTGTCCAAACTCTGACTTTGGTCTTGGAAGCCCACTCACTGTGTGTGCGAATATGAAGTGCTCTCCAGTCTGAACTCTGCTGTTTAAATAGTCCTCCTGTTTAGTTCAGCAGCCGCCTCAGCTCCACGCTCTCACTGGTTAAAACCCCTCCCCTGACTAGTGCCCAGCATTTTCCTGCCCGGAGCTCACACCTGGCCCTGGCCCATGGGACACTGACGCCCTTCCTGCCCGCAGGTCCCGTGTCGGAGCTGCATTACCCCATCGACAACCTGACCAAGAAGCCCAAGGGCTTTGCCTTCGTCACCTTCATGTTCCCGGAGCACGCCGTGAAGGCCTATGCCGAGGTGGACGGGCAGGTTTTCCAGGTGATGGCCTGTGGGCTGGCAGACGACTGGTGGGCCCAGGCGGTGGGAGGAGGCCGTGAGTGTATGCACATGCGCGTGTGCAGGCACGGACGTGCAAGGCAGCTTCTAGGGACACGCACCTGATGCCCGTGAAGCCACCTCCTGATCTGAGCTGCTGGGAGGGTCCCCCCACCCCCACCCCCACCCCGAGGGCAGGGTCTGCTCAGTTCTGGTCCCTGATTTAGTGCCTAGAGGAGCGCCTGGCACATAGTAGGCCTTTAAAAAGTGTTTGTGGATTAAATGAACATGCTCTCCAGCTTGAGAAATACCACTTGGAGGAGGAGTAAGGAAGGAAAGGGTTTTGAACCGGGCATTGAAACGGCCACAGTATAGAATGTAGGAAGCTTCTCTTTCCAAGTAGCATGCTCGGTGCACGCGCCTCCCTTTCCTATCATTCATTCACTCGTTCATGATCTGTTGATCCCCTGCAGGCGCCAGGCCGGACCTGATTCTTGCCCGCATGGGGCGCACATGCTCACAGGGACAGGGTAGGGTGGAGAGCCTACAGGCGTTACTTACAAACTGCGCAGCGTGCTCTTTAAGGCGGCATCAGACCCCTGTGCTAACCTCGTGGGTGTTCTGCCCGAGACTCCCGTCTTAAGACAGAACTCTCAGCGCTGGTCCAGCCCCCGCGTGGAGAGGCCAGCGTCCCCCAGGCAGGATGTAGAAGCACTAGCCCCCTGCCTGTCCTCACCTCCTTCCTCTCGTCCCCACTCCAGGGCAGGATGCTCCACGTGTTACCATCCACCATCAAGAAGGAGGCCAGTGAGGATGCCAACGCCCCGGAATCATCGTCCTACAAGAAGAAGAAAGAGTCCAAGGACAAAGCCAACAGCTCCAGGTCCATACCCGCCTCCGACCCGGGCTTCCCTGCCCTCGTCCTTCCTCTCCCTGCCCCCTGGGCTCCCGGCTTCTCGTGGTGACCTTAGCCCCTCATCTGTAACCTTGTTGCACCTCAGTTTCCCCATCTGTAAGATGAGGAGAATCAGAATCAGTGGTGCCTCACTTTCATGGTGTTGTAAGGATCAAGTGAGTTATTGTAAGTGAACCACTTGGTCCCTGGTGCGGAGTGAGTGCTTGACGGACCTGAGGGGGTGTTAGTATCATCGTGACTCCGTTGTCTGTGGGCCCTGGGGGTTTGGCCTGCACCAGGGAAGACTGAGCAGAAGGAGGCTTTGGGGACTTAGGGTGGCAGGCCCAGGAGCTCCTTTCTTACAGGCTTTGCATCTGAAAAGAGCTTCCCCTATTCACCATCCGTCTGATCTCTTTGTCCTGCCTCAGCTCTCACAACTGGAACACGCTGTTCATGGGCCCCAACGCCGTGGCCGACGCCATCGCCCAGAAGTACAGCGCCACCAAGAGTCAAGTGTTCGACCACGTGAGTGGGCGCCCCGTCTGACGTGTCCCCTGCTCTGGGCAGGGGAGGGGGTGCTCTGGACCTGCTCTTGGGGAGTGGTTCTGGGTGGGAAGGCAGCAGGGCCATAAAGGGCAACAGTCCAGCTCTTCTTGAACCTTCCACCAGAGGAGGAGGTGAGGTCATTAACCAAGGCGCCCTGCATTGGGGTGATAACTTGAAAAAAGCTTCAGCCAAGTAGGGGGACAGAGTGAGAGCGAGCAGGCCGCTCAGGGGTGAGACATTCTAGCATAAATTGAACAGAGGGTGAAGCTGAGTCTGTATAGAAGCCCCGAGGTATGAATGAACTTGACATGAGACCCTTACGTACGAGTGGAGGGGTGAACATGGGGTCCTTGATTCACCCCGACAGACGTGGAACCCAGAACCATCAAGTCAGCGGGCATCCACGGGGAGCATCCATAGGGTCTTGCTCTATCCATGCCTCCTCCTCAGACTGTTAGGAGGTGTGACAGCTGACCTGTTGCCTGCCCAACAGCCGACAGGGCACCTTCCCTTTCCCTCCCGCAGGAGACCAAGGGCAGCGTGGCTGTGCGTGTGGCCCTGGGAGAGACCCAGCTAGTCCAGGAAGTGCGGCGTTTCCTCCTCGACAACGGGGTCTGTCTGGACTCCTTCAGCCAGGTGGGTGCCCTCAGGGGTGGGGGTCTCAACATCAAGGGACGTGGGCAAGGGTTGGAGGGTCAGGTCTGTCAAAGACGTTGACTTTGCAACTGTCAATTAAAGTAAGAAAGATCATTGGCTCAGACTCCTGGCCTGTCGGAGCTGGATGGTGTCTCTTGGGGGCTGATAGGCAAGAGTTTCTGCGCACAGGTTGGGTGTGTGTGTGAAAGTCGCTCAGTCGTATCTGACTCTTTGCGACCCTTTGGACTATACAGTCCGTGGAATTCTTTAGGCCAGAATCCTGGAGTGGATAGTAACCTTTCCTTTCTCCAGGGGTTCTTACCATCCCAGGGATCAAGCCACATTGGGGGAGGGTCCTCTACGTGCTTCTGCCCCACTACGTAGAGGTTCTTAGGTGTCTGGACAGTGAAGTCTTCGAGGGCCTGTTGTAACACCTGACGTCACCACCACACACCACGCCCCAACACACACACAACGTTTTACTAGGAACCTGAGGTCCGGGGGCAGAGATGGGAGGACCAGAAGGTCAGACAGTGAGTCTGTTGTAGGAGCCTGGACTCAGTCTCAGGGCTTTACACCCCCAATCTGCAGTTTCCTCAACTTCACCAAACCTTAGAGTTTCACCATAAAAGAATGGTTCAGATGGAAGGACGGGTAGCTAGTAGGAGGATAATTAAATGGTTGGATGGTAAGTGGGTGCATAGAAAGTGGGAATGATGGGTAGGGGCATCTCGTGGGTGAGTGGATGGATGAATTCAGAAAATGTGCTGGTCTAACGTTCACTAGGGCTTCCCAAAGCACTCTTTGACGTTTATGTGCTTTATTAATTCTTTCACCCTCATTACAACCCCGGGGAGGCAGCACCATGTGCTCCCCTTGTGCAGAATGGCCCATAATCACAGATTCACTCGTCTTGGGTCACGGTGGAGCTGGATTTGAATGCAGGCCCAAGTGTCCATGCCTCTTAACAGTGCGCTCTGTGACCTGAGTTACACTTAAACACCCAGTGGTGCCCAGCTTTCCCCCGCTGCCGATGGCTTCTGTCCCCTTCTCCTCACTCAACCCTCACAGCAACCGCGGGAGGCCTATAGCTGAAAGGTGGGTGTTGCCATTAGCCCAATTTGGAGATGCACAAACTAAGGCCCTTTAGAAGAAAACAGAAGCAAAATACTCTTTGACATAAATCACAGCGGTATCTCTTTGGATCTACCTCCTAGAGCTATGAAAATAAAAATAAACAAATGAGATCTAATTACACAAGAGCTTTTGCACAGAAGAGGAAACCATGATCAAAACAAAAAGACAAGCCACAGAATGGGGGGAAATATTTGCAACTGATGTGATCAACAGGGGATTAATCTTCAAAATAAACAAATAGCTCATGTAGCACAATATCAAAAATCAAATATCAATATCAGCCCAATCAGAAAGTGGGCAGAAAATCTCAGTTGACATTTCTTCAAATGAGACATAAAGATGGCCAAAGGCACATGAAAAGATACTCAGCATTGCTAATTATTAGGTAAATGCAAATCAAAACTGCAATCAGGTATCACTTGACACTAGTCAGAATGGCCATCATCAAAAAAATCTCCAAACAATAAATGCTGGAGAGGCTGTGGAGAAAAGGGAACCCTCCTGCTCCCTTGGTGGGAATGTAAATTGGCACAGCCACTGTGAAGAACAGCATGGCGGTTCTTTTAAAAACTAAAAATTGAGCTACCATACGATCCAGCAATCCCACTCCTGGGCATATATCTGGTTACTGCTGTTCAGTCGCTAAGTTGTGTCCAACTCTGTGACTCCACGGACTGCAGCACGCCAGCTTCTGTCCTCCACTGTCTCCTGGAGTTTGCTCAGATTCATGTCCATTGAGTTGATGACGCTATCCAACATCTCATTCTCTGCTGCCCCCCTCTCCTTTTGTCGTCCATAATTTGAAAAGATTTATGTTAACATTCAGTGAAGCACTATTTGCGATAGCCAGGACATGGAAGCAACTGAAATGTCCGTCAGCAGATAAATGGATACAGATGTCCACATCTAGACTGGAATATTACTCAGCCATGAAAAAGAATGAAGTCATGCCATTTAGAGCAACATGAAGGGACCTGGATTATCATACTAAGTGAAATAATTCAGAGAAAGACAAATATGATATCACCTACCCGTGGAATCTTTAAAAAATTATGTGAATTAACTTACAAAATAAACAGATTCACAAACTTCCAAGAAAAGCTTACAGTTCCCGGGGCGGGGGATGTGGTGGGGAGGGATAAATGAGGTTTTGGGATTGACACGTACACACACCACTGTATATAAAATAGATAATCAACAAGGGCCTTCTACTGGAGGGCTCCCCGGTGGTCCAGAGTGGTTAAGACTGCATGTCCACTGCAGCAGGAGTGGTTTTGATCCCTCGTTGGGGAACTAAGACCCCAAGTAGTGTGACCAAAAAAATGCCAAAAAGTACCTACTAGGGACTTCCCTGGTGGTCCAGTGGTTAGGCTCCATGCTTTCACTACAAGGCACATGGGTTCGATACCTGGTCTGGAAACTAAGATCCCACAAGCCACATGGCCAGAAAATAAACACAATTAAAAAAAAAAAAAAAAGGACCTACTGAAGAGCACAGGAAACTCGATATTTTGTAACTGCTTATATGGGAAAAGACTGAAAAAGAACGAATGTATGTATAAATGAATGACTTCACTCTAACCTGAAAACTAACACAGTGTTGTAAGTCAGCTGTGGTGGTGTTTAGCTGTACAGTCATGTCCGACTGTTAGTGACCCCCCAGGCTCCTCTGTCCATGGGATTCTCCAGGCAAGAATCCTGGAGTCGGTTGCCATTTCCTTCTCCAGGGAATCTTCCAGACCCAGGGATTGAACCCGCATCTCCTACATTGGCAGATTCTTTACCGAGTATACTCCAGTATAAAACAAAGGAAAAGAAAATAGGCCTAGAGGAAAAGCACTTGATCAGAGGTTTCAAATTAGACCCGTGGCTGAGTTGAGACTTGTACCCAGATAGACCCCATGCCTGGAATTCTTCCTGTTAATTTTTTCAGCTCTTGCACTCCATCTGCCATTCATTTTTAAGAAAATAATTTCTAACGTTAGCCAGCTCATGCTGAATCAGTTTGGTTATGTCAACTTGATAGACTCTTTTCCCGGAATGATCCATGAAATGGGTGTCGTGTCCCCGTGAAAGGTGATCAGCTGAGCCATAGCCGAGGGTATGTCTCAAGGTCGGACACCTGGTATCTTGGTTTGGGTTCTTCCAAAAGCCAGTTCAGAGACAGATTCAAGCGCAGGTAGTTCATTGAACAGAACACACAGGCAAGAACGGGCGAGGGGGCAGATGAGCCCAGTACAGGCTGTGCTGCTGGGGCGGCAGGCTGAGGCTTTCCCGGGGGGAACACTCACCCAATTCACATGGGAGTTGTCCCACCCAAGGGACTGGGGACGTACCAACTCCAGAGGACCATGGGCCGCTCCCACTCGGTGTTAACTCCTCACACTTGTGGCAACAGGTGATCTTCAGTTTCTGGCAGAGGCCCTGAGTGCAGGGATTCAGGTCCCGGCCCTGGCTGGAGTGTTCTGGAAGGTCCAGCTGTGGTGAGGCAGTGTCAGAATCTGCCTCGCCTCAGAAGTGGAGGGGCTGGAATTTGACCCGGCGGGGGAGGGGGGTACAACCCTGGAGCCCTCACCTTCATCCCTGCCCCTTATCCCCCTCCAGAGAGGGTAGGGTTTCCTGGGCCAGCTTCCTAAGGGCCTGGTACCCCAGGTCTCACGTGGGCGCCTGGTGTGGGTTTATCCACCCCTCACTTGCTGCCAGTGGGGGTCCAGTGAGTCCCTTCCATCGTCCCACCTGAGCTGTCCTGTCCCCCTCCCTGCAGGCTGCTGCTGAACGAAGCAAGACCGTGATCCTGGTGAAGAACCTCCCTGCGGGCACCCTGGCAGCTGAGCTGCAGGAGACCTTCAGCCGCTTCGGCAGCCTGGGCCGCGTGCTCCTGCCAGAGGGTGGCATCACAGCCATCGTGGAGTTCCTGGAGCCGCTGGAGGCCCGCAAGGCCTTCCGACACCTGGCCTACTCCAAGGTAGGGCCACCCGAGCCCCGCTTCCAGGAGGGGACAGAGGGAGCTGACGGATGGGCCATCTTGGCATAGACCTTAGACCCGGCGTGTGCTGGAAACCACCGTCACTGTCGGGACTGCAACTGTCACCCTGCCCCTGGGAGCACCTTTGGATGGGAAATGTGAAAGGCAGGCTCCACACATCCCCCGGGAAGCCTGCCTTGGTTCCCTGCCAACCCTGGGCCCCTCAGCTTTCTAGTGCCCCGTGAACTTGACCATCATCCATGCTGCTTTGGATGGCTTGTACCTACGATTAGTTGAAAGCCAAAAGGCAGGCTTCCTCTTTTTGGTGTATGCTAAGTCACTGCTGCTGCTGCTGCTGCTAAGTCACTTCAGTCGCATCTGACTCTGTGCGACCCCGTAGACGGCAGCCCACCAGGCTCCCCTGTCCCTGGGATTCTCCAAGCAGGAACACTGGAGTGGGTTGCCATTAAGTCACTGCAGTTGTGTCCAACTCTTTCTGACCCCGTGGACTGCAGCCTGCCAGGCTCCTGTGTCCATAGGATTCTCCAGGCAGGAATACTGGAGTGGGTTGCCATGCCCTCCTCCAGGGGATCTTCCCAACCCAAGGATCGAACCCATGTCTCATGTCTGCTGCATTGGCAAGCAGGTTCTTTACCACCAGTGCCACCTGGGAAGCCCTTTGGTGATTACGGAAAAAATATATGTATTAGTGTATTCCTTTCTGTGGTTGCCATGATAACACCAATTTAGTGGCTTAAAGGAACAGAAATGTTTTCTCTCACAGTTCTGGGGGTCTGAACCCTGAAACCAAGCTGTTCAGGGGCCAAGGGTCATGCTCCCTCTGAAGGCTCTTGGAGGTGGGGGCACGGATCTTTCCTGGCCACTTCCAGTGTTTGGTGGCTCCAGGCAGCCCTTGGCTTGTGTCTGCATGACTCCAGTCTTTGCCTCTGTCCACACAGCTTTCTCCTTTTCTTCAGCTGAGATCTTCCCTCTCCTTTTCTCTTACACGAACTCTTGTCATTTGGTTTAGGGCCCTCCCAAATAATCCAGAGTGACCCATCTCAGAATCATTTACTTAGCAAACACTTTTCCATATTCAGAGGTTCTGGGAGTTGGCACATGGACTTACCATTGGAAGGGCCACCATGCAACCCGCTGCAAGAAGCTACTGTCTATCAGGCTCTTCAGTGCTTTGCAGACCGTTTGTCTTGTTTATCCTTAAAAAAAAAAAAAAAAAAAACAACCCTCTGCACGTACACGTGTGCACGAGCACGGTCTGTGAGTGTGAGTCTGTGGAAGGAGAGAAAGCCGGCTGTCCCACGACCTGCTGTACTTCCTCCAGGGGGCTGCCCTGTGTCCATGGTTCTGCCCCCAGTTCCGCTTCCCATTCACACCCCGTTAGAGAAGGTTGAGGGGACACAGATGTGTCCAGTGACAGCAGATGCTCTGACTTCTCCCCTGAACCCCAAGGTGCAGCAGCGGCCCCCTGTTCTCAGGGCTCAGGCGGCACATAGGGCTCTAGGCTGTGCCTCTCCTCCTGACTCCACTCCCTGGGGTCAGGGAAGAGGGTCACCATACTCTGAGCCTCAAGCTCTTGGTCTCTGTTGTGGACTGAGTCCCTCTCCCCACTTCTCTGCAGTTCCACCACGTTCCCCTTTATTTGGAGTGGGCTCCAATGGGCGTCTTTTCCAGCCCAATCCCCCAGAAAGAAGAACCCCAAGATGCACCAGCGGAACCAGCGGGAACAGACAGGATGGAGCCAGAAACCGGTGAGAGCTGGGTCTGAGATCACGGTGTCCTGAGGCAGCAGGCAGGGGAAGGACGGAGGGCTGGGGGCAGCACCAAATTGTGTATCAGGTATTTGGTTGAAAATTTTTTTCATCCTGAGACTGGTGGGTGGGTGCCCGACTCTTGGATTTTATAGGTACAAAAAATGTCCTTAAAAAACAACATAAAAATGATGGGTATGGTTAAGGTAGGCTGACTTTTTTTTTTTAATATAAATTTATTTATTTTAATTGGAGGTTAATTACTTTACAATATTGTATTGGTTTTGCCATATATCAGCATGAATCTGCCACAGGTATACACGTGTTCGCCATCCTGAACCCCCCTCACTCCTCCCTCCCCGTACCATCCCTCTGGGTCATCCCAGTGCACCAGCCCCAAGCAACCAGTATCATGCATCGAACCTGGACTGGCAATTCGTTTCATTGTGAAAGGGGAAAAAAGGCAGATAGAATCTATTAGGAGCGATTCAGAACAGAGCAAGAGAAAACAGCCTTCTAGTTCATACATCTGCCAGGATAGGTGAGCCTGGCTGTTGGGAGAGATACTCAGTCTCTGGGTCCTTGGGATGGTATGGCGCCCTCTGGTGTCCAGTGACTGCAAAGGCAGGAAAGGGGAGGGACCTGAGACCCCACCGGCTTCACGCTTGGGTGGGGAGGGGGCGCTGCTGGTGCTCAGCAGCACAGCTCTTCCGTGTCAGCCCTGTTGTGCAGATTGAATTGTAAGACAACTTGCTGACCCTGCTCCCTGAATGTCAGGAGTGTCCCCTGTAATTGTAATGTCCCCTGCATGCCAGGTGTCCTCTAGGGGACAGTGCAGCCCTCGATTGAGAACCAGTTGGTCAGAGGCCTATGATTCCATCCTAGAATCTGAGATCTTTAGAGGGGACCTGGCAGCCCCTTAACCAGACAGTAAGATCTTGCCTGGGGACCTCCCTGGTGATCCAATGGTTAAGACTCCAGGCTTCCACTGTAGGGGGCATGGCACAGATTCTATCCCTGGTCAGAGAACTAAGATCCCATGTGCTACACGGTTTGGCCAAAAATAGATAAATAAAAACGAGAAACAGTTTTTTAAAAAAAGATCTCGCCCATCGGTAATATCCCTCCTCCTTACCCCCATCTTATCATCAGGTTGCCAGTTTATTCAAATAAGGATTAAAGAACTGCATCTCCCATCTACCCCTAATAAAAGAATGGGTGTTATAGGAGTGGGAGAAGTGAGCAGTGGGAAACAAAATTCTCAGATGAAAGAACAGCCATTTAACTGAATAGACCTCGCTGGTCACAAACCTCCCTAAGCTGTCTGCATTTCCCAGTTCGCCCTGGATTGGTAAAACCGCCTTCAGGACTGGCCCGGTCGCTACAAGGCATTGGGAGCCCCTGGACAAGAAGCCTCGTTTCCGTTAGGAAGGAAAAGTCCTCAGTCTCTGCTTTGTGGGGCCCCCAAAGCACCCCTCCCCATTGTGGTTACCAACCATGGATACAGATCTTTCAGAAGTCCCTCAGTAGCCCCCGTCTGTGAGTTATTTTTGTCTACAGATTGGATTAGCCTTCTCTTCCAACCTGCTTATGCTCTCTTCAAAAGGAATTTTCTTTATGTAATCACGATTTCTTCTTAATCAGCCATCAGCCTCAAATTATCGTCAACTTTGATTTTTCACTTAAGTTATTAAACTTGGACGTGACTCTTGTTTTTTGTCCAAAAGCAAGTCGTCCTTTAGAGCACGGATTTGCCAGGAGTGAGGGTCCTGGGAACAGACCAGTGGAGGCCTCTCCCTGCCTTGGTGGGATCGCTGAGCGTGGTGGCTGCTGCCACGTGGCTACGCCCTTCTACACCTGTCCTGGTGCTCCCCTCCTGTCTCGCCATCCTTTTCTTCTGTGGCACTCGTCACAGTTTGTATTTATCCTGTTTATTCATTTGTTTCACTTGCTTAACATCCATCGCTGCTGGGTGCCAAGCACCCCGTGGGGCCCCAGGCATAGGGTGGCTCAATGAGTGTGAGTCGAAGGAGTGAATGAATGCAGGAAAAGGGATTTCTGTGCGTCTCTATCTCCCCCTGTGAAAAGTAGGGCCTGGGTCATCCTTGTCCTGTGTCCCGAGCCCCAGCATGGAGTAGAGCTTGGTGACATTGGAGGATTTGTGCTCCATCGTTAGTTCAGCCTCAGCATGTGGCGCCATCCATGGCCGTCATCGCCGTGGCTCCCCTCATGGGTGCCGATTTGCACCCACTCCTTCACCTCCCTCTTTATTTAAAATTAATTAAGCTTTGGCTGTGCTAGGTGGTGGTTGCTGCGCGCGGGCTTTTTCTATTTGGGGCACATGGGGGCTACTGTTCATTGCGGTGCTCGGGCTTCTCATCGCGGTGGTTTCTCTTGTTGCAGAGCACAGGCTCTAGGGCCTGTGGGCTCAGTAGTTGGGGCTCATGGGCTTAGTTACCCCGAGGCAGTATATGAAATCTTTCCCAATCTGGGATCGAACCCATGTCCCCTGCATCGGCAGGCAGATTCTTAACCAGGGGACTACCAGGGAAGTCCTCACCTCATTCTTAACTTTGTTGCAAACGCTTATCACTTTCAGATGTGCATTGTTACGGCTTCACTTCACTTCCTGTCTGTCGGACTCCCTCACTAGCCGTCCATCCCACAGGGCGGGCACCGCTTCTGCGCACTGCTGTACCCCAGCCCTTGGCAAAGCAGCACCCAGTGTCTGGTGGGAGAGCAGGAAGTGGTTGCTGAGCAAGTCCACAGGCCAAAGCCGCATTTCCTCCCCGCCAGGCCCTGCACTAAGCACTCTGGGTCCTCAGGATTTGAGGCTTATGACTCCTGGGGAAGTCTCTGTCTTCCTTGTCCTCTCCTAGCCCTGTGACCGGGCAGGCCACCAGCCTTCTCCGAGGCTGTTTCTGCATCTGTACATCGGGCAGGAGGCATTTGTGAGAGTGCGGTGAGAAGCCACCCGTCCATCACCATTACTCTGACCCGCGTCCTGCCTAATTCAGCACTGTCAGCTGAAGCGGATGGTCTCGAATTCAGCCCTGAGCATCAGCCAGATGCCAGCTGCTGAGCTGGGGTGACCAGGATTTCCCCAGAAGCTCCCAGGCTGATCGGGAGACGGGGAGCTTTTAGGGGGTAGCTGAGATGTCACAGTCATAGATGTGGGCCCTGGACGCAGAATGTTCTGGAGCCGTTCAAGGGGAGGCTTTGCCAAAATAGTGTACTCTGGTCAGAAAGTAGAGGACTGCCCCGCCCACCCCCAGAGTGCAGGTGTTGAGCACACCAGACCAGGCCCTGCCTCCTGCGAGGGGCTGCTGTCCAAGGTCCTGCGGCCACTCACACAAAGGCGGCCTTGGCGCAGGGAGGAGGGAGCCTGTAGTTGTGGCAAATACAGGGGATTTGGGGCCAAGAAGTTGTGTGCGCCTGTGCTGATTTGAGGCCCCACTGAGTCCAGCGTCGTCGGCAGGCAGATCCCCACAGAGCTCATCTCCCGGCCTCCGTTCACCCTTTTTTGTTCCCTTTCTTACTCATATCACATACATGGTCCCTGAGCTGTTCGTTTTCACCCGCTCCTCCCCCACGCCCGCCCTCTACACACTGTCCACGAAGCTCCCCCAGCTCCCCGTCCCCTCGGCCCTGGGGACTCAGCCAGCCCCCAGCCCTGGATTTTCCCAGGCTCCCCAGGAAGGCAAGCAGGAGGGGAATGGATGGAGGAGTTTTTGTTCACTGCCCCCCTCTCCCCTCCCCTTGCCCCCGCCTTCTTTTCTGCAAAGCCCTCCATTCTCTGTACCCGTCTCGAGGGAGGGGGACAGTGTGTTTTATCTCTCCACAACCAAGACCCTCACCTCCAGATAAAGGGCTCCGAGTGGGGGGAGGTCCTGAAAAGCTGCTTGCAACTGATAACAGTCTGTGCTGTCAGCCTTCCGCGCCCAGAGCCGGGAAGGGGAGGGAGCCACCGTAAATTCTGCGGCCCGATTATAATAAAGCCCCATGTGGCGACGCGTGACTGGATTTTATTGTGCCAACCACAGATGGAAGCATACCCCCTCACCCCCCGCCTCTCCCAGCCCCCTTCCACCCCACCTTGCTTTCCAAGCCTCCCCCCTGGTCCCCAGCACCCCCACCCCCACCCCCGGCCCCATCCTGCTCCTGCTTCTTCCCTCTTTTCCTTGATCCTGGTGAGGTCGTTGACAAGCATCTGTGTGGTTCATGATACATCCTTTCTCCTTCCCCATCTTCCTGTCCTCTGCCCACTGGAGGTCAGGGGAGGAAGTGCACTTCACAACGACCTCTGGCTTCGTCCTTGGCCATTTGCGCACCTCTCTAGACCTGGGCGTGGGCCACAGCAGGGCCTGGACACCCGGGGAGGAGGAAGCCCTTCCCAGGGACGTGGCTGGCAGAGACACAGTCCCCTGGACTCAGAGCTGTGGCACCCGCTGTTCTCTACAGCCTGCCGTGGGCCAGCCTGCTTCTCAGGGCCATCGGCCTTCAGAGTTGGGGATTCACAGCGTTTCCCCCTGGCCCACTGTTCTAACTGGGCTTCTGTGCATTAACTCTCGTAACTGTGTGATTGCTCTTCCCCTTTTCTGAATGGAAAGAAGGAAACACAGAAAGGTTGAGTGACTTCTACCAAGTCCCACATCTGGAAAGAGCCAGGCTGTGCCCCACAGCCACCAGCTCCAAGGTCTGTGCCCTTAGCCATGAGCCTGCAGCTTCTTGTGAAAGCTCCGAGCACCCGTCCATAACTTGGGTCCATCTTCCCACATGGCAGCCGTTGGCTGGTGCCAAGAACAGGCTGCCACTTAAATGGCCGTGAGCTCTCCTGGTTACCATCAATCCCACCAGTCTTTTCTGCAGAAAAAAATTCTTTTCAGTTAGTCTCCCATGAACCTCTCTCCCAACCTGAAGATGCCTGGGGTTTAGGGTTCAGATGCAGCGACTTCCAGGACTTTCTTCGGGCCCCTCCCATCTATGGTGATGTGTCACTGTAGTCAGCAATGGGATAACGTCCTCACAGTGCCTGGCCCAGCCCGTGCACGCAGTGGGGCATCTGATCAGCATCTCTTCCTTTCTCCTTTCATCTCCAAGACATCGGGCACAAGGAGAGCCAGTGGGGCGGGTGTCCTTCAAAGCTGAAGGTCATGGTGTTCTTTCCAATTGAAGTTCTCATTCAGAACCTGGAGTTTTAGCCTCTGCATAGCTTTCTTCCCCGTCATTAACAATACTTTTTTTCCACCCCGCTTTGCTTTGAAAGTTGAGTTTTGAGGACAAATGGCCACCCCACGGAGTCACTTGTTGGATAAATTGTGTGAGTTTCTCGGGTAGGGGAGGGAGCCTTCATGTAGATTTCTTCTTTTTTGTCCTGGAGCGAGAGTCTAGATTCTAGGTTCACCTCCAAGGGAGTGCCAACAGCAGAGGCTGCCCGTTCAACTGATGTGGAATGGCAAAGTCCTCACTGTTGCTGTTTCCATTAGGACTTGAAAGGATTGTTTCATGACAAAGTGGTTGAAGTTTAATTAGGACTGGCTGGCAGTGGGCTTGCATCAGAAAGGGCCAGGGAGATGGGGATGGCTCTGGTGCTCAGCATGAGGATACAGGGGACGGATTTGAAACCCCAGCAGCTCCCTTGGGCTTGAACTACTTGAATGCAAGTGTTCATAAGAGAATGGAGGGTCCCCATTGTGTGCAGGGCTCAGACCTGGGGTTGGGGAGGGAGCCTTGGAGAGGTGGTGATGAACTGCCTTGGAGAATGGCTGAGATGAGGTTTGATTTCCCCAGGGTGGTCGTGGTTGGCGGGGGTGGGGGTCGGTATGGGAGGAGCCTCTAAAATCTGTGGGGGAAGGGTGATTATCCCCAGACCCTGATCATGAAAGAAACTAGGGAGGTTGACCCAAATAGAATACATTTCCCAGCAGCATAACTTCTCAGGAGGTCCTGATGCGATTCTCAGCCTCAAGAGGCTTCCACACTCACCACCAGGGCTGACCAGTGGCCCAAGTTGCAGCCATACGCCTACCCTGTAACTCACAACCTCACTCTTGCCCTTCCCTTCCCCTGCAATGCTGTTCCTTCAGACGAATGTTGATTCGTCTAAGTTAGGGCTCCTGGTTTTTGGTCTGTGCTGCATACTTCTTTCTCTTGAAGACAGGAGCAGGATAGTTTCTCCCCTCCCCAACTTTGCCCTCCAAGAGTTGCTAAAACCCAGCATGAGCCAGAGTCTCCGAGTCCTGTCCCTTCCTGACGCTGGCCACTCAGAGACAGAACCCTCTTGATCCCCCTTGGTCTAGCAGGTTCTGTGCTTTAGGTCCTGGTGCTTAGGCAGGTAAGACATCATTTAATGGATTTCTTTTGTTGGGGGGGGGCGGTTGGCCTGTGCAGATGGTGAGACCCCAGAAGGTGAACAGCCGACGGATAGAGCAGCACACGATGCTTCAGCAAAGATGGAGGAGGAGGAGGAAGAAGAGGAGGAGGAGGAGGAAGAGAGCCTTCCCGGGTGCACCCTGTTTATCAAAAATCTCAACTTCGACACCACCGAGGAGACGCTGAAGGGAGTAAGTGACTTCTTGGCCCAGAGGGAATGGGTGGGGGTGGGACTTCCAGTCTGCTGATCTATCCCTGTGGTCCCTGCATCTGTTTCCCACTCCCCACCCCCTCGCCTGGAAGCGAGACCTGCGGCAGCGTGTAGATGAATAACCTACAGCCACCCGCTTGACTCTTTTGCTAGGCTGTGTGGTGGACATCTCACCCAGAGATTTGAGCCATGGCCAGACCAGTGTGGGGGCTGGCAGGGGCATCCGTGCACACGTGAGACACAAGAGAGGGCCTGTTGGGGCATCTGGGGAGGCGTACGCGGTGTGAAAGCTGTAGTCAGAAGACCGGGCCCCTCCCCACATGGTGTCTGCGAGGTTGACATAAACGCCAGGCCAGCGCAGTCTCCTGGCTTGGCAGAGCCAAGCAGGGGCACAGCAGTGAGCACGTCAGGGGCAGCCCTGCCAGGAGATCCTGATGGCCGAGAGTGTTGCATTCATAGGAGGGGGCAGAGGGGAAGACGATGGGGAACTCAGCAGCCTCTGCTTTTACTCTCGTCCTCTGCACGCCTGCGGTGACCTGGGTCCCCTCCAGCTTTCAAGTCAGTGGGCCCAACCTTTTTGACACTAACAACCAAATTTTGTGAAAGACAATTTTCCCATAGACCAGGACAGAGGCCATGGTTTCGGGATAGTTCAAATGCATTTCATTTCTTGGGCATTTTTATTTCTGATCTAGTACTGCCGCTGATCTGACTGGAGATACCGGTCCACGGTCTGGAGGTTGGGGACCCCTGTTTCAAGACGCGCCTGTACCAGTCGCAGGATTAGCTGGTGACACATGCCGACCTTCTCTTCCAGGTGTTTTCCAAAGTGGGTGCGGTGAAGAGCTGCTCCATTTCCAAGAAGAAGAACAAAGCAGGTATTTCACACGAGAGCTCAGTCAGAGAGAAACAATTGTGAAAGAAATGGTGTTGCTGTGGGTGGGGGGTGAGGGTGCCTCTCGCCCACTGATTCTGAAGGTCTCCTTTCATTTTGGAGCATTGCCAGCCCCACACTCTCCTGTCTGGCTCGTCCAAAATGGTCCTCGTTTCTAGGTGCATGGAGACTCGCGGTTTCCAACGGGAGCAGCCATGCACATCAACTTCTCCTGAGTCGAGACCCTTTGCCACCCTGGATTGTCAGGGGTGGTTTCGGACCAGGGCTGTTAGGGGGCTGGCAGGGTTGACCCTGTTCAGCGGCAGACACCTCTCCATCCTCCCAGCATCTCTGCGCTCCTGGAGGATCTTCCCTCCAGGGAGGAGCAGGAACCGACCCACCTTGGGCTTTCCCACTTCCCTCCCAAGACCAACCACTCAGATGTGGAGCACCTGAAACACTCCACTGAGTCATCAGCCACACCCCTCACTGGCCTTGGGGTGCCTCGGCCAGGCAGACACCACCTTCATCCCTCCAGTCCACCTTGGGCATTCTGACGAGTCCCTTGGCCTCTGGTCTATTTTTCTTTTCCAGCCCTGGCTTCCTACAGATGATGGGCAGGCCCTCGGCCCTTGCTTTTTTTTTTTTTGCAGTCACAGAGTCCCTGTCCCTTCAATTTGGGGTATTTGTAGGGATACCATGTGGGTCAGCCCACGACTGTGTCCTAAGAAAAAAATGAGCTAGTGATGAGAGCCCGGGGGGCCTGGCTGGACAGGAGCCCATCCAGGGGTTCTCCACGTCAGATCGAGACTCAGAGGAGGGAGACGGAGCAGTTAGTGGGGTGTGTGGCTGAAGGAGGCAGCAGAGGGCTGTGGTAGCAGGTCGGGAATGTACCGACGGGGCAGAAGATGCTCCTGGAAAGGTAGGTGGATTCCACATCACAGAAGGCTTCCTGCTGGGGAGAGGAGTCTGGGCTTTTTCCCAGAGCCGCCTTGGAGGGTTTGAAGCAGACACGTGGCACAGGCTTTGGGGCATTCCCCCGTATTGGTTTGGGCTGCCGTCACAAAGCAGGAACCAGGAACCAGGTGGATTCCACCGCAGAAGTTCACCCTCTGGTTCTGGGAGCCAGAAGTCCAGGATAAAGGTGCAGGCAGGGTTGCTTCGTTCTGAGGGCTGTCAGGGAGGATGTGTTCCAGCCTCCTTGCTCAGCTTGCAGGGGAAGGTCTTCATGTTCACGTGGCATTCTCCCCGTGTACACGTATCCACCCGCTCCCATCACCACTTTTTTTTCTCTTAATGACACCAGTCTTAATTGGATTAGGGCTTAGCCTGATGCCACTAAGTCACTTCAGTCATGTCCGACTCTTTGAGACCCCATTGACTGTAGCCCACCAGGCTCCTCTGTCCATGGTATTCTCCAGGGAAAAGTACTGAAGTGGGTTGCCATGCCCTCCACTAGAGTATCTTCCCGACCCAAGGATTGAACCCGCGTCTCTTAGGTCTCTTGCACAGGAGAGTTCTTTACCCCTAGCACCACTTGGGAAGTCTAATGACCTCATCTTTAACTTGGTTATCTCTGTAAGGAACCTGTCTCCAAATAAGGTCGCATTCAGAGAGGCAGAAAGTACGACCTCAGCATACACATTGGGGGGTCGGGGGATAGGCCACCGTTCAAACCATGACATCCCTGTTCCCGCGAGAACTGCATACATAGTTTAGGCTACAAAGGAAAGGCTACAATGTAAGCATCAGGTGAACAACAAGAAGGCTGTCTTGTGCTGGATCAGGAAAAGAGGTGATCCCTGAAGTCTGGGGCGTGAGTCATGCTGGCAGAGGGGTCGCCCGCTCCACCTGAGGCTGTTCCTGCTGGTTTTGGTGTCACTTGGCCCCTCTGGAGCCTGCCTCCCGGCCCCCCAGAACACCCTTCAGCTTTAGAGCAGTTATCTGGTCTTCCGGTGTTGTGAGCAGCTCTCAAAATCTACACTGTCTCTCAAGAGTCTCTGTTTGAGAGCCCTGCTCTCTGGGGCTCATCCATCAGTGTCTGTTACCAGCGAGGGGCTCCAGAGGAACCAGAAAGCTGGCTCAGCTGGGGTCATCAAGGGGACAGTTGTAATGAAGGGGGCAAGTGTCTGGACGTGGGCTGGGCTGAGACCCACAGGGGATGCTGAGGCAGTGGGTCCTGTGGGAGAGCACCCCTCCCCTGCTGAGCTCAGAGGCTGTCGGGGAAGGAGTGTGTGACCAGAGCCGTAGAAGAGGGGCCCCCAGGGACTTTCCTGGGGATGGAGGGCGGGCAGGGGGTGAGACTCCATGCTTCCAGTGCAGAGGGCTGGGGCTCAACCTGGTCAGGGAACGAGATCCCCCATGCTGCAACTAAAGGTCCTATGTGCCGCACCTAAGACTGAATGCAGCCAAATAAAGAAGTACTCAGAAAAGAAGAAGAAGAGCCACCAGCAGAGCCAAGGGTGTGGATTGGCCACTGGTGCTGCCAGAACACACCAGAGCACGGAGACAGTGGAGTGCTTGGAAAGAACCAGGGCCCTCAACGCGCTCTCCTCCGCCCACCCATTTCAAATCAGGGTTTCCCATTGGCTAAACCCGACACGAAACCAGAAGGCCAGGGAGCCCAGGTTGTACTGTCTGTGGCTGTCAGCCTCCCAGGGCAGGAGAAGGGCGGAATGGGTCTGCACAGCGTCAGTGACTTGGTGACGAACTTGACTTCGTGTATTTGCCGTTCGCTCGATGCACTTTTTAAATAGCCTGTGTGCACAGACACCCCTCACCCACCACCCACACCCTTGACCCTGAGAACAGAGTGCGCACAGATCCTCTGACACACAAATACTGGAAGTCCCCACAGGGCGGTGCAGCCCATCAGCCAGCAGTTCCGTCTGAGCCTCCCTGGTGTTGCCCAGAGAGCCATGCACATTTGGGCTGTTTGTGGAATGCCTTCCCGCCTTGGGCCCCCCCTGTTGTGACAACACATGGTTGTGAGCAGAAATGCTCACACGCAGGGGCATGTGGCAGAGGGGCAGCCTCACAAAGAAGAAATGCAGAGATGAGGACCACTGAGCCAGTGATGATACAGCTTGGAACTTCCTTTGAGCCCATCAGCCTTGAGCCAGCCCTCTTTGAGTGAAGCTGTGAAAAAGAATACAGAATACAGTCAGTAATCGGCATCCCATTTTGTGTCAAAAGGATGAGCTGTCAAGACAGAGCTTATTCGCATGTCCCCGCAGTTACACGCGTTTATGTACAGGAAGCCAAATTCCCTATAAATGGTTGCACTGTCCCTGGCTCTCTGAACTCGGGACTCACGCCCCAGCAGTAGGGAGCCAGAGAGGATCTCATAACACAGTCACCCCCCCCGTCCCAAGCTGATGTCTGAAACCTGGGAACCGGAGGTCCCTGGACGGTCAGGAACACTTGGGAGAGTAAGCCCCTGACACCCTTGACTCTGCTGCGTGTGTCCATTCTGTGTGTGACGTGTGGAAGCAGGGGACTGCCTGGGTAGAGTTTTTTGCTGCTTGGCCCAAAGGCGGTCATCCCTCCCTCTGGAAGACGGGATTCTATCACAAAGCTAATTATCGTGTCTATCATCTGTTAATTAATAGTCCACCAGGCCTCAGGTGGCGGCTCTGTAACCGTGTTGGCTGATTCTTCAAGACGACCAGTAGTAAATGGCAGACCAGGGGCTGGGGTCTTCCTGGGAACCAAGAGGGGCATGAAGAAATCAGAGGGTTGAGGGGACGTCCAGGGGGCCCCTGGGAGCCCTTGAACTTGGTCCGTCCTAGCTTTGTTTTCCTCCCCGCCGGGCACCCTGGTGCGACTCCCAACTCTGTTTCTTTCAGGAGCGCTGCTGTCCATGGGATTTGGGTTTGTGGAATACAGGAAGCCGGAGCAGGCACAGAAAGCTCTCAAGCAGCTCCAGGTAAGCGGGGAGTCTTGGCCAAGGTCTCCCAGAGGCGGCGCTAGGCAGGCGGTGGGGCCGGTGTCCTGTCCAGCCTCTGAGACGGAGCAGGAATGCAGGCAAGCGCACATCTTCTGAGGCCCTAGGCGACAGCGGCCTGAGGCCCTGCAGCTTCCTCCGCTCTCCCAGTCCCTGCGGTGCTCTCATTCACTCTCTTGATCAAGAAGAGCCTGGTTTGTGCCCGGCCTTCAGGAGACCGGTGAGCAGACCTCTGAAGAAGTAACACCAAGACCAGGTCGTGAGAAGGGCTCGGGTTCCCTGGCAGAAAGGGGGCAAGGGGCAGTGTTTGCTTGTGCACCTTCTTCTTTCTGGAGACCCCCTTGCTCCCCGCTATCACCTGCCACCTGTCCTGCCATGTGGGGTGGTGGCCAGGGTTAGGGCACTGCGGACAGGCTGGGCACTCAGCTTGTGCCTCTTGAATAGGCTTCTAAGTGCAGGGAGCATAGAAGGGCCCCACAGGGGTCCAGGATCCCTTTTAAACCAGTATTTGGAACAGCCCATGTCTGTCTAGGCTGGGCAGGCAGAATGAGATGGAGCTGACTAGGGCGGAGTTTACAAGCCAGGGCCGCGCCCCCTGGCTCCTTGTTCTGAGATGTGTGCTGGCTGGACTCTGGGTGGTAAGGGCACCCATACGGGGCCACCTCTCTGGGGAGCCGGACTTCATCATAGGGACCCTCCAGGCAACTGAGTCTGTCCCGGTAGAGCTTGCTGGTCAAGAGAAAGGCCTTAGGGGTTAAAGGAAATGGAACTGGGCGCTTAGCCCGTTTGATTGTTTTTGTAGACAGTTGTGTAGACTTCTGACAACTCTCTCCCTGGCCCAAGGTGACTCCCAACAGAGCTGAAATGGGTTTCGGTGGGGGTTGGGGCGGGGGTGGCCTCTGCTTCTCTGCTCTCCACCTCAGGTGCCCACGGGGCCAGGGTGGCCGTGTAAACTAGCCAGGGGCTGGATCACCCAGAGCAGAATTGGAGTGTCCCCCATCCAAAGGGGCCACGTCTTGGCCTCAGCCAGTTACTGCCTCACGGGCAGGTGGGCCCCAGCCATACCACATCTTCTCTGGTTTTTTGTTTTGTTTGGGGTTTTTTTCAAGAGACAGTGGAAATCCAGCTGTGTCGTTAGATGCCATGTACTCCTCTAAGTGGATTTCAGCTGTGCACGCCCAGTGGTCCGTCTTTTCTCGCCCGTGTAATCCAGAAGTCTCAGATTCCCCCGCACACGGGAGAGTTACATTCTGTGCCTTGCTGTGTGCTGCATGTGGGCATGTTGCCCGCCACCCAGAGCCGTTTGTACAAGGCTGTGTGTGCTGTATTTTATGGGAGATTTAAAGGATTTTCAAGGGTAATTTTGCTAATACACCAGTTTTGCCTAAGGGACCCATGTTAGAGCCTCGCTTTAGAGACATCTCCGCTGTGATTTAGAATTTTTTTTTTTTTCCAAGAGCCTACAATTCAAACCAAACTCTCTCTTTGGAAACCAGACCGAAGGGGCTTACTTGGCCTGAAAATGCTTATAAACAATGGAAAATTCTGTGCCCCTCGAATGGCTTAAAGGTTAAGGCCATTCTTGGCTCCAAGAGGACTCCGAGGGCTGGGTCTCCATCACCGGCAGCTGCTGCCCACGCTCGGCAGGAGCCACTTCCGGAAGAAACCCTCATTGGTCCTTGACCCCAGCGGGCTTCTCTGCCCTGAAACAGTCAGCGCCCCCTGGTGTTGCCATTCCCCTTGCTCAGCCAGAGCCCGCTCCAGCAAAGGATGGGGCTACAGGCGCGTGTTTCTAAGACAGAGGGACAGGCTGTGTTGTCTCCTCTCGCAGGGTCATGTCGTGGACGGCCACAAGCTGGAAGTGAGGATCTCGGAACGAGCCACCAAGTGAGTCTCCACCTCCACACCCCCTGTCCCTTCCCTTGGATCTGAACCTGTCCCTTTAGCCCTGATGCCGGTGCCTCAGAGGGCGTCTCACGGCCCTTTAACATCCTCCCCGACCCGACCCCTCTCACCTCTGGGGCCCCTTCCTGATCAAGGGGGTGCCCCACATGCCAGCTTCGATGCCCTTTCCCTGGTGAACTGGGATGGTGCCAGTCCCCGGAGTAGATACGTAATACACATTCATTACAACAGAAGGAATACAGGCCAGAGAAGCAAGCAAAGCTGGCTTGTTCTTGCTGGTATCAGTGAGCCAAGGTAGAGTCAGCTGCGAATTGTTGGCACTTTGATGAACCAAAAGCAGCAGTTAAGACCTAGACTTCTTATTCTTTCCGTCTTTACGGGGCTTTCTTTCTTGGAGCCAGACAACAGTGCCCAGAGAGCCTCTGCTTAATTCGAAAAGAGGTTCAGTAGGCGTCAGAGATGGAAGCAGACCACTGCACTCAAAGACCGTTACGTGAGCTAGTGGAGTCTTCTCGGGGTTTAGTGTTGTCCTTGTGTCTTCACCCGCTCGCACATCCTCGTTGAACTCTTACACCAGGAGTGCTTTGAACAGCGGCCGGCACGTAGGGATCAGACGTTCTCGTCGTTGTCCTTGTCAGAGCCACCCGCCCCACCTCACTGTGGTCATTGAGCAGATTGGTTGCTGGTGAGCTCACCTGAAGCTGCTGCTGTTTCTTCCTTCTCTGTCTGTTTTTCTAATGCTACCTGTGAAGCCTGCCTAGGCCACATCTGGTGGTCTCGACCCAACCTGGTCCATGCCATGCTGAGCATCTTCAGCCAGAAGCAGGCTTGGTGCGGGAGCCCCCAGAAGCTAACAGAGGTTCCTGAGCCATGACTTAAGAGTGAGAGTCCAAGCTTTGAGCCCCGCAGCTTTGGGTTCTAATCCAGGGGGCTCCATGGCCTTGGGTAGGTGACTTTGCCCATCATGTAAAATGTGAGAACCAGAGATTGTGCACAAAGCATTTAGCACATGCCCTGCACATGATCACTCAGCTAGTGGTGCTGGTCTTTTCTTCTCAGTCCCCTGACTCCAGGGAGTCAGGCTGAAGTCATCTTACAGGTTCTCAACTCCGAGGCGTGTTTAGTCTTTCTTTCATTCAACCAAAAATTACAGAAAGTCTGCTGGGAACCAGACAGTCTTCTCAGGAGCTGGGGAGGGAGAATCCTTGGGTTTCTGAAGTGGTGCTGTTTGATAGACCTTTCTGCAGGGGTGGGAACATCCTATGATGCTCTCTGCACTGTCGCTACGCATGGCTTTTGAGCGCTTGGGACATGACAGGTACCGCTGTGTTAGTTACCTGTCACACTATACCTGAGTATCCCCAAACTTGACAGATTAAAACAATAAATGTTGTTTATTATCGCACAGCTTCTGAAGTTGAGGAATTCAGGAACACCTTAGCTAGGAAGTTCTGCCTTGGGGTCTCTTAGGAGGTCACAGGCAAGATGCTGGGCAGGGCTGCAGTCTCATCTGAGGGCTCAACTGAGGTTGACGGTTTTGCTTCCAAAGTGATGCCCTCACACGGCTGTTGCCAGGAGGCCTCAGTTCCTCACCACATTGGTCACTTCCCTAGGCCTGCACGAGTGTCCTCACGGCACAGCAGTGGTTTAGCTCCAGAGCAGGTGATCCAGGAGAGAACAGGGAAGACGTGGCAGTGTCTTGCAGTGTCTCTTATGACCTGGTTTCACAGGAGAGCAGGAGGGGCATAAATACCAAGAGGCAGGGGCCGTTGGGGACCACCTTGGAGGTTGGATGACCCAGCAGCTGAGGAGTTGAATGTCTTAATTTTGTGTCGTGTTAATTGCGATTTAATTGCTTGCCACATGCGGCTGGTGGCTACTGTGTTGAACAGCACAGCCCTACAAGACAGACAGCAGAGAGACACACGACTAAATATGTAAAGGGACTTAAGACTCCGTGCTCCCAATGTAGAGGGCCCCGGTTCAATCCCCAGTCAGGGAACTAGATTCCACTTGCCACAGCTAAAGATCCCATGTGCTGCAACCAAAAACCCTGCATGCCGTGAGGAAGATAGAAAATCCCTTGTGCTGCGGCTAAGGCCTGGCTCAGCCAAGTAAAAATAAATGAAGTTTAAAAACCAAAAACCCCCAAGTGAATTTTTTTGACAGTAACGAGTGCCAGGAAGAAAAACAGCCAGGGGGTGGGAGTGGGTTGCTGTTTCAGTGGTGATGGGGAGGAGGTGACGGTGGATCAGACTTCAGATGAGTCAGAACAAGTCATTTTAATACCAGCTGCTGTTTATGGAGGGCTTGCCCTGTGCTGGGCACAGTGCAGAGTGTTTCGACACATCTTTCTCTCATTAAAACCTCAAACAATCCGACAAGGTTGGACGGTTATTAGGCCTGTGGTACAGCCAAGAAAACTGAGACCCAGAGAGGCCAAGTAATAACTTGCTCAGGATCACACAAATTCTAAGTGGCTACGAGACTCTGACACTCAGATGGTCAACTCATGCCCCTGCTCGCCACCCTCCCCTGCTGCCACGGAGCAGAAGGTCTCCCTGGAAGAGCAGGGGGACAGGGTCCAGGTGGCCTTGAGCCTCAGGTGAAAAGTTTCCTCTCGCAGCCCTGGCCTGCCTCCATGGTTAGAAGCTGCTTCAGGCCCCTCGTAGCTCAGTTGATAAAGAATCCGCCTGCAGTGCAGGAAACCCGAGTTTCCTGAGTTCGATTCCTGAGCGCAGAAGATTCCCTGGAGAAGGAAATGGCAACCCACTCCAGTATTCTTGCTTGGAAAATCCCATAGACAGAGGAGCCTGGCAGGCTACAGTCCATGGGGTCGCAAGAGTCGGACACGACTTAACAACTAAACCACCACTACCACCAGGCCCCTGTATGCTGTGCTTCCGATCAGTGATGAAATGTCTCTAGCAAGACCTGGGGAGCAGCCAGAGCCTCTCTGGGCACCTGCAAAGATACGGAGGAGACTGGGTTTGGGGTGAAACTGCCCCAGCTGCCCCCATCAGAGTTCATGAGTGCCTGCTAGTCCCAGATGAAGGGCAGCAGGCACCCCCTGGGTGGGATGTGTCACCTGGACATCCACAGCTGCAGCGGAGACGAGAATTAGGCTGCATGCCACCCAGGGAGCCCTCCTTCCCTTCCCCTTCCTCTCAGCTGCGTCCACACTGACTCTGTGAGTCCCTCACCTGAGCAGAGGAGGAAAGCATCAGGGCTGGTGGTGGGGGTGGGGGTGGAGTCAGCGGAGGGCAGCAGCTGTGCCGAGGTCCCAAATAACCCGAAGCCTTCCCCTGACCCACCAGGCCAGCCCTGACATCGGCCCGGAAGAAACAAGCGCCCAGAAAGCAGACGACCTCCAAGATCCTGGTGCGGAACATCCCCTTCCAGGCTGACAGCCGCGAGATCCGAGAGCTCTTCAGGTGAGAGGCAAGGCTGTGCTGGGTGGGAGCCAGCTGGGCCTTCGGGTCCTTGATGGTGAGCTGAAGGTCATCACAGTGGTCTCTCAAAGGTCATGTTCTCGCCACCAATGATGTGTCTCCCTTAATCTCAAACACTGCTGTCTCAGAGCACTGGGCAGAAAGGTGTGCAAATGGGATGATCAGTTTTTCTCTATCCACACTGGTGACCTACAGGAGGGGCAGGAACCAGGCAGACTGAAGCCCAGCTCCTCCCTCGATGGGCCCGAAATCCTGCCACCCAAGTCACCCTTTGGTTTAAGCAGGCAGTCCGCTGCCGTCTCTGCACATGTGAATCACCTGGTGACTTTGATAAGCACACCTTTGCTCAGACTCCGCCCCCAGAAAGTTACATTTCTTCCCTTGGGGGTGGAACCCAGACATTGGTCTTGGGATCAGAGTGCCCCAGGGGATTCCAATATCCTGCCGGGGTTGGGGACCCCTGGTCTACATTGCTGTCTGTGGAAATCCCCTTTTGAAATGAGGGGAGATCGCATGCCTACATTATGTAGTCCATCGCCAGCTGCTAACACAGGAATCAGAACTCAGAGGTCTCTCAGAGGCCAGGCAGGAAACAGCCTGGGAGAGCTGGCAGGTGGGGACTGACGGGCTGAAGGCCAGCGGCAATCTAGGTGTCTCAGGTGCTTCTCTTAGGTTTAGAGAAACTGGCAATCTGGATCCTTGGGGAGAATAAGTTGGCAACTAAAAACGCACTTTCTAAAAACAGCGCGTGTGGGACAAAGTCTGTGCGTGGGCCAGATAGAGCCCGGGGCCACAGGTTTGCAGCCCTGTGCTGGAACATTGCGCCAGTTGGTTCAGGTAAGTTAGCTACCACCTAGTACCAAGCCCTGGATGAAGTGTCTTTAGGGAAAGGGCCTAAGGGGGAAACGTTTAAAGCAAGCGCGCTCTCCAGGTGTGTGCCACGCGGCACAGCGAAGAAGCCACTAAGCTCTCAGAACCTAAGGGCAGGTCGTGTTGGCCCCAGCCTAGCAGACCGTGGGAGCCTGGCTGCAAACTTGGAGTGTTCTGGGAACCTGTAGCCCCTTGGCCTGCACGTTGGGGGGGGGGGGTGCATTTAGGATTCTGCGTGTTAGACCTTGTTTGTTGATCCCGCGTTTGTCCAGTTCTCGAACAAGGATCGGGAGAGCCAAGTCCCCGTTAGGGTTACCCATTAGCTTCTTGCCAGGTAAGCTGTGGATGGAAGATAGAAGTCCTAGATTTTGGAGACTAGAAAGGATGTATCATCGTTGTGTGAAATCTACTCTCTTTGCTCTTAGCGGTTTAAAGAATGGGAAGCCACTTGAGGGATTTCCTTTAAAAACTCCTGTCCTCCTTCCCACAATCTAAATCACACACTGGCGTGCCGTTCGTTAACAGATGTGGTCAGCACGGTGCCGATGCAAAGATGCTAGCCCTGTCGGTTTCTGAGTAGTAGGGTCTTAGTGATAATTTCTGGTAAGGTGGAGTCACAATGCGGGGGCTGTTTTCCATCTCCCGATATCTGGGGAGACAAGAAGAGTGAGCTTGCCATCCCAAGAAGGTACGTACCCTGAGGCTCTCGTGGCTGCTGGTTTCAACGAGCTCCTGCTTTTTGAGGAGTCCAGTTTAAAGAACTGCCAGATCAAACCAGGATTGTACATGTGGGTGGAGAATCGCATCTCGCCGAAATGACAGCTTCGCTTGGTTTTGCAGTCTGAGAATGACACTGATCCAGGGAAACAAAAGACCGAGATGGAGAAGGAAAAGCACTGTCTGTCTTGCATTTTATGTTTGTTTTGAGAAGACAGGGAATTAGTGTCCCTCCCCGAACGTCATTACGCGTGGCATCTCTTCTTCCTCCCATTCCCGGCAGTAGTTTTCATCAGCCCCTGAAAACCCAGAGCCTTCTTGGAGCCTGGCTTTGTTGTGTGTCCCGGCCTGGAGTTTGAGACCATTCCGAGCGTGGGCAGCAGGGGGCGCTGTGAGTCTTCTCAGAGAGACAAGCTGGGCCAGAAAACCAGACCCAGTTTCAGACAAAGCCAGCAGCCCTCACGGGTCAGAGGCAGGGGAAGATGTCAAGGTTCAGGGGAACCAGTCCAGTCCATTTTGATGGGCAAGTTTTGTGGGCTTATCCTACCAGGCGTGACCACAGCTCACTGCGTGTTGGGCTCCACACCATGCTTTCCTGTGCTGTATCTTTTTTTTAAAGCAGCAGAGCAGCGCTGCAAAGGAGGGGTGCTGTTATCCCTTCTGTACCCAGAGGGACGCTGGAGACCTGGAGAGATGAGGTTTCCAGCCCAGGACCACACGACTGAGCTGGAAGTGGGGTGTCCTTGGTCTGTCCCAGAGCCCTGGCTTGGAACTGCACCTCTCTGGGCCTTGAACCATGAACTGCACCTCCCTAATCCTTCTCTTGGGTCTTGAAGAAGTTACCGTCCCCAGATCATTTTAGTAGAACTGCCATCCCGTGAGGGTGTGTCGTTTGTGCCAGGCACTGCGCTAGTTGCTGGGCACAGAGCCATGTCAGGAGAGATGGGCTCCTGTTCATGAAGGACCAGGGAAGAAAGTGACTGTGACAGACAGTGACACACTCAAGGGGTGTGAGCTGGAGTGCAGGGCCGTGGGAGAGTGTAGCCTGGTTCTTGAGACCACCTGTTGAGAGGCAGCAGCTCCCCCCTTGGGGGACCCTGCCCGTGAGCTGGGGGCAGCAGCTTCTCGGCTGAGGCAGTGTTGGCCTGGGCCTTCCTGGAGACTGCCAGCCTTCCATCTGGGCTTCACTGCACCGGACCCCAGCCTCTGAAACCCAGCCTGATGGGTGCCCAAAGACCCTGCAGAGCCATGCCTCCACAGGATTGTCCTCTGGGCCAATTCAAGGCTCGCCCTTTAGAAAAGTCAGGGAGGTGGGACCTCCCTCGTGGTTCAGTGGTTAGGACTTCCCCTTCCAGTGCAGAGGGGTGTGGTTCAATCAGGGAGCTGAGATGCCACATGCCTCAAGGCCTAAAAACCAGAAGATAAACAGCAGAAGCAATATTGTAACAAGTTCAATAGAGATTTTAAAAATGGTTCACATCAAAAAAAAAAACAAAAACTAAAAAGTAAATGGAGTAGCACTTCCCAGCTCCCTCCCTGTTGCCCCCTTTCTGGACCTCAGTTTCCCCCGGCATGAAATAGCAGTCCTCATACTGCTGGTAACGTGTGCTGTGAATTTTGATAACGATGCCACAGTAATAATCACTAGTGTCTATCCCTATCACGAAGCAGACTTTTGGAGCCTGACCTCTGCACCAGGCACTGTAGAGTGCTTGTCGTCATTGTCTCCAGAAGAGAAACCAGCTCCAGAGCCCAGAATCCTACCACTGGGTCGTCAAGACGGCTCGGGCTGGCACCCGGCTCCCTCACCACGTGGTTGCCTCAAGGGCTGTTAAAAGGATTAAGTGAGATTATGCATGTGGGGCACTTAATACAGCGCCGGGTACGGAGCGGGTAGTTAATCAGTGTTCGCTGTGGTTATTAAACAGCACAAAGCCAGTGGCTTCGGGCTGGGAACCCCGGGCAGGGCTGACTAAAGACAGAGCCTGTGTCTTTGACAGCAGTGCCGAATCCTTGGAAGTTTTCTGGAGTATGTCCATTTTAAAAAACTTGTATTTATTTTATTTTTGACTGCGCCGGGGCTTCGTTGCTGCACAGGCGTTTCTCTAATTGTGGAGAGCCAGGGGCTCTTCTCGAGTTGCGGTGCGTGGGCTCCTCGCTGTGGTGGCTTCTCTTGTGGAGCGTGAGCTCCAGGCCACGTGGGCTCAGCAGCTGCGGGTTCTGGGCTCTAGCACACTGGGTCCAAGGCCACGCGGGCTCAGCAGCTGCGGGTTCTGGGCTCTAGCACGCCGGGTCCATAGTCGTGGCCCATGGGCTTCGTTGCTCTGTGGCACGTGAGTCGCTGCCGAACCAGGGATCGAACCCCTGTCTCCTGTCAAGCGGGTGTCCCCGCTGCTCTCTGGGTTGGCTCTGGGGTTGGTCTGTGGTTCACTGTGGAGGCCACAGGCCCCTGGTGCATGGATGGTTCCCAGTAAATGTGTGCTGAGCACCTGGATTTAACTGCAAAGCCTTCCTCTGTGGGATCTGATAAAGACAGGGCGTGAGACATGGAGAGGTTAAGGAGTTTGCCCAGGGTCACACAGCTCTGCAGTGGCACAGCAGGGTGGCTCTCACTCTAGACGCCCCTTCCCTCACCTCCCCTGAGGTCAGGATGTCAGGTGGCAGAAACGCAGCCGCCTCGGGCAGGCTGAGCCTTCAGCCCTCACCTCCCCTGAGGTCAGGATGTCAGGTGGCACAAACGCAGCCACCTCGGGCAGGCTGAGCCTTCAGCCCTCACCTCCCCTGAGGTCAGGATGTCAGGTGGCAGAAACGCAGCCACCTCGGGCAGGCTGAGCCTTCAGCCCTCACCTCCCCTGAGGTCAGGATGTCAGGTGGCAGAAACGCAGCCGCCTCGGGCAGGCTGAGCCTTCAGCCCCAGGCTGCAGATGGACGCTTTTTCATCTGAGCAGGTTTCTTCCCCTTCCTCAGAGGTGCGAACCACCTGCCAGGGGTGTGAATGGGTGAGCTCACAACAGGTGTCTAGAGGCCTTAATTACTCGGCTTGCGTCTCCCATCCCCAGCACACCTGTTGTGCCCGCTTTGTGGATGGCGTCCATCCTCCCCCGGCCCCCTCTCCTCCTCATTTCCTTTTGCAGTGACACGGTGACCACGACCAGGACCGTGGAGGGAAGGCCAAACGCAGCTGGCCTGCCGAGTTCCTCTCTCGCGCTCCCCCCACAACCCGCGTCTCCCCTCACCCAAGGGCGGGGTCCCTGCCGGTTTAACTCCTGGTGGTCCGCAGTACTTTTCCAGAAGCTTTGAGCCCTGTTATCTGCTCTCCACAGACTCCCTGGAAGACGCCTGGGGCCACTTCCCCTTCACCAGGGAGAAGCCCTGCAAAAAACAGCTCAGGTCGTTCGAGAGAGCCAGCCTGGACCAGTCCTGAAGGCGGCGGGGTCAGGGGTTGAGGGGGAGAGAAAACCCTCAGCCAGGTTCTGAAGGGGTGGGGTGAGGAGGGCACAGCTGTCCCCAGGTCCCCCCTCCACCCACCCCTGTCATCTGCCAAGTGCCACCCCCGCAGAGCAACCCTGAAAAGAAGGCTCTGCATCCACTGATCAGACCTGGCCATGCTCATTCATGGTTTTGTCCACGGCTGCTCTCACCTGCAGCAGCATCAGAGTTGGGTGGTTATGACCAAAACAAGATCCACAAGGTTATGGAATACTGACAGTCCACCCCTTCATGGGGAAAGTTTGCTGAGCCCCGGACTAAAGGAGATCGTGGGGCCTGCAAGGAGACGGGGCATGCCCTAAGGGGCTTTGTTTCTGTCTTCTAGTTTTAATTGTACACAGAAAGTAGTTTTTTCTTTCCTCTCTTATAAAAAAGACAAATGTGACAGGTAATGCTAGGGCCCCGCTGACCCCTCTGAAGACAGGATGTGAGGTCTCAGCTCAAGGAATTGCCCTGTCCATTTCTGCAAACTGCACCCAGGCCATTTTTTCCATAAGAGTATCTCTGCTCCTCCAACTTTGCTGAGTTTTTTTGTTTGTTTGTATGCTTGCTTTGTTATAGGACCGTTTTTTTATGAGCAGTTTTCGGTTTACAGCCAAATCGAGAGGAAGGTTTAGACGTTTCCCACGTACCCCTGGCCCCACCTATATGTACACGGCCTCCCGAACTAGCAGCGTCCCTACCAGAGTGGGACATTTGGACTCAGTGACTGTGTGGTCTGCGGTGTTTTGTCTTTTTTGAATAACAAATGCTCCTGGGAACATTCTTGTGTATGTCAGTAGCCATGTGCGTGTTTTTCTGTAGGGTGTACCCATAGGAGTGCAGTTGCCGGGTCATGGGTGAGCATATGTCAGCTTCAGTAAACATTACTGAGATGCTTTCCAAATCAATTCTATCAGTTTCCACTTGCAGTTGCCCACTGACCTCGCCAACACTTGGTAGTGTCTGTCTTTCTCTTTTTAGGCATATCTGGTGTGTATATAGTAGCATCATCCCATGATTTTAACTTGTGCTTCCCTGATGGCTAAGGAAATCAAATCCCTTTTCATACTTTTATGGTGATTTGATCATGTTATTGTTCAGTCGCTAAGTCACGTCTGATTCTGTGACCCCGTGGACTGCAGCACACCAGGCTTCCCTGCCCTTCAGCATCTCCCAGAGTTTGCTCACACTCATGTCCATCAACTCGGTGACACCATCCAACCATCTCATCCTCTGCCTCCCTTTTCTCCTGCCTTGAGTCTTTCCCAGCATCAGAGTCTTTTCCTGTGAGTTGGCTCTTCACTTCAGGTGGCCAAAGTATTGGAACTCCAGCTTGAATATACCCTTGTGGAATGTCTATTCAAATCTTTTGCTCATTTTTTAAAAATTGGGTTGTCTGATTTTTTTTATTATTAATTTTCTTAGTTACTTTTTACATAATTATGCACATTCTGGATTCCAGTCCTTTGGTGGATGTAGGATTGCATGCCCTTCCTCTCCCATTCTGTGGGTAGCTTAGCGGTGTCCTTGGATGAACTGAGTTTCTTAATTTTAAACATTGTCAATTTGTCATTTCTTCCCTTTCTTGGTTAGAACTTTCTGGGTCCTGTTTAAGAAATCGGTGCCTCCTCCAAGCTCATGAAGACGGTCTCCTATGTTTTCCTCTGAAATCTTTGACCCTTCGTAGTTGTGCAATCCATCTGGAATTGATTTTTGTGTATGGCGTGAGGTAGAGATCAAGGGACATTTTTCCCCCACATGGATATTCAGTCGGCCCAGCATCATTTATTGCAAAGGCCATTCTTTCCCCTGTGCTCTGCAGTATTGATTTTGTCATAAATCAGGTGACCGCGTATGTGAGGGGCTGTTTCTGGACTCTCTAATCTGTTCCACGGGTCTATTTGTCTCCCCTTTGCCAATACCCCCAGTCTTAATTACTGTGGCTTTGTAATAGCTTGCTCTGCGGTGTCTTTGTTCCTCGTGAGGGCCTCGGCTGTTCTCGGCCCCCGTGCTCTTTGGGTCTGTGTGTTTTATTCCTCAGCAGCTGGAGGTTCTGAGCAGAGGGAGTGGTGGGATCTGACATATCTGTGAATGATCTTGTAAGGAGACTCGAGAGGTTTCTGTAGTCCCCTCGGCTAGAGGTGACAGTGGCCGGGACCAGGTGTCAGCCGTGGAAGTGGGGTGCCAGATGTGTATGGGGGTGCATTTTCAGAGTCCTGCTAATGGCTTTAATGAGGACTGCGATGCAAACGGGAATCAAGGATGACCCCTGAATTTAGGTCCTAAGCAACGAACTGGATGGTCCGGGGGCAGGGCAGTCCAAGGGAGGATGAGCCCCACTCCGCACACCCACCGCCTCCTCGCCCGTGATCCAGCACACATACCAGGGGCCAGAGAGCGCGGCTCAGTTGGCCTGTCCACTGGTGTGCGTGTGTTTGGGGGTTCGGGGCCGCCCGTTAGCTGCGTGATGTCAGCTGCAGCAGCGGCATCGCTGTGTCAATGTCCCTCACCGGCATGCTCTCTGCCGTGAGAGGGAGGGCTGTTGACAACAGTCGGGTGTTTGCACGGCCTTTACCAGCAGGCCCTACCGGGGCCTGAAGTGCCTTTGTGCTCACGATTTCATCTGTTCCTTCCCCCCCGCAAGCCTGGGGAATGGCCGCTGATGAGGCAGATGGCCATGCGGCCATAAAACCCCAAGCAAGCGGCAGAGTCAGATATGTGCTCCCAGTCATTCTCTTTCTCTGCTGCCTTTCCCGTTACAGAGTCGGGGACAGAGACACTCCTTGTCCCATGCGCTCCTCTCATTCACTCAGTCGTGTCCGACTCTTTTCGACCCCATGGACTACAGGCCGCCAGGCTCCTCTGTCCATGGGATTTCCCAGGGAAGAATACTGGAGTGGGTTACCATTTCCTTCCCCAGGGGATCTTCCCAACCCAGAGATTAAACCCTCATCTCCTGCATTGGCAGGTGGGTTCTTTATCACTGAGCCACCAAGGAAGCCCCCATGTATCCATGTAGCTTATATCTATTAAGTCCTTATACTATGCCCATGATTTTCCATGTCCGTGATGCTTGTCAAGGCCAGTCTACAAATACTTAACATGTGCTCACTGCAAGCTGGGTACTGTGCCCATTTCATTCAAAGAGCCTGTTTCTGTCCCTGGGATCACTACATTCTAAGGACATGATGGGCCCACCTGGGAAGGTGATTACAGTTATGAGGCATAACAACAACAAAAACACAAAGGTATCTTCTTTCACTGAGGGACTGTCCCAGAGACAGAATGCAGGAGTCCCTGCCTGACCTCTTTTTATTTTGAAAGAGATCCAGGGTTCTGAGTGGACTCCACAAACCAGCTGTAGAACACAGCTCAACACCCTTACATGGTCCAATCCCAGAGGTCCCACCCAGCCCAGCCTATGGGGTGACCACATCTCAGCTCCAGCTTTTAATGCAAGGGCCCCATGGTATAGAGGAGAGAGGCATGAACTAACCAGGCTGTAACTGATTAGAGGAGACCTCAGGGCAAGACTCTCAGCAGATGTTACTGGGCATCTTATTTCTGCTCAGGGGAAAACCAAGCAAATACATACACCTGTCACCATGGCTAAAAGAACAAAATAAGAGTAATACAAAAGGCCAATGAGGATGCAGAGAAACTGAATCAAACACATTGCTGTTGAGATGTAAAATGGTCCAGCTATCCTGGAAAAGTGTATGGACAGTTTTAGACAAATGAAACAGACACTTATCACACGACTCAGCAACTGCACTCTTGAGCATCTGTACCAGAGAAATGGAAATGTGTGTTCATACAGAAACCTACATGGAAGACTCCCATGGTGGTCCAGTGCTTATGAATTCACACTTTGACTGCCAAGGGCCCGGGTTCAATCCCTGATCAGGGAACTAAAATCCCGCAAGCCACACAGCACCGCCAAAAAAGAAAAAAGTTTACACATGTCTAACCACTGATGAGTGGATAAACCAAATGTAGTCTGTCTTCACACTGAAATGTTACTCTGCCATAAATAGGAATGAAGTACTGTTGGCTTCTATACCATGGGCGAACCTCAAAAACAATATGTTAAGTGAAAGAAGCCAGACACAGAAGACCCCACATTACATGATTTCATTTATATGCAAAGTCCAGAAGAGGCAAACCGAGAAAGGAAGTAAATTAACGGTGGTTTAGGGATGGGGCAGAAATTGCGGGTGACGGCTAAGGGATGTGAAAGCTGATGAGATTTTCTAAAATGGCTGCAGTGATGGTTGCACAACTCTGAACACACTAAAAGCTGTGGAATTGTACACTTTGGGCGAATTGTGTGGTATGTGAATTGCATCTCGATAAGCTGTACTCTTGCCTGGAAAATCCCATGGACAGAGGAGCCTGGTAGGCTGCAGTCCATGGGGTCGCTAAGAGTTGGGCACGACTGAGCAACTTCCCTTTCACTTTTCACTTTCATGCATTGGAGAAGGAAATGGCAACCCACTCCAGTGTTCTTGCCTGGAGAATCCCAGGGACAGCGGAGCCTAGTGGGCTGCTGTCTGTGGGGTCGCACAGACTTGGACACGACTGAAGCAACTTAGCAGCAGTATCAGCAAGCTGTTGGAAGGAAGGGAGGAAGAGGCACACACAAGTTCATACCTGTTTCATTCATAATGTCCTTCAGTGGGCACGTGGTTAAAATGCGATGCATTTGGATGGTAGAATACAACTCAGCAATAAAAAGGAACAAACCAAGACACCGTGGTGTCCCAGTGGTTAAGAATCTGCCTGCCAAGGCAGGGGACACGAGTTCAACCCTTGGTCCGGGAGGATTCCACATGCCTCTGGGCAAGTGCGCCCAAGCTCTAGAGCCCGTGCTCCGCACCAAGGGAAGCCACCACAGTGAGAAGCCCGCGCACCGCGACTCGAGAGTAGCCCCCAGTCCCCACAGCTAGAGGAAGCCTGTGCACAGCAACGGAGACCCAGTGCTGCCAGCGCCCCCAAGTTCATTAGTTAGTGAATTCTTTTTTTAAAGAACAGATCGGGCTTCCCTGATAACTCAGTGGTAAAGAATCTGCCTGCTAATACAGGAGACACGGGTTTGATCCCTAGTCCGGGAAGATTGCACATGCCGTGGAACAACTAAGCCCTTGGCCACAGCTGCTGGAGCCCACGAGCTGCAGCTTCCGAAGCCTGCGTGCCCTGGAGCTCATGTTCTGCAGCGGAAGCCGCCGCAGTGAGAAGTCCACACACCACAACTCGAGAAAAGCCCATGCAGCGTTGAAGACCCAGAGCAGCAAAAACAAATACATAGACTATCGACACAGGCAGCAATCCAGATGGATCTCTAGAGAATTACACTGAGTGGAAAAGCTTATCCCCAGAGGTTACATACTGCCTGATTCCGTTGTTCTAATGTTCTTCAAATGACTGGATGACAGAGGTGGAGAGCAGATGGCTGGTTGCCTGGGATTGGGTAGGCAAGAGGGAAGGATCCTGTGATGGGTCGGCTCTGTGTCTTGTGTGGGCAGACGAGTCTACATGTGATAAAATTGCACAGAACAGAATATTCACACACATGGATACATGCAAAACTGGTGTTTGGGAGCTTTGGGAGCGTGGAGTGTTAGCCCCTGGACCACCACGGAAGTCCTTTGTGATGTGCTAAGTTGCTTCAGTCATGGCTGACTCTCTGCGACCCTGTGGACTGTAGGCCGCCAGGCTCCTCAGTCCATGAGATTCTCCAGGCAAGAAAACATGAGTGGGTGGCCATGCTCTTTTCCAGGGTATCTTCCCAGCCCAAGAATCGAACCCAGGTCTCATGTATTGTAGGCAGGTTCTTTACCATCTGAGCCACCAGGTTTATGTATAAACTTGGCTATGGAAAAAGAGTAGGCTTCAGTTGTTTGCAGTGTGAGTGAACAGGTTAAGTGTTTTTGCACTCTTTTCGGAGAGCTAGGGAACCAGCAGGTAGGTTCCTTAGGCTCTTGTCCATCTGCAGATCCATCTCCAGGTCGTCAGTCCTGCAGGCTAGGTAGGGAGCCCCGAGGGGTCTGGTTGACTTGTGAGCTGGGTGATACTCCCTTCATTTCAGAGGCCTGCTTTGCAGAAAATCCACGCCAGACTCTGCTTCTGTTTGTTTTTCTAATGACCCTGTTCCCTCTCTACCAATAATACATCTACTCAGGGGCAGTCTGGAGAAGGCAATGGCACCCCACTCCAGTACTCTTGCCTGGAAAATCCCACGGATGAAGGAGCCTGGTAGGCTGCAGTCCATGGGGTCTCGAAGAGTCGGGCATGACTGAGCGACTTCCCTTTCACTTTTCACTTTCATGCATTGGAGAAGAAAATGGCCACCCACTCCAGTGTTCTTGACTGGAGAATCCCAGGGACAGGGGAGCCTGGTGGGCTGCCGTCTATGGGGTCGCACAGAGTCGGACACGACTGAAGCGACTTAGCAGCAGCAGCAGCAGCAGGGGCGGTCATAGGCTGTAAAAGTGACTGCAGCACTTGCCCACAAGAGGTACTCGGGCCACCTGAGTTCTCCTTTTCCACACCGTCCTTGTCCCCCCGTCATCAGAAGTCAGCCATGAGCTTGGAAAGGAGCCAGTGTGATTTTCCAAGTGAGAACGCCCAGCCAGGGAGTCAGGAGAATTCTGGCTGAGCTCCGCCAGCACCCGCTGCATAGCCTTAGGCACTTGGTGACTTCTCAGAGAGTCTGTTTATTGAGTGACTCAGTGATGGGGTTGGGCGAGACCAGTGGAGCAGAGGGCTTCCTCCTCTCGAGAGCCAGCACAAACCCGTTGGTCATGGCTGCTGGAGTTCGGTCTCAGAGGATTGTGAGGCTGCCTGGGCTCTGCAGGAAATGGCACTGTAATTGACTAGCGATGTCTGCCACGGACGTGGGCACGGCATCTGTGATAGGCAAGCGGCTGCAGGTATCCATCGAAGAATATGGTATTTATCACCCATCGCTGGAGCTCTTACATTTCCATCTGCTGGACTGAGTGGTAGTGCAGTTCCAAACCCCAGCCTGTGTGAAAGCCTACTTCGCTCTCCTCTCTAAAAAAATAAGAATGAGCTGAGAAGTTGAGAGGCTGTTTCTTCCTGTGGTTGTTCTCTACCTTCCTTTGCGATTCTGTAGATCTGGTCTTCCAGCGCAGCCAATGTTTCCTATCTCTCCATGCCCAGACTCATTCCAGAGTAAGGTGACGAAGCCCAGACAGTGGAATGGGGCACCCTGGGGAGAACCACGTGGTTCCGAGGTTGGGGGGCAGGAAGGAGGCTTTGTGCACTGGCTCCCGCCCGCAGCAGCCCGCCCCTACTTCCTCGCTCCGCATTTGGTGCCTTTTCAGTTACAAGGTCTCGGCGCTTTGTCTGGGTTTGCAGGAGGGCGGCAGTCGGCTCATTGTTGCCTCGGGTAATTGTGCTCTGTGTCTCCTGCACCCCGGCGCTGAATGGCAGCGGGGAGGGAGCCCCAGGAAATCTTGGGACACCTCGGAGTAAGAGCAGCTTCTGAATCCTCTCCCATCTTGGAGCTTTCCACGGAAAGGGGGTCCTGCCACACTGCATTTTAGTTAACAAATACCTCTTGGGTTTAGCAGATATTTACAAAGCATCTCTCACGAGGCAGGGACTGTGCCAGAAACCATCGTGAACTCCCGAAAGGGAAGGGACTATCTTGGTTTAGGGAGAAGTGGATCCAGGGTTCAATCCAGTAGAACCCTCACGGCAGAGGGCAGGTCATACACATGGTTGGTCTGGTGACTCAGCTTCTCTAGGGCTCAGTGTTCCTCTCTGTGCGTGGGTGTGTGCTAAGTTGCTTCAGTCGTGTCCAACTCTTTTGTGACCCTACTGGCTATAGCCCACCAGGCTCCTCTGTCCATGGGATTCTCCAGGCAAGAATACTGGAGTGGTTTGCCATGCCCTCCTCCAGGGGATCTTCCTAACCCAGGGATTGAACCCAAATCTCTTGCGTTGTCTCCCGCATTGCAGGCGGATTCCTTACTGCTGAGCCACCAGGGAAGTCGGTTCATCTCTGTAGAATGGCAGGATTAACTGCTATTTCCAGTTTGCCATAAGGACAAGGTCAGTGCTATTGGTGAAGCACTTGACCCTTCTCCAATTCAGAGAATGCTGTATCTGGTACCCAGAACTCCCACAGTACACTGGGAGGGCACTGCTTATTCCCAGCCCTCCTCCTAACTAGCCACACGCTCTTAGAAGACTTACCTTGTTTTTCTGCTCCTCCTCAAGGATACTCAGAAGTGAGGGAGCCTAACAGCATGAAGGTCTCCAGAGAGGTTTTACATTCTAAAGGAGCATTTTGTAAAATCACTGGCCATAGCCGTGTTTCTCAAACTTGAGAAATATATAAACAGCCCTCCTTTTAAAAGAAAAATGTCATGGCCCTTCCCCCCAACAGCAGTGATGCAAATATTTTTATTATGATGTTACTTAACTGTGTACAAATGTAAACCCCAGCATCAACCAACAACTTAACACAGTTCTCTTAGGACCATATAACCAAACACATTTTCACATTAAATACAAACAAAATTCAAAATCAATAACATTCGGATTAACAACATTTTTTTTAGTGTGATGGATGATGTTGTTTTGTGGAAACCAAATTCAGAATGTGGGTTTTAATATTAGGAAGATGTTGCCACGGGTCCAGATCTGTAGTCAGTTTCCCTACTTTTCTGTCAGTCATACTAAAGTGGAGGATGCTTGTTTGCATAAGTAAGTACGGGCAGGAGGGGAAGGATTTATTTGGCAGTGCAGCATAATCAGACCTCTCTCCTATCGGAATCTCAGCCAGTCATCAGGCGTCCCTTTTCAGGCAGCGTCATTCAGTGGTTCTATAAAGCCATCTCCATCACTTAAAAATAAAAAGTTAGCATTAAAGCGTCGCTGAAAATATCAATGAATAGGACAACCAGTTTCTTGTTGACTTGAGGACAGAGAAGTGTTTCATTGTTCCTTCCAGCTAATCATTTTCTTGTTGCAAGTTGGGGCACGTAAAGGTAAGTTCAGCACGAGACAGCATCTGTTCTTACCCCAAGTGCTGTCTACCCTGGAACAGGCCTTTTGAGGTTAGCGCTCTTGTACCAGGACTCTCCATAGCACTGTTATAATTCACATATGCATGCATATATTAAAAATTGCAGAGTGGGATGGGTTGGGAGATTGGGATTGACGTATATACATACGTATGAAATAGAGAACTATTGAGAACCTGCTGTACAGCACAGGGAACTCCGCTCAACACTGGATGGTGACCTGAAGGGGAAGGAAACCCAAAAAAGAGGGGATAAATGTAAACATAGCTGGTTCACTTTGCTATACAACGGAAACGAACACAACATTGTAAAGCAACTATACCCCAATAAAAAGTAATTTAAAACAAATTACATTTTCTGAATACAAACAGAAGATTTTTTAATTATCCTACAGAAGTAGCTAATCTTGCGCATATCCCTGCCCCTACTATCGTACATGTCCCCAGGTCGAACTGAGAGGCAGCAGACCTTACAATGAGAAACTCAGTTCTATTAAGTAGGCGCTTACCATAGTACAAATTTCAGGTCCAAGGCACTTGTGGGGTCCACTTAGACCTGTAGATCTTTTTCTCTAGCGAGCCCGCTTACAGTTGAAATGCTACTGTTGTTTATGCAGTTCGTGCAGAAGTCACTCACTTGGTCACGCAGAGTTCATTGAAGCTTTTGGAGCTCTGTAGCTTGCCCTCCCCGCTCCGAATTTGTTGGGAAAAGATGGGGGCCAAGACAATTGGAGATGTTAAAATTAAAGCAAGAGGTTGCTCAGTGCAGGGGCTGTCAGAGCTGGAGGCTTGTGCTAAATCCATCACCACCCGTTAGCTTCATAATTCAGAGCACCTCACACTGTAGTCTGTGGCACTTCCAGCATTGTGCAGTATTCAACCTGTACCACTGTCTGTGGCAACCCTGGGAGTCCATCAGGTTGCAGTTTCACTGCTGGCCCCTTCATCACCAGCTGTCAGACTTGAACAAGTCATTTAAATACCCACATCTCAGTGTCTGCATCTGTAGAATGGAGACCACAGTACACACCTGTCAGGGTTATTGAGGATTCAGTGAGGGGATAAAAGTGAAAGTGATGTGCTTCCCAAACTGTGCGCCGAGGCTCTTCAAGCTGCCTCAGTGACCTCAGAGATGCACTGTGGGTTTTTCAAGAAGAACACAGCGACATCATCAGTCATGGTGCCAACTGCAGCTTCAGTTGTTTATACCTATTAATGGTTTATGGGCTTTCCTGGTGGCTCAGACAGTTAAGAATCCACCTGCAATGTGAGAGACCTGGGTTTGATCCCTGGGTTGGGAAGATCCCCTGGAGGAGGAAATGGCAACTCACTCCAGTATTCTTGCCTGGAGAATCCCATGGACAGAGGAGCTTGGCAGGCTATAGTCCATGGGGTCAGAAAGAGTGGGACATGACTGAATGACTAAGCAAAAGGCACATTAATGGTTTAGACTGTTTAGCTATTATAATGTCCTCAGTTTGGTTCAGTTCAGTCACAGTCGTGTCCAACTCTTTGCGACCCCATGAACCGCAGCACGCCAGGCTTCCCTGTCCATCACCAATTCCTGGAGTTCGCCCAAATCATGTCCGTTGAGTCGGTGATGCCATCCAGCCATCTCATCCTCTGTCGTCCCCTTCTCCTCCTGCCCTCAATCTTTCCCAGCATCAGAGTCTTTTCCAATGAGTCAGCTGTTTGCATCAGGTGGCCAAAGTATTGGGAGTTTTAGCTTCAACATCAGTCCTTCCAATGAACACCCAGGACTGATTTCCCTTAGGATGGACTGGTTGGATCTCCTTGCAGTCCAAGGGACTCTCAAGAGTCTTCTCCAACACCACAGTTCAAAAGCATCAATTCTTTGGCGTTCAGCTTTCTTTATAGTCCAACTCTCACATCCATACATGACTACTGGAAAAACCATAGCCTTGACTAGACGGACCTTTGTTGACAAAGTAATGTCTCTGCTTTTGAATATGCTATCTAGGCTGGTCATAACTTTCCTTCCAAGGAGTAAATGTCTTTTAATTTCATGGCTGCAGTCACCATCAGCAGTGATTTTGGAGCCCAGAAAAATAAAGGCAGTCACCATTTCCACTGTTGCCCCATCTATTTGCCATGAAGTGATGGGACCGGATGCCATGATCTTAGTTTTCTGAATGTTGAGCTTTAAGCCAACTTTTTCACTCTCCTCTTTCACTTTCATCAAGAGGCTCTTTAGTTTGTCTTCATTTTCTGCCATAAGGGTGGTGTCATCTACATATCTGGGGTTATTGATATTTCTCCCGGCAATCTTGATTCCAGCTTGTGCTTCTTCCAGCCCAGCGTTTCTCATGATGTACTCTGCATATAAGTTAAATAAGCAGGGTGACAATATACAGCCTTGACATTCTCCTTTTCCTATTTGGAACCAGTCTGTTGTTCCATGTGCAATTCTAATGGTTGCTTCCTGATCTGCATACAGGTTTCTCAAGAGGCAGGTCAGGTGGTCTGGTATTCCCATCTCTTTCAGTGCTCAGTCATATCTGACTCTTTGTGACCTTGTGGACTGTAGCCCGCCAGGCTCCTCTGTCCATGGGATTTCCCACACAAGAACACTGGAGTGGGTTGCCATTTCCTTCTCCAGGGGATCTTCCCGACCCAGGGATCAAACCTGCATCTCCTGTGTCTTCTGCATTGCAGGCAGATTCTTTACCTGTTGAGCCATCAGGGAAGCCCAACCTGTTACAACCAAACTATTAGGTGTGTCTTTTGACCTAGGAATGCCATGAGAAAATTACTGAAATGCCAAGGACACCAGGCATGAACCAAGAATGTTTGGGAAGCTGTGGCCTACTGTTTGGTACAAGTCACAGCTCGATAAAGAAAGGAGATTGTTTTATTATAATTTAACCAGAAAGGCTGTGCCGACCCCACGCTTCCATTCTCAACTCTTCATGCGTTGCACGTGTGGGATTGGTGTCCTTGATGGCTAAGCTTCCCTTCCTGCCTCCCTTCACTCCACCTCTGCTTGCTTGTAAAATGCATTTCAGAACATTGACTTCCCAGCTGAGATTTTTTGAAAAACCCTGGGCTGCCCGCAGTCATGTCAAAGGGGTATCATGACGCGTCTGAAACATAAAAGTCTTCAGAAGGAAATGCATTCACTCGAGTGTCCATGTGCCTCACAGGGTTCTTGGCGAAGGCTGGTACCCGAGATCTCAACTCCAGGGTGGGGGAGAGGGAGTGGCCTTGACCACCTGACTTGTGCAGAGGATGGCCTTGACACCCTAAGCCTTTGAATTGTACGTGCTCCCCTGGTTGTGGAATCCCCCGTGCTCCCACAGCAGCTTTCCCTGCTCTGGGACAGGCAAACACAGCACCCTGCAGGGAAGGTGTGTGAACCCAGGGCCCAGCATTGTGTGTGTGTGGTTTGGTGGTGGTGGTGTTGCTGTTCAGTCATTAAGTTGTGTCCGACTCTTTGCGACCCCATGGACTGTAGCAGGCCAGGCTTCCCTGTCCTTCACTATCTCCTGGAGTTTGCTCAAACTCATGTCCGTTGAGTCAGTGATGCCATCCAACCATCTCATCCTCTGTTGCCCCGTTCTCCTCCTGCCGTCAATCTTTCCCAGCATCAGGGTCTTTTCTGATGAGTCAGCCCTTCGCATCAGGTGGCCAGAGTATTGGAGTTTCAGCTTCAGCATCAGTCCTTCCACTGAATTGGTTTGCTGTGGTTTGTTTTAATTCTCCTCCTCCTAGCCACCTCTGACCGTCTGGCAGGACTGGGGGTACACTTTAGCGTGCAGATACAGAGTTAAACTCTATGAGCATGCCAATATGTCAGTTTTGACTGGCAAAAACAACATTTTTACTTCAGCCTAAGTAATTGTTCATCCTTAATTGAATACCTTCCATGCAACCGTCAGTTCCATGCACTCATGTTTGTGATCTCCCTTTTTATTAATCTTTTTCCTTTAAAAAAAGAATTAGTTGCACAACTAAAACAGAAATGTTTTCCTCGTTGAAAGAAAGCTTGAAAGCCAGACGTTTAACCACTGCCACCCCAGAGAAATCTACATGATCCATTTGGCCATCCACCCACCCCTGCCCCCATCCCCTCTTCTAGGTCTTTTCTCGTGCTTTCTATATATATGTGAACCCTGGTGGCTCAGACAGTAAAGCGTCTGCCTGCAGTGCGAGAGACCCAGGTTTGATCCCTGGGTTGGGAAGATCCCCTGGAGAAGGAAATGGCAATCCACTCCAGTACTCTTGCCTGGAAAATCCCATGGACTGAGGAGCCTGGCAGGCTACAGTCTGTGGGGTCGCAAACAGTCGGACACAACTGAGCGACTTCACTTTCACTTTCACTTTTCAAAGACAGAATACACAATTGCATTGGTCGATTTAGACCGAAACGGTGCCGTATGTCATGTATCATGAAGAGTTTTTCCCTCCTCAAATGTATCTTGGCGATCTTTCCAACTTAGTCCCTGTAGCTCTGCCTCATTCTTCTCAATGTGCTATGTCATCGCTTTACTCTGGGAATCATGCAGCCCATTTTACAGATGAGGAAAGTGGAGTTTAGAGTGGAGACAGTCACAGAGCCAGGAGGTGGCAAAGCCACTTCTGACTCCCCAGCCCAGGCTGGATTTCCTCCCCCCGAGCAGCCTGCTCGGTCATCGTTTACAGACTGATGTATAACTCCCTCCAACCCAACGGGGCTGCTGGGCACTCCCATCATTCAGGTAAATGGAGAATTACCACTGATAGCATAGATGGCCAATTTCCAAGGAATTAGAATAGAGTCATGCTGGAACTCCGTGGAGTGTAATTGAATGTTTGATGATAGGGGCCTGCAGGACCCTGGGTCATCATTGCAGATATCAGTTGTCACTGCGCGCTGGTAGAAACCTTAGTTCACAGGGCATCCTGGCTGCTGGCCTGAGCGACTCTCAGTGAGTGCCCGTCCCCTGTGACAGGCCTTGTCCTCCGGCCAGAAAAAGCAGGCTTAGAGAAAGAGACAGTGCTTGTCCAGCATCGGAAAGCTCAGGGACGTCGGGGGTGGTGGCCCCAGCTTGGCCTTTAACATCACCCCACCAGATGTGTCCCACCTGAGCTTCTGCAGAGCCCCGTCAGCCAGAGTTTGGACTCTGCACTCAGCCGCCACTGGCCTTGGTCACAGCCCAGACCTTCACTCATTTGAAGGAACAGATGTGCAGTTTCTTCCTTTTTTGGGAAAAGGAATCTCTGAGAGTTGAAGGAACTTGAAAGTGCCAGCGGCTTGCCTAGGAATCTATAAAGGGACCTTGTCTTTTTCTCTCTATTTACAAGTAGATTCCTCACCCACTTGCAGAAGGAGTAAGACCTTAGTTCAGTCACTGCAGAAATGTAAGAAAACTGTCAATTGGAAGGAAATTATAGTACAGTTCCCATACTGGGGAGTCCTTCAGTAAAGGGGTACTCAAGTCTGAGCTCCGTAGCAGTCAAAGCAAAAAGGGGAAAAAGCACCAGCGCCTGCTAATTCTTAAGCTATCGTCCAGCCCTCTAAAGAGATACTGCTCCCATGGAGGGCTCCCACGGGACTGACAAGATGAATTTTTTTTTTAATTTATTTATGTTTTTGCACAAATTTACAGCCCTGTTCTGGAATAGAATACAGAGTTGACACAAAACATTAAAATGAGCACAAGACAACTTTGAATTATATTCATGGAGTCTTATCTTGTCTGACCTTTGGGATAACGTGCATCACTGAGGCGTCTTGAGAAGTCTCAAGTTTAAGTGGAGAGAAAGGGCTAGAAAGAGGGGGATGAAAGAAGGAAGATGGTGCCAGGTCAGGAGGAGGCCCAGTGCCGAGCTTGTGTTAGTGCACCAGCCCATGCTGTGAATGTGTGGTGCGTTCTGAGGGCAGCATGGTCCTGTAGAACTCTGCGACCGTGGAAATGTGTCCACTCTGGTGACCATCAGCTCCATGTGATCACTGAGCCTTGGAACACGGCCTGTGCAGCTGAGGAACTGAATCTCAGTGTTGTTTAGTTGACCTTAAATAGCAAGTGTTTTTCCTCTCAATTTGAAGCAGTCACATGTGGCAGAGGCTGCCATACCGGACAGCACAGTATGGAAACGTTCATACCTTTTGATCTGGTGATTATGTTTCTAGAGTTTTATCCTAAAGAAATGATCAGAGGTAGGGACGAACTTGCTACACAGGGATCTGCCATGAAGGATTGCTCATGGCAGTGAAAAACTGGAAACACTATTAATACCCAGCAGTGAGAGAGGGTGGGTTGAGTAAATTTTTGAATGGAATGCCAGAGAGACATCACCAGCGTTCATAAAGAACGCAGACGAGAGGGGAAATGCTTTTGTCCAGCAATTAAGTGAAAGACGCAAGAATCCAAATAGGGTACAGTGTAATCTCCAAGTAAGCATGGGGAGAAAAAGACAGGAAGGAAGTGCTCCAGAATAACAGTTGCTGTTGGTGGGTTTATTGTCACTTCTTATTTCCATCTCTGCATTACCGTGTATTTGGCAGATTGCCTACATGAGTGTGAAGGTCGCTTTAGATTCAGAAGGAAAAGTAGTTCTTCAAAATAAGACAGAAGAAGATGGCTATCCATTGCTCTGAGTTTCAGGGGCCAGGAGGGTGGAGGATATTTCTTGAAATATTCTGGTCAAACTCAAAACCCAGTTAACTTAGAATAGATCCTCTGAGTGGCTCCTAGCTTTCTCTCTTTCCCCATCTCTGTTCCCTATTGCCCTTGAACTCCAAAGCCAACCCTTTAAAAAAAAAATGTATTTGCATTTAGTAGAGCCAGGATAATATACCACTTTAGTGGTGTTTTCTTTTTTTTTTTTTTTTGCTCAGCACTGTACAGAATTTCAAAACTCATATTGAAAACTCTATTGCATCTTTCTGTGTTATTAGTAAGGCAAAGTTGTTGTTTTGGCTGCGCTGGGGCTTAGTTGTGGTATGCGGGATCTTTAGTTATGGCATGCGGAATCCTGGTTCCCCAACCAGGGGTCAAACCGGGGCCCCCTGCGTGGGGAGCTCGGAGTCTTAACCGCTGGACCACCAGGGAAAGTCCCAAGGCAGAGTTTGACTCTTTTTAAAATTCTCTCTTCTGATTAGAAAAGTCACCTCATTCCAGAGCCTTTGGAAAACCGAGCACAAGCCAAAGAAAACTGCCCCCTCCCCACCACGAGACACAGCAGCTGGCTTGGCGGGTGCCTTCCCGCGTCCTCTTTCATACGGCTCTAGTCAGGGCAGGTATTAATATCACCGTCTCACACATGAGGAGACAGCGGGTCAGCGGGGTTAAGTGCCTCGCCCGGGGTCTCGTGGCTGGTTAAGTGGCAGAACCAAGCCCAAGCCCGAGTTCTAGTCTGCATCCTTTCCCTGGCTCTCTAGGTGAGGTTTGACGTGGCCCCCAAACAGGCTCCTCACCTATTCATGGGACGTTGAGAGCCTCTTGTCCTTCCGAGTGCGGCACTTAAAAGCTTCCTATAATGGCTCAGCTCACAGAGTAAGTTACACCGGGCTGATCCTTTCTTTATGGGAGTTTACTCTTTAAAGTAGGCACGGGTGACACAGACGGGGTTATTCAAGACGTGCATTGTCGCACACACAACAGAGTAAGCTAAATGTTTACCCGACACATGGACGGGGGAATAAAGGCTTTCTGCAGAGAAATGAGTGGGAAGAAAGAGAGTGAGTCATGTGGAAGAGGTTTTAATCCAGGCAGCATGATTGCACTTCCCTGGGACAATTATACTCTGCCTACCTTGAATTTAAATAAAGTCCCTTCAAGTCCCTTCAACGGCTTGTTCGCAAAAGCACTTTTTTTTTTAAATTTCACCCCAGCCTGAGCCGTCACCTCGGCTTCTCTGAATATAGCCAAGCTCAACCCAGAATGGTTTAAAAAAAAAAGTCAGTGGATTTCTAAGAGCCTCCAGAGTGTGGCGTGTACTCTGGAATTTTCAGAGGCATTCCGTATCCTCAAGTGAATGAATGTTACGGCCTCTGCCTCCTCTCCCACCTGGAGGATCCCAGCCCTGCCTTAGATCCCAGGCGAGGGCTGGTCCCAGCCAATGAGAAGGGAGTTTCAAATCCTTTCTGAGCCCCCTCCATCCTAGGGAACACAGGGAAGTGCTGACCACACACTTTGTATTCCCTGGGGCTTATTTGTGCTTTTCTATACAAGCTGTGTTCCTGTTGGCTTCCCCAGGGGAGTAACAGCCTAAGTTTGAAGGAAAGAGTTGGCTTGATAAATAAAAACACAGCCCAGCAGATGGTGGTGCGAGGGGGCAGGGGGTGGGGGTGTGAGGCATCCTGGGAAGGAGCCTCCCCCTCCCTGGCTCTCTCCCTGGGGCTTCTGACTCAGCCTCCCTGGACGGGTGGACAGAAAAGAACCCCACCACCACCGGCACATCCAGCCACATCTTGGAGTGGGCAGCATTCCCTTTGGGGAAGGATGGTGGACCCATTCTGAAATCCTGTGGGACCCCCTTTAAGGGGAATGGAATGGGGACCGTCTTCCACGTCTTGGTGGTTTGGGGTTTTTTCCTTAGCCCATCTCTCCTCCCCTCGGGCCAGCACTCATATCTCTAGCATCCCTGACCATTCCCCGCTGCACCCAGAAGCCCGCGGGGTGGTGGGGGACAGCAGCACGTCCCCGCTCACGAAGTCACTCATTTGTATCTCATTTTCGAGTTATTATCGAGCCGCCGGTCGTGAGAGTGTTTTGACAGCAGCTGTCAGCAAGGTGCAGGCAGCTGCCATTGCCTCCGATTGGCTGAAGACACCTATGGCAGCGTGCCGAATAACATCCGAGCCTGTCTCGCCCCCGCCCCAGCCAGGGACCGGGGAGACCAGGGCGCCAAGGGGAGAAAAAGCAAACAGAAGAGCAGAGAAGGGAGACCACGCCGGCCACTCGAGGCCCCAAGGCAGCCAGCCTGGTTCTCAGCTCGGCAGCGTCCGGAATCCATAGCATGTTTTCCGACTCCCGCTAGAGAAGACGGCCGTAAAAGACTCAGATTGTGTCTCGCGTTTTGTGTAATTTATTTTATTGGAGGTTTTTGTGCAGCGAGGGTGGGGAGGATGAGAGAGCATCCATCCAAACAACCATTTAGGCTTGTCAGAGTTCATTTATTGAATTAGCGAGGTTACCACTGCCGGGCTCCCAGCTGCCAGCCCGCAAAGCTGGGCCGGATGCAGCCTCGAGCCTGGAGCAGAACCAGGCACTCCGATCAATTACGGTGGCTTTTTTTTTCCTTCCTCCCTCTGCTCGACTGAAGTGCAGAGGAATGTGTGTGTGTTTTCCCTTCTCCCCTGAAGAGTCTCCTTCTCTCTGTAATATCAGTCGTTCCATGTGTTTCTTTCCAAGCACCGTGCATCCAAGCAGGGAATAAATAATGCTTTGTATTCACTGCCTTTTACCTAAGCAGTTTAAAATTCATTCTTTTCTCTTCTTCTTTTTCTTTAAGTACTGGGGTCCGGGGCGGGGGAGAGAAAAATGTGAGCGACACCAGAGAGCAGCTGTTTCGTGATCAGGAAGCAAGCTCACTTCTGCCTTAAATCGAGGGCCCGTGGGGTAGTCGCAAAGACGCAGTGACCGCAGGAGAATGTAATCTTTATGTACCAGGTAAGGGAGCCCATGTGTCATCCTTGTTTCCTCCCCTCAAAAAATTCCCACATCGACTCAGACTTCCACGATGGGGGTCTCTTACTTTGGGTTTCTGTCGCTGCAGTCAGACTTGGGGCTGAGATGGTTTGGGCATTACAGCCGGGTACCCTCCTCCTCCCTGCAGAGTTCCCTCATCCGTTGGTACCCAGAGAACTGAAAAGGGCTACATCCTCAGGATGCCTCTGTTTATCTCTAGCACAAGTGGTCATGGGGCTTCGCTGGTGGCTTAGCGGTGAAGAGCCCACCTGCCAGTGCAGGAGATAGGGATTCGATCCCTGGGTCGGGAGGATCCCCTGGAGAAGGAAAGGGCAACCCGCTCCAGTATTCTTGCCTGGAGAATCCTATGGACAGAGGAGCCTGGCGGGCTGCAGTCCATGGGGTCGCAAAAGAGTCTGACATGACTGAGCAACTAAACTGAACAACGGCATCAGCAGCGAGCGCTCACCAGGGGCGTTTGTGCCCACGGGGGGATGCTCGGCAGCGTCTGCAGTCATGTTTGGTCGTCACAGTGTGCAAGGTGCTAGCGGCCTCAAGTGTAGGCCAGGCATCCTTCGGGGCACAGGACGGCCCCCCCACAACAACAGAGTATCCTGCATAAGACATGGGTGGTGCCTGGGTGGAGAAACCCTGGCCTGTAGGGAGAGGGACCTTATTTGCAGAGGAAACAGCAGAGGAGCTATGAGTGTACCAGTGTTTTTAAATAGGGCTGCTGTCGGCATGGGATGAGGGGCGTCTGAGGGGTATTTCATCTGTAAAGCTGCCACTTAATCAGTGCCACTGATGTCCCCGCCTTCATTGTGACAACCAAAAGCAGCCCCCTTCTGGGTGAGGGCTGCCTCTTTCCTTAAGAATCCCTGCTTTGGGGGCTTCCCTGGTAGCTCGGTGGTAAAGAATCTGCCTGCCAATGCAAAAGACGAGAGTTTGATCCCTGGTCCAGGAAGATCCCACATGCCTCAGAGCAGTTAAGCCTACGCACCACAACTTCTGAGCCAGTGCTCTAGAGCCCAGGAGCCGCAACCCCTGAAGCCCACGTGCTCTAGAGCCCATGTTCCGCAACCAGAGAAGCCACCACAGTGAGACGCCTTTGTACCACAGCTGGACAGTGTGCCCCGCTCACTGCAACCAGAGAAAGCCTGAGCGAGCACGGAAGACCCAGAGCAGCCAAAAATAAAACTAAAAAAACACCTTCTTTAGTTTTGTTTTTAGTCATGACTGTGCCCAGTGCCAACCTAAAGTCTTAGGTATCCTTTTTTTTAAATAAATGTTTCATTTTCTTGGCTGCACCACACTGCATGTGGGATCTTAGTTCCCCTGACTAGGGATCAAGCCCGAGACCACTGCACTGGAAGCGAGGAGTCTTAACCACTGGACCGCCAGAGAAGTCCCTTTGCACATCCCTTTTTATATTTAGTCTTTACCGCAGTCCCAGGAGGTCGATGTTCTACCTCCATTGTAAAGATAAGAAAAAAAATGAAGACTAGAGAGGTGACAGCCCTTACCTGCAGCCAAGAAGCAGGGAAGACAGGGTTAAAACCCAGACCTGTCAGAGGCCAGAGTCTCAGTCACTCTGCTCACCGATCCTCTCGGAGCCTCCGTCTCCTCACCTGTTAAATGGGTGGAAGTGTGATAACCATTCTCCCATCTCAGATGTTTTCCTGAGAATCATGAGAGAGAATGCATGCAAAGGGCCTTTGGGAAAGTACAGGGTACAGATGTAAGGAAAGTGTAGTATTGTTGCACCTGCCAAGAATCTGAAGCCGTCTGAACAGTGAGAAGTGTTTTTCGTGAACCCATGTCATCAGCTGAGTCCGTGGCCCCTGGAATGTGAGCTTGGAAGATCGCCCTTAAAGCTAGACGAAGTTGGGCTGAAACATGCAAAGTGGCCACATGGCTGTCTCAAATACCCTTTGGGTGATCAGATGCTGGTTTCTTCAGGACTGTTCCATGCTGTGTCATTAAACAAACTGGTTATATAATGGTATTTCAAGGGGGATGTTTTTAAAGCATTGAGTTTATACAAAAAGCATCATGGGTGTAGTGGTTAAGTACCCACAACCCAGAATCTCAACAGAGCAATGTTCTGTGCTGTCTCTCTGTCCCCAGCTTGGATGGGTGATGGGGGGGTGGGCAGTAAGTCGGGGAACCAACAGCAGGGTGAGCTGCACATCCAGATCACTTTGGGGGCTTTTAAAAGTGGGGAAGACAGAGCCTCATCCCAGCCCAATTGAAGTGGAACCTCTCGGTACTGGCATTTTTTTTTTAACACCTTAAGTAAGAATGTATTTTTTCAAAAACAGGGTTGTTTTTATCATTGCAGTGCAGTTCTCAAAAATCATGAAATTACCTTGGATGTCATCTTATCTAATCTACAGACCTTATTCACATTTTGTTAGTTGTCCTAATAATGTCCTTTATTTGGGGAAGGGGCAGAGGGGCCAGGTCTGATTCAAAATTCAGTCCAGGATCACATGTTGCATTTAGTTTACTCATCTCTTTAGTGTTTGTCCCTCAGTCGTGTCTGACTCTTTGCGACCCCATGGACTATAGCCCACCAGGCTTCTCTAAAGTCTGTGGAATTCTCCAGGCAAGAATACAGGAGTGGGTTGCCATTCCCTTCTCCAGGGGATCCTCCCGACCCAGGGATCCAACTTGAGTCTCCCACATTGCAGGCAAAGTCTTTACCATCTGAGCCACCAGGGAAACCCAGTTTCCTTAATTTTGGAGACATTACCTGGCATTTCTTTGCCTTCCGTGACCGTGACAGTTTTGGAGCAGCCAGCCAGTTGTCTTGCAGATGTTCTCAGTTGTGGCTGCAGGCTGCCTCCTCGGGATTAGATTGGATCGAGGCTCTTTGGTGGCGATAACCTCAGAAATGGCATCCTCTGAGGTGCTCAGCATCAGGAGGCACCTCCGCTTTGTCCCACTGCTGATGATGTTATCTTTCTTTTTAATTAATTAATTGGTTGCACAGGATCTTAGTTGTGGCTCGAGGGCTCTCGGGTTCAAGGGCTCAGTGGTTGCAGCGCACAGGCATCTGTCTAGTTGCGTTACAAGGGCTCGGTTGCCCCATGGCATGTGGAATCTTAGTTCCCAGATCCTCGTCCCTCTACATTAGAAGGCAGATTCTTAGCCACTGGACACCAGGTGATGTTATCTTTGATCACTTGGTTAAAGTAGTTTCTGCCAGGTTTCTCCACTGTTAACCTATTATTGTTCCCTTTGCAATTATCAATATTAATAGTAAGTATCTCATCTCAGGAGGTGCTTTGGGGCTTTGCAAATATCCTGTATCTGGGCTCGCCATACTGCGGTTAGCATCACTAATGGTGCCTGAATTATTCATTGCTGTGCTGGCTAACAAATGGTGATTTTGTAATTCATTCATTGTCCACGGTTATTGGTTGGTAGTCTCCTGGGAAGAGCCTCTCTGCCCTCTCCCCGACCCCCGCCCTGCCCGTATTTATTTTTTAAGTTTTTATCAGTGTAGGCTCAAGAATTATTCAATGAGTCAAAACCCATGATCATCATTATTTATTATGTTATTGAAATTGTCCCCAGTTTGGCCAGTGGAAAGTCCTTCAGGCCGGGGTGTATCCTTTTGACATGCCTCTCTCTTTTTTTTCCTCTTTGAGTACTTCCTTATCTTCTGGCGTAACAAGATACTGCAAACTCATCTTGTACTTTTTCAGCTCCAGCCCTGGAACCAGCCATGTCTCCAAGGAGCCCTGGTTCTTTTCAGTGGGTGGTGGTATTTAGATACCAAGATCTGGGTGCGGGGTGTGCTCAGGGGTCTCACGGCTTCTGGACCAGGATTTTAGCTCTTTAGGGCAGGATAATTTTCTGTGGTAGAGGCTGTCCTACATATTGTGGGACATTTAACAGCATCCCTGACCTTTAGTGCTAGATGTTGGAATTTTAGTGTCTGGAAGCAGTGGCGGTTACAGAATTTCTCCAGTGGGAGAGACGGGGTGTCTGCAGGGACTCATGTGGGAGCTGTAGTCACACAGTAATGAAGCATATGTCTTACTTAGAGAGCAGGTGGCATGGGGACAGTTGAAAGTCCTGAGGGCTAGGGTACCCCAAAGTCACTCCTTGGAGCCGTCCGTGGTTTTGTCCAGCTCCCCTCCCCAAAACTCTCCGAGCCTTCTCATCTCCCTCTGCCTAGAGCTCTCATTTTAAATTCACCCCAACCCCAGTGCCTTCTCGCATCCCTCCTGGTACCAAACAGGGTTTGTCTTGCAACTCTTTTTTAGTATGACCTTATTTAAAATAAAATGTGCTGGTCCTGGTCCTTTACCTCTGAGGCAGAAGTGTAATACTAGAACACAGAGTGATGACGAGTTGGGATGAGGCTTTACAGTCTGCAGAGCCCTTTACAGTCTGCAGACCTGGAGGCCAGGTCACACATGGGTCAGTGCCATGGCCACCCGCCCAGAGTCCCACAGGCCAGGTTGCCGATGTCGCTGAACAACCTGTTAAAACGTGAAGAACCCGGCAGCCTGTTAGTCTGTCCATTCCAAGGAGAGTGAAGATTTTCTTCTTCTTCTTTTTTTAATATTTGTTTGGCTGCACTGGGTCTTAGTTGCAGCATGGGGGATCTTTCGTTGCGGCATGCTTGCTGTCAGTTACAGCATGGAGGATCAAGTTCCCTGACCAGGAATTGAGCCCAGGCCCCCTGCCTTGGGAGCCTGGAGTCCTAGCCACTGGACCACCAGGGAAGTCCAGAGCTTTTCCTTCTTTTCCCCACAAGCCAGGAGACGCCCCCTCCCCAGCACTGCATCTCCTCCTGTATTACTGCCATTCGGTGTTTGGCACCCCAGTTGCAGAGCTTCCTTCCCCGACACATCCCCAGACAGCTCCAGGCTGGACTTCCCAGGACCCCTGCCCGCTGATGGGGCCTGGCAGTTTCACGGAGGGAGTTGCAGTTATGAAAGGCTTAGCAGCTGGGGTGCTGGCCGCCGGGTGTGTCCTGGACACACCCTCGGGTGGAGGGTGTCTGCGTCACCCATGTGGGCGGGGTTGGCTTCCATCCAGACGGATTGGTCACCTAAAAGAGCCATTCACCACCCCCAGAGTTAGTGTTATTTTCAGAGTCAGTGGTGTAAGGAGCAACGGTGGTTTGTAGGATGAAGGGTTTCTCCAGCTCCTAGAAGCAAGCTCCACTCAAGTCAGGGAGACAGGAGGTCACAGAGCCACAACCGTGGCTCCCTTTCTCGTCCACGCCCTCCGTCCACACTGCCACCTAGCATCCTGACCACCCTGTCCTCTCCTGTCCCCACCTTCATCCTCCTCCATCCATGGGCCCCCAAAGGAGGGAGGAAGCCACTCAAAAGCTTTGACAGGCAGTGGCTTTAAAGAAAGCTTTCCAGGTGGCACAGTGGTAAGGAATCCGCCTGCCTATGCAAGAGACGTGGGTTCGATCCCTGAGTCGGGAAGATCCCCTGGAGGGAGAAATGGCAACCCACTCCAGTATTCTTGTCGGGGAAATCACTTGGACAGAGGAGCCTGGTGGGCTGCAGTCCATGGGGTCGCGAAGAGTGGGATATGCATGCACAGCTTTAAATAAAGACCCTTGAGGCTCTGGATATAAAAGGAACGTAGTTGACAGCCGGAGAAAGGCACAGTTGGGAGTGGATGTCCCCACAGCTTTTCTAATTCACTCGTTTCTCTGCTGCAAAGGTAGATAGGGAAGGCATGCCCACCTGGGTCCTGGGAAGAAATGTTCTCAGCCTCCCATCTCTCCAGTCGGGAACCTTCTCTAGCTGCGGGTGCTTCGATTATTTTTTGGAGGTGGGGACATCAGGCCACACGACACTCGTCCTCCTTCCTCTGTTCCCATGACAGATCGTTAAATTATTCCACAGGAGCCTGCGCTCAGGCTAAATGACTGCAACAGCCGTATCATGGCAACTATACCTGCCTCTGGTTCTATCACTTTCTTCTGCAGCCGCAGCTGCTGAGAAACTTGGTTGAGAAAAGTCATTTTCAGCGTCGGGCGGGGAATCCAAGACAATAAGGTTCCAAAGCTCCCTCCCGTGTCCACACACCCTTTAGAGCAATGCCCCAGTTAGGGCAAAGCTTGCCCGTGTAACGAAGCAGATTGAGGGCGTGGGCGTTTGGGAGGTGATGTAGGTGCTTAGGTTGGCAGGCTAAAAACTAAAGGGTGTTACAGACTAAGTGGAAAAAAATTGTTTTAATTTTTACTTATTGATTATTATTATTTGAGGGGGTGCTATGCTGAGTCTGCGTCACTGCATGCCGGCTGTTTCTAGTTGCGGCGAGCTACACTCTGGGCTCCCAGGTGGCACTAGTGGTAAAGAACCAGCCTGTCAGTGCAGGAGACAGAAGAGATACAGGTTCGATCCCTGGGTCGGGAAGATGCCCCTAAAGGAGGAAATGACAGCCCACTCCAGTATCCTTGCCTGGAGAATCCCCATGAATAGAGGAGCCTGGCAGGCCACAGTCCACAGGGTCGCAAAGAGTCAGACACGGCTGAAGCGGCTGAGCAGGCACGCCCTCTCGCTGTGGTGCTAGGGCTTCTTGTTGCAGAGCACAGGGCTCGGGTGCGTGGACTCACTAGTCAGGGCACACGGGCTTAGTTGCCTGTTTCGTGTGGGATCTTCCTGAACCAGGGATGGGACCCATGTCCACTGCATTGGCAGGCAGATTCTTAACCACTGGACCTCCAGGGAAGTCCGACCAAGTGACATTTGATGAGGTCCATGGGGCGGCAAAGAGTCGGACACAACTGAGCGACTGAGCACAGAGCCACAGATATCTTCATTTGGTTCTCCTCACACCAGAAGCTTGGAGAAAGGATGTAGGTATAGAGAGATTGGCAGGTGACCCGGGAGCACCGAGGGGAGGTCAGGAAGGAGCAGTCATACACGGGGGCGGCCAAGGCCACTGCTGTGTCACCAGGGCCTGATCCCCCCCGGAGACTCCTGAGATGGGCACAGAAGGCCTTTCCAGAACAGTCTGCCTGAGAGCCCGCACCCTGCCAGCTGGACTACCCCCCGGGGCCAGGGCTGCCTTCCACTTGGGATTGAGCAGGCACCGGGAGCAGAGCGGGGGCCACCGGAGGGGGACGCTGGCAGGGAGGGGGATCGGAGTCCTCGGGGGGACTGGCCACCACAGCTGCAGCCGCACGCCAGCACTGGGGAGAGGTGTGCAACAGAGTCTGGTCCCTTGAGCTGCTCCCCACAGGCAGCCGCATAGCTGGTGGCGTGTGCTTCTCTCCAGAAGTGGTGCTGTGAGCACATGCCCTCCCACGTCCTGCCGTCTCCCTGCTGGGTTTTGTTTTCTTTTTTTAACTCCCTGGCACCTGTTTTTTGGTTTTGTCTTCTTTTGTGTTGTCTCCCACTTAATCGACTATCTCGGCTAAGTCTGATTTGGGAGCAGTTTTCTAACATTGCACCCAAAGGGAGTGGGGAGAAGGGAGAGGGGAGTGCCCTGTTCTGAGCACAGCATCCTCTCCTCCAAGGACAGAGTGTTCAGGTGGATATTCTCTTCTCGTAGTCCTAGAAAGGCTGAGTTGGGGGCTGCTGGAGTGTCTCCAGGCCCAGCCATCTGCAATGGCAGGCTCCCGGGAAACCATCCCCTATTAGGGTCTCCTCCAGTGGATGTTGCCTTGGGAGGCCGAGGGGGGGAGGCCTAATGATACTTTCTGCAAACCTCCCTAATTACCAGCCGACATGAATTTTCTCACGGCCTCTGATAGTGCCCCCTGCTCATACAGGCAGACCTCAGAGATACTGTGGTTCAGATCCAGACCACATCAATCAGGAGATTCACAATGAAGCGAGGCGCACACACATTCTCTTTGGTTTCCCAGCACACGTAAAAGTTATGTGTTCACCCTGCTATTAAGAAAGTCTATGAAGTGTGCAACACGTTGTGTCTAAAACAATAATGTACTTACCTTAATTGAAAAGTACCTTCCTGAGAAGTCCCTGGCAGTCCAAGGGTTATGACTCAGTGCTTTCACTGCTGAGGGATCCAGGTTCAATTCCTGATTGGGGAACTAAGTTCCCACAAGCCACTCGGCGTGGCCTAAATAAATAAATAAATAGTTCCTGATTGCTTAAAAATACCAAAATGATTACAGTCATCACATCCAGGATCACCGATCAGGGACCACCACAACCAATCTAACAGTGATGTGAAAGTTTGAAATGATTCAAGAATTACTAGAATGTGATGCAGAGACACAGAGCAACCAGAACTGCTGGAAAAAATGGTACCAGTAGACCTGCTCGATGCAGGGTTACTGCAGATCTTAAATTTGGTCTGAAAAAAAGTGCTGTAGTATTTACAAACCACAGGATAACGAGGTCTGCTTATGAATACCTGATCAGGGAAAACAAGTAACGCAGGAAGGAGCCAGGAGATAGACACCTGCTTTTCAAGGTGATGTAAGGAGGACATGGCTGTGCAGGGGGAAGGTTCTGAGCTGGGGTGTGGGGTGGGTGAGGGCGGGCAGTGACGGTGTGATGACCGAGGGGAGTGGGATTGGGCCAGAGGATGAGATTGTCTGGAACTGGGGTTGTCAAACTTCTGTAAAGAACCTGTGATGGTTAATTTTAAGCATCAACTTGACAGGGCCACTGGGTGCCCATAAAGCTGGTAAAGCATCATTTCTGTCTGTGAGGGCCTTTCTGGCAGGGGTGAGCATTTGACTTTATGAACTGAGTAAAGGGCAGGAACCTCACCAGGTGGGGAAGGGTGGGGGGCAGGCACCATCCACGGCCTTACGCCAGAGCCCGAATAGAACAAAAGAGTGCTGGAAGCGGGACTCTGCTCTTCTGCCCCCAAACACTGCTGCTCTCGTTCTCAGGCCTGGGAACTCAGACCAGACTCACGCCAGAGGCCCCTGGTTCCTGACCCTCGGACCTGGGACTTCAACACCATTGCTCCCCTGGTTCTCCGACCCTTGGACTTGAACCAGAGCTAGCTTTCCTGGGCCCCAGCTTGCAGGTGGCAGGTTGTGGGGCCAGTCTGCCTTCGTAAATGTCTTTCTCTGTATGCATTGGACTGGCCAAAACCGTATTCACGTTTTCCCTACGATGTTGTGGAAAAACCCAGATAAACTTTTTGGCCAACACAAGATATATAGATAGAGAGAGAGATAACCTATTGGTTTTGTTTCTCTGGAGAACCTTGAGCCAGAGAGTAAATATATTCGGCCTTGTGGGCTGTGTGGTCTCCATCACAGATACTCAGCTCCATCTGACTCGCCAGCAGGCCTAAACAGACTCTAAGCAGACAGGCAGAGCTGTGCTCCGTTGAAACCTTACCCAAGAGAGGTAATAGGCCAGATTTGGCCCGTGGGCCAGAGATTGCCAACTCCTGGTTTAAAAGAACCAGTCGCTTTTTCCTCATCAGAGTAGACACGGATACTGGAGAGCAGGTGATGTCTCCGCTGCAGTAACTGACCTTCCACCCCACCCCCCAGTCCACCCCATACACCATCAGTCAGTATCCCCAGAACACAGTAGTAATGATCACTGGCAGAGCTGCTCCCCACCAGGGAAATCACACACACACACCCCTGCAGAATTCTAGGCTCCAAAGCACACCTGTGCACAGCTACCCTGTTTCGCATTGGAGAGGATGAACTCTGGCATCCCGGGCCCTGGGGCAGCCCGTCCAGTGAATAGAGCATCAGTCTGTGCATGCTGAGCATCATCAGTCTGTGGGTACCAGTCCCATCTCTGCCACTTGACCTATAGAAGGGAGGCGAGGCCAGGGGCCTTCCCCCTCTTTCTCATCTGGAAGGTGGATTGCAGTCCTGGCCCAGGACTGCTTTGCATTGGCTCAGAAAGTCAGAACTTGCCAGAGAGGAGCACCCTTACCCGCCTCACCTGGTCCCCTGTATTGACTCTGTCATCCTCCCCTTCATTTGTCCCTTGTGCTCTTAGCATGCACTAAGGGCACAGCTCTGTGTGAAATGCTTTAGACATTATGTCTCCTTTAAGCCCCACCACAGCTCTGTTGAGTGTGAGGGATTGTTATCCCCATTTTTACAGACTTGCAAGCCAAAGTAGAGAGTGGGGGAGGCAGCTTGACCCCCAAGCTTGTGTCGTGAGCCCGTGTATCCCTTGTAACACCACCGTGCCTCCTGACCTCTGATGTCTCTCACGTTGAGTGGTTATTGTTTAGTCGCTCAGTCACGTCTGACTCTTTGTGACCCCATCATGGACTGTAGCCGGCCAGGCTCCTCTGTCCATGGGATTTCCCAGACAAGAATACTGGAGTGGGTTGCCATTTCTTCCGCCAGGGCATCTTCCCGACCCAGGGATCGAAGCCTCAACTCTTACATCTCCTGCATTGGCAGGCAGGTTCTTTACCACGGAGCCACCTGGGAAGCCCTAGTTTGACTGGGGGCCACCCCAAACATGGGGTACGAACTCATCCTTGTCTTTGGAGGAACAGCTCCCCACCAGGGGTTGGGAAACAAGACATCTGATCTATGTAGAATTTGTTTCTCTGGGGGATGGGGGGTGGCTTGAATGGAGCCAGAGAAACCAAGCCTGGTTTTCTTTTCTCTCCCATCTTGCCCCACGAGGGCGTGAACACCTTTGATTGTTTTTCCTCTCCCAGTAATTCCCCACGCCCACCCCAAGGTGCGCTTCGCCCCAGGTCTGCTGCTTCTGAAAAAGCTGCAACCACACTTCCTGTCTTCCAAAAGAAACGGGGGCAGCCGTGGGGGACGGGAGACGCGGCCAAGATCCACACCCCACGTGCCAAGAGGCAGCCGGGAGATAAAGCACGTCCAGGGCTTTGTACGTTGCCAGAGACAGGATAATTTACTCTTCCCTCCTCTCGAACTTTGCAAAGGACGCTCTTTAACTCGCTGGGGAGATAAACAGTGTTTGTTGCGGAGGGGACCTCTCCCTATTGATGACTGACTCTTCCCTTTCTCTTCACCCCTGCCTGGGGCTCGTCAGTTTTCTTACACCCTGAATCCTATCTGGCCCTAATTGGGTTTCTTATCATAGAAAGACGCCCCCCGCCCCCCCCCCCCGCCTCAACCCGAGACACCTGTACACACCAACATACATCCCACGGTGGGACCCATCGTGGCCCTCACGTCCAGACTCTCTCCCTCTCCTCCCCCCAGAGCCACTGGAACTGGCTCTCTGGAGGCCATTTCTCTCTGTCCCTGACTCCAGACCCCTCCAGCTCTCGGCTCCCACTGGACCCTCAGCTCCTAAACTTCCTCTTCCCTCCTGTAGTTGAACTGAGCTCTGCGCTGGTTTATTCAGCCCCAAACAGATGGCTCCCTCTCACCAATCCATTTCCACCTCTCCCTGCCTCTGAAAACTCGCCAGCCAGCCCGAGCTTGGTTTGTTTTATTGTCATTTTCTTTCCCAGGCTTTTAAAAATTCTGTTTGTCCCAGTCAGTCAGGGTGAGCGTCCCCCTCCCGCTTGGTGCCGGCAGGGGACCGTCCACTCCCTGTCTCCCGCCGGCCCCTGGAACGGCCTCCCAGGCCTTCCATCAAAGGCCCACGCTGTGGATTTGCATCCCACATCGTCTGCAAGGGTGTGTCAGCTCTCTTCCCCCTGGTGACAACCTGCCGGCTTTTCTTGGAAAGCTCAGATATTGAGGCTGCTCAGTTATCTGAGGCACACTCCAGTCTGAGCCCTCTGGACCAGAGAAGGGGGTCCCTCCCGGGTGTGAGGTCTCGGTCAGGGGGCCTGCCTGCCCGGCACACCTGGCAACCACACTGTCTGCCTCTTCCCATCCATGAGTAGGGCTTGATGGATGCTCAGGATGCTTGCTAAGGGGATGGAGAGCTTCCTGACGCTGTGGCGGTCCTGTGGCGTTCCTTCTAACGGTAGGTGTCAGAAGTTTCTAGGATGCCGAGCTCTTTAGGAGCTGCTTTCCGTATCTGTCAGCATCTCCTTAGCCTCTTTTTCTGCTCCCTCCCATCACTCACCTGATGGCTTCCCAGTGGCTGACAGGTTCCAGCGAGAACCCGAGAAGGGGGTGCAGGAACAGAAGTGGGTTACTGCGGTGGCCTGGGGACGCGGTACAGCAGAGGAAGAAGTCGGGGAACTCCACGGTCAGACAGCCCTGGGCATTGCCCTGTGGGTTCAGACAGTTGGCCCCTCGGGGTCACGTACACTCTGGGAGCTCAGCGTCCATGAACCTTGCTCCCAGCAGTGACTGAGAGCAGCAGTGTCCACCCTTTTGGCACCAGGGACCAGTTTCGTGGAAGACAGCTTTTCCCTGGCCCGGGGGTGGGGGAGCGGGGGTTGTTTCAGGGTGCTTCGAGCACATGACTTTCATCGTGCACTTTGTTTCTAATCTAATGCCGCCGCCCATCTGACAGGAGGTAGGGGTCCGCGGCCCAGAGACTGGGGACCCCTGGATGAGAGCTTCCTCCGAGGCCCCAGGCACTGAGCTGTGTTTCCTGTTTCTGGCATCGAGGACCTGGGTCCTAAGAGGGACCACACATGGTTTGTTCTGCTGCACACCAGGCGCCTTTAGCCCCATCCTGGGCCCTGGCCACACAGTAGTCCAGCAGGGAAGAAGGACCTTAAGCAAAGAGAGAGCAAGATACAGGGAAGGATGGAAGTCGGTGACATCCAGGAAGAGGCGTGCCTCAGGTGATGGCAGAGGCAAAGCTGATGTATGTCAGCGGGCCGGGTGGGAAGCCTTCGGGATCCTCCACCTGGCAGTCTGTCCCGCTCGCCGTTTTGTGGGGCAACAACCAGGCTTATGGGTCTGTGTTGACCTCCAAGTCACTGAGCCCAGGACATATCACAGAAGGCGTGTCAGGGCTGTGTAGATACGTCTGCCGTTTGCCCCTGCATCTGATGGCCCCGGGCTGCTGTGCTTGGCCAGTTCTTTTAATACCATGTTTTGGTTTTTTTAGATTCACACAGGGGTCAGCAAACTAAGGCGCACATGCCAGCCCCCTGGGGCTTCCCAGGTGGGGCTAGTGGTAAAGAGACTGCCTGCCAATGCAGGAGATGCAAGACACGCGGGTTCGATCCCTGGGTCAGAAAGGTCCCCTGGAGGAGGGCATGGAAACCCTTTCCAGTGTTCTTGCCTGGAGAACCCCATGGAGGAGCCTAGCAGGCTATAGTCCATGGGGTCGCAAAGCGTCAGGCACACTGAAGCAGCGTGGCACAGCCCCCTGCCTTTGTTAGTCAAGTCTCACTGGCACATAGCGGTTTGTTGACACGCTGCAGTGGCAGAGCTGGGAAGCTGTAAAGGCAAAACTATAGACTGTCTGACCCTTAGCAGAGGAAGCGTGTGAACCCCTCGTCAGCCCTCACTTCTTGAGGCCTTTTATTAACCTCTTGGCCCTTCTCAGCTGCTTTGGGACAAGAAATTAGATCAACGAGTTTGCAAAGTAAAAGCAAACAGGCTTTCAGTGGGAGGGGGCAGGGTCAAGGGCTCTCCCATGGGTGACCAGCGGAAGCTTAGGACGTGGGCTTCCTGGCGTCATTCTCTTTTGCCCGTGGGACTCTGCTTCCTTCTGGAGTCTACACGAACACGCAGCAGCATCTCCTCCTGCAGGACGCAGGAGCTGTGTGGCACGGATGGTATGCGACTTGCCATGCTCTGAGCCCCCTGCTCCCCACGCCTCTGTCCTCGACCCCTAAGTGGTGGTGTTGACTCACATCCCATCGGAGCTCCGATTCCTGAACCCGGGCAGGATGCTGCTATCGCCTTCCCGCCCCTTTTCCTAGAGATGCTGTCGGGACGCTAGAGGCTTGTCTGGGTGCTGGGCTGCCGCCTTGTGCTTCTCCAGAGAGAGGAGAAGAGCCGGGCCTGCAGCCATGAGGCAGCCCCGAGTCGCTCTGTGGTCCATGTTCAGTCTCCCCGGGATGCCTTCCTCTTGATGCATCAGGAAGTGGGAGACGCTGTTGGCAGCTGTGGGCTGCTGATTGGCACTACAATGGGGGGACCATCAATGGAGAGTTTCTAATCCCCCCAGTGACTAGAAGTTTTCTACTTAACCATGTCTGCCCCTTAAGATCCCTTCAAAACCTTACAAGCTCAGTGGAAGTTCTCCCTGTATTTGTGAGATCTGGTTTCTCTCTTTTTTTTTTTTTTCCTTCACATCCTCCTCCGTCCACCCACCGTCCACAGTCCCCAGTTAGGACCTTGTGGATCACTGGGAGACCTGTGCCCTTAGCTTGAGGTGTCAGAACAGGCCATGTTAGTTTGGGAGAGTGGTGTGGGCTTGATGGCAATCAACTGGAGGTCATCTGGCTTCATGACATGCAGTCCTCCCTAGGGTTCTGAGCGTTAAGATGGATCCAAAAGAAATGACGTTGAAGGGGCCCTTCTGTGTGTGTATGGATGTGGCAGAGGAGGGGGCGGGCACTGAGTGGAAGTGCCAGGGGCTGAGAAGTGGAGTGGCCCCCCTTCATTCAGCCTGCTCAGGAGGTCTGGCTGTGACCTGGCAGCGGGCATCATGAGGGCTGTGGGCCAAGGGGCATCTCTCTGCCCAGCACACCATGCCCACCCTGCATAGTGGGTCCACCTGCCTGCCCTGTTTAGCATGGGAACTAACCGTACCCTTTCCTGCCTCATAGAGACCCCAGGAGGGTACAATTCTAATCCAGTATCAGAGGGCTCAGAGTCTGATCGTGAGGGGGGTGCCTGGGAGTGGTCCTTCTCTGAGTGAGTAGCAGCAGTGATGGGCAGAGTCACCAGGTATCAAAAGGCATCAAGTTGTACCCACGTTTAACCCCGACTTCAGACTTCCTGGATTCTCTCACCCTCATTTCCTATTTTCTGCAGTTACTGTGGAAATATCGGGCACCACAGAGACCATTGCAGGAAGTCAGATACACAGCAGATTAATTATTTAATCAGATGTAAGCCCACCAGAAAGAGGCTAGGTCTTAGAGAAAGTTTTTTTTTTTCTTTCTAATTTTTTTCTTTCCTCTCTCTCGAATATTTTCTGTATTGAGACTAACACCAAAGGGTGTTAAATTGGTTCTGAATGTCCAGCTCTGGCTGCCCACATTCTTGTAACGATTTCATTAGCCTGAATTATCCACTTTATTTTCTTGTAATGGGATTAGCTGTACTTGAGGCAGCGGAAGACCAGAGGGGGAGAAAGGTGGTGGGGAGAGCATCCGCCACGTATTCCATTAGCTCAACCCGGCAGAGGCATGGAACCCACCAGAGTGCACGCCCCCGGCCGGCGGACGTGTCTAGGAGCTCTCCTTCCAAGAGGAAGAGGGGACACGCTCTGCCCCAGTGGGCTTGCTCGGCCCGAGGAAGATGGAGGAGCCTGGGTCTGGCTGAAGGATGCCTCCTTGAGGACAGTGCTTCTGATTATCTTGTAACAGCGGTAGGACATGTGGAGAAGATGGAGCACCGCTGCTTTCTTCAGGGCTCCAAGAATCACAGTCACACCTGGCCCTCTTAACCTCTTCTCCTTGCAGGAAACGCCTGGGTTCCCTGACCAGCCCCGCCTGCTCCTTCTCAGCTTTGACCTGGCACATCATAAGAGCTTGGGAAGGGTCACTCTTTTGGCCCCAGTACAGATCTGTATGGAAGACAGGGGTGTTACTGATAAGACAGCTTCCCTTTCTTCCTTACGTGTGGGAACCATGGCATCAGCAGCCCCTGTATGGCGGCCTAGTTATTCCCATTTTACAGATAAGGAAACCGAGCCTCAGAAAGCTGACATCAGGTGCAGGGCTGAAATCTGAAGCCATGTCTGACTCCAGACTTAGATTCTTTCAGCGATGCTGTGACTTGGCCCCTCGTGGTCAAAACTAGACTCACTCTGAGCATTCCCCCACTTTGCACAGTCCCGGGTGAATTTGAGGTTTCACCCAAGTGTTCAAGACAAAGGCCTTTCACCTGGGGGTGTATGAGTCTCTTACTTCTCTTTCTCTTCCAAATTGGACTTCCCAGCTGTGTTCAGTGGAATACCAGTGTCTTGGGAGATGCTTGGGAGGAGAGATTCAATGGCTGGATGAGCTTGAGAAACGCTGTTTTCTTTCTCGCACTTGCAGATAAATCCTCCCTGCTTGAGATGTTTTAAAGGTACTGACAAGGTCTGCAGCCAGGAAGCTTGCTGAGTTCTGTTTAGCCAGATCTCTCCTACATGTATTTAATTTCAGAAGTCTTCTTACACAAAATACCTATAAACATCTTTCAGGACAAATTTGAAACATGTTGTTTTTTTTAAAAGTTACCTGTTATTTCAAAAATCTTGTTTTAATGGCATTTTCTGCCTGAAGCCTACACTTGGATCTAACAGACAATGTTCAGTCTGGGGCTACGTCCTGGAGAAGGGTGAGGGGCAGTTGATTGGCTGCATGTGTAGCCACCCACGAAGATGTCCATGCCTGGTTAGGTGCTGCGTGGCAAATGCAATGGGAAAACCCTCTCTGTCCTCAGGGAGCCCAAGGGGACAGGAAGGGAAGGGCAGGGGCCCAATCTGGGGTAATAAAGAGCGGAGGACAGTCAATCACTTGGGAAGTAGACCGGCACTTCTGATCACTTAGGATCGAAGCAGAACAGAACCCACATGTGGGGATGCTAAAAACTCAGCACTGAAAATGTTTTGACTTTGTTACCAGTATTTGAAAACTCCATTTCTTCAAAGAGTCTGGACTGCAGACCTCTTTAGAAAAAAGATCTCCCAGCTGGCTGTTTAAGATGGGGCCGAGGGGTCCCTGCCCACTCTAATGGAGCAGTGGTCCTCAACCTGGGCAGGCGCACCCTCACCTGGAGGGCTTGTTACCACTTGGACTGCCGGATCTCCCCCAGAGATTCCGATTTCAGAAAGAGAGGAGTGGGCTGAGACTTTCTGACAAGCCTCGCAGATGGCACTGATGCTACTGGTCCAAGAATTGCCCAGAGTTGGGACTTGGCCAGTTTGCCCCAGCTCTTGGCCCCCTCCTGTCATCTGTCTGGCCCCAGAAATTTTTGACTCGAGGGCCAGCGTTCTGTCCCTTACATTGTCCTGGGCCTGGCACATCTCAAGATGTTCTTATACACCTTCCTCCCTTTCTCTCTGTCTCTCCCCTGATTATCAGTCCAGCCTGGAAACGACTCAGCCAGGGTCACACAGGCGGTGAGGGCAGAGCTGGGCCAGAGCCCTTCCACCAGAACCTCTGGGGAGAATCTGGGCTCGGCCTGGAACGCAGGCCCTGAATCTGATTCAGAGATGCCATTTAACTGCTCATCCCCGAGAGGGTCACGCCTGCCTGCAGAGGACCCTGTGAAAGGCTATTGAGAAAAGCTAAGCGCTATCCTCCATACCTCCTTTCTCCCTTTCTTGGAAACCAGGCCATTCTCAGCCTCCAAGAGGCAAGAATGAAAGGCCTAGCGCGCCGATGGTGATAAGGTAACCTTTCTGCATCCAGCTCTCACCGCAACGAGCGGTGCGTAATTGGAGAAGTTCACTCTAAAAGGCACTCTTTAAACAGCGAGCGAGAACAAAAGAAGGAGGAACAGCTCTGAGCTTAAATATGCCTCCACGAACCCGCCCCCTCCCCACCACCACCCCCCCACAACAGAGTAGAGGCTTGACTGGGGGTCAGTGCACACCTTTATAACCTTCTGGGGGAGCAGTCACTGCAGGTGGAGCCTCACACCGAGACCCCCAGCGCCTGGCTGCAGCTTGGCCAGGGTTGTCTGGAGGGAATGATGTCGTTGCTCTCCAACCTAGCAGGGCAGAATTCTGAACCCCGTTGTCTGGGCTCTGGTCCTTTGGTGAGTAATCCTGTCCCCCCACCCCCACCCCCGTTTTGCTGCTGTTACACACTCCTGCAGTTGAAGGAATCCCTGTGGCTACTTTGGAAGGAGCGTGGACCTCCAGAGGCCAAACACTCCCTGTGATACCGTGTGGTTGTGCAACATGAGAGAGCGTCCTGAGGACAGAAGGACTGCGTGTCCTGGCCTGGCCCCAGACATGCCCGTGTCTGTTGCAATAGCTTATGCCTTGTGTGAGATGATCAGAGAGAAGGAGGGGGACCTGGTGCTCACCAAGGACTCAGTCAATGTCAAGTGCATGTTTTTATGAATGTTTACAGGGCGTTTTCTGTGGGCTAGGCGCAGGCCAAGGTTCCACAGACGCAACAGAGACTCGACCCTGCTGTCTTAGAGTGTTCTTTCCGTCTCTTGTGGGTCTTTGTGAACGGCAAGGGAAAGACAGATAAACAAGCCATTCCAGACAGTGCTCAGAGGCAACAGAGAGTGGCTGGTGCAGCAGAGGAACAGCGTTAGAGTCTGGGTTCTGCCTGGAGCACAGAAGGCCTCATTGAGAAGGTGGCATTCAAGCTGAGACTGGATGATAAGAGGGTCGATCATGGGAACAGCTCAGCACTGAGAGTTGTGGGTTATGGGAAGAGCAGAGTCATAGGTTCTGAGGCTAGGCCAAGCTTGGTGGCTTCGGGAGCAGGAGGAAAGCCAGAGTGGTCAGATTAGTCTCCGTTTCCCAGTTTATGAGGCTGGAGGATTGGACGAGGAAGCCTCGGCTAAAGGCTTTGCTCTGTACGCATTCCAGAAGCCGGAGGTTTGGGTGATGGGTCGTGTTGCCTGGCTTCCCTCGGTTGCAGAAACCCATGTGTCCTAGATGGAGGGATGGATTTGTCCTCAGGTGTGCATTCAGCCCGTCTGTCCCTCCATTGTGCTTCCGCTGGGGCCCTTAGCATCATGGCGACTCAGTAAGGAGAGGAGCCTTGAGACGGGATGCCGGGCGAAGCAGCTGCTGACCTGCCACCTTCATTTACCTGGTGGGAACTACTCTGTGGGTCCGTGAATTCACAGATGGACTCTTCATCAGCATGCGGGAAGAGAGGGAGAGCAGTGAGCAGAGATCAGAAGCCCCCAGCTGTGGACACTAAGCAGTTGAGATGGGGAGGGGATTGATCCCAGAGTCCTTGGGCAGTGGTGGGGGAGCTCACCACCTGCCTGTAGCTCTTCCCTGCCAGCCCAGAATCCCTAAGAACAAAGTTGATGTCTGGCCCACCCTCACCTCTCACCTGGCACCTTGCACAAAGAGCCCTTTGGCCAATTATTGATAGACAGACCACGCAAATGTCCAGTGAGCAGAGGCTCAGGGGCAGACTGCCCACTTGGAGTTCAGCCTGGCTCATGACCACCTGTGGGACCTTGAACAGGTCACTTCACCCCCTGTTGTAGGTAATGACTCAGGGGCTGACCTTGGAGAAATCACATAATTTGAGCCTCAGTTTTTTCCATCTATAAAGTGGGCACAGCAGTACACAGATCATGAGGCTGTTGTGAGATCATGTGCAGCCCATGTTTAACACGCCGTAGGGCACGTGGCCCTGAGAAAGACCGTAGGGATGGATGGATACGTCATGTGTGTTAGAACATTGCTGGTGCCAGTGGTATACTGGAAAGGCTTCTAATGCCAAGAGCTTTAGCCCTTTTTTCTTGGCTCTAGAAGAAACAGAAAGAAGCCTGCAGTTTATTCTTATCACAAAACCAGCCCTTCATCTCATTCTTGTTCAGACCACAGTGTTGTTCCAATTCTGGATCCCTTGGGTGGCAGCTGATTTCCCCGCGCCCACCCCCCTCCCCCCACCTCAGTAATGCCTTGAGCACCGGTGGAGAGATGTCCGACTTCCCCCACGTGACTCAGCACTTCTACTGAGACCCTGGTTCCTCCAGTGGATCCAAATAGGAGAGCAATAAGGACTTGTGTCCTGGGAGCAGAAGGGCCGAGGCTCCCCAGGGTGTGCCTGACCTCCACTTGGTGTCAGCGTGCAGGCTGGAAGGTTGGCCTGTGCATGAAGCCTCCAAACCCAGGCATCAGAGTAGCTACAGAATCATCAGGGTCAGCATCTCTGGAGGGCTCGCTCTCTCTCTGTCTCCCCGTCACTTCCTTCCCCTCCCCAACCTATCCCATCACTTCAGTGGAGGAGAGAGAGGCTGCTTCATCCTTTTCAGTAGCAGAGCTAAAAATACCCCCCCACCCCACCCCCCGAGCAAAGTTGCCATCCAGGACTGCAGCAGGTCTGGTCACAGAGTCTCAAGGGAGGGGATCCCCACACACACGCACACGTGTGCACACGCACACGTTGTGTCTACATTCAGACCTCGTGTGCAAACAAATTTGCATGCCTGGACTTGTTTATGAGGCCCAGGCATAATTGGCTTGCCTCTGTACACCTCAGCGGCCCCTCCCCACTCGCCTACCCCCTACCCCCATCCCTACCCCCACCGCACCTCGAAAGAGATGAGAAACATGACAACAAACTCGTTGTCGAAAGCCCACGAATCCCCTACCAGTCACGCGCTCCCTGGCGTGGCGGAGATGGGGGTGGGGCTGCGGCGTGGGGGAGTGATGGGTGAACCCGAGGTGAATGAAATAATTGGAAAAGTGAGGTGTGAGTTTGTTACTGAAGTGTGAGCGTGGTGGGGGAGGGAAGGCGGGCCATGTTTAAAAGCCCGGTATGTCCTCTTTATTCACAGCTTCTGATACAGTAATTGCTATTTTGTGGTTTCTATTATCTACACAGTGGGGAGCATCCGTGTCTCCTTCCCAAGCGGTAGAGTCTGGGCTTGGGTAGGAGCGGGTGGGAGGGTGGGGTTCCTGGGTGCCCTGTCATCTTCTCCCTCTCTGGTTCCCTGGTGGCCCTGCCCAGCCTCACCCAAGCCTCTGCTCCCAGGAGACACACACAACTTCCTGCAAAAGCCGCTCTTAAACATGGCTCCATGGGCTTTGCTGCCAGATAAGAACCTTAATAATGTTTGGTATTTATATATCGCTTATCTCCAAGGAGCTAAAGGTACTTCATTGATTTTCTCCACTGCCCCCACCCCCCCCCACCCCAGCCCACCACACCAACCTTTTTTCTTTTTCTATTTTAATTCTCTTTCAATATCTCTCTGAGATCATTAGTGTCAGCTTTATTTTCTCCCACACAGTAGTTTCAACCAAAGCCATCCACGTCCCCAGCATCCTTTCTCCACCAGGAGCAAAAGCTGGCTTGGGTTTCACGTCCCGGACCGTGGGGCTTAGGGGGGCCACTTGGCCTCTTTGGCGCTTTAAGTTTTCTCATCTGTAAAAACAGGAGGCAGCGACTCTTAACCCACAGTTGTTGTACCTAGAAACGGTATGTTTAAAAGCCCTAGCACGTCACAGGCACGACGACTCTGTCGTCGATCGCTGGGGTGACAGCCACAATGACAGTGTCTTGACGCTCCAGCCGTTCATTCTGGGGCTTCACAGGTAGCGGTTCTAAGATCTAACCCTAATCTTTCAGCCGTTTCAGAAGCCTGCCCTCTCTCTCATCGCATTCTCAGAAGGAAGGAACAGGCGGGCCCACCATCACCCCTTCCCAGTCCCCCAAAGGGTGCTGTTGTTCAGTCTCTCAGTCAGGTCTGAGTCTTTTACGACCCCATAGACTGTAGACCACCAGGCTCCTCTGTCCATGGGATTCTCTGGGCAAGAGTACTAGAGTGGAGGGCCATTTCCTCCTCCAGGGGATCTTGATGGCCCAGGGATCAAACCCATGTCTCCCGAATTGGAGGCACATTCTTTACCATCTGAACCACCTTGGAAGCCCCCAGCCCCCAAAGAATAGTTTTGGTTTTGTTTTTTAAGCTCCTCGGGTCTTGGGACACGGCATTTCCTTGGCCTTGCAGATGTCTGTCTGGACATCTGCACAGCCCAGATGGGCTGTGACCTCCCCCTTGGCCCACCGTCTCCCTGGGACAGGACCCCAGCTCCCTGGTCCCTGCCCTCATCCCTTATGGACTGAGGCTGCCCTTCCATCCAGGCTTTCCCCGCCGAGCTCTCATTTCCCACTTCTCCAGGCCACGTGAGCATGGCTCCTTCAGCTTCTCCCCATCAGCTTTATTCTCCACCTTTTAATTATTTTCCTCGCCTTTCTCCGGACCCTCAGCTGCTTACCATGCATAGGGCGTCCACAGCTTGCAATGCTCTGTGGAGAGGGAGGAATTAACCTCACCAGTCTCTCCCTCTGTCTGTCTCACACGCGCGCGTGCGCGCGCGCACACACACACACACACACACGCGCGCGCGCGCGCGCGTGAGCTCCCCTGAAAGGAGCCAGGCTCAGGAGGTTGGAGCCCCTGCGGGCAGAGGCAGGGGGTTTGCACTTAGTATGGAGGTGGAAGGAACTGGAACTCAGTCAGCCGTCCTTACTGCCATCTCAGGCAGGTCACTGGACCCCTCAGAGCCTACACGGGGCAATCCTTGCTGCCCCCTACACTCGGCCTTCCTGCTTCACGCCAGATGGGGCCATGCCCCAGGGACAGAAAGAAAGTCCCCGCTCCTGAAAGTGGTCCCCTGCAGATAACTGAAGGGGGTGAAACACTGGGCAGTGGAGAGAGCTCCGGGTTCACGTCAGACACTCTCTGGCTCTCTCTCCAGCCCTGCTGCCTACTTGCAAGAAGCACTTGCCTCCCTGAACCTCAGTTTCCTCATCTGTAAAATGGGCATGGTGAGACCAATGATAATGAATGTTTGTGCTGTTGGTGTGTGTACCCAGTGGCCTGGTTCCTCCACCCTCCAAGTGTGGCTGTGATGTCCCAGTGGTCGTGTCCCCCTTTCATTAGGGGTACTGTTTCTTCATTCCAAAACTACCTTCACACATCCACTCTGAGCCAGGCCCGGGGCGCCTTGCCACAGATCCAGTGGTGAGCAAGATAGATGTGGTTTCCACTCTCGCAGAGCTGGGTTCCAGCCCCAGGGGGAGGCAGAGACTTACTTGGGTGTCCGTATGGCAGCACCCTGAAGCGCAGTGGGCCCTTGAACCCCAAGCAGATCAGCCAAGGCTGCTGCCTTAAGTCAAAGCCTAAAAGAGCCTGGAAGCTGAGGCAGGAGTGGAGGGCGAGCGGAGAGACCAACACACCCATAGGTTGTGTCTGTCCAGTGCCCAGCATGGCCTGGACACGTACAGGTGCTTGCCAAGGCCCCCCTGTGCCTGAGAGCCTTCTCAGACCAGGTTTGGATCCATCCGATGCTCCTGCCCCTGCAGCCCCAGTGGCTTTCTGAAGAACTTGGGGCCAAAGGGTCGCTTACATTTACCCGAAGGGGTCTACCAGGAAGTGTGTGTATCCCCTGCCTTCCGTGTCCAAGGCCAGCCCTGGAGGAGGCGCTGGGGCTTCGCTGGAGAAAGAGGCGGTGTATCTGTCGTGGGGCGTGTCGGCCTTTAGGTGGCAGAATAAAGCAGGGTTTGTGGACTGGGCTCCACTAGGCGCTCTTCCACCTCACCTTCCTGCTCATCCCCACCTGCCCAGCCTCCAGGCCCTTCCAAGTCGGCCATGAGCCCCAACTGGGGGTGGTGGTGCTGGGAAGACTGACAAGGTGCCCCCCAGCCCCTCCCCTCCCTGGCAGGCCGGCCTCCTCACCAGCAGCAACCCCCCACCCCCTGCTCAGAGCGAGGCCAGGAGGGGGAGCGAAGCGGCCGGGTGCGCGCCAGGGAGACGTGCAGATTCATTTTGAGGCCTCATAATGCCGCATTTACACACCATCCTGCCTCCAGAAATTGGGCCGGCCGATGCCTGGTCATGCTGGCAGGGCCGCGGGTTAACTCCTTGGATTTAGCTTAGATCATTTCACAAGAGCTTACGGCCTTTACTGTGTTTTTTTCGCCCAATCGGTCTCTGGCCCTGAGGCGTCCTAGACCGTCGCAGGTAGGCGCGTATGCCCCCGCACCCGCAAGTGTGTGTAGATTTTCAAATAAAATAATACCTCTCTTCAGATGCCACACACATTAAATATTTATTGGCAGCAATCGCGTGTATACGTTTGATAAATGGACCTGAGGATGGGGTGGGGGCGGGGGCGGGGGCAGTGGGATGCGGTAAAAGCAAGGGAGGCCCCATCCTTTTGTCCCGGAATTTCTCAAAGGTTTATCCTTGAGGGGCAGGGGTAGAAAGGAGGGGAGGGGCTGGGGGGATGGCCAGGGACCATGTTTACCTGTCTGATCCCTGTTGGGAGGGGGTGGGGGGGTGAGCCGTTTTCTCCCCCAGAGCTTGGCCTGACTTCACTTAGCACATATCAAAACCCAGAGGCCGGCGGGAGAAGTGGAGTTCAGAGGGCGTGGCTGTGCGTCATTCAAGCGCCAAGCACTGAAGAAGCACTTCAGGTCCCATGTCTGGCATCAGGGACTCATCCTGCTTACACAGTGCAGCCGTGGGGCCGATTTCAGGTCAAGAGACCGTGCTTGGTCTCCCCGAGTCCGGGGGCCCCTGGCGTGCACACATGAGCAGGCCCTGGCCCTGGCCAGTCAGGTGTGCAGGAGTCTGGATCCCCGCCCCCCACTTGCTGAATATTTACCCCTGCCCTCCAACTCCCCAGGAGCAAAGGGAGGATGAGTGTGTCCACCCATTAGAAAGGAAGGGAAAAGTCTCCATCAGCGGGGTTGTCCCCTTGCTGCCCGGCGTGATGACCAAGGCCTGAAGGGAGGAGGCCACCCACGCACCCCCACTGGGGCACATGCTGGCCAGTGGGGAGCCGGCACTGACACGAGTGTGTGCACACCTGTCTGTGCACACGTGTGCAATCTGTAAGTACCCCAGTCTTCTGACTGGCAAGGATCAGCAAGTGGGGATCAGTCCTGGCCCACCCTCGTATCTGCCCCCTACCCGGCTCCAGTGCAGGCAGTTCTGAAACTCGCGTGTTTTTTGTTCCAGCACCTTCGGGGAGCTGAAGACCGTCCGCTTGCCGAAGAAGCTGACCGGGACGGGCACGCACAGAGGCTTCGGCTTTGTCGACTTCCTCACCAAGCAGGATGCAAAGGTGAGACCAGGGTTCCTCCCACCCAGCCTCTCCTTTCTGGGCCATTTTGCCAAAGAAGCAACAAGGCACCTTAACAGATGTGGGTGCCCCTACCCGCCCCCCGCTGATGTGGGTTTCCTCTTCTCTCCCTGCAACCCTGCTAATTTGTATGATGTCCTTGGAAGAGAAGACCCTGGGTTTTGTGTTGGAGGAAGGGGCAGTTCAGGGTGCCGGCTACTGCAGATCAGACAGCAAGTGTGGGAGACAGTGTGGAGAGTGTGGAGGGGAGCCGGTGGGTGGTGCTCAGTGAGGAGGCCACCAGACAGCCCAGGGGGAACCCCTGGGGTCACCTCTATCCCTACTTCTTCCCACTGGTGCCGGGGGCTTCTGTTTTGTGCTCGCTTCAGGTCAGGCCAGGCAGGTGCTGCTGTGTATAAGCACGGGTGCAGAGCTACTTGGAGAGAGCTTTTCTTTTTGAAGCAAGGCGGCCTCTCTGGGTTTGGGGCTTGGCGCACGGGGGTCCTGAGTCCTCATGCTCTCTCCCCAACAGCAGAGAGGGGCAGAGGCTATGTGACCCAGGGTTCATTCAGCTGTGTCTGTGGTCGCTGGGCCGTGGCGCCGTCTCCGTGGGCTCCTTCTGTGAGCCCATGCCACAGCCCACCCGCCCCCACCCTGGCCTGTCATCCCTTGAGGGCTCAGTGCAGCGGGGGAGCAGCTCACACTGAGGGCTGGCACGCGCCCTGCCTGCGACGAGGTGTCTTCGGAGAAGCAGGGTGTTGGTTGGGAGCACACCCATTGGCCTGCTGCAGGGGTGGGTGGAGCTGGAGGTGGCAGCTCAGAGACACAGCTGCGGCCTTTGTGGGCCCTGGGAAACACGCACAGGCAGAGAGGGCACCCTGGGACCCCGGCAAGCCTGCCAGCCAGCCACCTTTGTCTCTCAGCGTCTTGAACTCAAGTGCCTGCTTTGTTGACACGTGGCCATGTTTGTCCAGACATCTGCTCCTCTTTCTTCTTGCCTGGCAGCCCTTCCCTTGCCTCTCATCCTCGTGGCAAGAGAGACCGCACCCCCTGCTTGCAGCCAGCCCATGCATGGCCTTGACACTCACCAGTAAGGGGTGCACCTGTCGGGGTCCCCACGCTGGCTGGGCGGGAAGCCGGGAACAGCATGTCTAGAGCACGGCTCCTAACGGCTGGCCGCTCTGCTTTCCCAGCTCTGCCCTGTTCCTCAGTCTTCTTGTCTGTAAAAAACGGGGCAGTGACAGGTCCCACGGTCACAGAGTGAAGAAAGATGGTGACACGGGTCCTGGCACACGGTGCTCATTCACGCCAGCCCAGGTCCCTTCGGGGCCACCAGCCCTCCATCCGCAGACAGGAGAGGAGAGGCCTGCAAAGTAGTGCTTTCTCTACTGCTCCGTTGAGCCCTCAGCTTCCGTGTTTGTATAGAACCACCGTCATCTGCTCTATGTCAGGGAGACTGTGACCAGAGGAGAAATGAAGGGGCTTTGCTCCTGCTCCCTAAATCACGTCTTTTATTCAGATACAGTTGGGTTTCCCAGGTTGCTCAGTGGTAAAGAATCTGCTTGCCAATGTAGGAGATGTAAGAGATACAGGTTCAATTCTTGGATCAGGAAGATGCCCTGGAGGAGGGCATGGTAACCCACTCCAGTATCCTTGCCTGGAGAATTCCATAGACAGAGGATCCGGTGAGCTACAGTCCATGCGGTCGCAAAGAGTCGGACACAGCTAAAGCTACTTAGCATGACACAGCACAGCCAGGGCTGGCTGTCAGGGCACAGACTCTACAGCCGGGATCCTAGCACTTAGCTGCGGTGTGACCTTGAGGGGGGTCCTACATGCCTCAGTTACCCCCCATATAAAACAAGAACGGGATTTTCCTCATCCTGTTATCGTGAGGTTTGGATGAAGTGATAGTCTCAGAGTGGGATCTGGCCTCTGTGAGCTCTGCGTGTTAGCTGCAATGAGCAGGAGTATGGTGAGGGTGGTGGTGGTGATTGGAGAGGAAGGCACAGAAGGAGCAAAGAGAAGAGTTGTCAGCGCTCCTCCAGCTGGGAGCCGAGGCCTCTCCCCAGAGCCTGACAGCAGAATTAACGTGGCTCTCAGGACCCAAAGGGTGGGACCAGATGTGAGCTCCCAGCCTTGAAATTCCACGTGCCCCCGTCCCCAGGACACAGTCAGTATCTCTTTGTTCCCTGGGATCATTAGAATGGGGCAGGAGGGCAAGGGTCCACAGGTGGGCAGGGCAGTGCCAGCTCCCCGTACCGGAGGCCAGGCTGCAAATGTTCTCTGCCAAGCCCAGCACAGCCCTCTGCCGATTCTTGGAGATGGCTCCTCCTCCCCCACCCACCCCCGCCCCCGCCCCTTCTCTCCCTTCCATCCTGGGCTCCAGGAGAAAGGGCAGCTGAGGACAGCAAGGACGCAACCCCACACCCCTCCGGGACTGGCTCTCATTGCCCCTCACCTCACACAGGCGGCAGCCGGGCTCCTGAGCTGTCCTGGCCCCGATGTCCCCGTCTCTCTCAGGCCCTTTGTGCTGCCGAGGAGTGAGCTGGTCTCCCGTAAAGTCTGAACCCGCCAGGAGCGCGCCTCTCCTGCAAAGATCCCTTTGCTCTTTTTGCTTCCCGGAGAAGCCGCCGTGCCTTCTCCCTCTCCTTCTCCCCGTCTGCCTGAAGAACTTTATTGTCTCCCGAGTGGAACATTTAGCGCTCTCCACTGACCCATAGCGCCATGCGTGCTGCATGTTGGTGAATAGGATTCTGAATATTGTAAATACCTGGTTAGCTCAAGGGTGGGCGTGAGTTTGAAGAGGGAAAGCAATGCTGGAAGGAGACACTGAGTTAGAAAACCCCAGAGATCCTTTTTTTTCCTTCTCCAAAGATAGCAGTCATGGGAATCCCAGAGCTGGCAGAGGGGCCTCCAGGACCTCTCCCCATCCCCCATTTCTCAGGGCAAGCACCCTCCCAACCCCCAGAGGTTCTCCCTTTGAAGATCTGCTTTAGAAACCCTTTCCAGGTCTTTACTGAACCCTGACCACTCGGCTCCCTCACCAAGGGCTTCATTTCATCCCCGTTTTTTTCCCCCACGTGAAGATGAGTGGTCAGGCACTGTCTTGGAGTCAGCAGTGACTGAACCTGGAGATGTAAGCCTCCCACGGGGACCCCAAGAAGTCCTCAGACAGGAGAAAAGGCAAAGAGGAGGAAAAAAAGGGAAGGGGGACTCCTACGAGGGGCGGAGGCAGGGAGGACATAAAGGCCGATTGCAGCACCTTGGGTCTGGAGAACAGTGAGGAGATGAGGTCTGTGAACCCAAGTGTGTGACTCCGGGCACAGGGCTCCTCCCTGGCACCAGCTGGTCCATTTCACCAGCTGGCAGAGGAGAGAGTTAGGCTCCCGGTCAGTCCCCGGAGGTATCCCCACAGCACCCAGGTCTTTCTTTGGGCCCTGAGCACCGGCCATCTGCGTCGTCCCCACACCCAGGGATTCTCAGTCTTCTGACCTTGCTCCATGACCCCGTGTTCCAACCCAGCATATCCTGGGGAACTCCATCATCTGTCTGCCCCCCACTCCCAGGGTCAAGCACAGACCCCCAAACAGGAAAGAGAATGCTAGCACAAGGCTCCACGGAGAGCTCAGGGTAACCAGGCAACTGAGGACAATAGTCAGAGGCTCCAGCGACGGCCGGGCAGGCTTTGTGTGTGACACATACTCGGCACACGCATTGTCTCGTCCCAACCTGCGGCAACCCCGGAATGCAAAAGAGATTTGCATTAACTCGCTCCCTGGTTTCTCCGAGCACTGGCTAAGCTTTGTGCGTACAGGACCGTGGGAAGCTGGGACCTGGCTCTTGCTGACATGCTAAACGGGGTGGGACCTGGCCTGGCCGTCAGCCCCTATCACAGGCTCCCGGAACTGGCAGGTTCTCCTAAACCTAGGGCGTTTTACCAGCCCCTGATACCCCAGGCATAAATGTCAGTCCCTTTGAAAGGGCTGCTTATTATCTGAGCCTCCAGGTGCAATGAGCCTGCCTGTCTCAAAGAACCTTCCCGCACGTGCTAGAAAGAAGCAGGGATAAAGGTTGGTGAGAGCAGACGGGAAGTCCCAAATTCATTGGTCTTCTCCCATGGCCTGGGTCTGCCCTTACGTGTAGGGGTGTTTGTAGTGTCTCGGGCTCACACAGTTCTCTGGGCCCTGATGATGTTTCTGGAAGGGGAGCCCCTTGGCACCAATTTAAAAAGCACATCCACTTCTAAAAGCCCATCTGGGCGTTCGCATGCATAGGCTTAAGGAAGCCATTTGACAGATGGAAAAACTAAGGTTCAAAGGGATGGGGCCACTTGGCCAGAGCTGAGAAATCCCACATGTCCATCTGATTCCAAAACCCATGTGTTAGCACTTCCTTCCTTCATTCACATATTCACTTAAAGCGAGTGTTGGCTGCAACCAGACGGTGTGCCCAGCCCCTCTGCCCCACACCCCCAACCAACCCCAACCCCTCCCCAAAGAAAAGGACTCACCAATTAGACATTTTGGAGGAAGGCCAAAAGGCTGGGCCTTAAAATGTCTCTTGGGAACAGGCCCAGGATGGAATCAACTCCTCCAGGGGCCCCAGAGAAGTAGCGGGCATCCCTTTAGCAGCCTCCACAGCCCCAGTCTCCATCCAGCCCTCCCAAGCAGCTTTCTACCTGCACGGGTGACCTGGGATTCCAGACCAGCTGTGTCCCCGCCCATTGGCCAAGAGGCCACCGATAGCCATTGGGATTCCATGTAGAAGCCGCCACCTTCTCCGTCTTTACCTGGACTGCCGGTCGGTCACTGAGGAAGAAGAGCAGACTTGAGGTTCAGCAACCAGAACATTCTTTTTTTTCTTTTTCTTTTCCTCCCCATGCATGCGCCTTTAATTTCTCCCTTCTCCGAGCCCACCGAGCCTTTGTACTTTTGCAGTTGCAGCTGTTTTTATTTGCCTCTGCTGCTGTTGTTTTAAAAGGTCTATTTTCACATGGAATGTTATCCAATTAGCAGAGCAATGTGTTGGCTTAAATAAACACTTGGGGGGAGCCGGCAGTAGGGAGATGGGATGGCGGGCGGGTTGGCAGGCAGCGTTCTCACTGGTAAACAGCCGCAGCTTTAATTGGGGGGTCGCGCCAGTTGACGTCTCCTTTCCCACTTCTCACTTTTTGCTCGCTGCCTGCGGAGGTGGTGGGGGGCAGGGAGGGGTGATGTGGGCACACGGCCTCAGGCCCACCGCAGTTGGGGTGATACTGAGCATCTCGTAGGGGGAGTCCCACCGGGCCTCTCCGCACCTATGGACTTCGCCTTGCAAATTCCACCAAAACGAGACTGGTGGTGGGAAGAGGTGATGGTGAGCGAACCAGACAGAGCTTCTCAAGGCGGAGACAGCCGCCTCCTGCTGGGTGCCTGGCCATGGTGCAGGCGCCATCAACAGCTATCGCCATCAGGCTAGTGATGGTATGCGGTCTGCACACATTTGCTTATCCAAGTGCAAGGACAGCAGAGAGTACAGCCTGCTCCATGGCCCCGAAGGAGTGCAGCCAGGGACTGAAGGGGACATGGCCCCATGGGAATGAGAAATCCAGGCTGTGTGCTCCCCCGGGCAGCCCATGTTCTAGAAAGGCAGGGCGGCACAGTGGTTAGCAGCGTGGCCGTGAAATCAGAGCTGCCTCCTCCATCTGTGTGAATGTGCACAAGGGGTTTTACCTCCCCGCACCCCAGGTTACTCGTCCCCACAACCAGAAATAGTAGTACTACCGCCAGGCAGCCGTGAAGGTTAAGTGGAAGGATGCGTGCCGAGCGATTGCCATAGGCTTTGGCAGAGGGCAGCAGAGAAGGAGAGGCAGTGGTGTGCTCTGGGCCCCTGTGAGGTGGTTTCACTGCACTTTGGAGACTGGGGTCGGTTGTCTTTGTTGCCTTAACTGGACGCAAATCCGGGAATTAGGGTGCTGTCCCCACTGGTCCACTGAAGCGTGTGTGTTAAGTGTGTGCATTCATGCTCGTGGGGTTCTTATTTATTTATTTTCAGTGTTGATTGCACGGAGTCTTCACCGCTGTGTGGGCTTTTCTCTAGTTGTGTCGAATAGGGGCTTCTCTCTAGTTGTGGTTCGAGAGCTTCTCATAGCTGTGGCTTCTCGCGTCTCGTTGTGGAGCACGGGCTCTAGACGCGTGGGCTTCAGTAGTCATGGCATTCAGGCTTGATTGCCCCACAGCATCTGGGATCTTCCTGGACCAGGAATCGAACCCGTGTCTCCTGCATTGGCAGGTGGACTCTTAACCTCTGGACCAACAGGGAAGTCCTTATGTTTGTACTTTAATTGCAAGTTTTGCCTAGTTCCTATCATCGGGGCCCGGGGCTAAAAGAAAGCACCTTTGAATCCTGAGCCTTGCATTTGAGAGCAAGGATTTGGACTCAGCCAGCGCATTTATGGGCTGAGAACCCGGGATCAGGACAAGCCGCCCTCCTGCAACGAGCAGATGTTCATCCATCACCACCGGGCATGAGTGGCCCAAAGCGTGCCCGTGTCCTTCTGTCCCTCTGTATGTCCTGCAGCTGCCCCACCCCCGTGGGGTCAGAGTGGAGGCCATGGGGCTCCACCACTCTGAGAAGGGCCTGGGTTCAGATGTCCTTGTCTCAGATTTACTCAGCGGTCTAGACCAGTTCCCAAGGAAAGGTAACCAGCCCAGCTGAGCTGACCGGCCTTTCTCCCTCCCAGTGGCACAAAGTTATCATCATCTTAAAATCAGATTACCAGGAATTCCCTAGCAATTCTGTGCTTAGGACTTTAGGCTTTTGCTGCCGAGGGCCCAGGGTTCAGTCCCTGGTCGGGGAACTAAGGTCCTACAAGCCGTTGTGGTATGGCCCAAAAAAGTAACGATAAAACTACACCACCAAGGGCAGAATCACCGGTCCCAGCAAGCACAGGCCCTGAGTGTGTGCCGGGCGCTGGATTAAATGCCTGGTCATGTATTCTCAGCCTCAGGAAGCCTGAAACTCCACCACTTTGTAATCGAGAAAGTGAACACCGAGAAGTTTCTCGTCAGATCAAAGGCAAGAAAGCACCAAGACCAAGCTTTCCGTGCTGCTGTGAAGCCCAAGGCCATCGCCACACCCCACCGCCCCACTGCCTGCTCACTCTGGGCCCTCGGCTCCCTGGGGGGGCCTCTTTCTCTAGTGGCTCTTTTTTCCGTCTCTGAGGTCAGAGGTCATGTGTCACCTTCCTGTTCCCTGGTTCTGTCCCTTCATTTGGGCTCTTAGTAGGTCCTCCAGTGATGCTGAGTAGAGTTGAGCTGTGTGGATGGATGGATACAAGGTAGAGACATCTAGTCATCTGAAAGATTTGGACACAACAGCCTAGAAAATGGGTCCCTGAGCGTTCCTTAGAAAACTGCCCTCAGCTCCACGATATCAGACCTCAGAATGGCCCTAGGTGCTAAGTGGGGGGCCCCCAGTTGGAGTCACCAGTGTTGTGCAAAGAACCCCACTTATTCAGGGGGGTAGCTCCTCCCCTGTGGAGGCCAGAAGCAGCTGGAAGATTTGCCAAGAGCACGCGTACAGGAGTCCGGGAGTGTTGGGCCAGGGACAGAAGTGATGTGTCCCTCAGGCGCACGGTCCAAAAGGAGACGATACCAAACGTCCCAGGGTGGTGGCCCCCCCTCTCTGGAGCCGCCAGCCCCTGGTGTCCGACGCCCTCGGCCGAGAAGGAGCCGAGCTCCCAGCAGGGCCAGCACTCCGAGCTCACGTGGTCGTTCTTGGCTGGCACAGGCCATGATTCCTCCAGGCAGCGGGGACACAGATGGTTTGGGACAGGTTGGCGGCATCCGTGTTCAGGTGGATCTGGCATGTGCTGAGAGATGCTGCCCTCCCTCTCGGCAGGAGACAGCAGAGGGCCGAGAGATGCCCTGTCTTCTCAGGACAGGAGGCCTGGCCTGGGTCCCTGAGACGGGAGTCCTGCCAAGGGCATCGAATGGGCCTTTGTCGCCAGGAGGCAGAGGCCTGTCTCCAGGGAAAGCCAAAGAAAGACCTTCCAGCCGGCGCTGGAGGCCGGGGCTCTCAGGGCCTGCAGTTGGTGGCTTAGGTCAGAGGAGGTAAGAGAGGCGTGCTTCTGGGATGGCCGGGGCAGAGAGCCGGGTGATGGGGACAGCTCCGGACCCAGGCCTGAGACCTGCTGTCTGAAGCGGGCCGTCCATCTGCCCGGGTCAAGGCAGAGGGGACTTCAGGCGGCCATCTGCATCAGCAAACAGAACCCAACCCCAGATGGTTCAAGGGAAGAGATTCATGGAAGGGTAAGAAGGGCTCAGGGGCTCACCAGGGACCATGCAATCCACCCCCTCCCAGGGCCAGTGACAGTGGGAGCTGCTGCCACCTCAGGCTAAGGGACCTTGAAGGGACAGGTGAGGGCTTGAGCTGTCAAGGGGGAGCCACCAGCAGGAGCTGTCGTCCTCGGCAGAGGGAGCAAGGGAGAAAGTCCCCCAACCTCTCTGATCCCTCCCTCCAGCCTCCCATATGCTTGTCCTAAATTGAACCCAGGGCCCATGAGCCCTGGTTATTCCCTACAGGAGAGTCACCCCGGAGAAGGGGTTGCAGAGGAAGAGCAGAAATAACCAGTACGGGCACATGGGATCGTGGCAGGAATGGCCCTGAAGTGGCCCAGTTAGGGGGGTGTCTTGTCATCCGTGGCCGCCTCCTCTTTGCCGAACCACTGCATCCTTAGAGTTCTGTTCTGCATCTTCAGGCTTCAGCATTTACCCTGCCGGGGGACCGATCAGGTGTTCAGCCAAGTCCTAGCGGCCCAGGGGACTTCCCATCCCGAGGTCCCGAAGTCACGCATGTTGGGAGCGGGGTCTTTTGTCCATCTCGGTGCCACACCCAGAAGTGTGTGTGTGTGTGTGTGTGTGAGGTCTTGGCCTAACCAAAGGCGGGGTCTTCTGTCCATCTCGGTGCCACACCCAGGAGTGTGTGTGCGTGTGTGTGTGTGTGTGTGAGGTCTTGGCCTCACCAAAGGCGGAACCTCGGGCTTGACGGGCCAGATGTACTCATTTTCCTGCCACCTGCACGGACTGAATCCAGGGGCTGGGGGAGCCAGGGCAGGACCCCTAAGTCCCAGGCAGCCCTCCGTCTCCAGCCAGGACCAATCTCAGCGTCCCTCCCGGTCTGGAGATGTTTTCAAGACCCTCGGTGGAGAAGACTCCAAGGCTGTATCCACTGATCATGTGTTGCCCCGAGCAGTGTGCTGCGGATAGCGAGGATAGAGACCTCCCTTGGAGGTCCAGGTCAAGCTGGGGAGCCTGGCACACAAGCAGATGCTGGAAGACAGCTGGGGGCGCAGGGCACAGCATGGGGGGTGCTGGAGTCTGTAGGAGGGGAGCAGGGGACCACCAGCAAGTCGGCTCTGACAAGGGGAGCCCTCCAAGGCTGAGGAGAATGTTGTGAAGGCTCAGAGATGGAACCCATAGAGGCGGAAAGGATAAGTAAGAAGGACCTTGTGCTGTGCTGTGCTTAGTCGCTCAGTCGTATTCGACTCTGCAGTCCCATGGACTGTAGCCCACCAGGATCCTCTGTCCATGGGGAATCTCCAGGCAAGAATACTGGAGTGGGTTGCTGTGCCCTCCTTCGGGGGATCTTCCTGACCCAGGGATCGTACCCAGGTCTCCCTTTATAGTCTGAGCCACCAGGGAAGCCCAGGAATACTGGAGTGGGTAGCCTATTCCTTCTCCAAGGGAATTTCCCGACCCAGGATTCAAACCAGGGTCTCCTGCATTGCAGGCAGATTCTTTACCAGCTGAGCTACCAGGGAAGCCCAAGAAGGACCTTGACATGCCTACAAACTTTGGCCTCAGTTTTCCTCTCCTTGAAATGGGAGCATGACCTGTCTCCTCATGAGTAGGCTGAGGTCATGTGCTTAGAGTTCTCTAGAGCCCAGGAGATCTGTAATCCTGGGTTTGCAGCCCCTTGGATGGCAGGGGAGGAACACAGGCACCAGAAGCAGGATTTGGCGAGAAGCAGGGAGCTGGGAACAGCTAACTTGCCACTTCCTCCTCCGTTGGCACACCCAGCCCTGCACAGAGCTCTGGACAGCCCGCCATGACTGAGGCCCCATGGGCACACCGTGCCTGGAGCTGAGGTCTGGGAGGCTTTTCTCTGGGGAGAAGGTGGCTTGGATTGGGAGGAAGCTGCTATCAGACAGCAGTCCAGAGGGTCTGGGGCTGGGTCTCCCCCTCACCATTCCCCTGTCTCAAATATATAACAGGCTCCTCTGGGCTCTTTTTTTCTTTTTAAGCAGATCATTCTTTTAAAATTAATTAATTATTCCTGGCTGCACTGGGTCTTCCTGCTGTGTGCGGGCTTTCTCTAGTTGTGGCAAGCGGGGGCTACTCTTCGTCATGCATGAGTTTCTCATTGCAGCGGCTTTTCTGTGGAACATGGGCTCTAAGCTCGCGGGCTCAGGAGTTTCGGCTCCCAGGCTCTAGAGCACAGGCTCAGCAGTTGTGGTGCATGGGCTTAGTTGCTCTGCGGCGTGGGATGTCCCGGGGCCAGTGATCGAACCCATGTGCCTTGAATTAGCAGGCAGATTCTTAACCAGTGGACCACCAGGGAAGTCTTAACCATTTCTTTTTTTAAGTCCTTACTGAATTTGTTAACAATATTGTTGCTGTTTTATGTTTGTTTGGTTTTTTTTTGGCCCCAAGGCATGTGGGATCTTAGCCCCCTGACCAGGGATCGAACCTGCACCCCCTACAGTGGAAGGTGAAATCTTAACCACTGGACCACCAGGGAAGTCCCCGGGCTCTTTTAAGGAAGCCCAGATTACTCGGAATTATACACGGCCAGTTTTAGCCAGGAATCACTGTCCTTCCTGCCCGGGACAGTTTGAGGCCACCACATTCCAACCAGCAAGGCAATGGGGCTGGAAACACAACCTGATTTCCTACTCACCTGAGGGGATTAGAACCAGGAAGGGTAGTTCTGCTATTTTTAGAGATTCACATATTGTGCTCTAACCTCAAATACAAAAGAGCTTTTGTAGCCTACTTACTATTGTTCCTGCTCTTCAGTGTGGCAATGGGAAGTCAGGGGCACACGTCATAATAATATCAACAGCCAGCCTTTAGTGAGAATTACCATGTGCCGGGCAATGTGGTGTTAGACTTAATAGTTCATTGAATCTGCGCAACCATTCTTCTTTGCTACCTCTAGATTTACACATGGGGAATCTGAAGTGCAGAGAGGTTAAGCAGCTTGCCCAAGATCACACAACTTACAAGCGATGAAGCAGGGATTTGAACCATAAGTAGGCTTAGACTGTAAAGAATCTGCCTGCAGTGCAGTAGACTCGTGTTCGATCCCTGATCCAGGAAGATCCACTGGAGAAGGGAATGGCTACCCACTCCAGTAGTCTTGCCTGGAGAATCCCATGGACAGAGGAGCCTGGGGGGCTACAGTTCATGTGGTCACCGGAGTCAGACACGACTGAGCAACTAACACACAGACACAGCCCAGATCCAAGCCCCCAGCCTTAACTGCCATGCACCCTCATGTCTTAGAGTGAAAAGCCCTTCCAAAGAGAAGGGGATGAAAATTTGAAAGGGGTGACAGGAGGCTGGGAGACGGAATTTTTAGTAATTCCCACAATGAACAGGGCTTCCCTGGTGGCTCAGCCGTAAAGAATCTGCCTGTAATGCAGGAGACACAGGTTCAATCCCTGGGTTGGGAAGATCCCCTGGAGGAGAAAATGGGAACCCGCTCCAATATTCTTGTCTGGGGAATCCCATGGACAGAGGAGCCTGGTGGGCTACTGGGGTGAGCCTGGTGGTCGGTCCATGGGGTCGCAAAGAGTCAGACACAACTTAATGACTTTACCACCGCCACAGTGAACAGAGACTGCTCCAGGCTTTGTGTGGCACTGGAATGGAGAGCGGGTAAGAAAGAAACACAGATGTGACGACTGGAGCTAGAGAGAGGCTGGGGTAGGAGCATCACGCCTGGACCCTCCTTCCAGGCTCCATTATCACTTCTTCGGACCCTGACTTAACCCCTCCCAGAGGCCGCCGTTCGGCCACCCCCACCCAACCGTGTCCCCGGGACCACCGCTCCTCAGGGACCCTGGCACCAGAAATACCCACCATGCCAGACTTGCAACCAATTTCTCTCCCCCCTCTTAAAACCCCAACTCCCCCAGTCAGGCTGTTTCTCTGCCTTGCCAGCTGAGAACGCGTGTGTTTTAAAGCTCTGAATGGGCCATTTCGGCTCGGAGTCCAGATGCATTTTTATATCTGTGTGGGAAAAAAATGCAGAGGCTCGGCTGGCAGTCAGAAAGAGTTTTTAAATTAACGTTTTAAAAAAAAGAGAAAGTTTCCCGCACCTGGCCCCGCTCAGAAAAGCACAGAGAAGAACAAAGACATTTCTTTAATTTGGCCCCACCCACATTTAATTTTTAAGAGATAACGTGTCCCGCCCAAGTACTTTTCAGATGCAGCTGTCTATCAAATACCTACCCTGTGCCAGCCTCGGGGCTCATACTGTGTAAGTCACACACGTAACCCCATTTTACAGGTAAGGTAACTGAGGCTCATAGTGGGGCAGTTGGCTTACCCAGGGTCACACTTGTCTTCCTAGGCTGCCATGGCTTAAAAGAGCAGTGTTGTCTTCTCTTGGTGGGTGCTTGCTAAGTCGCTTCAGTCATGTCCGAGTCTTTGCAACCCCATGGACTGTATAGCCCGCCAGGCTTCTTTCTCCATGGGATTCCCCAGGCAAAAATGCTGGAGTGGATTGCCATGCCCTCTTCCAGGGATTTTCCCGACTCAAAGATCGAACCCGCATCTTTTATGTCTCCTACATTGGCAGGAGGGTTCTTGATCACCAGCGCCACCTGGGAAGCCCTTAGTGTCGAGGCCAGAAATCCAAGATCAGGGTGCGGAAGTGTTGGTTTCTTCTCAGGAAATCTCTGTTCCACGGCCTCTCCTAGCTTCTGGTGTCAGCCAGCATTCCTTGGCTTGTGGACATCACTCCAACCTCGGTCCTCACGGGCATTTACCCTGTCCATGTCTTCTCGTGGCCATCTCTTGTAAGAATGCCAGTCACCCTGGATCAGGGGCCCGCCCTGCTCCACCAGGTCCTTGTCTTAATTTAACTGCAGCTGCAAAGACCCTCTTTTCGAATTAAGTCACAACCTGATGGGGCGTGGAGAGGGTTAGGATTTCCATGTATCTTCTTTGCGACAGGGACCCAATCCAACCCATAACCATCACAGTACAGATGAGGTTAGAAAGGGCTTGGTTCCGGTCCAGACCACTGCTGGGTACGCACTGCCTCCTCGCAGCATCAGAGAAGCCAGAGGGACATGCCCCCACAGCGTCTCTTCTCGTAGCAGATGGCGCTGACTGCTACCCAGAAGCAAAAAGCAAGACATTGCTGCCAGCTGCTGCTGCTCCCCGGTGCTCACAGTGCCCAGGGACCTGCCCTCTTCAAACTCAGTGCTAACCCAAGGCCCCTCTACCGAGAGAAAAAAGAAAAATCAGAGCTATCTGTGGCAGCAACACCACCTCCAAGAGAACTAGTATCTATTGAGCGCTTGCTGTGTGCCCCCAGGCTGTTCTGAGCACTTTGAGTGTTAACGCTACTCTAGAACCCTAGAGGAGGGTGCAGTTAAAACACCTATTTTATAGATGAGGAAACTGAGGCCGGGGAGGTTTCTTTAACTAGCCCAAGACCCTGAGGCTAGGAAGTACAGGACCCGCCCTGCCCACGCAGAGTGGCCTCAGAGCCCAAGCTCCTGGCCACCAAGCACCACCAGCTCTGTACGTCAGGGATATTTTGGGAAGGGCCCCAGCACAGAGCCGTTTAGCTCTAGACCCGGTGATACTGAAGACAGAACCTGCTGGTGCCGTACAATTCCATTTATATGAAGAACAAGCAAATCTGCAGACCTGGAAAGTGGACTAGTGTTTGCTGGGGCTCCCGGGGGGTGGGGAGTGGCTACCGGGGGTCCACAGTTCCTCTTGGGGTGATGATGGTTCAACGAGCTCTAAATGTCCTTGTCCATCACTGTTCTGAAACAGGTGTGGGGACGGTCACATGACTGTGAATAGCCTAAAAGCCGTTGCATTGTAGATGGGTGATGAGTTATATCTCAGTAAAGCTGTTACAAAACAAAAATCAAAAAGAGCAAAGTAGGCAGCGTGCAGGGGAGGGTCAGGAAGGGTGGAAAGCAGGAGGCGGGAAGAGCCGGGTGGATGCTGGCAGCCCTGAGCGTGGTTCTGCAGAGGGCAGCAGAGAGCCGGGGGACGGAACCCCCAGGGCCGGCAGAGGACGTATCTGCCACCCGGTGTAAGCACGGGGCCCGTGTGCTTGTCATCGAGGGGCCAGACCGGCTCGGCTTCCTCAAGAGGCGCTGCCCCGGAGGAAGGCCAGCCGACTAACAGGCTCGCCGTCCCCAGACGGGCTGTGACCCTGGCGGGGAGCTGGCCGCCTGGCCCACGCACCAATCACAGGCCGGGACGGTGGCTGTTGTGACCACCCCACCAGTTGTAGCTCTGCCCTGGTCACGTAACCCCCTAGTGGAAGAGGAGCGCGCAGTGCCTCCTCACACCCCTGCCAGGGAGCGGGTGTCCCGGGGCCAAGGCTGGCCTTTAGCTATGCGGGGCAGGGGGCCAGGCTGCGAGGAGGTCTCCGCTCACACTCTGTGTCTCTCTCCAGAGAGCCTTCAACGCCCTGTGTCACAGCACCCACCTCTACGGCCGGAGGCTGGTGCTGGAGTGGGCCGACTCAGAGGTGAGCCTGCCGGCCCTGCGGCGCAAGACGGCTGAGCACTTCCACGGTAAGAGGACTCCCCCGCCCCTCCATCTCTCTGCACCTACTTTCTGTATTCCTTCTGCTTTCTCCGAGCCGGTGCGGGGTGCTGACCTCTGCGGGTGGCATCAGTGGCCTCCACACCATTGGTGTTTGCCCGTCGAGTCCGGTCATCGGGAGGCCTGGAGGAGGTCAGGGAGAGGGGCAGCCTGGGTCAGGGTGGTCATCCTCACCACCCCACCCCCGCCGCCTCCCTACCTGTCCGGGTGCTGCCGGCTGGCTGTGACTGCCACCAAAGGCCACAGCTCCCATCCAGTAGCCCTCTCCACCTAGCGAGTGCTCTCTGTCCAGGGTTCAGGGGCCCCTCGCCCCAATTTCTCTGCAGCCGCTACCCCTTTACTTGTGCGTCCTCAGTTGCCCGTGTGCTTCCTGCCAGAACCAAGCCCTGCCTCTCACAAGCCTTGGTGGTATCACCCGGCCCCACCGATGACTCAGCCCACCCCCGCTAATTATTAGTGACCCCTGCCGTGCCCCGTCCGGCAGTGCAGCACTGACCTGGGCGGGTGGCCGGGGTTGGGTCCAGGTGGAAGGCGCCGGATCCAGACAGGCCTCCCAGCAGAGGCGACGCTTGTGCCCACAGAAGGGCTCCCCGAGGTTATGAGTGTGACAGTGGAGAAGCAGGCTGGCCAGCATGACGGGAGCAGGTGGAGTCGGAAAGGGTGGCCGGAGGGGCTTACACAAGCCTTGCCTTCTCCAGCATGTCGTCCAGAAGTGGAATGGAAGCCCTGTGACTGTAGCTTCGCCCACCAGACTCTTTAGAACACACCCCCTGCCCAACCCAGGGACCTCTCCCGCCTAATCCTTCCCCACCACACCTCCCTCGGAGGTCACCGTCCCCAAACGCCCAGCAAGACACTGACTTTGCATATGCTCTTCCCTCTGCTCACAGTGCCTTGCCTCAAGTTTTTTTTCAACCTGGTCAGTGCCTATCTAGCGTTTAAGGTCTAGCGCAAAGGATACCTCCTCCAGGAAGCGTTCCCTTTCCCCGCTCCTCAGGTTATCAGTAACGGCTCTGTCCTCCGCTGTTTCCACGGGTGTTCCTATATCTCCTTGCCGCATCATCATGTATTTCTTTACGATTCTTCTCCCCGCTGGACCAGCGCCTTTCCCATGGTGGAGACTGCACCACTGGGCTTACCTTTGTCACTGATGGGTTGATCTCTGAGCCCCCATGCCAGCCGGGGCCCGTCCAAGACTGGGGAATCCATAAGTAAAGGCAAACGAGAAACCAGAGACGTTAGGACTAAGTACACAGCCACAAGCACACGACTCAATAAGTCCCCAAATCCTATCTTTATCGACAGCCATTGACAGGCCCAAATGCACCCATCGACAAATGTTTGTGTAAGGGACTCTTCCATCCCCCCCTACCTCTCCTCCCTGGGGCCAGCGGGAGAGTGCAGGCTCAGCAGTCCTGCCCTGCCTTGGAGAGCAACCCCCTTCAATAGATTGATCTCCAAAGACAGCCTCCCCCCAGAAGAAAGCCACAGCTGGAAGCGCTTCTGTGAGATTGGCCATCTCCCCAGGTCAACTGCAGGCCGAGGCCCAGACGGGCAGGTATTAGGTTGGCCAAAAAGTTGGTTTGGGGGACTTGCCTGGTGGTCCAGTGGTTAAGAATCCACCTGCCAATGCAGAGGACACAGGTTTGATCCCTGGTCTGGGAACTAAGATCCCACATGCCCTGCAGCCAAAAAAAAAAAAAAGAAGGGGTTAGGGTTAGGGCATGTGGGACCGTGCGTGCCACCACGCAGCACACCTGCTGAGCCCACACCCTAGCAGCCGTGCTCTGCAACAGGAGAAGCCGCCTCGACGACAGCCAGGTACCAGAACTAGAGAGTAGCCCCCGCTCGCCGCCGCAGCTAGAGAAAAAGGCCACGTGCACCCAGCAGGACCCAGCGCAGCCAAAACAAACTTTTTTAACAGTTTGTTCATGAACTATCCGGAGAAGGCAATGGCACCCCACTCCAGTCACTCTTGCCTGGAAAATCCCATGGACGGAGGAGCCTGGTAGGCTGCAGTCCACGGGGTCGCTAAGAGTCAGACACGACTGAGCGACTTCACTTTCACTTTTCACTTTCATGCATTGGAGAAGGAAATGGCAACCCACTCCAGTGTTCTTGCCTGGAGAATCCCAGGGACGGGGGAGCCTGGTGGGCTGCCATCTGTGGGGTTGCACAGAGTCGGACATGACTGAAGTGACTTAGCAGCAGCAGCATGAACTATCTTTTGAAAAAACTTGACGATGGTTTGGAAAAGATGGTATGGGAAAAAAACCAAATGAACTTTCTGGCCAACCTAATGCAATAATAGTGGGAAAAACAGCAGTGAATTTGCATCTATCTTCCCATTCATGCTCTCACAGCACTATGCAGTGGGTGTGAACAGCCCCATTTTGCAGATGACAGAACTGAGACCAGCTGAGTGTAGAGGGACTCATAACAGCTACTGTGTATTAATAATAAGGACTTCTTCTGTGCTGGGGCACCGTCTGTATGTGACACGCATCGTGTCTCTCATCCTCACAGCAGCCCCTGCTGCCGTGGGTACTGCTGTCCCCAGCTTGCTGCTGTTCAGTCGCTAAGTCGTGTCGACCACATGGACTCCAGCACGCCAGGCTTCCCTGTCCTTCACCGTCTCTTGGAGTTTGCTCAAACTCATGTCCATTGAGTCAGTGATGCCATCCAACCTTCTCATCCTCTGCTGCACCCCTTCTCCTCCTGCCCTCAGTCTTGCCGAGCATCAGGGTCTTTTCCATTGAGTCAGTTCTTCGCATCGAGTGGCCAACGTATTCATCGTACAGATAAAGAAACAGAGGCATGGAGAGGCTCCGCTGAGTGCCTCCTAGCCGAGCGTCCTGGGACGAGTCCCTGCACCGCCTGGGGCTTCTGTTTGCCATTCCACAAGTGGCTCAGTTGTGTCTGACTCTCGCGACCCCATGGACTGTAGCCCACCAGGCTCCTCTGTCCACGGGATTTCCCAGACGAGAATACCGGCGTGGGTTGCCATGTCCTTCTCCAGGGGATCTTCCCGACCCAGGGGTCGGATCCACGTCTCCTGCATTGGCAGGTGGGTTCTTTACCGCTGAGCCACCGGGGGTGGATGCCCTCAGTCACCCCGTTTTACAGATGAAGGGACTGAGGCTCGCATAGATGACAGAACTTGCCCAGGGTCACCTAGATAGTAGGGGGTGGAAGCAGAGTTTGCACTCTCGGACAGCCTGGCTGTAGCACCCCATCCTTGGAGTGACACCCCCTCCGTCCCTCCCCAGTAGGCAGAACGCTGTGGGGGAAGCAGGGCAGACACGTCAGCTGAAAACCGGTGCTCTGAAAATGTCAGCCCTCTCACCCACCTGCCCATTGTCTGTAGATCTCCTTGGGAACGGGGTACCGCAGCGGCCCTAAATACTCAGAATAGGGCTGCTGGCCTCCTGCCCTGCTGGCTGCACCCTTTTCCCGGCTCTGCCCCTTTCCCATGGCGAAAAGTACCCAGCTCGTTTGTGTCAAAATCTGCATTGTTCAGAGCTTCCAGGGCCCTGGCAGACTTCAAGGGCAGGTGGGATCCATGCCCAGTGCCTCCCCCCGGGCCCTGAGCTGTGCCAGGAAGGCACTCAGATCTCAGGTGGAAGCCCCGAGCCCCATTTGCCCAACCCGAGCACCGAGGCCACGACAAAGGGCTCCCTGGGGAAGGTGGGCCTCGGAATGAAAGGCCGGCGTCTTAGCCATTTGGGGGGATCCAGCAGGGAGCTCACTGGTGACACCGTGGCCTCCGAGGTGGTCAGAGTGATGGAGAGGCCCGCCATTATGGCTGGTGCAGTCACCGTGCACCACCCCAAGTTCACCCTCACCTCCGGGGCTCAGCTCCTCCACCAGGCCCGCCGCTCCCCTGGGGGGAGACCGTGGGGACAGGGTGCTGCTGGGCCGAGGGCTTCCCAGGCCCTCTGACCAGCTCTTCTCTCCCCTGTTGGTCACTGACAAGCCGAGGTCAAGGCGCACAGCTCCACGAGCAGTTCGGGCCAAGTAATACTCATTACTATTATTATTCCCATGACAACCTTCATCTGTTAAGCCTCAGTCCGTGCCAGGTACTGTCTATGGGCTTTCACAGGTACTAATCCTGCAGAATCCTGGCAGGTAAACACCGTCATTATCCTCCGTTTCCCAGATGAGGAAACCGAGGCCCAGAGAGGGCCAGTGACTTCCCCAGGGGCGCCCAGCCACTAGTGACCGAGTCAGGAGTCAGAGCTGGGCCTCTAGCCATCCTGCTGGCTACCCGTGAGCAGCTGTGCACATGGCCCCTTACGTTTCACCCCAGTCTGTGCAGTGACCTCGGGCAGGTTGCTCCGCCTCGGTTTGCCATCTGTACAGTGGGACTAGGGTGTTACCTCAAAGGCGGGGCAGGGGCCGGGGCTTACAGGAGATGATGCTTCTGAAGCTGAGGGTGCCCAGTGAGAAGGCAGCAGATGCTACATTTTCTCCCCTCCCCTGCCAGGCGCTTACACATCCTGTTTTCCTTGCATTCCTGTGGACCCAGGCCAAGGGAGGATGCTCTCTGGGCAGAGGAAAGAGACGTAAAGAGGAATCCTAGTTTTTAGAAGCCCGGACAACAGGGAATATGTGAGAGAGAGGAAGGGAGGGAGAGAGAATGAGAATGAAATGCCCATCAGCTGGGCAGGGCACGGGATGGTGTGTTTGCATCTGATCCTGGATGCTACCTGGTCCCCATGCCTGGCACACAGAAGGTGCTTCTCAGTACACGGTAACAACAAGGAGGAGGAGATGGATTCCTCGCCGATAAAAATTCGTGCTGTCTGGCCATCTGATGCGATCGTGGGAACTAAATGCCCTCAGCCCCCTGTCTCAACCTCACCACTTACCTAGGGTCCCTTATCAGCAGCCACAAAAGCTCAGAGCAAACCCCCCAGTGCCCCTTCCCCAAGGCAGGGGTGGGCAGTCTTCATTTCATCCACTGGTGTCCCTGATCACGTGGGGCATTAGATAGTCCCTGGTGAATTGACATTTAACAAAACACCCATCAAATGGACCAGCCGAGAGCAGGTCTTTGAAAGTCATTGGAAAAGCTGCCCCGAGTAGGCAAAGCCCTTGACTCCGGACAGCGACACTCGCGCCCAGGGATGAACACGACCACCCCGTTCCTCAGTCCCGCCTTCCCGTCATCTCCCTGCCTCCCTTCCTGGCCGGAATCAGCTATCTCATCCACAGCTCTGCGGCCCCCCAGCAGGTGAAGTGCTATTCTTCGGTGCCTTGCATGCGGGAGGGTGAAAAGAGAGAGCACGGAGGGAAGAAAGCAGAAAGGCGGCCACTGGCTGCGTCCCTTTCTTCCCGAGCGTGTTACAAACCAGCAGGGTCAGGGCATTGAGAAGCTTTCAGGGCCCCGGCAGGCTGTGGTACCTGCGAGCGCCGCCGACAGAATATAATGGTACGGAAGCAATCCGCCCGCAGAACCCTCTGTTTTCGAGCGCGCACAGCCAGGGAGGCCGGGGCAAACAGGCTTTTATTTGGCCGGGAGCGCGGCTCTGCTTCCCAGCGTTGTCTTATTCCAGCTGGGAGACTGATGGGCTGTGGTTAGCGGCTGTACCTTTCACCTCCAGAGCTGGGAGCGCAGACATGACCAGCGTGGCAAGTGGCTGGCAGTGCCGCCGCTCCCCCACCCGGCCAAGCCAGGCCAGCCTGGGATGTGAGAGCTGCCCTCATCAGGCCCAGGCTGTCACTGGCTTTCAGCATGGTGGCCCTCCCTGCTGGGGAAGTAAGGAGCCCAATTCCTGGGCCCCTGGCTCCATCGGCCTGACCCACCCACCCGTGACTTGAGATCTCAGCCCAAGTATCAGAGATTGGACTTCTCCCCGACACCTGCCGTCCTGGGAGTTCCCCTGTCACCCCACACCTCATCTCCCTGACACTTTAATGAACACAGGTTCCCATGCCAGATGCATAGTGAGGTCATACTGAAACGTGAGAAAGGTTTATTGCAGGGCCATGCAAAAAGACAAGCTGGCTTCTGACCCCAAAAACCCTCAAGCTCCCCTAAGGGTTCCAGCAGAGCGTATTTAAAAGCCTGTTGGGAGGAGGGGATCCCCGGATCCGTGATCAGATCGTGCATAATTTTCTGACTGATGGTGAGGTAACAGGGCGGTGTCACAGGGGTTAACTTTATCGGTCTTTAGGCTCTAGGAAGCCTGGGGCTATGAGCTCACGGTCATCAGGTGGTCGTTGTTCAGCCGCTCAGTCGTCCAACTCGTGATCGTATGGACTGCAGGACGCCAGGCTTCCCCGGTCCTCCACTGTCTCCGGGAGGTTGCTGAGATTCATGTCCCGTTGGGTCGGTGATGCTGTCTAACCACCTCCTTCATCTCATCAGGTAGTTAACACCCTCCATTTGATGGGGTGGGTGTTCATATCTGCGAAACAACTGGAGAAATTTGCATCAATTATTGCTGTCTGGACACTTCAGAAAAGAGCTAAAGCAGAGGATATGGGGGCGGGCCTGTCCTGGGAAGGCCCCATAGGGTCCTGCTCTGTTGCACTGTGTGTTCACCTCTGTGGTTCAACCTGGCTACTCCCCAAGAGACGTGATCCTCCAGGGGACATGGTCCTCCCCACGTCCCTGGCCTCGTCTTAGCATCCAGCACAGAGCAGGTGCTCACCAACAACCCGTGGGGTGAATAAGCGAACAGAAAAGCCCTGGTCATCAGAAGGGCCCCTTTTAATGGAGCATCTAATGTGTCCTGGACTCTCTGAGAGCAGCCCTGTGTGCTGTGCTGCCAGGGAGCCCTAACCTTGACCCTTGAAACCCCACTGGTCAGAAGAGAGGCAGTCAAGTGCCTCCTTGTTAAAGATGAAGTCAGAGAAAGAGGAGAGAGCTTTGTTGAAGATGTACCGTGCACCGGGGGCGGTGCCAGGTTTCACGCGCTATCTCATTTTAGCCTCAAACTCCCTAGAAAGAGGTGCTGTTCCCGTTTTTCGGAGGTGAAAACAGCCGCAGAAGGGTCAAGTGACTTTTCCTGAGGACACTCATCTTTGCACACTATAGGACAGCTCACCCTATCACCACTGCCGAGACCCCAGCAGTTCCTAAATCCCTAAAATTATCCCCGCACCTTTTATCAGATCTGGGTTCCATGGTCCAAGTAGGACCATGGTTACAAACTACAGCCCACAGCCAGATCCAGCCTAAAGCCCATTTTTGTAAATACAGCTGTTTTTTGGCACACAGCCATGCCCATTTTTCACATAAAGTCTCTAGCTGTGTCTTCACATCATAAGGACAGAGTTGAGTAGTGATGACAGAGACCCTACGGCCCACAAAACCCTAAAATATTTACTGTCTCCCCTTTTAGAGAAAAAGTTTACTGCCCCTAGGGCTTGTGAAATGGCTGCCCTTCTTTTATGTCTGAAGCCATGTGGGTGGCTAATTTCTCCCACATAACCCCCCTTTCTCAGAGAGTGTACTGTTTTAGAGGCATGATAATCACAGTCTCATCCTCCTACCTCAAGTCCTCTGCCTAGGAATCCCCCAGCTTTTCCTGGAGCAGAGGCTCCAGAGCCTTGCTTCCCATTCTGGTCATTCACACCCTCAATTCCCCATTGATCGTCTAATTACCCAGCCTTAACTTGGCAGCAAGGACAAAGCAGCCACCAGAAGAGACAGTCCCTGCCCTCGTGGAGCTGGTGTTTGAGTGGGAGAGACTAATGATTTAAAAAGTGATGACAAGAAAGTTCTGATGATCGCAAGCTCTGTGCAGGAAATGCAGAAGGCTAATTTATTCTCCTCAAGGGTGGGAGGAGGGAGGAGAGATTCCAAATGTGGTGGTTTTTGTTGCAGGAAGGGGGACCCTTTCCAAGGCCCAAGAGCGGGCTCTTGTCTAACACTCAGAAATGAATTGTCCAAGGAGACACATGCGCTCACAAAGCAAGAGATTATTGGGGAAGGGACGCCTAGGTGGGAAGCAGGAGGGTAAGGGAGCCCAACAGGACCGCTCTGCCATGTAGTCTCAGGGTTTATGGTGATGGGGTTAGTTTCCGGGTTGTCTCTGGCCAATCATTCAGACTCCATTCCCGGTGGCACATGCATTGCTCAGCCAAGATGGATTCCAGTGAGGAGGATTCTGAGAAGGTGGGTAGGACATATGGACTGGTGTCTCCTCTCTCCTTTTGACTTTTCCCAAATTCTTCTGGCTGGTAGGGGCTTGTTAGCTCCATGTTCCTCACCAGGACCTTCTGTTGTAAAATAATTCATGCACATGACTCCTACAGTGCCTGGCCAGGGCGGGCAGCTTCAGTCAGTGTTCCTCTAACAGTTGCAAAAGTCTTTCCCAGGCGTTGGTGTTTTTGTGTGAGGGAAAGAAGCCGGCCAGCCCAAGAACTGGGGGGACATCCTTCCAGGCAGAGGGAGCCGCAGGTGCAAAGGCCCCGGGGCAGAAGGCTGCTCATAGCAGGCCACTGTGGCTGGAGAAGAAGTCCCGGGTGGAGCGTGGTCGGAAACAAAGCCACAGAGGCCAGCAGGGCTCCCTCGTGGGATCTTTGTGGCGTGGGATCTTAAAGGGTGGTGCAGGAAGCCTGACTTTTCATCAAGTTACATGGGAAGTCCCTCAAAGATTTAAACTGGGGAATGCCATGGCCCGTTGTATCACACTTCATACTTCATGCTCGCTGCTACACCGGGCAAGAATATGGAATAGGAGTCCCAATGTAGTCGTCCCAGCTGACCAGGGCGGTGGTCTGAGCAGGGACGGAGACCAGAGGGGTGGACAGAAGGCAGTGGTTTGAGCATATGCGGTAAAGATACAGCTGGCCAGACTTGCCTCTGGAAGGCAGAGGGGAAATTAAGGCCAGAATGGAGTTATTTGCTCAAAGCGAGCCTTTCAGAGGATGGTGCTGCCACGTGATGATGAAGCTGGGAAGAGCGGGTGGTGGGGGGAGGTGATCTGGACACGTCGGGTTTGAGACACCTATTAGGACTCACCGTGGGATGTCAGGCAGATAGATCTATGAGTTCGGAGCTCAGGGGCGAAGTCCAGGCAGAGATATAAATTTGGAAGTCATCAGCATACAAATGATATTTAAAGCCCGCAACAGTTCACCAAACCCTCCCCTTCTGTAACTTAATCATTCACCGGACGGCACATTTTCAAAAGATCGGGGACCAGGAGAGCCTGTTATCCCCATGCTAGCCCTTGCAAATGGCCTCCTTGATCTTGGCCATGAAAACATAATCTTCAGGCTTTAAAAATCACAGTCAGGAAAGTTTGAGCAAGCATGTGGAGTCACAGAATTTATTATTCAAAATATCCGTCTGCCATGGATCTTGCCAGCTACCTGGAGACAGAAGGTTCCCATAAGCTCCCCTCACCTCATTTTTATTCCATTTGGGTGTCTCTCATTCCCACCTTAAGGCTTCGCAGTGGCAGCCCTTGTTCCAGAGGCCTCGAAAGACCCAGGAGGCGAGGGAAGACTGTCCTGGATTGCCACCAAGGGTCCCAACAGAGTAAAGGCCACCATGGGCCCCGGGGTGCTTTACAGGAGGTGTTTCACCCCTGCCCCTTGGAAGTGGCTGCGCATCCCTGTCCAGGGTGCTGAATTTAGTTCCTTCTCCTGCTCCCAGCCATATTGACGGGCCACAGCAGGAGAGGTTGAAACTGACCAGGAAACACACTCTTCCTCGACACCCGGCCACCCCAGCTGATGGAGGCAGAATCGAGAGAAGAAAAATCAGGAAGCAGGAGCGGTTTCAGTCATGGTGGCTCCGTGGTGGCAACTGCTAGCAAGAGTACCAATGGCTGGGCCGTGGGGAGGGAGCCAGGCTCCGAGAGCCGAGTGTTTTCTCCCTGCAGAGGCGCTGGGGAGGCTGGAGGGGGCCTGGAGCAAGCCAGAGCAGGTGTCTCCCTGGGCACCCCCTCCCCCTTGCTCCCACCCACCCCATGCCCCGATCTTCTTTGAGTGGTGTTTTGGAAATATTTCCAAGCGCTCCGGCAATATCCTGCACACTGTCTCCGCCTTCCCCCGGGAGTGGCTGTCCGTGCGGAGAAGGTACTTGCTCCCAATCCAGCTAAATTGTTATTGACTTGTGTTCTCTGCGTTCTGCAAACATTTCACTCAGCCATCGCCAGCGAGGCCAGGAATCCCTGCTAGGGCTAACGGGGAAACCAGCTGTGCCGGGCCATTTCTCCTGCTCTTCCTCATCGATCACAGAATTAAACTGACAGAAGGAGAATTTCAGAGCAACTTGGGAGGGGAAGGGGCCGAGCCCGGATTGGATGAAGGTTCAGGGACCTGGGGACCAAAGTGCTAGAAATAGGGGCTGGAGGAGGGTGGACTCGCCTTCGGGTCTGTGGCTGGTGGCAGGGGGTGGCCGGTTTGTTTCTGAACCGTAGGCTGGCCCAGGCCTGAGAAACCCAAGGAAAACACATGGACGAGGAGGTTGTCGTTACTGCTCAGGGCCACAAGTGAAGCTAGTGGGGCCCTGTAGGCAGAGGGGAGAGAGAGTGAAGCAGGCCGCTCTGGTGAGCCGTCGATAAGATCGCGGGTCTGTATTTTGCCTAGAAGATAGGAAATAAGGCGGGTTTTTTGAATTAATATTATTATAAATTTTACTTACTTAGTTTTGGCTGTGCTGGGTCTTCGTTGCGGCACCCGGGCCTTTCTCTAGTTGGGACTCGCGGGTCTCCTCTCCAGTTGCGGTACTTGGGCTTCTCATTACAGTGGCTTCTCTTATTGGCCTCTCTTGAAAAATAAGATCGGACCGCTCCTGGTCCTGCACTCACAGGGTAGCTGGGGCCGGGTTACATGGGCTGTTTGTTTATTGTTGTTGTTTTTCCCCCTTTTGCCACAGTTCGCGTCCGTCCCTGTGGTCACCGCTCAGACCGATTAACTCCATCACATTCCTCCCTGGCGCCTTTAGGCCTTTGCACTTACAGATCCTGGTACAGACAGCATCCCACCTTGGCCTCTTGAGATGATGTTACTGATTCTTTTGAGCCTCTACTCCCAACCCAAGGACTTTGCCAAGAGAAAAGGGACAGGGATCTAATGCTGACCAAGCCCCCAGAAATGGGAAGATCTCTCCAGGCCCGAGACAGGAGAGTGGGGGGCACCTTCTGCCTCTCCTGGTTTCTTTTCCTTTTTTTTTTTTTTTTTTGGTCCTCTGCAGTGAGTCACCTTCCTTTGGCCTCCCCACTGCCTCCCCAGCCTATACAGGCCTCTCCAGCATCTGTAACTAATGCAGACATGTGCTGGACCAAGCCCCAAAGTCCCCAGGCTTAGCCCAGCCCCAAGGCCCTACCAGGGACTAAATCCACAATAATCCAGGCCAGGCAGCTTCACCAACCCCCGTGGATGGGAGCCCACCAGCCCAGCTACCTGTAACTCCTAGGCCCCCAGGATGCCCAGAGCACAGCAAGGTCGACCTGAGTCCTGAGCACTGTGAGTAATCATAGCAGTAGTCACAGTAACCAATGCCCACCCCAGGCCATTTGCATCAGAACCTCTGGGAGTAGGGTCCAGGTATCAGAGGTTTTCTAGATGATTCTATCAGGCTATGGGTTGGGAACCAATAGCAGCTTTTTTTTTAATTTTAATTGTGCCCCATCTTTGTTGCAGCATGTATAAGCTTTAGTTGCAGCCTGTGAACTCTTGTGGCGTGTGGGTATCTAGTTCCCTGAGCAGGGATCAAGCTTAGGCCCCCTGCATTGAGAGCTCAGAGTCTTAGACTCTGGACCACCAAGGAAGCTCAGTAGCTCCTGGAGAAAAAAAACAGCTGATGCAGGCAAGGGGGTGCTGACACATGGCCTGCGTCTGTTTCACGCCCTTCCTGTCTAGGAGTGCCTTCTGAGGAGTCTGGGCCGCTGGCTCCCCCTGCAGGGCGGGCAGCAGAGCCAGGGGACACACGTGTCTCTGGGGTGTGACAGGAAGGCCCCGGGACCAGCCCGATCTGAGCTCAGGGTCCCACGTGGGCACATCTTCCCCAAAGCCCTAGAACAGCTGCTACTGCATCTGAAAAATGGGGCAGTGATATCTCCCGGCTCGTGGGAGGCCTGTGAGTCCATGCCCATTCCGCTGCCTGCAGCCCAGAGAGCTGGGCTCGAGGCCCAGGGATGCAGGGTTCTCTGGGCTCTAGCTCAGCCCACTGGCTTCCCCGTTTCCTGAGCACTGCCCGCCCTCCGGGTGTTCTTCGAAGACACCTGTGTTTTTACGCTTCTGCGTACCTGGCATTGGGTTGTGGGTGTCCACACCTTATTTGTTGACTGCTCTGCAGTGGCCACTTCGGTCACGCCCTTTCTACAGATAGGAGCACGAGACTCGAGTAGGTCAGAGGTGACTGGGTGATCACTGGTGTGAGTGACAGAGGTGACTCCTAGTGCGAGTGACAGCTCACAGCCCACCTCTGCCAGCACCGGGACCCAGCGTGGCCTCTGTGGCTACTGGTTCGGTTTGTCATTTGTGGTTTTCTTGGCAGCTGATCCCTAGCACCAGGCCTGGTACAGTGTGTGTGTGTGTGTGTATTCAGTGACTACTGTGTGTGTGTGTGTGTGTGTGTGTGTGTGTGTTCAACGACTACTTGCTATGAATGACTAAAGGCTGGAACCTTCAAGGCCTGAGATCAGGAGAGCAGGCACTATCCCCATTTAACAGATAGGAACACTGAGGAATGGAGTTAAGTGACTCCCTTAAATCCTTGAGGTGGCACAGGTGGGCCTGGGGCCCAGTCTCCCGCCTGCTGGCTCAGAGAAGATTCTTTCAGATCACACGTGCTTCTTGGGAACCAGCTGTGCTTTGAAAAGGTACCTCCTTGAAACAGCCTCCTTGTACCAATAAAGTGCCACTGGTTTGGTCGTGGGAGCCAGGCTGGTCCTGTCTACACACTGCCCATTATTCTGTGAGCGTCTAGTGTGCGCCTACTGTGAACAGAGCCCTGGGATGCAGACCTGTCTGGGAATCTGAGGATTTTGCCCACGGGGTCCGCAAGTCTGGAGCATGGGAGGCAGGGCTCCCAAGAGCGGGCAGCCTCAGACACTAGGCCAGCCTTCGGGGTGCCCAACACCCCCTCCCCACCCCCGCCGACAGGGCCCACACCCTGTCTCCAGCGCCTCGTGTGCCCGATGGCCTGGGGCAGCAGGCCATCTGAAGGCGGTGGTGCCCTGTCCACACCTGGAATGCCACCCTCTACTCCCCACCCCAGCCTCCTTCCTCTCCTCCCCTTGAGGGACAGACGGGAGAGGGTTACACCTGCTACCCTTTCCCGCCGCCCCCAGCCTGTTGGAGTCGCCTGTTTCGGGTTTAATAGGGGAAACCCGCTACACGGGCCTGCACTTTATACTTTGCCTCACCTGCCCTTCATCTCGGGGAGCAGCGAGCTTCGGGCCTCCCGGAACAGTCATAAAACACCCAAATGAGTGAGGCCTCCATCTCCAGGAGCAACCAGCACACAGCCCATCAGTTACCCTTAGGTGGGGACATGGGCCCGGTGTGCCCAGGTTAGCCGGTTTCAAGAGAAACTAGAAATGGAGGCTCTTGTGTAGCCTTTCCCATTTTTCCATATTAGTAACTTTTTTTTTTTTAATCAATGATGTCAGCAAGTCCAGACGCTCTTCAGTGTGCTGGCCCCGTGAGGCCCTGCTTCGTGCCGTTTGCTCACCTGTAGACACAGTGTCTGCCGTTTGCGTGCCTTAGTTTGGGTTCCCCGGAAGCAGCCCCTGAGGTGTGGGTAAGGCTCCCAGCAGAGCAGCTGGGAGGGGAGCCGGTAGGCAGTGTGTGTGCAGTATGCAGCCCGGGGGGACCCCCCTAGAGCTGTGCCGCTCCGAACTGTCCCCCAGAAGTCGAAGGAGCCGGGACATCTTTTCAGGGGGCTTCAGTCCCCATCACTGCCAGCCTCCCCTGTGCTGGGGCCAGGGGTGCCCTCGTAGCCAGAGAAGGCCCCTGGCCCTCCATGTGGGTAGGGAGCTGTTAATACATCCCCAGGTTGCCCGCTGACGCCGTGGGTGACCCCCAGGAAGGGGTAGCCGCCACGGCCACTGTTACCTGTCCAGGGTTGGTGCCACCACTCTCGTTCGTCTCATGCAGGAGGGAGGTGGCCGGCCCATGTGTTCTCCGTCACTGCACCCGCTGATGACAGTCAGGGTTGGCTCACCTTCATCGCATGCCTCGTGGGTACAGGGCTCTGTTGTAAAGGCCTTCAGCACCTCTGCCCTGCTGATGGCTCTTCGGCCCCCGTGAAGCCAGGTGCTCTTCAGTACCTGCCGAGACGGAGCACAGAGCGGGGAGGCCAGGCCCCCGGTAGCCCAGCGGGGACAGCAGCCTCACCTGCGATCTGGGCAGCCTGGCTCCAGCCGGCCACGCCATCGGTCGCAAACCCCTTGTCCACGACCGGTCACACTGGGGTCCCTTCCAGAACCCCCTCCTCCCTGACCAGCCATGAAGCTTCCTCTCCTCCTCCCAACAGCCCCCTGCCCCCGCCCGTACCCTTCCCCCTGCCCGCCCCCCGCCTTGCACGCAGGGCGACAGCGCCAGCCAGGGACGGGAGAGAGACGCGGGCTGGCATTCTGTCAAGGAATTAATTGAAAAATAAAATCATTAGATGGGGAACTCCAGAAATGCAAAATGGTAGTTGGAGGGTGGTTGGGGGGCGGTGGGGGGGGACGGGGGCAGGACTGGGGGGTTGTTGGGGGACGGCTGAGCTCTTTGTCAAGTTAATTTCTCGGGTATTGATGTTTGGTGACATTCACTTGTTGTTTATCTTCGGGTGCAGCTGTAATACGGAAAGAAAACGCACAGCTTGTTTCGTTTATTTATTTTACACCTTTCTCCGGCTCTGCATTATGTTTGTTTGGTGAAAACCCACTGAGGCTTTTGATGTCGGGGAAATAGGATTTGAGCAGCTGTTCCCGGCAAGCGGGGCGCTCCGCATGCGGGCAGGGCCAGCAGGGGGTGCTGGGTGTTGCTCGGTGGGGACTCGGGGCCTGACACGTCCTCCGGGGAGGGCGGTGCTGGGGGCCCAGCCTGAGCCAGATATGCCAGGCCCCCCCGGGTGCTGAGCCCTCGGGGTGCCAAGCTCCCATAAACTTGCTAATCCTCGCCACCGCCCCAGGAGGTAGATGAGTCCTGTGCCCACCCCCAGTGGACTGACGAGACAGCCGAGACCCAGGGAGCACAAGTGACCTGCCCAAGGTCACCGAGTGCGCAACGGCAGCGCCGTGACCTCAGACCGTCTCACTTCTGGGCCGTGAAGTCGGCTGGTTGCTAATGACTTCCCCCACCCCTCCCCCACAGCCCCCAGGGGAGACCCCTGCGCCTCTCCGGTCAGTGACTGGAGGAGGTGGGGATTGGGTTGTACTTGCTTTGGCCTTGACGAACCAAATCACTTCGTTCCTTTCCCTTTTATTGATCACCTGCTATGTACTGGCCTTCCTATGACAGCACCCCCCCCACCAGTGGCACTCCCTGGCCTGATGGTAGCCCACCCCACCAGTGGTGCTCCCTGGCCTGATGGTAGCGGGACATGTTAAGTCAGCACCTCTGATGTGAGTGATAAGTAAAGGTGGTGGCCTCGGCACTGCCGTGGAGCCCTCACCAGGTGCTGGTGTCGCTTCTTTCTCTCCTTCAGTCCTCGCCGCAGCCCTGAGGTGGGCAGTCCTAGTGGCCCATATTACAGATGAGGATACTGAGGCCCGGAAGGGCTCAGTCTGCGGCACACAGCCTCCAGCCTCCAGTCAGTGCTTGGGGCTGCGGGGTCAGTGCCAGCCATTCCTGAGCTCAGTTATGACAGGTGCTGGGGACAAGTCCAGGGGCTTTGAGGGGTTTTCAAAGGAAGGAGGAGCCCTCACCCTCAGGGGAGGTCAGAAAGACAACGGAAGGCGGCTGCAGAGAAGAGGGGTAGGAGAACAGCCATGTCCCCCCATTTGGTACATGAGGGGTTCAATCCCGGACCGGGCACATGCCCTGCCCAGGGTCACCCAGCTCGGGAAGAGCCAAGGCCAGTGCAGCCAATCCTCAATCCAGACTGTGACCACCTGCCCTGTCAGAGTCCTGGATGACCTGGGCCCCTCCACACATCCCTGCCCCCTGGGGGGCCCGTCAGAAGATGCCCTTCCCCTCCCAATACAGAGGATGCATGTTGCAAACTGAACTGTCTGAGGTGGAAGCCAGGGGCTGCCATGTGTCAGCTGGGGGGCCTTGGGGGGCATGCGTTTCCCTGCACCTCTGTTTTCCCATCTGTGAAATGGGGGCAGTGGTCTCACACCGGGGGCAGGGGAGCTGTGTAAGGCTCAGGTGCGGCCCCGTTTCTAAAGTACATGTCCCGTGTGTCTCCTCTTCCAGCCATGCCCTCACCGGGCCTCAGTTTCCCCAGGATCAGCACCTCTTGTCCCGCCTCTGTTTAATTATTATCCTGACAACTGCTGTTTTATTATTTTAAAGTTCCCCACCTCAGTGCCCAAGAAGGACTTACTCATTCATTTGTCCGTTCATTTGTCCACTCTTGTGTTCTCCAGATGATGACCTACTGTGTGCTGAGCCCTGGGACAAGATCGCCCCAGTTCCCACCTCACAGGGTTCAGTCTGGCAAGGCTAGGCCAGCGTGATGCTGGGGACACTCAGGTGGCAAGGGGCCCTCGGAGCCCCCAGGCCCCTGGACAGTGGGCCATGCTTCTCTGAAAGGTCCCCCAGGTGGGCCGGTGCCCTTGGGGGTGCCCTGTGCTGGCCACTGGGGGCACCGGGAATGTAACCCACAGTCACCACCTGCAGGGCACCCCTGGGCCAGCTGGATAAGAGGCACCAGTACCTGGCACCGCCCCGGTATCAGTCTTGGAATCGTGGGTCAGGCCGTGGGAAAGAAGAAACAATTCTGCCAAAGTGAAGACGGTAGCTGCCACCATCAGGACTACCGCTGGCCGCCACTAGCTACCCTCTGGGACCCCAGGCCAGTGCAGGAGAGCAGGGACACGCCGTTCCCAGTGCTCACACCCGCCCCGTTGTTAGTCACTGGGAGGGGGCGTCAGTGACAGGCCTGCAGGCTCTCTTTGCTTCCATTTCCCGGCTCCTATTACCTGCCCACAAATTCAATTTCCAGAGGCCATTGTGCACCTCTGGTGATTATGAGGAAACCCGGGGTGAGGAGAGGAAGGGGCTGACTACCCTGCAGGTGGCCACCTCAGCTCCTAGCCCGTCCGGTCCCCTCTCCCTCCTCCTCCTCGTGACTACCGATGCTGGTGATGCTGGTGTGGGGCTCGGGCCATGCGGGCCCCCCACCCCTTCTTCACCTTCCCCAAGGGGCCAGCTCCACAGCGTCGCCCCTTCCTGCCCCATTTGCTCAGCCTCCCTTTCGACAGCTGCTCGTGGGCCCCCACTAGGTGCCCAGCAGTGTGCTGAGGCAGGGGACACGGACATAAACAGGACAGTTCTTTCCCGAAACGAAGAAACGCGCGCCATCGGCGGTGAGAAGCACTTCGAAGTGAGGGGTTCCTGTAGACGATGGCCAGCGGGTCCTCGCTGGGGAGGAGGCGTGGGGGGGAGTCTCGGGTAGGAGCAGAGCCGGGAGACCCAGGGAGGGGCCAGTCCAGTGATGTCCTAGGACGGCCTTTCTGCACTCAGCTGAGCTCCCGGAGCAGAGCAGGAGCGGAAGGACCCGTCGTGCAGCCGTTGGGGGCAGGGTAGATGGCCACAAGGGTGAGCGCAGAGGCCAGGAGTCCACTGAGAAGTGGGAGTGCTCGGGTCAGGCAGGTAGCCATGGAGAAGACAAGGGCCAGTGATGGCGTCCGTTTCGTAGGAATGAGATGAAATAATCTGAGACCAAGTCACTCTCCCAGGACCACCTGGAAGAGACCCAAGATGCTCCATCTCCAGGGCAAGCATTGGACTGGGCCCTGGGGAGACCCGCCGCCTGCAGGAGCCCCTGACCCAGCTGGGGAGATGGCCGCTAAGAGTCACGGGGGTGATTAGTTCTATCCGGAGGACTTCACAGAGCCAGAGGAGGAGAGGGGATTTGGACAGCCTCTAACAGCTGCCTCTGAACAAGCCCACCATGAATGAGTGGTTAGATTAGCAGGAGACAGACAGTCGATCTAAGCTCGGAGCCTGATGTTCCCCCATCCCCGCAATTCCCCTCCTGGAGGGCCAAGGGAACCAGCACATTCTCTTGCCCTACCCTTTGTCTCCCTGGCGATCTCTGGGCAGCACCAGAGACTTAGGAAAATAGGAAAGACCGTGGGCTCTGCTGTGTCTTGGGTCCTGGCTTCACCGCTTCCTGGCTGTGTGACCTCAGGCTTAGCTGCCTGCACTCAGCCCCTGCGCTTGTGCAGGTGATGACAACAGCTGCCTGTGGGATCGCGGAGAAGACGAGCCGCGGCGCACAGCAGGTCATCAGTAGTGTGTGGGACCCAGAAGACATACATTTTGCTGAGCCTGCCACGTCCGTCCTTCCACACTGTGCATCTCTGTCCCCTTCCCTGTCTTCTCACAGAGAACTCCTCCACACTCTTCAAAGGCCAAGTCAAATAACCCTTCTTCTCTAAAGCCACCTCTTATTCCCTCCATGTTGCCTCTGGAGTCCTTGAGCATCTCGTCACCCTGCTTTTCCTGAACACCTGCCGTATGCCAGCTGCCCACTACCCCATTGAGAGTCCATGACCTCCAAGCAAACAGGAATAGTTCCTACTTGTTCCCTAACCTCTGCCCTCACTTGATTCCGCCCCTCTGGCTCCCTCTACACCCCGCAGAGATGCTCTAACCTCTGCCCCCGCTGGGAAGGGCCTTCCTCCATCTCTTTCCTGGGTGGGTGGATGATGGGCAGGGATGGCTGGCAGGACTGGGAGAGGGGCCACCCCTGGACGAAGCAGAGACTAACCCTCCACGTTTCTGTCTTCCTCCCTGTGCTCTCTTCCCCTTTCTCATACCTGCTTTGATCCTCCTCCTTCCCACCCCCCCATTTCTTGTCTGGTCTTATTCCTTCTGCCTCCTCTCTCGCCTCCGTGTCTGTATCTGCTCTCCCGTCTCCTGCCACTTCCCTGTCTTTCTCAATTTCTTCCCCCTCCTCCCCACCCCCACCCCCCGGCTTTCCCCTCCCCCTCCCTCTGTCTCTCTGTCCCCGCTGTCTTCCCGCCTCCCATCCCTGTTGGCTGTTCTGTCCTCCTCTCTCGCCATCTGGGCGCCCACAGAGCCCCCGAAGAAAAAGCGGTCTGTGGTGTTGGACGAGATCCTAGAGCAGCTGGAAGACAGCGAGGACGACGGCGAGGCGCAGACCCTTCAGCTGTGAGCTGGCACCGAGGGTACGTGGCAGCGGGGCCCTGGGGATGGGCTCAGCCGCGCCGGCTTCCGCACCCCTACCACAGGGCTACCCCATGCTCCACTGGTCCAAGGTCAGAGGGACGAGGGTCTCAGCTCACAGCCCCAGGCATCCCGGGCACTGACTGCGCCTGCCCTGTGCCCGGCACTGGAGGCCCGGAGAGCAGCCGGGGCACCACCACGCTGGGGCGTCCCGCGCAGCAGCACAGGGACCCAGAAGTGGCCAAACCTCCCAGCCCCGAGTCCCCCGGCTCGCTCCTCCTCCCAGCAACCCCGAGACGCAGGCAGGGCCCCATCTGCCTGGGGCGAAGGTCAGAACACAGGGACTTCGGGGTGCTCACTCCAGGGCAGGCAACTGCATGGTAGTGAGGACCTTCAGGCCCCACTGCCCACAACCCCAGAACAATCCCCAGGGTAACGGCCACTCTGTGGAGCTGGGCGTGAAGCCCCCCACCCCACCACACCCCGCTCCGGCCAGCATAGACCAGGGACCCCAGCCGAGTCAGCTCGCCTCCCTGGGCCCAGCCTCCGCCTCACTAACTGGTTCCCACCACGTAGGGCTTTAGCAAGAAGGAATCAAATTCATCAAAAAGAATGCAGACATGGTGCCAAGCATGTAAGGCTCCTGCAGCTTCTCTTCTTGTCCCCTTCTAGGGCTGCTGAGCTGGAGTTCCCACCTCCGTCTCCTCAAGGGATGGACGGCTCAGAGTCCGGGACATGGACTCTGTCCTGCCCCTTCCTCGCCACTCGGACTTCGAGCTGTGGTTTAGTCCTCCGTCCGTCCACACTGACCGTGGGGCCACTCACAAAGCACCAGGCTCCGAGCCCAGACATCAGCTCGTTGGTGGAGCTCAGCCACATCCACTAACGGCAGACACCCTCTGCTCACGGGCCGGGGACCCCGCAAATGCGAGCAGGTCCCCAGTCCTGGCCAGCGGGGTCCCAAGGCTCATCCCAGACCTATTGGAGATCCCAGCCTAGCACATACCAAGATGGGGTGATGGACAGGAAAGAGCAGTAGCCTATCTGCCCTGGGCCTGAATCCCAGCCCAGCTGCCCCCAGCTTTGTGACTGTGGACCAGCAAGGGTCCGTCTGAGCCTTGGCTTCTCTTTCTGTAAAATGGGCGTGATCTTGTGCCTACCTCACAGACGGTGCTGGGACCACACCAGTCAATCCAAGTAAAGCCCAGAGCAAGCACTCATCAGCATTTTCATTTCCCTCTTCATTTGCAGGGCTGGGGGGCTCCGAGTCAGAGCCCTGGAGTCTTCGGACTGGCTGTGTAAAATTTGCTCTGTGTGTTTTTTCTGGGAGGACTTTTCTGATCCACATCTGGCAATTTTCAGAGTGGCCTGGAATCCAGGCAACACCACACAACGCTGACCACCTTGCGAGGCTGAGCTTGTCCCTAGTGCAGGTGCCTCCTAACCCATCCTAGCCCATACCAGGAATGTAACAGAAGCGAAAGACACAGATCCAGTGCATCTCATCCAGTCTCTATAGTGGGGTATCCCCCCAGCCCCAGCATCAGACCACGGCGTCTGGGTAGGGACCCTCGGTGACCAGGCTTCTACATTGCCATGGGTCCCAGGAACGACAGGGCTGAGGTCCATACCCTCCCTCCCCACTGCTCATCCTCTTATAGGCCATGTGGATTCTCCTGAAATAAGATTGCAGGCCTGACACGGAAGGAGGCGACTTTGGCACTGATCTCACTGACCCAGATGAAGGTACTAGAACGTCCCCAGAGAGGGGTTTGCCGCCACCTGGTTTTGCTGTGCCAGCTCGGGCTCTACGTTCAGACCATTCTGAGTTCCTAGTGACATCCATCACTCACCAGCCTCATGAACGTGGGGCAGTGAATCTTCGATTCCTCAGTCTCCTCATCTTTAAAATGGGCTGGTGCTGACCGCGCCTCCGTCACAGGGGTGCTGTGAGACCCAGAGAGCTTCGGGGATCCGCAGGATGAGACTCCGTCTGACGCCCAGGCCTCGAGTCTTTCTTTGACCTTCATGCCTTACTGCCTTCTCTGTGTCCAAGAGAAAAAGCTCGCAATCCACAGACCAAGCCCAAGAAAGCTGAGTAATAGCATGGGAGCAGGGAGGTCAGGAAGCTGATGGTCTGAGGGGGCCGCAAGGGAAGAAACAGCAGCCACTCACGCGGCGCACAGGGAGACCACGGCCCCTCCCTGCCTGCCTGCCTGCCTGCCCCAGCCTGGCCTCTCTGCCTCCCACCCTGGGGGCTCCCTGTCTGGAGTGGAAGGGTCCCCCCACCATAAACAAATAGAAGCAGTTGCTTCCACACCCCTAGAGATTTCAGGGTTCCTCGTCACCCCAGCTTCATGCCACTCCTGGCTCTCATAGATGCCAACAGCAGACTCCACCCTTACCCAGAAGCACTGTGTTCTCCACACACAGCCAGAAACTGGATCATCAGACGTACAGTGGCAACCCCCACAGCACACTTAGAATGAAATCACCCTCTTCACCAGGACAAGAAGGCCCTGTCTCACCTGCCCTGCCCCTGCCTCTCGGCCCTCTGGCCCGCACAGCACAATCTACCCCAGGGCCTTTGCACTTACTTGCTCTGCCCTCTGCCTGGGACATCGCCCTTCCCCCACTTTTTTCAGACTCTGTCCTTCCCCACTCCCACCCTACCTGCTACTTTCAGATCTTACTCATAAGCTTCCCTCCCTCACTCAGAGAGTCAGCCCCTGACCACTTTATCACAAGCAGCACACACAGCTGGTCTCTCTGCCCAGCCCCTGCCCCCACGTCCCTTCTCAGCCCATCTTGCCCCTGAAAGGCACGGGGAGGGCTTGGAGTTTGAACAGGTGTCTCAGGAATACTGAGCCCCATCCCCACCCCTGCACCGGGTCTTGGCTGTAGCACGCAGGCTTCTCTAGTTGCAGTGTGCAGACTTAGTGGGATGTTAGTTCCCTGACCAGAGATCAAACCCATGTCCCCTGCACTGGAAGGTAGGTTCTTAACCACCTGACCACCGGGGAAGTCCCTGAAAGTAGCTCTTTAAACGGGAACTACTAAAGCTCTCATTTTATCGTAATCATCGTCATTATTATTGTGGATTGTGGAATGAAGTGTTACTAGGTAATAATAAAGCCCTAGCTGGCCCAGAGGTGGCCCACCTCTTTCCCCTTAAGAACAAGGGACCAAGTGAAAGCATTTTAGGGAAAAGGAATCCATCCAGCGTGTGCCGGGTGAACTGGGAGACTTCATGCCTTTGAGCCAAGGCAGCAGGGAGACTGATGGTCACTGGGCTCACCTGGGAGGTGGAGCTTGGGGGGCTTTCAGGGAGGGCTTCAGGCGAGCTGAATGATCATGGGACGTCACTGCTCCCAAACCACTGCAGATCTCAGAGAGAGATTCCAGAAATAAAGCACAGAGGTCATGGCTGAAGAAGGATGAGCCTTCTGATCTTCATGTAGACAGGAGACAGCATCACCCCTTCCCAAAGGGCCTGTGTCCCCCAAGATGGTCCAGGGAGAGCTAGGAAGAGCCCCTGATGGGGGCCAGACTAGAGCAGGTGCCCAGGAGAGGGCAGGTGATGCCAGAAGCCCAGGGAGTGTGAGGGCAGTGGGGCCATCTGTACCTGGACAAGGCCTCTGAGCTCGGGGTGTTGACACCTGGGGCCTGGACAGGAGAAAGAGGGGCGGCTGAGGCGCCTGAGCCTGGCGGGACAGACACCTCTGATGGATGAAGAGGGTCCCAGCCCTGCTCCAGACACAAGGGGTCAGCCTGCAGGAGTGGGTAGGGCTGCAGAACACACGGGCCCTGAGCCCAGGAAGGGCTGGTTTGGGATCTCAGCAGTGTCACCCACCGCCTGTGTGACCTCAGCACCTCTTGCCTTGATTCTCATATCTTTAAAATGGGTGTAAAGAGAACCAGCCCTGCAGGATTTTTATAAAGACTAACTAGATCTTCGATGCGAGATTCCCTGGTGCTTTGACTGCCATCACCCAGTTCAGTCCCTGATTGGGGAGCTGAGATCCTGCAAGACATGTGATACAGCCAAAGGGGGAAAAAAGAAAAAAAAAACATCATGGGTGGAAAGGATTTAGCAGACTATTGGGCTTCCCTGGTGGTTCAGGTGGTGTAGAATCTGCCTGCAGTACAGGAGACCCGGGTTCAATCCCTGGATCAGGAAGATCCCCTGGAGAAGGGAATGACTGCCCATTCCGGTATTCTTGCCTGAAGAATTCCATGGACGGAGGAGCCTGGCGGGCTACAGTCCATAGGTTCACAAAGAGTCGGACACAACTGAGCAACTAACACTTTCATTTTTCATACCTAGTGAACCGTAAGTAATGGTGAGTGAGTGAGTAATGGTCATGCAGTCATGTCTGACTCTGCGACCCCATGGACTGTAGCCTACCGGGCTCCTCTGTCCACGGGGAATTCTCCAGGCAAGAATACTGGAGTGGGTTGCCATTCCCTTTTCCATAAGTAATGGTGGTAGTAGTAGTAATTAGGATCCTTCTTATTATTCAACAAAGAAGAAAACTTATGGGGCTACACCCAGGAAATGCCTAAGGAAGCAAGTACCTCACGTGTACATGCCAGACCACCTGGGCCCACGCTGGAGGCCCAGGCAGGACTGGGTGGGAGTCAGCAGGAGGCAGGGCCTGATGGGAAGGAGCCCTGGTATCCTGGAAGGCAGCCTGGAGGGGATGCCCTCTGCCCAGCACTTACGCAGTCACTCCTCACACAGAGCCTACAGCAGACTCGGGAGGGGCCCACAGTTGTCCCTCCCCCAGGAGCCACCGCCTAGGTGTTGCTGTGCTCATTCCTAACCCTTGGGATCCTGGGGTCACCCGTGGGCAGCAGCACCCCTACCACTGTCGCCTGTAAGCCAGGCTCGGGTCCTTGTGTCAGCGCTTCTGGGCCATCACACAGACCCGAGCCGTTTAAGGAAAGGCCCTGGTCAGCATCCTGCCGGCAAAGGCCCTCAGCCTTGGGGTGATGCCAGGGTGTGAGGCCTGCCTCTTCCCTCCCGGGAGAGCCGAGCTGACATCCTCCAGCAGGTTTGCACACCAGGCAGAGGCTGGCATGGAGGATCACGAGACCAGAGAGAACCCAGGTCCGAGCGGAAGCACCTTGACCCTGGGAAGGACGCCAGGCACCTTGTGGTGTCTCAGGAGAATATGGGGGTGGGAGGGAGGGCAGAGACCAGAGGCAGAGAGAGGTTGGTGCAGTAAGTCCTCAGAGCCAGCCGCTAATCTTCACCCTGTCATTCATTCATTCATCCATTGCACACTGGGCGTCCCTATGGGCTCAGCTCTGTGCTGGGTGCCCAGGGTGGTCTGGATCCAAACAAGGGTCTGTCTCCCAGGCTGAGACCCACGAACCAGGCAGAAGACAAATATCCAGCAGCCTTTGCCCCCGTGGTTTTTCCTCCTTTCCTTTCACGGCCTTCCTTGGGCTCTTTTGTCTTTTGTGGCAGGACCCGTCCCTCCCAGCGCCCGCCCGAGCTCCGCAGCCTCTAGGAGGGGATTAGTGCAAGCCGAGCATGCAGGCTTTGGTGAACAGAGCCGAGTTTGGTTTCAACATCTAATTCAATTTGTTCTGCCGAGATTGAAATATGAAATGGTTGCCAGTCAAACGTTCAAAGGACGGCGAAGGGAGAGTGAGCGCCTGCTGAAATTTAAATTTTAATGAAAATGACTTTAACCCTTTGGTACTCCTCGCAGAAATGGAACACGTGCTCCCATCCCACAAAAAAAAAAAAAAGCCTCTCGGGTTCTCTCTGCTGAGCTTCGTTAGTAATATGCGAACATTTTTTTAAAGCAGTATTAATAATAGCAGATTAATAGAATCCTGGCTTAATAATAATCTGTTCTCTCTTGTTGCCCCAGCTGTTGAAATAAGCACCTTCCCCAAGCTGACTTTCAAACCCTACGCTGGACAGTCCAGGCTCCCCTGTTAGACTGGCCCTCATACCACCTGAGCGCCTTCCTGGCACCTGTGCTATGCTTAGCTGCTCAGCTGTACCTGACTCTGTGACCCCATGGACTGTATAGCCCACCAGGCTCCTCTGACCCTGGGATTCTCCAGGCAAGAACACTGGAGCGGGTTGCCATTTCCTTCTCCAATGCATGAGAGTGAAAAGTGAAAGTAAAGTCGCTCAGTCGTGTCCGACTCTTCGCAACCCCATGGACTGTAGCCCAACAGGCTCCTCCATCCATGGGATTTTCCAGGCAAGAGTAGTGGAGGTGCTTGTAAATATCTGATGAAGGAATGGATGCCACTTGGTCCAGCCACTGTGGAAGGGAAATTTATGAGATGTACAGAAAAGGAGCATCAGAGGGGCAGGCGACATAGCCCCAGGTGACACGGCACAAGGGGCTGCCCAGGGGACACATGCCCAGCTCCGCACTTTTCTGCCCCGGGGCAGCACATGCTCACCAGAGAGCCTGGCCCTGTGCAGGTTGCGAATGCACGCCCTCCTCTCCTCACCCTGTGTCAGGGGGTGGACGGCACTCCTGTCCCCATCTTACAGATGAGGAGCTTGAGGCACAGAAAGGAAGGCCAACATGTGCTAGAACTCCAAACCCAACCTCAGGGCAGCTGGGATGAAATCCGTCACATCACTTTCCCCCCAGGGAGGCTCTTCTTGCTCAGCATCTACTTGCCATGAACCCCTAACAGGCTTTTTGATTTTGTTTTTAACACCTTCAAACGCCATTGATCCCCAGTACACGGGAGCTTTTTGGAGACTCAATGTGGCTGTGGAGGGCACCAGGGTAGAGAGTCGGGGTGATGGGGCACCCCCTGAGACTCCCGGAGGATGGTTGACTCCCGAGGACAGAGCCCGTGGCCTCATCCCTGGGGGCTCCTGTTGCTGAAGAGCCAAGGAGAGGACTGAACCCGAAACACCTGAGCGCGTGCATCCCACAGGTGTTTACTGAGGCGTCTGTGCACCACACCCAGCCCTGGGTGCTGGGGGCAACCTTCCAGGATCCCCAGGAGCTGTCAGTGGAATGTGGAGAGACGGCAAGCAAATGTTTTCTCCTTTGGTGCCCCTGAGGCCGTTATCCATGCAGAGGTGTCTGGAGGGGCCGAGGGAGGGCTCCCCGAGGAGGTGGTGTGAGAGAGGAGGGGGTAAGTGGCAGGGCAGTGGAAGCAAGGTCCCTGGGGTGGGAGAGCCCACTGTGCAGGCTCATTTTGGTTTGGGGAGTTGGGTATGGCCCTTGCAGTAATCCAGGGGAGATGTGGCAACTTTGACCAGTGGAAGAGGTGACAGGGTCCCAGAAGGTGGAGACCAGCGGACAGACTAGAGATCTGGCTGTAGGCTCTGTGGAGCCATGCTTGGGGACTTTAGCAACTGGAAAAAAGAAGAAAGAAGGCAGCCAAGTGCAGGAGCTAGCCCAGAGGGAAGCCAGGAGTTGGGTTTTTGATGCGTTTGGTTGGAGACAGCCATCAGGTGGAGATGGAGAGCTTCCTGGTGGACGTGTATCTCTAGTTCGGGAGAGAGGGCTGGGTCAAAGGCGTAACGGGAAATCATGTTTTTCCCTTTAAGAAACCCAAAAAGCAGTGTGGTACTCAGAGCCCCATGCAGGAAGAGCTGGGATGTCCTCGCTCGGAGCTCACCAGTTCCTAGTTCATTTTGAAGCTACTTTTATAGGGTTCCAAACTCTTTGGATCACAGGACCCCTTTTCCCAAACAAAAGCCTCAGGCAGAACCCCAATGGAGAAAACAGAGAAAGTAGAATCGCTGTATTCAAAGTCAGGCAGGATACAGGGTGTGGCCCCCACTACCTGAGTGGGTAGAAAACTGCTGATATATATGTCTCATGAAGCATTGGCTTCCCTGGTGGCTCAGATGGTAAAGAGTCTGCCTGCAATGTGGGAGACGGGGATTCAATCCCTGGGTCGTGAAGATGCTCTGGAGAAGGAAATGTCAACCCACTCCAGTTTTCTTGCTTGGAAAATCCCATATGGAGGAGCTTGGCGGGCTACAATCCATGGGGTCGAAAAGAGTCATACAGGACTGAGCAACTAACACTTCGGTGAATCATAGAATACAGGCTTCTGTGGCATGAGTGCTAAGTTACTTCTGCTGCTGCTGCTGCTGCTGCTGCTAAATCGCTTCAGTCGTGTCCGACTCTGTGCGACCCCATAGACGGCAGCCCACCAGGCTCCGCCGTCCCTGGGATTCTCCAGGCAAGAACACTGGAGTGGGTTGCCATACCCTCCTCCAGGGGATCTTTCTGACCCAGGGGTTGAACCCACGTCTTCTGTGGTTCCTGCCTTGCAAGTGGATTCTTTACCACTGAACCACTGGAAAACCCCTTCCGTGGTACACGAGATGATTTTAGGCAGTCCATGAGCTTTTATTTTTTTTAACTTACGGGTTTATTTTCACATGTATGTTACAATTAGGAATACACAGCTAGCTCATCAAGCCAATGGTTTTGCTAAACTGTAAGGAGCAGGTTAAAAAAAAAAAGTGAGTTTGTATAAAGAAAATCCTTAAGAACATGAATGTGATATAAAGAAGTGGTAGAGAAGGAACATGAGTGACCTAAACCAGGAGTTTGTACACTGCAGCCTGTGGACCAGATCAAGCTGCTGCCTGTTTCTGTAAATAAAGTTTTATTGTCACACAGCCACACCCATTGGCTTCCAGATGGTCTAGACTGCCTTCCTGCTGATTTGGTAGAACTGAGTAGTTATTAATACAACAGAGACTGTATGGCCTGAAAAGCCCAAAATATTTACTCTCTGGCCCTCTACGTCAAGTTTGTCTGATCTAAAGCAAGCCCTTCCAATCTTACAGCTCAGCAAGCCAGCGCCAGAGAGGGCCGGTGGCTTCCCCAAGGTCACACCGCAGCATTGCTCCCCATTCTGTGCCTTTCTCATCCTGCCGCCTCTGCCCAGACCCCTCCAGGCTCCCCAGGCTGGAACCCACCTCTGCTGCTTACCTACAGCACAACTTTGAGCTTGCTCCTCGACCTCTCTGAACCTGTCTTCTCATCCATGAACTGAGAGCGACAGCCCTACGACTCCCGAGGTTGAGAGAATCAAACGGGTACAGTGTGATCCCTGCCACGTGGCGAGCACTAGACCAGCAGGCACTGTCGTTACCCCATTCCCCTAGGAGCAGACGTGCCCCCCGAGCCTGGGCAGGCTCTCACCATCACCCACCACCCAGCGCAAGCCCCGAGACCAGGACCTTCTGGCTCAGTGGCAAAATAAGAGGGTCCTTGCGATCTAATTAGAGCATCGCCAGAAGCCAGGGCTACATCCCCTCCAGCTTCCTCAATAGACCCCATTTCCCCTTAATTGCAGCTTTCATGAAAACGATCCTCTGGGGCTGCGGTGCCCCATCCTTGGGCTCAGGCCAACAGCAAACATTTCTCTGTGGTCGTGCAGATTTCTGGATGGCAGCTGCTCCTTCCTTCCCTGGGAACTGTCAGGAGCCCTTCCCTTCTCCTGGTCCCCCCAGAAGATTCCAGGCCATGATGCTTCCACCACCTTGCACATCTGGGTGTTGCACCGCAACACAGGGCTGAGTCTCGTCTGAGACGAGGCAGATGAGGAAACAGGCTTGAGGACTGAAGGAATACTCCAGGAAGGTGCTGGAACAAGGCAGGTCTCCTTCCCTCCAGGCATCTACACTGGCCACTGCCCCACAGTCAAAGTTTTGACTGCTTGGAAGAAGGAAGGATGCTTGAGAAGTGGTGGGCCACAGAAGACATAGCCTAAAACACTGGTTCCTTTAATGATTCTCAAACTGGATTCCCCAGAGGAGCTAGGATGTGTGGCTCCTCCTGCTCCAGGATTTCTACTCTTGAGTTTCACGCCCAGCTCTTGTGGAATAAACATGTCACCGCAACAGTTTTGAGCTGCAAGACCTTCTGTAGACCCTGAGATGCTTAGCCAGCTTCTCCTGGTGCTCAGCTGAAGAACAGGAGCCAGATAGGAATATAGCCAGCTGTGGTGACCTTGAAGACAAACGGTGTAGCATTTAGAGTATATGTTCCCTTGTTGTGACAAACCCCAAAATCCATGGTTTTAAAGCAGATGGAGGCTGACTTAAGGAAGCTGTCTTCTCATCTCCACCACGCTGTGCTCAGTCGCTCAGTTGAGTCCGACTCTTTGCGACCCCGTGGACTATAGCCCGCCAAGCTGCTCTCTGTCCATGGGATTCTCCAGGCAAGAATAGAGGGATTCTCTACCTGTCCACGGGATTCTCTATCTGTCCATGGGATTCTCCAAGCAAGAATAGATTCTCCAGGCAAGAATGGAGTGGGTTGCCATTTCCTCCTCCAGGGGATCTTCCCAACCCAAGAATCGAACCAGGATCGCCTGTGTCAGCAGGTGGATTCTTTACCACTTGGCCACCTGGGAAGCCCCTTGGCCATCCTATGTATGGCTGAATTTGCTCCTCTCCATGTCTTCTCACAAGACTTTCAGGCCATTCCTGGCCAGGAACCAAAAGCAGAATCATCCCATTCACCAGTGGATTCGAATGAATACTGGTAATAAAATCAGGCACGACCCCAAGAGAAGACACTGGAGAAGAACCAGGCTGGCTCTACAAGGAGCCTCGCATATGAAGTGACACCCATGTATGTGGTGTTGAGGTCGCTTGTGTCTGATCACACCACAGTAGAGAGAACGTCACGACTGTCTGAACAGGCACGTGTGTCTTATGGGACAGGTGGGAAGGCTGTTTCTCTTGTCAGTGTTGCTCAACGAGGGTTTTGGCTTAGTGATAGACATGTGAGAGCTTTTGTTGAGGAAAAAAAAAAAAAGGAAGCCTTCGAGAGCTTGTCCGCAAGTGTGAGGTTCCCACCAAGTCACTGACCTTAAATTGAACTCATGTAAACTAATGCTACTACTAACTACTACCAAGTCGCTTCAGTCGTGTCCAACTCTGTGCGACCCCACAGACGGCAGCCCACCAGGCTCCCCCGCCCCTGGGATTCTCCAGGCAAGAACGCTGGAGTGGGTTGCCATTGCCTTCTCCAATGCGTGAAAGTGAAAAGTGAAAGGGAAGTCACTCAGTCGTGTCCGACTCTTAGCGACCCCATGGACTGCAGCCCACCAGGCTCCTCCATCCATGGGATTTTCCAGGCAAGAGTACTGGAGTGGGGTGCCATTGTACCAGGGTTTAAATTCACTTATGTTTATAATCACATCACGTTGGTTCATACATATATTTTGGAATCATGTCATGAGAATTTATTATGTGTCAATTCATCAAAGACGAACATGCCTGTTCGGGCTGAAGTATTTCCATGCTACCAAGTCAACGTCAGTGTGTGGAATTATGTTTTTGCTTGTTTTTTGTTTAAAGCCTTTAATTAATCTTTAAAAATTGTTCTATAATAAATACCCATTTTCATATTTGGAAAAAAAAAAAGGTCATCCCTAGTCCAGCCTCTGGAGAAGCAGGCCATTCAGAGACTCTTAAAATTCCCAAAACCAGGAAAATTCTAGCCAGACAGGTGAGTCTGGCCTCCTTGATGTGTCTTTTCACTTCAGGAGTGTTCGTGCTGCCAAGGGACCCAGATGGAGCTCATCAAGCCCCCAGTTGTCAGTGGACCAGCGAGTTTATAACCTCCTGCATGGAGGGTCTGTGCTCTTTGCCCTCTGATCGTCACAGCTGGGTGGGCCCCAACACTGCCCGGGGTCACTGGGAGATTCCCTCCAGCTGGGGGACGCTCGATCCCAATCCTCCTCAAAGGGGAGCCAACCCCTCCCCACAGCGACCTGAGCGTCCTGTGTGTGGGACATGGTTCCCATCCCCCCATTTTTAAAAAAGCCCCCAGGTTCTTTCAACACCCAGATCCAGTTCATTCCGGTTCCCAAGACTCAGTCCGTTCAAAGCCTGTTTTCTCTGGGAAACATTTGAAAATCGGAGTTTGGGGTTTAACCTCTGCAGCCTGGCTCCTGTCCAATCCCTAGGTCACCTGCCCTGGCCTTTGGAAGCTGGTAATCTAGGTGGGGGGCAGTGAGGGCAGAGAGGGAGCGTTGCAAAGTGGTTCCTCCTGGTTCCTGCTCGGAGAGGCCAGACTTGAACTTCCTAGTGTCTGGAAACCATCTGGCTGCTCCCCACTCTCTGCCCGGCCCCTCCTCTCTGCCACCATCCAGACTGGAAAGCCTTACTTCACCTCCCGGTCCATCCACGGCTGGGGATGGACAGCTGTGAGGCGGGGGCCCTGCTGCGTGCGGGGCGGCTCAGGTCCCCGTATCCTCAGAGCAGCCGCCTCCCCAAGGCAGAGTCACGTGGCAGCTGACTGAGGTTTCAGACGTATCCACTCATGAATATCAATCAGGCCTGGTAATTCACAGTAAGTGGGCTCCAGATTGACTAATAAGCAAGGCTTTCACCCCAAACCGGGGCCCGGGGAAGGAGAGTGCAGGCAGCAGGCAGGTGTGGTCACGATGTGCCCAGAATCCGGAAACCTGACGGCAGGGCTGCAGACGGTAAGGCGGTCCAAGCGTGGCCGCTCGCACCCTCGTGGGGCTGCCAGATGGCTTGGGGAGTGGGGGTCCCCTTACCCAGCAGCCAGCACCCTGGGGGAGCTGGGGGCAGGCCCTGGACCCTGGACCCAGAGCACGTGAAAGGGGCTGGGGAGAGGGGATGGGGTCTTTTGAAGATGATGGCACCCACGCTGCCATCATTGAGGGTGGCTGCCAGGCATGGAGGGTGTGGGACCCCAAATGAAAGCTGGGTCAGCCTCTCTCGGGGATGTCCTAACCATGGTCATGGGGACCAACCAGAGACCCCAGGAGAGACGTTGCCAGGGGCAGACCATCTTGGAAAGACTGAGACTCAATACCAAGTGAGGAAGGCCTGGTTCTGAGAGCTGTGGGCACATCCCATGAGCGCCCAGCTCACCCACCCTCCCCACAGCCCGAGGTCTGTGAATCCGAATCAGGCACAACTGAGTGGGAAGGGCCAGACTGCTGGCTGGATCCCAGCTCGACAGCTTACAGTGAACTCTGTGACCTCGGTGCCAAGTGGCCTGGTCTTTCTGTGCCTCAGTCTCCTCTTCTGTAAAATGGGAATGACAGGAGCGCCCACCTTGGAGGATTCAGAGAGCAGGCCTTGGTGGGTGATCGCCCCCCTGTGTGACTCAGGCTGGACACTGAACCTCTGAGCACTGACCCCATTTGTAGGCTGAAAGAGACATAAAGCCCCTGGCACACAGTGGGCCTTGGGAGAAGACCCTTCCTTCCTTCCCTCGGCCTCCCCTACTGTGGTCTTGACTCATCTGCCATCCTAAGTGACCATCAGCAGCGCTGCTCTAACAATGGATCTGTTTACTTAATCCTTCACCACCTCACAAGATAGGCACCATGATCACCATCCGCACCTCCAGTTGAGGAATCAGAAACCCAGAGAGGTTAATTGCCGTGCCTAAGACCACACAGCTCCAAGGTGAGCCAGAGTTGGAAGGAGGCGGCCGACTCCAAGATGTGCTGTTCCCCACCCAGCCTCCGTGTCTGCCTCTGCCTGCTGTCTCTCAAATGTGGGAACACAGCCCCGCCTGTCTGAGAAAGCCCTGGTGAGGCTCTGAGCCTCCCTTCCTGCTTGTTCCTGTGAGCTGGAATCTTCCCTCCAGCCAGGCTGATGGCAGCCAGAGCCCGTCCCTTTTCCTCTTGCACCTGGAGTGTTTAGATTATATACATATATATATATTTGTATATATGGTCATGCAAGATCTTTAGTTGTGGCATGCAGAATCTAATTCCCTGACCAGGGATCAAACCCAAGGTCCCTGCATTGGGAGCGCAGAGTCTTAGCCACTGGGGCTTCCCCGGTGGTGCTAGCGGTAAAGAACCTACCTGTGAAGGCAGGAGACTCAAGAGATGCAGGTTCGATCCTTGGATTGGGAAGATCCCCAGATCGGGAGGATCCCCTGGAGAAGGGCATGGCAACCCACTCCGGTGTTCTTGCCTGGGGCAGAGGAGCCTGGTGTGCTACACGATCCATAGGGTCCCAAACAGCTGGACAGGACTGGAGTAACTTCACACACACAGTGTTAGCCACTGGAGCACCAGGGAAGTCCGAGTGTTTGAATTGTTAAACAGAGCTCGTGGAGGCCTGCAGAGACTACATCCTTCACTTCTCTGGGGTCTTCCACCTTGGTGCCACAGTCCCTAACTGTTAGGATGCAGTCTGTTCAAGAAGCAGCACCTGCCCTCCTGCCCCCTCTTCACCATGGGTGTGGGGGCGGCATCGGTGTTCAGACTCCCATCGAGAACCTGCGCTCTGTCTCCAAAGGCAGCCAGTTCCATCAGGGATGGTGGTCAACCCAGAGTAAGGACTTGAGTGATTTGCAGCCCACATTAGAAGACCCTGAGCCTCCCGGGCACACCTGTGACAGAGTCTCGGGGCTAAGGTCTGAGTCCTAATGACTCAGCCATCGTTCTTTAAGAGCTCAGTCCTGGACCTGGGGATTCAATGATCCAGTTCAGTCCAATGATCAATGACTGAGTCCTCACCACAGCTCTGTGGCCCACGGGCACTGCTCTTTCCCCCCATTTTGCAGATGGGAAAAGTGAGGCTCGGGGCTATGTCAGAGACATCCCTGGAGTCTCCTGGCTCCTTAGAGGCTGGGGTGTTCCTGCCGGGTCTTCTTGACATTCATCCAGGAGCTCCATTAGCCATTAGCCCCATCCACCATTAGCCAAGGGCTTTGAGAGAGAAGGTTGACTGGCACTTTCCCCAGGCCAGGTCCCAGGGACCACGGAGAGGAGGGGCAGACATAGCCTCCCTTGGGGCCCGTGGGCTGGCCAGGAGCTGATGGTTTGGACTGTGGCAGCTGAGACTGCTGAGCAGGGGGACGCCCTGGGGACACTGGGGATCTTCCCAGTTCTGATGAGGTGTGCGTGTGTCTGTGTATCCAGTGTGCAAACGACGGGAAGCCAGGCACACACACTCTGCGTCATCCAGAGCTTAGCTCTGGCTTCGGAAATCTGTGTGCCCTGAACAAGCCGCTGCCTCTGCTGCCCAGACAGCAACCAGGACACGTTTCCAGAGTCCTCTGGGCCCCTGCCCACCACTCTGATTGAGGCTGTTTCTCTGATTCAGGACAACAAACCAGTAGCTTACAGACCACAGCCTCTGTGACCCAAGGAGGTGAAAAGGTCAGATGCCTTCATCACAAAGTCTGGGTCCATCCCTGAAAGGCCTGTGATATAAGATCAGGCAGAGGGAAGGGGTGGAGATCAAAGCAAGGAGAGGACACCAGAAGTGGGCAGGCGGGACGCCTTCACATGGGCTCGGGGGCTGGCTCACTGCTGAGGCAACAGTCACCCACCTTCCCCGGGTCCTTGTGAGGACCGGCTGAACCGACGTTCACCGGGGACCTCAGCTCAGTGGCTGTTATGCAGTACGTGCTCAGTAAATGGCAGAGTTTGGGGGGCGATCAGCGGTGTTCACTTCATGGTCGGTCCCATCAATTCTTAAGGAGATGCCAGGTCAGCTTCAAATTCCCCGGTCAAAAATGAAAGACGGGCGATATTCACGCGGGCCCGGGGAATAGCTGAGCCGACTTGCTGCTGCTGCTGGTTTTCATTTGCATCTCAAGTGAGTCTGCAGGCCTCCAAGCTGCAGGGGAGCTCCTCGTGGAGGCTGCGGGTGCTGGGACACCTGCCTCCTGGTCCCAGGGCTTCCAGTTTTCCCCCCACTTCTTGGGGAGGGGGCAGGGTGAGGGTCGGCCATCGGGGCTCGGGAAGCCCAGCCCACTGCCTCCCATGAAACACTGGGTAGTTTCTCATTTTCCCCTTGAGCAGTTTCACAGCCCAGTTAAACCTGCGGCGAAGGCTCGATGGGATGGAGACCCAGGCCTCGGTAAGGAGGAGGGTGAGGGGAATAAATACGCCCAGCACGGTGCCCTGCCCTCACCAACAACAAATGTGAAATACCCAGGAAGAGCTCAAGGGAGAAAGTGATTTACAGACACTGGCCCTGGCCCCTCCCCAGACCCACTATGAGTATTCGCCAAATACATAAATATTCCCAGCCTATAGATTCCGCTTTGGACATTTATTTTGCCAACCAGGCGGCAAACCGTACAAAGACACCCTGTTCCAGCTCTTTGAAAGCAGAGGTTTGTCCCCTGGTTCATCCCCCTAAGTGTGGTTCAGCTGCAGCCTTCTTTTGCTCATAGACATACTCTTTCGGAGAAGGCAATGGCACCTCACTCCAGTACTCTTGCCTGGAGAATCCCAGGGATGGGGGAGCCTGGTGGGCTGCAGTCCATGGGGTCGCTAAGAGTCGGACACAACTGAGCGACTTTACTTTCACTTTTCGCTTTCATGCATTGGAGAAGGCGATGGCACCCCACTCCAGTGTTCTTGCCTGGAGAATCCCAGGGACGGGGGAGCCTGTGGGCTGCCGTCTATGGGGTCGCACAGAGTCGGACACGACTGAAGTAACTTAGCAGCAGTAGCAGCAGCAGAGTCAGCCTTCAGAGCCCAGAGTCTATCTGACTCCATGGCCAGTGCTCTTCTCAAAAAACACCCTGATGGGCGGAGCAGTGAGGGAGAGAGGGGTCTTTCTGGGCCCATTATCTTGAAAAGGGTCCCACATCTTGGGTCCAGGGAGACTCAGGCCAGCCACAGTCCTGACAGCATCATCTTACCTTCCGGCTCACTGGGCCCCTTTGCAACTCACTTTCAATCAGCCAGCCGGAGCAGCTGAAATGAGATCCCCCAGCAAGTGTTGGCCCAGGCCCGCCAGCCATGGACGGGCATCTCCAAACACTGTTCTTCCCTGTTAGAACCAGAATCAGATTTAACCAGGGACTGTCCAAGCTCGGTTGCATTGAGGCTGGCCTCATGGAACCTCAAAGCATCAAAGTCTTCAGGAGTCTAGCCCCGCCGTATTCTTGCCTGTCTTTGTCCCAGTTTCCAGCCTTGCGATATTTCTCAGAACAGAATCATCCAGCTGGGCCCCTGGGGCTTCGCTTTGCAGCCCCTCTGGTGAGCGTTCCCTGCCCTTGCTTCCTTCAGGAGGCCTGTCCTTCCACCGTATAACGTAGCACCACTACCCAACCTGCTCTTTGCTCTGACTCTGTTTCATTTTCTTCCTAGCATTTAGCACCCTCAGACATCCTTATTGATGATTTATTATTCGTCCCTCCTCCCTATCAACTAGAATGTTCCCGGAGAGCAGATGCGTCCTCCTGGCCACTGGTAAGTCCTCAGAGCCCAGCACATCACTTGGGACAACAGCATATGGACACCCTGCAAAGGAATCAGTTCTGCAAGTAGCCAGTAGGTTCTTTCTCCTTCAGTCGGGATGGCTCTGCCAGGCGAGTCTTACCACCACTTCACAGATGAGAAGACTGAGGCCCGAGGGCCCTCCCAGGCACAGAGAGCCCCCTGTTGTTTCGCCCTCCAGCATCAGCCAGCCACAGGACCCTTTCCCCTCCGTGAAGGAGGCATGTCCATCCAACTCTTGGCAAGCTGCTTTCTGAAAGTGACAAAGGGGAATACAATCAGACAAGAAGTTAGAAAGTTGAGTTGGCCAGAGGGGCTCCGGGAGGGGCCGCAGCCGCTGTCTGCGCCAGAGACGGAGCGGCCACGGGGTCTTGGGGTTTGCTGGCAGACGGCCGGCTGAAGGCTCGCGCCTCCACTTAGTTAGAATGCAGCCGTTAGATCGCTCCCTTCTCTCTGATGGCAGCGAGTGATTGACACTTACAAATTACCCAGCCGAAAGTGTCGAGTCTTTGACCCCTGAGTAACATCTTTGGCAAGCCTGAGATTTGCCAGCATTTTGTCATCTAATTACTACAAATCCCTTGAAAATTCACTGGCTGGTGAATTTTTAATGCGGGGCAATTTCAATGTGATGCATTGCCCAGATGGGTTCTTGTGTTTCTCACCTCTCTCTCCCTCTCTCTCCTTCTCTCTCTCTCATGCTCACTCTCCATCCCTCCTCACTTAACTTTAATAATCTCACAAACTTCTGGATGAGCTGGCAGCCGGACCCCAGCCTGAGTCAGGGCAGAGCTGTTGGAGGCTGTGCTGTCTGCCCATCTGATCATGTCTCTGCTCTGTTCTTTGGAAATGGCTATATGACCAGTTCTCAGAAGAATGCTTCATTCCTGTCTCCCAGCCAGCTTGTGGATCTCTGCCCTCTCCTGCTGCATGTCCCCAACTAGCACAAAAGACTAAGCTATAAAGTAAACCAGCCTCCTTCACGACACGCTGTTTGAGTGGTCACTTACCCCTAGCAGAGGGGCTGGTAACTCTTGGGCAAAGCAAGCATTTCAAGACATTATTTAATTTTTTCTCCCTAGTTCTTTAGACCCTTGAATGATGGCACTCACCAAGGCAGGGGAGAGAAGCTGCCTTTTTTTCAAAGCAGAGGAGAGATTGTACCTTCCACTCCGTGTACCCAGACAACCTCCTGCCTTCCCTGACCCCCAAAGGATGCCCGATTTTCTGTGTCCAAGCACCACAGTGACCCACCGGTAATCAGGATGAACTTGGACCGTCAACCGCCAAGAAGCCAGCACTTAGAGCTTGCTCCCCACAGGAGCAAAGCTATTGTCAAACATGGGTGAGAAGTGGCCGGTGAACAGGAAACTCGACTCCGTTCTCTCCCCAAGAATCGTTCTCCTGTCGTGGCTCAGTTTTCAAATATTTCTTACTCTTTTTTTTTTTTCTTTCACCTTTTCTATCTATATCAGATTCTTATTTTTAATACAAAAACAAGATGGCTTTTAAACTTCGCCCCTAGAACAGCCCACAGTGGTAAGGTTTTCCAAGCTGACAATGCAGAGAGTGAAAACCACAGTCGCATCCGTGTTCTGGTTGTTGACCTCTTGCAGATAAGTCCCTTCCAGCCACCCCGCCAGCCCTCTCCACCCCCGCCCCCCTCCCCCTATTCAGGGAAATGAGCTTTTGCTTTTCAGCCCCACTTCTGGTTACATATGTACACGGCTGATAAAATATTCCACTTCACCCCTTCTCCCCATGGGACCCGCCGTCTTACGGGAAGAGGGTTTGTATGACAGCGACCGCGACAGACCGCGTGTCGCCTGGAAACAGTGGTGGTGGGGAGGGGTGTGGGCAACTCTCTCCTTGCGGCTCCTTTTTATTCAGATTCCTTCCTCTGCTTCTGAGGAGGGCCATTGCTGGAGAGAAGAGCCCTGAGCCTCCTCCGTGGGCTCCGGGCAAGGCCCAGATGTCCCCCGCTCCTGTCCCTCTAGTCCTTGGAAAGAGAGATGCTGTCCCAGCCCCGCCCACTCCCTGCCTGGCTACAGCCCCCTCCCCTGGACATCCCCCGGGGCCACCCAGACACGCAGAAAAATCAGCTCTGCCCCAGCTGTGGCTGTTCAGTGTCCCAGGTCCCCCTCCGTGGATGCCCCCCAAACATTGGGGGGAGCAAAGTCAGGTGGCAAAGTTGGCTGGACCAGAGGGGACCCAGCAACTGGAGAAGGAGCTGAGCCTTGTCCACAGAGGTTGTCCAGGAAGGAAGGAGATTGAAGAACGGTCCAGGAGTCCCACCCACAGAGGCCCTCGAAGGGATGTGATGCCACACTGCAGACCCTGATCCCTGCTCCCCTCTCTGCCCACTTGCTTCTCTCACGTCTCCCTTCACTGATGTTCTCAAACCCAGAACATTCCAGAGGCCAAAGCAGGGGCTGAGGGAGACATCCCCAGGCTTCTTTCTAACCCCCTTTTACAAAAAGCTCCAGCTCCCTTTGCTCTGTGTTCATGGGTCTGGGGACTTGCACCCAGCATTCTTCTTCTTTTGTTTAAATATTGTTTAATATGCCATAGTGCAAGTTCAATTACTTTTTTTTTTTTTGGCCACACTGGGTGGCATGTGGGATTTTAATTCTCCAACCAGGGATCGAACCCAGGCCCTCTCGGTGCCAGACACCAGGGTGGCAAAGATGATAGACATGCTCCAGGCCTCGAGGGGTTAAAGTTTACTGGGAATGACCTCTCATGCAGATGATCCCTTAGAAGGGGGACATCAGGTAGCAGGTTGCCAGGTGGAAGCCAGGGCAGCTACAGTGGTCTTCGTGGGCCAGGAACCACTCCTGCTTTGAGACCCTGCTAAGCCTGGGCTGGGTGGTTTTCAGGCAAGCTATTTTCAAACAAAGGTGCCCCACGTGCATTTTGCATGAAATAAAGCCCGGTCCCTCCATGCCGTGGTCCAATTAGCACAAGCTAGCAACGCTGGGGCCATGTGAAAAGAAATGCATTGGGGCCTAAAAATAAGACAGCGCTGCAAATGATTAGTTCTATTTATCTACCCATGGATGCTACCTGTCATCCCCCTTGTGGGCCTCAAGACAGGAGTGAAGCAAAAAGGCTGATGGCAAGTATGAGGGTGCCTTTATTATGACTCAAAATTCCTTTGCTTTTTTCTCCTTTTGTTTTATTTTGGAGAGAGAGAGAGAGAGAGTGTGTGTGTGTGTGTGTGTGTGTGTGTGTGTACACGCATTTTACTCCTAACAAAAGTGCTCTCATTTGAAGGTCTGGTTTTATCTTAACCATAGTCTCCACTTGCCAGTATCTGCAAACAGTTCTGAGACTATTGACATTTTTTCCCTCCACCTTTTCATTTATTCATTCAGCCAATATTTTGGGGAGCCTGGCACTGTGGTTCGCATGGAGAGACATACTGCTCGAACAGAAAGTCCTGCACTCCCTAAGTCTCATGAGGAGAGAGGTGATAAGGCAAATCATACAAATACATGGATGATTTCACGCAGGGATGAGGGTTAGTGAAAGGGCCAACTTTGGTCTGGGAAGGCCATGCTAAAAAAGTGAAATTTAAGCCAAGACTTGAAGATTGAAAAGAAACCACTCATGCATGATGGAAGTGGAGGTGGGACACAGGATCTTGGGCAGAGAGACAAGCGAATCCAAAGAAGCAGGGGAGCCTTTCTTTGAGGACAGAAAGTTGGCCAGGGTTCCTGGAACAGAGTGGATGATATAAAGAACGGACACGGGAGATAATTAGAGGCGACTGTCGAGGGCTCGCCATTCTCTCAAACAGGAAAGACATAAAGGTTCCAACAGTGACGTGTGGGAGGTGGGGTAGAGAAAAGATGTGGCAGATGCTGGGGATAAACAGTTGTTTCCAATCTCCTTCACCTGTGCTGCCCTCCACTTGCTTTCCCAACCCCCTTCTCCCCATGGCAGCTAGAGGCATCTGAGAGACAGTTCTAGGCAATCAGACATAAGCAGAAATCTGCTAGAAGCTTCCTAGGAAAGTTTGTATTTTCCTGACAAAGAGAGAGTGAAACTGCAGCATCTTTCTTTTTGCCTTTAACTTGAATGTGATGGTTGGTGCTGCAGCATCCGTTTTGCAACTTTGAGGGCAAGGTCAAGAGAATCACAAAGACAGACAAACTATTTATAATCCACACTCCCCTCTAGATTTTTTATTATATGAGAAGAATGCCCCCCGACTCGGCCCCGTTCATTTAAGATACAGTTAGTTGGTTTTTCTGTTATGTGTTGTCAAAAGCCCTCCTGGGCTGGTACCTAGAGTAGGGAATTGGGGCTGGAGAGAAGTGAATAACAATATGGATTATGGATTATGAGTCTGAGTTCAAAAGCATCAGACTTGGGACCTCCCTGGTGGTCCAGTGGCTAAGACTCCACACTCCCAATGCCTGGATTCGATCCTTGGTCTGGGAACTAGATCCCACATGCCACAGCTGAGTTTCATGCCACAACTAAAGATCCCCGAGTACCACAACTAAGGCCTGTTGCTGCTAAGTCACTTCAGTCGTGTCCGACTCTGTGCGACCCCATAGACGGCAGCCCACCAGGCTCCCCCGTCCCTGGGATTCTCCAGGCAAGAACACTGGAGTGGGTTGCCATTTCCTTCTCCAGTGCATGAAAGTGAAAGTGAAGTCACTCAGTCGTGTCTGACCCTCAGCGACCCCATGGACTGCAGCCTTCCAGGCTCCTCCGTCCATGGGATTTTCCAGGCAGGAGTACTGGAGTGGGGTGACCTGTCACATCCAAATAAATAAATAAAAATATATATATTTTTTAAAGCATCAGCCTTGAGATTCTAACATGGAGCACCAAGTGTGGAAGAGCCATCTTTGACAAATGAACCTACTGTTTACTTGAATCTCTCTGCTTCAAGTGCCATATTTATCAGGAAGGGCTAAGAGGAGATGAATCAAGATCAATACACACCCTTTATTTACATGTGATCCTGATTTCATCCAAAAGCAAACTATCTGTGGACAGACATCACTCTTTCAGAAAGACTGCTTTCTGGGTTTTAATTCATGTATTTATTGAACTTGGATGGAGAAAAAGCCAAAGGAGATGAAGGGTGAATCAGAATGAGAGGAAGAAGATTTTTCTGCACAAGCCCCCAGAGGCCCTCATGCTATTTCCTGGATTTCTGGGGTTTGAGGGACATTGTGACAATAAACATTGTTGTAGAACAAAAACCAAAAAGTATTCAATGTTCTGTGTTCTCAAGAGGCCTAATAAATCCTTGATAAGTGAAGGTATGCCTCAAAATAGAAGTCATATGATGGCCACAAACTTCAGAGTTCCTAGAGTTGAGGCCTCAGAAATGTGACGGTTGAAAGCACAAACGACAAGGATGGGATGAGCACAGAGCCCTGCTCCCTAGAGTCTGGCATCAGGGCCATTCCGATTCTGCCCTCCTAAGCTGGTTCCAGCTGAAATCAAGGTGCAAGTAGAGCAAAAGAAGCCATCATGCCTCAGGGGAGTGGGACCAGCGCTACGGCTCAGAGGCTGAACCCACCGCTCTCTGCCTAAGCTTGCGACACGTTGACATTCCATCAACAAACGTGTTGAAGACCTACTATGTCCATACTCACTGGGGTGTTGAAATCATCTGGGTACAAAGGATTATTGACATAAAAGGTGGCTTTCAAGGTAGCTGCCAGGACTGAGAATTGAGAACATCATGACAGCTACGTTCTCTGCAAGAAAGTGTGCTTTTAGCTGCCTCTCCACCAGGATGCCCCTGGAGGAGGAAATGACAACCCACTCCAGTATTCCTGCTTGTGAAGTCCCATGGACAGAGGAGCCTGGTAGGCTACAGTCCATGGGGTCACAAAGAGTCAGACACAACTGAGTGACTGAGCAGGCAACCAGGACATGATCATTCCATGCCTGGAAAACACCAGAAGTGGCATAAGTGCTGAGAATCAAACTAATGTTGATATTAGCATCATCTGGAATGTTTTAAGGTACAGTGGTTTGGAGGAAGTATCCCAGGATCTCGGTGTGATTGAAAATACGAAGATTTCAGGAAAGAAGCAAGGAGACGTGCAGAAACCCATGTACCTTGGACTCAGCTCTGCTTTCTGCCCTGCTCTGCTACAGCTCAGGCCTTTCTACCGCTGGAGGAATGTGGCCACATAGTAGTCTAACTTTCTTTTTCCCTCGTGCAAACAAATTTATCATCAAAAATTAGATTTGGGGTTAGTTGTGTCCTGTCGTGCCGCAAAGAGTCGGACACGACTTAGTGAGTGAACAACAAAAACAACAAGGTGAAGGAGGAAAAGAATAAAATATCATGTAAATCAGGACACAGACACAGAAATATCTGTATCAGAATGTTAAACAGCAGCTCAGATTGCAGAGGCTAAAGGCTGGAAACCGCCCACATGTCGATCGACAGTGCAGTGAGTAAATAAACTGTGGCATGTTCACACAACTGAATGCTTGTCAGCAATGGAAAAGAAACAAATGACATACCCAACTGCACAGGTGAATCTCACAGGTAGCGCATCACAGAGTGAAAGGGGCCAGACACAAAACCGCTGTGATTCCACTTGGTCCAGAGTTCAAGGAGAGGCCAAACTAACAGCTGGTAATAGAAGTCAGAAGAGTAGGTCTCCCTGCGGACGGAAACAGTGACGGAGGGGCTTCGGGAGGTTGCCATGGCTGGTCATGTGTGCACGCGTGCTCAGCTGTGTCCGACTCTTTGCGACCCCGTGGACTGTAGCCCGCCAGGCTCCTCTGTCCATAGGATTCTCCAGGCAAGAGTACTGGAGCAGGTTGCCATTTCCTATTCCAGGGGATCTTTACCACCTAGGGATTGAACCCGAGTCTCCACATCTCCTCCATTGACTGGCAAATTCTTTACCACTGAGCCACCTGGGAAGCATGCCGTGGACTGGAGATGTTCAATATCTTGGTCTGGGTTGTGGTTATGTGGGTGTTTACACAGGTTAAAAATTCATAGCTGTGCACTTTAACTTATGTCTCCATTTTTTAAAAAAAGAAGATACATAATTAATCACATCTGTGTCGTCCAATTATAAAACCTGTTATGTGACTCATCTGCATCTGCCTGCATATTAGGATACTCTGAGGAGTTTCTTTAAAATGCATCCCTGGGACTTCCCTGGTGGTCCAGTGGTTAAGAATTTGACTTCCATTCAGGGAACACAGGTTCGATCCCTGGTCCGGAAAGATCCCACGTGCCTCAACTAGAGAGAAATCTGCACGCCACGATGAAGAGCCCTCAAGTAGCACTGAAAGATCACATACACCGCAACTAATACCCAATGCAGCCGAAAACAAATAAATATTTTAAAAAACACAGCCCTTAGGACTTCCCTGGTGGTCCAGGGATAAGACTCCACACTCCCAATGCAGGGGGCCTGGGTTCGATCCCTGGGTCAGGAAGATTCCTCTGGAGAAGGGAATGGCAACCCACTCCAGGCAAGTATTCTTGCCTGGAGAATCCCATGGACAGAGAAGCCTGGTGGGCTAAAGTCCAGGGGGTCACAAGAGTCTGACAACTCAACGAAGACCCAGGGCAGCCAAATAAATATTTTTAAAATAAATATTAAAAATATTAAATATTTTTTGAGAGAGAGCACATTTTTAAAACATATATAAATAAAAATTAAAAATAAAAACACATGCCTTGATCCTACTCCTAGGGGTTCTAGAATAACTCATCTGGGACATGGGTGATGTTTCAAGGCTCTCCAGGTAATGCTGATGAGCAACCAGGGTTGAGAACTGCTGCTCTGCTGAGCCAATCCACAGCCACGCATGAAGCTTCCAACCTGGGGCTTCTGTCAAGAACAGCCCTATCCTCCCTCCCTCCAGGTGTTTTTCCATCTGTCCCAAGAGATATCAGAAATGACTGAAACCTGGGATGGTCTCTAGCTCCAAAGAATCTCAAGCGAGAGGTTGGCACAGACCTCAGGGGAAAAAAAGGCTTTGTGGACAAGATGGATCTCAAGTTAAACGGGTCAAATGAAAACAGGGGGAGAATGCAAGGATAAGCATTCCAGGGTGGAATGGCATGAACGGAGGCACAGAGGCAGACCAGCCTCACTGTGAAGGGCACTACCCATCTCTTAGTGCCTAGCCCAGCCGGAATCCTCTCCCTGGACTCTCCTCCGCCTCCTCCTCACCTCACATGACCTTTGTACATCCCTTACCTTACCTCCCTCCAGCGGTAGACTGCCGATTTTGCAAGCCTGGCTCCTTATTAAACCATAAGCTGCCCCAAATACCATCATTGACATATCTGCTTTTGAACCCCACACCTTCTGACCCCATTTCTTGGGTCAACAGGGAGAAAGGGATAAAGTTTCCAATGAGAAGTCAGGCTGAAGATGGTGTCAAATAAAGATCTGACCCAAATGGTTCAGCTTGTAAGAGGTAGAGGTTAGCTCAGGATCAGATGCTGGACACCATCCGTTTGCCCAGATCTATTGTCCTCCTGCTCTGTGCCCGGGAGGCTGGGCCAGAGGCAGTGCATCAGTGGACCCCTCTCAGGCTCTCAGGTGCGTGTGACCCACGGGAAGCTCTGGAAGAAGACAAGAGGCAGGAGGAGAAAGAGACTAGGGTACGGATTCATCCTCTCCCCTGCTGTGGAGCCCCCAGCACTGTATCCTTCTGCCAGAGGTCACAGCCTCTGACCCAACCTTCTCTCCATCAGTTACAGCAAGGTTTCTCAGCAGTTTTCTTTTTTTCCATCATCATCCTTCTCAGAAGACTTTTTAAATACTTTTCCCCCAATCCTTTCTTATCCTCTCTCATTATTGAGACTGTAATACCACAGATACACTGTAGATATGTTTCTACGTGCTGTGTGTGTGTTTGTGCTTCATAAATAGAGTAAGATTATCTCCATAAAAACAGTAAAAAATAATACACCCATAGAGTCCCAGGGCTCCATGTACACGATCTGAAAACGGAAATAACAGCTAATGTCTACGGAACATGTCTTAGAAGCATGGTGCTGTTCTGAGCACTTGACGTGTATGAATTCATTAAATTTTCCCTGCCATGTACAGTTCATACCTGTGCCCATCTTCCAGATGAGGAAACAGATTCAGAGAGGCCTCATAATTCACATAAGGCCACACAGTTTGTGGCCATGTCAGATGAAGAACTCAGGGTGTTGTGTGTGTGGGTGTGTGTCTGTGCATGCAAGTGCTAAGTCGCTTCAGTCGTGTCCGACTCCTTGTGACCCCATGGACTGTAGCCCGCCAGGCTCCTGTGTCCAAGGAATTCTCCAGGCAAGAATACTGGAGTGGGTTGCCGTGCCCTTCTCCAGGGGATCTTCCTGACCCATGGTCTATAATCATGATGTTTGATGGAAAAGCCTGGAAAAATGGGCACTTTCCAGGTGGTAAAGAAGTGGTAAAGAAGTCGCTGGCCAATGCAGAAGACATAAGAGACCTGGGTTCGATCCCTGGGTTGGAAAGATCCCCTGGAGAAGGGCATGGCAACCCACTCTAGTACTCTTGCCTGGAGAATCCCATGGACAGAGGAGCATGGTGGGCTACAGTCCAAGGGGTCACAGAGAGTCAGACATGGCTGAAGTGACTTAGCACGCACTCACACAAACCATAGGCAGTGGTCACATACAAGTTTGAGAACACAGATGGGCCTTTCTTTACCTGAAATGCTTGAAATTTTCAATTAGAAAGACAACATAGAGATTTTTAAAAAGAAAGTCAATAATACTTTTCTTGCTGACCCATGGAGCAGGTCCTGAGTGTGTGACTCTATGTGTGCTGGTGGATGTGTGGGTATGTGTGTGTGTGTTGGGGTAGAGAGAGAAACTTCCAGAAAATCACAAGCTCGGGGGAAAGTTGCCCAAGTGCCAGGCACTGTGAGGCTGGATTACGAAGTGATGCCCGTTTTGCAGAAGAGGAAACAGATTCAGAGAGGTTGGGTAACTTATCGAAGGCCACACAGGAAGTGGCCATGCTAGGTGAGGAACTCAGGGAGTTCTGTGTGTGTGTGTGTATCTGTGCTCATAGGTGACTGAGGGCCATGCTATCTTCCCCTGATGTCCTCAAGGTGCCTGCCTATATTGGGGGGTGGGCCTTGGGGGTCCCCCTAGAAAAATCTGTGGCTGCCTCAAGCCACTGGAACTTGCTGGAGCCATGGGCCTCGCCCTCCAGGGGGACCACAGTCACCCTGCGAGTGTGAACACCCCTCCCCCCGAGTCCCCCCAGAGTTCACAAGGCAGGAAATTCTCATTTTCACCCAGAAGACAGCCTGTCTGTCGGAGCGCTAGGAGCCTCCTTCTGTTTTTTTCTTTTTTTCCTGAATGATAATTTCCCCCCCTTTTTTTGTAGCTAAAAATCACCCAGGCTTGTCCAGACGAGAGGGCAGAAAATTATGCAGTGAAAGAGAAGGGAAGATAATTTCTCTGGGTCACAGGCATTCTCACTTGTCATTCGTCTGCAAGAGGAGAAGCGGAGGGTGGGGGAACCAGCCGGGATGCGAGAGCAGAGGATGAAAATGAAGGCTGGCCCAGATCCATCACTGTCCACCTAGGCTCTCCCTCGGGGGATGAGCCTGGGGGAGGGCGCGAGGAGGGATGGGGGCTTTGGGCTCTGATCAAGGGGCCAGGAAGAGGGGGAGAGCTTCAGAGGGCCAGAGGGAGGGCAGGCCCACTATCCCAGCCAGGCAGGCCCCCACATCCCCCTCCTGGGGCCTCAGTTTCCCCATCAAGAACCCCCTCCTCCGCCTACCACCTGCGCCTCTCACCCACACCAGAGATAACAGATGGGAATGTTCTGGAGAATGTGGACCATAAGAATACAAAGTCCGAGTCATTCGGTCCTGCACCCCGGTTCCGGCCCCGTGGGGTCTCGGTTCCGGGTTCGTTGTCCCGGTTCCCGGCCCCAGCTGGTCTGTCGGGCCGGCCCGGCCGCGCGCAGCACCAGTAAAAAAAAAAAAAGAATACAAAGTCCGGGAGCTTTCCTGGTGGTCCAGTGGTTAAGAATCCACCTTGCAATGCAGGGGAAGCGGGTTCAATCCTGATCACCGAACTAAGATCCCACATGCCCCAGGGCACCTACTTAAAGTTTAAGGACTGCGTTAATACTCCATGTTTAATTGTTAATTGAGAGTTTAAAAATCAAAAATGCCAACTTTGCCTTCCATGAGGTGGAAAATTATGCTGCTGTAGAAGGTAACCTGCTCCAGGGCAACCAAGTCTGCGTGCCACAACTAGGGAGCTACAGCGAAAGATGTTCATGCTGCAAAGAAGAGCTCGTGTGTAGCAACTAAGACCTGAGGCATCCAAGCAAACTTTTTAAAAAGACACAAGGTGTGAGAGGGAACATCACCGAAGCTCACCCAAAGCAGATGAGCCTGCAGGCTAAGGTGCGCAGGAGTGAGTCCAAACCCCAGTGCTGTCCCAGGGAGGGCTTGGGCAAATCACTCCCTTGTCTGAGCCTCAGTTTCACCATCTGTAAACTGGGGATAATAACACAAGCCATCTCACTGGGTTATTGAGAGGACGAAGGGAGAATTATAAATAATGCCTTTGGCATATAGTAATCTCTCAATTATAATAATATGCTTCCCTGGTGGCTTGGCAGTAAAGCATCCGCCCACTGATGCAGGAGACCAGGGTTCAATGCCTGGGTGGGAAAGAACCCTTGGAGAAGAAAATGGCAACGCACTTCAGAATTTTTGCCTGGGAAATCCCGTGGACAGAGGAGCCTGGTGGGCTGCATACAGTCCGTGGGGTGGCAAGAGAATCAGACCTAGCAACTAAACCACAACAAACTGTAGTAACAACAGAAATGATAAAAAATTGCAAGGGAAATGGGAAGGAAATCCAAAAAAGAGGAGATATACGAATATGTATAGCTGATTCACTCAGCTGTACCGCAGAAACTAACACAACATTGTAAAGCAACTGTACTCCAATAAAAAATCAAGATAAAAAATCACAAGGGAATGACTGACAGTCGCCCATTGCATGATGGGTGATGCCTTAGAGTCTCAAAGTCTCGTGTGTGTGTGTGTGTGTGTGTGTGTGTGTGTGTGTGTGTGTGTGTTTTAATATCTCCTAAGCTTTTAAAGAGAAACACGGAATCTATTGTCAGACAAACTGGTTTGAGTCTTAGCTCTACCACACACTGTGTGACCCCAGGCAAGTAACTTTACTTCCATGGGCCTTGGTTTCCCCATCTGTAAAGAGCAGGTTGTGATACCTCTCAGGGTCACCAGGAAGATTATAAATACTGAGTGAGACATGCCTAGTCTAATCATGACTGCAGGTCCCCAAAAGTGCCAACTCTTCATCATTTCATATAATTTCTTTCCCTCTCCTTCCTCTTCTCCTCCTCCCCACAACTCCTCTCCCTCCTGATTTAAAAAAAAAAAGGAAGGAAGGATTTTTTTTTATTAAAAAATAATCAAAACCCCTACTCTGATTTCTCCTCATTTCTTTGAGCTTATCATGTTCCTCCTGTCTCAGGGTCTCAGCATCTACTGTTCCCTCTGCCTAAAACGCTCTTCCATGCCTCTTCACCTAGTCAATGCCTCCTCACCCTCGGCTCAGGTGTCAAGAATCCTCAGGTGTCAAGCCTGCCTCTCCTGCCCGGATATTCTCCCTCAGAGCATGGAGAATTTATGATTTGATAGCATCACCTCCTCCACTGGATGTAAGCCCATGTAACTTGATTCATTCATTTTGCAGAAGCTGACTGAGAACCTCCCATATGCCAGATTGAATGGTGAGGAGGAACAGGAAGCAGGAAAAAGCTAGATCCTTACAAGAAAATAAGTGCACAAAGCCAAACATGGCTGGAACAAAGTGAAGACGGAAGGAAAGAGCAGGAAGAGATGAGGTGCAGGGGGAGGTTGGATGAATACAGAAGGCAAAGGGAGGCTGTATTAGTCAGCTACTATGATGATAATGCTGCAGAACAAATAACCCAACATTCAGTGGCTTGAAACAAAAAGCAGTAAGCATTGCTTCCTGAGTCTAGGGGTCACATTCCTGGCTCTGTCTGGGCTGTCTCAAGCCTCTGTGGTCTGCTGCGGGTCAGGCAGGTAGCTCTGCTGACAGAGACTAGCCTCTCTTACATGTTTGAGGGTCAGTTGACTGACAGTTGAGCTAGAATGGCTACTGCTGGGAGGACTCCGTTCTCTCCCATGGGTCACTCCAGCAGCAGGTTTGCTTAGGCCCGTTCTCCAGGTAGAGGCAGGACTATGAGAGAAAGCTGAAACTTTACCGTCTCTTGAGGTCTAGGCTCAGAGCTGGTGTAGCATAACTTCTGCAATAAACTCTCGGCCAAACCAAGCGTGGAAGCCGGTTTGGTCCACCATTTATCTATGTCCACAATAGCACAGCATCAGGCATAGGTGAGGAGCTTGGTCAATATTTGTGGGATGAAGGGACAGGTGAAGGAATGACGGATGGATGTTCTTGGCCTTTGGCTGGGTCAGAATTACGGGGGTCGGGGCAAAATCCCTCTGCCCAGATAATTAGGAGCCCCCACTCCCCTCCCCCAGGGCTGAAAAGAGGAGAGGAGACAGCGTTCTTCCTCCCTAAGTTTAATTAAGTGATCTGCCTCCACAGGGCTAATCCTGTTATCACTGCACAGAGCCGACCACAGGGGCGGTGTAAAATGTCAGCTGTCTGGAGGGCCTGGTGGGGAGCTGAAAGCCACTGGAATTTGGGGACTGGCAGGGGGTGGAGCGGAAGCCAGAGCCCCCATGGGAACAGAACATCCGCTTTCCAGACGTAACACAAAGGCGCAAAGCTCAGCTTCAACCCTATCCCAGGAGGAGGTGCAGAGGAGGGAGTTGGCTAAGAAGCTTCTGACTCAATGAGTGGACTTTGCTGTGGCCACTGCCCATCCCAGGCGGCACATTCCAGGGGGGAAGCTTCCGGCCCCATATTCCCTCCTCTTCTAAAGACGTGGACACTCCCCTGTCCTGGACACAAAGTCCTGGGCCAGAGGAGCTTAGGTTTGGATTCTATGTTAACCATTTTCTGTGTGGCCTTAGGCAAATTGCTTAACCTCTCTGAGCTTCCATTTCTTCTTCATCTGTACAACGGGCGTGGTAATATCCATCTTCACATGTAGTGAGTGCTCAGAAAATGCTGTGCAGAGGCTTCCTTCCAGTGTTATGATCATACAACAAACGGTTCCTTTGTCTCCCCTACCTACCTCTGGGCTCTTGGGAGCAAAGACTGTGTCTTAGACATAGGGCCACTACCCTGCTCCTTTAAGGCCACCTATCACCTCGTGGCTTGTGACCAACGCCCCCTTGAAGGTGTCCAGAGCACATGCTCAGTGACCTTACCAGGCAGCTCGGCTCAGGGCTTGGCAGGTGTTGCCCCAGCTTTTCATATGTGACTCATTCATTCATTCTTCAACAGATACTGGTTGATACCATTCCCCTGTCTATAAAATGGGGTGTGGGAACAGAGGCAGGGTCATCCGACAAGACTGTTCCTCTTTGCTCTAACGTGTGGTGGTTTTGCTGGGGGGACTTAGAACTCCTCTTTTTCCCTGAATATGATTCCCTAACCTATAGCCTAATATTCCCTCAAAAGGCAGAAGACTTGCTGGTTTACAGTCATGAAGACTCAGGATACCTGCCAAGGTGGGAGTGTTTAAGAGCAGTTGCTATTTGAGAGAAAGGAATTAAGCTCCCAGGATGGGAATGGGGAGGAAAAAGCAGAGCCCAGGGAGGCAAGGACCTTCACTAGTTCCCCAAGTTGACCCTGGAGTCACCTTCATTTATTTATTTATTTTTTATATTTATTTATTTGACTGCATCGGGTCATAATTACAGCATGGGAGATTTTCATTGCATCAGGCAGGCTCTTTTGTTGTGGCACACGGACTTTCTAGTTATGGTGCACAGGCTCAGTTCCTCTGTGGCATGTGGAATCTTAGTTCCCCCATGTGGGATTGAACCCATGTCCCCCTGCATTGCAAGGCAGATTCTTAATCACTGGACCATCAGGAGAGTCCCTGGAGTCATCTTTATAATAGTCACCAGCTTATCCCCAGAGCTTTCCAACCATCATATTCCACCCTAAGCATTTATATTCCATCCTCCAAATAACCTGGGAAGCAGGTACTATTTTTACTCCCATTTTACAGATGAGGAAACTGAAGCTCACAGCTGATACATGGGGAGCCAGGCTACCAATGCTCTTGGAACCTCTGTTTTCTCATCTGTAAAATGGGGATGAGTCATTGTGCCTACCTCCTGAGGTGATCAGAGGATGACAGAGCTGTGTGTGTGTGTGTGTGTGTGTGTGCGCCCAGCACAGAGGCAGCAGGTCAGGGAGTCAACCCCACATGTGGCTGCTACCCAGTTCGAGTTCACGGTAGTCACCAGCCGGAGATGGGAAAGAGGACTCATCTGCCTCATGCCACCGTGGTCTCCAGAAGTCACGCAGAAACAGCAACCCCAGAGAACTGCATAAAATCCAAGTGGTAGTTAAGTGGGACTCATGAACGAACAGGAGTAATTAGTGCACTTCACTCAGAGAGTAAAACCCAAATGTCAGACAATGCCGGGGCCATTAAAGCGGGTCTCCACTGCAGCTCCCGCCCGCCGCCGGCTGGGTCTCCACCTGGCCGCTGACCTTCTCGAAGGCCGCAGACAGCATGGCGGGGAACTAGCCAGGCCGGGGACTCGACTGCAGGACACTGGGCCAGCCATGCAATCTACTCATCTCTGGGACCAACAGAGCCTCAACGTCATCTGTAAAATGGGTTGTTTCTGCCTCATAGAGTTGTAGGGAGAATTAGATGCGGTTATGGGGCTGGAATGTGAGTCACGTGACACTCACTCTCTGAGAAGCTGGTAAATACTGTGAGGGCGGATAGTGCCTGACACATTGTAGGTGTAACAGATGCAGCTGCTAACCACCCTCCACCCCAGATCACCTTTCCCCAACACCGGTCCCCCACTATCAAGGTGGCTGCTAAAGGCTTCCAGGTCCAGAGACGTGCCCTTGGCCAACGGGAGCTGCCCTTGAGTAGATGGTTTTGTCACCCCATTTCCCAGGGCAGCCTGCAGCCAATGCTTAGTTGATACAGGAATACAAGAGCTCAATCATTTGCTTCAGGAGCTGGGGCAACCCTATGATACCATTCACACACACCCCAATCCTGAGCTCCTCATGGGACTCTGGCTAAAACCACTTCTTCACCCAGCGCAGTCCCCTGCTCCATCTTGCTCCCCTCATCTCTTACAGATTTCTTCTGCAAATGCCTCCTTTGATAAAACACTTCCTGTGAATCCCCATCCCAGGCCCTACCTAAAAAGGGAGTCACTTAAGCCCATGCTGCTGTTGCTGCTAAGTCACTTCAGTCGTGTCCGACTCTGTGCGATCCCATAGACGGCAGCCCACCAGGCTCCCCCGTCCCTGGGATTCTCCAGGCAAGAACACTGGAGTGGGTTGCCATTTCCTTCTCCAATGCATGAAAGTGAAAAGTGGAAGTGAAGTCGCTCAGTCATGTCAGACCCTCAGCGACCCCATGGATTGCAGCCTACCAGGCTCCTCCGTCCATGGGATTTTCCAGGCAGGAGTACTGGAGTGGGATGCCATTGCCTTCTCTACTTAAGCCCGTAGGTATTCAATAAAGACTTGTTGAACAAGGTATTGTTTGCTATTCCAAAGCAAGCAGGGTGTCTAGGGTGTACAAAGGGTACACTCATTCCTAGAGTTGTGAAAATGCCCAGTGCTGCTAAAAAAACTGGAAATTGATTATACATCCATCAATAGTCAGCTGGCAGGGGGGCTTCCCTGGTGGTCCAGTGGTTAAGAATCTGCCTTGCAATGCAGGAGACACAGGTTCGATCCCTGGTTGGGGAACTAAGATCCCACATTCTGCAGAGCATCTAAGCCCTCGTACTGCAATACTGAGTCCTCACTCCACAACTAGAGTCCATGGGCAGCCAGGAAAGATCCCAAATGACTCAACTAAGACCTGAAACAGCCCAATAAATAAATAATTATTTTTTTAAAACCAGCTATGTAAATGATGGAACACACTGAAAGTTCGTGATTTGGAAATTGATACTTGAGTTGGTTGCAGATAGACCTGAGTTCGAATCCTGATTCTGTTACATCATAGCTGTGACCTCGGGCAAGTCACCTTGCCTCCCTGAGTCTCCATTTCCTCATCCCTCTTTCACAGAGCTGTTGGAGGATTTGATGAGATTATGTTAATATGCTTCGCTGTGAAGGTGTCCGAGGTGGGATGTCTCCTTCCCACAGCTGCCCTGTGGTCCCATCCAAGACTGCTGCTGGTCTCCTCCATTCCAATTCTCACGTACTGTGCGGTAGAACAAATGATTAACTTTTAATAATGCCTACGTTCCCTCTGCTTCCCAGTGGGCAGCTGGATCGATGTCTAAGGAATATTTCAACCATAATTATGATAAAATGAGGTATGCACAGGGGCACCTCATTCTATGAATTGGAAGGAAGGAAGCTAAAAGTGGGACTTCCCTGGTGGTCCAGTAACTAAGACTCCACCTTCCAATGCAAGGAATGAAGGTTTGATCCCCGGTCAGGGAACTAAGATCCCACAGGCTACAGAGCAACCAAGTCAACATGCTGCAACATAGACACAGAATAGCTAAAATTTAATAAATAAATAAATAGCAGTTGCAGATCTGCAGTTCACTTTCCCCTGAGGGGGCTTCGCAGGTGGCAATACTGGTAAAGAAGTCGCCTGCCAATGCAGGAGACATAAGAGATTTGGGTTTGATACCTGGGTTGGGAAGATCCCCTGGAAGAGGGCATGGCAACCCACTCCAGTATTCTTGCCTGAGAATCCCCAGCCTGGAGAGCTACAGTCCATGGGGTCACAAAGAGTTGGATATGACTGAAGCGACTTAGCACACACGCATCCCCTAAGGACCAGAAAGGAAAGGCAGGAACAGTGGCCAACAGAAGAGGCCTCCAAAAAATCTGTGGGAGAAATGAGCTTAAAATAAGGAGATGCCATGCTACTGCAGGCTCTGGAGCAGTCATACTTCAGGAGGGTTTGTAACTCAGCTCTGCCACTGACCAGCTTGCTGTGCGGCTTTGGACAAGCTTGATACCTCTCTGATCCTTACTTTCACATCAATAAAATGGAGATGGTCATCCTTGCCTTCTAGTGTCAGGAGGAGGAAAACTGGCTGCATCCAAGTCCCTCTTCTCCATTCAAGCTGCGCCACTCCAGACACCTAATGTTCCCATTTTGTGCCTCAGTTTCCTCAGCAGTAGCAACAAAACTTAACTCACAGGGAGGCTGGAGAGAGGAGACAGCTCAATTAATTAAATGCTAGGAACCAAGCCTGAATTTAACAGGCGCTCAATGTACGTGGCTGCTGCTATTTTCTGCTACTTCTATATTAGTATTATTAGGAGGAATATTAATATAATGTCAAGCACACAACACAGAGCCTGGGGGACTGTCGGCCCCTTTCTCTCCTCCGGATGAGCATCCTCGCGGTGTCCACCGGCTGACCCACCCCAATTAGGTGGCTCTCGTGGTAATATTGAGACACAAAGGAGCCAGCTGGTGACCTCTGAACTCAGCTCACCTGGGATCACAGGCTGATTCCGGACCCGGCCCTCAGCTCTGAGAGCAGGACTCGTAATCTTCTTTGACGTCAAAAGGAGCTGGCCTCAACCTGACCTTTGCTCCCCGGCTCCCTGAATCCAGTTCCCGACAGGAGTCACACTGCCCACAGCACAGACGTGGCCTGGCCCGAGTGAAGGCAGTGCTGCAAGAGCCAGTGTTTGCTGCTTGGAGAAGGGAGAACCTTTTGAAACAGGAGGTTAAGGGAGCAGGGCACAACCTTGAAAAGAATGGTAGAGCCACAGGATGTGACATCAACTGATTAGAATCAAACAGGTCCAAGATGGCAGACGAGCGGACTTCCACTGGCCCTTAAGCCTCAGTATATGCTCGCTGTAACACATCAGCAAGCTAAGCGACACACTCACAGGCACCGTGATAGTTCCAAGGCTGACCATAATCAAAAGGGTTTTTTTTTGTTTGTTTTTTTGCAGTCAGAACCACTAGAACTTTAATGGACATTTCATGGACATTTAGTAACTTCCCTGCAGCTCAAACGGTAAAGAATCTGCCCGCAATGCAGGAGACCAGGGTTCGATCCCTGGGTCAGGAAGATTCTCTGGAGAAGGGAATGGCAATCCACTTCAGTATTCTTGCCTGGAGAATTCCATGGACAGAGAAGCCTGGCGGGCTACAGTTCGTAGGGTCACAAAGAGTCGGACATGACTGATCGACTAACACACACACGGTAACTTCTCAGCTGAAGGCCATTTTCCATCTTTTCCCAAGGGGCTCAAGCTCCCTGCATGGCCACCCCACTGAACACTGGGGGGATGGAGGTGAACAGGGTGAGGAAGCAGTGCCCTGACTTTGCAGGCCCCTGAGCAGGGCAAGGATCAGACACTGTCAGCTGCCAGATAGCGGGCAATTCATGGCCGGGCAGGACTGGCAGCGCTCAGATGGGTCTAGGGCACCATGCTCCCCCATTTAAAGGCAGAGGGCACCTGGCAGATGTTGGCATAGAAGGAGAAGTCTCTGATTTCAGTCAGGTAGCAGTGAAAGTTGTTAATGAAAGTGCACTGGAATCCCGGAGACTCCAGCAACTGCCAGATCTTTTCCTCCAGGTACTGGGTGCCTTTGATCTGGGGCCCAAAAGGCTTGGGGATGCCCAGGTTCAGGCCCATCCTGGAATTCCCCACCTCTTCCCCAAAAGAGCTAGAATACTCCTTCCATAGGCTAATACTCATTAGCCAGTGAAATTACTTATCTCTATAAAAACTGACAATCCCATCCTCTGGCCCCACTCTCACCTTGCGAAATGGGCCATTCTGTCTGTAGAGTGTGTTTCTCTCTAAATAAATCCACCTCTTCGTAGCTCAGCTGGTAAAGAATCTGCCTGTAAAGCAGGAAACTCTGGTTCAATTCCTGGGTTGGGAAGATCCGCCGGAGAAGGGATAGGTTACCCACTTCAGTATTCTTGGGCTTCCCTGGTGGCTCAGATGGTAAAGAATCCACCCACAATGTGGGAGACCTCGGTTCGATCCCTGGGTTGGGAAGATCGCCTGGAGAAGGGAATGGCTACCCACTCCAGTATTTTGGCCTGGAGAATTCCATGCATAGAGGAGCCCAGCTGGCTACAGTCCATGCGGTTGCAAACAGTCGGACACAACTGAATGACTTTCACTTTACTTCACCTATCACTTTGTCTCTCACTGAATTCTTTCTGCTATGAGGCATCAAGAACATGAGCTTCATTAAGTCCTGAGACCAGGGGTGTGCTCAGTTAAAAGATCATGGATTCAAGCCCCAGTCTGAGTTGCACAGTTTCACTTTGATTCAAGAAAAATTAGCTAGCTTCTGGGTAGAACATGGCTACGTGGGGGCAGACTGCCAGCCGAGGAGCCCAGTTAGATCTGTGCAGTCATCCTTCGGGGAGATGCTGATCGCTGAAGTTGGGTGCTAGTTGGAAGTGAAGCATGGATAAGACAGAAACTGGGAAGGTGGGCACTTCGGGCTCATGGAGGAGTACTGGGAGGGATGGTCTAGGAACAAGCTCCCTTCCCAAGTGCACACACACAGGTAATGTTTTTCTCACCAGACAGGAGATCAGGCACCTCATTCACTGCCTGTGTCCCTGCCACGAGTGACTTGTTGTTCCGTTGCTCAGTCATGTCCGACTCTTTGCGGCCCTGTGGACTCGAACCCAGCAATTAGAAATTACCAGTAGAAATGGCCTTGTGTCCCTAGCCTGCTGTCTCCACCCACATGCAGCACTGGCCTCAGCCCCGCCTACCCCCGACAGGGAGCCCAGGAAACAGACCCAGAATCTGGTGATGCCCAGGAGGAGTTTCCATGGCGACAAGCATGCTGGCACAGCAAAACAGGGAGTTTTACTGACCCATACCCAGCCCGCTAGCTGCCCTGTTGACAGAAGTCATGAACTGTCAACTCTCCTTGGAGCTGGCACTGGAGAACTTGACTTTGGATGTCCCCTCAAAGGAGAGGTTTGCCCATGGTTGTGACTGGACAAAGAGCACCAGGCCACCTAGATGGAGCTCTCTAGGTCATTCCAGGGCTTCCCTGGCAGTCCAGTGGTTAAGACTCTGAGCTTCCACTGCAGGGGGCATGGGTTCAATGCCTGGTTGGGGAACTAAGATCCCACATGCCTTGCATCATGGCAAAAAATAGTCTCTGGGTCCTTCCAGATCTTTCTAGGATGCCTTTGATTATGGTCCCTTCTGGAAGACAGTCTGCTTCCATTTTCTCCTTGGACTTCTCCCCTCCTGTGTTGATGGGAGATGATGCCCCAAGCCCTGGATTGACTGACATCCACCTGAAACTCCTTTCTGTGATGGGCCTGGTGTTCACAGAGGGTAGACAGGGATGCAAGAAGTGTCAAAATAATTAAAATTAAGGGTGTGGGCTCTGGCCTCTGTGTGTGCTTGATCTGACCCCCTCATTCACTAGCTATGTGACTTTGGGTGGGAACTCAACGTCTCTGGGCCTCATTTTCTCATCGGCAAACTGGGAGTGATCACTATAGCACTCATTTTATTGAATTGAAGTGAGCATTAAATGAGATAATACTGGACAGTTCCTGGCACAGTGTAAGTGTGTTCAATTCTCATCACTCTTTCCTTCTTTGAAATCACTTGTTCTCAGGAGGAGGAGCACATATTGCTGGCCACAGAGCCACGGAGACTCAGAGCGTTAATAAAATTGTAAAAGAGTAAACAAGTCATAACTAGGTGTTCTGAGAGATACAAAGAAGGGTGCTTTTAAAATATGATCTGAAAAAATAAAATAATAAAATAAAATATTATCTGCACTAGACTGTAAGCTTTCAGGAGGTAACACGCAGTTCTGTTTGATTTACCCCAATCTTCCCAACACCCAGAACAGGGCACAAACTCTTATTTTCAGAGTCTGAAGATACCATCGTTGTAAGAGGCACCCATTTAATTATAGTACTTTCTGCAAATAGATGTGGGTATTATATATGTAATATACCCTAGTTTCAACATGCTAAAAAGAAAAAAAAAAGAAATTGATCTTAAAATTGTGGAAATAAATAGGTCAACAATCAACAGTAACTGCCTGTATGAATGAATGAATGATTGCAAAAGCAATACAAAGGCATATGGTTAAATACCATGCATCACCAATATTGGAAGATTAAGGAAGGAGATATACCATCACAAACAGAACGTATCTGGGAAGGCTGCCTGGAAGAAGTGGCCCATGAGTGGGAACAAGCAAGAACTTACCCCATGCAGGCAGAGGAAAAACGGTGGGGGAGGAACATCTTGATAAATCAGGAAACCAAGTGACTATCAACCTCACCCCTTTGGTGCCCTTCTCTAGGCAATGGAAAATGGCAGAATTATCCAGGGAGGTGACTTCTATGTCAGCCCAGAGGGGTCAAGACCAAAACAGATTCAAGTCCCAGGATATGGGCCTGCATCAAGCTAAACAACATTGGGGACTTCCCTGCTGGTCCAGCGGTTAAGAATCCACCTGCCAATGCAGAGGACACGGGTTTGATCCCTTGTCCAGGAAGATTCCACATGCCATGGGGTAACTAAGCCTGTGAGCCACAACTACTGAAGCCCATGCACCTAGAGCCCATGCTCAGCAACAAGAGAAGCCACAACCATGAGAAGCCTGCAGATCGCAACGAAGAGTAGCCTCCGCTTGCCGCAACTAGAGAAGCCCACATGCAGCAGTGAAGACCCAGCACAGCCAAAAATAAATAAATAAATAAATAAAATTTTAAAAGAAACAGCAACCAAAAAAAAAGAAAAAGGGGGACTTAAAATACACAGGTGTGTGTGCTCAGTCCTCTCCAACTCTGTGCAACCCCATGGGCTGTAGCCCACCAGACTCCTCTGTCCACGGAATTTTCCAGGCAAGAATACTGGAGAGGGTTGCCATTTCCTTCTCCAGGGGATCTTCCTGATTCAGGGATTGAACCCACATCTCCCGCATTGGCAGGCAGGTTCTTTACCACTGTGCCACCTGGGAAGCCCCAGTATATGGGCACTGGTGGGAAAGAAGCCTGGGTTCCTTAGCTGGGCAACCCCAGGCTGATAACTTGGCTTCTCTGAACATCAAGTCCCTCACCCAGGAAGTGGGGAGACCAACAGGGCTCTGAAGTCAGGCACAGACTCAGATATGCAGAAAGTGCCTCATAAACATTAATCTGAGAATAAATAGGATGAAGGAGGAGATTTGGGATTAAAGGCCACCAGCATGGAGCCAGGAGACAGACCATCCTGTCTGCTGATTCCCCTTCCAGCCCTGGAATTAGAGAGCCCCAAGCTCTTCAAATGAGTTACTTTCTCCCAACCCACCAATATTGATGGGTATAGACAGAACCGGGTATTTTGCAAGGCCCAGAGCGAAATGAAAATGTGGGGTCCTTTGTTCAAAAATTATTCAGGACTTCAAAAGGAGGGCAACCGAGCATGAAACCAAGCAGGGGGGCCTTCTAAGCACGGTGCTCTGTACTGTTACAAATACGAACCCATGAGGTGGGCACTGGCCGGAGAAATGTGCCCTCCAAGTTGCCTCTCTGGGCCTCTCAGAGGTCACCCAGCCTCCAGCCATAATGCTGCTAAACACCTGGGAAGGAAATTAACATTCTACAGCCCCCACCGCGGACTGGAACACACTTAATCAGAACACAGCCTTGTAAAGTAGGTAATATTATTATTCCATGTTACAGATGAGAAAACTGAGGCACACAGGGACGGACCACCAGGCGGGCCGCCAGAGGGCGCACAGCTGACTAGTGGCTTAAACCCAGGTCTTTGGGAACCCGCGCCCCGGGGATCTGGAGGAACCTGGCCTCCACTAGCTCATTCCTTCCAGAAGATGAAATATACATTTCCGTCGCCACCGTACCCCCCCCCCCCGCCCCCGCCCGCCCCCTGCCCAATGCTAGCAGTCTCTGATGAGGTCAGATTTTTAATCCCAGCCTCGGTGGGTACCTCCTGTTCATTGCACCCGTTTCCTCCAGTAGGGAGCCCCCTGCCTCCAGCCAAGTTGCTCCCCGGGCCGAGGCCAAGAGTTAACGTCGGAAGGGAGCCGGGAGAGTGTGCGAGCGGATGGACATGTCAAATCAATCATATTTAAACAAAAGCCTCTCCCGCCCAAGGGCCCTTTTAAAAGCTGCTTATTTAATTAAAAGTCCCATTTTCCATATTTATGGCCCTTATTCAGTTAAATATTAACCGCTGGGGCCAGGGCTGCTGTGTGCTTTGCGAACGGCGTGTGGGGAGGTTCATTACCGAGGCCGGGATTTCTCCGATGGCGTCGCGGCCGCGGGATCAATGCGCCTCCTTGGACAAACACCCGCTCCGCCCGCTCCGCCCGCTGCCCGGCTGCGCGCGTCTCCCTCGCTCCCACCGCTGGCTCTGCCTGGAGCCAGAGCCCAGGGGCCGGGAGAGACAGTGAGGGACCCGGAGAGACAGGGAGAGACCCCCCCCCCACACACACACCCAGGGACGGAGAGCCAGAGCTAGAGGGAGATCGTGAGAGACAGCGAGAGATCCAGAGAGACAGCGAGAGAAAGACATGCAGAGAGACGCGAAAGACCTAGAGAGACAGTGAAAACGCTAGAGAGACAGTGAGAGACTCAGTGAGAAGCTGAGAGACAGAGACCAGGGAGAGAGTGAGAGATACAGAGAGAGACTCAGAGAGTCAGTGGGAGACGGAGGCCCAGGGAGACAGTGAGAGATTCAGAGAGACAGAGACAGTGAGAGATACAGAGACCTAGAGAAACGGTGAGACAGAGAGCCCCACAGAAAAAGTGAGGGACTGGAGAGACATGTATCGTTTTTCTCGGTGTCTCCCTGTGACTCAGTCAGGACCAGGTACTTTGTGGGGTCAGTGAAAAATGAAAATGTCCAAAGTCAAGACTTTGAAGACGTTCCTGCATGACTGCACCGGGTGCAGGGGACGGGATGGGGCGCCCTGGTGTCTGTCAAGAGGAAGGTGTGTGCTGGGTGCCAGATGGCAGAGGTGCCGGTCCCCCCACCGGGGTGAAAAGGAAGGTCCCACGCTGACCCCACGCACTGCTCTTCCTGGCCTCCACTTCACTGGGAGATTGGCCAAAAAGAGGGAAAGGGAGAAACTGGCATCTCTTAAGTGTTTGGTTCCCAAAAGCTCAGGGATAGGAGGTGTGGGGTGGGCGGGGTGGAGGGGGGCCGTCCCTGGCCAAATACAGCCATTACAAAGAAAGGAACCTTCGGGAGAGGAAGGTGTCTGCGCCCCAGGAGGGTGCTGGTGACTGCAGAATTGCCATCACAGTGCAGACTTTATCTAGGCTTCCCACGGACATGCATCACCTCAGTCCTGTCCAAGGATTGACTCGGAATCCTCCCTTCCATCCTGTGAGGTGGGTACCAATTCGATCCCCACTTTCCAGATGGGGAAACTGAGGCTTGGGAAAGTTCAGTACAAGTCCAGGATCACAGAGCAAGTGAGAAGCAGAGTTGGGATTTGACCCTTGTCCTCTGACTCGTAAAGGAAACCAACCCTGAATGTTCATTGGAAGGACTGGTGCTGAAGCTGAAGCTCCAATACTTTGGCCACCTGATGCCAAGAGCCAACTCATTGAAAAAGACCCTGATGCTTGGAAAGGCTGAGGGCAGGAGGAGAATCAGGCGACAGAAGAGGGGATGGTTGGATGGCTTCACTGACTCAAAAGACATGAGTTTGAGCAAATTCTGGGAGATGATGAAGGACAGGGAAGCCTGGCATGCTGTAGTTCATTGGGTCACAAAAAGTCGGACATGACTGAGGGACTGAACAGCAACAACCTCCGACTCCTAAGCACACAACAGAAACTTCCAGGTCACTAAGACCAGACTGAGGGCCACCAGTGCCTTTTATAAGCCCTGGGACCTCAGGAAAATTCCCGACCCTCCCTGAGCCTCAGTTTCCCCATTTGGAAAATGGGAGGAGAAGCTTTTGGGGGCCATTTTGCATCTGGTTTTTGGTCGCTCTACACCGGGTCCACTGCATGCTGCAGCCCCTGGTCACTGCAGGTGGCAGACACACTCAGCCGTGTCCAAGAACCACTGCTCTCCCTCCCACCCCCTACCCCTGCCCTCCCTTCCACCTGCAGGTCCCGCCAGCCCTTGTTCTGCCACATGACATGACCTCTGGATGTCTGAGACAAAGCCAGAGTGCTCCATCATCAAGTATTCAGTGCTCAAAGGGGCAAAGCTTTCTCTGCCCACCTTCCAGCCCCACTGCAGGAAGCAGCATCATGAATGGAAAAGGTGTGCTTTAAGGCCACAGAGTCCTAGGTTCAAATCCTGCCTCAGCCAATTTGGGCTGCTTCATATCACCTATCTGAGCCTCAGTTTCTCCATCTGCAAAATGGGGGATAATGATAGAACCTCCCGTTAGTTATTTCAAGTATTAAAGGACATGATTCTTGAAGAGGGATTGGCTGAGCCTGGCACCTAGGGAGCATCACTGCCAGCCCTGCAGGGCCTGCGAGGGGTGGCTGCTGCACAAGCTGCTGGCCTGGCCCCCTCCCAAGAGTCACAGCTCTGAAGAAAGGTGATACTCCAGTTGCCACGTCCACTTTGCCCATCTCCCAGAGTCCCAACAGGTCGAAGCTTGGGCTCCAATGCTACCTACTATGATCTCAGTCATTGATCACGCCGCTGTGCCTTCTGGGGCCTCAGTGTACCCATCTGTGGAATGGGGATTGATGGGTGTAGAAAATCTGAGGGCCATTCACAGGGCTGACACATCTCAGCAGCAGACAGGGTGACGAACTTGACCTGCATGTGAGAATCTTGGTCAGAGGTGCCCATTTATGTTCTAGAAGGATCACATGAAGGCAGAGGGGTTAGGTGCCCACGCCAGGCTGTGCAAGGTGCCTTCTGCATCACAAACACACAGGCACACCCATGGGCACACACACACCGTGTGCACCCACACACTGCGTGCACACACACACACACCCCCCGCACTTTGGCCCTGTGCTGTACGTCTCTGGGTGCATCCTGTTAGGAGCCTGGTTCCTTCCCCCGCTACCCCCTCCCCCAAAAGAAAAAAATTGTGAAAAGCCAGATTAGAACTTCACACACGCATCGCCGGGAAAAATCTATGTCACATTTTCATATCTAGCAAAATAAAATGACACCAGAACACTCTAGCAAACCCCTAGAGGGGGAAGCGAGTCTGCCGAAGACGAGGGGTGGGAGGGGGAGACCCCTTTCCCAAAGCGGGGAGGCCCCAGGGCCAGAAACACAGGAGGGAGCCTCGGGCCTGGTAAGAGGCTGGGGGTGAAATTGATCAGACCATTTTCTCCTGGGGGGTGCCTGGGAAGAGCCTGGGTGTCGGGGGTAGGGCTGAATGGGGGGTAGGGAGGAGAGAGAGAGGAGGAATAAAATCCAGGGGATGGTGGTGTGAGTGAGGGAGCGGGAGAGAGAGACACTAGGTTATCAGAGAAGTGTGAAGACAATAATACAATCTGACATTTCTGAAACAAGACCCCCCAGTTGCCATGGCAACGTCTCATGTGGGAGCAGCTCCCAGGAGACGGCTCCGAGATGTACTATAAATGATGTTTGATTAGAATTTAAATCATTTAGGCAGAGAGAAGATAGGCCTTTTGTCAGCAAGGGGACCTGGGGGTGGGGAGGGAGGGGGACCGGGGGTGGTGGCGGGGGAGGGGGTGCGGCCAGAGACCGCAGGCTTCGGCTCCGCCAGCCTGGGCGTGGGGAGCAGGGATCGGAGGTCAGCCCGGGGGTTGATTACTTTTGCCCTTGGCTTCATTCCCGTTTACAGTAACCTTTCCATGGTGGCCGGAGGGACTTGGAGGGCAGGAGAGGAGAGGCCTGGGGGGACAGGGGGCGTGGGAGGGGTGTGAGTGAGAGTGGCAGAGATGGGGAGAGACAGAGATCATGGAAGAGGGGAGAGAGACAGATGGGGAGAGAAACCGGAAGAGACACAAAGAGAGAGACAGACACACAGACCTGCAGAGGGGCAGAGGCGTGAGACGCAGAAAGGATATAGACTGAGAGATGTGGGAAGAAGGTACAGAGCGGTAGGAAAGAGACTGGGGGAACAAAGAGGGACAGAGAGACCAAGAAACAGAGAAAAAGAGACACACAGACAGAAGGGGTCAAAGCCGAAGCATTTGTTGCTAAAAGAGGCAGAAATACTGAGACACGTAGGCAGAGAGACAGAGACCAGAGTGAAAAAGACAATTTCTGAATCCACAATCTGGGAATCACTCTCCAGCTTCTATAAATAAAATGCGTCTTGAACATAGGGGCCGTGGGATGAGCTCAGCACTTAGAAAAAGCTCCCCTTCCACCTCCCACTCTGGTTTCCCCCACCAACAGGGAAATTCCCTGGGCCTGGGATTCCTGGACAGGGCATAGGGACCCACAGAAGAGGCACTGCCTGTTTCTGGTCTCAGAAAAAGAGGTCAGGCTGACCCTCCCCATGAAATCTTAGGCAAATCATAGACCCTCAGTCTCTTCATCTATAAATGAGAAGTCTGAGTCAGATCAGCACGTGGATGATGAGTTCTGTCTCATTCAGTTTTGATTTTTAGTTGCACTTGTTGCCAAGGAGACCTCATATAAATATTTGGATTTTGGGGTTCTTTAAAAAAAATAGGGAAGTCTAACCACGCTGGGCCTGCACTTCTGCGTGGCAGCCACCTGCTAGAGCTCAGTAGCAGTCTCATCGCTTTTAGGCAGAGCATCAGTCTCCAGTTTGCCACAGTCCCCACCAGTCCCTTTTGTCTTATACCCAGCCACACTTTACTCATTTCCAGGTCCACAGGAAAGGATAATCCTCTTCTGTTTCTGTCTCCACATTTTACTATTCCTGGATATTTTTTTTACTATTGGGAGGTTAGACTCTGACTAGACGTGGGCACCTAAAGGGTGACTCCCAGAAAAGCTAAGTCTGACAGGCAGAGCTGACAGCCTGGGAGGCAGGGAGATGTCATCTGATCGTTTCTGAGAGTGGGTGGGCCATTCAACATTGCCGTGCCAACGAGCTGCACACCTTGAACTGGAACTCCCATTAGGTGAGAGGCCCTTGGGGGCCTGGGGAATTTGCATATCCTCTTTATTAAAAAATGTTTATTTATTTGTCTGCGCCAGGTCTTAGCTGTGGCACATGGGATCTTGGATCTTCATTGCGGCATGTGGGATCTTTACTTGCAGCATGCGAACTCTTAGTTGCAGCACATGGGATCTAGTTCCCTGACCAGGGATTGAACCTGGGACTCCTGCACTGGGAGCACAGGATCTTAGCCGCTGGACCACCAGGGAAGTCCCCCAGAATATCCTTTCAACTAGAATGGAAGCATAATCAAGATGTTGCTGGTGGTATATTTGGCACAGTGCCTGGCCCCGTGGGGACTGCTTGTGGCATCTGCCCCTGGGTCCTGGTGTCATGTCGCCTCAGCCCACCTCTAATCGAGTGCAGGTTCTGCGCAAACAAGCTGAGATTCGCGTCTGTGTTGACAGCATCCTATCTTGAGCATATCTCTGTGTGTCTTTCCTCCCACCCCAGATCTCGTCTGATGCCATGCAAACCCACGCCCGCTCAGCGCAGCCTGGGCATTTAGGTTATAGCTTTGTATTTGTTTCCTGTGACTGTTGTATCAAGTTCCTGTGCTGTTTTCATGGGAACCCAAGCTCAGACGGTGCTCAATAAATGGTAGCTATTGCATTGGTCAAGCTGGAGGTGATAGATACAGCCGTAGTGGCTTGAAACAACACACATTTATTAACTTACGGTTCTGGAGGGCAGGAGTCCAACATGGGTCTCGCCAGCCAAAATCAAGTGCCACGTTCCTTCTGGAGGCCCTGGGGGAGGATCACTTCCTTGCCTTTTCCAGCTACTCCACATTCCTTGGCTCCTGGCCCCTTCCTCCATCTTCAGACTCAGCACCATTAGGCCAAGTCCTTCTCCCACTGCCATCGCTCTGGTTGTCCATCTTTTGCCTCCCTCTTCCACTATATATATGTGTCTGTGTGTGTTTATACACATACACATGGGCTTCCAGGTGGCACTAGCAGTAAAGAACCTGCCTGCCAATGCAGGTGATGTAGGAGATGAAGGTTTGATCCCTGGGTTGGGAAGATCTCTTGGAGGAGGGCATGGCAACCCACTCCAGTATTCGTCCCTGGAAAATCCCATGGACAGAGGAGCCTGGCTGGCTATGGTCCATAGGGTCGCAAAGAGTTGGACATGACTGAAGCGACTTACGCACGTGCACACACACACACACACACATATTAATATATATGTATTTAAATGGGGCATAGTTGCTTTACAATGTGGTCTTAGTGTCTGCTGTACGACAAAGTGAATCAGCCGTATGTCTACACATATCGCCTCCCTCCCCACCCCCCCACCCCACTAGGTCATCACCGAGTGCTGAGCTGAGCTTCCTGTACCCACTGCCTGTCTGTTCTGCACATGGCAGTGTGTATATGTCAGCGCTAGTCTCCCAGTTCATCCCACCCTCGTGTCCACACATCCGTTCTTTGTGTCTGCGTCTCTATTCTTGCCCTGCAAATAGGTTCATCTGCACCACGTATATGCGTGCATATTCAGTATTTGTTTTTCCTTCTTCCATTTATAAGAATTCTTATGATGACACTGGGTCCACCAGGATGATCTAGGATAGTCTCCCTATTTTAAGGTCAGCTGATTAGCAACTTTAATTCCATCTGCAACCTTCATTCCCCGTTGCCATGGGCAGCCCAACACTGCACAGGTTCTGGGGTTTACGACGTGGACAGCTTTAGGGGCTATTATTCTGCCTATCATATCTCTCATGGGGTCAGCCCATCAGTGGAGGACAGAAGCCAAGGGATAATGCTCCAACCTCCTGGTGTTCCGTAGCTAATTCTGGAAGGCATTCTCTGTACTCCTAGGATGTCCTGGAGAAACCAAATCCCGACTGTCTGCAGTAGCAACGACAGTAATGCACCTTTATATCTACTATCCTCCTTCCCTGAGTCACTCTCCCTGTGCCTCACTCCTGCTCCCAGAGATCGGCTGCCATATAAACCATCTGCACCCCAGTCCTCATCTTAAGGTCTGCTTTCAGGGGAGCCCAAATTAAGACAGTGCTCAATAAATGTTAGTTATTGCCTTGATTGAGCTGGAAGGGGAGGGAGGTGATAGACATCCAGTTCAAAGTGGCTTACTGTGTACTCTACTGTGCTCAGTTGTGTCTGACTCTTTGCAACCCTATGGACTGTAGCCCGCCAGGCTCCTCTGTCCATGGGATTCTCCAGGCAAGGATAATGGAGTGGGTTGCCATGTCCTCCTCCAGGGGATCTTCCTGACCCAGATATCGAATCCAAGTCTCTTGTGTCTCTTGAATTGAGAGGCAGATTCTTAACCACTAGCACCACCTGGGAACCCCAAACTGACTTAAAAACAATTTATTTTTCTCATTAAAAAGTTTATGGTTATATCTAGGACTTCAGGTACAGCTGGATCCAGGTCCTGAAACAATGTCATCAAGAATTTGTTTCTGGTACAACATTGTAAAGCAACTATACTTCAACAAAAAAAAATTTTTAATTGTCTTTTTTTCATTTTGAAAGTTGTCCTTTCCTCTGAGTTGGCTTCATCCTCAGGCAGCCCCTCCTCACACTTTGGCGAAGATGTCCTCCAGCTGCTTCCAGCACCAACCACAGGAAAAATGAAAGTGACTCTTACCCAAGAGCGCCAGCAAACATCAGGTATCCTGTTCCTTAGCTCTGATTGGCTCATCTTGGGTCATGTGCCCATGCCTGAACCAATCACTATGGGCAGAGGGAATATGGCCCTCCCATTGGTCCACCTGGGGTCACCTGACTATCCTGGGACCCGGGGGTAGGGTAAGTCATTTCAAGGCCACCTGGCCTAATAGCTAGTAAGCTGAGCTTCCATAAGGAAATTGGGGTTATTTTAATGTAAGAAAAAGAAAAACAGACATCCTCAGCAAGTAAGATCATCATGTACTATTAATTTTAGGCAAACCTCTGCCAGGGTTGGGAGACAAGATGCTGTGCAGCAGGTGGGGGCCTGGAGCTGGGAGGAAGGGAAGCCAGGCATGGTGCCAGTCAGCAGTGCCAACCCATCCTGGCTGGAGGGAATTCTCAGGATCAGTAATCTGCAGTCGGAGAACTTGTCTATGTTTTTGCAATTTCTATTTTCTTCTCTCCAAAGCTGAGGGAAAGCCAAAGGAAATAAAGTTCCTTTCAGAAATGCCAGGTTATTTGTGCTGTATGAAACGGCATATGAAGAGAGAAAGCACCTTTTGTGGCAGCTTCTGGAGAAAGAAGAGAGGGCAGAGGGCAGTGGTGGCAAGGGAGGGGTATGGGAAACCCCATCCTCTGGGGAAGAGGCAAACAGGGATGGGGAGGGAGAAAAGGGGTTTTTTTTCTGCACAGGATGAGTCCAGGGGAAGTTTGAGTGCATTGACTATTGAGAATCACACAGACAAGAATGTGAATCCCAGCCCTACCACTGTGTAGTGGTATGGCCTTGGGCATATTTTTTCATAACCTCTGTGAGCCTCAGTTTTCCCATCTGTGAAATGGGGAGGATAACAGTCCCTCCTATGCCTCTTGTGAAGATTAAATGAAATGATACATATGAAGCCATTAACTTGAATCCATGATGTACAAAATATCACAATTTTAACTAAAGACACCATCTAACTACTTTTTTTTTTTTTTGCTTCACTCTAATCCTGACTTGTCTGGGATTAGGCTGTAGGCCAGAAGCTGGTTGTTTCTGGGGCACTACAGGTGGGCACAGAACTGTCAAGACTCAAAGCTGGCCTTCTGGTTTGTTATGATGACATATTTGTCCAGGCAGGAGGATAGAACATATTTTATTTATGAGTTTGTTGCACCAGCTTCTTATTGCGGTGGTTTCTCTGGAGGGCTACAGTCCCTGGGGTTGCAAAAAGTCAGACACGACTAAGCGACTAAGCATGGCACTCTTTTTGCAGAGCATGGGCCGTAAGTGCTCGGGCTTCAGTAGCTGTGGCACACAAGCTTAATTGCTCCGCAGCTTGTGGGATCTTCTGAGACCTGAGGATCAAACCCCCAGCATTGGCAGATGGGTTCTTAACCACTGGACCACCAGGGCAGCCTTATAACTTTTAAATACTCAGACATATGGCTCAGTTGGTAAAGGGAGACCCAGATTCAATCCCTGAGTGGGGAAGATCCCCTGGAGAAGGAAATGGCAACCCACTCCAGTATTCTTCCCTGGAAAATCCTATGGACAAAGGAGCCTGGTGGGCTATAGTCATAGGGTCACAAAGAGTCCGATATGACTTAGTGACTAAACCACCACCACCATGGTATGTGAGCTTCCCTTTGCATTCTTATCTCTGGGCTTGCTGATGTTAGTGGCCAGTGGTCCTCTCCTGAGTCAGAGCTTATGCGGTGCTGGGAGCAGGACCCCATACCTCCCAGGCTAAAGGGGCAGAACAGTCATGGGGTAAGATCGAAGGACAAGTGCTGGAAGAGGAGGGGCAAAGAAGGGGAAATAGTGGGTTTGCCAAGAAGGGACAGGGAGTGAGCTGGGTTGAACTGTAGTCCCTCAGATTTGTGTCCATCCAGAACCTCAGAATGTGACCTTACTTGGAAAAGGGCCTTTGCTGATGTAATTAAGAATCTCGAGAGGAGGTCATCCTGGATTTAGGGTGGGCTGTCAATCCAATACCTCATGTCTTTATTTTTAAAAAGTAGGGAGGGAGGAAGACCTGAAACAGACACACAGAGGGGCACAGCGTGACGGTGGAGGCAGAGATTGGAGTCATGCATCTACAAGTCAAGGATTGTCAGCTTCCCCGAAGCTAGAGAGGGGCATAGAGCACACGTTCCCTCAGAGTGTCTTGTCTAAAAGGCATCACACTTGCCAATACCTTGATTTCAGACTTCTGGCCTCGGGATCTATACAAGGATAAACTTCTGTTTTTTTAAGCCACCCAGCTTGTCATCATTTGTTATAGCAGCCCCAGGAATTCAATACAGAGAAAAGAGGCACTTGGGGCAGGGGACCAGCCAGGGCAAAGGCCTGAAGGTTCTGGGATGCTTATACTGCCTTAGACAAGGCTGGATATTCCCATCAGAGTTACCCAGATGCACACACCTTTGTTTTATATGGTTAAAGCACTAAGACACGTGTTAATTTTCTAATATGTCTCAACACTAGATTGTGAACTCTGGAGGACAGTGACATCATATACTTTAAAGATGCCAATGCAAGCTTTGGGTTAATGAAAACAAATGAAGCCTGTGTTAATTACTAATAGTATATTGCATGCTGGCTAAGCACCATGTGCAGGCCAAGCATTTTATATACATGATCTCTTTGAATCGTCACCTCTCATTGGAAGGACTGATGCTGAAGCTGAAGCTCCAGTACTTCGGCCACCTGATGCGACTCATTGGAAAAGACTCTGATGCTGGGAAAGATTGAAGGCAAAAGGAGAAGGGGGTGGGCAGAGGATGAGATGGTTAGATAATGTCACCGACTCAGTGGACATGAATTTGAGCAAACTCCAGGAGATAGTGAAGGACAGGGGAGGCTGGTGTGCTGCAGTGCATGGGGTTGCAAAGAGTCGGACACACCTTAGCAACTGAACAATCTCTAAGGTAGATATGTTAATATCCCCATTTTTCAGGTAAATGCTCAAGCTCCCAAAGAACCGCTGCATTGAGGAAAATAAAACCAACAGCTCATATGTAATGAAAACAATGATGGCCTTCCACAATGCTCAGATGTGCCTGTTAACAGCCTAAAAGTTTTGCATACGTGTCAACCCATTTCACCCTCAGAGTGACCTGATAAGGGACTTACTATGGTTTGGGCCCATTTAACCAAATGAGGTACCGGAGGTAAGGAGACATTCACCTTTTGCTGAGGATGGGGCTGGAATTTGCACCCAGGCAGCACCTCTCCAACGAAACTGCTTCTCATTCATCGAAGGCTTGTGCCAGGCAGCAGGCTGGACATTCTACATGTTGAATCCTCCCAACCATCCCCAGGGAAGTGCAGAAATAGTGATGACTGTTTTGTACGGAATATTTGAATAATAAGCAGATGATAGCAGAATGCAGGGCTCAGAGGTAAAGAATCCACTTGCCAATGTAGGAGACGTGGGTTCAATCCCTGGGTCAGGAGGATTCCCTGGAGAAGGAAATGCAACCCACTCCAATATTCTTGCCTGGAGAATCCCATAGACAGAGGATCCTGGCGGCCTGCAGTCCATGGGGTCGCAGAAGAGTCAGACACAACTTAGCAACAGACAACGATAGCAGAACAAAGGGACGGTGACAGTGTGCTGCCTTTAGACCTTAATTGTTTTTCTATGTATCCCCTACCCTCCTTGCAAGACTCCCAGAGGGCGTGGACCATTGATCTGGAACATGGATCCTTGGGTCCCAGATACACAGGACGGGGCCTGGCACATAGTAGGCATGCATGTTTCCTGACCTTCCCACTGCCCACATGCTGCCTTCACCTGGCATGGGCCAGAGAGGGGCAGAAGGCTAGTGAAGCTATTTGGCTGAATTTATGCCCTCTCTCCCTCCCTAGGGGCCAGTGAGGAGGAGGAGGCAGGACCCTCTCCAGTGCCGCCTTGATGGGCCTATATATCACCCAGTATAAATGGATCTACTCTGAAACGTATTAAGCGGAGGGAGGCAGGTGTTGCAAGGGTACACGCCTGCTTGTCCATCAGAGCTGCCGTCACTGCTGCCCCCGGGCGAGGCCACGGTGGGGCCCCTCGCAGGTGCTCCGTCAGGGTCCCCTGCCCCCAGTTATCCCCTTCGCAGATGGGTGCGGGGTGGGGGCAGCTATCATTTAAGGATAAGCATCCTCTTGTGGCCCCAGCTGTCCTGGACCCAAGCTGGAGGCGTGATGGGCAGATAGAGGGTGACACTAAGATGTTTATAGTTCTGACAGGGCTGTGGCAGAGGCAGGTGGGGCCAGGGGAAAGGTCAGCGCAGTCAATGGTACTTCTGTCTGATGGATCCGGGGGGGTCCAAGGCAGATGACCACCGAGACAGCCAGCCTCCACCACAGAGAGTTCAGACCCATGGGTAGGGGACCAGCAGCCACATATGGGCAAGTGGAAGGTGTGTATTTTTAGAGATGAGTTGGGGAAGATGAGAAAAAGTGTGGAAGCTGGAACAGTTTGGGCAGCTCTCAGGGGAAAGGACCAGAGACCCCTGGGTGCTCACTCTTTCTCAGTCTTTCTGTCTCTCCTTGTCTGTTTCTGTCTCCTTATCACTCTGCCTGCTTCTGTCTTTCTCTGGTCTGTGTTTTAGCTTTACCCTGTCTCTCTCTAGGACTTCCCTCGTGACAGTAAAAAAATCCACCTGCAATGCAAGAGACACCCAGGTTTGATCCCTGGATGGGGAAGATCCCCTGGAGAAGGGAATGGCTACCCACTCCAGTATTCTTGCCTGGGGAATCCCATGGACAGAGGAGCCTGGTAGGCTACAGTCCATGGGGTTGTGAAGAGTCAGACTCAACTGAGAAACACTTTCACTTTCACTGTCTCTCTCTCCCGTTTCTTTACCTCCTGTCCTCCTTGTCTTCCTTCTCTCCCTCTCCTCCTCCTCCTCTCCCATCTACTCACCCTCCTCCTCCTTCTCTTCTTCTTCTTTTCTCTCTCTCCTCTACAGGTACGTAGTATAGCTGGCATTTACTGGGCACGTGATATATTCAGGACACTATTCTAAGCTCTTTAACTCTATTTGCATACATTACCTTGTTCCATTTTCACTCAGCCCTGGAAAGTTGTTAGCTGCTGTGGATCTTAGTGTTGTAGAACACACGCTTACAGCCAATCTTATACCCAGTGGTTTGTCGATCCCTCTCCCCTGCCCTTATATGGCCCCTCCCCCTCCCGCTGGTACCCACTCGTTTGTTCTCTGTACCTGTGAGTCTGCTTCTTTTTTGTTATATCCACTAGTTTGTTGTATTTTTTGGATTCCACATATAAGCAACATCATAAACTATGTGTCTCTGACTTATTTCACTTAGCATATTGCCCTCCAAGTCCATCCATGTTGAAACAAATGGCAAAATTTCCTAATTTTCATGACTGAGTAATATTCCAGTGTGTGTGTGTGTGTGTGTGTGTGTGTGTGTGTGTGTCTTCCCAGGTGGCACTAGCAGTAAAGAGCCCACCTACCAGTGCAGGTAGACATAAAAGACACGGGTTCAATCCCTAAGTTAGGAAAACCCCTGGAGGAGGGCATGGCAACCAACTCCAGGATTCTTGCCTGGAGCATCCCCATGAACAGAGGAGCCTGGCGGGCTACAGTCCATAGGGTGGCACAGAGTTGGACACGACTGAATCTACTTAACGTGCACACATATATATATAAATATCACGTCTTCTCTATCCATTGATGGACCTTTAGGTTGCTTCCATATGTTCACTATTGTAAATGATACTAACAGCGTGTTTTGAAAGTGCTTAACATAGTACTTGGCACAAAGTAAGGACTCAATACATAATACTATATAATAATTATTAAAATTATTATTAAATATTAAACTAGGGAGTTGGTTGCTCTTTCACCGTGGCAGCTTCCCTCATTCACAGCTGCTAATGCATCAAAAGAGTTCTTATTTAGCACTGGCAAAACACTGAAAATTATCTGATGCAACTCCAAAACCACCTTTAAAATTGCACATAGGGACTTTCCAGACTCTTGAAGGGGTGCCACAATAAAACCAGGTGACAACTGCAATATGGGATTGGTTCTTCCTACCAGCTTAGAATCTTCTGCTTTTTCCAGTCAGTGGATCACGACTCTTAGCTAATTAAAATCATTTGGGACTTTTGAAACACTGTTAATGCCACTTGAAAACCTGCATCTTGATGTGGGAGCCAAACACTGGTATTTTCTAAAGCTTCCCAGGTACAGTTGTCAGGTAAAACACAGGAGGCCCAGTTAAGTGTGAATTTCAGATAGACAACAAATAAATTCTTTTTAATATAAGTATGATCCAAATTTTGTGTGGGATATACTTAAACCAAAAGTAAATATATTTGTTATCTGTCGGAAATATTTTATTTGCTAAGGAGATAGGAAAGCACCGGGGCAGATGACTTCCTTGTCAACATGGAAAATCCAAAGGTCTAAGTCTCATGGTGCCAAGGGCTGGGGCTTCATCATCTAGGCTGTGGTTTGGGTTGATTTTCTCACCATTTTTATGGGTGTATCATGGCATGATGGGCTCAGACACACCCAGGGTGAGGAGGGGGCCTGGGACTTGAACCTGACTGCCACCATCCTGGCTTTGATACACTGATTAGAGGCTCTTTGCAATGGTCACTCTGCACATTACATTCTTCTCCCAAATATTGGTACTACAGTGTGCTGTAAGCATAACCAGTCTTATTATAATTTATAGGAGTCTCAGTTACTGGTCTAAATTTACTGGTTTACTTAAGCTGGTCGAAATTCCACCAGGCCAGGGAGCAGGCCTGTTTTGTCCTCTGTGGCAGGTGATGAGAAACACCCAATATTAATGGGCAAGATAGATAAATGATGAAGCTTTGCATCTCCCTGGTGGTCCAGTGATTAAGACTCCACCTGCCAATGCAGGGGCATGGGTTCGATCCCTGGTGCCGGAAGATTCCACATGCCAAGGAACAACTAAGCCCATGAGCTGCAACTACTGAAGCCTTGGAACCTAGAGCCTGTGCTCCAAAAGAGAAGACATTGCAGTAAGAAGCCCAAGCACTAGAAACTAGAAACTAGAGAGCTGCTCCCACTCACCGCAACTAGAGAAAACCTGTGCAGCCCAAAAGAAATTTTTAAAAACATAAATGATAAGGTTTTGGGGTAACACCAGATCAATTTCCTGGTTTGTGTCCCTTCCGTATATCAGTCACTACATTTTTGCTACTCCAATGTGATCCATGGACCAGTCCCATTGACATCACCAGAGAACTTGTTAGAAAAGCAGTCTCAGACCCCACCCGGACCGCCTGCGTCCACTGATGGTAGTTTACCACTTGCTTGTGGATCATTTCCTCCAAATCTCCAAGTCACAGTTTCCTCAGCTGAAATAGAAAAGGTCCTTTACCACCTGCTTCTAACGCTGTCGCCTGTCTCAGACGAGAGAATGCAGTGGAAGGTGCAAAGTTGAACATGCTTCTTGCAAGGTGGCGTTCTTGTCATGAGTGTCTGCACGAGTGTCAAATAGCTCACTGTGTCCCCATTCCCTTCCCAGCTCATCGCTCCCTCTCTGTTTCTCTGCTCCACGTTCCTGGTCCCTCCAGGTTTCCCTCCCTGCTCCTCCTCACCCCTCCTCTCCGAGCTCCTAGGAGCAGGGAAAATCGCCCAGGTTCTTCTCGGTTTGGATGGCTTGAAGCAAGCACTTGGACGCATCGATCTGAAGGAGGTTGAGATGGGGGAGTGGCTGGGTTGATAGCAGGACCAATTCAAACAGGATCTAGTCTCCTGCACTCTGTTTTGTCTTTTTGCAAATGTGCTGTTTGATGCGGGCCTGATCAGACACGTCCCTGAACTGGGGGATGTGGGGAACAGTGGGAGGAATTAACATTTTTCTCCTTGCAGAGCCTGCCAGTGTTCCATCTCCTCCTACACTTGGGCCCCATGGGGATCGCATCCAATTATAGATGGACTTCCAAGTCTGGGATCGCCTTTCCATCCTGCATCAGCACTGAAGGTTTTCAAATGAGTGAGCTAACATCTATTAATGTTTTTGATGGGCCGAGCTGGTGCTTTACAAACATTTTTCTGGGGTTACTGGGGGATAAAGTGAAATACAGGGTTAATGCATTTCCTGAAATCGAAAATTCCATCAACTGTAGCTTTGCCCCCTCGATTTAATAACAAGCACATTAAATATATAAGGCGATGGTTTCCCGGCTTCTCAGAAGGTGGTCCACAGGCTGACAGCATCCATTGTCACCTGAGAACTCATTTAGAAATACAGCATCTGGGTCCCACCTCAGAGTTAGGGAACCAAAATCTGAAATTTAACAAGAGTCACCAGGCAATCTATGGGCATTCCAAAACTGATCTTGGTTTCCGAATCCTTAAAATATGGGGGAGTGGAACAAGTTTTAGACACAAAGACGTAGAAAGTTTTCCACTTCAGATGAGTATGTTGAGGCTCAGAGAGGCAAAGCAACTTGTCCAAGGTCACACAGCTTATAGATGACAGAGGCAGAATTTATAGCTCAGGTCTCAAGGGCTATGCTGTCAGCAGCTTGAAATGAGGAGATTAGAAGTGGCAGCAGCAGAAGAAAGAAGAAAGAGATGGGGGATCCAGCCCCATGATCTTCCCACCCCACTGCACTCTCCTCCACCCTCCTCAAATGGAGAATGTCATTGCCATCAGTGATAATCAATACATGGTTTTTGATGTCAGCTCAAGATAGTTACCAAAGACCATGTGTGTTTCTCCTGTCACTTTGAGAGACTGACCTTGTCAACCATTATGGGTCTGGCTGTGAATATTTGCAGGTTAAAAAAAAAGTTCTGCAGGGTTTAATGTTGGTGATGTTGATGACCATATTGTAGTGATCAAATAGCGGGTGATTTTCTACAAAGAAGAGCTCTCTGCTTGCCATGTAGTTCTCATGTATGTGTCCCCCCTGCCCCTGCCACCTGCCACTAGGGGCTGCCCTTGAAGTAAGTTGGGCCTTTATCTCTTTCTAGGACATTGATGTGCCCTAATTCTAAGTGCGGCCCTTCTCATTGGTGAGATACTCTTGCTTATTTACTGACTTTGTTTATGGTCTGTCTTTTCCCCACTGGAATTATCAGCTCCCATAAGGGCAGAGACTTTATTTGCACAGTTCAACACTGGATCCCCATTGCCTAGAAAGGACCTGGCACATGGTAGGTGCTCAACAGATATTTGTTAAGTTGGTAAGTGGATGAATTAATGCATTTTTAGATGGATGAACTATTGTTTGGATGGATGAATGAGAAGATAAGTGGGTGGATGGATGGATGGTTATGTGGATGGGTGAATGGATGGGTGAATGGGTGGATGGGTGGACGCATGGATGGATGGATGGTTATGTGGGTGGGTGGATGGGTGAATGGGTGGATGAGTGAATGGGTGGATGGGAGAATGGGTGAATGAGTAGATGGGTGAATGGGTGGGTGAATGAGTGGACGGGTGGATGGTTAGGTGGATGGGTGGATGGATGGGTGAATGGGTGGATGGGTGGATGAGTGGATGGATGGATGGATGGATGGTTATGTGGGTGGGTGGATGGATGGGTGAATGAGCGGATGGGTGGATGGTTAGGTGGATGGGTGGATGGAAGAGTAAATGGGTGGATGAGTAAATGGGTGTGGAATGATGGGTGGTAGATGGTAGATAGATGGTTAGGTGGGTGATGGATAAGTGAACGGATGGGGAGAGGGATTTTAGCCAGAGGATTGAGAAGAATTCAATGTTCCCCTTTTAGACTTTGAACCATCAAACCAAAGTCTCCAATAAAAACCACTTTAAAACATTATTCCCATCAAAATGAAAGAAGAAACAATCCCAAGTGCTGTAACTGAAAGAAGTGAAAGAAATTAAGTTTCATTATGAAAGAAGAAAATTTACCAAAAAAAAGAAGAAACATTTACTTGGCCCAATGACTCTCATCTTCAAGCAGTTGAGGATATTTAAAGTCAAAACAAAATGATAATCTTCCCCCTCTTCATTTTCTCACTTTTTGCTTCTCTCCCTTGTAATTCAGTGGGGCTGAAACTGAGCCTCCTTCTTCTAGACTCTCGACAGCTTGGGGGCAGCTCCTGTGCGTCACCGGGTTCTCACCGCCTCTGAGCCAGGACCATCACGAGCCCATATGGCACTTTTGTGAAAACTAGAAGAAGACTTGCCTTCTCCCAGATGGGCATGGCCCGGGGTCACGGGAAACGGTTTGGTGAGCGGACCCCCAGGCATCTCTCTCCTTGGCTCGGGACCTTTGTGCAGGGACCAATCTGCTCAGCTCTGCACGGCGGCCTTGTCTCACCCCCCAGGACTGGTTTGTTTCAAGCTCACAGGCTCTGAACTACCCGTGACCTTGCCACATCTTCTGCATCCCAGCCTGATCTCCTTAGGTCATCCTTTGATCCTTTCCTAAGCAAAAGCCTACTGATTGGGAGAGCTGGTTCTTAGTGGCAGCCCCCCGCCACCGCCGCCTACTGCTGACAGAGGTACCTTTAAAAGACCTCTCTCAGCCCAGAAAGTTCTCTGTCTCTGTCTCTCCATCCTCTCCTCTGTTATCCTCCACAATTAATTGCTGGAGTCTTCACTAATATAACAGCTTCCCCAAACTCCCAGCGATGTGGGCTCCACCAGGTGGCAGTCTGAGTGATGAATCGCAGCCCCCTTCCCTCAGCTCTGAGGACAGGCACAGATGGAGGGGCCAGCCTGCATCCTTGCTCGTGTAAGGGTGACTCTGAGACCCATGGCCAGAATCCTGGCCTTCCTGCACAGGGCGGAGACTATGGCTTAGCAGTGAGGAGCCCGAACATAGGAAATGAAAAGAATTGGACCCAGATCTGCTTAGTAGATGCGAGTTCAGGCAAGCGACCTGACCTCCTGGAACCTCTGTTTCTTTTTCTGTGAAACAGGTATAAAGATGCCCATGGGGCAAGGCTGTGACGATGAGAAATAAAAGGCTAGGATTGCCATTCTGATGGGAGGTTCTGGAAAAGTGGAGGGAAGGTGCAGGGAGATGGCCTCATGCAGTAACCAGGACATGTCATCCCAAGTGCCAGGGGCACGAGGATGCTAGGAGAGATGGCAGCGAGGGGGCGGGGCACGGAGAGACGTGCCCACCCAGGACTGGGGCAATTTTTCCATCAGTGGGCTGCAGTTTTGGTCCTCTGAGGTTGGAGGCACCTCTGGCCAATGTCTTATCCTCCATGGCCCCCTGATCAGCAAGGAATGGGAATTCAGCTGAAGATTCATGAGTTCTAGCCAAGGCCAGCTCACTGGGGCCCTTGGGCCACTTACTCCAGATTCAGTCTTCTCAGCTGCCCAAGGCTGATGAGGAGCCCCCTTACAAGGCAGCTGATGGAAAGTGATGAGGGTGAGAGCACCCTGCAAAGTCCTTTGCAAACTGGGAAGTGCCTCACAGTGTGGGCAGGTACTTTTTAAACTGGAGAGTGCGTTACAGATGGAAAGGTACATTATCCAATTAAAACCTGTGAGCTGCAGTCCCTGCCTGGCCTGAGACACCTGAAACATCTCCCGCCGGGGTGATGTGAGTGGCTCTAAGCCAGGATACACAGCAGGTGGGGATCTTGGCATTGGGAGACCAGATAGCCAGGAGGGCAGGGACAGACCTTTGGCCCAGAAGCTGCTGGCTAGTAGCTCCAACCTTACCCTGGGGTGCAACTTAGACTCATTCCTGGGCCTGTGCTTCCCTTCTCTTCTGGCCCGAATCTTCGTCTCCCTCTGAATTGTTGTCCCCTTTGGGATTTGGGGCAGGGGGGTGTTTTTTAAACACAGGTTCCTGGCTCCACCTTGAACCATATCCACTGAATCACCATCTCTGTGGGCAGGGCCCAGGAATCTGCATGTTAACAAGCTCCCTGAGGAATCCCGATGCTCTGTGATGGCTAAGAAACACCCAGGGAACTCCCAAGTCCCACTCTGTACACGGCGCTCCGAACACAGTCTCTGGTGCATAGCAGGCACCCAGCATATGCTTGCTGAATGGACGCCTTAATGAATGAAACCTTTACAGGCCTTAGTGTCCTAATCTAAGAAATGGGAAGAATACTCAGCCCTGCCTTGCCCACTGTCATTGGAAGCATTTCAACAAACGGCACTTCTTCTGAGGATGAAGTGAAGGTTAAAAGTTAAGAAACATGGTCCTAGATAATCCGTGAAGACCAGAGTGCCCTCCTTTTATTTTTCTTATATTCCAGGAGAGCATTTTCTCAGTCCAAGGCAAATACTAAAAGGATAAAGCAAGTACTAAATGCCTCTGGGTTGGAGACTCAGGTTCTGTGTGGTTGAAATGGACGCTATCTGCTTAGCCGTGAGCCAGATAAGCATGTGTGCCTAGACGTGGCAGGCAGGGACCCTCCATGCGGACGTGGTCACAGTATTGGACATCTGTTGAGCACCAGCCCTGTGCGATACATTGCACTGGGCATAGATTTGTGGGTCTGCTGGGCAGTGACCCGAATTCAGTGCTGGGTAGAGTGCCGGCTGCATTGGGGGAGATCAATAAGCAATTATAATTATTATTCCCATTAATAATAAATGCTACATGGTCTGGACAAAGAAGCTATGATGAAGTGGGCGCCTCGGAGCCCAGGTTTCACATGTGTGGGTGAAGCAGCCCGATGTTGCCTCTGATTTCAGCCCTGTGCAAGTATAGAGCGCTGCTCTGCATGGAGAAACAGGGAGGGGTCTGTTCTTATAGTCTCTGCCCCCATGGTGTGCTTATTTGTAGCTTCCCTGGGAGGTTAGGAAAGAGTCAGGGATCCACAAGGAAAGCAGAGTGGTCAGGAGACATCCCTAGGGGTTGACTGTTTATGAAGGGAGTCCAGAAGATTCCATTGGATGGTTTGGCTCAATGGACCTCAGTCCCACACTGGCCCTGGGTGGAGTCCATTGACCCTTCCGCCACCCATAGCCCTTCACACACCCTCTGGGCGAACTCTCTTCACCTGTACCCATGTGATAACAAGGTGGCAGTGTCTCCCAATGGTTAGGCATGCAAGCTCAACAGCCGGGCGTCCTGCGTTCCAGTCTAGGCTTATGAGCTGTGTGTCCTCAGACAGGTCACGTAACCTCTCTGAATCTCATTTCACTCTTGTATAATGATGACAGCAACAGTACCCATCTCATGGGGCTTTGGAGAGGATGTAACCAATAAGTATAAAGTGTCTTGCATACGTAACCACTCCAGTGGTCGCTGTGGATGTTTACTTTCCTGTGACTTGTTTGTCACTGAAAGCCTGGTGTCCTGTGCAGAGGAGGAGCTGGGACATGTGGGTAAATCAGTGGCTGTATGAATAATCCCAGCCGGTATTTACTAACTGCTCACTTTCGCCAGTCATTATTCTGAGCATCTGTTTGCGTCTATTAACTCGTCCATCTTTGCACTGGTTCTTAGAGGGAAGGCCTTTTACTGTTTCCATCGAACAGATGCATTACTTATCTCACTCACGATCATTTGAGGGGTGAGCTAGAACCTGAACCCAGTCTTTCTGGGCTCGGAGCCCCTGCTCCTAACCACTGCACTGGACTGCCTCTTGACGGAAGGAAGAAGGAAGGATGGCGAGAGAGAGAGAGAGAGGAATGAGATCACTAGATGGATAGCCAATAAATTCATGGAGAGATGAAAGAGTGAGAATTGACTTTAGAGAGTTACTGTGAAGATTAAAATGAGTGAAGAAGCTGGGACTGGAGCATAGTTCGTGCTCAATAAACGTCAACAACAATGATGATGTTGTGACAATGGTAACAATGAGGACAGGATGGTAAGTGGATAAACACCTGTTTGATAGTGAATGGGAACAGACCGTGGGCATTTGGAGGCTCTGACCAGCCAGATCTCGTGAGACATCAGCACGTGAGCTACCCAGAAGCTTGAATTTCTACCCCCATTGCACAGATGCGTAATCTGAGGCTAAGAGTGGAAGGACTCTCCCAGGGTCACACCGCTGTACTGGAGGCAGGATTCAATTCCAGAGCAACCCCCTGGGCACAGGCTCTGTCCTTCAGGGTCTGAACTGGCTTCTTACTGTATCAGAATGATGGGAGCTTTCTAAAGGACTGAGGCAGAAGTAGAGAGCAAAGCTCATAGTTTTCAGTTCACCAGGCATTTGTCCAGTGCCTCCCACGTGAATGCCTGGCCCCGTGTGAGGGGGTTTCTGATATGCTCATCCACATTCTGTTCACGTGCCCCCTGGCTCATGGGCCCTGGGGCCGTTCTGGAGGGCAACATCTTGGTGGGTAGGACTGGGCCGGGTGCAGAGTGTCTGCCTTCGGAGGGAATGAGGTTTCTGGCTATTATCAGTCAGGTTATACCACGATCCTGTTTACTGACCACTGCACAGACCACAGGGAGGAGGAGGGGCCTGTGGCTGCAGGTAGGAGCTGTTCATTTGCTGCTCCAGCGAGAGGCCGGCCAAGGGGCGGAGCCTGAGTGCAAGGTGGGGTTGGGCTCAGCCTATGGTTGGGATCTGGGTTCTGTCCCGCACCAGTGTTAGGGCTCAGTCTGTGACTAGATTTGGAGTAGTGAGTATTTGACCGGGATCAAAGCTCAGTTTGTGACTGGGATGGAGAGGGGGAGTCAGGAAAAATCTGTGACTGTGTTTAGGGCTCAGTCTGTGACTCGGATCAGGGCTCAGTCTACAACCAGTCTGGAGCAAGTTGTGTTGCTGCTCAGTTACTAAGTCATGCCCAGCTCTTTGTGACCCTATGGCCTGCGGGCACGCCAGGCTTCCCTATCCTCCACCACCTCCCGGAGTTTGCTTAAGTTCATGTCCGTGAAGTCAGTGATGCCATCCAACCGTCTCATCCTCTGCCTGCCTCTTCTCCTTTTGCCTTCAATCTTTCCCAGCATCAGGGTCTTTTCCAGTGAGTCACCTCTTCGCCTCAGGTGGCCAAAGGATTGGAGCTTCAAGAGTCTGGGCTTAATCTGGGGCCAGGATGAGGGTCCACCCCTTGTCTAGGGTCTGAATTGCCCTGCGGTCCAGCAGTTCCTACCGGTGTCCAAGGCTGGAGCCTCACACACCCCAGGAACCCCTGATCAGAGCATCGGTCTTAGCCCAACCCTCAGCCCCAGGCCCCCTGCCCTACTTCCACTTCCCCAAGACGACTGTCCCAGAGAGGCACTCCCCTCCTTCCTTGCCCGGCGGCAGCCCCAGGCCAGCCCAGCGTGGTCCAGCATGGCCGTGGGCACCGGGGGCCACCCTCAGCCCTGCCCGCCCTCTGCGCGCCTCCCCGCCGCCTCCCTCCCCCCGCCGCCAGCTGCCGGCTCCGTCTGCTCCTTCTCTCCCCCGCTCCCCCGCTCTGCCTTAGAGACAGCTATAAGTCTCCCGTGAAATATATACAGTGTAAATATATAAAAAGCTTGTGCCTGCCTGCTGCTTATGTATTCATGAAATAGTAAATAAATTTTATGGGATAATTTGAAGGCTGCCAGGAAGCCGGGAGATGAAAACGAGAGCCTAATGAGATGGAGTACCAGGGCGGCGCACGCACAATCGATCTGCAGCCGCCTGGGCCCGAGCGGGGCGAGCCCATCTCCTGTGGCCCAGGGCCTCGCCGCCCGAGACACTTCGGAGGGGCTTCTGGGGGTCATAAACCACGGGTGGCTGCAGCCGGGGAGGCCCGGGCCGGGGGAAGCCAGGATGGCGGGCTGACAGCCGCCTTCTGGGAAACCCAGGGAGGGGGAGACGTGGGCTGGTGTCCTTTTCCTAGCTCTGCCCAGGACTTGCTGTGTGACCTTGGGCCAGTCACATTCCCTCACTGTGCCTCTGTGTCTCCATGTGGGTGAGGAAGGCCTTGAAGGAGAAGGTTCCCAGGCTGGGGCATGGGCCGGTGACAGAGTCCCCTGCTCCTTGTCACCCTGTTACTTATTGCAGTGGGCAGCGTGGTCTTGGGTGCATGTGTGCTAAGTCACTTCAGTCGTGTCCAGCTCTTTGTGACCCCATGGACTGTAGCCAGCCAGGCTCCTCCATGGGATTCTCCAGGCAAGAATGCTGGAGTGGGTTTCCGTTTCTTTCTCCAGGGGATCTTCCCAACCCAGGGATCGAACCCCTCATCTTTTAGGTCTCCTGCATTGGCAGGCGAGTTCCTTACTACCAGTGCCACCTGGGAAGCCCACAGCATTTTCTTATTTTATGAGTGAAAATGAGACAGATGAATATCTGTCTCCCCACTAGACTTCCATTCCATTTGGACAAGGGTCTGTGTCTGTTTTGCTTAGTGTTTCGTATCAGGTGTCTGGTACAGAGAGGCTTCTTAACAAATATTAAATACTTACTGGTAGGAGGGATAATGGAATAAATGAGTGAATGAATGAATGAGTGTATGATGGAAACATCCAGAGCAGATCCAATCCTGCCCACTGCCATGGTCCAGGCCACCATCATCTCATGCTCAGACTGATGCAGTAGCCTCCTGTCCAGACTCCCTGTTTCCACCCAGCCTCACTAGGCTCCATTCTCCCCCATGGCCACCAGAGGTATCCTGTTAAATCTAATAAGTCAGATCAAGTCCCTCCTCTGCTCAAAACCCTCACATGGCTCTTATCTCACACAGAGAAACAACCCAAGTCCTCCCCATGGCCCACAAGGGGACATGTGACCTGCCATTGGCCCCTCGGGCCACCCTCACCCCTTCCCTTCTCCTTCCCTCCCAACTTCACTCCAACCACAGGCTGCCTCTGCTCCAGGATCCCACCTCAGGGCCTTTGCACTGGCTGTTTCCCCACTGCCGGGAACATCCTTTGCCTGGATAGCCTCATCGCAAACGCTCTCACCTTTCTCAAGTCTTTGCTAAAATTACATTCTCTCCCTCTGAGAATACAGACACTACCTCTGTCCTCAGCCAGCACATCTATAAAAGGAAGCTGTGGATCACACCTGCAGTGTCTAACTCGGTGTCCCTGGGCCACCAGGTGGGGTGGGAGTCTTTGAGGAGTGCGTTGCTGGATGTTAATAAGATGGGCTCTGCATGTGCTCATTGTCTGTCCTTCCTGAAATGTGAGCTTGGGAAATCCAGTGCTTGCCACTGATGGGCTCTCTCCACCAAGCAGAGAAATGCCTCACCTTCCCTGGTGGCTCAGTTGGTAAAGAATCCGCCTGCTAAGGCAGGAGGCACAAGAGACATGAGTTCGATCCCTAGGTCAGGAAGATCCCCTGGAGGAGGAAATGGCTACCCACTCCAGTATTTCTGCCTGGAGAATTCTATGGATGGAGGAGCCTGGCAGGCCGCAGTCCATGGGGTTGCAAAGGGTTGGACACAACTGAGCACAAGCAAGTGCCTGTCATCCCCCTCCCCTCCCCCCACTCCCCTCCCCCTCCCCTCTCCTCCCCTCCCCTCCTCCTTGTCTTCCCCCTCTGGCTCCTCCACCCCCTCCCTCTCTTCCCCACCTCAGCCTCTTTCCCTTCTCCTCCCCCATCTGCAGCTGCTTTCCCACCCTCCCCATCCTCCTGCCAGTTCTCCTCACAGCAGTGAGCACGTGTGGACCTTGGCACTCCAAGGGGCCCTCGTTAATCCTGGCAAAACTTTTCCCAGCAAGCCCTTAATCCGCTTCCTCCCACTAACCCAGAGAAGGCAGAAGCACCAGCCACCCTGGGGTCAGCCAAGCCTGTGGGCCAGACCTCAGGCCCCTCTCCCCTCCCTTCCGTCCACTCCCCTGTCCTTCTTGGGGCTGCCTCCTTTAGGAAGTAGAGACGGCCTTTTCTTCTTTTCCTTTCTCCCAAAACCAATCTTTATATTGATTTCTCCACCTCCAGCTGCAGTCAACAGGAGAGAGGCTGAGCATGTCGGTTTTGCTTAAGAGTCAGCTTAGCCTTCAGCTATGGGTTGCCATTTCCTCTTCCAGGGGATCTTCCCCACCCAGGGACGGAACCAACTGCCACATCCATCTGGCTACAGGGACCTTGGCTGCCTGGCACAGACATCCCTAGGGCTCCGGAAAAACACAACTAGCACCCGTTCACAGGCAGGCTGGACCCATCGTTTATGCCCTAGGCATTGTCTGGGCACCTCGGGTGTGCCAGGCTCAGTGCCTAAGGTGGAATCACTGAATGATTCATTCAGCTACTATTTAGGGAGCACCTACTATGTGCCAGCACTCTGCTAAGTCCTGGGATACAGCTGTGAGCTTCATTCAGAGATGACGATCCCCTCCCCTTGAGGGTGTGGAGGAAAGGAAACCTTCCTACACTGTTGGTGAGAATGTAAATTGGTGCCTATTATGGAAAACAGTACAGAGGTTCTGCAAAAAGTTAAAAAGAGAGCTACCATATGATCCAGCAATCCCACTCCTAGATGCATATCAGAAAAAGAGGAAAACTCTAATTCCAAAAGATGCACGCACCCAGATGCTCAGAGCAGCACTGTTTACAATAGACAAGACACGGAAACAGCCCAAGGACCCACTGACAGACAAATGGTTTTAGAAGTGTGGAAATATAATGGACTATTACTCAGCTATTAAGAAGAATGAAATATGGCATTTGCAGCCACATGGATGGACCTGAAGAATATCATGCTAAGTGAAATAAGCCAGATAAAGACAAATATTATATGATATCTCTTACAGGTAGAATCTAAAAATAATACAAATAAATATATACACAAAATAGACTCACAGACATAGAAAACAAACTTATGGTTACCAAGGAAGAAACGGAGTAGGAGAGGGATAAATCAGGAGTAAGGGATTAACAGATACAAACTACTACATACAAAATAGATAAGCAGTAAAGATTTACTGTATAGCACAGGGAACTATAGTCAATATCTTATAATGACCTATAATGGAAAATAATCTGAAATATGTATATATAACTGAGAAAATGCCTCTCCTTGTAGAATGGGAAACAAGAGAAAAAATAAGAAAATTAATACGTCAGATGGTGGTAGGTACTCTGGAAAAAATAATGTAGATTTAACTGAAAGATTCTTTCACCTTTAGGTGTGAAACTTCATAATGAAATGTTGGAGACCAAGAGGTTAATAAGACCTGCCTCACAAAGTCAATGTAAGGACCAAGCAGGATGAAAAGCTATGACAAACCTAGACACCATATTAAAAAGCAGAGACATCATTTTGCTGACAAAGGTCTGTACAATCAAAGCTATGGTTTTTCCAGTAGTCACGTATGAATGTGAGATTTGGACCATAAAGAAGACTGAACGCCGAAGAATTGATGCTTTTGAACTGTGGTGCTGGAGAAGACTCTTGAGAGTCCTTTGGACTGCAAGGAGATCCAACCAGTTAATCCTAAAAGAAATCAGTCCTGAATATTCTTTGGAAGGACTGATGCTGAAGTTCCAATACTTTGGCCACCTGATGTGAAGAGCTGACTCATTGGGAAAGACTGATGCTGGGAAAGATTGATGGCAGTAAGAGAAGGGGGTAACAAAGGATGAGATGGATGGATGGTGTCATTGATTCAGTGGACGTGAGTTTGAGTAACTCCAGGAGATGGTGAAGGACAGGGAAGCCTGGCATGCTGCCATCAATAGGGTCACAAAGAGTCAAACATGGCTTAGCAATGAAACAACAAAGATGACAAAGCAGGACGAAGTTTGCAGTGACCAGTCCAGAGAGGACATGATGCATAAGAGTGATTATGATCAACAGAGATGCTGCATGGAGCACGGGGAAACATTTGGAAAGGAGAGTGAAAAGATGTGAGATTTGTCAGACCCAAGTTGGCTAATCCTTACTATTATTACAATTTTAAATTTTTATCTGTTTGAATTGGTAGTACTTGCATGTGGTACAAAATTCCAAAGCCACAAAAGAGCATAAAGAATGAAAATTTTCCCTTTCCTTGGTTCCCTGGCTACCCAGTCTTGTCCCCAGAGGCAATCAATGATAATTGATTCTTATTAATTTATTTCTTATAATTCTTTTCAGGGATACTCTCTCTATATCCATAATTGCATGTATTTCTCTAAGATGTTCCAGAAAAACCTGAATGAACTTTTTTACCAACCCAATATATAGTTTCTTTTGTCATAGTAGAATGACATATACTGTTCTAACATTTTTTACTTAATATATCCTGATAATAATAACTGATTATGTGCTCAGTCTTGTCTGACTCTATGACCCCATAGACTGTAGTCCATCAGGCTCCTCTATGCGTGGGATTCTCCAGGCAAGAATACTGGAATGGGTTGCCATTTCCTCCTCCAGGGGATCTTCCTGATCCGGGGATCAAACCTGGGTCTCCTGTGTCTCCTGCATTGCAGGCAGATTCTTTACCTGCTAAGCCATCCATGAAGCCCTTGGGCTGGTTGCTTAACTTCTCTGTGCCGGTTCTATAAAATATGGATAGGTATAATACCTGGCTCTGTTGCCTCCCAGATGGATGGCCTCAAGCAAGTTGCTTTTGCAGGCAGATTCTTTACTGCTGAGCCACCGAGGAAGCCCAGTACTTCCATATCAATACAAATAATCCATTCTTAGTCTTTTATATGACTGCATAGTACTCCATTGGCTGTATAGACCATAGTTTATTTCTTTGTTCCAATGTTGATGGGCACATGGGTTGTTTCCATTGTTCATTAAACAGTGGTGTCATTGTTTTAAAGACTTTGAATCTCCCATCTCTCAATAAATTGAAGAATTAGTGGGTTTCTCTGATCAAAACCCATGGCACATGATTAAGTCCTTGGGTTTCTTCACTCCAGCTTTTATTAAATTATCCCAATTTGTCCTTTCAAATAGATGTCTTTTCTTAAGTAGTGATTTACCACAATTAAGCCCCCCAAAATTAAATTAAATGAATTACGTCTCTTAGGTTGGGTGTCTGCGGGAACTGAGGTTGGGTGCAGTAATGGTCCAGATGCTATTAAAAGCAAAGGCAGGAGGATGTGCGCTGGGTTAGAAGGGAAAATTCATAGCTCCACTGATACGCCATGATAAATAATTATGAGTTATTAATTTTAAATTACATCTTTAATGCATTGCATGATTTTAATTCCCCCTACAGTATTAATATCGGACTGGCTTTGATTAATTTAAAGCAGAACAGAAAGGTGCCAATTAAGGGAACTAGCTGGGAACTTTGAGGTGTTTATATCTGTCTCTTGATAGCCCCCACGGTGGGGGGCAAGGTCATTGCTCAAGGGAAGCGGGTGATTATCCAAGAGAACCCAGGGTGGGATGTGTCAAGAAGAGTGGGAGATGGATGTTAACCCTTTTTGTGTCTTCGAGTGCCGGGAAGGAGAGAGATAAGGATGGGAAAGCAGGGGGCGGCTGTACAAGTGCTTGGAATGAGCCCAGAGAAGGTCAGAATAGAACTGGACATCCCATGGCCACAGAGAGGACGCCAAGGACCAGGACTCCTGGGTTCTGAGGTTTGCTGCATCACCCCAGACCAGAGCTTTGACCTCCCTATGCCTTTATAGAATTCAAGACTTGGAAAAAGGGAGGCTCACACTTGATAAATATGAAGCCGTAAGTCAAAGAGTTGCCTAACTAGCTAAATGGTAGCAGAGTAACGCACGGGACGGCAGCCCACAGTTAGTTAATGGCATACATAGAGCTGCTTTGGGGTAGCTGATGGGCAATCATTTTATTTTATTTTATAGCTAAGCATTCACTTTCCTGTATGCTAGAAAGAAATACATAACCAGCCCACTGAATTCACAATTTCATAGATGATATTGCTTAGGTTGAGGCTACATTTAAGGGGGAAAAGAATGACCCAAAACAAAGTGTTGAATAATAGTAGTATTTGGTGTGTGGCTATGGCAAAAAATAATAATAATGATGCTTGTGATGATGATACAGAAGTAACTAGGTTAGCATCATCAAATTAATGTCATTACAGCCACATAGGACATCAAGCCCTAGGCTTGGGGAAAGGAGACAGCACTTGATAAATACTAAGCAATGAATCAAAGCATTTTCTACTCAGCTCAATGGCGAGAGGGTAATGCCTGGTATTAGATACTGTTAGGATATGGCACCAATGAGGATACACTTTTTTGGATGGGAGGGTGGATATTATTTCACTTAATAGCAAAGTTTTTAGTGGAATTGGTGCCAGCCCATCAAACTTTTGGTTTCATGAATAGTATCGCTTAGGTTAAGGTTATATTTAAATTTTTTAAAAAATTGTGATTCCAAACAAAAGCATTGTTTTACGGGGTATGTGACTATGGCAAGTCATAATAATTATGATGATGATACACAAGTAACTGAGGTTAGTGAATATCAAATTAATGTCACTACAGCCCCATATGATAGAAATCCCAGTCAGGGCTCTGAATTAATGACCCTAGATGTGAGTGAGTTGAAAAAGAAGTCACCACAAGCCACCGTGTGAATTATGACCCCCTTCTTTTCCATGACAGAACAGCCTTGATATTGCCAGAGCTCTTTCCCATTTGGTACATCTGATCCTTAAAATAATTCTAGCAGCATGCAGTGCCAAGGAAAGTGCCTTCATTACAGCAGATGCCCTATCTGGTGGTGGAAGGAGGGAAGGAAGCAGGAGGAAGAGAAACCAGGACAGAGTGGAGGAAAAGATAATAGCAGGAGTTTATCAACCCTCACATGATTGTCCCACACCAAGCACCATTTCAAGTGCTCAGCATGGACTACCCCATTTAGGGCTCTAGCAACAGCCCTATGAAGCAGGTGTTAGACATTCTCCTTGGTTCTGATTCACAAATGAGTTCGCTGAGGCTCAGAGGTGAAGCAACTTGCTTGAGGTCATCCAAGTGGGAGGCCACAGAGCCCGGCGTTGTGCCTACCCATATTTTGTAGAACCTGCACAGAGAGGTTAAGCAGCTGGCCCAAGGGCACACAGACATTAAATGACTGAAAGCCAGGCAGTCCAGATCCAGAGTGTCAGCTCTTAAACACAGAACGGTATGTCTTATGAAAGAGATACCCGATATGCAGATGGGGAAAACTGAGACCTACCTTGTGCTAGTCCTAAGGGCACCAACTCAGTGTGGATTGAACCCGGGTATCAGGACTCCCTGCCCCAAGTTCTGGTCATCCCAGGCAAACGTCCGCATGACCCCATTAACACTGAAGAAAGGTCTCATAGCAGGCTGAATCCTGTCCAGCACACAGTATGTGTTTCCGTGTGGCCTCCTCCATCCTGGTTCTGCTCACTCGGGACTCAGCTCCCTGGCCGAATGGACTCCCACAAGAACCTCCTGGGGCCTCCCCGGCTCTGGGGGCGTCCGGAAGCCCAACCCAAAGCCCCAAGCTCAGGCTTCCCAGCAGAGCTGCGGAAGCGAGACAATCGCATTAGATCCCTGGAGCGGATTTGGCAGCCTTGTCATGCCCTTGAAAGACCAGGATCGGCCACTGGACAGCGGGAGCGGCCGGAACTGGTGCCCGTTCAAAGCTCCTTCCTCCAGAGGCATTAAAGATGGATTAGAATTCAGAGGGTTAGAGAAGGGCCACTGAAGCCAGCCTTCGTCCCAGATAAGATGGCCACGCAGGTGGGAGCTTCCTGTCAAGGGACAGCCAGGGTCCGGAGACAACAGCAACAGCCACAATAACAAGAATCATGAGCACCTGCCCGGGGCCAGTGCTTTCTGAATGCTGTAAGTCACTCGTTTTAACTCTCATGGTCCCCAAATGAGAAAACCAAGGCACAGAGAGATCAGTTAATCAGCCACAGCAAGCCAGCCAGTTACAGGGCAAAGCTCAGATTCGGACTCACAGAGGACACATTTCTTGCTTTTCACTAGCCTGTCCCCCAACAGTAACGAGTTAACTGTCTGAACAATTGGCTAAGTCCCTGTCTTCCTTCTGGAGGAGGGAATGCAACCCACTCCAGTATTTTTGCCTGGGAAATCCCATGACAGAGGAGCCTGGCGGGCTACAGTCCATGAGGTCGCAGAGTCAGACACGACTGAGCATACACGCACTGTCTTTCCTGCTGCTTACGAAATCAAGGCCAAGTTCCAAGTGTGTTTTACTCCCATCATATCTCCAGGGTCAAGCAGAGTGAAGACTACAAAACTCACACAGTAGAAGGTGTGAATGGGGGATGGAGGAACACTGGGGACCAGTTTCGTCATCTACGGCACCATGGTTCACTAGTCAGCAAATGTGAACTGTATCCCTTCTATCAACAACTCATGACAACCACTATCATTGGCTTTTTCTATATCTACCTGGAGATATTCTCTGATTTTACAACATTTGAAATAATTTTCATGCCTCAGTTTTCCCGACCTATTTCTTATTATCCTTCTAAACTCAGCACCGGCTGACTGTGTAAAACAGGGGTCCCCAGCATCCAGGCTGTGGCCCAGTACTAGAATGGGCACGTGCAGCTGGAAGCGAACAGTGGGATAGCAAGCAAAGCTTCCTCTGTATTTACAGCCACTCCCCATCATACACTTCAGGTGTCACTGTCTCCCATCACCCCCCGATGGGACCATCTACTTGCCCAAAAACAAGCTCAGGGCTCCCACTGATTCTACATTATGGCGAGTTGTATGATTATTTCTTTATATATCACAATGTAATAATAATTCAAAAAGACTGAAGTGTCAGTCACTCAGCCCTGTCTGACTTTTGCAACCCTATGGACTGTAGCCCACCAGGCTTCTCCATCCATGGGATTCTTCAGGCAAGAAGACTGGAGTGGGTTGCCATGCCCTCCTCCAGGGGATCTTCCAGATCCAGGGATCGAACCGGGGTCTCCTGCACTGCAGGTGGATTCTTTAGCAAACTGGGCCACTAGTGCACAATAAAGGTAACGTGCTTGAATCGTCCTGAAACCATCCCCCGACCCTCGTCCGTGGAACGACTGTCTTCTGAAAAACTGGTCCCTGGTGCCCAAAAGGCTGGGGACTGCTGGTGTGGAGGCTGTGATGTCAGCGCCACTTCACATCATGTCTGTGACGTCTCCACCACCTTTGGCACATCATTTCCACTCTCTGAGCCTTATTTTCTTCATCTGTGAAATGGGCATGATAGTGTGTCCCTGATGGGGGTTATGATGAAGCATAAATGATGCGCGTGAAGAGTGTTGGCTATATAACTGCTAAACGCTTTGTCGGTATGAGCATTGTTGTTGTTGTTAGCTCAGGAAGTCAGGATTTGCTCCGCTGGTCTCAAGACTTCTGGGATTCCCAATGGGAAAGGGCTTTCCTTCTCTGGGAGCCATCTGACCATCTGCCAGGAGGGCTCTCTGTTTAACAAGATCTTATCATCTTTGCTGTGATCATGACTCCCTTCCCGGCCCCGGGCTGTCCTCTGGGACCCAGCCACCTCTTAGGCTAAGCCCCTGCTGATGCTCTGAGGATCCAAGCACCTGACCCGCATTTCAATACACCCAGCCTGACCCTGAGCTTGAGTACATCCTGGAGACCTGCTCCAGGAAGGCAGTTGCACATTCTCTGTCCTTCCAGAAGCTTCTGCTTCCCCACCACCAGAAATGGTGTTTCATCCCTGTCTTTCACTCAATACATATTTATTGTATCCTCCACTATCTGTGGAGCCCTGTCGTAGACCTCGCAGCGATTGTCAGTATCGTCTGACTGCTGCTTCTGAATCTCCAGTGCTGTTAGGGCTTCTTGAAAGGAAGTTGAAATGCTTGGCCAAAAACAGGGTTGCTGCTGCTGCTGCTAAGTCGCTTCAGTCGTGTCTGACTCTGTGCGACCCCATAGACAGCAGCCCACCAGGCTCCCCCGTCCCTGGGATTCTCCAGGCAAGAATACTGGAGTGGGTTGCCATTTCCTTCTCCAATGCATGAAAGTGAAAAGTGAAAGTGAAGTCACTCAGTCATGTCTGACTCTAGCGACCCCATGAACTGCAGCCTACCAGGCTCCTCCATCCATGGGATTTTCCAGGCAAAAGTACTGGAGTTGGGTGCCATTGCCTTCTCCAAAAACAGGGTAATTAGACCCAATTTACATTCAGAAAATGAAGATCATGGCATCCGGTCCCATCACTTCATGGGAAATAGATGGGGAAACAGTGGAAACAGTGTCAGACTTTATTTTTCTGGGCTCCAAAATCACTGCAGATGGTGACTGCCGCCATGAAATTAAAAGACGCTTACTCCTTGGAAGGAAAGTTATGACCAACCTAGATAGCATATTCAAAAGCAGAGACATTACTTTGCCAACAAAGGTTCATCTAGTCAAGGCTATGGTTTTTCCAGTGGTCATGTATGGATGTGAGAGTTGGACTGTGAAGAAGGCTGAGCACCGAAGAATTGATGCTTTTGAACTGTGGTGTTGGAGAAGACTCTTGAGAGTCCCTTGGACTGCAAGGAGATCCAACCAGTCCATTGTGAAGGAGATCAGCCCTGGGATTTCTTTGGAAGGAATGATACTAAAGCTGAAACTCCAGTACTTTGGCCACCTCATTCGAAGAGTTGACTCATTGGAAAAGACTCTGATGCTGGGAGGGATTGGGGGCAGGAGGAGAAGGGGACGACAGAGGATGAGATGGCTGGATGGCATCACTGACTCAATGGACGTGAGTCTGAGTGAACTCCGGGAGTTGGTGATGGACAGGGAGGCCTGGCGTGCTGAGATTCATGGGGTCGCAAAGAGTCAGACACGACTGAGCGACTGATCTGATCTGATCTGATCTATGATTAAGCAAGGGCTTCCCTAGTGGCTTAGCAAGGTAAAGAATCTGCCTGTCAATACAGGAGATGCAGGCTTGATCCCTGGGTCAGGAAGATTCCCTGGAGAAAGAAAGGGCAACCCACTCCAGTATTCTTGTCTGGGAAATCCCAGGGACAGAGGAGCCTGGTGGGCTACAGTCCATGGGCTCGCAAAGAGTTGGACACGATTGAGCAACTAAACAACAACAAACAGTTAAACAGTCCACTTGCTTCCACAAGTTTATCTAAAGTCTCTGTCTTAGGGAACCCTAGGTGAGTTCTCTAGAAGCAGGCCTCTGATGGGGTTTCATAAAGAGTCAGTGACTGATTGAGAAAGCTCTTAGATGACACCTCGAGGAGAATGAGGGAGGAAGGAAGGGGCAGGGGGAGAAGCCAAGCAAAGATGTGACATCTAGTCCCAACCTGATCCCCAAGGGAGCTCTGGATGGTAAACTGCACTTCAAAGTCTGTCCTGCCTTAAGGCAAGGGGGTGGGGCTTCTGTGCCCCCACGTGAGTCATCCATTGGCTACAGGCCACCCAGGTGTCTTCGGGAGGCATATGTCATTCCAAGGCAGTTCTGGCAAGGCAGCTCCCACCATTGTCCAGGGCAGTCCTCCAGGGAAAAGTTGCCAGAGTGAAAGAAGAGTAGCAGCACCTGCAGCAGCTAAGGGGCGTCCACTGAACCAGAAAAGAAGCCCCGTGGAAACAGACAGGGCCCCTCTGTACCCCCATGGGATGAGATAAAGGTATGGGGATGGGGTGGGGTGAATACCCTTCCCTGGGGTCCTTTTCTGTTTGGGTTTCTGCATCACGTCTCTTTCCCAGGCTCGGCTTCTAGGAGCCTTGACTACGTCACTGGTAGCGTGACTCTCCCTTTGACGGATGAGAGGCGAGGTCCCTTGCCCAGGCACAGGCACGGCACAGGTGGCTAAGCAGGATTTGGCCCTGGTATGTCTTAGGATCATGCCCAGGCTTGGCTGATCTCGGTGGAAGCCCATTGCAGCTGAACACCTGCCCTGTCGGGGGAGGCAGAGGACACGTGGGCACTCCATCAGGGGCTGAGTGGAGCTGGGTCACAGAGCCCCTCTCCATCGAAGACACAGGACCTGCCCTTTGGGATGAGGTCACTGGGCAAGCAGGGAACAAGAGATGGGGTGGGGGACAGGGGAAAAAGGAATGAACTGGAGACTGCTCCATCAGGTAGGGGGTGGGGGACCACCCACACTCCAGATGGGCCAGAGTCTCAGGTGGCCGAGTTACCCAGCCCTGAGTCAGACAGAGCCAGCTTCACTCACCACTTCAGGGGTACTCAGCGTTCCAGCAGTCATCGGGGACATCGAGACCTGTTCTCGTACCGACTCAGGGCACCTGCCACTGAGATGGCACGGCTGAGCCAAGGATATCTACAAGAGCACCCCACATACTGTCAGGGGCTGCTGGCTTTAAAGGTCACATGCAGAGAGAGAGGCTTTCCTGCACGCCCTCATCTCCCAGACATGGATGCTCTGGAACTGAAGAAGGAACGCCAAAGGCCGTTCTGTCTATGCGTGCGTGCTAAGTCGCTTCAGTCATGTCTGCCTCTTTGTGACCTCATGGACTGTAGCCCACCAGGCTCCTCTGTGGGATTCTCCAGGCAAGAATAATGGAGTGGGTTTCCATGTCCTCCTCCAGGGGATCTATCTGACCCAGGGATCCAAGCTGCGTCTCCCGCGGCTCCCGAATTGCAGGCGGATTCTCTACCACTGAGCCACTGGGGAAGCCCCAGTCTGCCTATACCTACTTCTCAATACGGTCTTTGTCCCCAAACCCTGCATTAGGGAGCGTTGCTGGCATTTGCCCATCACCCCTTCCAGACAAAAAATCCATTCTCTCTACAGACTGGCAGATTGGTCCATGTCATCACACCGTCTCCCAGTGTGTGAACACATCTCCTTCCCTGGGAATGTAATGAGGGAGATGTCAACTCATTCATTCCATGCAAATGAACTGAGCACCTACTGTGTGCCGGGCTCTGTGGGATCCAGCGATGGACAGTTTAATTGGGGGTGGAGGGTTACAGACCAGAAATAGTAAACACACAGCTAATATGTGTAGAGTAGCTGATAACAGGATTAACCCTGCAGAGGCAGGGCACTTAATTAACTTTGGGGACCAGAGAGGGGAAGGGAAGACAAGGTTCTTAAAGGGACAGGTCGATGGATCTCATCCTATTCAGTGATCAGCCAGGACTCAACCAAAGGCATACAATCTCTCATTCAATAAGTATTGATTGAGTATCTACTGTGTATCCAACACCATGCTAGGTACTGGGTAGACAGGGATGAGTGAAACGGACAAAAATCCCAGCCCACGTGGAGCTGGCACTCTTGTGAGAAAGATTAAAAAACACCACTTGGGGACACAAATAAGTGCATATTATTAATAACAGCTACTGATGTGTATTAAGGCTTCATCTCTACCAGGAAGTGTTAGGTGCAGACATGCAGGAGGATACAAAACAGGAAGGACCACTGCCCTCCCCCAAAAATGTTCTTTAGTCGCTAAGTCATATCTGACTCTTTTGCAACTCCATGGATTATAACCTGCCAGCCTCCTCTGACCATGGGATCTCTCAGGCAAGAATACTGGAGCAGATTGCCATTTCCTTCTCCAAGGGATCTGCCTGACCCAGGGATCAAACTCACGTCTCCTGCATTGACAGGTGGATTCTTTACCACTGAGCTACCTGGGAAGCCGCTGCCCTAAGCCAGCAGCTTAATGGACAAGTTCATTGTCAGGGGAGATTGGGCTGAGAGGGCATAAGATTCAGGCATCTCCTCTGGAAAATGGGGACATCGGTGGTACCTCTCCCACACGATTAGAATTAACCTCATATAATATGTGCGGGAGATGCTCAGAACAGTACCAAGTGCCTTGTAAGAGCTGCGTCACTCTTAGCTAGCGTTATTATTTAAAATCAAGGGAGCTCAGTTCTACCCTGGCAAGCCTCCCAAGTTCCATTTCCTCTGCCTGTAGCACAGAAGGAAGAATGTCCCCTCCCGGGGTCTTCACATCTTCCTCCACACTGCAGAGCATCCCAGAGGCTGTTTCCACAGCAACTGTGGAGGGCCCACCCCTGTGCCAACCTCACAGCCAAACTGCCTGCCACCCCCACAACGGCTGGCAAGATTAGGTTAGCCACAGGCATTACCATCAGTGTGTTCTCACCGTCTTCACGATAATTCGGGGCAGTTGGGTAGACCGTGCCCATTTTCTAGATAAGGAAACTGAGGCTTTCCTAGAAGGAGTTAGTAATGGAACCAGAACTTGCACTCCCAAGGAAAGTCAAGAATTCTCAACCTTCATGATCTTTGTTCCTGCTCCATCTTTGTCTAGACGGCTTTTGCCTCTAGTCTTCACAGCTAGCTCCATCTCCGTGCTCTGATTGGCCAAACCCGGGTCACACAGTCAATCACAGAGACCAGGAGGGTGAGCCCCATTCAAGACATGCGACCTGAGCATGTGGGAAGGGAGAGTTCCAAAAAGGAAGGTCAGGCAAGATGCTATTATTTCTTTAGAGCGAGACAGATTCAAACTGTGGAGGTGATATTTTGTGCTATGATGGATAGAAGGGGGCAGACTGACACAGCCTCTTTTAGTGAGGAGTTTACCCTTTGATTGGAGTGAAAAATGCTCTGGAAACAATTCAGGGATAGGGGAAAAAACAGAATGGGCAGAGGTACAAAGACATGGGTTAAAATTGTACATCTGAAATGAGATAGCTCATAAGTGGCACTCAGAGCTGAGATCACGACAGTCCAATAGAAAGATGTGAGCCACATATGTTATTCTGAATTTTCTACTGGCCTTATTAAAAAGAAAAAGCATAAAGACACAGCTGAAATTAATGTTTAAAATATATTTTATTCAACCCAGGGTGTCTAGGGTATTATTTCAACATACAATCAATTAAAAAGTATTAACGAGATATTTTACATTTTTTTGCACTAAGTCTTTACAACCCACTGTGTGCTTCACACTTAGGGCACATCTCAATATAGATACATCACGTGTCAAGTGTTCCATAGCTGTGTGTGACCACCATGCTGGGCAGTCCAGCTCTAGACCCGACTAGAGGAGAGGGTCTAGAAGGGAGCTAGAAATGCAGAGTCTCAGGCTCCCACAGACCTCCCAAAACTGAGTCTGTGTTTGTTCTAGTTGTTCAGTCCCTAAGTCGTGTTCAACTCTTTGCGACCCCATGGACTGCAGCACGCCAGGCTACCTTGTCCTTCACTATCTCTCAGAGTTTGCTCAAACTCATATCCATAGAGTTTGTGATGCTATCTGACCATCTCATCCTCTGTCATCCCCTTCTCCTCCTGCCCTCAATCTTTCCCAGCATCAGGGTATTTTTCAATGCTTTTCACATCGGGTGGCCAAAGGATTGGAGCTTCAGCTTCAGCATCAGTCCTTCCAATGAATATTCAGGGTTGATCTCCTTTAGGATTGACTGGTTTGATCTCTTTGCAGTCCAAGGGGCTCTCAAGCGTCTTCTCCAGCACCACAATTTGAAAACATCAATTCTTCGGCACTCAGCCTTCATTATGGTCCAACTCTCACATCTGTACATGACTACTGGAAAAATCATAGCTTTGACTAAACGGACCTTTGTTGGCAAAATGATATCTCTGCTTTTTAATATGCTGTCTAGGTTTGTCTGTGTTTGAGTCTGTGTTTAACCTTGTTTATCCCAGGTGATTCCTATGAAACGTTAAATGTGAAACATACTGATCTAAACCAGTGTTGTCCGAAAGAGCTTTCTGCAATAATGAAAATGTTTTATATCTCTGCTGTCTGACGTGGTAGCCACAAGCCTCATGTGGGTATTGAGTACTATGAAAGTGCCTGTGAGACAGGAAACCAAGATTTTCATTTTACTTCATTTTAATTTAAACAATCACAATGACTATCTATTGGACAGCACAGGCTTAAATCAGTATCCAGACTCTTAGACGTTATTATTGTTGTTGTTGCTGTTATTGTTACCCAGTTACTTGGTCAAGGGGAAGCATGAAATAAAACAAAAATATATTAGGGTTTCCCAGGTGATGCTAGTGATAAAGAACCTGCCTGCCAATGCAGGAGACATAAGAGACGCAGGTTCAATCCCTGGGTTAGGGATGATCCCCTGAAGGAGGGCATGGCAACCCACTCCAGTATTCTTGCCTGGAGAATCCCATGGACAGGGGAGCCTGGGGGGCTATAGTCCATGGGGTCGCACAGTGTTGGACACGACTGAGTGACTTAGCACACATACACACAACACATACTTAGCAACACGGGCTCATTGTTTCTGGGGTAGGTATGGAATTATCCTCATCGAGCAGATTTGGAAAGTGAGGTTCAGAACATAGTAAATAGTAATGATCCAGCCAACGGACATCATTGATCAAGCCCACCTGTATGTCAGGAACTCTATATACTTGGTTTTTAATCCCTTCACTAACCACGGTGTGATTATACCTGCCATTTTACCAATGGGAAGCTTTGGGAGACTCAGAGGGGTAGGGTGACTTGTCCAGGGTCACACAGCATCAGGGTGGTAGAGTTGGGATGTGGGTCCCAGGCCTGTCTCCCCAGCTGAGGTTTCTCTCAAGGTGGTACCCAAGATGTACTCTGAGTAGTTGGGAAGGCTAGCCACGATTGAAGGGCTCTGCAGCCTGAGGCACAGGGTGGATACTCTCTACCTGGAAATGCTGCTCAGAGTTTGTGGTGGGGGTGGGGAACCACAATGACCTCCAGAGGGCAGTGGCAAATGCCAAGCAAACACTGCAGCCCACAAGAGCCTCCACTTGCCATGTGGAGCAGTGTCCGGTCAGCTCAGGCTGCAGGCAGCAGCCACCAGGGGACATCAGCTGCTTCCTGTGGAGCCATGCAGGCAGGCGGCTGTGGCCAGCGAGGTTCAAGAAAGTCCTCCTGTCTGCTTGCTGTTGGTGCCTTGCTCCGTTTCCAGGCAAGCGTGGGAGCTCTGTGTTTGTTTGTCTAGTGACAGAAGGCAGCCTCCCAGGGAAAGCCGCCCCTCCTTCCCCGGCCCCCCTCCAGGCTCACACACCCCGCCTAATGCTGCCTGGTGGGAACAGGCAGATGATCAGAAAGCAGGCTGGGAGCATCCGCAGAATTGGCCGCTGCTCTTGCCATTGGCCATCGCCTTCCACAAAGAGGCTCATCTGGACACGTGAGCCACTCCCAAATGTCAAAGACCAGGGGCTGGCCATCCCCACATGGTGATGGGAGTCTGAGCTGGGAACTTAGAGATTGTGGGGTCCAATCCCCAACAGATGGAGAAATAATAATGATAACGGCAATGAAAATTGCAGGTGCCCTTAGTAGACACTTATTATACACCACACAGTTCACACACATCAATCTTTTTTTTTCTTTTTGGCTGCTCTGGGTCTTCACTGTGGGGTGTGGCCTTAGTTGCTCTGCAGTATGTGGGATCTTAGTGCCCCCACCAGGGATTGAACCCACATCCCCTGCTTTGGAAGGTGGATTCTTAACCACTGGGCCACCAGGGAAGCCCCCACACACTTCTACTCTGATCCACACAGGCTCTGCTATTATCCCCACTCTACAGAGGAGCAACTGAGTCTCAGAAAGGTCACACAGCAAGGACGTGACGGAAGTAGGGTTTGAATGCAGGTCTGCCTGAAAAGCAGGAGGCCAGTTAGAACCACAGAGGGGGAAAGTGTGGGTTTGGGATTTTGAGGTCTTCTGCAATGTCTTTATTGTGTCACCTTGGGAATCTTAAGTCTGTACAGTGGGGACAATAAAGCCAAATATTCTTGAAGAGTAGGAGAATTAAGTGAGATGAGACACACAGTGTTCAGGAAGGAATCAGTTGGTGAAGGAATACATGTCACAAATGCAGCACAGCGCTGGTATACAAGAAGCACTTAATAAATGGTGAGTCTACACCATAGAAGAAGTCCCTTCCCTTAAAAAAAAAAAAAAAAAGTTTATTCAGGTCCTCTGCCTATTATTTTAAAAAAATTTTTTGAGGTGTACCACTTTTCAAATGTTTATTGAATTTTGTTACAATATTGTTTCTGTTTTATGTTCTGGGTGTTTTTTTTTTCCCTTTTCTTAGTTATTTATTTATTTATTTTGGTGGAAAGGTATATGGGATCTTAATTCCCTGACCAGGGATCCAGCCCACATCCCCTGCATCGAAAGGTGGATTCTTAACCACTGGACCATCAGGGAAGTCCCAGGCCCTCCCCTTTTAAATCTCTGGGCCCCACCACCTGGAGCAACAAGGTCTTATCCCTAGGGAGAACTAAGCATTTTTCTCCCATTATCTCATTTAATCCTAACCATACCCCTCTGACAGAGAAGGCAATGGCACCCCACTTCAGTACTCTTGCCTGGAAAATCCCATGGATGGAGGAGCCTGGTAGGCTGCAGACACGACTGAGCCACTTCATTTTCACTTTTCACTTTCATACATTGGAGAAGGAAATGGCAACCCACTCCAGTATTCTTGCCTGGAGAATCCTAGGGACAGGGGATCCTGGTGGGCTGCCGTCTATGGGGTCGTCCAGAGTTGGACACTACTGAAGCGACTTAGCAGCAGCAGCAGCAGCAGCAGCAGCAGCATACCCCTCTGAGTGTGATCAGCCCATTTGATAGACCTGAAAACTGAGGCTTCAGAAAGTTCGATCGTCTGCTGGGGGAGCTCAAAACTGCTAATAAGCATCTGAGCTAGGAAAACAGTCAGGCTCCAGTGGAGTCACCGTGCAAACCAAATGCCCTGTGGCAAACCAGAGCCAGGCCTCCAACCAGGGCCGCCTCCAGGGCGAGCACCGAGGGTGGCGAGTGAGATGTCTGCCCCTCACAGATGGAAAGCCAGAGGGGAGCCGGTACAGACTGCCATTCTCACTCACACTCACACACAGCTGCTGCTGCTGCCGAAAAACGTCCTTGCCCAACTGCTGGGGACAGCCATCGCCATGGCAACCGCCAAAGGCCAGCTGGCCTCAGGTGCGAGGAGGCGCCGTGGCCACCTTGAGCCCTGGCCCTGGTGCCCTCTGACCACTCTTGATGATGTGTCCAGTCTGACAGCCTCTGGAAGTCACCAACCCTGGTGGCTGGGTGAAGGGAAGAATCCTGAGAAATAAGCCCTGCTGGCCACACCCCAGCCTCTGCATCCAGGGTCCTCCTCTGGTCCCAAGGATGCTGTTGCCCTGAGAATCTGGGGTTCCTGTCCGGAGAAGAGCTGGAGGCCCCAGCTCTGTGGGCGGGAACCGCTCAGCAGTCACAGCTCTGTGCTACAAATATTAATTATATCCTAACGACTCTCCAGGCAGTCATTATATCTCAGCTGCTGGCAGCTGTTCCTAAAAATCTACCCAAGGCGTCTCCAGGCAGAATGGAACCCGCCCCAGTGGCTGGAGGGGTTAAAAAGGCCCTGCCAGCATATGGGGTCAGAATAGAGGCTGGGAGACTCTGGGAGGGAAGGGAACCTGCTTCAGGGAGGAGGAGAATTCAAGAGCAGTGAGGTGGGGAGGGGCCTGAGTGAAAGAACGCTCTGGAAAGACAAAAATTTAAGGCTGCAGAGATGCCCAGTCTTTGCTGAAATCACTTGCATTTACTAAGCATTTATAACATGCATGCGTGATAAGTCGCTTCAGTCGTGTCCGACTCTTTGCAACCCTATGGACTGTAGCCTGCCAGGGTCCTCTGTCCCTGGGGACTCTCCAGGCAAGAATACTGGAGCAGGCTACTGTGCCTTTCTCCAGGGGATCTTACCAACCCAGGGATCGAACCCGTGTCTCTTACATCTCCTGAACTGCACACAGAATCTCTACAGCTTAGCCACCAGGGAAGCCCGTAACATACCACGTGCTTTAGTGGCTTGCTACTCCATGGCTCAGTGGTAAAGAATCTGCCTGCCAATGCAGGAGATATGGGTTCGATCCCTGGGGGAGGAAGATCCCCTGGAGAAGGAAATGGCAACCCACTCCAGTATTATTGCCGGGGAAATCCCATGGGCAGGGGAGCATGGCAGGCTACAGGCCATAGGCTTGCAAAAGAGTCTGACACGACTTAGCAACTAAACAACAACAACTCCGATTGTGGTCCACAGACCTACCACCTCAACATCACCTGGGAGCCTCAGTTTCCTCATTTGTAAAACGGGAACAACCACAGTACTTGCCTTGAAGGTGGATGGTCCCAATTTGATAAGACAAGGTGTGGAGAACACTCAGCCCAGGGCCCAGGTTATTCTTGTAAGATTGTTTCTAAAGTGTGGAGCAGGAACCAGGTAGTCACAATAATTGTAAGTGGTCCAGAGAAGGAGCATTAACTAATAAGAACAATAGAGTTCGAAAGGCATTCCGTTTTAATTGTCTTGACCCTTCTGATACCATTGAAGAGAAAGTCTCAGTTTGATGCTGCTTCATCTTTGACTCCTTCTAGTTTTCCTCTTTTTAAATACCTTTTCAAACAATTTTTATTGAGGTATAGTTGATTTACAATGCTGTGTTAATTTCTTTCCTCTTTTTTTAAAAATTGAGGTATAACCACTTATTGTACACAATACTCTTAGATTTCTTTTATCAGCTTATTATCCGCTAGAGGCATCTGATTTTAAGAGCCTTGACCTATGGGGTTTTATAAAGTCCCAGTCAGGTTGGAGAGTCTGAAAGAGATGGTGAGACAAATTCTGATGGCTGAACAACCATTAAATGGGAAACAGCCATGCATGCCAGGACCCAAAGCAAGGAAATGATACTTAATGTTAGGTCACTGACAAAGCTCCAGCTTTGGCACCCAAAGACCTGGGTTTTATCTCATTCACTAGCTACATGACCTTGAACAAGTCGTTTCTCTTCCCCGTGTCTGTTTCCTCACAAGTGCAGGGAGATACATCAAAATGGACATGTACAGCCTTCTTCTTCTCACCATGTTGTCCTTGTTTTTCGTCACTCAGTCGTGTCTGACTCTTTGTGACCCCATGGACTGCAGCACACCAGGCTCCTCTGTCCTCCCCAAGTTTGCTCAAATTCATGTCCACTGAGTCAGTGATGCTATCTAACCATCTCATCCTCTGCTGCCCCCTTCTCCTTTTGCCTTCAATCTTTCCCAGCATCAGGGTCTTTTCCAATGAGTCAGCTCTTCGCATCTAGTGGCCAAAGTATTGGAGCTTCAGCTTCAGCATCAGTCTTTACAATGAATATTCAGGACTGATTTCCTTTAGGATTGACTGGTTTGATCTCCTTGAAGTCCTAGGGACTCTTAAGAGTCTTCTCCAGCAGCACAGTTCAAAAGAATCAAATCTTCAGCCTTCTTTATGCTCCAACTCTCACATCCAATCATGACTAGTGGAGTTCTCACAATAGACCCTCTGAATGCAAAGCACACAGTAGGTCTTCATCACAGGCCAAAGATCACCATAGTCATCATCTCCCCTGGCCTTCCCTGCATGGAGATGCCCCCAGCAGCCACCCGGGCCTCTGTCTCTTTCTTCGGAGAGCGGCTAGGAGGACATGCCAATAAGTAGCTAGTTAACTAAATAAATGAATGAGGCAGGTCTATGCTGATATAAATCTCTGGAAGAGAACATTTAGACACTCCATATTTGAGCTGGATGTCATTTAAATTACCAGGCTGCCTCCTCAGCCCGTAGCCCCTTATTACCATGTTTTTAAAGCTCAGAGCTTAATTGCACATCGCCACAGCCTTTACCCACGGCGCTTGTGGAAATTAGAGGTGCTTGCCTGCCCACTCATTTGTAGCCCATCACTCCCTGGCCAGCACATGGCCCGGGGATTGGGCATTGGAGGAATGGGTGTGTGGGAAGCAGGATCCAGTGTAATACAGGGGCGGAGGGGAGTGGTCCCGGGAAGAAGTTAATCCATCACTTGCCTGCCTCCATCTTTGCCCCCTGATGGGCCATTCTCCATGCAGCAGCCAGGATAATCCGTCAGCATAAATCCCATGATGTCACCCACCCCAGCTCTGACTCCCAGATCTTTGACTCTCTCAGATTAAAGGCCAAACTCCTCACACAGGCCCACGTGTTCTGTGGGATCCTAACTCCCACCACTTCTCCACTCCCATCACCCCTCCACCCCGCTTTGCTTACTGTGTCCCAGGGATACCAGCCTCCTCACTGTATCTCCCACAAGCCACTCTGCCTCAGGACATTTGCACCTGCTATTCCTGCTACCTGGTATGCTCTTCCTGATATTTGCATGGTGGGCCCCTCCACCTGCTTCAAGTCTCTGCTCTCAAGAGACTTATTATCTAAACTATGTCCCCTCTCCTACACTGCCTGCACTTTCTGCTTTGTTTTTCTTCATAAATTTCATCACTGCATATATAAGTATTTTGCAACTATTTGTATATCTTTTTTTGGACTCTCCTCCACTGGAATGTCACACCATGAAGGCAAAGGCTTTGGAGAAAAAGCAGGGAACAAAGACAGGCCCTTCATGGTGCCTCCACAGTAAAAACTCAACCAGTGGCCATTAAGAGAATATGTGAATTGTTATTACTGGATCACAATTCTAGGCCACTTTTACTATTTTGAGCATATAAGTTCCCACATCATCTTTAGCAGAAGTGATGGGAAGAAGCAGGTAGCTTTGCACCATTTGATAAATGGGAGAATTAAAAAATACTTTTTTTGGCTGTGCTGGGTCTTCGTTGCTGTGTGGCCTTCCTCTAGTGGCAGCGAGCAGGGGCTGCTCTCTAGTTGCGGTGCATGGGCTTTTCATTGCAGTGACTTCTCGTTGCAGAGCACGGGCTCTAGGGTGCAAGGGCTCAGTAGTTGTGGTGCACGGGTTTAGTTGCCCTGCAGCATGCAGCATATTCCCAGACCAGGGACCGAACCCGTGTCCCCTGCATTGGTAGGCAGATTCTTAACCACTGGACCACAAGGGAAGTCCCTGATGGGGGAAGTGAAGCTCAGGGATGTGACACGAGTTCCCAGAGATCACATAGTAAGTTGGGGGGCACGCTGTCTCCCTCACTCTCTGACCAAAATGTACCTCGTGCCTCCCACCGCAGGGCCTTTGCACAGACTGCTCTTCCTGCCTGAGCAGCCCTTTATCCCACCCCTTTGTGAAATCCTTCTCTTCCTTCAAGATCTCTGTTCTGCATCACCTGTCCCAAGACTAGAGCAGACCTACTTTTCAGAAGTTCTCAGCATCCCTTGTGTCTCTTCACAGTGCTGATCAGAGCCGTAAATGTAAAAACGTGAGAAAATATTTTTTGTTAACTTAGGAGCCTCTGCAGAATGCAAATGTAAACCACTCTCTTAGACTGGGTTCCTATAAAGCAAATGCTGAGACAAAAGAGGGGGAGGAAGCAGTTTTCTTTGAGACATGGTACCAAAAAGCAGAAAGGAGGGATGGTAAGACAGGGGAAGGAAGAAGACTATACAGCACGCATTCATGGGCTGCTGTGGGGAAGGGGAACTCAGTCCTGCTGAGGGCATTTGGGAGGCTGCATAGAACGTGCCTTTGAAAGGCAAGGAAGCTGGGATTTTTGTCAGTCTGCTCCCATCGGTCATGGATGAAGATTGCTCCTGGGGGCATTAACTTCCTAGCCCTTGTGACCTACCTTGTGTGAGGATGGATATCATTCCTATGACCGTAGGAAGCCCCCAGGGAAGAGAGAGGCAGGAGTTGGAGGTAGGTCCCCATCAGTTTGAGACTTCTCCTCTGAATCTGGGGTGGGGCCAAGTGACATGTGTGGCAGCTGACAGTATCTGCTACAGCTTCTTTTTTATTTTTAATTTACTTGATTTTATTTATTTTTGGCCACACCAAGCAGCAGGCAAGATACAGGATCTTAGTTCCCCAACCAGGTATTAAACTTGCACCCCTTGCATCGAAAGGCATAGTCTTCACCCCTGGACCTCCAGGGGAGTCTCTGCAACAGCTGCTCGCTATAGTTACTGTTCACATATTTATAAAACAATCACTCAACAAATATTATATTTCCTAACCCTGACTATGCATTCAGCTCTGAGCCTTGAGGATCACACAGAAGCCCAAGACCTTGGCCCTGCCGCCCTGGAGCAGAAACGTGAGCTAAGGAACCCAGACTCAAACACTCAGAACAGCTCAAAGAGGTGCGGATATTTCCCAAAGGCTCAGAGAGATGAAGTAATTTATCCAAGGCCACACAGCTAGTAAGTGGTAGTGCTGCAACTTGAACCCAGGGCCACATTCTTATCATCCATCTGTAAATCCCTAACAATGCACCATTAATAGCAGCTGTTAATGTTATTCTTGCCAGTGACCCTCCCATCGTATGAGTAAAGTTCTGCATCTCCACTATCGTCCCATTTTACAGGTGAGGAAACTGAGGACCAGCAAGTGCATGATCACAGGACAACTGGGAGCTTAGAGACGCAAGTCAGTTACCCTCCTATCAGTCAGCTCCATCGCTTTCCGCTTTCTTAGCCCTCTGGAAACTAGCAAGAAGAAGAACCGGAAATAATGATCTCTGCCATTTAGTGAGCAACTACTATTTGCCAGGGCCTTTTGCATAAACTAGCTCTAGCCCTCGAATTATCCTCCTTCTGAAGTGTTAGTGCACCCATTTCACAGCCAAGAAGACTGACAGAGGCAGGTTTAATTTTCTTCTCCAAGCAAGGGACAGAGTCAGGACTCAAACCCTGGTCCATCTGACCCCAGAATTAAATCCACCTTCCTGCTTAACATAAGAATCTCTGTTAGGAAGTCTGAGCTTGATTGCTTCCAGTGGATGGGGGTGCTCCCTACCTTACAACGCATGCTGGGCACCTCTAGCTGCCTTCTCCCTGGTTGCCTATGAGGATTCCAAGCTTCAAGCCTCAGTTTCATTCAACTAAGGATCCTCAGAGCCCAGCACCAGGCCTGATCTTCATGGACTGGATCATTGTGAGCTGCAGTCTCTTCCCTTGCAAATTCTACATCTTAGTTTTTCATCTGTCCTGTGAGACACGAAAATGTCAACTTAATCTCTCTGGAGAGAGGTAGAGAGACAAGGAAATAAGCTGAAATCACACAAAATATCATAAGTAAAGTCCAGACCAGCGTCCCCAGCACATGATACACAGGCACAAAAAAGGGAAGCAGATATTATCACCATTATTATTTGTAGTATTATTAGATTATTCATAGCAGCAGCAATACTGGAGCATTTAAGAACATTTAACATTGTTGATGATGAACATTGTTTAACAGTGTTAACAATGAATTTAACATGAACATGTTTAACATTCTTTTCTGTTGTCATTAATAAATTTTTATTACAGAAACTCAAGGCTTTATAACATAAAATGTATATGAGAAAAGCATAATATTTATCATCTAAGTCAAGAATTAGAAATTTGTAATTCTGAGTTAAGCTTTCCCAAGAGGTAGTCTGAAGTGTACAATGTTTAACATTCTTAACATAGAAGAACTCCAGGCGGGAGGGGCCCTAAGCACAGTCACCAGTGGAAGAGCCTCCGACAGAGTATCCAATACACGGAAATTCGCATCCCCCATTAAAGACAGTTTTCTGCAAACAAACAAACAAAAAAATCATTTGGAAGGAATTTTGTAATTTTGCTCTGGATATTGCTATCAATTTTGATTCTGAAAGTTCCTCTTCACATAACAGAAGTAGTTTTTTTCCCCCCTCAGGGGTCAAACACTCTTGTTTAGGAATTGGATGGGGAAACTGAGGCACGGGAGACGAAGCTTCTTGCCCAGTGAGACACACTTAGCAACACTGGCTGTGTTCAAACCCCACTGGGTCTGACTCCAGACCTCGCCTTTCCCCTCTCAGGGTGAATCAGAAGCAGCTCGTGGGAAGGGGTGAGTCGCCTCAGGAAGTGGAGGGCATTGTACTGGGGATGAAGGGTCGGCAGAGGGGGGGCGGCCTGGGGAGGAGTGGGAGCCCCCCTCACCCCCCACCTGCTTAATTGCTCCCACTAAGGGTTCAGGGCCAAAGCTTCGAAGAGGTCTTATCTTGGCCATCACCATTTTTCTTTCTGGGCAATGAAGTTAAAAACCCCAGCACTCCGATGGGGTTTTGTAAATGTAGCTTCCATATCACTATTTAACATGCACTGCTAAAAACTCGATAAATAGCGACCGTCATTTGAAGATTAGCTCTTCACATGACGAAATGATTTATTTAGAAGATTTCTCTCCCTCCCTCCCTCCCTCCCTCTCTCTCTCCTTCCTTGGCTAAGAACATATTAATCAGAAATTAAGGCCGGGGGAGGAATGGAGGTGAGCCTGGTGGGGGATGGTGAGAGAAGGGGTGCGGGAGGCAGAGAAGACAAGTGTGAGGAGATGCTTGGGGCAGCTGGCGGAGGGAGGGAGGCTGGGGGGGACCAGGATGCTGGGGGCGCTGAACGCGGGGGAGGTGAGGGGGAAATAGAGAGCTCCGGGAGGGTCTGGAGAGAAGAGAATGCAGGCAAGGGCTGCCAGCGAGGGTGGGGAAGGACACAGAGAGGAATGGGCTAGGGCAGGCTGGTAGAGACACAGGGAAAGAATCAGCAGAGAGGAGAGAGAGAGACAGGAGAGACTCAAAGGGGAGAGAGAGAAAGAGAGAGAAGGTGGAGGGAAGGGAGCTACAGAGAGCTGAGAAGAAAAAAAAAAAACACAGAAAAATATAGATACAGAGGGTCATGAAGATGAGAAAACAGGGGAGAGAAAGATACAGGAACCTCCTTGCTGGAGGGAGATGGATCCCCAGGGAGCCGGCCACTTGGATGCTGGTCCCCTACCCCACTGGCCAGGCCAGCCACCCTCCTTTCTCCCACCCCCATACCGCGCCTCCCTGCCACAGCCAAGACAGGTGGAGGGAGCAGAGAACACAGAAGTCTTTAGAATCTTCTCCATGCCTCCCGGGCCAGGCAGAGGGGCCAGCCTGCTTGCAGCCAGGCTGCCTCACTGGGGAGAGAGAAAAGAGCTTAGCCTCTTTTTTGGTGCCTCCTTTTTTCTTATTTCATGCATATACATATATTTATAGCAATTTCTATCAAACGTAAATATATATGTATAAATCTCTGGCTTTCTCTCTCTTGCAAGCCCACGAGATAACCAGGCCTGGAGCAGAGGCTACAACGATAAGAAGATTAGAGAGGATTGGTTCATTTGTTGTAAGATACTCCAGGAGGGATATTTCGCTCTCAGAAGACCAACCGGAAGGTTATCTAAATAGGCTAGGTCTGAACTCACCAGAGCTGCACCCCACTGGGACATTAATGGTACAAAGAGCGAAAGACAGGAGGGGCGAAGATGAGTTATAATGATTATTTGATTATCTTGGGCTTTAACAAACCCAGCCAGTTCGTCTGGGTGTGAAAAATTAGCTGTTCTCACAGCGGCAAATTTCACAGCATTCAGCGTTATATATCTTTTTCTCCAGAGAGGAGGCAGGCGCTGCACTCCAGTTCTGGGGTGACAAGGACACCCCCAATTCCTCTTGAATGGGGCCCAGTGGGCCTGTCCTCTGCACAAGGAAGTCACCTAAAGATTCAAGGACAGTTCAAAGAATGTTCTGGTGCAACAGTTTAAAAAAAAAAAAATATATATATATATATATACACACACACACACACACACATATATATATATACATGGTTGGCACAGTAGTAAAGAATCCACCTGCCAATGCAGGAGATGCAAGAGTGCAGGTTCGATCCCTGGGTCGGGAAGATCCCCTGGAGGAAGAAATGGCAACCGACTCCAGTATTCTTGCCTGGAGAATCGCATGGACAGAGGAGCCTGGCGGGCTACAGTCCATGGGCTGCAAAAAGTCGGACATGACTGACACAACCGAGCCCAGCACAGGTTTCAGGCAATAGCATCAAAGAGGAGGGATTGTAATTAGAATCTGATATATTAAGAGGACAAGGGCTCACAGAATTACTTTCCGCTTCCATTCTGAGCACATTATCAGGTGGCTTTGTTCCTTTAGTCACAGCTGCCCTGAAAGGTAGGGTCAGGGCTGTCCCCACGCTGACGTTTATTGAGCACTTACTGGGTCCCGCCTCTGTGCTGACTCAGCACTCACTCTTTCATATCACCCCCATAGTCAAGGCTGGCAGGATCGTGACCCCCAAGGAACACATATGGAAACTGAGGCTTGGACAGGTGAAGCGATTCACCCAAGGTCACCCTGCTCATGGGATTCACGTCCCTAAGTCACAATGGGCAGAGGTATTATTCCACCGCCTGCAAACCCAGAGACACGCAGGCTGAGCAGAGCATGGGGGACACATGGAGACAGGAGATATAATCTCCACCATCTGGATTCTCACCTTCCTTCTCCAGGGCAGTGCTGCTTCAGGTATGGACAAGTCCAAGAGGAAGCAGAGGGATCTGGGAGGGCTTCCTGGAGGAAGGGACATCCCCCCAGGCCTTGATAAAGGAGGAGGGGTGCGCCGCCGGGCAGGACCTTCTGGACAGAGAAAACGGCAGGAGCACATGCAAGTGGGGCTTGACTCGTTCTGGCAGTTTAGGGGTGCCGCGTCCAGTTCCCCAGCTGTTCCACTGAGCTGCTGATAGCTGCCCCCGCTCTATCACAGGCAGCTGCCAACTTGCACTGAGCTATCAGACAGGAAGTGGCTTGAAAGGTGAAAGTGACCAGCAGACATGCCTGTCGCTGTTGTCACCACTGCCACCCCATCCTTGCCCTCACTCCACCCCTCCCCTAAGCTGGCTTCTCTCTCCATAAAACCCCAAGTCTATTTCCCTGCCTTGCCGCAGGCCCGCCCTGAATTTTAAGATGAGGCTTCAATTCGAATCCTCTCTGAGTGAAGAAAGAGTGAGCCGGGAGGGACCTGGACCACGCTGGGTTTGTGAGAATGGACCTTGGCCTGGGGCAGTCCTGGGTGTGAGTGCTGTGTGGCCTTGGGCAGTCACCCCACCTCTCTGAGCCACAGTTGCCCCATCTGCCAAATGGATTGACTGCTCCTTTCTAGGTGAGGTCTTCCATCAGCTACTTTGGGTCAAGGTATACAATATGTGCTTCATAAATGCTCATTAGGAAGCCCCTGGGGTAGACACAGCTAATTGCCTACCCAACATCACAATATCATTTCCCCGCCTTCCTTGCTGAAGAGTCTGGATTTTATTCCAGGCAGCTTTGGGCCGGTGGAAAGAATGTATCTTCTGGCTTTCCTTGCAGCTAAGCTGGCCGATAAGATGTCCAGAGAAGTTGGGGAGTAGAGATCTCGAGGGCTCTTTAAAAGGGGCTCTCCCAGGAACTTCCCTGGTGGCCCAGTGGTTCAGAATCTGCCTTGTAATGCAAGGGACACAGGTTCGATCTCTGGTCTGGGCAGATTCCACATGCCGCAGAGCAGCTAAGCCCATGTGCCACAACTACTGAAACCCGTGCCCTGCAATGGGAAGATTCCCAGTGATACAATGAATGTTCTGAATGATGCAACCGAGACCCGATGCAGCCAAGTAAATCAATATTCAAAAAAAGAAGCAGCAGCTACCCTAGCTGGACAATGGGTATCCCCTTTACATCCTCAACCTGCTCTATCCTTCCAGCTTCTTTGAGCCTAGAATAAGGATGAAAGTTAAAGTGTTAGCAGCTCAGTCATATCTGACTCTTTGCAACCCCATGGACCATAGCCTGCCAGGCTCCTCTGTCCATGGACTTCTCCAGACAAGAATACTGGAGTGAGTAACCACTCAATTCTCTTCTCCAGGGGATATTTCCAACCCGGGGATGGAACCTGGGTCTCCTGCACTGCAGGCAGGTTCATTACCGTCTGAGCCAATGGGGAAGAATAAAGATAAGGGGTGCTGGAAACTGGACCTGGGGTGGCACCTCATGGTCTGAACTCCCACCATTTCCCGAGGCCCAAGGTACGTGACCGGAGCACTGCTACTGCTGATGTTGCTGAGTGAGGGCAGGAAGGAAATTAACCAGCTCAGCCTGCTCTCTGAGGGCATTTTCCAGGGACAAGTGCTGGTGGCATCTTACCCTTATTATGATTATCACTGTCATTATCATCGCTATTGTTGGACAAAGCCAGCCCTCCTCTCTCTTTCTCTAGCCTGAGCCCTGCCACCCTTCTCTCCCTGAGACACCTTGGCCTCTGTCTCTCCATTCTCTCCCCCAACTCCCTCCTTTTTCCTTGTATGTTTTCTGCTCCCCACCGCTGTCTCCACTCCCCTTTCTCCTTCCTCTTTATTTTATCTCAACTTGCCACAAATCTGTTCCCCTACAAAGCAGCTGCCATCTTTGTTCTGGGCCATTATCTGTGGCAGCATGGCCCGAGCAGGGCCGCCGGGCGGACAATCACCGGGTAATAGAGTGTCTGCGAGCTATTGTGGAGTGTGTCCCGGCCGATCCATCACCCGCCGCCTGACACCGCGCGAGGGAGGCAGCCCGAGAGCCCGCCGGGGCCACTCTCGGAATCTCCACCCTGCCCCTCCAGGAGCAGGACCGGGGACCACTGCCCTGGGCTTTCTCTCCACCTGAAGGCCATGGGCTAGCCCTGGCTCTTGAGGCTGTAGCACAGTTAATTCAGGCTCCAGCTCTATCAGAGGAAGGTGGCTTATTCCTCTCCAATTAACAAATGTGGAACTGAGGCTCAGAGAGGGGAGGTCATTTGCCCAAGGTCACACAGCGAGTTGAGTCCCAGCTGAGACTTGAACCCAAGTCTGTCTGCCCCGAAGCCAGTAGTCTTTTTTTTTTAAATAGTGTGTTTGTTTTTTTTTTAAGATGTTTTTAATATGGACTCTTTCTTTAAAGTTTTTATTGAATTTGTTGCCATATGCTTCTGTTTTTAATGTTTTGGTTTTTTTGGCCATGAGGCATGTGGGATCAGGGATCCCACCTTAGTTCCCGGGTCAGGGATCGAACCTTCATCCCGTGCATTAGAAGGTGAAGTCTTAACCGCTAGACCACCAGGGAATTCCCAAGCCTATAGTCTTTTTTGTTTGTTTGTTTAAAGAAGAAAGCTTCTTCTTCTTTTTTTTTTCCGGCTGCAGGGCATGTGAGATCTTAGTTCCCAGACCAGGGATTGAACCTCTGCCCTCTGCAGTGAAAGCGTGGAGTCTTAACCACTGGACCACCAGAGAAATGCCCCAAGCGTAGTCTTATATACTCCTAAGATGCTGTTTTCCAGCACCTGCTGTTGCAGGACTGCAGTGTTGTACATGTCCAGGACACAGTGTGGGCCCAGTATCTTTAGGACCATGCCTAGACACGGAGAAAGCAGTTATTAGAAGAGACATACCCCAGGCATCTGCCTACTCCACCTTGGAGCTGGCGGTCTAACGGAAAACCATGGGGGAAGCAGAAGGAAACATTTATCATGGTAGGAGACAGTGTCGCTGTGGAAGCCTAGTTTGCCTTCCTGCTCTGCCACTTAAGCGTGTGACTTTGGCCAAATGGCTTCACCTCTCTGTGCCTCAGTTTTCTCACCTGTGACAATGGCAGTCCCTCTGTCATGGGATGGCCGGAGGATTCAGTGCACAATGAAAGGGCCTGGCACTTAGGAAATGTCATGTTAGATATTTCTTTTTGTCCTGGGCTTACCTGAGACCTCATGTTTTATTCACTTTATGCCACATGCCCAACAAAAAATCCATACAAGGTAGGTAGATGCATAAATTGAGGCTCACAAATGTGCCCAGAATCATCCAGCTAACAAAATGCCATTCTTCTTTGTGCATCTTTTAGGCATTAACTGAGTGCCTACTGCAGGCCAGGCTTTGTCAGAAGTGCTCTAAGAGCCATCAAAGGATGCCTTTGTGCAGCTCCTGGGTTTATTAGGAGCCTTTCCCTCTGTTAAGCATCTGAGCTCAGTTAATCCCCTAGCATTCCTCAGAGTGGGAGGTCATTATCCCCATTTTACAGAAGAGAACACCAAGGCACCAAGAGGTTAACTAACAGATGGAAGATCTCAGAGTCCATAACTGGGACATCCAGGACCATGCCCTGGCAACCTGACTCCAAAAATGGAGGGACAAGAATCACCTTGCCTGAGAACACTCTGGTCCTGAATTCACAGGGGAAGGTCAGCTGTGGAGGCCCCTAATTAGGGTGCAAGACTTACAGCCACCCAAATGGAAAAGCCATCCCAACAGGCACTGGCAGATCAGAAGGAGAACTCAAGTTAAATGCCACTGAGGGGATCAGGGAAGGCTTCCTGGAGGAGGAGGAGGAGGGGATGAATGGGGACCCCAAGAGCCCCAAGAGTGGAGGCCTAAAATCAGGCAGGGGCTCTGGAGCACTTTGTTTAGCTGGAAAGGACTCGCGGGAAGAAAAAATCAAGACATTCTGGCCATTAAGCTGAGCTCACCACCAGGGCTCTGCAGGACATGGCCCGGGAATCTTGAAATGTTCCCCAGGGATCAGTCGCCCTTCTAGACATTTTAATCGAGTGCCTACTGTGTGTCAGACCCCTGCTGTGTGCTCCTTGGCCTTAAATTGCTCACAGTCAAGCAGGGATAACACAGAGTGACGTGTGCTTGATGGAAAACATAGAGAACAGCAGGGTCTCCTGAGAGGGCCAGGAACCCTCTTAACTTGGGGAGCTCAGAAGGTTTCCAAGGGGAGCCATCATCTCAGTCAGCACCCAGAGAATGAGATGGGGGTCTCAGGAAGAGGAAGGGATGGTTCCAGGCAGAGGCACCAGTATGCAAGAGCTGGGAGGGGGGCCATGGATGGAGCTTGAGGGTGTCAGGTGGGGAGCAGGAGTAGGGTCTCAGCAGTGGTTGGGATTTGCAAATCAGCTGAACAAACAGGCCTGTGCCCATGAGAGGGAAGTTCCAGCTCTTCATGAATAAGTCAGCACAGAAATGCTCAAATGGGTTACTTTGGGGGTTGGGGGTGGTCAGTCCACATCAAACTTACGATATCCACACACCATCTCTATCAATCTTTTTCCATAATCCTTATTAGAGAGGTCCTATTATCATCCCCATTTTATAGATGAGGAAACTGAGGCTTGGAGAGTAAAGTCACTTAGCAAGCATCTGAATTCAGAGCCCAAACTTTCAGCTGCTGCAAAAAGCAGAGGCCCTCCTTGCCCAGAGGATGGCTGGGGCAGAGCCTTCTCTATCCAGCCATTGTGGAAGCTCCTCCCACCTTCCCAGTGGCCTCACCCTGTCCTTTCCTAGTCACAGCCATCAGTGAGGCTCCCTGCCTCCTTCTGCCAGCCGGCTCATATTCATCCTTCAGGACCCAACTCAGATGTGCCCACCCCTGGGAAGCTCTCTTGGCCAAACTGCTCCCCTCAGAGTCATTTCTCCCTGTGAAGGGCACTGTGTGCTTGGAGCCATTTCCTGGGTTTCTTGATTAATAGCTTGATGTCTCTCCATAGCAGAGTCATCACTTTGCCGACAAAGGTCCATATAGTCAAAGCTATGGTTTTTCCAGTAGTCATGTACAGATGTGAGTTGGTCCATAAAGAAGGTGGAGCACCAAAGAATTGATGCTTTCAAATTGTGGTGCTGGAGAAAACTCTTGAGAATCCCTTGGACTGCAAGGAGATCAAACCAGTCAATCCTAAAGGAAATCAACCCTGAATAATCACTGGAAGGACTGATACTGAAGCTGAAGTTCCAATACTTTGGCCATGTGATGCAAAGGGCTGGATCACCGGAAAAGACCCTGATGCTGGCAAAGATTGAAGGCGGGAGGAGAAGGGGACGACAGAGGATGAGATGGTTAGTTAGCATCACTGACCCAATGGGCATGAATCTGAGCAAACTTGGGGAGATAGTGGAGGACAGGAGAGGCTGGCATGCTACAGTCCATGGGGTCGCGAAGAGTAGGACACGACTTAGTGACTGAACAACAACAATTATTTACCATTTATTAAACACTAGTACATCCCAAGAACTGTAACACAGCATATGTAGTAACAGTCATAGAAGTTTTAGACTAGTAATTATAACACTAACAGCCCCGTTACTACCTGGGGAGGCCTCCAGCTCCAAGGAGACAGGAGGGGTCCATGGAGGTGCAGGGAACTCAGGAGACAGCAGGGGGGGCTGGCTGACCAGAGAAGCCCTCCAGGACACGCGCCCATCAGGACGATGTCAGGGTGGGGAAAGGCCAGGGGGGCAGCAAGGAAGGTGGGAGATCCTGTGGGGGTCAGAAGATAGGGGCCCAGAGGCACTGTCAAATGGCATGACCCAAATCAGAGGTTTAATTGACTGGGGAGGGATTGAGGAGAGCACTAGACTGTATGTGTCTGGGTGTGTGTGTGTGTGTGTGTGGAGAGAGAATGGAGATAGGGTATGTGTGTATGTGAACAGAGGATGCAGATGTGAAGAGTGTGTGTGTGTGTGTGTGTAAGAGGGCAGGACAGACTGGATTACCCTTGAGTATAAGCGAAGGATCCAAGAAGACCCCAAGTCTCCTCCTGCCTGCCCAATTCCAAGAAACATACATGCATAAACCCAATAGCCTGCAATGCTGCTTAAAAGCAAGTGCTATATATATATATGTGTACATTTTTTTTTCCTTTAAAATCAAGAGCTGTCAGGAGTGTCAGGGAAGCGCCCCGCGCCAGGCCCCGACGCGGTAATTAACAAAGGAGCCTCGGTTTCCCCGTGCCTGTATTTACTGATCTATGCATGCGCACACAAGGTGAGATAGGATGAATGGCTAATTTCCCAGCGGCTTTTGCTCCTGCTTGCTGCAAAGTTGTGAACAAAATGACTGGCCATGCATTGAACTGGCTTACACAGCTCTCCATATGGAAATTAAGATAATCCCGGGCCCAGCTTTGTGTCTCGGCGACGGCAGGGGACCAAGGAGGGAAGGGGAGGGGCTGGGGAGGCTCCGAAGAGACGGGGTGAGGCTCCCGGGCCTTTCAGAAGAACAGTTTACTGCGCGGGCTGGGAATTTAGCTAGATTTTGTTGGTCAAACACTCGGGAGAATGTATTCTTTCACCTCCCCCCCACCCCCGCCCCACCCCCACCCCCCGCTCCCTGCCACCGTCTTTCTTCGGCTCAGACCTCACCAGGGATGGAACGCTGGGTCCAGGGTAGGAAGGTTTTAGGCAACCGCACAAAAGAGGAGGGATTATGGGTAAGGTCAGAGGGCGCCGGGGATTAGAGATATGATGTATTAAGAGGGCAAGGCTGCCAGGAATACTTTCCGTTTCTATGAAGCCTGTGTTAATTGATGGGAAAAATCTCTCCCTCCATGAATCCCCTCCCACAACCTCCTCTCCACCCTCCAAATTCAGCTTCTCTTTCTTGTGTCCTTGCCTAACTCTCTCTTGTTCCCTTCTATCTTTCCCCCTTCTCCCCCGGCGCCACCACCCCAATCTCTTCCTAGCCACAGCTTTTCTGGTGTGTTAGGGTTATAGGTGGGCTTCCGGGGTGGCACAGTGGTAAAGAATCCACTTTCCAATGTCGGAGCTGGGAGAGATGCAGGTTCCATCCCTGGGTCCGGAGGATCCCCTGGAGGAGGAAATGGCGACCCACTCCAATATTCTTACCTGGACAGTTCCATGGACAGAGGAGCCTAGTGTCTCCAGTCCATGGGATCACAAAGAGTTGGATACAACGGAGCACGCACACAGGGTTACAGGTAAAGGTAGAATGTTCTAGGCGAGGTGGTCCTATATAAGGGGTGAAGTTTGGGCACCATGTCCCCTGCAGCATACACACACAGATATTCAGACATACACACACACACTATACATGTGTGATTAGGAGAGTTTCTTCATCTTGCTGGACCTCAATTTTCTTTCCTAGTTTTTGGCTTCGCTGTGCAGCATGTGGGATCTTAGTTCCCTGACCAAGAATCAAACCCGTGTCTTTGCAATGGAAGCACAGAGTCTTAACCACTTGACCACCAGGGAATTCCTTGAACCTCAATTTTCTACTGTATAAAATGGGAATTAAAATAGCAATGGTTATTTCTTTCTTCTTCTTTTTTTCTAATTACTTGCTTTGGACCAAGCATTGTGTTGGGTTCTAGACGTTGGACATAGTGGGGAGCAAGCCCCATCCCTTCTTGGAGCTCACAGACTAGTGGAGGAATCAAGCCACAGGCAGGGAAATCAATAAAGAAAACAGAGTGTGAGTTTGAGATAAGGGACATCAACAGGGTCCGGGTGACCGAGGCTAACAAGAAGTAAAGATCGCAGAGGGAAGTCTGCAGTAATTGAGGAATCAGGGAGGGCCTCCCTGAGGAGGTGTACCGAAAGGTTGAGAAGGAACCAGGCTTGTGAAGAGCAGGGAATGAGCTAGGTTCTCCAAAACCCAGCAAATGCTAAGACCCCAAGGAGGGAAGGAGCTGCTGTGTATGAGTAGTAAGGAGACCGGTATGAAGGGGCAGAGGTTCAAAGAGAGGCTACAGGAAGTCAGGGTGGAGATCTGGTGGGAACTGGGAGAGATTTATTAACCCGGAAGTCAGAAGTATGTACGTCCGCGTGCACGCAGTCGTGTCTGACTCTTTGCAACCCCATGGGCTGTAGTCTGCCAGTCTCCTCTGTCCACGGGACTGTCCTGGCAAGAAGACTGAAATGGGTAGCCGCTGGAGGGTCTCATGCAGAGAACCAACGTAAACCAGATGGGAGGGCTTGCGTTTTTACAAGATCACTTGGTTGTAGCGAGTGAGAACACTTCATGAAAAGGCCATAGAGGAGGCCAGAAGAAACCGTGAGTTTGGCGTGGCATCCCGAATACAGACTCTGGAGCCAGATAACCTGGGTTTGAAGACCCGCCTTCTCTATTTGTCACTTGGAAGACAGTCAACGGACAAGTGACAAGACTGTCAGAGAGAATGCTGTGAATCCAATTCAGAGTTGTCCAAAGATGAGAGGTGTTGCCTTGGTAGGGAGTGACCTCCCTGTCACTAGGGGCATGCAAGCAGAAAGTTGATGATGAACATCTGATAGGCATGAAGTGTTATGGTGAGAACATTTAAGTCGTATGCTCATAGCAACTTTACAGTATGCAATACAGAATTATTAACTCTAGTCATAATGCTATTGAAGCTTCTTTTTTTAATATGGACCATTTTTAAAATCTTTATTGAATTTGTTGCAATATTGCTTCTGTTTTATGTGTTGGTTGTTTTGGTCACAAGGCACGTAGGATCTTAGCTCCCCGACCAGGAATCAAACCTGCACCCTCCACATTGGAAGGTGAAGGCCTAACCACTGGACCACCAGGGAAGTCTCTACTTTTAAAAATTTAATTTAAAATGAAACCATGCCACGATTATACATGGAAAATCAGTTTCTCTTGCCATAAATTGATGGTAACCATACAAATAAGTACAAGTAACAACAAAAACAAAATTATGCTATTAATTTAAGCCAATATTTTTACCTGTTGAAGGCTCCAGGATCTTTCTGCTCTCCCTTCATTAAAAACAGAGGTGAACAGTTTTTAGAAAATTGCTAAAGACCCATTGGCACCAATGGAGACTGTCTCCTTGCTGGAATCCCAAAACTGGAGGAAGACAAGAGAAAAAAGGCAATGATTTCTCACCATGTGATTCAAGATTATTTAAAGTTCTGTGAGCTACTTACCCTGGAGGAGGAAATGGCAACCCATTCCAGTATTCTTGCCTGGAAAATCCCACGGACGGAGGAGCCTGATGGGCTACAGTTCTTGGGGTCGCAAAGAGCTGGACACAACTGAGCAACTAACACTTTCTGTTTTTAGGAAGCACGCTGTCCTAAATAAAGCTGCATAAGCTAATAAGACAGCCAATAGCCTCGTGTGGCTATTTACATTTCAATTAATTTAAATTTAATACCGTGAAAAATTCAGCTGTTAAGCCTCACTAGCCATATTCCGAGTGCTCCATCGCCACACATGACTAATGGCTACCACATTGGGCAGTGTGGAACATTTCCATCATTGCAAAAAGTTCTGTAGAACAACACTCTTCTAAGGCATTTCCTTTTGATTCAGGGTTTGGGGGAGCTTACTGACATAAGCGTGTTTCAAAACTCCCTTCTCTAAGTGCTGATGAAAGGGGTCAGGTCAGGTGTCTCTGGAGACTGCGGGGAAACAGATGGGGCCGAGGCTGCAGTGAGGCAGATGGGGTGTCAGCTCTGCCCCTTCTGGAGCTCACCAGAAGCCCCTCCCGCCTTTGCATCCTTAGAGAGAAGACCCCCTTGCTGCTGTCTCCCCGAGAATGGGGCCCTCTCTACATCTCTTCAAGGCCTCTTTCTCCTCCCCACCATGCAGCATCCAGAATGCCAACCCAAATGCCTATTAATGTCTATCTCAGAGACAGGCCAAGACAGAGCTGGGGTCGGCAGGGTCGGGGGGAGGGAAGAGAAAGATGGCTTAGAAACTAAGATTTTGCCCAAAGTGGTCACTGAGTCTAACTTGACCATCCAAATCAGAGGTTTTCCAGCTGTCCAGTTTCACATAATCAGCCATACTACTCAATTTTCAAAATTCTTTTTTTGCCCCTCCTTTGGAGAGACGCATGGCCAATATTTGGAGCATATTGTTGTTGTTCAGTCACTAAGTCGTGTCTGATTCTTTGCGATCTCATGGATGGTAACCCATCGGGCTCCTCTGTCCATGAGATTCCCCAGGCAACATTCCTGGAGTGGCTTGCTATTTCCTTCTCCAGGAAATCTTTCCTCATTGGAAACATAACTAGCCACCTATTACCTCGATTCAAACCCTAACTCTGCCATTTGTTAGCTGGACAACCTCGAGCAAGTTGCTTAACCTCTCTGAGCCTCAGGTGTTCTGCCTGTAAAATGGGGATTCATCGTAATATAGTGCTCACAGGATTAGGTGAAACAACATGTGTAAAGTCCCTGGGGCGTGGTTAATGGTAAAAGAAAATATCAGTGCTTATTTTGAGCATTGAAAAGATTAAGAAAGATATTTGTGGATATCCTGCAGAGAATATAAACAAGTACAAAAACAATGAGGATGGTGATGGGAATGTTGCTACTAATAACTGAGAATTTTAATATTCTGGAGGAAGTTACTCTTGGGTACCCCATTTCCCAGACCCCCAAAATCTCTGATCCCCAACATTCTAAGAACCATACAGTAGACATCATTAATATCCATCCATGTCCAAGTCTCTAGTTCCAGGTTCAGAAAAGGTTACAAGTTCTCTTTCCCTTGAAAGTAGGTGTGATCATGTGACTGGGTTTGGCCAATTACATATGAGCAAAAGCTCATTACATTGCTCATTAAAAAAAAAACAACTACGTTGCTTCCTGCCAAAGCATTGACTTGCGGGTGCTTAGACTCCACCGTCCTCTTCCTCTAGTGCATGGATCATGGAAATGTATGCTGAGATGTCAATGGCATAAAATGGTGACTGTGCCTCTAGCTGCATCCAGGAGCGACTCCAGTGAGCAGAGATGTACCAGCTGACCTACACTGGGCAAGTGGAAATGAACTTGCATTGTTTGATTTTTTATTTTCTTTAGTTTTTAAAAAATTTATTTATTTTATTTTATTTTTGGTTGTGCTGACTCTTCGTGGCTGCATGCGGGCTTTCTCTAGTTGTGGAGACTGAGGGTTGCTCTCTAGTTGCTGTGTGAGGTCTCCTCATTGTGGTAGCTCCTCTTGTTTCGGAGCATGGGCTCAAGGCACAAGGGCTTCCGTGTTTGCAGCACGCAGCTCAGTAGTTGTGGCTTGATGGCTCTAGAGCTCAGGCTCAGTACTTGTGGTGCATGGGCGTAGTTGCTCTGTGGCTCGTGGGATTTTCCCAGACCAGGGATCAAACCCATGTCCTCTGCATTGGCAGGAGGACTCTCAGCCACTCTACCACCAGGGAAGTCCGAACCTTTATTCTTTTAAACCATGAGATCATCAGACTATGTTATAACAGTAAGACCTAGCCCATCCTGACTCATACAATGCAGTTAGCCATTTCCCAAAGGCGGCATATTACAAGCAGAATTTAGGTTTGCTCTTACATTGAGTGGGACTTCCCAGTGGCTCAGCAGATGAAGAACCCATCAGCAAAGCAGGAGACCCAGGACATTTGGGTTCAATCCCTGGGTCAGGAAGATCCCCTGCAGAAGGGAATGGCAACCCACTCCAGGATTCTTGCCTGGGAAATCCCGTGGACAGAGAAGCCCCAAGGGCTACAGCCCATGGCGTCGATAAGAGTTGGACACGACTGAGCGACTGAGCACATACACTGCATTGAGTTGCACCTCATACCATTGCTGAAGGAATGATCAGCTCTGGACTCACCAAGGCCGTGGAACTTCCCATGACCCCAGAACCTCAGCCTCTACCCAGCCAGTGATCCCACACATTGTTCAGATGTGGGATCCAGTTGGGACACAAAGACTCGGATCTCACCAGCAAAGAGTTACAGACAGAATTCCAGCCCTTCACCAAACTTCCTCCTCCCTGCCTGCACGAAATGCCTGCCAAACATTATGTGATCTGGCTCAAGTCCAGAGACATATTAGTCATGACACTTTTAAAAACCCGCATCAACAAACAAGACACCACAGAGAATTCACTCCCCTCTTTCCAAACAAGAAGAGCCATATTGCTCTTCCAAAGAGCCACATTGCTAATTACACAAACACTCTCCTAGTAACCAACAGCAGTGAGCTCTTTGCAATACTGTCTGCATGCTTTGGTTTGAAGAAAACTAAGAAAATAATTACAAGATTCTAAATTATCTGCTAAATGAAATTGTTCTTCAGTAGACTGTTGATTTTTTTTTTTTTTTCTTGGCAGCTTCAAGGGTTGTTTGGGGGCTAAAACTCATTCCATACTAATTGTGTAATTTGTATGACATTTGTCATTCTCTTATTTGAAACAATAAAGCAACAATAATCTCAAAACTAATAAGAAAATCCCTTGGTCTTCAGATTTCCTGGGATGCTGTTGAGCCTGTAAGGAAATTCCATATTGGTTTCTGGCACCCTAGAATAGAGCATTTGAGAGGCTGGGGTGGGAACCTGGCCTTTGAATTATAATGGAGCACTAGGAAGCCTCCAGAAAAGTAAGCCTTGACTCTTGCCCTTGACCTGATTGCTGAAAGGATTATCAACTCTGGACCTCCTCAAGGCCAGCCTTGCCCTCGACTCATCTGATCTCAGTGTGTTGTTTTAGAAATAATTTTTGTTGGCTTTCCTGTTAAAACAAACATATAATGAGATTCATAAAAAAAATCATTCCCCATCCCTTCACGCAGTTCTTACCATTGTTACCAGTTCAGTAAAAATCTGTTTAAATTTTTGAATGAATAGTAAAACATTCAAGTATGTTAAGGAGCACAGATATTACGGTTGTAATACAGTCCCCCCGGGTCATTGTTGACTGAGCCACACGCCATTGTGATACCTGCAACTTACCACCTTTCCCTTTTCTGAAAAAAATATTTGTTTATTTATTTTTGCCTTTTCACACTGTTCATGGGGTTCTCAAGACAAGCATACTGAAGCGGTTTGCCATTCCCTTCTCCAGTGGACCACGTTTTGTCAGAACTCTCCACCATGACCCATCTGTCTCGGGTGGCCTTGCTCTGCATGCCTCATAGCCTCATGGAGTTACACAAGGCTGTGATCCATGTGATCAAATTGTGGAGTTGGAGAACACTCTTGAGAGTCCCTTGGACTGCAAGGAGATCAAATCAATCAATCCTAAAGGAAATCAGCCCTGAATATTCACTGGAAGGACTGATGCTGAAACTCCAGTACTTTGGCCACCAGACACAAAGAGCCAATTCATTGGAAAAGACCCTGATGCTGGAAAAGATTGAGGGCAAGAGGAGAAGGGGATGACAGAGGATGAGATGGTTGGGTGGCATCACTGACTCCATAAACAAACTCTGGGAGATAGAGAAGGACAGGGAAGCCTGGGGTGCTGCAGTCCATGGGGTCACAAAGAGTCAGACATGACTTAGTGACTGGACAACAAGGATACCAGCCTCCTGGGTTTCATACCCTGTAGAGGATGGGCGGGGCCTTGACTTGCTTCTAACCAATAGAATACAGCAAAGGTGGTAGATGTCACTTCCTTGATGATGTAACGTAAGACTGTCACTTCCGTCTTGCTGGTCAGCTCTTTCTCTTGCTGATTTTGATGAAGCCAGCTGCCGCCTCTACCAGGCAGAAGTCCACCCCTGCTCCAGCGATGAGAGCGATGCACTGGGCACAGCTTTGTGTGGCAGCAAAATTTCTGGGAGCATGTTTCAGCTTCCTCAGAGGAGGAACGGTCTTTAAGGAGTACAGCATTTTTTTAATTTTATTTCTTTATTCATTTGGCTGCATCAGGTCTTAGATGTGGCAGGCACAGGGGCTTAGTTGCCCCGTGGCATCCGGAATCTTAGTTCCCTAGCCAGGAATCAAACCCTCATCCCCTGCATTGAAAGACAGATTCTTAACCACTGGACCACCAGGGAGGTCCCAGGAGTGTAGCATTTTAATTGCTAATTAAATAGGCTCATTGGTAATAATATAGAAATTTGCTGAGTGCTTCATACATGCTAGGCATTGCCCAAAGCACTTTACCTCTCTTCAGTCTTTAAAAACATGTTGTGAGATGGGAATTGTCCTTCTGTCCATTTTACAGATGTGTAAATGGAGGTCCCAAGGGATTCTGTAACCCGCTTGAGGTCACCCAGAGACTGAACCTGGATCTGAACTTTATGCCACCTGCCTCCAGAGCCCTCATCCCAAGGCACTGACCCTTGTTACCTCTGCAATTGCTATTTCCCAGTGAACGCTTTCTCTGCATTTAGAAATTCAAGGCCTTCATTTAGAATTTCATACGAAGGAAATTGATTTCTTATTGATTGGGGGATATTTAGTTTTCAGACCTGCACCTCATTCAAGCCCCCCTTTGCTCCCTCTACACCTCCAAATCAGAGAGGGGTGTTTGTTTATCTACAGCATTTGCATTGGTATTCACCCAACAGTTGCTTTGATAAAATTACCTCCGTCTGAAGGTTTCCTGCTCTGACTCTCACATGTTCCCTTTTGATTCCATTCTTGTTCCCTATAATTTAGTTTCAAGACTGTGAGCACATCCAGCTTTTTCTTTATATACCTCGGACCAGCCACTGGCCCACAGCAATTTCATCCTCAATATTACTCCTTCTACAAACATTTCTGAGATACAGCTTTTGCAGACCCAAAGCCTTGGGCGAGTGGCAGGATGCTCAGAATTTGTGACCCCTGGGCCTGAAATCCCCCGAAATCCCAAATCCACACATAGCTTAGTGCCTAGGATTGAAGAGTTTTGATCCTTTGTCCCACTCAGTGAAAGAGACTTTGACTGGCAGAGCCAGAGGTAGGTAAGTCGAAGGAAGTTCTTAAATCAGACTCTTCACGCCAGAGCGTGTGAATACATAATCTCCCGCATATGCCAGGATACACAATATATCATCATCCATAATCGTAATATGGCATCATATATCACCTGCTCATAATAAATAGCATATCATCTGCTCATAATATTTTATCATATAATATCATGACATCTGCTCACAACATCATATATTATGTGATCGACACTCAGCATTTCCTCCTAGAAGGAGCGTCCTCAGATATATTTGTTTAAAAAAAAAAGTGCTGCTGACTTTTGTTAGAAGGTGGGGTGTTTTCTAAAGTCCTGGAGGCTGACTTGAGTAGAGTTATAAAAATCCTAACACAACATTTCAGTGGTAAAGAATCCACCTACCAGTGCAGGAGATGTAGGAGATGTGAGTTCAATCCTTGGGTCAGGAAGATCCCCTGAAGAAGGGAATGGCAACCCACTCCAGTATCCTTGCCTGAGAAATCCCATGGACAGAGGACCCTGGTGGGCTACAGTCTATGGGGTTGCAAAGAATCAGACATGACTGAGCAACTGAGCATGCAATAACAGCAGTGTAGCTCCTCATCCATGATGCATGGTTTAGGCGGGACAAAGAGAAAAGGCATTTGCCTTCATGGGCTCAAATCCTGGGGAAATAAAACTGGTTACACAGTGTGTATATATCAGATTTCTCAGTGGACAATTTAACACATGGTCCGCAGATTCTTTGACATCTCTCCACTGAGTGGGGGTCATCTATGTCCTGCCTTTTCAATCTGCATGGGCATATGACTGTTTCAACCAATCAAATAGGGCAGAAGCAATGTGTGGCTTCCCACACTGGGTCATAAAAGACCAACCAGCTGACCATGACATAAGCTGTCTGACTCCCCTGAGGCCACCATGCTGTGAGGAACCCCAGGGTTACATGAAGAGGCCATCTGCAGTGCTCCAGTCAACATACCTTTCCTCTGAGTCACCCCAGCTCAGTCTCCAAGCATGAGAGTTGAAGATGTTTCCAGGTGAGGCTAGCCCCTAGCTGCTGTATTATATTCTGCCTTCAAGGGTCGCCGGCCATGGTCCCAGACATCGTGGAGCAGAGACAAACCATCCCCACTCTGCCCTGTCTGAATTCCCACCAGACAAAATCTGGGGTTATTTTCTTTTGATTGATTAATTGGCTGCATCAGGTCTTGGTTGCAGCCTATGGGATCCTTCACGGCAGTGCATGGACTCTCAGGTTGTGACTCGTAGGCTCAGTGGTTGCAGCAAGTGGGCTCTCTAGTTGTGGCTTGCAGACTCCAGAGCTCGTGAGCTTCGGCAGTTGCCATAAGTAGGCTTAGTTGCAGCGAGGTACATGAGATCTCATTTCCCTGACTGGGGATTGAACCCATGTCCCCTGCATTGCAAGGTGGGTACGTAACCATTGGATCACCTGGGATTGTTTTAAACCACCATGTTTAGGGTCTTTTAGTTAGGCAACTATACTAACTGGCATAATATGCATGGAGGCTGAACAGAGCTATCAATGATGATAGTTATAGTAACAATGATAATAATAATAATCACCAAAATTTGATGAGTACTTAAACGACTCTCTGGAATTGGTATCATTGTTATCATGCTCATTTTACAGGTAAGACAACTAAGGCACATGGATTTAGTCAGGAAATAGGTATTAAGGGTGTGCATAAGGCAGATGCTATCCTAGGGACTGGGGGTACAGCAGTCAAACAAAACAGAGATCCGTGGGAGAAGCTGACGATAAAAAATAAACCCCCCAAAATTAGTGATGCCCAAAGTAAGTCAGGATGCAGAAACTGGAGCCCGAGAAGTCTAACTGAAGTCATACTTGTCTGCTTGCCAACAGTCAAGGACACTATCCCTGTATGGTCTCCTGGACCCGGATGATTTAGAAATATTTACCTGCAAGTATTTTTGCTACACTCAGAGATAGACTAAAAGGTGACTCAAGATGTTAACCAAGCTTGACGGCAATAGCACATCCTTTGACCTCACAATGAAACGTGAGTCAGAAGCCTGACTAGCCCAGGAGCTGGTGAGAAACGCAGTCTCGGGCCCTGCCCCAGACCTGCAGAATCAGACTGCAAGTTGATAAGATCCTCAGGTGATCCAAGAGCACGTGACAGTTTAAGAAGTGCTTTTGGACACAGGATGTTCATATTCAGCTGCTGTTAAGTAGAAGAGATGCTTTTTTTTTTATGTTTTTTTTATTTTTAAACTTTACATAATTGTATTAGTTTTGCCAAATATCAAAATGAATCCGCCACAGGTATACATGTGTTCCCCATCCTGAACCCTTCTCCCTCCTCCCTCCCCATACCATCCCTCTAGAAGAGATGCTTTTGAACTGTGGTGTTGGAGAAGACTCTTGAGAGTCCCTTAGACTGCAAGGAGATCCAACCAGTCAATCCTAAAGGAAATCAATCCTGAATATGCATTGGAAGGACTGATGCTGACAATGAAGCTCCAATACTTGGGCCACCTGATGCGAAGAGCCAATTCATTGGAAAAGACCCTGATGCTGGGAAAGATTGAAGGCAAAAGGAGAAGGGGGTGGCAGAGAATGAGATGGTTGGATAGCATCACTGACTCAATGGACATGAACTTAAGCAAACTCTGGGAGATAGTGGAGAAGACAGGAGCCTGACATGCTGCAGGACATGGGGTCACAAAGAGTCAGACACGACTTAGCGCCTGAACAACAACAAAGTAGAAGGAAGAGGGTCTTCTGGGCCTGCATTCATGCCCGGCTCAAAACGGCAAACCAGCAAGGAGGATGTGTGACTCCACGCTCACGTGCCGGGGTGCCCAAGTGCAAGTGCTTGCACATTCTCACACATACCTCCACGAAAGATTCTCCAACCTCAGAATCAGTTCCCAGCAAGCACCACGCATTTCCACTCAGTGTGACAGTTGCCCAGCCAGGGGCATTCAGGCTGTGAAAATTTCTATCAGGCCAAGTATTTTTTTTAAACACATTTATCTTTATTTTATTTTTGTAAATTCCCCAAGGGATCACCAAAGAGTTGAAATTACCTAAGTAAATACAGATTTTTATTCTTGTATTTAGCATCTGATCTCTGGTTTCTTAATCCTATCTTTTAAAAACTATATGTATGGGACTCCCCTGGTGGTCCTGTGGTTAAGACTCCACACTTTCAAGGCGGAAGGTGTGGATTTGATCCCTGGTTGGGGAAATAGAATCCTACATGCCACGTGGTGCAGCAAGAAATTTAAAAAATTAAAATAATGTCAAAAAATAATTCTAATGTTAAAAAATAAATAAAAACTATATATACTAATGCACAGGTACTTCCTTGTCATGAAATGAGAGATCTAGAGAAACACTTTTTAAAATTTAAATTAAAAAATAAAAACAAAACCTCAATTCCAGGATTTCTCAACCTCAGCACCATTGAAACATGGACTGGATAATTCTCTGTGATGGGATCTAGGCATTGGAGGATGTTTAGCAGCATCCCTGGCCTCTACCCAAGAGATACTAGTAGCATCTTCATCCCCAACCAAAAATGTCTACAGATCTTGCCAGACATCTCCTAGGGGTCTAAATCACCAAGGTCGAAAACCGCTGTATTATCCTACGAATCAGAGACTGCCAACACCTGGGTGCAAATCCAACCCCAGTTCCATCTTCCCGAGATGTTTTGAATGGTCAACATCCTGGGTAGATGGGACAGCTGTCAGTTAACGCCTTCTCCTCACCCGGTCTGTTGGTGCCCCAGTGTGAACTCCTGGGTGACTCTGTGTGTGTGTGTGTGTGTGTGTGTGTGCACGTGTGTGTGTAGTACGTGTGCGTTATTCCAGTAATTCTTTTATCTACTTCTCACACCCTGAGCTTTATGAACATTCATCAAAATAATTGACGCGGATGAAATTAGCACTTCCTGCTATGTCGGGCAGATAAACTTTGCTGAATATTGATTTCACACAAAGAAAATGACATGTGCTTAGGCCTAACCCTTTATCTGGCCAGGCCAGGGAAATACGGCAGGAGGGGGACGGGCCGGCCGCCGCCGGTGGAGAAGCGGCCATAAGAATTACTTTTATCTCTTCTTCCACAAGAAGACAAGGGAAGATAAGGAGCCAGAAAGAGAGAAAGCACAGCCCTGGGCATTGGGGAAATCCGCAGAAGGCGTGGGACAGGGCAGTACTCGGGGGACCGGGGGGAACCAGAGCTGATGAATTCAGAAGAGGAGGAGGAACAGGGTGGGAAAGGCTGAGGGGGGCAGGCCCTGGGGGAGAGGGGGCTGAGAGGAGTTGGCTGGCCTTGGGTTCAAATCCCAGTCCAGTCGCTAAAGATGAGGGTGACCAATCATTCCAGTTTGCCCCGACTGAGGGGTTTCGTGGGATGCTGGAATTTCAGTGCTAAATTGAACAGTCTTAGGCAAGTCGGGACAGGTGGGCATCCCTCATTTTAGCTGCATGGCACCAAACCAACTGGTCCTCAGCGTTCTTTTTTTTCTTTTAAGATTTGTTCATTTATTGGCTGCTGTGGGTCTTTATTGCTGCATGAGGGCTTTCTCTACTTGAGGCAAGTGGGGGCTCCTCTTCGTCGCAGTGTGAGGGCTTCTCACCACGGTGGCTTGTTGCGGAACACAAGCTGTAGACACATGGGCTTCCGTAGTTATAGCTACTGAATGTAGCTACTGTAAGCTATGGGCTCAGTAGTTGTGGCTCGCAGACTCTAGAGCACAGGCTTAGTTTCTCCATGGCATGTGGGATCCTCCCGGACCAGGGATTGAACCCATGTCCCTTACATTGGCAGGTAGATTCTTATCCACTGTAAAACCAGAGAAGCCAGGCCCTCAGTTTTCTTATTTGTAGGAATAACCTACCTCTCTGGTCTGGGACAGGGACAGAAGTGAAAGCCCCTTGGAGTGGAGACATGTGGAGCCCCCAATCCTAAGAGGCAAATTCTAGATCAAGGTCACCTCCTCCCAGAAGCACTCCCTGATCACCCCAGCTCACAGATAACTCATGCTCCATGAAGGCCCCCAGCTCCAACTGCCTGGCTTTTTCTTCCAAAACCAAGTAAAGCAGAAAGAAGAGGCAGTTTCAGAAATGCTGGTTTCCTTCCTTTACTTTTGCTTGCAAATCATGTACTTATCCTTGCTACTGGCTGGGACCAGGCAAGTCTCTGAGATGGGAAACATTTTCCTTGAGATAGCCAAGTTCACTTTGCTGAAGGCCTACTATGTGCCAGGAGCTATGTCAGGAGGAACAGGAGGTGTGATGGCTGACAGCCAATGGCCACGCCTTCCTCTTCACAGGAGAATCCCTAAATATCCTCAGGGTCTTGGGCTTACACTTAGCAAAATGTTTGGCCACACCCCACCCTGAAAAGGAAGCAGGCTGGCTTTGAGGTCAGACTCTAGATGGGGTCCCTGCCACTCCTGAGTCACTACCCAGGGTTCTCATGACATGTGGGAAGCATGACTGACTCTCTTGCCCTGACTGGTTCATTCGTGGGAGCACAATGAGTGGCAAGTGACCAGCAGAAAGTAGAAAGGCATTGGGGAAGTAGGTAGGAGAGTGTAATGGTTAGGGTGATCCGAGAACTGTCTAGGCCTGGGTTGATTCCCAACAACACCTTTTACTGTGTGACCAGAGGAAAAAAGCTGTCCTTGTTTTATTTTCCTCTTCATTGAAAAGTGGACCTAGGGACTTCCCTGGAGGTCCAGTAGTTCAGAGTCTATGCTTCCACTGCAGCAGTTGGTTAAATGGGTTCAATCCTTAGTCCAGGAACTAAGATCCCACACGCTGCATGGTGCAGCCAAAAAAAAAAAAAACAGAAAGAAATAAAAATGGGCTTATAATAGGAGCCACCTTGTAAAATTAAGTAAGGAACAAATGAGCTAAAAATGTTTGTAAGGCGCTTAAGACAGCACCTGGCATGGGGCAAGTGTTTACCATCTTTATCAAAATGAGAGTTGCTGTGTTGTATGACATGGAACACAACAGGAAGGGCATCCCCTGGGAGTGTGCAATGTGGATTCTCACAATCATCTCACAGTCATAATAGGGACAATTCTGGATCAAGGTCACCAACTCCTAGAAGCCCTCCCTGACCACCTCAGCTCACATCTGCATGCCATGATGGTTCACAGCCACGCCTACCTGGCTCTCTCCGGAAGCATCAGGGAGTGTTCATGCAAGGCCGGGCTGTCTTGGTCATCTCCACACCCACTCAAAGCCTCTGGGCAGAGCAGACTGACTACACTGAGGAGGGCATGTTTGCCGGCAGGCAACCCACCCCCCAGACCCCACGAGATGCTTCTCTCTTCTCCAGTAAAGCTTGATCAGGATGTAATAATAACATCTGTCATTCACGGAGTCTTGTCTGCTGCCATAATGCCTTACATTCTCATTTAAACCTAGAAACAACACTATGACGTGGGCAGTAGTAGCCACATTTTTCAGGTGAGGGAATTGAGTCTCAGAGAGCAGAAGGCAGCTGGCGGAGGTCACACAGCCAGAGCTGAGACCTGCACCTGGTGGCCTTAATCACCACCCTCTTCTGCCTCCCCTTGGAGGTCACTGTAAGAGGCAGCTGTAATGACCTTGGGAGGCCAACAGGCCAGAGTTCAAGTCCTCCTCCTGCCACTTCCAGAGTGACCTTGCAAGAATCCCATAACCTCTCCAAACATCCATTGGAGAAGGAAATGGCAACCCACTCCAGTGTTCTTGCCTGGAGAATCCCAGGGACGGCGGAGCCTGTTGGGCTGCCGTCTATGGGGTCACACAGAATCGGACACGACTGAAGCGACTTAGCAGGAGTCATCTCCCTGCCTCCCTATTTGGGAGGATTTATGATCGGGGGAAAGTACCCAGCACAGTGCCCAGAGCACAGTGGCTTGCAAGCAGGTGCTTCGGGCACCATTTCTACAGAGGCAAGAGTGTGCCACGGCCAGAGCCCCATCCAGCACCCCCTCTACGAAGGGCAAGAGCAGATCATTCCTAACGCCCCTCTGACCTGACTAGGTCTTGGCCTTGACTATTTGGGAGCAAACTGTCCCTACTTCCGCTCCAGTCAGGCCCCACCAGGCTCAGAGACCAGTCAGGTCTGAGATGGTCAAGTTCAGCCACTGCCACACCGTCTCCATGGGCACTGGGCGGCAGCCCCACCCCCTGGCCATTCCCCACTCGGTGCCCAAGTCTCACGTCCCAGCGGGGGGCCGTGGGGCTGCGGCTAATTGCAAATCATTTCTCAGGGCTCCCCGCTGTTCAGCTAAATTCACTGGAACTAATGTGTCCCGAAACAAATTTCACAGAAGAGCCGGGGCAATTACATGATGCTTAGTTCCCCTCCCCACCTCCCCCAGCAGAGGCTCCGGACTCGGGGCAGAGAAGGCTGGGTGGAGTGGGACAGGGAACATGGATGCCAGATGCCTTCTAGGAGCCAAACCCCTACTCCATCCAGCCTTCCCAAATCTTATCACCGTGATCACACTGTCCAGCATCATCCCTCCTTGGGCCCTCTTCCCTCCCAACATCTCCATTATCTTCATTTCCAAGCTGAGGACACACTGAGATATAATGAAAAGAGTAAGCACGGAACCAGACAGACTTGAGTTCAAATCCCAGCTTCAGCACTCATGAGCTGTGTGTCCTTAAAAAAACCACTTAGCGTCTCTGAGCCTCTGTTTCCTAGTCCCTGGGATGAGGATACCAAACTCGGCTGGCATTGGCTATGGTGACGACTAGAGAGAATCACATAAGATAGTTTATGTGGGCCCAGAACATACTGGACCCTCAATAAATATTGGTCCCTTCCAGCATCTACTTTATATGATCCTTTCAAGGTGATCAGGCAAACGTCTTCTGAGAGTCTCAGAATCAATTCAAAGCAAGAGAACCAGAAAGCAAAGACCCAGTCTCACCTCCCCGAACAAGGAACTAAATATGCAATCTCTTTGCTACCGTTTTCTCCTCTCATCTCAGCCTTATCTTTTCAGAACCTCCCCCTCCCTCCTCAGACCCTCAGCATTTCCCATGAGCCTCTCTGAGAGCTTTATTTCATCCAGCATCTCCAGTTTATTGGTTGACGGAAATCACTTTAGAACTCTGTGGCCAAGCTGACTTGTGGAGACCGTTCAGGCCAGTCGCTGGTGACCATTTTTCTATCACGGGACTCACGGCAGGCAGGCCCAGGTCCTGCAAAGGAAAACAATAATTTGTCATCAAGATTGCCAGCAACAGGGGCTTCCCTGGCGACTCAGTGGTAAAGAGCAGCCTGCCAATGCAGGAGACACGGGTTCGATCCCTGATCGGGGAAGATCTCACATGTGGCAGAGCAACTAAACCCATGTGCCACAACTATTGAGTCTGTGCTCTGCAACAAGAGAAGCTACTACAAGAAGAAGCCCAGGAAACTAGAGAAAAGCCTGCACAGAAGGAAGACCCAGCACAGCCAAAAATAAAACTAAATAAGAAATTATTTTTAAGAGACTGCCAACAACAGGACCTCAGTAAATGTTTCCTGAGCTGCAACCGAGTGGGCTTGGCTGAGAGTCACCTGTCACCCTGGGGTGGTTGGGAACCCACTCTTTTGATCCCTGCTCCAAGACAGCATGCCAGTCTGCAAGGAAGCACCCGGGAAGACTGTCCTGTGTGACTGAATTCCTGCCATATTTTGTTTTTCAAAAGTTAGGAAACCACTCACTCACTTATAAATAACTAAAAATGCATCTAGTAGTGTGCTGAACCATCAGGGTTCAATGACTGATTTGACAAATGCTCATTGAGCCCTGCTATGCACCAGCTCCTCTCTAAGTTACTGAGATGCCTACTGAACAAGACAGATCCGCTTCCTGCCCTTGGCTGACAATCTGATGGGAGGAACAGACATGAAACAAGCAAAGACCCAAGATAGTATCAGATAGGGCCAGGAACAAATAAGATAAGAGAGGACAGAGTGAATATTAGAGGTCTACGAGATTGAGTGGTCATGAGATGGTGACATTTCAACTGGGAACTTAAGGACAAGAAAGAGCCAGGGTGGTCGGGGGTAAAGTGTCCCAGAAAGGACCAGCAAGTACAAAGGTCCTGAGGTGGAAATGAGTTGGAGCAGATGGACTTAGGTGGGCAAGGCAGGGAGTGAGAGGAGGTGAGATGAGTTGGCCAGGTCATGGAGAGCCTCAGAGGCCAAAATAAGGTTTCTGAAGACAAGGGGAGGCTTTTGAAGGCTGTAAGCAGAAGAAACTGATTCAGGTTTTTGGAAGGTCTCTGTGGCTGTGATATGGAGAAGGGAGAGGACAGGGGAGAGGGGAGAAGAAGCAGAGAGGCCAGAGGGGAAACAGTTGTCCAGCGAAGCAACAGAAGCACGTGGCCGAGGGTGAAGGTGAGACAGCTGCAGACATGTGATCGGGCCTACCAGTCATCCAAGTGGACAAACTAGATTCAGAAGGGAAGCCATCTGCCCCCAACTGCCCAGTCAGATGTGCAAACCCAGAGCTCCTATCTCAGGCCAGACCCTGTTTCACTTCCCCACCATCAACTGCTCCAGAGGGGAGCCAGGCTGAGTGAGCTCCAGCTAACATTTCCACACTTCCAATCTTCTTTACCACTTCAAAAAACCCTGTAGTGGATTGTTTGGTGATGAGAATAATCCACCTGTAATTTATCTGCTTCTGAAGTTTGGTATCACTTTTAAGCTCTGTGAACATATCTGTGTTCCCTGTCCAGAAATAAAAAACTATTTAAGAAAAACTTAACTTGGGGGACTTCTCTAGCAACCCATTGGTTAGGACTGGGTACTTTCACTGCAGAGGTTGAGGGTTCAATCCCTGGTTGGAGAACTAAGATTGTACAAGCTGTGCATGGCCAAAACAAATGAAAACAAAAACCCTAACTCGGTTGAAAGGAGAGCCATTCTTTCATGTCAGAGAGCACCTTTGCGGGCAGAGGCTCTGTAAGTTGTCTCTGGGCACCCCTAGCAAACAGCAAACAAAGAGCAAGTAATAAAAGCAATCCCTTTTAAGGGCAGTGATGATACTACCCTTACGATATACTCAGTGATTGCCAAGCAGTTCCATTAACTTTTCATTTAATCCTCATAACATGAGAGAAGGTGGGCTTTACTGTTGTCCCCATTTTACAGATGGGGACACTGAGGTTCAGAGAGATGAAGCCACTTGCCCAAGGTCACACAGCCTCACACAGGACTCAAGCCAGGTGACAATTAAATCCATGTTCTGAAATTTGAGGACTATTTTGAGGAAGGAAAGGGATATTTACTGTTAAAACTCACTTCCTTTGTCATCCAGTGCCTCTTTAACTAAGCCTTAGATGATTCTCCTCCTCGAAGGGGTAGGAGGTGAGCAGGCGGAGGGCAGAGGTTCAGCCATGGCTGGCTGAGAACTGGCCTCTGTCACCACAGGGTCTCTGGCACTCAAAATCTCTTTTCTGCCCTGAGCTGGTTGTCCCCAACCTCTCCTCCAGTTTCCTTATTCCCTCTTTTCCAAAGTCCCCACTAGAGAGTAGGGGCAGAGGGACACAGAGAATATATACACATATGAGTAAGTTGTCTCTTGTGACCCCACCTGCCCTTGGCTAAATGAATGCAGTGTCAGCCCAGATAATTCCAAAGCCATAAAGATGATATAAAAAAAAAAGTGGGGGAGTCAGTGCTGGGGAGGGATGGTGGTGGAGGAGATTACAAAAAAGGAGGATGAGCTGTGTGGCTTTGCTCCTTATCTAACCCACAGCAGGCCTGGCTGGGGGCTGTCTCTCTCTAGGGGAGGAATCAGTGCCATCACCCCAGCCAGGGTGCCCCCTCCTCAGTCCCGCCCCTCCCCCACCCACCCCCACAGTGCAGCAGGAGGCCCCAGAGAAAGAAGGACTCACCCCAGCAGAAGCACAGGATCAGTCTGGGAGGCATTAACAGCTGAGTAGGAGATGGTGAGTTGGGGTCTCCAAGAGCTATCTCCAAGGCTGGGGCCTGGGAACCTAGGGGCCTGCCTGCCTGCCTGGGAGACCCAAGACACAGACCCCTGCTGAGAAGGGACAATGTCCCAGGATGCTAGAGGTCACTCTTGGACAACTTGGTTATTTTTCTGAATATTTGACTCCGGAAAATAGGGCAGGGCAGGGCATATAATCACTGGACTGACATCTCTGAGCCTTAGCTTCCCCATCTGTACAATGGGCTCCATGAAGCCCCCACTCAGGCCCTTCTTTCCTGAGATGTCAGCACAACTGTTTGTGGGAGGAGGAGGGGCAGGGGGCCGGGCAGCAATCCAAATGCAGGGGCTGAGAGTCTCCACCAAGGGCACCCTTCTTTGTCCTGGAGAGAGACGGACAGACAGACACATTCACAGAAACAGAATTAAAGCAGCAAAGACAGAGTAAGATGGTCAGAAACAGAGAGAAAGAGAGAATCGGACAGGCAGAGAGATGGAGACAGTGAGACATACAGAGATGGACCCAGAGATGGGGACAGAGACAGAGTCAAATAACCAGAGAGGTAAAGCGAAATAAAAAGAGAGAACGGAGAGGCAAAGAAATGGTAACACAAAAAAGATAGAGACAGGGAGACAGTCACGGGCAGACGGAGAAAGAATGGAGAGAGAAAGAGAGAAGGGAGAAAGGAAGGGAAGGAGGGAGGCGGGGAGGAACAGCGAGAGAGAAAGCTAATGTAGACCCAAAGACCAGGGGTGTGGATAGCAGAGCAGATTTGCACCCTCCACCCCAATTCGGCCAGCCACCTCCTTCCTCTCCAAGCACCCTCCATCCTGCCTGCCCCACCCGCTCTCCCCACTTTTGCCCTCCCACCCTTGGGCTCCAAGTGCCCCTTCTTTCTTGCCTATGCCCCGCCCCTGCTCCAGCCGCCCCCCACCCCCACCCCAATCCCCAGCAAAATGGGGTCTCTAGATCCGGCAGTGATGGTGTCAGGCTCTGACCCGCACCCCCACTCCCATATCCAGCACCTCCATCCAGCGTGCACCCCACCTCCCATGCTTTACCACCCCCCCCCTATCCTGCCTGTGCCCCTGCGGCTTGTTCCAGCCCCTCCCCTCCCCCCTCCGCCCCCCCATTCCCGTCCAGGCCGCACTCTGCACCCCCCCACCCCCCACCATTGGGCGGTTTCCCTCCCTCCGGGTCCTCGCCCCAGCCTGCCTGCGCCCCCTCCCTACCTCGCATCCCCGTGGCTCCCTCCCCCCACCCCCATCCTTCCGAACACGGCAGGGTTTTCTGGCGCCTTTGTGGCCGGCCCCGAAGTGCGCGGCGACAATGGCGAGGGTGACGGGGGTTAATTCGCGCGCGGAGGTAGGACGCGCGGGCGCCGGCCCGAACAATGCCCGCGGCGCGCCTTTGAGGCGGCCCATTGTGCGCTGTGTGAAACGGGAAATCTGTTCCCTGCGCCCAGATGCGGGCCGGCCCGCGGTGGGGGCGGCGGTCAGGGAGTGAGCCCCGGCCGGGGGGCGGCTGGGGCTGCCGTTTCGCGTTTGGGTGGGTTTTAACCCCTGTCTGGTCCTCTCCGCATCCTTGAACTCTGAGCTGGGGAGGGCCAAGGGCAGCGGGAGGTCAAGGGTCTACCCCCGCCCTGCCCCTGGTGGGCTGTGTGACCTGGGGCAAGCCCTTGTTCCTCTCTGAGCCTCACCTCCCCACCTGCGGACTCAGAGGAGGGATTTCGACACCTGACTCGGTCTGCGAGGCTGAAACTTGGGCCTGGAAGGGGTCCACAGCTGAGGCGCAGAGTGAGCAGGCCTGACTCTCACACAGGCTTCCCAGCAAAATGAGGTCTCTAGATCCGGCAGTGATGATGTCAGGCTCTGACCGCCCGCCTACCCCTTTCGCCCAGTTCCAAACATCCAGCTCCACCAGCACCCGCTGTGTGACATTGGGGAAGCCTCCGACCCTCTCTGTGCCTCTCTTCTCCTCTGTGATGGAAAGCATTCTTCTACCTTCCTTAGGGAGCCCTTGTGAAGACTGAAGCAGGTGATGAATGTCGGGCTCCTAGTGGGGTCTGCTTTGTAGATACATAAAGCGAAATAATAATTGCATTTACTGAGTCCTCACTCTGTGCCAGGAGCTGCTCTACTGTTAGGAGATATATATATATATATATATATATATTTTTTTTTTTTTTTTTTACTGCCTTTTCAGTTCAGTTCAGTTCAGTTGCTCAGTCATGTCCAACTCTTTGCGACCCCATGAATCGCAGCACGCCAGCCTCCCTGTCCATCACTAACTCCCAGAGTTCACCCAGACTCAGGTCCATCGAGTCAGTGATGCCATCTAGCCATCTCATCCTCTGTCGTCCCCTTCTCCTCCTGCCCCCAATCCCTCCCAGCATCAGAGTCTTTTCCAATGAGTCAACTCTTCGCATGAGGTGGCCAAAGTACTGGAGTTTCAGCTTTAGCATCATTCCTTCCAAAGAAATCCCAGGGCTGATCTCCTTCACAATGGACTGGTTGGATCTCCTTGCAGTCCAAGGGACTCTCAAAAGTCTTCTCCAACACCACAGTTCAAAAGCATCAATTCTTCGGTGCTCAGCCTTCTTCACAGTCCAACTCTCACATCCATACATGTCCACAGGAAAAACCATAGCCTGGACTAGACGGACCTTTGTTGGCAAAGTAATGTCTCTGCTTTTGAATATGCTATCTAGGCTGGTCATAACTTTCCTTCCAAGTAAGCGTCTTTTAATTTCATGGCTGCAGTCACCATCTGCAGTGATTTTGGAGCCCAAAAAAATAAAGTCTGCCACTGTTTCCACTGTTTCCCCATCTATTTCCCATGAAGTGATGGGACTGGATGGCATGATCTTCGTTTTCTGAATGTTGAGTTTACTGCCTTTTACACATACACATAATACATACATAACATATGCACATTTACATATATGTAAAACATTTACTGAACTCCATTATTCACTAATGTGGCCGCTTAATCTAATGCCTCTGCTCATCGATACAGTGGGGACAATGGTTCCTACCACACAAGGTAGCGTGGACTCTCCAAGTCCTCTTTCAGAAGCCTCTGTGCTGGAGTGGGACAGACATGGACCCCTTTCCTCTCTTTCCATCCCCCCCATCCTCCTGGTGGGGTGGTCTCCATCAAGACCCCCACAGCATAGTCCATCTCCTTGGAGAAAGGACCTTCCTGGTGGACACGACCCAGCCCAGGCGCCTCCTATCTGAGCACCTGGTGAACAAACCCCTAATGACTGAGAAGTGGGGCTGAGTCCCATTCGGTGTGCAGGTGCTGTGGGAGCAGGGAGGGAATAGGGACTGATGGAAAGAGCCCTGCGGGGGTGCGGGGGTGTCTCATGGGTTGCCCTGTGAAGCATCTCTTTGCTGGTGTCCTCACATCGGTCCATGGTGTGAAGGATTTGGATGATTCTTCCAGAATCACGGAGAGAAGGAAACAATTTCAGGGATGCTAATCTAAAGATGCTTTACCTCTTCTGAGGGCTTCTCCGATGGCTCAAGCATGTAAAGAATCTGCCTGTAAAGCAGGAGACACAAGATACATGGGTTCGATCCCTGGGATGGGAAGATGCCCTGGGTAAGGAATTGGCAACCCACTCCAGAATTCTTCCCTGAAAAATCCCATGGACAGAGGAGCCTGGTGGGCTACAGTCCAATAGGTCCCAAAGAGTCAGACGCAACTGAGCGACTAAGCACACAGCACTCCTTCTAAGGTCATCCACAGCTTAAGAGCATCTATGGATGCTCCAGAACCTCTTCCCCAAAAACCTGCCTGTCTGTCTACCCACAGAACATTCTCCTTGCAACTCCAGGGCCCCCACATTCACCCTGCAGCTGGCTGAGAATTCCCACAGTAGCAAAGAGAATCCAAAGCTGAAATACGGATCTGGGCTTTACCAGGTTCACCGTATGGATCAAATTAGTGGTCTCCTTTAGCAAAAGCGCTGGTCAAGCACTTACGCTTTCCCGGCATTCAGAATCAGGGTGTTAACACTGCATACACCTGGCCCCACAACTAAGTGTGATGTTGGGCTGGTGGACACTCTATCCGGGCCGAGCATAGCGTTGATACACCGTCCTCCAGGTGGTGCTGAAGCAGGTGGCCTGTGGGATGCGTTTGAAGAAACCTCAGTGCAGGAAGTCGGTGAGAATATACAGCATCCTCACTTCCGGCTCCTGTCTTTCTCACCCTGCTTTTGCACCCTGCCCTTCATCTTCCCTCATCTATTTCAAGTCCTCTAAACCTCCTTCCCAAGAGAAAGTTGAAGCCCAGTCTCCGGTCTCCCTGAACAGTGCTCTCTTTTCCACGAATAGCGTGGACAGGGCTCTGAAAAGCCCTGGACTGTTGGGAGGCAGGGGGAGCAGCGGTGACCGGCAGGTGCCTACGGGACCCCGCATGCCGGGACGGGCACAGATGGAGTGGCTCTGGGCTGGGGGCAAGGGGCAGATGCAGCCATCCCTGGAGCCTCAGCTGCCTTGTTATCTCTTCATTGTCTCCCTGTCACCCCAGTCCACTACCCGCTCCCTGGCCGCCCTTCTGTCATCTCCATGTGCCCCGCCCTCCCCCAGCCAGAGCCCAGCCCCAGGACTCCAGAGGGAGCTCCCGAGGTCCCCAGGCTTCCATGCTCTGGGGTGGGGAGTGGTGAGCAAAAGGGTGGGGGCCATGGGGTGAGTGGGAGGGAGGGGGCTTGGCTGGAGAGGCCGGGGATGGGGGTGTCAAAGTCTATAAATCACGCCCCACTGCGCTCCTGTTTAACACACACTTCTCTGACGAGTTGTCAGTGAAACCGTTAATTAATTAGCTAATCCCGCAATGAAGTGGATTCTAAATGGCTCTCCCCCTCCCAGCCTCCCATTTAGATAATTGCTGCTGAGGGATCTTTTGTGAGTCATTTTTTTCCAACAGGGATGGCCCTCCTGGAACACGGAGGGAGATGAGTTTAAAGAAGGGGTCAGCCACTGTCCCCCAAGCTATGATGAGGGGGAGACAACCCAAGCAAAAACTGGAAAAGGCAGTTGGCTGTTGGAGGTGAGATGAGACATAGGCAAAGGGAACTGAGTTCCTGTATTTGAGGGTCTGTTCTACATTGCTATGATGCTTTGAGACTCTGTGGGAATCTTCCTGGGGCAGGGGCCTGAGGCTGGTAATAATAATAATAACCAGGATGACGGTGACGATGACTACTGCCAAATTGTTGCCTGGAGAATCCCATGGACAGAGGAGCCTGGCGGGCTACAGCCCATGAGGTCTCAAAGAGTCAGACACGACTGTGCGACTAACGCTTTCACTATTTTTTTTTTCAAGGAATGCTAAACACGGGCCAAGCATCTAGCTACATGCTTTACATGCATGTTCTCATTCATCCTTCTCACAACAGCTCTATGAGTACGTAGGTTGATGGAGGTTGGGGAAACCGAGGTTCCAAATGGGGAGGTGAATTATTCAAGGCCACAGAGCTAGGAAGCAGCAGAGACTAGAATGAAACAAAGGTGTCTGACCTCAGAGCCAACAGTCTTAAGGATGAAAGGGTTTTAGGAAGGTCTGCACCTTTCACAGAGGGGTACTGAGGTCTTTAAAGAGGGATGTGATGAACTTGAAATCACACAGGAAGAATAAGGAGTATGTGATGACTGAATGAAACCCAATTCTTCTGACTTATGACTCAGCATTCAGAAACTTTGCTGATCCTCTGTTGACCTTCACTGGGAGTAATGGAGAAAACACGGAGAAAAAACGGGAGAACCTCCGTTTCCCCAACCTGCATCATCTTACCCACTCATGGAGCTGTTGTGAGGAGGATGAATGAGAACATGCATGTAGAGAGAAGCTTGGCCCATGTTTAGCATTCCGTGAAAAAAAAAAAGTGAAAGTGTTAGTTGCACAGTTGTGTCTGATTCTTTGAGACCCCATGGGCTGTAGCCCGCCAGGTTCCTCTGTCCATGGGATTTTCCAGACAACAATTTGGCATGTCCATGTCCATCCTAGTGTGGAAACACATGACCTTACCTGTCTCCTCTTGTGATTACCTCCATCTCCTCTGTCTCCACCCATGTAGTTTCACTGGACCTGACCCCACCTGCAGCCCCAGGACACTCCCCAAGCCTGGTCAATCCGAGTATGTTTTCCACTACAAGTTCTATTCTCAGCCATACTGAAGTAAGCCAGAGATGGATGTCTGACCTCCTAGAGCTACTAGGAAAGAAGTGTTCTGCTTTCTCGGGATTGCTGGCCTGATAGCATAGCAAAGTCAGCTTGCAGTTGCTAGAAGCCATTTTGCCACCCAGAGTGGAGTCACACAGAGGAACCACAATTACTAACAACATTGTTTGAGCACCTGGATCCAGCCATGCCTGAAACCCCTGCATGTCAGGATTCTCTCCTTTTATCTTTAGTAGTGTGTGTGTGTGTGTTAGTAGCTCAGTCGTGTCTGACTCTTTTCGATCCTGTGAACTGTAGCCTGCCAGGCTCTTCTGTCCATGGGGTTGTCCAGGCAAGAATACTGGAGTGGGTAACCATTCCCTTCTCCAGGGGATCTGCCCAACCCAGGGATCGAACCCAGGTCTCCTGCATTGCAGGTAGATTCTTCATTGTCTGAGCTGCCAGTTACATAAGTTTTATTGGTATGGCAGATGCTGCTGGTCACCTATCAGTATCCATTTTTCCTCTCTTCCTTATCTGCACTACCCAGATTTTACTTGAGGCCGCAATGCAGCTAACTGAAATGTGTGCTCAGACCTTTTTGCAGCTCTCAGTGGCCATGTGACCCAGTGCTAGGCAATGAGGTGAGTGGCAGTCCTCGGCAGGACATTCATTCTCAAGGAAAAACACAAGACCCTGGGAGAAGGCTCTTAGCTCTTTGCTCTCTGCCCTTCCACTTTTTCCTATCTGGATGATAAATGCAATGTTTATCTCTGGATTCTTGTTACCTGTGAAAAAAATAACCCCCTCTGCTTGTTTCAACTATTGTACTTGCATTTCTATCATCTGCAGCCAAATACCATCCTAATTGGCAGAGTGGGGTTCCTGTAGTTGAAACTGAAAACCCCCTGCCTCATACCTCCTCTCCAAGAGTTGTAAGGAAAGTGAGAAGAAACTGGAAGGATTGGGAGAAATAGCTTTGACATCCCTCCTGCTCAAAACGATCACCCACTTTGCTCTCTCATCTCTATTACCCAGCAAAGAGAGCAACCAGGAAGGACCATAAATCGTAAGGAGATGGGGAAGAAAATTGGCCTTTAGCAAGGACTGGCTCCAGGCAAAATTTCAAAATAGGAAAGGAAGGAAAGGGTCTAAAGAAACAGCTCTCCGTTTACATCGGGATACAAGAGTCTGCCAGCTAAGAAGCCTTCAACACAGCTTATTGGTCCTGTGTTGTGTTCTCTTGAGGACCTGTCATCTACCAACTGGTGTCTGCTCATTTAATTAGGCAGCATCTCCATGCCTGTGACAGTTCCTAGGTCCACGGGAGCCAGCCTTCAGTGCACCTAAGGTGCCCCTCATGGATGTGGAGAAACTAGCCACCCAGAGCCGGTGATCAAGTTCTATTCCAGAGCCAGGTGCTGGATCTTGACCTAAATCTAGAACTGAACTGGTGAGCCCCAGGAGAATCTGGGTCCAAGCGCTGGGAAGGTGACTATTTGGCTTCAGAGATATCTCTCCAGCTGCAGATTCTGCAAGAGATCGTAGAATCTTGGAGTGAGGGAATTTTAGAATATTAGTTCAGGAGACACTTGCTGCTGCTGCTGCTGCTGCTAAGTCGCTTCAGTAGTGTCTGACTCTGTGCAACCCCATAGACGGCAGCCCACCAGGCTCCCCCATCCCTGGGATTCTCCAGGCAAGAACATGGAGTGGGTTTCCATTGCCTTCTCTGCAAGAGGCACTTACAACTACATTATTTTAGAATTTTAGGAGACAAAACAATAGCATCTTAAAATTAGAGTTTCTAAATATTAGACCAAGAGAATCTTAAAATTCTAGCTCTATAAGAACTCAGAACCATAAAATTTCAGAATTAGAGAAGTCTTTTAAAATTGAACCCCTAAAGCCTGACAGCTCTTAATTTATATAACCTAAGAATCATAAAATTTTAGAAAATGTAATGAGTAAGATCTGGGAATTTTTGTGGCACTAGTGATAAAGAATCTGCCTGCCAATGCAGGAGAAGCAAGAGATGCAGCTTTGATCCCTGGGTCGGGAAGATCTCCTGGAGGAGGAAATGGTGACCCATTCCAGTATTCTTGCCTGGAAAATTCCATGGGCAGAGGAGCTTGGCAGGCTACAGCCCATGGGGCTGCAAAGAGCCGGACATGACTAAGAGACTGAGCACAAGCACACAAGAATATTAAGTTAATTAACTTTATAAACTAGCTTTAAGGTGCCTTATACCCTTGAAGCTTTATAATTGCATAAGAATCAAGGAAGCATAGACTTTTAGAATGTTAAGTTAATAGAATTTTAGAATAAAATATACAAAGTGTGAGAATTACTGAATTTTTAAATCTTAGAATTATAGAGTTTTAGAAGGCAATGGTATTCCACTCCAGTACTATTCCACTCCAGTACTCTTGCCAGGAAAATCCCATGGACAGAGGAGCCTGGTAGGCTGCAGTCCATGGGGTTGCGAAGAGTTGGACACAACTGAGCGACTTCACTTTCACTTTTCACTTTCATGCATTGGAGAAGGAAATGGCAACCCACTCCGGAGTTCTTGCCTGGAGAATCCCAGGGACGGGGGGAGCCTGGTGGGCTGCCGTCCACTGGGTCACACAGAGTCAGACATGACTGAAGCGACTTAGCAGCAGCAGCAGCAGCAGCAGAACCCTAAGACATTCAAGTGATCAAGGTTAACAGCAGGAAGTCATGTTGGTCATTGATGTACCCTGAATATGATGTGATGAAGATGGTACTTTGCCTCTGTGGTCTTCCTCCCGAAGACCATCACCCCAATCTAGTCATGAGAAAAACATCTGACAAACCCCAGGTGAGGGACAGGGGAAGTCTGAGAAACTATCTCAGTCAAGACAATCCTAAGGAGTTAGGACCGTTAGGTGTGATGTGGTATCATGGATGAGATCCTGGGACAATGGGTAAAACTAAGGAAATCCAAATAAAGGATGGACTTCAGTTAATAATAATGTATCAATATCGGTTCATTGAAAGTGACAAATGTACCAGAGCAATGTAAGATACTAATAGGAGAAATAGAGTGTGGGTGTATACAGAACTCTCTGTACTAGCTTTTCAATTTTCCTGTAAATCAAACTATTCTAAAATTAAAAGTTTATTTAAAATGAAAGAGAGAAGGACTTCTGTGGTGGTCCAGTGGTTAAGAATCTGCCTTGCAATGCTAGGAGATGTGGGTTTGATCCCTGGTTGGGGAATTAAGGTACCTCATGTCTTGGAGTCACTAAGCCCAAGCATCACAACTAAACATTCTGTATGCCACCACTAAGACCCAATGCAGCCAAATAAATAAACAGTTTTAATGTGTTTTTAAAAATGATAGGGAATGGCTTTACAAATGTCCATCAGCAGGGGAATCAGTAAACACTTTGTGGTCTACGCACATGACGGAATACCGCCCTCCGTAAAAAGCAGTGAACTATTGATACACACAGATGGCATTCATGAACTTCCAAATGTTACGCTAACTGCAAGAAGACAGATCGAGAAAGACTGCATATTATATGACCTCTTTCCTACTCAACTTTAGCAAATGCAAAGTCGTCTGTACTGAGAGAGAAAGCAGACCTGAAGCTGTCTGGGGATGGGAGTGTGGAGAGAGGGAAGAGGGAAGAATTGCAAAGAGAGAATTTTCACAGGTGATGGATATGTTTAGTATCTTGACTGTGGTGATGGTTTTATAGGCATATGCTGTATCAAAGGGCTTCCTGGATAGCTCAGTTGGTAAAGAATCCACCTGCAATGCAGGAGACCTGGGTTCAATTCTTAGGTCAGGAAGATCCCCTGGAAAAGGGATAGGCTACCCATACCAGCATTCTTGGGCTTCTCTTGTGACTCAGCTGGTAAAGAATCTGCCTGCAATGCGGGAGACCTGAGTCCAATCGCTGGGTTGGGAAGATAGTTATACTTTAAATAGGTGCAACTTATTACATGTCAATTACTCTTCAGTAAAGTTGATTTTTAAAAAATGAATGTCCAGGGAATTCCCGGGCAGTCTAGTAGCTAAGACTCCATGCTTTCACTGCAAGGGCACAGGTTTCAATCCTGGTCATGGAACTTAGATCTTGCAAACTGCACAACCAGGCAAAAGAAAACAAAACCCAAATAAATAAATAAAAATGCATGTTCACAAAGAGACATATTAGGGAATTGATGGTATCTGTGGCCTGAGTCTGTTGGGGCGGGGGGCGGTGGTCAAAGTGGCCCCAAATGAGAGAGACTGAGAACAAGCCCACCTTTGCTCTTTTTTCTTTAAAGATTTTCTGATGTGGACCATCTTTAAAGTCTTTATTGAATTTGTTACAATATTGCCTCAGTTTTGTTTTTTGACCCCAAGGCACATGGGATCTTAGTGCCCCCGAGCAGGGATCAAACCCGTGTCCCCTTGCATTGGAAGGCGAAGTCCCAACCACTGGATGGCCAGGGAAGTCCCCCTCCTTAGGGAATCAGATTCCTGCTCACAGGACCTCTGGTGGTTAATTCCTTTTCCCTGGAGGGAGTCCTGGAAAATCAGGCCTCATTACTTGAGCGCTTGGCTTCCTGGAACTTCCTGTTTGTTAAAGATTAATGGGGTGTCTCCAGCATGGGAGCTGAGGGGTCTCCTGGCCTCGTTTCTTCTAAATCAGCCCCCTGCCATGACTCGTCATCAGTCACAGGGGAGACAGTGCCGCCTGAGAGCTGGGGAAGGAGGACTGGGGAGAGCTAATGGGCCTCTCCCTGTCTTCCCCGCAGGCCTCCTAATTTCCTCTAAAGACCAGAGAGAGAGGGAGGCCACCCACTCAGCGTCCTGGTTCTTTTTTAACACGACTCAGCACCCAACCATCCCAAGGGGGTGTTTCCCCTTCAAAGTGGTCACCTTGGGAGGCCATATGCTTATTCCAAGGAGGCTGCCATATTGCAGGATGGTGGGGATAACTTCCGGATTAACAGCATCTCCAGAGAGTTTTCTTCAGCACTTCTCCCAGTTAGGTGGCAGGTCTTCCTCCAACTGATGGGTTCCATCTCTGGAAACGGCTACAGGTTCAGGGAAGCCAAGACACCTGCATCTTCCCCCTCATGTCTGATCAGAACTGTTATTTCTTCTTTCACGTCTCTGAGCTCTACAAGCCTGGGGTCTTATCTAGCTTTGTCCCCTTGCTGTATTTCCAGCACCCAGTGCTGTGTGGCATATAGCTAGTGCTCAGTAATTGCAGGATAGATTGATGGGTCGTCTCTCTACACATTCAGACTCTCTCCAATGATGACAGTTCTCTCCACAGCTATTGCCTCCGCCAACCTGGTGCAGGCTACATCGTGTCTCACCAGGACACCAGGGGTTCCCCCCACAGGACCAGCCCTACTTTCTGTTTTGCTTTCCATCCCTGAAGACAGCCGCCAGTGAACTTTTAGAATGAAACCAGCAATGGATAAAGAAGCTGCAGTGGTACTTTGTACCACACGTACACAGTGGAATATTACTGAGCCATATAAAAGGAATGAAATTGTGTCATTTGCAGAGACATGGATGGATCTAAAGACTGTCATACAGACTGAAGGAAGTCAGAAACAGAAACACAAGTATCGCATGTTAACTCATATATGTGGAATCTAGAAAAATGGTAAAGATGACCTTATTTGCAAAACAGACACAGAGACACAGACGTAGAGAACAAACATATGGACACCAAGAGGGAAGCATGGGGGATGAATTAGGAGATTGGGATTGACGTATATACACTACTATGAACAAGAATAGGTAACAAACGAGAACTTACTGTGTAGCCCAGGGAACTCGACTCGGTGCTCTGCGGTGACCTAAATGGGAAGGAAATCCACAAAAGAGGGGATATATGTGGGGGCCAGTGGGGGTGGGAGTGGAGAGGAGGATGTGGAGCTGTCAGTGGGACTGCTGGAGACAAAGTTTGCTCTGGGGCCCCCAGCCCAGCCTGAGAATCTGGGAAATTAGTGATGTTTGCTGAGCAAACATCGCCGGGTGGGAAGAAGCTGCCGGCGGAGTGTTTAACACACATCTCGTGTTTGCTGGCAAATATCCCCAGCCTGCCAGGCCCCTCCGATGGGGCTGCTGGTGCAAAGAGGATGAGGGAGCCAGAAGAAGGAGCAAAGGGTTCCCAGGAGGGGTCCCAGCAGGGAAGGGACGAGGGACCGACTCCACAAAGACTCACCCTGCAGCTGGGAGGACGAGGGTGCCTGATTTGAAGGCCCCTTCGAGAGAGTCCACTTTCTCACCCTCAGCCTCGTCTGAACCAGCCTGGGGTCCATATAGCCCTTGGGGAGGATACAAGCGAGGCCCTTCAAAGCTGATGTCTATCCATTTTCATGCTGTGTGAAGATGAGTCTTGGACTCAAATATAAATGCTCAAACAGCTAACATTTCTTGAGTATGTCCTACAGGTGCTAGCTGCTCTATGCCTCAGGTTCCCCATCTGCAAAATGGGAGCAATAACAATGCCACCCTCTTACTTGTGTTTTTCCTTTTTATTTAACCCAGTTTCAAGCCTCTTGAAAAGTTGCAAGAATAATAAATCCATGAACATCTGTATACCTTTATCTATATTCCCCAAGTGTTAATATTTTTCTTTCTTTCTTTTTTAAGTGTTAATATTTTGATACATTTGCTTTCTCAGCATCTGTCTCCCTATCCGTCTGTCTGTCTCTACTTTCTTTTCTTTGCTGGACCATTTGCCATTTTGCCCCTTAATACTCCAGTGTGTATTTCCCTTGAGCCGGAGCCACAATTAACCACCACGTAATTATCCAACCTCAGAACCCTGACATTGCCCAGCTCTACCATCTAACCCACACCTTGTCCATTGCTGTGAGAAATGACTGAGTTAATGTTGTAAAGGATTTAGGAACGTGCAGGCACATAACTCAGTTACAAATACCCATGTTTAAAGTGGTGCTGTTATGCTGATTGCTATTGTTGCAGTTGTTACTTTGAGCGGAGAGGTCATTGCCATCACCTTCTATGACCCAGGGCTGTTTTCAGACCCCTTCCCCCTCCAGACTTTTGGGTGCCAGTCACAGTGAGGGCTCCAGGATGTGAGAGTGCTCTCTGCAGGGAATGCTGACTCAGAAGATAGAATAAAAGCAAAGAAAACCATCAGCATTGTCCCCCACCCAACCCAGACCCCGAACGGAGGAGAGGGAGGGTGTCAGCCATGTGGCAGCCTAGAGGAGGGGGCCTGAACCAGCAGCCAGCTGGTCCCCTAGGGGACTGGACGGGCCTCACCTGGCCCTGAGAGGCGCAGCCTTTCAGGGAGACTGAGTGTCAGGACAGCTGTAGCCCCAGGCTGCCGCAAAGAGGGTCCTTGGGTCCTTCCTTCCATAGGTTGACCTGCCCATCAGGGGCTGAGTCAGACCTGCCCCCAAAGAGCCTTTTACAGTAGGCAGCTGGGTAAGAAATGGACATTACCCAGATGTCCATCAGCTAATGAATATATAAAGAAAATATGGTAAATACATACATATGACTGTTACTCAGAAAGGGAATCTCGCCACGTGCTACAACATGGATGAACCTTCAGGATGTTTTGTAAAATCAAATAAGCCAGTCATAAAAAGACAAATAGGGCTTCCCAGGTGAGTCAGACGGTAAAGAATCCATCTGCCAATGCAGGAGATTCGGGTTCGGTCCCTGGGTCGGGAAGATCCCCTGGAGAAGGGCATGGCAACCCACTCCAGTATTCTTGCCTGAAGAATCCCACAGACAGAGGAGCCTGGTGGGTCGCAAAGAGTCGGACACAACTGAGCAACTGAACAGCAACAACAAAATGCTTCCCATCTCCAGCCAAACTGCTTCTTCCTTTATTTCAATCTGCATAAGGAAGGCCCTTTCTCCCCCTCCCTCTCTTCCTTCCTTTCTCCTTTTCTCTCTCTTCCCCATTTATACTCACTTCAAATTTCCTTCTCCCAGATATCATTTTAATGATTGCTTTCAATGCGTCCTTGCAAAATGGCCAGTTATTTGCGTGCGTGCATTTTTTACATATGTGGATTGTGCCGCATCAGATACCTTATTTGCTTCCTCCTCTCCCACTCCCCGCACTCCACTCTCTGCTTTTCCAATCCAGTTGTGCTTCCCAGGACTGCACGACACTCGGTGGTGTTTGCTGAGCCTGAATCTACCCCCCCACCACCACCACTTCCTCCTTGTGTGCAGGTAGGACATTGGTTGATGATCCCAGGAAGGAGGGAAGACGTCAGGGAGAAAAAAGAAAGCGATACTGAACTTCCTTGGCAGTCCAGTGGTTTGAACTCCACACTTGCACTGTAGGGTGCACGGGTTCCATCCCTTGTCGGGGAGCTAAGATCCCACATGTCGCAAAGCAGAATCAAAAAAAATTTCAAAAAGAAGGCAATACCAGGGTGAATTGTGGAGACCTTGCCTTGGGTCCCTGGAGCTCGGTTCTGCTAGGAACCCCCGAATGTACTGAATGCCTGCCAGGACCATCTGCTTAAATAAAGGAAGTGGGGAACCTGTCTCCACTAGATCCCAGACCCCATTGGCTGAGATTTCCACAGGAGAAATGAAATGCCTCTTTGTCGCAGAAGGACCAAACATGCCCACAGCAGGGCTTCGCTGGTGGCTCAGCACTAAAGAATCTGCCTGCTAACGCAGGAGACGCGGGTTCGATTCTCCACGTCAGGAAGATCCCCTGTAGAAGGAAAAGGCAACTCGCTCCAGTGTTCCTGCCTGGGAAAGCCCATGGACAGAGGAGCTTGTAGGCTATAGTCCATGGGGTCGCAAAAGAGTTGAACACGAATTAACGACTAAACAACAATTGCCCGCATCAGAGGAGAGTGGAAAAGACACACAGTTGTCGCTTCCCAACTCTGTTCCGCCATGTCAAACGGGAATATTTGCACCATGGAAACTGACAAGCTCACAGATCGGAGAGGGTGGGCAGGAGTGATAGAGCCTGATGTTAAAGCTTTACCAGCACACCACTGCCTAAAACCCTCATGGTGGCTTAAGACACACAGTTATTTCTGTCTGCAAGTCTAGAAGCACAGAGGGGCAAAGATCCCTTGCTTTATTTGGGGGACCAGGAGAAATTGACTTGGCTCCCTCAGGTCTCAGACCAACCAGCAGGGAGAAGCAATCCATACGGGTTCCCAAACCACCCAGCCATCCTCCTCCTCCCCCAGCTCAGCCTCTAGGCTAAGACCCGACATTATCCCCGCTGAAATTTCCACATCTTGTAACCACTCTGACTGCCCCACGCCTCGTTTCACGGACCACAGTTTGCGGCAAAAGAATGAGACAGCATTTTTCGTCCTGAGAATGACTCTCCATAATTGGGGCCCCTACTTGCTATTTTTCTGCCTTCTATTTTGCCCGAAAAATGCCTGGCAGTAATTGCCCATCCTCTGGCATGGTGAGGAAGCCAGCCCCTTCTGCCGCTCAGACTCCCAATTGGGCTATTACGGCCCCGGCCCACTTTCTCTTAAATGGCCCTGCATCAATTTGTCGACATTTTGAAAAGGGTCTCATCTCTCTCACGTCTCACACAGAAAAAGGAGAAGATAGAATAGCTCACTTTACCTTTCAGGGAGATTGCTTCTTGCTCATCCTCCCTGCCCCCATTTTTTTTTCTCGGTGAAGAGAGCCTACTTGTTGTTCCCATTTCATAGATGAGGACACCAAGGCTGATAACGGATAGCACACAATTCCATCATGAAAGAAGGATTCCAGGCAGAACCATTTCCCGATAGGTAGGCACGCGGACACGCTTACCTTGAAGACTCCTTCCCACATTATAAAATCCAACTAAAAGCAGGACAGAGACCTGGTTTTGCTGTCAAAAAATCTGAAAGGATTTTTCACATTTTCTTTTTGCAGTTTGCTTGTAAGGGACTCACTGAATTGATGGTCGGCTATGATTGCCCAGCCATCTGCAGGCGTGCTTGGCAAGTTCTTGCAGACTGAGAAAAATCTGATCTGAAACTAAAGGGATGGAGGGCTTCCCTGGTGGCTCAGTGGTAAAGAAACTGCCTTGCCAATGCAGGGGATGGGGGTTCGATTCCTGGTCCGGGAAGATCCCATGTGCCTTGGAGCAACTAAGCTCGTGTACCCCAACTATTGAGTCCACACCCTAGAGCCTGTGCTTCGCAACAAAAGCAGCCACAGTAATGAGAAGCTCGCGCACCGCAACTCGAGAGCAGCCCTCGTTCTCTGAAACTAGAGAAAAGCCTGCACAGCAACCAAGACCCAGCACAGCCAAAATAAATAAATAAAACTATTTTAAAAAAAGAAGAGGAAGAAGAAAGGGATGGGAATTCCCTGATGGTTCAGTGGTTAGTATTTGGTGCTTTCACTGCCAGGGCCCAGGGTTCAATCCCTGGTTGGGGAACTAAGATCCCATAGGTGTAGCTACAAAATGAAAAATTAAATAGATAAAGGAATATTTTGGGGGGAAATATAAAGAGATGGTTACCTCTGGCAGGGAGGGAGAGGTTCGGAATCAGGATGGGAGGACCAAGATAGTATAAGTCATGATACACTGTCAGTGTGGTACGAGTGTTAAGTATGTTATACTAAGTAAGAGCATTGCTCCAGATTTGGGTTGGTCCCCAGGTGTTCAGTTATATCAGGGGAAAGGAAGGAGACAAGGAGGGAGAGAGGGAGGCAGGGATGGAGAGAGAAAAATGAAACCTGCCCCATGAGTTCTTTTCATATGCCGTGAAATTTTTGTGAATGTCGAATTGAACAATTAGGACAGCTGACCTAAGATACATTGCGCAGACTTTAAAATTCTGCACTGATTCGTGTTGGAGCTGAGGGCTTTATTTTCTTATGTTGCAGCCGGCCATTTTCCTCCAGGTGTCAAACATTTTTGCAAGATGCTGTCTCGTCTTCGCCGGGAGAGATCAGGAGCCCCAGGCTCCGTGTCTGGTCCCTGTGATGCTCTCCTGAGAGGTCTCAGAGATTCTGATGGAGGCTGAAGGGCCTGTGTCCTCTTCCTGGAAACCTCTTGGCTTCTTTCAGGAATGCTGACCAAGCCCACACCAGGCCTCGGATGTCTCTATTGCCCCTGTCAGGCTCACAGGGGCACACGCTCACACACACTCGGTCCTTCCCAACACACGTGCCGGCATCCACGCCTTTCCTTTGGATCCAAGGCGCGGCAGGGACCAAAGCAGGTACAGTCCGAAGCTAAGGGTCCCTCCAGCCCGGGTTTATGGTGGGGGTGGGGTCTCTTCCCCAAGAAGCCCCCTCTCTTCCTCCTTTGCGCTCTGCTCCCCTCCCCCTCCTCCAGATTCTCCCCAGCCTCACTCGATCGGTGAAAGAAATACTTTGCAGCGAGGATGTTAGGTCTTTGTTGGGGCGGACGAGGACTCAGCATAAAGGGTCTGAGAAAGTGGAATGGGGTGTGTGCGGTGGAGGGAGGGAGGGGGCAGCCAGGGGAAGAAGACGGATTCTCCGTATCTAAAAGGGAATTAAAGTGCTTTTACTGGAGTGAAGAAATCAGCTGAAGAATGGCCCGGGAACAAAAGCAGAAAGACTGTGGACAAGCCCTGCTGAATAGGGCCCGATCCCCTTAAGTTTGTAAGCTCCCCTCCCCCGCCCTGTAAGCCTTCCTTACTTACTTCTGCTGAGAACAAACGCAGGGAGGAAAACGCGCCCGGGGGAGGGGGCGGGGGTGGATAGGCAAAACTAGGGGAGAAAAACCCTAAAATAAAAGGTAATCCCTCCAGTACTTTGCCCTCCTAGTGCCTACCAGGGATCTGATTAAAGGTCCCAGATGAAGCCATTCCGCTATTCACATGCAAGGAGCGGGATTTACAAGAAAAGAGAGAGGGAAGAATAGGCGGAGAGGAGAAAGGGGGCATTATTTGTGTCCCTTAATGCTTGTTAAGTACTGCTCTTTGCTGCACACCAGACAAGACAAGGCTCAGAACTCGAAGAGAAAACTTGTGCAACCCACCCCCTGGCCCCGTGGCCTCCCTCCAACCCGAGGCCGAGCTTCCCTCAGTACAGGGACACACAGACGCGCGCATCCGTATACACACACACACATACACACACACACACACACACAGAGTTGTGAGTAGAGCTCCCCAGCCAAGCCAGACTCAGAGAGAATAGCAATTAACCTCCCGTCCCTCCCTGACAGTGATCTAATCAAACCAGCCCTCCCTGAGTCTTGCTCTGTGCCCCAGAGCTGGGTGGCCTGGGCTGGGAATGTTTGGGGACCAGCCGGGAAAGTGAGAACCTCAGGAGCCACAAGAGTCCTAAGGGTGGCTTCCTCATTTCAGTTCGGTCGCTCAGTCCTGTCCAATTCTTTGCGACCCCATGGATTGCAGCACGCCAGGCTTCCCTGTCCATCACCAACTCCCAGAGCTTCCTAATGAGACTCAAGAAACTGGTTGAAATTCCTGCCCATCCCTCCTGTTCCCCCAGACCTCTGGCTTCCCACTAGTGATTTAAACATGCTGCCCCAGGTCCTTTGCACATACCCAGACCTCTGCCTGGGATGCTGTTCTCACCCTCCCAGTAGAGTTGTCCTAAAGCTCTGATTGGGGAAGCGGTCTCTAACTGATGCCAGAAGCTTGGCCTCTATGCACTGATGCCAACTGAATCTTGGAGACAAGAGTTTTTAGTGAAGTAGAAAAAAAGAGCTTTATTGCTTTGCCAGACAAAGGGGAACACAGCGAGCTTATGCCTCTCAAACCTGTGTCCCAACCCAGGAGGAACTGGTGAGGAGTTATAGTCTGGCTTCAGCCGGTCTCCTGACTTCTCTGAAGAACTGTTCATCAAGCAGTTCCATCTTCCATCTGTTGGAGCTTTTAGTTCATGTGTGCTAAGTCACTTCAGTTGTGCCTAGCTCTTAGAGACCCTCTGAAATGTAACCCCATTTCCCCCCCTGTCCCCCACCCACCCACCACCGCCAGGCTCCTCCATCTGAGGGATTCTCCAGGCAAGAATATTGGACCAGATTGCCATTTCCCTTCAGTTCAGTTCAGTCACTCAGTCATGTCCTACTCTTTGCGACCCCATGAATCACAGCACACCAGGCCTCCCTGTCCATCACCAACTCCTGGAGTTCACTCAAACTCATGTCCATTGAGTCGGTGATGCCATCCAGCCATCTCATCCTCTGTCGTCCCCTTCTCCTCCTGCCCCCAATCCCTCCCAGCATCAGGGTCTTTTCCAATGAGTCAACTCTTTGCATGAGGTGGCCAAAGTATTGGAGTTTCAGCTTTAGCGTCAGTCCTTCCCATGAATACCCAGGACTAATCTCCTTTAAGATAGACTGGTTGGATCTCCTTGCAGTCCAAGGGACTCTCAGGAGTCTTCAACACCACAGTTCAAAAGCATCAATTCTTCGGCACTCAGCTTTCTTCACAGTCCAACTCTCACATCCATACATGACCACTGGAAAAACCATAGCCTTGGCTAGACAGACCTTGGTTGGCAAAGTAATATCTCTGCTTTTTAATATGCTATCTAGGTTGGTCATAACTTTCTTTCCAAGGAGTAAGCATCTTTTAATTTCATGGCTGCAATCACCATCTGCAGTGATTTTGGAGCCCCCCAAAATAAAGTCTGACACTGTTTCCCCTGTTTCCCCATCTATTTCCCATGAAGTGATGGGACCAGATGCCATGATCTTTGTTTTCTGAATGTTGAGCTTTAAGCCAACTTTTTCACTCTCCACTTTCACTTTCATCAAGAGGCTTTTTAGTTCTTCTTCACCTTCTGCCATAAGGGTGGTGTCATCTGCATATCTGAGGTTATTGATATTTCTCCCGGCAATCTTGATTCCAGCTTGTGCTTCTTCCAGCCCAGCATTCCTCATGATGTACTCTGCATAGAAGTTAAATAAGCAGGGTGACAATATACAGCCTTGACGTACTCCTTTTCCTATTTGGAACCAGTCTGTTGTTCCATGTCCAGTTCTCACTGTTGCTTCCTGACCTGCATATAGGTTTCTCAAGAGGCAGGTCAGGTGGTCTGGTATTCCCATCTCTTTCAGAATTTTCCACAGTTTATTGTGATGCACACAGTCAAAGGCTTTGGCATAGTCAATAAGCAGAAATAGATGTTTTCCTGGAACTCTCTTGCTTTTCCAATGATCCAGCAGATGTTGGCAATTTGATTTCTGGCTCCTCTGCCTTTTCTAAAACCAGCTTGAACATCTGAAAGTTCATGGTTCACATATTGCTTAAGCCTGGTTTGGAGAATTTTGAACATTACTTTACTAGCATGTGAGATGAGTGCAATTGTTCAGTAGTTTGAGCATTCTTTGGCATTGCATTTCTTTGGAATTGGAATGAAAACTGACCTTTTCCAGTCCTGTGGCCACTGCTGAGTTTTCCAAATTTGCTGGCATATTGACTGCAGCACTTTCACAGCATCATCTTTCAGGATTTGAAATAGCTCAACTGGAATTCCATCACCTCCACTAGCTTTGTTTGTAGTGATGCTTTCTAAGGCCCACTTGACTTCACATTCCAGGATGTCTGGCTCTAGGTGAGTGATCACACCATCATGATTATCTGGGTCGTGGAGATCTTTTTGTACAGTTCTCCTGTGTATTCTTGCCACCTCTTCTTAATATCTTCTGCTTCTGTTAGGTCCATACCATTTCTGTTCTTTATCGAGCCCATCTTTGCATGAAATGTTCCCTTGGTATCTCTAATTTTCTTGAAGAGATCTCTAGTCTTTCCCATTCCGTTTTTTCCTCTATTTCTTTGCACTGATCGCTGAGAAAGGCTTTCTTCTCTCTCCTTGCTGTTCTTTGGAACTCTGCATTCAGATGCTTATATCTTTCCTTTTCTCCTTTGCTTTTCACTTCTCTTCTTTTCACATCTATTTGTAAGGCCTCCTCAGACAGCCATTTTGCTTTTTTGCATTTCTTTTCCATGGGGATGGTCTTGATCCCTGTCTCCTGTACAATGTCACGAACCTCCGTCCATAGTTCATCAGGCACTCTGTCTATCAGATCTAGTCCCTTAAATCTATTTCTCACCTCCACAGTATAATCATGAGGGACTTGATTTAGGTCATACCTGAATGGTCTAGTGGTTTTCCCTACTTTCTTTAATTTAAGTCTGAATTTGGCAATAAGGAGTTCATGATCTGAGCCACAGTCAGCTCCCGGTCTTGTTTTTGCTGACTGTATAGAGCTTCTCCATCTTTGGCTGCAAAGAACATAATCAGTCTGATTTCAGTGTTGACCATCTGGTGATGTCCATATGTAGAGTCTTCTCTTGTGGTGTTGGAAGAGGGTGTTTGCTATGATCAGTGCATTCTCTTGGCAAAACTCTATTAGCCTTTGCCCTGCTTCATTCCATATTCCAAGGCCAAATTTGCCTGTTACTCCACGTGTTTCTTGACTTCCTACTTTTGCATTCCAGTCCCCAATAATGAGAAGGACATCTTTTTTGGGTGTTAGTTCTAAAAGGTCTTGTAGGTCTTCATAGAACCGTTCAACTTCAGCTTCTTCAGTGTTACTGGTTGGGGCCTAGGCTTGGATTACTGTGATATTGAATGGTTTGCCTTGGAAACAAACAGAGATGGTTCTGTCGTTTTTGAGATTGCATCCAAAGTGCCCCAAGGCCGCACTATTGTTTCCTGCATTTCGAACTCTTTTGTTGACCATGATGGCCACCCCATTTCTTCTAAGGGATTCTTGCCCACAGTAGTAGATATAATGGTCATCTGAGTTAAATTCACCCATTCCAGTCTATTTTAGTTCGCTACTTCCTAGAACGTCGACGTTCACTCTTGCCATCTCCTGTTTGACCACTTCCATTTTGCCTTGATTCATGGACCTGACACTCCAGGTTCCTATGCAATACTGCTCTTTATCACCAGTCACATCCACAACTGGGTATCGTTTTTGCTTTGGCTTCATCCCTTCATTCTTTCTGGAGTTATTTCTCCACTGATCTCCAGTAGCATATTGGGCACGTACTGGCCCGGGGAGTTCCTCTCAAAATCCTATCATTTTGCCTTTTCATACTGTTCATGGGGTTCTCAAGGCAAGAATACTGAAGTGGTCCCTTCCCCAGCGGACCACATTCTGTCAGACCGCTCTACCATGAGCCGCCTGTCCTGGGTGGCCCCACACGGCATGGCTTAGTTTCACTGAGTTAGACAGGCTGTGGTCCGTGTGATCAGATTGACTAGTTTTCTATGATTATGGTTTCAGCGTGTCTGCCCTCTGATGCCCTCTCACAACACCTACCATCTTATTTGGGTTTCTCTTACCTTGGACATGGGGTATCTCTTCACGGCTGCTCCAGCAAAGCACAGCTGCTGCTCCTTACCTTGGACGAGGGGTATCTCCTCACAGTCACCCCTCCTGACCTTGAACGTGGAGTAGCTCCTCTTGGCCCTCCTGTGCCCGCGCAACTGCCGCTCCTTGGACATGGGGTGGCTCCTCTAGGCTGTTCCTGTGCTGTCACAGCCTGGCACTCTCAGTCGCTGCCCCTGACCTTGGGCGAGGGGTAGCTCCTCTCTCCCTCTCTGTAGAGAGCTTAAAGATACTGTTTCTTGTATCCCTTGAGGCAGAGCCAGGACTCTGCCCCAAGGCCGCACTATTGTTTCCTGGCTGTTCCTCCTTTGTCTCTCCATCCTCTCCCTTCCCTGATGAGCAACTGTTCAAACTTGCCCTTAGGAACTCAGGAAGGTCATGGAGGCTGGAGTCTGTTCCCTACAAACAAGGAATGGAGGACACGGAAAAGCCATGCCCAGAAGCCCCACAGGGTCCTGCTGGGTTTCTTAACTGACCCTCCCTCTCCCCCAGACCACCTCATATGTCCTTGTTCTTGGCTCTCAAGAGGCCTTATAACCTTATAACGTATGCACGGGGGACGAGGTCGGCACAGGGCGGCCCTTTAACCAGGCACAGTAGACACAGTGCCTGGGGCCCACAGTACTTGTAGGCTTGTTGTTCAGCCACTAAGTCATGTCCAACTCTTTGCGACCCCATGGACTATGGCACCCCAGGCTTCTCTGTCTTCAACAGCTCCTGAAGTTTGCTCAAATTCATGTCCATTGAGTCAGTGGTGCTATATAACCAGCTCATCCTCTGTCGTCCCCTTCTCCTCTTCTTTCCCAGCATCAAGATCTTTTCCAATAAGTCATCTCTTCACATCAGGTGACCAAAGGATTGGAGCTTCAGCTTTAGCATCAGTCCTTCCAATGAATATTCAGTGTTGATTGTCTTTAAGATTGACTGGTTTGATCTCCTTGAAGTCTAAGGGACTCTCAAGAGTCTTCTCCAGCATCACAATTCAAACAATTTTTCAGTGTTCAGCCTTCTGTATATTCCAAATCTCACATCTGTACATGACTACTGGAAAGACCATAGCTTTGACCATATGGACCTTTGTCAGCAAAATGATGTCTCTGCTTTTTAATATGCTGTCTAGGTTTGTCACAGCTTTCCTTCAAAGGAGCAAACATCTTTGTGGTTTTGGAGCCCAAGAAAATAAAATCTGTCACTGCTTCCACTTGTTCCCCTTCTATTTGCCATGAAGGGATGGGACCGGATGCCATGAGTTTCGTTTTTTGAATGTTAAGTTTTAAGCAGGCTCTTTCACTTTCATCAAGAAGCTCTTTAGTTCCTTTTCACTTTCTGCCATTACAGTGGAATCATCTGCATATCTGAAGTTGTTGATATTTCCCCTGGCAGTCTTGATTCCAGCTTGTGATTCATTCAGCCTGGCATTTTGCATGATGTACCCTGCACATAAGTTAAACAAGCAAGGTGACAGTATACAGCCTTCTTGTTCTCCTTTTCCAATTTTGAACCAGTAAGTTGTTTCAGGTTCTAACTGCTGCTTCTTGACCAGCACACAGGTTTCTCGGGAGATAGGTAAGGTGGTCTGATATTCCCATCTCTTTAAAAATTTTCCAGTTTGTTGAACACAACTTCTAGGGACTAGAAAACAAAGTTGTTTGTTGAACAACTTTAAATGTTTATTTTAAAAGTAAAAAATGAATAATGTACATATAACAATGACTCCAGCCCGTATTATATTCATCTTTATAACGACACATTCAGAAAATACAGTTTTTATATTTTTATCAGAGAAGAAGGCCATGAAAGTCATAATATGGCCCTGGCTCAGACAGACCAATTGGCCAGAGGCAAAGGGAACTCTGGACTCCTCTTTCCTCCATGGTGGGAGTGGGCCGTTGAGGATCCCATGGGTTTCTTTCATGCACTTATTCATTCAGCAACCATTCAATGAGTGTCTTCTGTGTGCCAGGCTCTGAGGACACAGCAAGCAACACACAAAAGCCATGCTCTCCTGGAGTCCAGAGTCTACAGGGAGAGGCACATATTGAATGAATGAGCACAGCAAGAAAGCCATGGTCACTATCTGGGGTAAGTGTGCTGAAGGGTCCGTGTCCTTCAGAAACCTCCCATAGAGAACCTGAGACTGATTCTGAGATGTGACGTGGAGTCTGAGACCTACACAGGAAGCCAAGGGCTTTGCCAACCGAAGAGAGCAAGCAAGTTCAGGGTGAGGGCCACTGAATCACAGCAATCCAGAGTGGGTCACAGCGAGGCTAGCCCAGTGATTTTCCGTGTACATGAAGACACCTCCCTCACTCAGCCAGCAAAGGCATACAAGGAGATGCTAGCCTCTTCCACCTTCTCTCCCAAGCCTGCGAAGATCAACCGTACGATCACATCTTTGAAAAACATCCTGGCACCTTTGAAATAAATGTTCCAAAGAAACAGCAGTCGGCGCTGGTCGTTCCTAGAATGTACGGATGTGTCATTGGTGCTGTATTGTTGACAGCTGTTAGCCTTTCACTCGGTTTGTGTGTCTGTTATTAATTCTGGTTTTCTGAGTGAGAGCAACCTGGTTCATATTAATTTTTTAAGGGAATATGGCACCGTTTTTTTTTTTTTTCAGAACCAAGTCAAGACAGCCAGTAAAAGTTAGGATTCCATTTTAGACCCACTCAATTTATGAGAAGGACACGTTTATATAGTGATAAAAATAGATGAGAGGAGAGAAGTCTTTGGAAAAAGGGAGACAGAGAGGTATTTTGCACTTTATCAAGGTATTGGCATTGCTGCCAGATTTTAAAGTACTGTATTTCCTATCATAAAACCAATTTGTGCTCATTAGTCTATAATTTTCTAAATGGGAAAATCCAGGGAAAATGGAAGTTTCTAGAAGGCTTTCTAAATCAGCCTATCCAGAGAAATTGACTATTAGCATTTTGGAATGTTTCCTTCCAGTCTTTTTTTCAATGCAGACATATCCAAGTTGTACCTTTTTCTGTACACAGTCTCATACCCACTTCACAAAGACATATTTATGCAAGACTTATTTTCATCTTATTTCAAAAACCTTCTTAAACAATATTTTTAAATTTGTAGTCATATTTTTCTACTGATTCTAAGCACAGAAAAGCACAAAAAATGATCTGTAATCCGGTTCACTAAAGTGAATCATTAGTGACATCATGGTGTATTACATGCCTGTCTGTTGCTTGTGTGTGTGTGTGTGTGTGTGTGTGTGTACCTTTTTACAAATCTGTTTCCATATGTTAAGTTCTGTATCTTTCCCTCTGTTACTTTCAATGGTTTCATTCTATGCTAACCTGTCGTCTGATGAAAATTTAGATCATTTCTCATGCTTTAAGATCATGAATTTTTAAAAAGGAAAAATCTTCCTGCATGTGCATATAGTATTGTTTGCATTTCAGATTCTTTCGTTGGGGTCGATTCCTAAACAATAACAAAACAACTCACACCAAAAAATAAATTCACCTGATAGCTAAGTGCACAGCAATGGGAGAACCAATGTCTGTGTCAGCACGGACTAGGTTATGCTGCAGTAACAAACAACCCCAGCAGTTTGCTTGCCTAGGTTGATGGAGGCACCACCTGGACCCAACCTTCTATGACGGCAAAGGTAAATGCTTATAAAAACTTGGCCTAGATCTGACACTGATTTTATCTTTACCAGAAATCAGGGGGAGAGTGGTAGCATTGGCCAAAGCAAGTCTTGATATCGACAGCATGATACTGTGTCCTTTTGATACCATCTCTTATAACTCCCTGTGTTTTTCCCTCCTATATGTTGTCACAGTCATAATTACATACGTCATGTGAATATTTTATAAAGTCTACTTCCCCCACTAGATCATAAACTCCTGAAGGCAGAGTCCAGCTTTTTTGTTCCCTGCAATATCGGCTCAAAAAATATTTGTGCAAAGCATGAATGAACAAATGCTTAATTTTTTTCCAAGCTTGGCACTTAACCCTTTTCTAGGTATATGATTTCAACTAAGCTTCTTGCTGAAAGCACCATGAAGCTATTCTGGTCTCAATATCTGAACTTTATTTATTAGATTTAAACCTCTCATTTTTCTTTTCAAAGTCCTTATTTTTTAATTTCCATCTGATTAGCTGCCCAGTACAGGAAGGCATGGAGGTTCCCTGGTAAGAATCCACACCTGGTACACTGGCCACTAGCAAGAGATCCCCGTGTATGTGACGTATGACACCACCTGACCTCCAAGCAAGTCAGAAGACTTCTCTCTGGGTTTCATTCTCCTCACCTGGAAAATGACACCAAAAATCCTTACTGTGCACACTTGGAATAAACAAATGAGTTGGAGAGTGAAAGATAGGGAAGAAGAGTGACGAGAGATCCTGAGTATTAGGAATCCAACAGAAACCTAAGTTCAAATCTCAGCTCCATCATTTATCAGCTGTGTGACTCGGGGCAAGTGACTTCCTCTCTCTGACCCTCAGTTTTCCTTATCTGTAAAAATAAGCCTGGGCTTCCTGGGTGGCTCAATGGTTAAAAAAAAGTCCTCCTGCCAATGCAGGAGACATAGATTTGAACCCTGGGTCAGGAGTTCCTCCGGAGTAGGAAATGGCAACCCACTCCAGTATTCTTGCCTGGGAAATCCCATGAACAGAGGAGCCTGGCAGGCTTCAGTTCCTGGGGTCACAAAAGAGTCAGACATGACTTATGGACTAAATAGCAAATCACACTTAGTGACTGAACCACAAAATAAACTTACAAAGACTGCCTACGAATTAGCAATGATACACGCAAAGCACCACAGATACAGAGCAAGAGATGGGTAAACGGAGCTAGTAAGACAGTGAAAGTTACAAGTATAATTTAAGGGAAGAAGATAGTCTCAGGATGGCCCATCTGAGCTTGGATATCGTGATAACAATAATAGGAGCTGTGTTTCATTGAGGGCTACCACGATCCATGTACTAGGCACTGTGTGTTCATCTACTATGCATTTTGCAAATATTATCCTAGGGATATGCTTGCGTAAATCAATTAATATTTACTGAGAACTAAACAGATACTAGGTACTATTCTCAGTTCTGAGGACACAGCAATGAGCAAGACAGATGAACTTCCTTGTCCTTATGACGTTCACAGACTGGCAATGCCTGTATTTAGGAAGAAATTGAGCTTGGCTATTTCTATGTATTGACTTTATTGATTTTAGATCACTGCTCCCACTCCTAGCCCAATCCAAAAAAGTACTTCTGGGGACTTCCCTAATTGTCCAGTGGTTAAGACTCCACCTTCCAATGCAGGGGGCGCAAGTTCGATACCTGATAGGGAGTTAAGATCCTGCATGCCAAGCTCTGCAGCCACACACACACAAAAAGTACCTCTGTGTGGCACACTGTATGTTGGTTTTTAAATAGAAATTTTAAGAATGGTGAAATGGGAATGGGGATTCTTGTGCTGAATACCCTTCAGCTCTACTGCTTTCCTAGATTTTTTGGCAAAGAGGAAGGAAAACATGAAATGGGAGCCTTGGAAGAGACAGTTGAGCACATCAAATGGAAGTAGTTGTCTTCTCCACAAACCAAGGAGACACACACACACACACACACACCTCAATTATACCTCGGCAAGCAGAGCTAATGGAAGCTAGATTGATTCAAAGATAATAATTAGAGAACAATTTAATCCCTGCTGTGAATGAGACACACAGTTTATTTTTAATTTGTATCTATAATAAAAAATAATAATTAAAAGGACTGGCAAATTGCAGCTTTTGCCGAGAAATGAGATATACCCTGCCCACCTTCACCCCGTCACAAATGATATCTTCTCCCCCGCCCTCTATTTCTTCTGCTGACACATTCCCAACACAACTTGCTCGCACATGGAAGCCACAGACCCCATTTTAAATACAGAGATTCATTAATGAAAGGAATGGGAAGTGAACTTTTTTTAGCATCTACTCTGTGCCAGGCACAATGCTAAATATGTTCACGGAGATGATTTCGTTTAACCCTCACCGTGGTCCTGTGAAAAGGGAACCCCAGTTTCCTCTCATTTTGCAGAGTAGCATTTGCAGAAGCTGATGCTGGGAAAGGCTGAAGACAGAAAAAGAAGAGGGAGACAGAGGATGAGATGGCTTGATGGCATCACCAATTCAGTGGACATGAAACTGGGCACACTGTAAGATGGTGAGGGACAGGGAAACTTGGCTTGCCACAGTCTGCTGCTGCTAAGTCACGTCAGTCATGTCCGACTCTGTGCAACCTCATAGATGGCAGCCCACCAGGCTCCCCCGTCCCTGGGATTCTCCAGGCAAGAACACTGGAGTGGGTTGCCATTTCCTTCTTCAATGCATGAAAGTGAAAAGTGAAAGTGAAGTCACTCAGTCGTGTCCGACTCTTAGTGACCCCATGGACTGCAGCCCACCAGGCTCCTCCACCTATGGGAGTTTCCAGGCAAGAGTACTGGAGTGGGGGATCACAAAGAATTGGACACGACTGAGGACTGGGTGACTGAACAACAACATTTGCAGGAGTACCAACTGCTTGCTGAAGTTCTCACAGGGCGTATGGGACACAACTGGGTCTGATTGGCCAGACTCATTCCTCATACTGCCTTTCCTGGGGGCGGGTACTAAAGCTTCTGTCCTCCTTAACAGAGGTGCTGCCTCGCTAACGTCAGAATTTGCCCCAATTTCTATTTCAGCTCCAACCACTAACTAGCTTGTGAAGATAATTTCATTTCTACACAGAAAGGACCTGAGCTACGCTTTGTACATGATGCTGCTGCTGCTGCTAAGTCGCTTCAGTAGTGTCCAACTCTGTGCAACTCCATAGACGGCAGCCCACCAGGATGTGTGATAAGCAAACGACCTTTCTCCACATTGCTTCCCCTCTTTTCCTTATGCCCATCGCTCTTACATATACTTTTCCTTTTTTTCCTTAAAAAAAATTTTTTTGGCCACATCCCACAGCATGCGGGACCTTAGTTCCCCCTCAGGGATCAAACCCGTGCCCTTTGCATTGAAGGTGGAGTCTTAACCACTGGGCAACCTGGGAAATCAGTTCAGTCACGCAGTCGTGTCCATCGCTTTGCGACCCCATGGACTGCAGAACAGCAGGCTTCCCTGTCCATGACCAACTCCCAGAGCTTGCTTGAACTCATGTCCTTTGAGTCGATGATGCCATTCAACCATCTCATCCTCTATCACCCCCTTCTCCTCCTGCCCTCAATATCTCCCAGTATCAGGGTCTTTTCTAGTCCCCATATAACCTTCTTATTCATCCAATAGCCTCCCAAACTAATGACCTTTTCTCTCCTTCCTCATCATCATCTTTGGGGAGGAGTCACTTCATTCATTGCTATCCCAGTGGACAGATTCATGTGAGCCATTAAATTGCCATTTTTGTAGGTCCAACTTTTTGTGACCCCAACTCTTTGTGACCCCTATACAGTCCATGGAATTCTTCAGGCAAGAATACTGGAGTGGGTAGCTTTTCCCTTCTTCAGGGGATCTTCCCAAGCCAAGGATCGAACCCAAGTCTCCTGCTTTGCAGGCAGAGTCTTTACCAGCTGAGCCACAAGGGAAGCCCTTTTGTAGGTCAAAACCAGTCAAATATAGGCAATTTCATATTAAAACAGTAAATGCCCTGAGACTTCTCACTCAGCCTTTCTAGACTCAAGAGGTAGATTCATATTTGGGAAAGGCCACCTTAACTAATCATCGGATGGGGTTGGTGAGGGTTGGGGAAGCTCACCAGCCTACATTAAACCTCACAATAAAACTTGCAGACAGCAAAAATGAAATACACCCCCAGGGTCTATGTCCTCCAACACAAGGCTGGCTATTCATCCATTTTCGAAGGAAAAATATACATATTCTTCTCACACTTAGCAACAAATTGGCTTAAATAATCTGCGTCATCGTCTCTTGTCTTCTCAGCTAATCATGTTGGTAAATCGTTGGTTCTTTATTTTTTTTCCTTCCCTCTGTGGCTGCTGCATCGGAGGAGGGAAAATGCTGCACACAGAGCGGGGACGGGGAGGAGGGGGAGGTTTTGTGATAGATGAGTGGTTCAAGAATGCCTCTGATATTCTTGGTTAACTTCCTCACAGACGCAGGGAATTGGATTGGTCGGACAGCTCCCCCTGTGTGGCACAAACAAGAAACATTAATTAAAAATAATTGCCACCCCCCTCCCCAGAATTAAGAGTGTGATGTTCAGATTCGTTTTAAGAAAGGTAATTTGATGCCAATAAATTACAATTATAAAAACTTCATTACAGTCAAGAGCAATCTATCCACCATTGTCCTAATTACACATTGTAGGAATAATGAATGCTAATGATTTAATGTACAATAATTACCACGATTGAAAAATAAAATATAATAATCACTATCGTTATTGTTATCAATAACACAGATACTTTGGCATGGCTGATCTCCTCTTGAGGCTGAGATAAAATTTCAGGGTATTTTGTTGTTGTTGTTCACATTTAGAAACACTCCTTCCCCTTCTCCCTCACCCTCCCCCCCAGCTCTATCTTTATTAAGACAAGAAATCTGCAGCACAGATGGAAATGATCTGTTTCTCCTAGCAGGTCAGAGTTGAAGGGTCAGGTTCAAGTTTCTAATTCCTAGCCAATAGAACATCTTTGGCTTCTTCCCGAATATCTTTTGAGGTGGGAAGGAGAGAGAAAGCAATTATTCTGGTATGGAAACCCGACTGCGTTTTGACTGGTCTCTCTCCAGTTCTTTTATAAAACCATCCGTGACTTCCTGTGGCAAAGAGGAAATGCCCGGTTGATCTTAGCCTGACATCTGCAGGATTGGGTTGTGGCAAAAAATGTGGTCTCTGGAGCCAGACGCCCTGGGGTCAAGGCCTGGCTCCACCACCTGTTACTGTTGGAACTGTAACCAATCTTTTTTTTTGGCCATGCCATGCAGCATGTGGGATCTTCGCAGACCAGGGACGCAACCCATGACCTCTACACTAGGAACTCAGAGTCTTAACCACTGGACCACCAGGAAGTCCTAACCATTTTTTTTTTTTAACAAAAACTTTTTTTTTTTTGGCTGCACAGTGTGGCATGTGGGATCTTAGTTTCCTGATCAGGGATCAAACCCATGCCCCCTGCACTGGAAGGCAAAGTCTTTACCACAGAGCCACCAGGGAAGTACCCAGATGTTAAGAATTTTACTTGTGTTACTTTATATAATCTTGGCAATAATCTATACAGTATGTTCCTGGCATCCCCATTGAACAGATGAGAAAATTAGCATTAGGGAGACTAAATATTTTCTCAACATTGTACAGCTAGTATGTGACACAGCCAGGATTCAATACAGGCATTTTGCCCCCAGACCTACATTCTATCCTTTGTCTTTCAGTGGGCATTATCTGAATATATTTTCATGTCCTTAAATTATTTTAATAATTTGCACAGCAATCAATCCTGTGCAAAAAATACTTTTTGGCTGCACTGGATCTTAGTCGCAACACGCAAGATCTTCAATCTTCATTGCAGCATGCCAACTTATAGTTTCAGCATGCAGGATCTAGTTCCCTGATCAGGAATTGAACCCAGGCCCCCTGCATTGGGAGTGAGGAGTCTTAGCCACTGGACCACCAGGGAAGTCCCAAAGCTATCATTTTTTTCATCCCACCTCTACAGCTGAACATTTTGCTTGTATTCAGTTTTTCATCATAATAAACATTTCTTTGAAGTCCATCCTTGTACATAATCTTTTTTCACACTATGAATATTTCCTTAGGATACCATCTTAGGAGAGGAATTATGCCCCACCTGCCTCATTGAGGGATCATTCACATACAGTAAAATCCCCCAGTTCCAAGTGGGCAAGGCAATGAATTTTGACTAATTATGCATAACCATTACAGTGAGAGTTGGACTATAAAGAAAGCTGAGCGCAGAAGAATTAATGCTTTTGAACTGTGGTGTTGGAGAAGACTCTTGAGAGTCCCTTGGACTGCAAGAAGATCCAACCAGTCCATCCTAAAGGAAATCAGTCCTGAGTGTTCATTGGAAGGACTGATGCTGAAGCTGAAACTCCAATACTTTGGCCACCTGATGTGAAGAGCTGACTCATTTGAAAAGACCCTGATGCTGGGAAAGATTGAGGGCAGGAGGAGAAGGGGACGACAGAGGATGAGATGGTTGGATGGCATCACCAACTCAATGGACATGGGTTTGGGTGGACTCCAGGAGTTGGTGATGGACAGGGAGGCCTGGCGTGCTGCGGTTCGTGGGGTCACAAAGAGTCAGACACGACTGAGCGACTAAACTAATTACAGTCATGATATAGAAGATTTCCACCACCCAAAAAAGTGCTTTTTTGGAGTCATTCCCTCTCCACCCTTCCCTCAACCCTAATTCTGACCCCAGGCAACCAAAGTTCAGGTTCAGGTCACTATAGTTCTGCCTTTTCTAGAATTTCATATCAGTGAGATCATGCAGTATGTAACCTTTTGTTTTTGACTTCCTTCCCTCAGCATTATGCTTCTGAGATTCATCCATGTTATTGTATACATCAGTAGTTCATTCCTTTGTATTATTGAGTAGTATTCTACTATATGGATATAGCAAGAGTCGGACACGACTGAGCGACTGAACTGAACTGAACTGAAGGGCTGCCAGTGAGATTTCTTTGAAGAAAGCTTCATTTGAGCTCAGGGAGATCATAGCAAGAGCCAAGTGCCAGGTGGAGGGTGTTCCGGCTGCTCTGCATACCTACCCAGTTGGCCGGCCTGCCTGCCATCCATCCAGTAATTTGCTCTTTTATTGAACAGATGTTTACCCAGTACCTAATGTGCTTGGGTGAACAAGACAGACTCAGACCCAGCCCTCTTGGCACTTGGTGAGGAAGACAAGCAGGTTCCCAAACAAGGCAGTGGAATGTTTTGAGATCTACAGAGGCATCTAAGAAGGCATGACACCCCCTATTGTGTTCACTACTATTTCCTCAGCACTTAGAACAGTGCCTCGCATCTAGTAGTCGCTCAGTAAATGCCTGGGTAAGTGAAACAGAAGACTGGAGATGGGCTGCTTCAGACAGGGGGTTCAGAGAAGACCTCTCCGAATAGGTGACACCTTTGAGCTGAGCCCTAAATTGATGAAAGGAGCCATGTGTGATGACCTGGAGAAAAGTAATCTAGGCTTAGGACCTGCTAGTGCCAAGGTCGTGAGGTGGGAGAGAGTTGGTTATTCCAGCAACTGCAAGGAGAGCAGCCCCAGGAGAGGTTAGTGGGGTAGACAGGGCCAAATCATTCAGGACCTGGAGGCCACAGCCACAAGCAATGGGACACCATCAGAAGGTTTTAGGCAGGGGAGGACACAATTCTGGTCCACATTTTGCAAAGATGACTGGCAATTATGGGCAGAATGAGCCATAAAGGCAAGTGTGGAAATTGGGAAGCCAGTTAGAAACTGGCTAGTTGCTCAGGCCAGAGGTGATGGAAGCTTGGATGAGGCAAAGTTGGTGAAGATGGAGAAACACAAACAGATCAAGAATGCCTTTTGGAGGTAGAACCTATGGGGTCCACTCAGAACCTGTACTGAGTGTCAGATATACCACGCCTGGTTCCAGGCCCTTTGTGTATTCACTCACTGGGTCATTCAACAAATGTTAGCTCTGCCTGCTCTCACACATTCTATCCCTGGGTAAGGAAGATCCCCTGGAGGAGGAAATGGATCTTTGCCTGGAGAATCCCATGAACAGAGGACCAAATGGACTACAGTCCATGGGGTAGCAAAGGGTCGGACACAACTGAAGCCACCGAGCACGAACCAGGATTTGGTGTCTGTTCACTAACTGATGGACATTTGGCCGTTTGGAGCTGTTATGAGTGAAACTGCCAAAAAGGTTGAAGAACAAGTCTTTGTGTGAACATGGTTTTTGTTTCTCTTGGGTAAATACCTATGAGTGGGACTGCAGGGTTATATATAATCAGAGTATTTTAACTTTATAAGAAAAACAATTTAACTGTCAAATGTTTTTTCCCATCAGCAATATAGGGGAGTCCCAGTCACTCCATATTCTCACTAAAACTTGGTATTGTCCGTCTATTTTATTTTAATCATTCTCACGAATGTGTAGTGATATCTCAGCCTGGGTGCCACTCGGATTGTCATAAATTGGGCAGCCTGATCCAATTCCTCCAATAAAGGCAGTTAGCAAAGGAAACACTGTGTCAGTTAGGAGAGTACATCCCAAACTTTACAGTGCTTGAAGACCTTGCTAAAACACAGATTCCTTGGCCCTGACCCCAGAGATTCTGATTTAGAGGATCTTTGGGTAGGAGCTGAGAATCTGTATTTCTAACAAGCTCCCTTGTGACGCTGCTGTTTCTGGTCAGAGTGACACACTTTGAGAACCACTGAGCTATGGGAAGAGAAAGCACTGAACGGGAAGACCCAAGACCCTTCAGTGACTGGGTGGGCTTAAGCAGGCCACTGCAACACCATCTCCAAGATGTGCTTGCACCTGTGTTAGGGATCAACTCCACTCCCATCTGACAACTCCTCCACCCTAAGTCCTCATTTGCCTCCCCATCATCACCTCCTCTCCAGGCATGCATCTGCAGCATGGCTCTCACAAATCCCTTGAGCATAGGAGAAAAATCATCACCATCAGCACCATTACCATCATCACCATCATCATCCACAAGCACTGTGCCTGCCAGGACAACAGACACTGTGTTTTGTTCATCTGTGTCTGCAGGCCTTTCAGTTCAGTTCAGTCTCTTAGTCGTGTCCAACTCTTTGCAATCCCATGGACTGCAGCACGCCAGACCTTCCTGTCCATCACCAACTCCCGGAGTTTACTCAAAGTCATGTCCTTTGAGTCAGTGATGCCATCCAACAGTCTCATCCTCTGTCATCCCCTTCTCCTCCTGCCTTCAATCTTTCCCAGCATCAGGGTCTTTTCAAATGAGCCAGTTATTCGCATCAGGTGGCCAAAGTATTGGAATTTCAGCTTCAGCATCAGTCCTTCCAATGAATATTCAGGACTGATTTCCTTTAGCATGAACTGGTTGGATCTCCTTTAAGTCCAAGGGACTCTCAAGAGTCTTCTCCAACACCATAGTTCAAAAGCATCAATTCTTCAGCACTCAGCTTTCTTTATAGTCCAATTCTCACATCTATACATGACTACTGGAAAAACCATAGCTTTGACTAGACAGACCTTTGTTGGCAAAGTAATGTCTCTGCTTTTTAATATGCTGTCTAGGCAGTGCCTTCAGGAGCTCCTGATCCATAGTAGCCACTCAATAAATACTCACTAAACAAATGAATGAAAACTAGCTCACATTTTGACAGCACTTTGGGATCTTGTGCTTCACAAGGCTTATCTCTTTTAAGCCTCACAAGCTCTACAAATAGATGCTATTTTTATTTCCATGTGACACATGGGGAAACTGAGGTTCACCCGGCGTAACACAGCTAGTGCCCAGCAGGGGCCGGGCTTGGCATTCGGGTCTATGGGAGCCCAGGTACCCATGACCCTGGAACCGGTTTGGGGTCTCCTGGTAGCAATGAAGCGGGGTGAAGGGAGCGCCTTAGCAGAAGCTACCCGAGGGTGCGGAAAGAAATACAAATATCCCATAGGCTGTGCGCCTGCGCGGAGGCGGTGGCGTTCTCCGCGCGCTCACAGGCGATCGGCGTCCTAATTTATGGCACCTGGAGAGTGGTTCAAGAAAATCAGCTCCCCGTGCACCGCTCGGAGGCGGGTTGAGCTGCAGGTAAGGACAGTGTAATTAAGAAATTAAAAGGTAATTTCCACAGACGCTGCGGCTCGCCGGGCCCAGTGATCGCCTAATTGATGGTGCAGCAGGCAGAGCCCACGCAGCCGCCCTTCCGGTGCGCCTGGAGCGCAGCGCTCTCCGCGGGCTTTGTGGTTTCTGGATCCATCCCGGGATGGGCTTCCGGGAGTTCCGGAGAGGGAGGGGAGGGCCAGAGTGGGGACACTCACGACCCTCGCGTCCCCCCACTCCCCGCCACCCCGCTTTCTCCAGGCTTTCTCGTCCTCCTCCTCGCCGCTACAAGTATTGTGCCTTTCTATTTCTCTTTCTTCCATTCCACCCCCCACCCCCTGCCCTTTGTGTTTTTCCACTCTATTTCTCTATAAACTTCTATTTCTTTCTCTTCTCCTTTTAATTTAATTTTTTTCCTTTCATTTTTGGCCCTGCCACTTGGCAAGTGGGCTCTTATTAATTCCCCTACCAGGGATCGCACCTGTGCCCCGAGCACTGGGAGTGTGGGGTCTTAACCACTGGACCCCCAGGGAAGCCCCTCTCATCCCCTTTTCAGTTAGCTCACTAGTCTCTTTCCTACTAGTCTTCTCCACTACCACCACCACCACCCCCTCCTTCCCCAGGTTTCTGCCTCCATCTCCCATTTCCTTCAGTTTCTAAAATTATTAGTGCTGAGCCTGGAAGAGTTTCCAGCTGATCCTTACACCCTGGAGAAGATTGCATTTAAGTTACTCCCACCACCACCATCTCCGCCTCCAGTTCCTGCAGGCCTGGGCAGGTGGGTGGTCACTGGAATGTCCCAGGATAAACTCTACAAGTCTGATGCAATGGCTCCATTAAGCCCACCTGGAATCTGTGTCCGGGAGTGATGGATGGGTGCATGAGTAGGTGGCTGGATGAATGGATTGCTCAGAAGGTGGTCTGTTCGGGTATCTGGAGGGATGGTTGACTGGTTGGTCAAATAGGTAGGTAGATGGATGGGTGGATAGTCTAGGGTGGGTTGGTAATTGGATGGATGTGTGTGGATGACTGGATAAATGGGTAGGTGAATGGATAGGTAGATGGTGGTGGGTGAATAAAGCAGTGGTTAACATAGGTGAATGGGTGGAATAATGGATGAGTAGACGAGCGTGGGATGACCAAATGGCTGGGTAGATGAGTGGACATGAATACAGATCAGAGTGTTAATGGAGCAATAGTATAACAATAAGTGAGTGGGTGAGGCTGGATAATGGTAGGTGAGTGGATGGGTAGATTGGCGGGTAAGTGAGAATGTGGATGGATAGGAAGATTCCCTAGTGGGTATGTGGTAGATGAGTGAATGGTTTGGTAAAGGATGAGTAGCTAAATGGATAGGAGAGCATTCAGTCAGTTCAGTCGCTCAGTCGTGTCCGACTCTTTGCGACCCCATGGACTGCAGCACGTCAGGCTTCCCTGTCCATCACCAACTCCCGGAGTTTACTCAAACTCATGTCCATTGAGTCAGTGATGCCATCCAACCATTTCATCCTCTGCGTCCCCTTCTGCTCCTGCCCTCAGTCTTTCCCAGCATCAGGATCTTTTCAAATGAGTGGCCAAAGTATTGGAGTTTCAACTTCAGCATCAGTCTTTCCAGTGTAGATGGTTATAGGGATGGAATATTCTTTTTTGTGACCCCACAGACTTACTAAAACAACAACAAAAATATGAGTGGATGGGTAGATGGAGGATGGATAGATGGATTGGTGACTAAATGAAGGGGTGGGTAGTAGGTAAATGGGTGAACGGGTTAAGATATTTGTGGTTGGGTGGAAGGGTGAGGAGATGGACGAGTGAGGAGGTGGATAGGCGGGTGAATGGATAGATGAGGCGTGAGGTGTAGGAATGGTGTGGAGGACGTGTAGGAATGGTGAATAGGTAGATGGAGTGGATGGATGAGTGGCCAGGTAAATGTTGGAACTCATAGGAAGATAAGTGTTCCAAAAGGTGACATGAGGGACAGCTGTTTAATGAAAAAGTCAAAACAGAAGCAGGTATAAACAAAACAGGAGTCTGCTAACTCCAAGATACCTTTCGGCATGGGGGTTTCAAGGTGTTTCCCAAGTGTTTCCCCTCGCAGGGAGGCAAGGACTGGGCCCCATGCAGACTCGGGATGAGTCGCCACTTTTTCCGTTTCTTCCATCTCTTTATATGCCAAATGGGCATCATAGCAACAGCCTCATTGGGATTCAGAGGAAAAGGTGACAGAGGGTAGGCACTTGGTCAACTGGAGCACCTCCTGCCAGTGCACAAATATCAATATATGGAATCAGTCACAGCCCCTCACCACCCCAAAACCAACAGCTGTGGACCAATCGGGCTGCAAGGTCCAGTTACCACGCTCTTAAGCCATGGCCTATCTTTCAGAAGGCTCCTCCCTGACATCTCTAGTCACCAAAACTCCACTCTAAGGTCCACTTCTCTCTCACACAGCTGCACATGCAGGACACCTTATTGAAGGGGGCCTTGAATGCCATGCTAAGGAACGTAGACTTCAGTTAAGCAGGTGAAGTGGAGCTGTGCAAAGGTTTTAGATCCTCCACCTGCCTTCTGGTACAACCCTGTTCCATCCAGGAGTCTACTGATCTCTGTGGTTCTTTGTGGTTCCCCCCACCACCTCTACTTCCACCATGGACTCCTCAAGATAGAGAGATGCCTTTTGTTCTTCTTTGGGTTTCCAGTCCGTAATAGGGAGCCTGGCACGTAGCAGGTTCTCAGTAAACACTGCCTGAGATGGGTAAGTAAAGAGAGTGATAAAACTGAACCATCTGGGCAGTACAGTTTTGCCTGCTGACCCTTCTGTAGTGTCTTCTGTTTCTCAGGGGAAACTGAGGCCAGTAGAGGTTGCCCAACTGCCCTCCCCCCCAACTCTGCAGTCTCTCCCAGCCCCCACCCAGCTGCCAGGAATGGGACCACCCATGAGTACAGAACAGAAAAAAAGGGTCCTTTGTTCCAGGAGATGCTAGAGGTAAGTGGGGGAGGGATCTGTTGGGGGATTAGGGAAGGGCCTGCAGGGAATTCCTTTCTCAATGGGGCTCCGTGGGGGCTGGAGCTGGATTTTTCACCTGCTGAGATCCCCTCCTGAGCTGCTTCCCACCTGCTGGGAATGCCCGAAGCCAGAGAAGCAGGGAGGGCCACCTGAAGTGGTCATTCTTAGGCCAGTGCACCTGGGCAAGAGGAGGAAGAAGAGTGGAGGCGGGAGGACGGTGGGAGATAGAGGAGGTGAAACAAAAGGAGAGCGGGAGGGCCGCTCAGACACACATCTCTGGAACAGTGTGGACACTTGTTGTTCAGCCACTCAGTCGTGTCTGACTCTTTGCGACCCCATATTCTGCAGCACGCCAGGCATCCCTGTCCTTCACCATCTCCCACAGCTTGCTCAGACTCATGTCCATCGAGTCGGTGATGCCATCCAACCATCTCATCCTGTCGTCCCCTTCTTCTCCTGCCTTCAATCTTTCCCAGCATCAGGGTCTTTTCCAGTGAGTCAGCTCTTTGCATCAGGTGGCCAAACTGTTGGAGCTGCAGTTTCAGCATCAGTCCTTCCAATGAATATTCAGGGTTGATTTCCTTTAGGATGCACTGGTTTGATCTCCTTGCAGACACTTAAGTGCACACAATCATAAATACATATACACTTGTACACATTCCGATCCACGTGTGTGTATGTGAATGAGGTATTACACAGACGCATAAATATGTATGCATCTATCTCATCCATTCATTTATATTTCCATGTACAGAACCACACACGTACACAATCACATATGCAAAGATGTATATGCATACATTCAGGCGCACATGTACACTCTGTCAGATGCTCACAGAGACACATAGGTGCTCAGGGATCACATACAAATTCACAAGCGCGTTCACATGCATGGCTAGACTCAAGGATACACACACATGTGGTCATTCACAGTCACACGTGCACACGTATACATCCTCATAGTCACAGATATATGCAGGGCTCTCCTTTCCCCGACGGCCGCTGCCTTCTGTTAATTTGTTTATAGAGTTTAGCATCAAGTGCTATAGGAAACGGAGAAGGCAATGGCACCCCACTCCAGTACTCTTGCCTGGAAAATCCCATGGATGGAAGAGCCTGGTAGGCTGCAGTCCCCAGTGTCGCTAAGAGTCGGGGACGACTGAGCGACTTCATTTTCACTTTTCACTTTCATGCATTGGAGAAGGAAATGGCAACCCACTCCAGTATTCTTGCCTGGAGAATCCCAGGGACAGAGAAGCCCAGTGGGCTGCTGTCTATGGGGTCGCACAGAGTCGGACTTGACTGAAGTGACTTAGCAGCAGCAGCAGCTATAGGAAAAGAGAATCATAGGAGGCGACTTTGGCCAGGGATAGTCTTCTAGGAGAGGTGACCTTGGAGTTAAGTGCTCAGTGTAGGGTAGAAAACAGTCAAGCAGAGATCTAAAACTCAGTGTGTTCCAGGCAGAGGGAACAGCGGGAGCAGAGGCTACAAGTTAGGAGATATTCTGGGAGCAGAGTGAAAAATGGTGAGGGGGCGGGGATCGATAGGAGAGGAGGCTGGAGAGAGGCTATCACTACAGATCCTTAGTGAAGTCTTAGCCTAACCTTGGGGACCTTCCATTGATGACCCCACCTTCCCACTTTTCCACTCCTTATAGACCCAGCTGAGAAGAGAATGAACTTGCAAACTTGATTCAACCACAGGCCTTGTGCCGTGACCAATAAAGGATGCTCCTGCAAGCAGCTCCCCAGGTGAGAAATTGCTGCAACCAGAGAAAGAAGACAGCTCCCCCCGAAAGTTCTGTAATTCCCTTAGAACCAGAATCCTTGACCCCAAAGACTCAGCAGAGCCAAAGCTAGCCCCAGTGGGTGTTGGGGAGTGGAGGAGAGATTTTGTTCCTGTTTATCTTTTTGGAATTCGGAGGGCCACTTACCCATCTCCCGGCGTCTGAAACCCTTGTACCTCTAAGAACCTATCCCTTATAGAGACAGCCTTCACTTCTTCTTTCTCAGGGAGACGGGGAAATGGTGTGATGGAAGCTTGGACTTCCAAAATGGGCAGATCTCATCTCTACCACTTCATAGCTCTGTGCCCTCGGGCCAAGGACCCAGCCTCTCTGAGCCTCCATTTCTTTGCTGAGCAAATGGCAAGATGGTTGAGAAATATCAATAGCGCACGTCTCATTTCTGGTACACAGGCTCCTTTCAACCCATGTCAATTTCCCCTTTCCTTGGGGACCAATTTTTCAAACATAGGAATCATGTTTTGCCTCTCCCGATGAGAGGCAGTTGGAGTTGGCTGAGGACTTGGCCTTGATTGGGTGTCATGATAGAGTCCTTCCTCACCTTCCTTCTTCGGGGCACATGCTTCCAGGACCTTTTCCTCGTCTTGCAGGGTTTGCGGCTGCCCTTCCACACCTCTGAGTCACAGCTCCCTGCCCCAGGTCAGGGCTGAGGGAGGGGAAGTGTGAGGATGACCTCAGGGCAGTCTTGGAGGGAGAGCTGGGGGGTGGGGCTGTCGTGTGGCTCCCCTAGCCCTCATCTTCCCCTTCCTGTTTCTTCCCTTCGAGATGGAGTGAAGGGCTTTCACACTTGTCTGGGCTGACTCCAAGTGTGTGATCACTCTCGGCGGGTGTCAGCACGGCTGGGAGATTTGTGATACCGCCTGGTTCCTAATTACCTCCCTCTCTGCACTCACCCCTCCCAGCTCTCCCCAGACCTGCCACCACCACCTCCATCATCTCCACCTGCCAGTCTGCCTGACTCCATCTGCAGAGGAGAGACACGGCTGGAAACTGAGAGAGGAGGCTTCACAGGGCCCCACTGCCTGGACCACGGGCGCTGGGTTAGAGCAAGGCAGCCCTTCATCATTTCTAGCAAAGTCCGTTTCCTACTTGGCAGGGGGCACTGCTCCTCTCTGGGCACCTTGGAGTCTCCTGCCTTCCAGGAAAAACATCAGGGAAACCTTGGGTCACCTCGCTTGGCTGACATCACCCATCTAGACCTCATCCAGTCCCAGGTCCCGCAAAAACAAAAGCCGTTGGACCTCAAAGGGTTGCCCTTCTTTCAGCCAGAATACCTCTCGAAAATGATCTTCTTGATGAGAGAGATCTCTCTGTGCTGAGGTGGGCAGATAAATTAAGTTAAAAAATGGAAAATATCAACACACTGCTCAGTCCAGCTCCGCGTTTTATTTTTTGGCCGCTCCACACAGCATGTGGGATCTTAGTTCCCCAGCCAGGGATCGAACCCACACCCCCTGCACTGGAAACTTGGAGTAGTTCTGACCATTGGACTTCCAGGAAATCCACCCCCTCTCCAACCTACTTTTTAAAAATACACACTTTAAAAAAAGAAAAAGCTGTCAGAATATTAGCCAAAAGCATTCCCTTTGGTTATGTCTGAGGGTGGGATGACAGAGGACATTCTATGCTCCATGTTTCTACGATGTTTTCATTGAAGGATTGCTTATGTAGTCAGGAATAACAGAGTGTTTGAAAAGGGGAATGGCGAGGGGTTCTTGGGGTCCTTGATGTCTTGAGAAGCCAGGTGGGTTGACAGGCAGGATTCTAGAACAGTTCATTCAAGAGTCTGAGAGACCACTTTCCCCAGGTTGGGGAAATTTCAGCCTTTGGTCCAGGACTGAGTCATCCTGAAGCAGAAAGGAAAAATGAGTGATGCTAAAGAAATCTGAGCACCGAAGAACTGATGCTCATGAACTGTGGTGTTGGAGAAGACTCTTTAGAGTCCCTTGGACTGCAAGGAGATCCAACCAGTCCATCCTAAAGGAAATCAACCCTGAATATTCATTGGAAGGACTGATACTGAAGCTGAGGTTCCCATACTTTGGCCACCTGATGTGCAGAGCTGACTCATTAGAAAAGACCCTAATGTTGGGAAAGATTGAAGGCAGGAGGAGAAGGGGACGACAGAGGATGAGATGGTTGGATGGCATCACCGACTCGATGGACATGAGTCTGAGCAAGCTGTGGAAGATGGTGAAGGGATAGGAAGCCTGGCGTGCTGCAGTCCATGGGGTCACAAAGAGTCCGACACGACCGAGTGACTGAACAACAACAGAAGAAATCATCGCTTCATCTCTCTTCTTAAAAGTGTGTGTCTGCACTGCTATAGTTATTAATAAGATGGATAACAAGGATCTACTGTACAACACAGGGAACTCTGCTCAATGTTATGTAGCAGCCTGGATGGGAGGGAGTTTGGGGGAGAATGGATACATGTGTATGTATGGCTGAGTCCCTTTGCTCTTCGCCTGAAAGTGTCACAACATTGTTAATTGGCTATACTCCAATATAAAAAAAGTTCAAAAAAATTCCTAACGTGATGCTGTGTCGAGAAGCATACACAAGAACAGGTGCTAGTCTTTCTGCCCAGGAAGTGGAGCCAGGTGGCCAGGGGTGGTGAGGACCAAGATAGAGGTTTCACTCTACCTTTTCTGGTACGTTTTGAATTATAAACCATGTGTATGTATTACCTACTCAAAAAAAATAAATAAAATTTAAACGTGAAAATCAGGTACTTTCCAAATAGCACTGTTAAATCAGTGTACCATGTGTTAAATGTATGTACACGCTCATGGACGAACACAGCCTTTTGAAAACAATTAATTTGAGGATGTTCATTAAGAAACATTTGGAAAATTCAGAAAAGGAGAAAGAAAATATATGTCTAACCCAGAGTCCCGCCACTCAGGGACATTTACTAGTAATATTCTGGCTTATTTCTTTCTAGTCTGTTTTGTTTTGTTGTCATGTTGTGGTTTGAATCATTCTGTGTTAGAGTTTTAGAAATTGCTTTTTAAAGATCTAAACATGGATAAATGCTTACAATGTCATACCATGATAGGACTTTTGAGTCTCCTTCTTAAAGGCTGGTGTTGGGGCTCCCATTGGTATTGGCTGGTATTGGGAAATCTCAGAAGACAATTCTGCCCTCCACTTGTCACTGCAGCCTGGGGCGTGTGGCTGAGTGTTGGGGAGAGGAGGGTCAGGTGAAGCCTGTATCTGTATGGCTTCTGGGCGATTAACTGAGCTCTAAGCATGTCCTGTCGGAGAAGGCAATGGCAAGCCACTCCAGTACTCTTGCCTGGAAAATCCCAGGGACGGGGGAGCCTGGTGGGCTGCAGTCCATGGGGTCGCTACAAGTCAGACGCAACTGAACGACTTCACTTTCACTTTTCACTTTCACACAATGGAGAAGGCAATGGCAACCCACTCCAGTGTTCTTGCCTGGAAAATCCCAGGGACGGGGGAGCCCGGTGGGCTGCCGTCCATGGGGTCACACAGAGTCGGACACAACTGAAGCGACTTAGCAGCAGCAGCAGCAGCAAGCATGTCCTGTAATCATTTCCAATCTCAGTTCTCCAAACACCTCCCTCCCCATCATGGAGACTCCCTGATGGATGCTGCTGGGAGGGGAAGCTGGTTGCTTTGGGGCCAGTGGAGATGGAGGTTGGGGAGGGCACCCGAAGGAGGCAGAGCTGGGCAGCTCTCAGCTCGCTTGAGCAAGAGTGATGGGGGTGTGGGACTGGAGGAGGCAGCAGAAAAGAGGAAATGATGGATGGGAAGGAAGACAGCCTGCGACAGGAAAACTGCCAAGAAAGTGTGAGGGGGGAACGTGGCGGACTAGCAGGGTGTGTTTCCCTCTCTCCTCTGCCCCGGGGGAGGGTGAGTTTCTTGGGGGGATATATCCACACAGGAGCAGGAAACAGCCAGAGAAAGATTCCTCAAACAACTTCTGAAGACCTACTGTGTGCTCTGCCCTGGGCTTGCAGCTGGTCAGGGAGGAGTTTGTGCGTGCTAAGTCACTTCAGTGGTGTCTGACTCTTTGGAACCCTGTGGACTGTAGCCCACCAGGCTCCTCTGTCCATGGGATTCTCCAGGCAAAAATCCTGGAGTGGGTTGGCATGCCCTCTTCCTGGGGATTGAACCTGCATCTCTTACATCTTTGGCATTGGCAGGGAGGTTCTTTACTACCCCAGTGCCACCTGGGAAGCCCCAAGGCCAAGCTTAATTATACCCAAAGGAAGACAGGGCAAATCCTCAGGACAGGTGGCCAAAGTGGGGCAGGGATATGTGAGCCATGGGTACCCATTGCAGTCTGGGTGCACAAGTGTGAGAGATGCTTTACTTGGGTGGGGGGGGGGCACTGGAGGATGACAGCCCCTGAGTGGGATGGGACACCCTTTTGGGTCTTTTGGGACAGAGGAGAGGAAGAGAGGAAGAGACACAAAGCCTGATAGGCACTGAGTTAGAGAGACACAGACTCAGAGACAGGCAGATGCAGAGAGACACTGGGGAGAGAGCTTGGTAGAGATAACAGAGTTGGGAGACAAAGGAGAGAGGGAGGGGGAAAGAGGTGGGCAGCGAGGAGGGGGCAGCCTGCCTGGTGGGGGAGGGGCCGAGCCAGTGCTAGAACCCAGAGGGAAAATGACAGTGATCTTTAAATTTTTTTTTTTTTTTTGGCCACACCACGTGGCACGCGGGAATCTCAGTTCCCCGACAGATTTAACCTGTGCCCCCTGCAATGGACATGCGTGGAGTCCCAACTACTGGTCCACCAGGGAAGTCCTAATGGTGATTTTAAAAGACAGACAGACAGAAGGGCACTCGAAAGAAAACGGGGCACAGAGAGTGACAGAAACAGAAGGATGGAGGTGGCAGTGGGTATAGAGCACTGACAGGTGTACAGGGCAGGCCAGCAACAGAGACGTGGCCCACGGGAGACTCCCAGCACCCGCGCCCGGGCCTCCTGGTAACCTGGAACCACAGGCTTCCGCCTGCCTGTCCTAACCTTCTCTGGCTCCCTATTGCCTCTCAAAGGAAGCCCACCCTTCTCCTCTGATTTTAAAGGCCCTCTCAGATCTGCCTGCCCCACCCACCCCTCCTCTCTACACCCACACCCTCTCCCACCTCCTGCCTTGGCCCAGGCTTCCATCTGGAGCCACCAGATGCTGGTCCCTGTCTTCCTGCATCCAGGAATTATAGGCAGTGCCCAAACACATGTGTTTAATCTCCATGAGTCACAAAGGAAGAGAAATTCCTACAAGAAAGCACATGAACAAGCCCATCAAGGGCTACTGGATTTTCACTCCCCACTGTATTATACCCAGATATTTAGAGTTCCAAATTTTTCTAATTTTTTTTTCTTGGCATTGTTAAGTAAATGTGGGCATAGGCAGGTGGGGTATAAGCTCCAAAGAGGGTACCTGACTGAAGTTTGGGAGTCAAGGTCTCATTTGAAACTGACTTCCAGACCTCACCACCTCTGGGAAGCCTTCCAGGATTTCCCCCAGCCTCATCTTCCCCTGACTGCTCCCAGGCTCAGGGGGAAAGAGGGATGGGAGGTGGTGGATAGTTTCAGAGAGGAGGTGTATTGGGGCTGGACTTTGAGGCTGAGTCCAGGTGGCCCAGAAATAAAGAAAAGGAGGAAGTTCCCAACAGAGGCAGAAAAATAGACAGAGGGAACAGAGAGGAGACAGAGGCAGGAAGGGCAGGACTCACCCCTTGGGCTTCCAGACACCAGCCAGTTCCGGCTTCCCATTCCCCCTTTCATCCCAAACCCACCTTCTTGCCTCCTCTCTGTTTCCTTCGTTCCAGACTTTTCCTTCATCCCCGGCCCAGAGCATGGAGAGCCATGGCTCAGTGCGACCATGGGCAGGTTGCAACTGTGAAGCCGGGGTCACATTTTTATCCAAGTCTTAGCCTTAGAATAGGAAATGTCACACCCGTTTGTGACCCCCGCCTCTCCCCCACCAAAACCTTCTCTTCTCCCCTTTTTCAACCAGCCAGCAGCACAGGGGGGAGTGGGTACAAGGCATTCAACCCAGCCCCTCAGCGTGTGGGTGGGGAAACTGAGGCAGAGAGGCAGGATGCTTAGCCCAGGTCAAGGCGGAGCCCTCCTGGAATCCCCAGCTGCTCTCGCTTCTCCGCTGCTCAGCTTCCTTCCTCCTTCCTCATGCCCAGCCTCTGCCCTCTCCTGCTGCTTTCCTTTCTCCTCTGCCTCCAGCTCCAGATTCCTTCTTCCTCTTTCTCCCCATCTCCCCGCCCTGAGCAGAGCCGCCAGAGTCTCAGTCTCCATCTTTCTATATGTGTCCATCTCTGTGATTCTAAATGTCTGCCTGTCTCTCTCTTGCCCTGGCCCCCTGCTTCCCTCTCCTTCTCCTCGGGCCAACCTTCTGGGCTCTCGCTGTGTGGTTGTTGTTTCTCCTCCCTTTCTCTCTGCATGTGTGTGCCTCCAACTCTGCCTTCCTGTTGCGTTTCCGTTTTCTCTCTGTCCTCTCTCTCCCTCCAGTCCCCGACTCCCCACCTCTCCCTTCCTCCCCGCTCCTGACCACACTCCTCACCCAATTCCAGCTCTCCGCCCCCCCCAACTCTGTCCTGCTCTGTGTCCCGTGAGACATGCCACTCCCACTCAGATCCCCTCCACACACTCACACACGTGCACGCACACACACACACTCACCCCACCCCACTCGGATCATCCATCAGGCCCATCATGTTCCAATTAAGAGCCTTCCAGCGGCCCCCACCCCTGCTTCCCGCAGGAAGGAACGGGCACTGGAGGGGACCCGGGGGTCTGCACCGCCCTGCCAGCCTGCATTGGGAATAGGCACCTTCCAGAAGCTGGGAGGGGATCGAGACCGCCAGAGAGGAGCAGAAGGCATCAGAGAAAAGCGAGGCGCTCCTCCAGCCTGGACCCCGGGCACCGAGCATGTGGCCAGATATTATTTTAATAAACTCGGCACATCTTGCCCTCACGCCAGCTGCTGCACACCCTCTCTTATCCTGTGGATCTCATTTATTCCTCATTAGCAAAATCACCTGTTTGTCAAATAAGGACAGCTCGGTGAGACATTAAATTGCGCTGAAGCTGAGGCGGGGTGGGGGAGGGGGCTGGGGGCCACTGCCGGCAGTCAACCGGGAGGATATAGTGGGAAGAAAGAGGAGGAAGGTGGAGGTGACTTAAACTTCAACTTTGCTCGGGCCACAGGGCAAGTCCCCAGGTGCTGGCAGCCCCACCCAACTCCAAGAGCTGACCCATATCCACAGCCACAGCGGGCTGGTATGGGGGATGGGTCGGGGCTGGAGATGCAGGGGTGGGAAAGAATCAAGCTTTCTAGCGACACCAGTTGGGGAGGCTGTCAATCAAGGTTGGAGGGTTGAGGGTCGGGGCAGGAATTGGGTAGCCCGCTTCCATCTTTTGGAGAACTGGCATGGGAGAGAGTCCTGCGCCAGTGGATTTTTCATGCAAAAATGCAACTGCATTTCTCCAGCAAGGAAAAGTTGTATCTCATTGCAGTTAAGCCCACGAGATCCCAGAGTCAGGCAGAGGTGGATTCAAATCCACCTTCGGCTCCTTTCCAGCTGTGCAAGCTCGGGAAGGTCACTTCATCTCTGAGCCTCTCTCTGGCAACTGTAAGATGGGGCTACTGTCAGTACCTGCCTTCTGAGGTTGTCTGGGTGATTATTCAGTGAGTCAGCACACAGACCACACTTATCCTGATGCCTGAATCAAAGGAAAAAAGATTAGACTCATCCTTTGAGCACATCAGCTTGCAGCCAGGTAGAGAAGGCAGCTGTAGTATCACCACAGCTTCTGATTCCATAATTGTCCTCCGCTTCCTCCTTGAAATCCTCTCTCCCTGGCTTTCAGGACCTTGGTCAGTCACCCAACTGTCTCATCCAAAAGGGCCAGCTCCTTGAAATCAGGGTCTATGGCTTCTTGACTCACCTCTAACCCATAGTGTATGTTCAGGAACTGTTTGTTGACTGACTAATGGACCAATCACCTCTTAGTTCTTTGGAACTTCTTGGATACCATTTTCCTCCTATGCTGTAGCCCAGAACCACCCAGTAGAAATACAATGCAAGCCACAAACATAATCTTATATTGTCTAATAGCCTCATTTTTAAAAGCAAAAAGGAATAAGTGAAATTAAATGTATTCACCTAGTTTATTGAACCCAATGTATTCAAAATACTATTTCAACATACAATAAATTTTTTAAATCACTAATAAAACATTTTACCTTCTCTTTTCCACCCTAAGTCTTTGAAACCCACTGTGTGTTTTACGTTTTTAGTGCAAATCAATTCAGACTGGCTGCATTTCAACTGCTTAATAAGCATATTGAAGGGCTTGGTTCTAGATCTTGGCTAGAGAGCACCCCTTGAGAGGTCCTTAGAAGTTCAGAGTCTTCCAGTTTTACCCCATGCCTCCTAAATCGGAATCTGGGTTTTTAAAAAACTTAAAATTTTGAGACCCGTGTAGATGAGCATGAGGTTGCAGAAATAGTACAGAAAGATCCCGTATACCCTTCCCCCAGCTTCCCCCAGTGGTAACGTCTTTCATAACCATAGTGCAAATCACAACCAGGAAATCTATCCACACACCTTATTCAAATTTCACCAGTTTCACTTTCCCACTTTTAGTTTTCACTCACTTGCCTGTGTATTGAGTTCTATGCAATTTTGTCACCACCACCATCCAGACACAGAATATCTATCACAAGGACCCCTCGTGCTACTGTGTTAGAGGCACAGCCAACCCACACCCTCCCGCCTTTCTGATGCTTTCCAGCCAGATCCCCGGAAAATTCACGTGTATGTTAAAAATCAAATACTGAAAGCGTGATCATCTCTTGTATTTTCTTTCAATCCCTCGACTCAGTTGAGGGCTAGTCCTAGTACGGAGCCAGTATTTCCTTAACATCTCTCTGACCCGTGCTAATCCCTGTGGGACCCTGAGCAAGTTATTGGGCCTCTTGGCGTCAGGTTCTTCATTTGTACAATGGAAACCATAATCCTATCCATCCGCGGGATTAAATGAGGTGATGCAGTGAAATGTGTTTTAGGGGGCTGAGCCAATGCAAAACCTAGGAATCTCCTCCCACCTACCCCCACTCTGGCCAGGCTTCCTTTTTGGTTTTTTTTGGCCACACCACACACCACATGCAGGAACTTGGTTCCTCGAACAAGGATCGAACCAGTACTCCCTGCCGTGGAAGCCCGGAGCCTTAACCACTGGACCACCAGGGAAGTCCCCAGGCTTCCATTCTCAAATGGCAAGCTTCAGCTGTTCATTGCAGCATTATATACAATCAGGATGTCTGTTAACCGCCTCCAGATTCAACCGGAGGGAAGGGTCAGACTCATGATAGCATACCAATGCCAAGGAGTATCTTGCAGTATTTAAAAATTCATGTTCTAGGTGGCTCTTAACAAAGAGGGAGAGTCTTGTCATTTTATTAGTTTTCAAAACGAAAGAGAAATAGGTGGTTAAACATTCACACAGTTCAGACATGTAGAATATACATTTAAATTTCCCTATTCCCATTCCCATCACTCTAACCTCAGAGGAAATCATGGACCACAATTTTGTGTGTGTCATTCTGGACAGTTTCTGTGCAGATACAAAAACACCCACATGTATGAGTGTGTGTGTTTACAGAAAGGGTGTCAGGTCCTATACACAGATCGGCAACTTGCTTTTCTCACTCCACCGTATATGTGCTAGGTTGTTAAATGAGAAAAGCAAGTTACATAATGGCACCGTCAGTTTGATCCCAATTTTGTAAATATATGCATTGAAGATCCAGAACTCCATATCCAAGAAATAAATAAGTAACAGCTCCTCAGAACTGGTTGGAGGTGGGGGTGGGAAGAGGGTGAGGAGAAATACTGCAGACTGACATTTGATACCCAGTTCTACAAGGCAGGGGTCTCCACCCTCCAGTACCTAGGGCCTGATGATCTGAGGCGGAGCTGATGTCATAATACTAGAAATAAAGTGCACAGTAAATATAGTGCACTTGAATCTCCCCAAACCATCGCCACCCCCCGACCCCTGTCCATGGAAGAATTGTCTTCCACAAAACCAGTCCCCGGGTGCCCAAAATGTTGGGGACTGCTGCCATAAGGTAGACAGCAGTCACTTTCATGAGTCTCAGTTTCCACATCTGTAAAATGGATAGAATCAGTGGTTCTCAATCAGTCGCCTCCACTCCCCAGGGGACATCTGGCAATCTCTGAAGACATTTTGGTTGTCACAACTACGGGGGCTGGTGCCACTGGCATCTGGTGAGTAGAAGCCTGGGGTGCTGTTAAACATCCTCCAAGGTACCAGACAGCTGCTTACAACAAAGAATTATTTGGACAAAAATGTCTGTCTTGCCAAGGATGAAAAATCTTCGGTATAATAACCCCTGGATACTTTCCAGGGCTACCATGAGACTCCAGGAGGTGCCAATAACGGGAAACTGTTCTTATCATCATCGATGTTATTATTATCATGAAGCTGGTTATTGTCATCGGTAACAGTGGTGAAGAGCTGAATGTTTTTTCAGCCTCAAAGATGCTGTCCGTTGTCCAAGCCCCAGCTCCCAGAAGCCACTGAGCTGATTCTCCATCCGGGTGAGCACACAATGGTCTCAACATTTGCTCCGGGGACCAAGCCACGGGAAGACCCCTTCTTTCCCTGCTTGAAGCCAGAGGCAGCCGGGCACAAGGTGGGCACGCGGGCGGGCGGGTTGGCCGGGCATGGCAGGCCTGGCGTGAAGCCCCAGCCGGCGGCCGACCGTCTGGCCGAGCCCCCGAGTGGGGACCCAGCTGCCCAGCCCGGGCCGCGGTCCTCTCTCCCTTCCCCGGCGGCTCCCAGGGAGCAGGAATTAGCACGAAAGCGTCCTTTGCACCTCCGGAGCTCATTAGTTCCCCGGTCTCATTCTCCGCTGAAGCTGGCGTCCTGCGTGTGGCATCACGCTTTACTGCTGGGCCTGTGATTGTGGCCGCTGGCCTCCCTGCCATCCCACCCGGGGGCCACTCCTTCCCATCTGCCTCCCCGCTCCGAAGCCTTCCCCCTTTGTCTTCTCCCCTCCGCCGCTGCCTGCCGCCCCTCTGGACTTCCTGACTTCCTTGGTACCTGCTCATCTTTCTGCTCCCCTGTCTCTCCTGGCAGCCGCATCCCAGCCTCCTGCTCCTCGCTGCTCCTGAAACAGACCCTGAACCCTGAGCCCCTCCTCTACCTCCACACTCCGAGCAGACAGGGGACTTGAGAAACTGGCCTTGATCGTGATCATTCTACAGATGTGGAAACTGAGACCCACAGAACGTCAGACTCCCCCGAGGTCAATCAGCAGGCTGGAGAATAATCCATGCATTCATTCACTGAAGTCATTTCTGAAGTCATTCTTATTTTTTTGGTGGAGCCAAAAAACCTTATATCCCCCACCAAGATCTTAGTTCCCCCACCAGGCATAGAACCCTTGCCCCCCGTACTGAAAGGGCAGAGTCTTAACCACTGGACCACCAGGGAAGTCCCTGAAGTCATCTTTCCCAGAACTTCTAGGCAGTTCCTCCTTCCAGCCCAACTGTGCCAAAAGCCACAGACCCTGGCCTTGCATAGCTGTCAATTTAGATCAGGGATTGGCATACTTCCTGCAGGGTCAGATAGTCAATACTTTTGGCTTTGTAGGCCATAGAGTCTCTGTTGCAAGTCCTCCACTCTGCCGTTATAAGGGGAAAGATGTACACAAATAGACTTTGCTGTGTTCCAATACAACATTATTTACAAAGACAGACTGGGCTAAATGCGCCCTGAGGGCTTTAATCTCCTAACTCTTGATTGAGGGGGTTCCTGATTCTTAGATTTCTCCTGGTCGGCAGCCTCGCTGCTTTTCTTTTACTTAATTATATGGGGTTGTATTTGGATAAAGGGAATTTCTACCTTCACATTCCCGACCCAAGGGATGGCTGGGGGCAAAGGTTGACCAGAAGGTCCAATCCCTAGAGGCCAGTAGATAGGAATTTAAAGAGCAGGGCATGCTTGGTCATGGTGGGTGCCCCACGTGCCTGGGTGCCCCAGCCCACGTCTTCAAGTGAGTACCGGTTGTGTGACCACATTCAGACGGTCTCCCAGCTCAAGGCTGGATTTTTCCAGCCCTACCATGCAGTCTTGAAGCCCAGGGAGAGAACCTGAGGCTGGAAATTGAGCTGTGGGCTTCTTTTCCTGACTGGAATCTTGGAATCAATTCCTTGGTTTCCCCATTATTAATACTGGGGGTGCCTGGTCTCTCTCACAAGTGGGACCCAGGATAATCTGAAAGCATAGTGCCCATGTGTGCATGCACCTATACACAGATCCTCCCCAGAATTACTCATTCACCCCTAAAGGGAGGTAGGAAATTCTACTTCTGACACTCACATAGTGCTATTCTCTGAATACAAGTCAGCCACACTGGGGTACGGAGAAGGCAATGGCAACCCACTCCAGTACTCTTGCCTGGAAAATCCCATGGATGGAGGAGCCTGATAGGCTGCAGTCCATGGGGTCGCTAAGAGTCGGGCACGACTGAGCGACTTCACTTTCACTTTTCACTTTCATGCATTGGAGAAAGAAATGACAACCCACTCCATTTATTCTTGCCTGGAGAATCCCAGGGACAGAGGAGCCTAGTGGGCTGCCGTTTATGGGGTCGCACAGAGTCGGACACAACTGAAGCGACTTAGCAGACACTGGGGTAGGGTAGGTAGTGCAATGGTTAAGGAGGTGTATTCTAAAGCCCAACCGCACCTCTTCATAGCTGAGAGGCCCCTGGGCAAATAGTTAATCACTGTGGCTCCCATCTCCCAGGGTTGGAATGAAGCTGAGCTGTGATTGCATAGGACGTCCTTAAGCGCAACAGCCGCTCTTATTATACCGTCACCACGTCACTTGATCAAAACACTCTGGGGGGGTTGGATGAGAAGAAATGTATCATGATTCCCATTCTACAGATAAAGAGACTCAGGAGAAGTCATATACCGAGTGTGGTGGTTGCTGTGGTGTGCTACCCAGGATCCAGACTGACTCTCATTCCCCAGTTGTTGGCGGTGGTGGCTTCTAATGGTTCCCAGCTGCATGCCCTCCCTAGCACCTGCCATGGGCTGAAGGGAGCCACCCCCCTCAGGGTTCTGCCTCTCCTAGAGCAGCTCATATTCAATGACTGGGTTGAGGCAGGAGATATAATGGCCAAGCCCCCTTTGCCTGCATTTGGGGCATCTCTGATAGGTCACCCCAGCTCCCAAGCTCCCCTGAGATGGGCTGAGGCCCCCACTGCAACCACATCACAGCCCAACGTCCCTCTCTGCCCACCCTGCTTCCCTTACTTCCTCCCAGGTGCTTGTCCTGAGAGCACTGCCCAACCAGCCACCTGCACGCCCACCTCCACAACAGTTTCCTTCCAGGGAACCCGTCCTGAGACATCCATTTAATAAACGGTAGAGCCTGGACCAGACCCTGAGCCCCTCTTGCTTTTTCTTTAGAGAGAAGAGAAATGTGAGCCTGCAGATAGCAAGGACAGCCGGTTGTATTCTCCCTGTTGGCCGTGAGCTTCTTTAGGTGGGTGGAAAAGACAATATTAACGACAACCGCAATGGCATCACCACTTCCAGGCTAGGGTGGTGAGGAAGTTCCCAGACTCAGGTGTGCATCTGGATCACTGGCAGAGGAGACGGTTGCTGAAACAGAGTGCTGGACCTCATCCTCGGAGTTTAGGACTCAGTAGGCCTGAGGCGGGACTTGCAAATTTGCATTTCTAAAGGTTTCCAGGTGATGCTGATGCTGCCAGTCCAGGAAATACACCTTGAGGACCACCAGTTGAAGTGGACAAAAAGCATGAGGTCTTATGGACAAAAGCATAAGGTCTAGATTCAAAGAGACCTTTTAAATCCTGACACCACCTTTTGGGGGCTGTGTGATCTTGGGCAAGTTACGTAAGCTCTCTGAAACTCTATTTTATTATGGGGTAAATGGATGTGGGTGGAACCTACTCTGGAGGGTTAACTGGAAAATCCAAAAATCATGAACGTAAAAATACCCAGCATGGGCTTCCCTGGTGGCTCAGTGGGAATCCACCTGCCAGTGCAGGAGACACGGGTTCGATCCCTGGTCTGGGAAGATCCCACATGCCAAGGAACAACTAAGTCCATGCACTGCAACACTGAGCCTGAGCTCTAAAGCCCGGGAGCGGCAGCTACTGAACCCAGGTGCCGCAACCACTGAAGCCGTGAGCTCTAGAACCTGTGCTCTGCAACAAGAGAAGTCACCCCAGTGACAACACTGGGTAATGCAGCAAAGTGTAGCCCTTGCTTGCCGCAGCTAGAGAAAAGCCTGCACGGCAACAAAGAACCAAAAATAAATAAAATTATTTTAAAAAATAAAAATAAGATTAAAAAAAAAACACAGCGCAAGAGAAGTGCTCAGAACACAAAATCCGTAATCATTACATCCGCTAGACTAGAGCACAGCACAAGCATAAATTCATTATTATTTTCACCAGTGGTAGCAGGTGGCCCGGTATCTTCAGCTCCCAAGGCTACCTCGTCCTGTCTGCCTCCCTCTCGCCTTACCGGCTGGTTCTCCCCATTGTTGAGAGGAGCAAACCGAGGCGGTGGCTTCCCCAAGGTCAGAGGGTCAGCCAGGACTCTACCGTTCTCACCATCTTTCACCTCTGTACCTTCTCAGGACCCGGGCTGGACTCCACTGGCAGGAAGTCTTCCCAAACAAGAAGAGAATAAAGAGCTTTCTGTCCACACCAGAAGAAAAACAAACCCCACCACCCTCCATCCCTCGCTAAGGAAATGATGGATTTCTGTTATTGTTGTTGTTGAAATCACTACCAGGGGAAATAGATCAAGGGACATTTTGCCGGTGAGAGAGCGTGCTGTGTCACCGAGGAGAAGAATACGCATCTCCACCATACTTATTGCCTTTTCCTGGCACGCTGCTTCTCCTCGCCACGAACCTCAGGGTGGGGGCAGGCTGGGACTCAGCTCCTGGTGTTTCTGGACAGAGGAGAGCTGACCTGGCCATGGCTGGGGGTGAGGGGTGGTCTTCAGCCTTATCCATCCTCTTTCCTCTTCTGCATCCCCATTCCCCCCTCCACATGTATCTATTGTGGGGTGGTTAACCAGTTAAATACCTAATCTGATTTCCCCCTTGTATAGGTGGTGAAGGGGAGGGAATAGATGATGGAAAGTGGGTGGGGAGGACACAAGAAAATATTGTTTACAGGGCACGATACATCTGTGGTCTGTTTGAAAAACAACCACACAAGCCACATATTCCGGGGCCATTTTGCTTTCAAATGTTCATGGTTGCTGTCCCCACAAGAGACACACAAACAGATGTCCATGTAGAGTATCCACAGTCTAGTAGAGGAGATAAAATGGGCACATGCATGCATGTGTGTGTGTGTGTATGTCCATTCACTAGTTCTGTTGAAGTGTAGACAGGTCTATGGTGTAGACGGATCAGCTTGACCCATCATCTTTTGGCAGACCTTCAACATTTCACCAAAAGATTGGGCTGAACCATGTGGATCGGACCTCTATTAACATTCTCACCAGCTTCCCTCTCCCCTACCCTTAAGCCTCATACAAAGAAGTGGAGAGAATAAGGGTTCTGTACTCTGTCCTCTGTTTAAATGCCAGTCCACTAAATTACCCACCATGTGACCTCAGAAAAGTTTTTTAAAATTCCACAAGCCTCAGTGTTTTCATTCATAAAATTGGATCACCTGGTCTACCTCCAGGGGATTTGACTAGAGAATTAAATGAGATTAATCATGTATATTAAATACTCAGAAAAATAATAATAATAGCTAACATATATAGAAATGAGCCAGGCATTGTTGTAGGTGTTTTCATATGGATGAACTCACTTAATCTTTGCAAGAACCCTGTGGAGAAGGTACTACTATTATCTCTATGTTACAGGTGAGGAAACTGGGGTGCAAAAAAGCAAGGCAACTTACCCAGATCAGGCAGCTAGAAGGAGGCAGAACTGGGATGCAAACTCAGACAGCCCCGCTCCAGAGTCAATGCTCTCAAGCATTCCGTGATTCGGCACAGTAGATATTCAACAAAGGTTGATTCATTCCCTCTCTCTTTTCTTTCTCCCCTATCGCTCTCCAATTCCTGCCTGCCTCCACCAGTTTAAAAAAAAAAAAATTAGTTGCTTAGTTGTGTCAGAATCTGCAAACCCATGGACTGTAGCCCAACAGGCTTCTCTGTCCATGGGATTTTCCAGGAAAGAATACTGAAGTGAGTGGCCATTTCCTTCTCCAGGGGATCTTCCCAATCCAGGGATCAAACCCGTGTCTCCTGCATTACAGGCAGATTCTTTACCATCTGAGCCACCAAGGAAGCCTCCTTTAGGGGACTGACCAAAACCCCAGCCCTAAATCCAGATGGTCCTAAGAGGTCTGACCTCATGATGACCAGCACTCAGGTGCTTGACTGAGTTTCTTTCTTTCCTGTTTCATCCATTGGGTCATTTCTGGTCATTGATACAGGACTGGCATGTTCAGATTCACCCTGAAGGATCACCATGGGTTCCCAAATCTTTGGGAATGATGACCCTGAAAACATCAGAGATCAAAGTTACGTGGAATCTATCCCGTCCTTCAAAGCATCTAGGGGAAGAGTTTCCAGGGCGCCTCTCTCATTCAGAATCTTTGCTTTGTGGGGAAACATTCCCCACTCTGATCCTACTCTGCTTCCTCCGGCTCTCAGCAGAAAGCTTTGCCAGCTCAGCAGCCCCCGTAACACCCAGAGTGAAATGGCCTCATTGTCAAACCTCAGCAATTTCTTCTCTGGGCAAAATAAATCCCCAAGGCCCCACATCAGCTCAACCATGGGCTTCCATGTCCCCTTGCCCTGCACCTCTTGAAGGGTCGGATGTGCACGTGTTGGGTGTTTATCAATAGCTACTATCCCAGGAAGAATGTGTGGGAACTTCAAACAACATTTGAGGTGAGACTTGACCAGGCAGAGCAGCCTGGCAGGAAAGGAGATGAAGGCAATGATTTAAGGGAGAAGGACCAGCTTCCAGGGCTGGGGCTAATCCAAACAGAGCATGGGGATGTGGACGACGTGGCTAGATAAGTGTTGGGAGACCCTTGCAGCTCAGCCCAAGGTGCTTTGACTTGACCTGATTGGCAGCAAGGAAACATTGAAGGGCTGAGCAGAGGTAAAGGACTTGGCTTCTGGATGGCAGAAGAGTGTAGTATGTGCCTCTCTTGGTTTTGATACCGATCAGGGTGCCTGGCCTTCCATTGACTAGAGGCCAGGCAAGAAATTCAGGCAAAGCTTTATTGGGGCCCCTGTGGCCACAGGAAGGAGTGAAAACAAGTAACAGTTTCCCTTGCTGGCTTGTTCGCTGAAGGAGTAAGGGGAAGAGCTGGTTCTTTATATGGGAATGAGGTTAGGGTTGTGTCCAGGAGTCTGGCTGGAAGGATGGCTTAGGTGTTTTGCCCACCACTCTGGTGGTGTTGAGTGCAGAGGGTATATGCATACCCTACTTTAGGTTTTTTGTTTTGTTTGGTTTGGTTTGGTTGGTTTGTTTTGTTTTGAGGGTGTTTTTTTGGCTGAGCAGCATGTGGGCTCTTAGTTCCCAGACCAGGGATTGAACCCATGCCCCTTGCATTGAGAGTGCAAAGTCCTAACCACCGGCACTCCCAGGGAAGCCCCCACTTTTGCTCCAGAAGTGACAGTTGGACCTTTTTGGTCTTTCTGTATCTTTGTCTGAAATTTGCCCCAACTGAGCATCAGTTCAGTTCAGTCACTCAATCATGTCCAACTCTTTGCGACCCCATGGACTGCAGCACGCCAGGCTTCCCTGTCATTACCAACTCCCAGAGCTTGCTCAAACTCATGTCCATCAAGTCGGTGATGCCATCCAACCATCTCATCCTCTGTTGTCCCCTTCTCCTCCTGCCTTCAATCTTTCCCAGCATCAGGGTCTTTTCCAAGGAGTCAGTTCTTCCCATCAGGTGGCCAAAGTATTGGAGTTTCAGCTTCAGCATCAGTCCTTCCAATGAATATTCAGGACTGATTTCTTTTAGGAAGGACTGGTTTGATCTTGCAATCCAAGGGACTCTCAAGAGTCTTCTCCAACACCACAGTTCAAAAGCATCAATTCTTCAGCGCTCAGCTTTTTTCATAGTTCAACTCTCACATCCATACATGACTACTGGAAAAACCATAGCCTCGACTGGACAGACCTTTGTTGGCAAAGTAATGTCTCTGCTTTTGAATATGCTGTCTAGGTTGGTCATAGCTTTTCTTCCTAAGAGCAAGCATCTTTTAATTTCATGGCTGCAGTCACCATCTGCAGTGATTTTGGGGCCCAAGAAAATAAAGTCTGTCACTGTTTCCATTGTTTCCCCCTCTATTTGCCGTGAAGTGAGGGGACCGGATGCCATGACCTTAGTTTTTTGAAAGTTGAGTTTTAAGCCAGCTTTTGAATGTTGAGCCAACTGAGCTTGTACACAGTTATTTCAGTCCCTTTACAGTTTCTTTGTATTTTGTTGATCGGGGAAAGGTTTGTCCAGGTGCAAGCACACTGCAGCTCGGCAGCAAAGGGTCCCAGGTCCCAGCCTGTCTCAGTTTGGTTCCCCCAGATGGGGGTTCAAATGCTGGTGGTTTATTGGAGAGGTACTCTCAACAGGGAGGGGCGTGAGGAAGGAGATATTATCAAGGCAGTTGCCGCTGTGCACAACTGGGGTTTAACCCATTGGGAAACGCGGGAGACTGCACACCATGCACCTCAGGGCCATTCCCTCCCACGGGACAAGAAAGCCTGAGTTCTTGTGTGTGTTTAGTGAGGGCTGCTTGCCTTGCCAGCCTGTGCCCTGGGACAGGCAGAAGCATCAGGCAGAAAGTAAACATCCTTTCCCCAAGCAGAGGTCAAGGGCTGAGTGGGTACGGGTGGGACCCTGACAGTGTCTGCTTCAATATGCAGTAGATGTTCACTGATTGAATGAATGACATTCTGTGTGCCTGCCATCGTGCTGAGCTCTGAAAATGTAGAGCTAACCTTGAGCCCTTGAAACACTCATGCCAGCAGAGAAGACTGATACACACACATAAAGCGAACCATAATGAAATAGTTGAGTGCAAACGACCCCAGGAGACATTTGCCTATTTTTAGTCATAATCATTCATGAACACCTTATGGGGGATTCATGTGACCACTGTGTTTCCCAAAATGTATTCCAGGGATCTCCACTCCCAGGAGATGCTCTGAGGGGGAGAAAAAGAACTGTGGTCAAATCACATGGCAAATACTATATACTCTATACTCAATAGTCAGGACATCGTAAAGGCTCTGATAAGCCCTGCAAAAAAAGAAACTGACTTCACTTTGTTTAACCCAGAGTTGACATAAATATTTATTTATTGTCTAAGGTTCAAGTCCAACCCAGCAAAACTGGGCCAAGCAAGTCACTGGAATCTCAACCCTTCTAAGCTGGGGGAAGAGCACACACAGCTGTGTCCAATCGAACTTTCTGCCGTGATGGAAGAGCTGTAAATCTGGGCTATTCAATATGGTAGCCACATGGAGCTCTTGAGCACTTAGAATGTAGCTAGTGCAACCAGGGAACTACATTTTTAAAAAATATTTAATTAATTTAACTTTAAACAACTGCACCTGGCTAATATTTCCATTATTATTGGACAACAATTTTCCTTCACTATCTAATTTCTGCCCAATGCCTGGGTTTTTCTGTTGAGACTGGACCAACTAGGCATAGCGATTGGCACCACATGGGCCCTCCCATAAATCACCATCTCTGTCCATTTATTGAGCACTTACTATATGCCAGCACCACACCAACAGCTTGATTTAATCCTCCAACAACCCAGGGAGGTGGGTACTCTGCTTATCAAATCCACGTTCCAGATAGGAATATGAGACAGGGAAGCCCTGTGTGTTCAAACGCCCACAACTGAGAAGAGATGGACCCAGGATGTGGGTCTGGGTCTGCCTGACTCTTAATCCCCAGAGATGTTTCTATGCCCAGACTGGCTTCTAGAACAAGCTGAGAACCAGCCCTGGGATCCAGCAGTGAGACCCTTACATGTCTCATTCCTTCAAAGGACACATCCACTGCCGGGGAGGGCAGCAGGCGAGTTAACCGCTCCCCACAACACGGGCGAGATTAGAGCCCAGAGAACACCCTCCCAGTCCCCCTCCCATCACCTCTGCTCGGCCTGGCCCAGCCCCCAGCCGCACAAAGCAGCCCCGGAGGCCCCGCCCGTCCGGCCGGCCCCCTCCCCCGACGCCGGCAGCGGCGTGTTGTGCACGGCAAGCCGGGGTACATGATCTCATACCTTTCATCCCTTGCCGAGTTCAGATAAATCTCCCCCCTCCTCTCCCTCTACAGCTGAAAGTCGTCAGGTCTAGCTAGGGTTTCTCCCACTTATGCAGCTCATGAATATTTAACAGCATCTGCCGTGGAAGCGATAAAGCCCTACCAATCCTTGACAAATATGGCCTAATCTTTTCAATTTCGGGGTGCAAATATGCCTTCTGAGTCCTGTTTGTCACCTAGATTAATGGCCCAGGGTCCCATAATCCTTTGGTGCTAATTCAAGTGGTGGCTGGTCGGCGTGTGCCTGCCAGAGGGGTGCTGGGATATACGCACACGCACACACGGAAGAGTGATTAGTCATGTGAGGATTACTTGTAGTTTGGGTGTGTGTGAATGTGCCTCTTGTGTGTGTGGTTTGTGTGGGTGTGTATATGTGTGTGTATATATATATACACATGGGCTTCCCTTTGGCTCAGCTGGTAAAGAATCCGCCTGCAATGCAGGAGACCTGGGTTTGATCCCTGGTTTGGGAAGATGCCCTGGAGAAGGGAAAGGCTACCCACTCCAGTATTCCAGCCTGGAGAATTCCATGGACTGTACAGTCCATGGGGTTGCAAAGAGACAGACATAACTGAGCGACTTTCACTTTCACTTCGTATGTATATATATATATGTACATATAGCCTATGTTTTTGTGTATCACAACTCTGTTTACAAGTATTTGGGTGTATGTTTCCAGGAGGAGTTGTGTCTGTACCTGAGTATGTATGCTATTTATATGAGTGTGTATCTGTGTGTGTGTGTGAGTGTTTGCTGGGGACACTAGATGTCATGCCTGTGTGTCTAAGGATGGGGAAAATGGCGCCTGTAAATCAGTTGAGCTTCTGACCTGATCTTTTTCCCCTTGTATAGGTGGTGATGGGGAGGGACTAGACGATGGGTAATGGGTAGGGAGGACACAAGAAAATACTCTCTACTAGGGGTGATATGTCTATGGTCTGTTTGAAAAGCAACCACACAAGCCATATTCTGGGGCCATTTTGGTTTCAAATGTTCTTGATTGCTATCCCCATGAAAGACACTCAATCAGATGTCTGTATAGAATATCTGGAGCTTATAGTCTAGTGGAGGAGATAAAATGGGTGTGTGTGTGCGTGTGTGTTTCAGTGCTTTTATACACCAGTTCTGCTCTGTGTAAACAGAAATCCACAGTGGATTGTCTCCTTTGCTCTCTTCCATTTTTCTCTCTCTCTTTTGGCCAACCTTCAGCATTTCAGCAAAAGGTTGAGCAGAGACCATACAGGTCTGGCCTCTGTTGATATTCTCACCACCTCGGTTTGCTTCTTTTCCAGGTCTGTTCTCAGCTCAGCAGGAGATGGGGAAGGAAGACATGTGAGTGTGAGGTCCCTCCCTGCAGCCCAGTCGAGCCACCAGGAAAGGCCCAAGGCCCTCCTTTTTCCCCTCTCCTCCATCACTAGCATCGGCACTGCTCACCTGGGATGGCAGTGAGGCAGGGAAGGAGCAGCGTGGCAGATGGAGAAGGGCAGCCTAGTCCAGGATGGGGCTGGAGGAGGGAGTGAAGTGCAGGACGCAAAGAGCTTGAACCAAAACTGGGGATCAATGCACGATTTCCATCCTCACAGTGTGAGATGGTGCCTTCGTGTCCAACGCACCGATGTTCAAACACAAAGACAGAAGTGCCCCCATCCCAAGGAAGAAGCAGATACCTTCCCTTCATTCCTTGAACACATGTTTCTCTAGCACCAACTAGGTGTGCATCTGTGCACAACACAGGCACACATCCACGGATGTGGACCTGGCTTTGTTCTGTGCTGAGGACACTGACCCAGAGAATAGGATGCTCTGCCCTTGGCCCCCCAACACCCAAAACACAACATGCTAAGCTGTGATGAGAAAAGTGGGGAATAAGATGGGAGCTCCCAGGCTTTAGCAGCAATGGCAGAGCTGACTATATATTTCTAGAAAAGAAGAGAGTTTCATGGACAAATGTACCAATCCCACCAAAACATGCCATGGAAGGAACAAGACATAGGAAGTATTTTCGGTGGTCAGCGGTGTTGATGCTAGAATCAAATGGGATCGCTTTTCAGTCCTTGATCAGACACTTGTAAGTTGCGTGACCTTGAACGGGTCATTGCTCTTTCTACAGCTCAGTTTCCTGAGATGTAAATGGGGGTGATAAGCAGGACTGTTGCTCTTTGGGGGCTGGGTTGAAGGGTTACACACCTGGTGCCTGGTGTGTGCTCATGAAGGTGAGCTGTTGTTGTTATTATTATCTTAGGACCTGCGGTCGATGGTTCCACCCCAACTTCACCCTCTCCTCCCTCAAAGCTAAAAAATTCTAAGTGTCAGTGCCCACAAACGCCCTTCCTGTGTCCTAGCCAGTAGGGAAAATATAGACTGTTTCAAGACCTTTTCCCTTGTGTAAGGAAAAGTTGGATCAGGAAGCTCCCATGGCTTTCTGGCCACCAGCAGCCCCACCCTCTGGAGACCTACATGTGCAGTGGCCCCTCTTGGATTACATGCATCTCTGTTACACTTTTCCAGGGCAGTGAATTCCTGATCTGAACCCTCAGCACCTACTAGGTGCTCAGGAACCATAAGTCTGGTTGATTTGCAAGGGACTGTACACTTTTCCAAACCCTTTCCTGCCTGTCTCCCCACTTGGTCATCACCAAAAGTCAGTGGGGGTGGGGGCACAGAACAAGGAGATAAGGCCTTACTGAACTGATGAAGAATGTCAGCCAAGATCACAAAACAAATGGTTGCCAAGTCAGGTCTATAGTCTGTATTTGCCAAATTCTTAGGACACAGATGTTCCCATCAAGGGTTAAACAAATGGCCCCCATGTGGTCTGTGGACAATGGTTTCTCAATCTTGGGACACTTGGGGCCAGCTAATTTCCAGTTGTGAAGGCTGTCCGGTGAATTGTAGAACATCTAACATCATCTCTGGGCTCTGCTCACTAGCTTCAAGTAGCCTCCTTATTTTGGAGATAATCAAAATGTCTCCAGACATTGTCAAACATCCCCTGGGTCCAAAATTGCCACTCATTGAGAAGCATAGTGCAGCCTTTGCTGCTGCTGCTGCTGCTAAGTCACTTCAGTCGTGTCTGACTCTGTGCGACCCCATAGACAGCAGCCTACCAGGGTCCGCCGTCCCTGGGACTCTCCAGGCAAGAACACTGGAGTGGGTTGCCATTTCTTTCTCCAATGCATGAAAGTCAAAAGTGAAAGTCAAGTCACTCAGTCATGTCTGACTCAGCGACCCCATGGACTGCAGCCTCCCAGGCTCCTCCATCCATGGGATTTTCCAGGCAAGAGTACTGGAGTGGGGTGCCATTGCCTTCTCCGAGTGCAGCCTTTACTAATCATCAAAGAAGGGCAAATGAAAATTTGGAAATGCCATTCACAACCCCTATACTATTTTTTTAAAACCTCATCAGCTAATGCTTGTGATGTTGTTGATAAATGGTGCAAGCCTCCAAGATGATTCAAATAAAAAGATTTTAATGAAAGGACTGCTCATGGAGATGTACGGAGAATCAAGAGAATCAGTAAGAAAGGTTGAAGGGCCCAGAGGCCAGCAACAATGGGGGAGCTGTCCCCCGATCCTAGTGCTGAAGGGGAGGATATGGTTCCAGGAAGGCACAGTGAAGTTTGGGGAGGGACCATAGGAGTTGTAGTCTGGAGGGACAAGAATGGTTCAAGGCAGTGTAGAAGCCAGGAGGGAGCCAGGAAGCAATAGCCCAGTCTTTCTTTCCTCTCACTTCCAGTCTTTTGTGGGAGCCTTCCATTGCTGGATATATAAGCCCCAAAGCAAGAGAGCCCAGGAAGTATATTCAGCTTCGTAGGGCACAGAGCAGGGCAGAAGAAGGTAGAGAATGAATGGGTTGACAGAGAATGAATGGGTTGATGGGGAATAACCAGCTCCCTGCTCAATGCCTTAAACTCTACCTTGCACATTTATTCTGAGAAACAATTCCTCAGAAACCAGAAGATGGATGCACAAAGATGTTCACTCAGTGTTATCAAGAATTTGCCAAATCTGCGCCTAATCCAGTGCCCTTTCTGCCACAAAAATACCCTCTTGGGACATTTCTGCTCCAGGAAGAGGCTCCATCATTCGTTCGACAGTCCTCTAGGATTTCCAAGACCTGGAAGGGGAGTAGAGAAATGATTTCTTTCTGAGAAATTCTCTCCTGACCACAAGGGGCATACCCCTTACGATAACTGGGCTGGTACTCTGTGCCTACCTCACTTGCGTGCCCTCCATGCCTTGGAAGGCTTTTATTACACCTGCCTTGTGGATGAGGGAATGAGGCTCAGAGAGGTTAAGTCTCAGCCCCAGGACACACAGGGATGGCCCAGTCCTAGAGGGGCATCTGCTGGGAGCCTCCTACTTCCCCATCGCACACGGGCATGTCCCTCCGATGACCACCGCCTTGATCTAGTGTTTGCGCGGGGGCCACCTAGTAGAGGCGGGACCAGCCATGATTGAGAAAACAAGAAAATGAAGGAGCTGGTGGTTTTCAGCCTCCTTGCCTCCCGCCTCTCAACCCCTCCCTCGGAGCTCCCTCCTGCCTGGGTTCCCTTGCAAAAGTCCATCCTGACACTTTGCATTCCCTTGCAGCCCTGCTGCTCACCATTCTCCCTTGTCCCTCCCACACCCCTGCTCCCCTCTCCGAGTCCTCTTTGGGCACCTCTGCCTTCTCTCTCATCCCTTCCTTCATCATCACACACCTCTGTCCCCCTTCCACATTTCTGTCTCACCTCCTTTCTTCATCAGCCTCTTCTTCCTCAACCACTCTCTTCTTTCTCTTTCCTCTTTTCTCCCCCTTTTCCTCTCTGCCATCCTCCTCATCCCTGTCCGCCCCCACCCCATCCATCTTTCCCTGTTCCTCTCCCCCTACCCCCTCCTGGCCTCTCCTGCTTCCTGACAAGGAGCTGTTGGAAAAAAGATGGATGGAAATGACACGCTGGCTCTGGCGTGACTGCCACCCGGTGATGCATTGGGAGCCGTCACCGGCTTTCTATGGGAGTCATACAGATGAGACGGTGACCCCTCGCCACGCAGGGTCAAGGACTCTGGAAGGGCAGAGGACTGAAGCCCTCAGAGGGAAGCTAGGCCAGTGTGGGCTGGTGGGCTCTCTCCTCGCTCTCTGGGCTCCAACAGGGCACAAAGGGCCTAGTCGGTCCCCTCTGAGGTCTGTGTCCCTGGAATGAGTTCAACAGCAGAGCAGGAAAGCCAGGGGCCTGTGCACTGGGCATTGGCTTGGGCAAGCAGTCAAAACTCTCCATGCCTCTGTTTCATTTGTAAAATGGAAACAGTAGCACCCACCTCACTGGGTTATTGGAAGGATTCAATAGCTAATCTGTGTGCAGAACTTAGCCCCGCATACCTGGTACCAAGTGAGCATCTGGAAGCGTGTGCTGTTACGACTGACCATATCCCTGAGACCGAATGTTGTCTGGACGGACAGCACGTGGCTGCACAGGGTATGTGAGAAGCGCACAGCTCAGTGCCCAGGGCAGGGGTCAGGGGGGACTCGAACACCCCCATGGCCTGTGGGCCTGCACATCCAGGCTGTGTTCTACGTGTCCTCTGAGTACAACTGAGGCAACCCCTCAGTGACCCCGCGACATGGCCGCTCTTATTCCCATTATACAGAAAAGGCAACTGAGGCCCAGAGTGGTTTGTTATGTTTTATGCTAATGAGACAACTCCTCTGCAGGGGATGTTGTAAGAGATAAAAGGTGACAATGCTCTCCCCCAGCTCTGCCTGCGAAAGCTGTGCCCCAAGATAGACACTTCCATGAGTCACACGTAGAATCTGGATGAGAAAGATTTGTTGAAAGTCTGGGCTGCTTTGGTGTCCTAGGCATCCTGTCTCATGATGTAACCAAGCCCTCTGGCGCCTGGAAAATGGTTGGGTATAAAGAACTGAATTTATTGCCTGCCAGGTACTCTTGCAAAGGGACCTGGGTAGACACAACTCGAGATTTATTGGGGTAAACAGGGTGAGGAGGAAGAACCCAGCCAAAAGCATCACCTCATCTCTGGGCCCCAAACTGTCTTCCTGGAAGAAGTAGCTGATGACCTCTCAAAGTAGATCCAGCCGCAAAGCAAACATGCCATGGGCTTCCCTGGCAGCCTGTGGTTAGGGCTCTATGCTTCCATTGCAGAGGGCAGAGGGTCAATTCCTGGTCTGAGAAGTAAGATCCCACATGCCACGTAGCATGCCCCCCAAAAAACAAATAACAAAAACAAACAAAAAGCATGTAAAGGAACCATGCCTGTGGACAAGACCTGATCCCAACTCTTAGAAAATAATCAGGATGAGTTTCTCATCCAGTGGGATGATAGGGGAATCTTTTTCTCTTGCCTTTTGCTTGCTGTCCCAGTTCCCTGGTGGCTTAGATGGTAAAGAATCTGCCTGCAGTGTGGGAGACCCAGGTTCGATCCCTGGGTCAGGAAGATCCCCTAGAGAAGGGAATGGCAACCCACTCCAGTATTCTTGCCTGGGAAATCCCATAGACAGAGGAGCCTGGTGGGTTACAGTCCATGGGATCCCAAAGAGTTGGACACAACTGAGCGACTAACACTTTTATTTTCACTTACCAGTTAATACACTGCTTATGAAATTAGAGACCATTTGGACTAAAGGGGAAAACCTTGGGTTTTGACATCAGACAACCTGCCTTTTACTAATCATAGACTTTGCTCAGTCACTGAAAGCTCTAAGCCTCCATTTCCTCATCTGCAAATGGGGATGATAAAAGTGCCTACCCAATGAGGTGTGTGAGAATTTAATTCACTCACTCATTCATTTGCTCATTCTTCAACAAACATTTATTGAGCATCTACTATGTGCCAGGCACTGTTCGAGGCACTGGAGATGCAGCAATGAACAAATTGTCAGAAATCCCTGCCCTTCTGGAGGTTGCAAGCTAATGAGAGGAGACAAGAACACACACAGAAGAGCACACACAGCCAGTTCACGTGGTTCCTTCCCCTGCCTCGGGCCCAGACTGTCCTAAGACACCCAGAGAGAGTCAGCCAAGTTCCTGAAACATGGGAGGAGGAAGCCCACACTCCTACAGGCCCTTCTCACTCACCCTCCACTCTCCTCCCATGTTCATTCCTCCTTATTAAACACCTACTGTATGCCAGGCACAGCACTGTGTGAAAAAGTTCCGTGTAGGTAAGATGACTCCTGTGTGTGCGTACGTGCACACTCAGTCATGTTGACTCTTTGCAACCCCACAGACTGTAGCCTTCCAGGCTCCTTTGTCCGTGGGGATTCTCCAGGCAAGAATACTGGAGTGGGTTGCCATGCCCTCCTCCAGGGAAATCTTCCCAACCCAGGGGTCGAACCCAAATCTCTTATGTCTCCTGCATTGGCAGGCAGGTTCTTTACCAGCTGAGCCACTGGGGAAGCCCCACGATGACTCCTGCTTGTCCTCAAGTTTCCACTCTTTGGATGGCCTGCTCCTCCTCACCATTCAGCAGCACGTCCTGTCCTCAGAGGGGCTGTGCCTGAGTTTACTGATCTGAAGCAGCCCCTCTGCCACTCTTTCCCACCCTCTCCTCTATTTTTTAAATATTTATTTATTTATTTGACTGCACTGAGTCTTCTTTGCTGCGTGCAGGCTTTCTCTAGTTTCAGCAAATGGAGGCTACTCTCTAGTTCTGATGCTCGGGTTTCTCATTGCGGTGGCTTCTCTTGTTGCTGAGCACGGGCTCCATGGCACGCAGGCTTCAGCAGTTGCAGCTCCCAGGCTCTAGAGCACAGTCTCAACAGTTGTGGCACATGGGCTTAGTTGCTCTGCAGCATGTGGGATCCTCCCAGACCAGGGATCGAACCCGTGTCCCCAGCATTGGCAGGCAGATTCTTAACCACTCACCACTAGGGAAGCCCCCATCCTCTGCTTTATATCCTTCAGAGAGACCGTAACAACTCAAAAATCGACTTGTTCATTCGTTTCATTGTTTACTCAGTGTCTCTCCCACAAGACTAGACACCCCATGAGGACAGGGACCCTGTCTGCCGTGCGCCCAGCTGTATCGGCAGCATGGAGCCCAGCACGTAGCACATAATAAGAGGTCAGTAGATACTCGTTGTGTGAATAACAAAAAGAACACACAACGGCTGAGATGCCTGAGCCTCAAAGTGCTGCGTACACCTCTGTCCACCCCGAGCTTCATTTCCACGCTCCCTCCTCCAGAGACAGCACCAAGCCCAGCTGCCTCTCAGAAGGGTCTCTGGCTGTCTTGTTTGCCAATCAGTCACCTGATCTCCCCTCCACACTGGTGTGTCACACTTGTTAAAAAAGCCAGGAGTCCCCACAGCCGTGTTTACTGCCGATTTGAAATTATCTATCACTCAGGCGGCCTCCTTCGTCTGCCCATCAATCTTATCACCTGTGGAAGGAGCTGGCCTGGGGGCCCACTCTGGCCTGCTCTCTTTGTCTCCTGCAGGCATCAATTTTCCTCACTCCTGGCTTGCAAACCCCTCCTGGGTGGAGCTGCCCACCCCCTTCCTCTGCACTGATGGATTTTCTGGATGAATGGACCCCTGGTCCCCCCTTTCCTCTGGCCCCTACAGCGGTGCACCTCCATTGTCCGCCCCCACCCCAGCAGGACCTGACCTGAGGGCAGGGCCCCCAGAGCATCCCCCTGGAGATCAGGGATAAGGTCTGTCTGGTTCCAGGCTCGGGGAGCCTCACAGCAGGCAAGATCTTCCATCCCCTGCTTCCTAAGACCACTGGTCAAAGATTTCCTGTCTGCAGGAGATACCCTTGCTCTAAACAAGAGGGGAGCTACCCTTCCTGGGTACCTTTTGTGTTCCAAACACTTCAAATACATCATCTGATTACCCCCATCTGATAGCTGAGAACACTATAGCTGAGGCTCAGAGAGGTAAACCAACTTGCCTAAAGTAACTCAGCAAGAAGGTGGCAGAGTGGAGCTTTCAATAAAGGTCTAGCTGATCCCTAAATCCATATTTCTATCACCATCTCAGCAAGGAATTTCTCTGCGTTAAAACCTCAGTCCTTCTGGCTGCATTAATATGCCCATTTCTCTTAGTTCTGAGTCAGAAAAGAATTTTTTTTTAAAATCACCATGGCCATGGTTCCCAACCAGGGGCCACATTAACCCTCCCAGGGGACATTTGATGATGTCAGGAGACAATTTTGAGTTGTCAGTACTGGAGAGGGATGTTACTGGCATTCAGTGGGTAGAGGTCAGGGTTGCTGCTCCCACGGTAAGGAATATTCAACCTGAAATGTCAAACATGAACCAGCCTTACTAATGAACTCCATGATGATGAAGATGTTTCAGACCTGTGCTATTCAAAAGGGTGACCACGGAGCCCTCAAAGTGTCCAGGGCAACTAAGGAAACAGACTTTAAATTTTGTTTAATTTTAATTAATGTAAAAGTAAATAGCCACATGTGGCTAGTGGATTTAACCCATTTTTTGCTAGATCAATCCTTTCTATCTTTAGAAATAGCTTTCAAGAACTGGGCAGAGGAGTGAAGGAAAAGAGAACACAGAACTTGAGCCCCTTGAGAGGTCGGATACATCTGCGGGTGACTTGTCTCTCCTGAGAAAGAAAGAGCAAGACCAGAGAGAAAGGCAAGGAGGAAAGAACTGGAAAAATGTGATGATATTAACCTATAGACACACAATGGTGCCCAGACATCCAACTTTGCAAACGTACTTAGCTGTTTCTGAGCCTCAGATTGCCAATCTGTGAAATGGGACAACTGTGTGTAACTCACAATGAATGGTTGAATGTTCTGCAATGAAAGGTTGAGGTTACAATAACAGTCCCTGGAAAATCCCATGGATGGAGGAGCCTGGAAGGCTGCAGTCCACGGGATCGCTGAGGGTCGGACATGACTGAGAGGCTTCACTTTCACTTTTCACTTTCATGCACTGGAGAAGGAAATAGCAACCCACTCCAATATTCTTGCCTGGAGAATCCCAGGGACGGGGGAGCCTGGTGGGCTGCCGTCTACAGGGTCACACACAGTCGGACACGACTGAAGTGACTTAGCAGCAGCAGCAGCAGAATCTGTCATCTCATCTCATTGTCACAGTGATCCTCTGAAGCAGAGGGGGCAGGAATTAAACAACCCGACTGAGACTGAGGCGACCGAGACCCACAGATGTACAGAGGCTCTGTCAAAGGGCACACAACCTGTGGGTTCTACTACATATAAGCCACGGGACCCTGTGCGTCCCTGACCCTCTCTGAGCCCTCAGTGTGCTTCCTGTAAATTGGAGATGATCAAAATGTCTCAGTTGAGTTCAGTTGCTCAGTCGTGTCCGACTCTCTGTGACCCCATGGACTGCAGCACGCCAAGCCTCCCTGTCCATCACCAACTCCCGGAGTTCACTCAAATTCATGTCCATCAAGTCGGTGATGCCATCCAACCATCTCATCCTCTGTCGTCCCCTTCTCCTCTTGCCCAGTGAGTTGGCTCTTCGCATCAGGTGGCCAAAGTATTGGAGTTTCAGCTTCAGCATCAGTCCTTCCAATGACTATTCAGGACTGATTTCCTTTAGGATGGACTGGCCTTGTGATAATTAAGCAAGATCATGCAACAAGGCAAAATGCCTATTGGGGTGTGAGCGCTCAATATTAGCTGCTCTTATTTTATGTAACAAGCACTTGTGTGGCACCTATTCTGTGCCAGATGCTTTTCAAAGTGCTTCAGTCTTTCTTCACACCCTGACTTGTCCAATCCCATAACAGCCCTATGAGATAGCATATCAATCAGCATCTGACCAGAAGACAGACACCTCTTTAAGTACAAGCCCAGAGGGAAGTTAAGGCAAGAAATTGGTTACCAGCCAGTGCTTCCCTCCACTTAGGCTGGAGGTAAAGAGGGAGTGAAATGACGTTTCCAGAGCCCAGCGACCAAGAGCCTCCTGCTGGAAGCTGGACCCACAGCTGGAAACCCAGCAGGAGAGGCAGCCGCTGGCAGAGATGCCCCCAGGGCAGGGGGAGAGAGGGAGAAATCCCCCGGCCTCTCCCTTCCCCTCTACTCTCAACGGCTAGACGGCTAGACGCGGCTGACGCAGGGGAGCCTGGGCTGGGCTGTCTGTGGGAAAGACAGGAGAGCAGGGATGGGATCCAAAGCCCAAGGCTGGCACAGTAGGGACTGTCCATTTCCCAAAGGAGGACACTGGTGCCCAGAGAGATTAAGCAACTTGCCTGAGGTCACACAGGCTCCCCGTAACCCAGTTCCAATCCGTGCCCATAAACCCTGCACTATGGTACCTCCCATACGATGGTTTAAGAGTCATTCAGGGTTTTTTTTTTTTTTAATGAAGTATAGTTGATGTACAATATTAAATAAGTTCCAGGTGTACAAAATAATGATTCACAATTTTTTATTATATGTGAATTGGAGCTCAATTTTTTTTAAGATCCATTTTCTTTTCCTTGTTGTTGTTTAGTCACTAAGTAGACTCTGCAACCCCATGGACAGCAGCACGCCAGGCTTTCCTGTCCTTCACCACCTTCCAGAGCCTGCTCAAACTCAGCTCCACTGACTCAGTGAGGCCATCCAAGCATCCCATCCTCTGTTGTCTCCTTCTCTTTCTGCCCTCAGTCTTTCCCAGAATCAGGGTCTTTTCCAATAAGTCAGCTCTTCTTATCAGGTGTCCGACATACTGGAGCTTCAGCTTTAGCATCAGTCCTTCCAGTGAATAATCAGGGTTGATTTCCTTTAGGATTGACTGGTTTGATTTAAGTTTTTGGATTTCCCTGGCAGTGCATCGGTTAAGACTCTGAACTTTCACTGCAGGGCACAGGTTCAATCCCTGGTTGGGGAAATAAGATCCTGTGTGCTGCATGCTGCTGTTAAATCACTTCAGTCGTGTCTGACTCTGTGCTACCCCAGAGACGGCAGCCCACCAGGCTCCCCCGTCCCTGGGATTCTCCAGGCAAGCACACTGGAGTGGGTTGCCATTTCCTTCTCCAATGCATGAAAGTGAAAAGTGAAAGTGAAGTCGCACAGTGTGGCCAAAAAAAAATATTTTTTTTAATATTACTTTTTTATTGAAGTATAGTTGCTCTATCAGATTATATAAATTATAAATATAAACATAGATATTCACAATGTTTAAAGGTTATACTCCATTTATAGTTATTATAAAATATTGGCTATATTCCCTGTGCTGCACAACATATCCTGGTAGCTTATTTATTTTATCTAGAGTAGTTTGTGGCTCTTTAGACCCTACCCCTATCCTGCCTCTCCCCTCAGCTCCCTCCCCACAGAGAACCACTGGTTTGATTTTTTTTTTTTTCATGTGAACCATTTTTAAAGGCTTTATTGAATTTGTTAAAATATTGTCTGTGTTTCATGTTTTGTTTTTTGGTCTCAGGGCATGTGGGGTCTCGGGGCCTGTGGGATCTTGGGGCTTTCCCGTTGGTTCAAATGGTAAAGAATCTGCCTGCCAATGCAGGACACATGGTTTTGATCCCTGGGTCCAGAAGGGAGTAGGTGAACTCCCATCCACTGTATCACCAGGAAGTCCAAATCTTCTATTTCTAATTCACTTAGTGTATAGTTGAATGGGCTTGCTAGGTGGTTCAGTGGTTATGAATCCACCTGCCAATGTAGGAGACGCGAGTTTGATCCCTGGGCCTGGAAGATCCCCTGGAGGAGGGCATGACAACCCACTCCAGTATTCTTGCCTGGAGAATCCCAAGGACAGAGCAGCCTGGCAGGCTACAGTCCATGGGGTCACAAATAGCTGGACATGACTGAGCAACTAACACACACACACACACACACACACACACACACACAGAGGTGGGATTTTAGTTCCCTGACCAAGAATCAAACCTAAACCCCCAGCATTGGAAGGTGAAGTCTTAACCACTAGATCAGGGAAGTTCCTGGTTTGTGTGTTTTTTTAAGGTGCCCCTGGTTTGATGCCAAAGTGACTGGACCTTGACTTCTGAGTGACCAGGCAGGATGCACAGCTGGGGAGAGAAAGCAGACGCCGGCCCTGAAGGCAGGCGGAGGGGCTGGGGTTTGACCTGGAAGAGGGCAGCGCCAGAGTGACCGGGAGAGGAGACAGCCACCTTCTCCAGCCAGAACCGCATCAGCAGCGATTTCCCCGAGGTGACGGGACAGGAGTCGCCGACGGGACTGTTGCCCATTTGTAATCGCACAGCAAGCATTTTTCCACCCTTAATGGGGGACCCAACCAATCCCTGAGACACCCTATTTCTCTTTGTCTTTCCCCTGCCAAGTCAGCAGGCTGACTGATCTCCCCCGGGTGATTAATTTTCCCCTTGACACCCTGGGGAATGAGACATTTGTCCCAAGGGTAGAGAGACAAAGAGGCCGTGCTCAAGTACAGGCAGGCAGTGGGGCATTGCGGGCCTGGCCCACCGTCCCGGGGTACCTGGCTCCTGGGAGGCCTGGGTAGAGGGCAGGCCAGCTGGGGGGCAGGGTTTACAGGGTTAGGGGGCCCTGGGGAAAGGCTGCCCAGAGTCAGGATTGCAAAACAGAAAAATGAAAGGGGAGAATGAAAGGCCCAAAGGAGCAGATTGGTGGATGCTCGAACCTCCCTGGGGGAAGAAAGATGATTCTCACTGGACCCAGCTCAGGCTAGGTGTTAACAGTGTCATTGGCTATTCTACTTTCGGAATTGCTAAGACTCTGGATCAAACCAATTAGAGAAATAATCCAGGGGTGGTCACGAGGCAGGGAGTATGTAAAACATACACTGGGTTGGCAAAAAAGTTCATTTTCCATAGCATCGTATAGGAAAACCTGAATGAACTTTTTGGTTAACCCAATATTATCTTTGGGTGTCATCACCTCTTCCCCTTCTGGAATTGCAGCCTAGTGGTGCTGAGCACGGTCCTTAAGAGCCAGACTCCCTGGGTGCAAGCCCTGCCTTGGCCGTTTGCTAGCTGTGAGATTTGGGGCAAATTGCTTAACCTCTTTGAGTCTCAGTTTCCTCATTTGTGAAATGGGCTAACAATTTTACTTACCTCCTAGGGCTGTTGAGCTGTCCTCAGTCCCGAGGCCCATTTAAAACCTTAGAAATGTGTCTAGCACATAGTAGGCACTATATCAGCATTAGCCATCTACTCTTTACCTTTATGAATTTAGATATAATGACAATCTCTCAAACTTGACTCCTTTCCAAAAGCCCTGTGTCAGATATTAGCACTCCTAACATCATTTACTTCATATGTTTATTTGCATTGACTCAGTTTTTACCTAAATTTATTTTTAAGATTTATTTTTGGTGTGGACCATTTTAAAAATCTTTATTTAATTTGTTACAATATCATTTGTTTTATGTTTTGGTTTTTTGGCTGCAAGGCATGTGGGATCTTAACTCCCCAACCAGGGATGGAACCCTCACGCCCCGCACTGGAAAGTGAAGCCTTAACCACTGGACTGCCAGGGAAGTTCCTCTAGATTTATTTAAGAGGAAAACTTTTTATGCTGACCTTAAGTGGGAAACCACTGAAATGTCATAATCAGAAGCTAACTGGACAAAAAAATATCACAAGAAAACATTATTATTAAATTCTAGCTAGTTCCTACTATCTGCTGAAAGCTCATTGTCTGGCTTGGCTCGCTCTTGTTAGAAATGGAGATTAGCCAGTGTTGGGTGGTGGTACAGGCAAAGCAGTATCCAGCTGAGACTTCATCTGTGATGGGATTGAAAGGATGCAAAGGGAGTCACTTTCTCACCACGAGATTCAGTGTCAGATACTGTCCTGCACACATAGAGGTAAAAACCCTCTCCTGGAGCCCCACGGGCTTACATTCCACCCTGCGGACCATGATCTTCTGGGGCTATTCCCGCCCTGACTTCTGGGCAGTTGGTACCCCTGGGCCCTGGGATGAGTGAGACCAGCTTGCTGCTGAGAGAAGCATCAGTGGTTTTCCCAAACAGGTGGTGGAATTTGAATATTCGATCAAGATCTAACTAGGGTCTGGGTTAGGCAGCATCCCACTTCCTATAGGTTTCCATATTGGTTTTTTAAAGAATCAAACCAAAACCACTGGTGTGGTATTTCCTGACGTCCCTTTCTACCCACTGAACCAGCAGCCACTGAAATTAAGAACCCTGCGTGTTGCCTATAACCAGCTCTTGTTGAGAGAAGAAGGTGCTTTGGGGGTCACTGATTGCTTAAGGCCCCAGTAGGATCACAAGGAGGAAATGAGAGTGGTAACTTGATGCCCTAGGATTTGTGGGAGAGCCGGGAAGCCATGAGGCAGGAGGCTAAACGGGGAGGGATTCAGTACTGATTTCTATGTTCTCTTTCTCACCTCTGACATCTCCCCTCTCCTCCATCCAAATACTTCCGAGGGGAATCATGCTGTTTACCGCTGGATTGCCTTGGAAAATCTACTTGAGATCAGTGAGGTTCAACAGGGGCTGGGGAACTCTCATAGGAAATCCAGTAACCAGTCTTGATTGAGTACCTACTATGTGCCTTGTTGAACTCATCTTTGAGCTCTCCCTCTGAGCCTGGCATGCAGGCAGTTGAATGTTTGTTGGAGGAATAAACAAATGAATGGCTGATTGAAATGAATTGATTTGGATAGATGGCTGGATGGCTGGCTGGATGGATGGATGGATGGAGAAGCTGAAGGATAGAGGAAAGGAAAGAAGGGGAGACTACAAAAGACTGGTAGAGGATTTGTGAAAGGAAAAGAGGGAAGAGGATCGGTAGATGGATGGACTGATGAATAGCTGGATAGATATTTGAGTGGATGATTAATTTTTTAAAAAAGAATGAGTGTATAGAAGAATAGATAAATGAATGGAAGGACAGAGGAAGGAAGCAAGGAAGGAAGGAAGGAAAGAGAGAGGGTGTTGGGTAGCTACCAGGAGATTCAAATATATTCAAGGAGCTGCGGTAGCCAAGGGGTTGTCTAGGAAGGACACCATAAGAGAAGAAACTCCAGCAAACAGGATTCACACATAGATCTTATTTTAAATTTCCCCTGGTAATGACCATCCACTTCAGATGGACCTATCTCCCACTGTCCCATGTCCTGTTACCTTCCCACCACTGTGTCCTTGCTCACATGGTTCTTCTCACCTGGAATACCCTGCCTGCCCCCATCCATCCAATCCAGCCCATCCTCTGGCTTAACTTAAGGCCACCTCCATCAGTTGACACCAAGCTCCCTCCCAGTTCCACCCGTAGGCTATCAGGGAATATAAGTGGAGCTTGTTTGTGTTCTAAATAGGAGTGTGTACTTGAAAAGTGGTTTGCAATCTGAAAACAGTACCCAGTGGCTGGTGAATGGGATGGGAGGTGTTATTGTTATTGTGGATAATGAAGGACTCTCATGGTGGTCCAGTGGTTGACTCCACACTCCCAATGCTGGGTGTATGGGTTTGATCCCTGGTCAGGGAACTAAGATCACACATGCTTCATGGCTCAGCCAAAACAAAAACAAACAAAGGATAATGATAACCTCAAAGTTTACTGAGTGCTCATGATATAACGGGCATTGTACTAAGCTCCTCCGAATGCTACAGTCAGTAAATCTTCACAACAGCCCTACCATCTTCACCTTATAAATGAGAAAAAGAAAGCTCAGAGAGGTTAAGTGATTTGCTTGAGGTGGCACAGCTGCCTAGTGGCAGGGCTGGGACTGGAATGCAGAGAACTGGTTTGCTCTAAAATTGTCCTGTAAGCCCTGCCACCCTCAACCAAACTGGAGGCAGGAAGTGGATGTCCACGTCTCTGTAGGTCCTGCTCCCAAGCCAACAAAGCAAATCTCCCTTGATTCTTGAGAATGCTGCCATCCTCTTTAACCTTTCGTTTCCTCCCAGATACACAGTAAAATCCATGGGATAGGGCCCCATCCCACCAACCTCAACCATACCGTGAGCATTGCTACTTTTGATACCCATTCACCTCTGCATCTCCTGTTTCTTCTCGCCAGAAAGTCCTACCTTCAGATCCTTGTTACATAAGTGACTCAAATACTCAGGTATAAGAAGTAACCTTTACAAAAACGTGTTCACAACGATCCCATAGGGCAGGAATTAGTCTCCCATTTTCCAGGTGAGCTCCTAGGTTACAGGGCCTGCCTCCAGCTCACCGGGGATGGTGTCTGCAAATGTCAGGTCTTTCCCAGCCCGCGGGGAGTGGAAACAAGGGCTTGGTTTTGCACAAGCCTTTCTAATCCAAAGCAAACAAATAAAGCCAGAAAAGAGAGAACGGAAAGCACGCCCTCCTACACATCAGTGCCCACCGCCAGCTCGGGGTGTTCTAATTGCCTGAGGAACCACCTGGTCTCCATTTAGTAGAATACTGTCCCCTTCGCTTGGCGCAGCGGCCATGGGGGCGGCAAGGGGAGGTCAGGTCCTTCTCGGCCAAGAGCAGAGAGGAAGCTGGGACCCGTGCCTCCGGGCCAGTCTGGACTCCCGCCACCCGGGGCTGGACCAAGTGGGCCAGACGGGCGACTCCTTCTTATGGATAGAAAGGGGGTTGCTCTCCAAACGTTGCTGGGGTTTTGTTTTCTTCCTCCTGGCAGGGGAGGCTGGCAGAGTTGGCTGCAAGCCCTGTCCCTGGAATTTGCCATCTCAATTAAGACCCAAGATGAGCGAAACACCTGATGGGGAGAGAGGTGGGGGAGGAGAGGAGCCGGGGGATGGGGGGCCTCCAGGCAGCGCCTCCGGAAAGCAGAGATCCAAAGAGAGAGGAAGCAAAGAAGGACCTGAAAATCCTCCCAGCCTGCTCAACTTGTAGATGAGCAGAGAGGGGGCAGGCGGAGCACCCAAGGAGCTAAGAGCAGTGGGTTGGACAGCTATGACTAATAAGAGTTACCGTCCAGTGAATACCTGCTACGTGCCAGGGAGGGTGCTCAGTATTTTACAAGCAGTATCTACATCTTTCTGACAACCTTTGCAAGGTGAGTATTCCTTCCTTCCTTTCTCACCACAAGTATATCTTGAGTACATACAGACTCAGGCACAATTCTCCATCCTGAGCATTTGGTGATGACCTTTCCAGACAGACACAGTCCCTGCCCTCGTGGAGTTTACAATCTAGCTGGGGGAGACAAACAATGAACAAATAACTAAGTAATTTAAGGATTTTAGAAGGTGATTGGAAAAGGTCTTTCTAAGGAGTCAGGCAACATGTGAGCAGAGAGCTGCATGAATTGAGGGTACAAGTCATGTTGATGGAGGAAGAGCCATCCAGGTGGAGAAAATAGCAAGTGCAAAGGTCCTGGGGTAGGAGTGAACTTGTGGGTTTGAGCGACAGCTTGAAGACCAGGACGGCTAGCATGCAGTGAGCCAGGGAGAGGGATGGAAGGAGGTAAGGGTAGGAGGCAAAGGTGTCAGCTAGCAAGGCTTTGGGAGCCACGGGAAGAAGGTAAGGCAATGAGGGTCTGAGCTGGGAGTGATGTAATCTGATAATTTACAAAGTTCCCTCTGGCAGTGTGTGTAGAAGGAGATGGGAGCTGAGAAACCAGCGAAAAGGCTGACGCTCTAGTAGAAGTAAGGGAAGACCATCACTCAGACCAGGGCAGTGGTACTGGAGATGGAGTGAAATCTGGGATTTCAATTTGGAGATACAATTCAGAGATGAAGCTAACAAGAATAAATAATCCTCAATCACAAACAGGCAAACTAAGGCTCGGAGAGTTAGCACACCTTGCCCAGGCTTCCCATGAGTTGGTAGAAGTGAGACTCATACTCAGGATTCCCAGATGAAAATCCCCTCTACACCCCAAGTCACCATCGTAAACTGGGGTTTGTAAAGCTTTCCGGTAAAGGACGAGATCATAAGTATTTGGGGCTTTGCAGGCCATACAGTCTCTGTTGCAACTATCAACTCTGTTGTAGCTCAAAAGCAGTCCTATGCAGTATGCAAACCAGTGGGCGTGGCTGTGTGCCAGTAAAACTATTTACAAAAACAGGTGGCTGTGGGAGGAGGGCAGAGTTTGCTGGTTCTTGACTTAAAATGGCCCAGGAAGACTTTCAGAAGTGAGTGATTTTTAAAAAGCCTTTGAAAGGTGCAAAAATAACCTTATTAACTGATTTAGGCTCACTGGATGGGCTTCCCAGGTGGCGCTAGTGGTAGAGAATCTGCCTACCAATGCAGGAGATGCAAAAGACACAGGTCTGATCCTTGGGTCGGGAATATATGATGGAGTAGGATGTGGCAACCCACTCCAGTGTTCTGCCTGGAAAATTACATGGACAGAGGAGCCTGGTGGGCTACAGTCCCTGGGGCTGCAAAGAGTCAGATGCGACTGACTGACTGAGCACACACACACAGGTTCACTGGACAGAACTTCTGTGCCCTGAGAAAATGAAGGTGCTGAATGCAAAGAAACGGTAACGTTTGACCTCAAGCTAGCAGGCTTCAGTCCATGGGGTCGCTAGGAGTTGGACACGACTGAGTGACTTCACTTTCACTTTTCACTTTCATGCATTGGAGAAGGAAATGGCAACCCACTCCAGTGTTCTTGCCTGGAGAATCCCAGGGACGGAGGAGCCTGGTGGGCTGCCATCTCTGGGGTCGCACAGAGTCGGACACGACTGACGTGACTTAGCAGCAGCAGTAGCAGCTCCACTAAAAGCCCTGCCTACCGCAGTGGGAGGAAGGACTGAGCAGAGTCCCCGCCCAGAGTCAGGCTGGCTGATGACAGGACCTGAGGAGGTGGGGGATCTTGGCCACCCCAAGTCACCAACATCACAGATGTGTGGGCTGGCAACACCTCCCATCCATTGGCACTCCGCGATCATCCCAGGAGAGAAAGCAGGACACAGATGCTATTCCGGAGCATGAAATGGGTTTGGGAAATGGAGACCTCGCCGAGGGGAAGGAAACACCCCAGGGGGTCTTCGTCATCTGTGTTAAGAAAGGGCTGGCACCACTTGTCAAGCGGAGGTTGCTTTGTTGCTTGGTGTGAGTTTACGCCTGCGACTGTTTAGAAGGCATGGATTTTTTTTCCCTTTAGATGTGATATTTGGTTTAACAAAGGCATTTCGGCAACACCTAGTTTGTATGCTGCTCCCTTCACCTGGAAGGAGACTTGCGTGACAACAATTAGGCTGCCTGAGCCTCAGTTTCCTTCTCTGTGAATCGAGAAGTAATCGAGGGAGAAGTCACATGTCCCTGGGTGACCTCAGTGACTCTCAACTTCGACTGTGCATCAAAATCACCTTGGAAATTTCAAGATGCCCCAATGCCCAGGGTTCCTTCCCCAGATATTCTGAGTCAATCACTTTGGGGTGGGGCTTGGCTATCAGCATGTTTCAAGTGGCCCTTTTGGGATGACTCTTGGGCACAGACACCATGGGCTAGATGTCTTACATAGATATCAGGAAGGGAGTCTCAACCAGAGCAATCTGGTTAATATTATGGGCTTCCATAGTGGCTCAGATGATAAAGAACCTGCCTGCAATGCAGGAGACCGGGATTTGATCTCTAGGTCAGGAAGATCCCCTGGAGAAGGGCATGGCAACCTGCTCCAGTATTCTTGCCTGGAGAATCCCATGGACAGAGGAGCCTGGCAGGCTACAATCCATAGGGTCACACAGAGTCAGACACAGCTGAAGCAACTTAGTGTGCATAGCATGCGTTGGCAATGTCTGGAGACATTTGAGGTTGTTACAGCTAGGGGCTGGAGGATGCTGGCCTATCTAGTGGGTGGAGACAGGGATGCTGGTAAACATTCACACCCAGGACACCCTCCAAACGAAGAAGTATCCACAGTGTCAAGACTGAGGAATGAGGAGAGAAGGGCTTACTAAATGTTGTGAGAGTGCCAAGCTCAGGGAAGATCCAACTAGGAAACCTTGACACCAAACATTCAGCAGCACTCAACTTAGGTGTAAGTTCGTCTGTGAAGCTGCTCCAAGTTCCCACCAGCTACAGAACCTGCCCCTCCCCGGGATTCCCAGAGTCCCCGTGTGTACCTGTCAGGGTCCTCCAAGGATGTCAGAAGCCACTTGAGGGCTTCCCTGGTGGCTCAGGGGTAAAGAATCTGCCTGCCAACGCAGGAGACATGGGTTCGATCCCTGGTCGGGGAAGATTCCCCATGCCACAGAGCAATTATTAAACCTGTGCTCTAGAGCGTGCAAGTCACAACTACTGAGCCCTCGTGCTGCAACTGCTGAAGCACGCGTGCCCTAGAGCCTGTGCTCTGAAACAAGAGAAACCACCGCAATGAGAAGCCCACGCACTGCAACCAGAGAAAAGCCCATATAGCAACAAAGACCCAGCACAGCCAAAAATAAATAAGTAAATACTTTAAAAAGAAGAAGCCACTTGAAGTGTTCACAACAGAAGGAATGATGCAGGGAATCGGTTACTCTGGTGATGAAGGTGTCGACAGCCGAGGGGGCACAGTGGGGAGACACCGGGAGATTAGGAAGAGCAGGAAGTCGTCTCCATCCTAACCAGGAAGGACAGGGGAAGGAGGGTGGCAGCACCAGAGCCCAGGCACTGGGGATTCTCAGAAGGAACTAGAGCCACAGCCGGTAGCACTCCAGAAGGAGCTGGAGCCACAGAGATGCAACTGCTATCAGAGAAGAGAAAGAGAGAAATATCCTGGTTTCTCCCTTCCTTCCACCCTCCAATCCCTTGATGGTGCCTCCCATTGGCCAAACTTTTGACAAGCCTAAAAGAGGAATCTGGATCTAGTCTCCATCTCCCTCCTTGCTAAGATGCCCCATCCAGATGTGAGGGTCTCTGAGTCATAAAAGGCAGGTGTCCCCCCCAGAAGCATAGGCTCCCCACTCCAGTGTTCTTGGGCTCCACTGGTGGCTTAGACCATAAAGAATCCTCCTGCAGTGCAGGAGACCTGGGTTTGATCCCTGGATTGGGATGATCCCCTGGAGAAGGAAACGGCTACCGACTCCAGCATTCTGGCCTGTAGAATTCCATGGACAGAGGAGCCTGGTGGGCTATAGTCCTTGGGGTCGCAAAGAGTAGGACACGACTGAGTGACTTTCCCATACTCACACATATACATACAATTAATAAAAAATCCAGATACTGTTTATTGAACACTCATATGTGCTAGGCACTGTTTCAAGAGCTTTATACATATTTATTCATTTAACAAGATTATATAATAATTGTAATGTATTGTATATAATACACATATACTAAGTATTATATATCTGTGCTATTGCATGATAATAACCTTAAAAGGCAAAGACCACAGTTTTGGGAGGATTCTTTAAAAATATTTATTTATTTGACTGCTCCAGGTCTTAGCTGTGGCACACAGAATCTGGTTCCCTGACCAGGGATCGAACCCAGGCCCCCTATGTTGGGAGCACGGAGTCTTAACCACCAGACCACCAGGGAAGCCCTGAGACTAGTTTTATAATGAGAAACCTGAGGCACAGACATTACTTGTCTGTAGTAACACAGCTCATAAGTAGAAGAAAAACTGAGGTTTGAACTCATGCAGCTTGACTCCAGAGCCCGTGAGTTTCATTTTTCCACTGTCGTTTAGGTTTTCCTCCTTTGCTTTCCAGATATACAATGACGTTATAAAATTACATGATAAGATGAAAATGCTTTTTCAAACTGCACACACACCCTACCGTTCTTTCCTTCAAGATTCAGATCCGACTCTTAGTTGTTTATTCAGCAGAAATCCATTGAACGCTTACTCCATGGAAAGTTCTTTACTAGGCGCTGGGGGGTGACCCCTAGCTCCACGCCCTGGCAGAGAGAACTGGAGAGGACATCCTGGGGATGACAGTGGTGGGGGCAAAGTGGGGGTGTGAGTGATGGCAGGCCAGGGAGATGGTGGGCAAGGGCAGCTGCACAGAGCAGAGGGGTGCAAGGTGGTCAGCAGGAGCGCTGGGAAAGTCAGGTGGTATTTGGGCATCTCATCACCCCATCTGTGCTCCAGTCTTTGAACAGCGAAAGGGCGAATCCGTGAAGCACATAAAATCCCCTAGTTCGTTCTGTTCCAAGGTCTTGGTTCAATGCCTCACATTCTTTCAGGGTTTACTCCTTCATTCACCAAAACCTTGATGAGCAGCTACTTACACGATGCTCCAGGCACTGAGGACACAGCTGTGAACGGAACAGACGAGTCCCTGCGCACTTACAGGTGAATGTGGGAGGCACATGTGTGCAAATCACGCTCGTGCAAAGGAGTGTATGATTACAAAGACGTGAAGGGAGGAGTCCGAACTGACTGGGAGACAATGCAAGGTGACCTAAACCTGCCCAGCAGTCATGGAGTGGCCTTTGGGCTCAGATCAGGTACGGGAATAGGAAGTGGCTGGCTCGGGGCGTCTCAACTGCCCCAAGGCTTCAGAATCACCTAGTGTGATTTTTAAATGACCCACAGCCATGTGCTACCCCCAGAGACTGCCTCGATTGGTCTGGTGTGGGATTCAAGGGCTGGTGAGCTTTAGAAACTTGACCAGGGGATTCTAACATGCAAAGTCGGGAACACAGGCCAGACCAAGAAAGTGAGAAGAGCTCTCCAGGCAAGGAGGTCAGCCTGAGCAAAGGCCTGTGAGCTAAAAGAGCTTGCTGCTTGGAGGAACAGAAAGAAGGGAGAGTGACAGGAGGTAAGATTTGTAGGGTCACACGGAGAGTAGGGTTTTAAGCAGAGGAGGGGAATTTTCAAGTTAATATTTTCCAATGATCACAGATGAGAAAATGGAGAAGTTAGGTCCTCCGGCCATGGCTGGCTGCAAATTCTTTTTCCAAAAGCAAAGAGATTTTTAGAATCAGAGGGCTGCATAGACCTCCTTTCCTTCAAATGTCTTTTTCTCTCTCATGAGTGCCAAGAGCCAGCTTCAAGTCCCTGCTCTGCCCATCTCAGTGCACACAACTCTGCAGTGACCCTGAGCCTCAGTATTCCCATCTGTCTAATGTGGGTCAAATGTTCTCTGATTCCCACAGGAGATAAATGATATCTCCCCTGTGGTGCTTGCAAGCATGCTTTCCCTGGATGTCTGCTCTGTGCCAGGCATTGTGCTAGGCAATCTGAGATACAACCATGAACACACCAGAGCTGCTGCCCTCATGAAATTCCAGTGCTGGTGGAGAGGAGGAAGAAGTAGACAGGTATCCTGTGTCGAGAGAGGGAGCCAAGGCCAGGCCGGTGCAGCGGGATCCTCGTGGTGATATTGCCTCTTATCCTGCACATGGAAGTGAGGGAGGGCAGCGCATGGCCTCCAGGAGGGCAGCGGGCCATGGAGCGAGGCGCGGGGCAGGCATGTTGTGGGGTGGAGAGCGACACTGAGAGAGGATGGGAAGTGGGCTCAGGGTGGGTGCTAGGGCAACCTTGCCGTTGGGATCCTAGAGGAGGCGGCCCCAGAAGGAAGTTGACCACACAAAGGGAGCCAGGAGACAGCAGGGCGAGCCTAATGCAACCTTTTAAAAAACAATAAATAATAGCGCCCGGTGATAAATGCATCCCCGCGTCTGAATGGCGGCTGGAGAACTGGCCCCTTCTTTCTAATCACTTAATGACCCCCAAGAGGGCGAAGGGGGCTCACTCAGCTCCCCCTCCTCCTTCTCCTCTCTGCAGTGGGGTCTATAAAGAGAAACTCGCTCCTTAAAGAGGGTCATTTACAAACCCTCCTTAATGGAGGGAGGCAGAGCTGCCGGGTGACACCCTTCTGGTACCGGACAAGGGTCATGAAAAAGGAATTGGCTTCGGAGGCCGGAGCACATGCGCTTGCCCAGCCCCCGAGCAGGCCCCCTGCCCCTCCCCCCAACCCCGTCTCCCCCTCCCCACCTCCTCCCGCCTCTCTAACCAGGAGCCCCGCGGCTGGCACGCTCCGATGTATTTATTATTTTTCCCCCCATTGTCTGGGCCTCCCCCAACCCCTGCCCGAGCCCCTTCACTCCTCAGGGCCTCCCCCCTCCCCAGCCGCCCCTCCGGCCCGCCCTCCGCCTGCATCCAGCCTCTCTCATAATAGCATCCTTTTCACAGAGACAAATTGTCCGGCCTCAGGATGCACCTGAGGACTTTCGCCCCTTAACAAATGGTCTTTTAATTTTCTACCAGAAGGGCAGAGGGAAGGGGGGCTGAATCAATCACACATCCATCTTCATCATTGCTGCCGAGGGACTCTTTTTGCTGGCTGGCTGCCCCTGGGGAAGATGGGGTGAAAAAGAGGAAGGGGGGCGCCGTCGGAGGGGCCGTGGGGGAGGGGCAGCTGTGGGTAAGCCATGCGGAGCAGCCCAGCGCTGCGTCTCAGAGGGAGTTACCCCCGCCCTGCACACCTCGCTTTCCAGTTTGATGTGAGTCCGGCATGAGGCATACCATCAGAGCATGAAGTATTGCTGTTTCGGCAAATGGGGAAACTGAGGCGCACATCGCCTGTGGTCTACAGCCTGGCAGTAACAGAGCAGAGATGGGAAAGCCGCTCATGACATCTTTGCCACCTCTCACAAGGTCTGGAGAAGGATAAACTGGCTTCCAATTCTGCCCCATCCCAATTTACTAGCTGCATCTTGGCCAAGTTAATCATTCAGCCTAAGTCTCAAACTTCTTGACTGAAAAAATAGGGTAGTACCATTGCCCAGCTCTTCAGGGCATTATGGGACAAAGTGAGATACTCTGTGGGAAATGCTTAGCCAGTCCCATGCATGGAGTGAGTATTTGGTCCATGATAACTATATCCCTGGAGGTTCCCATGCCAAGGTTTAGGTTTCAAATCCCCCTCCAACTACCCCTCCTTTCCCCCCAAAATGGCATGTCTGCTTAGAAATTTGGCTTTCCTGAAGTCTGGCGAGCTGGCATCCACTTTCAGGCCAGGTACGTTCCTGCCTCAGAGCCTTTGCACTGGCTGTTTCTTCTGCCTGCTTCCCTTCACCTCCTCAGGTCTGCACTCAAATGTCATCTTCTGAGTGAAGGATTCTTTGATTATCCTGTATAATATAGGAATACTTCCACAGTTGCTTTTTCTCTGGGGAATTTATCACTATCTAACACAGTAGATAGTGGTTTTCTTATTGACTTAACAAACACTTGCATAGCATTATCCATGGGCTAGACATGGTTCTGAGCACATTTCAGGCACTGGCTCAGTTAATTCTCACACAGTCTAGGAGGTAAGGATGATTGTTTGCCATGTAACAGATGGAGAAACTGTGGCACCCAGCTAGGTGTGCTGAAAGAGCGCACCCCGGTAGCAGTGAGCTGTAGTGACACCCCAGTAGCTGTGAGCACACCTGGAGCCCCAGACCATGGCTTCTACCTACCATCCCCCACTAAAAGGGACCAGGGCCCCTTGGACAAATGGCTAATTCCAGGTCTGGAGCAAGGAAAGCACAAAATGAGTCTGAAATATCTGCCTGTGCAAAACATTAAGGAAATGTCTGAAGAATCATGGGTATCCATCACAGGGCACAGGAGCCAGCTCAAAGGGCTCCCATTGACCATATCTAGACGAACTGAGCATCCAAATAAATAATGACAGTAAAAGATTACTGCGTATTGAATAAAATAAGAGTCCATGCGCCCATGGTGACATAGTAAACACAAAAATGGTTATAGAATTCTCTTCTTTACAGTAGAAGTCTAATTAATAAATGTAGATGGAAGATTGGAGTTAGAAGATCTGCATTTGGGAAATACCATCATCATAACTGATTCAGGCAAGAATCATCAAATGATGTTAAACCAAAGTCTGAAGAATAACTAGATATTTACGTCACCTACAAGCATCTCTCCACAATGTTTCTAAAGAGAGAAAATACTAAGTCTTCAGTGGGAAAACTTGGTAGATACCACCCAAAGCAAGTGACCAAAGTTAACATCACCAGAAATAGAACAAATCAGCATCTTGTGCCTCCTGATACAATGTACCAAGAAGAACATAGTATCACCTATATTTGGCGCCTGCCATAATGCACAATCTGATTCAAATCATAGAGCAACATCAGATACACACAAATTGAGGGGCATCTTACAGAGCTTACATTTGATCAATTAAAAACCATCAATGTCCATGTACACACTGCTGTATTTAAAATGGATAACCAACAAGGACCTACTGTATAGCATACAGAATTTTGCTCAATGTTATGTGGCAGCCCAGATGGCAGGGGAGCCCGGGGGAGAATGGATACATGTGTATGTATGGCCGAGTCCCTTCGCTGGTCACCTGAAAGTATCACAACATTGTTAATCGGCTATACTCCAGTATAAAAGAAAAAGTTTGAAAAAAATCAATGTCTTGGACTTCCCTAGTGACCCAGATGGTAAAGGATCTGCCTACAAAGCAGGAGATCTGGTTTCGATTGCTGGATAAGAAGATCCCCCTGGAGAAGGGAATGGCAATCCACTCCAGTAGTCTTGCCTGGACAATCCCATGGACAGGGGGGCCTGGCAGACTATAGTCCATGGATGGGGTCGAAAAGAGTCTGACATGACTGAGTGACTGACACTTGGGAGAACTGATTCCAAATGAAGAGAAGCTGAAAAGATATGACACTGAATGCAATATGTGATTCCAGAAATTCTTTTGCTATGAAGGATATTATCAGGACAAGCTCTAAATAAGATAATGATTAGATAATAGTATTGTATCAATGTTTATTTCCTGATTCTGATTGTAGTACTGTGGTTTTATAAGAGAATATATTTGTTTTTAGGAAACAGACATTGAAGCAGTTAGGGGTAACGAGGTACCATGTCTGTAACTCACTCTCAGAAAGGTTTGGGGAAAAACAATAGAGACAGAGAGAGTAAGCAGAACACGTTAATGCTTAAGGTTATACAGAAGTTTTGCGCTAGTTTTTCAAGATTCCTATATGTTACAGATGGTAACTGCAGCCGTGAAATTAAAAGACGCTTACTCCTTGGAAGGAAAGTTATGACCAGCCTAGATAGCATATTCAAAAGCAGAGACATTACTTTGCCAACAAAGGTTCGTCTAGTCAAGGCTATGGTTTTTCCTGTGGTCATGTATGGATGTGAGAGTTGGACTGTGAAGAAGGCTGAGCGCCAAAGAATTGATGCTTTTGAACTGTGGTGTTGGAGAAGACTCTTGAGAGTCCCTTGGACTGCAAGGAGATCCAACCAGTCCATTGTGAAGGAGATCAGCCCTGGGATTTCTTTGGAAGGAATGATGTTAAAGCTGAAACTCCAGTACTTTGGCCACCTCATGCGAAGAGTTGACTCATTGGAAAAGACTCTGATGCTCGGAGGGATTGGGGGCAAGAGGAGAAGGGGATGACAGGATGAGATGGCTGGATGGCATCACTGACTCGATGGACGTGAGTCTCAGTGAACTCCGGGAGTTGGTGATGGACAGGGAGGCCTGGCATGCTGCGATTCATGGGGTCGCAAAGAGTCGGACACGACTGAGCAACTGATCTGATCTGATCTGATATGTTACTATTTTAAAATTAAATAAAAAGAAATGGAATTGATCACAGAGAGATTGAAAAACATATGCAGGGTCACATAGCTAGTAAGTAGAAGAACTAAGGCAGGAACTCTGGCCGTTCATGCTCTTAAACACGTGCCAGCTCACCCTCTCTTGTCTATCTTCCAGCCCACCACCCACACACCCTTCAAAGCCCCAGGAAGACAGAATTTCTTCTTGTTTGGTTTGTTTTCTGTCTTTGATCTGTTTTGTTCACCAGTGTATTTCCAGCACCTAGAGCAAAGCCTGGCACTCAGTGGGAGTTCAATAAATATTTATCAGTGAATGAATGAAGTGCAGACAGATGAGTCAAGGCTCCCAGAATCACATAGCCATCAGGGATGGAGTTTGGGTGAGCTTCAACCGCACACTCTTTTTTTATTTGGCCGTGCTGTGGAGTACGTGGGCTCTTAGTTCCCCGATCAGGGATTGAACCTGCATCCCCTGCATTGGAAGCACAGAGTCTTGCACACTCTTACAGCTACTACCTCAGATGACCCTCATTCTCTGTGCCCAGAGGACTCAAAAGCCTGGAGCATCCGCACAGGAAGCAGGCTCTGCAGCACCGCATCCCCACCAAGGAGAAAAACAAAAACCAAATTCTCAGTTTTCCCATACCAGGCCCTACTGAATAACGTGAGCTTACTGGGGCCGATTAAACAGGAATGCAGATCTCAGATCAAGCCTGAGGCCGCTGAGAAAACCAACCCTGCTGGAGGTTTAGCTCAGCCCTCACCCCGAGGGGAGCTGATTAAAAAAAAAAAGAGAGACTTGGCTTCCTTTCTCTCTCTCTCACCTCCCCTCCTCCTTCTCTTCCCCTCAAATCCATCCCCTGAGGGAAGGCAGGGAGCCCTGGGAGGGCTGCCTCCCCCTCCGCGGAGAAGGAACTGAGGGAGAAGGTTAATTAGATGTTTGCATCCAATTTACGTCTTGTTTGTGAAAGCGCCGTTTCAGCAGCAGCCCGGGCGGCAGCCCCTTGCCCTCCATCACGCGTCTGGGAGTTACTTCACAGCTCCGGAACTGGTTAGCCCGGGTCAAAACGCGCCCATTATCATTTTATCACTGCCTCTTCCTCTATAATTACGGAGCTCTGCTTTCTCCCCCCTCCACACCCCATCCCAACACTTTCCTGTTATTTCAACCCACCCACCCCCTTCTCTTCCTCTTCCTGGGCACCCATGTTGGAGTTGGGCCTTGTGGAGGTCCATTTGGCCAACTTCATGGACCCTGTGGGCACCAGCTTTCCGCAGGCTGGGCTCGGAGTTGGGCACCCTGGGGGACACCCAGGGACATGGGAGTTGGGAGAAGGCTTCCACCAACAAGCTGCCCCCACCAGGGATCAGAGGTCCCTTGCAAACTCAGGTAACAGTAGAGAAGTGAGAAGTGTGAATCATCAGGGAGCAGAGACTGCAGCTGATGCAGAGCACAGCCCTGCCTGAAGGGGACACCATTCCTCAGCTCTGGCCAATGGATAATTGTTGATGGGCAAGTTGGCCAAGCTCTGTCTCTGGGGAAGATGGAGGATGGGGTGAGGTGACTTGTGCATAGGAAGACAGGATGGTCCAGGATGGATCAATAGTCCCACACTAGAACCTTGGTTTTCTCACCTGTGACATGGGGGGAATGTTCACAGCCCCTGCTTCCGGGAGCGTTGGGAAGATCACCCCATTGGTGGCAGATGTTAAATGACAATGACCATGATAGGGAAGGTTGGGGAGCACCAGGCAAATTCTGGGCAGCTGAGCCCAGAGTGGAAATTTATGGAGACCCACCCAGGACTGACAAGGTAGGGTAATCATAAGTAGGGAAGGGGAGGATGCCAGGAGGGGATCTAGAAATGAGACTCACATCTCAAAAAGAACATGAACTCTTGTTACCACTGATGGAGATGAACAGAGTGTAATGGTGAAACACACATCCTGCCTGGGTTCAAATCTCACCTCCACTCCTGACAGGCTGTGTGACTTTGGGCAAATTACTTAACCTTTCTATACCTCCATTTCCCCATCTGAAAATACAGAGAATACTGTAACTGCAGCAGCTCCACGTTGTTGATGTGAAAGTTAATAAGTTAATACTTGGAAGTGAAAGTCACTCAGTCATGTCTGATTCTTTGCGACCCCACGGACTGTAGCCTGCCAGGCTACTCTGTCCATGGGATTCTGCAGGCCTGAATACTGGAGTGGGTAGCCATTCCCTTCTCCAGGGGATCTTCCCAACCCAGGGATTGAACCTTGGTCTCCCACATTGCAGGCAGATTCTTCACCATCTGAGCCACCAGGGAAGCCCAGTTAATACTTGGATAGCACTTAAAAATAAAATATAGTGCCTAGTACAAAGTAAATGCCATATGAGTGAGTATGAGATAAATACATTTATAATTTGTGGTGCTGGAGAAGACTCTTGAGAGTCCATTGGACAGCAAGGAGATCAAACCAGTCAATCCTAAAAGGAAATCAACGTTGAATATTCTTTGGAAGGACTGATGCTGATGCTGAAGCTGAAACCCCAGTATTTTGGCTACCTGATGCTAAGAGCCAACTCATTGGAATAGACCCTGATGCTACAGAAGATTGAGGGCAAGAGGAGAAGGGAACGACAGAGAATGAGATGGTTTGCTGGCATCTCTGACTCAGTGAACATGAGTCTGAGCAAACTCTGGGAGATAGTGAAGGACAGGGAAGCCTGGCATGCTGCAGTCCATAAAGTCGCAAAGAGTCGGACATGACTTAGCAACTGAACAACAACAAATAATAATAATTCTAAATATATATATCCTGCATCCCCTTCAGACAGCCCCTGCTAGTAGCTTCCTCCTCTGCTGAGGCTCAGACAGCCGCCCTCTGAGCGTAAGCTGCCTGCTGCCCCCAGCCCCAGAGCACGAGAACACAGGACTCCATGGACCATTTCTGGGACCAGCCATCAGCCTTAAGGCCAGAAGGATGTTCCTGTACAGTGAAGGCGGAATACATTCCACCATCAGGAAGCGGAACCCCTGACAGCCTTTGCTTGGAAGAGCCAGAGATTATACCTTCTCCAGCCTGGGCTCCTGCTGCTGACCTCAACGAGCCAAGGGACAGATGGTGACAAAAGATCTGACGCATTTATTGGGTCCCTGCCACAAAGTGCTTTCACGGAGTAACAGGTTGAAGATCAATAGGGAGCGGGAAGGGGAGTGGTTTAAAAATAGCTTAGTGGGGAGGGGATTAAAGGAGCTGGCATGGGAGGGAAGGGGAAGCCGTGAGAGGGACGCTTGGCAGGGGAGTCAGGAGGCAGCTTTTAGACCGTGTGCAGATCCAGCTCAGCTGTGGATCCTAGTAAGGTTTGGGAGCTCTGGGAAGCCCACCCCAATCCTGGTATCTCCTGGGATGGGTTTCAGGAGCTAGAAATTACCTGTGGGGGTGAGGTTTCATCTGAAATAGCTGGGCTGACCAGCCTTAATGGTAAAGGTGGGGAGAAGGATAACATTTGACCAATGATAATAGCAGCTCACTTCTACCAAAGGCTTACCGTGCATGAGACACCATGATAAGCACTTTACCTGAAGCATGAGTTTCCTAGAGCTGCTGTAACAGAGGACTACAAGCCCTTAGAGCAACACAAAATATATTATCTTGTAGTTCTGTAAGTCAGAAATATGACAAGGCTCTCATCAGTAAAATTGAGGTGTTCACAGAGAAAGCTTTTCATTCTGGAAGCTCTGGGGCTGAATCCCCTCCTTTCTTCTTCCAGTTTCTAGATGCCACCTGCTTTCTTTGGCTCGCAGCCCCCTCCTCCTCTTCAAAAGCTAGCATATTCTCTCTTCTCTCTCTCTCTGATCTCCACTTCTATCCTCACATCCCCTTCTCTGACTGTGATCTATCTGCCTCCATCTTTTTTTTTAATAGCTCAATTTTATTTATTTATTTTTTTAAACATTTATTTACTTATTTGGCTGCACCGGGTCTCGTTGCAGCACGCAGGATCTTTCAGTTGTGGTACTTGAACTCATGGAGACCTCATGGAACTTTCATTCTAGGGAGAGAAACACAAACAGATAAGTTAGGAGTAATGTCAAGAGGTTATAAGGGCCATGAAGAAGCATAAAACTGGATGGGGAGCAGGAGTATTTATGCAGAGCAGTCAAGGAAGGCTGTGGTGGGGGTGTCCTTTGAGCAGAGACCTGAAGGAGGTAAGGGCAAGAGTCAGGTGAGCAGCTGCAGGAAGGGCAGGCCAGGCAGAGGCAACAGCAGGTGTGAACATTCCAGGACAGGACCATCCTTGCGGAGTTCAAGGAAGAGCAAGGAGCCTGAGTCTAGAGCAGAGTAAGGAAGAGAGCTGAGGTGAGGGTGAGGTCAGAGTATACAGGAGGCCACTGGAGGGCTTCAGCTGTGATGTGGGGGGCCTGAGGGCTTGGGACAGTGGAGTGACAGGATCTGGCTTGTGCTGAGTTAATTTTATTTAATAATTTTAAATTATTTATTTATTTACTTTTGGCTGCGCTGGGTCTTCGTTGCTCTGAGGGCTTTTCTCTAGTTGGCAGTGAGCAGGGGCTAGTCTCTAGTTTCGGTGCACAGGCTTCTCATTGTTACAGAGCACAGGCTCCAGGGTGCGCGGGCTTCAATAGTTGCAGCACATGGGCTCAGCAGTTGCAGCACATGGGCTCAGCAGTTGCAGCTTGAGGGCTCTAGAGCACAGGCTCAGTAGTAATGGCACAGGGGCTTAGTTGCTCCACAGCACGTGAGTTCTTCCCCAACCAGGGATCAAACCTGTGTCCCCTGCATTGGCAGGCAAATTCTTATCGACTGTATCAGCAGGCAAGTCCCTGGTTTATGCTTTGCGACAGCTCTGCCTGCTGGCTGCAGAACGCACTGAGGCACTGAGAAGAACTCGTGATAATCAGCCAAGAGATGATGGGCCCTTGGACAAGGGGCATCAGGGAAGAGGATGGAAGCTGGTGGGATTCGGGGTAAGTGTTGAAGGTCGAGCTGCTGTGGTTGTCTGATGGGCACCACCCTGACCCAGGTCTTGCTTTCCATCACCTTCTGCAGCTGCCTCTCCCACCCCCACGACAGTGAAGACAGCTGTCAAGACTTCTTTTTTTTTCAGAGAATGAAAAAAATAGCCAACAATCTATTAACTCATCAATACAGAACCCTGCCAATCTGTCCATCATCCTGGTTCCCGTCGATAACTCCATCTCGGGACTGACAAGGAAGGAGGGAAGAGGGGAAAATGAAATATTTATAATTTTTTAAGGGACAAAGCCCTTCCCCAAGGTGATGTTCTCAGGTTCAACCACATTAAGTTTTCCATCACGGAACGGTCTCCCTGACTTCTGCCACCGTCTTTGCAGGACAGAAACACCCAAATTGAGGGGAAAAATCCTAAAAGACATTTTGAAGTTAAGTCCCTTCATCTTGAACCTAGACTTTGGGATCATATTCATAGATTTCCATTGCCTGCTAGCTGTGTGACCAAGGGCAAATTACTTAACCTCTCTGGTCTCAGATTCCCATCTATAAAATGGAGCAATAGCACCTATCTCATGAGGTTCTTAGGAAGAAAAAGGGAGATGACACATGTGAAGTACTTTACACAGTGTACACAGGGAATGAGGACTGGGAACAATGAGCCAACCTACCACAATTCCGCATTCGTAATTTCTTTTTCCTCCCTGCTACAGACACCTACTCTTGTGTATGTCCTATACACACATCCATAAACACACACATAGCATGCATACATACACAGACACCTAGAGAGACAGATACATGGATATATGTACACAAAGCTATAGTCATCAAAATTCTAAAGTATTATTGCTTTATTTTACTGTTTACAATAAAATATCATTTTAAATAAACTTTGTTGGGACTAATTTACATTCAGTAAACTGAGGTACCTGTTTTGAGTATCTACTTTGATAAATTTTAGCAAATGAACCTATTTGTGTAACCTCCATAATCCAGATGTACAACACTCCCATCACTCCAGAAAAAGATTTCCCTTGTACCTCTTGGGAATCGCCTCTGCCACGGGTGCCCCGGCTTTCTTTCTGCCCCTACAGACTGTGCTGTCTGCCCCTACAGACTGTCTGCCTGTGCTCAGCTTTCATATAAATGGGGCCACCCTACTGCATGTGGTCTTTCGTGTCTGGCTTCTTTCACTTAGTATAATGATTTTGAGATTCATCTGTGTTGTGGCCTGAATCAGCACTTCATTCCTTTTCCTGGCTGAGTAGTACTCCACTACATGAATGTACCCCGGGGTATTCATCCAGGCATCCCCAACCTCCAGGATCTAATGCCTGCTGATCTGAGGTGAAGCTGATGTAATAATAATGGAAATAAAGTGCACAATAAGTGTAACGTGCTGACTCATCCCCAAACTTCCCCTGCTATTCCTGCCATCTGTGGAAAAATAATCTTCCAGGAAACCAGTCCCTGGTGCCAGGAGGGTTGGGGACTGCTGTTTAGCCTAGTCAACTGTTGAGAGACTTTGGTATTGTTTTCAATTTATGTAAGTGATACGGCTCTCCACATTGTGTCTTACCTTTCCACAAAAAATATTCTTGTGGCCATCATGCTGCTATGTATACCTCTGGTTTGCTTTTCTGGGTTTCACAATCGTCCATGCCTTCCTTCACCTCGTTTCCTCTGTCCACTCACCAAGTGAAGGACGGTAAGTTTGCCTATTTGCCTACACTAACAACGTTGAGATGAACAGCCTAACATAGGTGTTTTTATATATCTGTGTGGCTGGTGCTCTGGCGTTAATACTCAGGAATTGGATTTCTGCAGTATGATGTATGCAAACATTACATGTCATAAAATGCTGGCATACTACTCCTCAAACTGCAGCCCCCACCCCCAACATGCATCAGGGCTTTCATTTTCCCACGTGCTCACTGGCTGTTAATGTTCTCAACTTTCTGGGCTTTATCAAGCAGATAGAAATACACTTCCTCCCATTTAGGTTTTAGCATTTCTCAGATTACTAGTGACTATTTTCTGGTGCTGTTATCCAGACTTGCTATCAAAATGTCATTTGGGTAGCTTTCCTTTTTCTTTCTTTTTTTCTGGAACAGCTTATGTAATACAAGAAGCTTCTGCTTCTTAATATTTGTAGAACTCACCTGTAAGACCATCTGGGCATGGTACTTTGTTCATGATGGCAGGATGAGGCGTTAACACCTATGACCCCGTATTTTACTCTTTCTGGGGAAGCCTGGATATCTTGCAAGTTACCTGTCAGATAAAAACAGGTCAAAAATGTTGCTGAGGGGTGGGGCAGGAAGAGACAAGGGAAGGGGAAAATCAGAGATAGTCACTGGGCCTGGGATCTGGAGATGCAGTGGGTATTCAGTATAAAAAGCCGGCTTTGACAATCTTCTCTTCTATGTCTGTGAGGTGTTTCTGTTTTGTAAACGGGTTCGTTGTGTCGTATTTTGGACTCCACATATAAGTGACGTCATCTGGTATTTGTCTTTCTCTTTCTGATTTGCTTCCACAGGATGATGGTCTCTGGGTCCATCCACGTTGCTGCAAATGGCCTTGTTCCGTTTTTTTTTTGTGGCTGAGTAATATTCCTGTGTGTGTGTGTGTGTGTGCGCGCGCGTGCCACGTCTCCTGTATCCATTCACCCGTCAATGGGCGTGTGGACGTTTGGGTTGCTTCGTGACTTAGCTGTTGTGGGTAGTGCTGCTGTGAACATGGCGGGGTGCCTGTATCGTTTCGAATGAGAGATTTCTCTAGATAGAAAATTTTTAAAAATAAGTAAAAAGCAGACTTTGTTCAGCTTAGCAGTGACAAGGGAAAGAGAAAAGGGCTGAGACTCTGTCACACCTCTGTGTGTGCATGTTTGTGTGTGTACCTAGCGCCTCCTGGGATACCTGGTCACACACGGTGTATATGCCCATATGTATTCACTCACTGTTGGTTTGCAGAGACATCATACATGATGCATGTACATTTCTGTGCATCTACATATGTACACACCTCCCTGTGATTTTTACCAGGGCCTTTCTGTTCAAGCTCTGTGGATTGTGTGTGTGTGTTGCATTTGACAATCGATTATTATTTATCATTTGCACATTCTGAGTATCACACTGTGTTTAGTGCGTTTATATCTATTGTGTTCTTGGAAAAGACTCTGCCCATAGGCTATGGCTGCGTGTGTGTGTGCATGCATGTGTATGTATGATGGGAGGGTATGACACGGAACACGTATTATTACATAAACTGAGAATCTCATTATGTGCGTTTATTTGTTAAACAAAACACATTTGTCAATTGTGTTTATGTGCACACACAAATGTGTGTGTGTGTGTGTGTGCGTAGAAGGGTGTTACCCCTGTGTTTATTTCCACAGACCACACACTGCATTTGCATTTTGGTGTCTGTCTGTTACACCCACCCAGCCTTCCCTGCCCCCTCCCCGAGCCTGTTTGTAAAGACACCCGGCATAATGTGGTGTGTGCGAATGTGTGTGTGTGTGTTTGCCTTTTATTTTGCTCACTGTTCTGTGACAACAGAATGCTTTCCCCCGCTTACCTCCTCTTCCACATTGCAATCCTTTGGGGGATATCAAGGGCAAGCCAGAGAAGGGTTACCTGGAGAAAAGGGTTGCTAAGCAACCAAACACCCACCACCCCGGAGCACCACCAACCCAAAACTCCGTTCCAGGCCTGCAACCAGATTAGCATATTAATGAGGCTGTAATTTCCCCCGAATTGTCTGCTCCTACACACACTCAACTCACAGCACACACTGGCCCAGGAGTTTGCTATGCAAATAAACTGGTTTTACAGACTGCGACTTAATTAACTCATCAAGTTCACCCGCCTAACAGAAAAGGCAGACGAACTACAGATTAATGAACCTGTGTTTGCTCGCCCCTCTCCCTCTCCCCTGCCACGGCAAGCCGCCTTTCTCTTTTTATGGCCCGTTTCTCTTCTTTTTCCCCCTGAACCTAGTCGCTCCTGAAACTCACCTGGGGTTCTTTTCTGCCTTCCTCTGGCGGTTCCCAACCTGAGCCGGTGCCCATCCCGCCACTCCCTGAGTGCCCCTCCTTTCTCATCCCTACGCTGAGCCCACAGTCCCCACACCCAGCCCCAAGGATCAAAGCCACACGCCATCCGATTCCCCCAGCCAGCAGAGGACTGGAAACAGGGACACTGTTCCTTTAACAAGAGAAGACCGCCGGCTTTATTTTTGACACACGATTCATAGTTTAGCCCCAGCCCTGATATTCAATCAGCTGAATACAGACTCTGGAAGAAGAGGCATTCTCCCTGCCTGCGTGTTAATTAGAAACGCCAGTCCTGGCTGCCGCCCACACTCATCAACTTTCTGCAGTCTTGATGGAAGACACACACCCAGGAGGGGTCTCTGAAACTCTTGGTGGAGAAAGTTCTCGATGCCTGGGATGCAAGAAGCCACTTGGGAGAGAGAAACTTTGAAACACTGGACCATTTCTTCTTAAATCCCTTTTCTTTACTCTCCAGGTTTTTGCCTCTCACTGAGGCCTGTGGGTAGCGTCACCTCCTCCAGGAAGCCCTCTCTGGTTTGGTGACATTCGCTAGATGGATCTAAACTGGAAGAGGGCCCGATGTTGGAAGATCAAGACATTTGTCCCCCACCTTCCCTGACCTCCATGCAAGGAAGAACCCTCCGCAACTTCTCCAGCTCCATGGATGATCTGCTTAGTAACTCTCGGCCTCCTAACTGGACTTCCCTGTCCACGTTCAGGCCCTATTATTTTTCATGTGAATTGCTGCACCCAAGCCCTGTATGAGTTCTCCCTGCCCGCTGCCTTATTTCTTTCCAACCTGCCTTCACTATGCCACCAGACAAAGTACCCAGGCCCTCTCCTGCTCAGACACCTTTGATGGCTCCCTTTGGCCCTCAGGACCAGGTCTAAACGCCATGTAGCATTCAAGGCCATCTATGATCTGGCACTACCTAACCTCCCCTAGATTCTCCCTGCATCCCAAACATCTGTAGTTCTCACATTTGAGGCAGTGTAAGACTCATCAGATGCCTTTGTTGAAATATAGATTCCTGCCCTGTCTCCCTGAGACTCTGCTTCTGTAGGTCTGGGTGGAGCCCAGGAACCTGCATCTTCAGCTTGTGTCCCAAGTGACATGGATACGGGTCATCCTTAGACCAGTCTGTAAGAGGCTCTATCCCGGGAGCTGAAATTTCCTCCCACCTCTATCTGCCCTAAGCACCAGCTTGGGACTAGCCCACTGACATCTCCCCGCTGGCGCTCCTCCCCAGCATCTCTGATGAGAGATGCTGCCTGGAAGGAGGAAGTAGGGGCCCCTCCCCCAGATACCTTAGCCCCAGGGGTCCCCTCATTCCTGCCTGGAAGCCGTGGGCTCCTGTGCAGTCCTTGGAGCAATTGTGTGTAACTTTATTGCCTGGTTCTGGGGGGTGGGGTATGGCTTTTTTTTTTTTTTAACCTGTTCTTCCAAACCAAAGAAAAAGCAAATTCTCCCAAACGGTCACCCTTACTGTCAATCAGTTAAGATCTTGAGTGCAAAATAAGCAGAATGAATGTGAGTTGCACAGTCCCCCTTCCTGGGACTGACCAACACCCTCATCCCACCATTCACTTGCTGTGTGACCTTGGGAAGTGAATTCCCTTCTCTATGCCTCCATTTTCCCCATATGCCAAGTAGGAAAAAGATAGTTTCACTTCGTACAGAGTGGAAGCACAATTTTTTAAACATCCACAGAAAGTACTAAGACAAAGAAATGTTTGAGTTACTCAGTTAGTGGTTGATCGCTGTCAGCTGTTGTGTTCACAACTCATTGTTTACCTGCTGGGGAGACTCCAAGGGGCACTGCTGGCTCTTGGATAACCAGATGTCTTGGTTTGGGTTTTACTCTCAGATCTCTCCCAGCAATACCATGCCTGGCACATAGTAGGTGCTCAGCCAATGGTTGCTTAATTAAATTGAAATGTAAACAGCTCCAGGGATGCAAAGAAGCTTTCTTCAGGCATCCAGGCTGTTCTTATCCTCACCTATGCACACAAAGACACTCACACACACACACACAAGGACACACCCTCAGATAGACACACATAAAGACAGACATATTCAGACACACAAAGACAAAGACATCCGGGAACCCAGAAAGACACATACAGACAGACACACATAGGCAGACATGCTCAGACACACACAAATAGAGACAGGCACTCACACACACACTCAAAGACACACAGACACACAAACAAGACAGACACACAGAGACACACACAGAGACACCCTCTTCTATGCACGCACACACACACACACACACGAATTCCAGTCCCTTTTATTCTCTTGTGTCAGAATCAGAGGCGGCAGCCACACCAGCAGCCACCTCCCCGTCTCTATAACAAGCCCGCATTTATTTGAAGCGTGTCAGGAGGTCATTCCTCAGCTAAATAGTGTCATTCCCATCCTTTCCATCCCCTCCTAGGACCTATTCCACAATCCATTCATCATGCCTGTATCTCTAGCCGCAGGGCCTCCCATGGACTCCAGCCCCTCCCTCACGGAGGGGCAACCACAGCCACTCCGAGGGAGGCTGGTATCAAACCCTGCCCCCCACCTCCCACCCAGCAAATACTGCCCCCACCTTACAGGTGAGAAGGCAGAGGATCAGGGAGGAGAAATGCATCTGTTCATTCATTCAAGATCAACTTGACTCATTTGGAGCTTCCATTTTTGCAAGGTCAACAATGTCAAATATTAAGACACTCAAATGGTGCATCCTAGTGCTTAATGAGTGGGGTCCCTCATGCCGGGCACCAGGTTAGCCCTGGAAATAGAGGGATTGACCTGAAACCGACACAGTCATAGGCAAGATAGGGGTACAGGCTTGTAGGGGGTAGTAGGTGCTGTGAAGAGCAGAGGACAAGGGGATGAGGCATGATGGGTGGGGCTGCTCTAGATGAGGGAGGGCCTCCCAGGGAGGGCCTCTCTGGGAAGATGACCCTGGAGCCAAGGTCTAAGTGAAACAGGGCTGAGCCCCATGGGTATCTGGAACCAGCAGATTTAAAAGCAGAAAGAACAGCCAGTGCAAAGGCCCAGAGCAGGGAATGTACAAGGGTGTGATGGCCAGCAGGGAGGTGGGGGTACGGGAGCAGAAGTGATGAGAGGAGAGGAATGGGGAAGAGGGCTGTGGGCAGGGAGGAGCCCGGTCGCGTGAACAGCTTGGGTTTTATTCCAAAGTGTTGAGAGCCACCGTCACCGACAGTTCCCAGAAGGGAAGTGTTAGGATCTGACTTACGCTAAAAAAAAATCACCGCTTCTTGGGTACATGTTCAAAAGAACTGAAAACAGGGACTCAGATACTTGAATGTAAATGTTCATCGCAGCCCTATTCATAATCACCAAAAGGTGGAAACAGCCTAAGTGTCCATCCGCGAATGAATAAACAGATGTTGTCGGGCCAGACAATGCAGTAACATGGAGCTGTAAGGAGCAAAGCGCTGACACAGGCTGCAGCCTGGGTGAACCTCAGAAGCATGACGTTAAGCCAAAGAAGGCAGACACAAAGCGCAGATGTCGCATATGATCCCACTTACACGAAGCAGCTACAATAGTCCAATCCTCAGAGACAAAGAGGGGAACAGAGGTGCCGGGGAGCTGGGGGAGGGGGAGACATTACTTAAAGGGAACAGTCTTCGTGTTTGGAGAGAAGTTTTCAAAATAGATACTCGAGAGGATGGCGTAACATTGTGGATGAACCTCACGATGCTGAAAAAAAAATAGTTAAAACGGCAAGTTTTAATAATAATAACAATTTTTAAAAAATACTTCTGGGGACTTTCCTGGTGGTTCAGTGGTGAAGACTCCACACGTCCACATAGGGTGTGCAGGCTTGATCCCTGGTCAGGGAACTAAGACCCCAAATGCCACCTGAAGAAGCCAAAAACAAACGCACAAATCAATGCTTCTGGGTAGAGAATGAAAGGGCCACTGCCTTTGTCCAAGTGAGAGACCATAGTGACCAGTCTCGGTGACCCTACTAGAAGCAGGGTTCAAACCGAGATCTTAGGCCTCCACACCCTTCCTTACGCCAGAAACATCTGGTTTCGGAGAATTCAGGAGTAGACCAGTGGCTGAGAGCGTGGGTGCAAGTTCTAGGAACCTGTGCTCAGATTCCAGGACTGCCCCTCCCAGCTGTGTGACTTTGGGTTGGTGACCTTACCTCTCTGGGCCTCAGTTGTCTTACGTGCTGGGTGGGAATCATAGTAGCTCCTAGATCAGGGGTTGTCAGGAGGATTCATTGGCATAAGGTAAGCAAAGCTTTGTCCAGTGCCTGCTAGCAGAGAGTCCTCCAGAAACGTTACTGAGCAGGGGGTCGCTGAGTCAGGCTGTGGATCACCAGTTCTGGATTTCTTCCTTTCTGGTCCTTTGCTCCCTGCTCCTCTCTCCCTCACTTCTCCCTGCTTTCCTAGTCTTTTTCCACTTCCTCCTCCTTTTCTCTCCTCCCTCCCAGATGGGCTCCGTGAGTGGGCAACCTGTGAAGTCCCGCAGGGCCCCACACTTGGTTTGACGCTCGGCTGTCACCATCTTGAAATTCTGAATAATTGTTGAGCAAGGGATCCCTCATTTCCATTTTGCACTGGCTGGTCATGCCACCCTCTGTCCTGACCCTCCCCCAAGAAGAGAATCACTTTGCCCATCTCTGGTTTATAGGAAAGTCCCTGTCAGAAGGCGCTGGACCCAAGTCGTATTCATTGCTGATTTCATGGCTCATCCCCTATTTTGAAAGCCTTCTCTGGAAGCACAGAGAAAGCAGGACAGTGAAGAGACAAGGACAATACTCCAGATTCCCTCTAGCTTGTTCCCTAGACGCTGGGCGCCTGGGGGACTGGGTGGTAAGGAAGAGAAAAACAGCTGGCATAAAGAGATGCCTCCAAGGTCCTCTTGTCTGGAGACAAGAGTCAACTAAGTGCGTATCAGAATCACTAGGAAAAGTGGATTCTCCAGCCTTACCATCTCCGGGGGTGGTGAGGGGGGTTGGGGGGTGCACAGGTCGGATGACTCCACTGCAGGTAGACAAAGTCCAGACTCCCCAGAGGATATCATGCATCTGGCCTGCCCCCTACACCCTCCTCTGCTAACAACCTCTTATCAAACCTCCACCTCAGAACTCCTGCACTTCCTACCTCTTCTACCAGGAACCATCTCCCTGGATCTTCCCAAGGCGGGCTCGTTGCTCTCAGCTTAAATGTCACCTCCTGAAGCCTAAATCTCGAAACTGGTCCATAGCCCCTGTTGCTCCGTCAGTGACCTGAGTTGGTTAATTTTGGAGAACCATTATAACACATGGAAAGTACCTTATTTCTGTCTTACTGCCTGTGTCCCTGACTAAAATGAGAGCTATGTGGGAGTGGGGATCTCGTCTGTCCTGTCACTGGAGTGGCCTCCCTGCCCAGCCCAGTGCTCAGCATATGGTAGGTGCTCAATAAACATCAGGTGCATACGTGAATGATGAGTCTGTGTTTTCAGCAGGTGCCCTGCAATTCTGATAGATCCAGTCTGTGGGTGTCAGGAGTCAATGGCTTGGTTTGGTCACTACTGGAATCCCTTCTATATCTCATCAACCTTTTCTTGCATACCCCCCACAACAAGGAGACTTGTTCCCTCTTTCAGCAGCCCTAACAGTTGGCAAGCTGACCTTCTTTGCAACCCCATGGACTGTAGCCCTCCAGGCTCCTTCATCCATGGGATTTTCCAGGCAAGAGTACTGGAGTGGGTTGCTATTTCCTTCTTCAAGGGATCTTCCCAACCCAGGGATTGAACCCAGGTCTCCTACATTACAGGCTGATTCTTTACCAGCTGAGCCACCAGGGAAGACTTCTCAACTTCTAAGTCTCCCTTCTGCTGTGGAAAGACTAGGATTTAATTGAAGCAACCTTGTTCCGTATTAGTCACCTCCCATTTATTATTCTCTGACATCTGGCTTCATCTCCAAAATGTAGCTCCATGAACTTGGATTGTGTCCATAATCAGGAAGAAAAGTATTCAAGAAGTAACCCTATTCAAACTAACAGTGGTTTATGGGCAATCTCTCTCCTTCCACCTCACACCACCCCCAAAACTAAAAAGCACATTTCTTTATGGTCTAGAAAGATAACATGTAGTAAGAAGTGGAAGTCGCAGGAAATGCAGAGAAGAAAGTATCTTTCCTGAAGATGCCAAGTCAGGTTCCAAAGAAAATGTGTGTCTTTGTTCAAGAAGTCTACTTGGGGAGTCACAGACTGACTTTATGACAAATCTCTGGCCAGCTCGGCCGATCAAACATGTGGTTCTCTAACAGACAGAGTAAGGGACTGTAGCTTCCAACTCGGGGATTTCCTAGCTGTGTTGTTCGGAGGAGTGTGTTGATCAGTATGGGACTGGGTATAAATTCAAAAATCTCTTTCTGACCATTGAGAAAGTGTCCCTATGGGTGAGACTAGCACCTCAGTTCCCAGAAACTGCTGTAGGAAGGTCTTGGAAGGAGTTAGGTTTGGAGGTGACATCAAGATCTCCAGGGAGGCCACCAGTCTAGTGTCATCCAAGAAGATTCCCAGGATGCTAAGGTGTGAGGACTCTGGAAAATAAGCCATCTCTATCCCCAGACCATTTGCCAGTAGGTTTTACCAAGATTTCAAGAAGTGAGCTCCAGCTTTGGTTAATATGTCAGAGAAGCAACTGGAGTAGTGGCTTGTCAGGCTGTAGAGAGGGAGTCACTCTTTGGAGCTGGGGCTCCAGGGAGGAGGCCAGCAGTACAGCTGCCCAACCTCCCTCTGACCTCCTGCCAGGGATCCTGCTGGCCAAGCCCAACCGGAAGTCAGAGGGAAGAGAACCCAGGGATGCCATGTCCGTGCACAGGTCAGCTTCCTAGAGCACAGAGCAGGTGGAGAAGGATGGACAGTGAATCTAGAGGAGCAAGAAGACCCCCACACGTATTCTAGCCCTGCCTTTAGCAGAGTGCTAAGCATATAGTTGGAGCTCAACAAATATTAGATGAATGGATGAGTGACCCTGATCCAGCCCACTCTAGTTACCTTGCATTTTTCTAACTGTGAATTTTTGTCCCCACTAGTCTCTTCTCTCTGCTTCCTCTCTAAGTCACATGCCCATCCTTCATAACACAACTCATATCCTATTCTCTCTTTATGATGAATGAAAGGAGCCAGGTACAAAAGAATGCAATTCCTTTATATTTAAAAAATTTTTGATGCAAATTTACCCATAGTGGCAGAAAACAGACCCGTGGTTACCTAGGGATAAGGGTGTAGGGGAAGAGAGGAATTACCAAGGGACACGAGGTGACTTTTGGGGTGTCAGATATGTTCATTACCTTGATTATGGTGATGGTTTCAGCAGTGTATACACATGTCAAAACTCATCAAATTGTATACTTTAAGCATGTGTGATTCATTACACACCCATTGTCTCTAGAGGTAGCTAAGCAAAAAAAAAAAAAAAAAAAGCCCAATTCCCCACAAAATCTTCAGATTCCCCACCTCCTAACCTGATCACTGGTAGTTGGCATTCTGGCATTCATTCATTAACTATTAATCGGAGCACCTACTATGACCCACACACTGGGCTGGATGCTATGGACAAGCCCCAGCCCACAATGAGCTCAGAGCTCTGTAGGGAAATAGATCAGGGGGTCGTGGGAGTAAGAAGATTCCTGGAAGGAAACATGTCTGAGAGGAGACCTGAAAGGCCAGAAAGGTAGGGGCAAGTGAGGGAGGAAGAGTATTTAAGACAAAAAGCTCAGAAGGGAGACAGCATGAGAGCCAGTCCCATCAAAGCTCAGGATAGTTGGAGAGTAAGGGAGGGGAGAGGTAAGAGATGAGTTAGGACAGGGGGCCAGGGGCTTGGAAACCAACCAAAGTATTGGGGTTTGCCCTGGCACCAGTGAGGAAGGTTTTAAGCATGCGAGTAACCTCATCAATTTCGTTCTACAACAAAATTGCTCTGGCTGGGACATGGAGAATGGATTGGAAGAGATGGGATGGGAGCAGAGTGTCTTGGAACGAGAAGGCTCTGGTCTGAACTAAGGCATGACCGCGGTTAGATGAGAGACGTGAAAGAGGGAGAATCAGCAGGATTTGGGAGGGATTAGGAGTGGAGTGAGAGAGGAGGTGCCAGCATGGTTTCTGGCTCAGGCAGCTGGATGGATGCAGAGCCCAGAGAGGCAGCAGGTATGAGGAGAAGGACAGGAATGACTTAGTATTGATCATGCCGAGTCTGAGGGTAGTTGCGTACATGCAGCCAACATTTAGGAGCCCCATTCAGGTCTTAGAGTCCTCTCCTTAAGCTATGAGATCCTGGAAGAGGCCATGGGGTCCTTGAAGATCTCTGCATCCACAGCAAACCGCCCTCAATGCCCAACATATCATTTTCTCCTAATAGATGTTTGTTGATTGACTCATTGCTGAGTTGTCTCTCCAGATTTGTACTCAGAAACCCAGGTTCAGAAGACCTCTATGCATTGGCTGGTGAGGCCCCCTACTTTTCTGGGGACAAGCCCTAGGTGAGAGCAGTCATGGAGAACAGCCTTAAATTCCCATGTGCCGACTTCATCAAGCCCTCCCCACGACCCCCAGCTGGGCTCCCCGTTCCTGGAGAAGAGTAAATTTCTGGTCGGCCTCCCCTCTTTATAACCAATTTGCCTCCAGAAGGAAATAGAACTGCTTGTACCAAATATTAATCACTACATCTTGGACAGCTCCAACATAACTCTCCAAGCCTCTCTGATCTATGCACATTAGGCTGGAAACATACAACTCCCACTTTAAAGATTGAGAGGTGGAACAGAAAGGTTCAGTAACTTTCCCAAGGCCACACAGCAAGTCCAAAGGCAGAATCAGGCTTCCTGATGCTGTGCAGCTTGTCCTCAACACCAGCCAATCTTCCCCCTGCCTACACTCTACAAATTTGTCTTGAGGGTAGACCCTTGAGGGTCTCAGAAAAGCCATGAAGAATGTCAAAGGGTAAAGTGACCTGCCCACCCTCTCACAACTAGGAAAGGTCAGGGTGCTTTTTCGTTGGAGTAGAAACTGAAATTTCAACTCTTTCTTGTTCTCAGTTTCTTCAGGGATCATGTACAGTCAGCAATCACTCTATTTATCTACACCGATGAGCCTGGTCACTGCAAACTTTGCCTTCCCGGGGCATTTCGTATCTTTTCCTGGTTTCATATTTAATCTTCTCTACTAAACACCTGGGGCAAGAGCTGAGTCTGATTCATCTTCCTGCTCCCCAGCCCCTCACAAAGTGCCTCAATCTCAGAGGAAGCTCAATAAATGTCTGCTGATTCATTTTGATCCTTCGATTAAGTGGAAAAGGAAAAATCATTGGAGGAGGGGAGAGACAAGCCACTGACCGAACAATGCCCACAACCCTGAATTGCCCTTTGGAAATCTGGGTTTCTATCCCTGCCTTCCTTGCCACCTTGTAGGAAATACCAAGGAAGCCATCTGCTCCAGGGCTTGAATGTCTGCAACACTGTAACTGTAGAAGGAAGGGCTTGAAATGTAATTGATCAGAATTCACATGAAAAGAATCCCTCCCACCACCAAATAAAAAGTGACAGGACACTGCCAATTTCTCCTCTCCTCTCTCCAAACATTGTTGAGATCAGAGCCCAGAAAGGATGGCAACTGACTACAGTGGAATATGATCAATTCAGATAAAAACAGTCCAGTCCATACAGGGTCAGAGTGGCTGATTCACCAGCCCCACCTCACAGACACATGCCCAGAGAGGTAGAGTAATTCCCCCAAACTCACCCAGCAAGAGAGTAACAGAGTCAGGCAGCTTGAAGTTAATCAAGTGAGAGCACCTCTGTTGGAAAAGTGTCTTGATGAGTTAACACTCATCAGAAAATTTGGGGCTCAATCTTGGCTTTGAAAGTTCAGTTCAGATCAGATCAGATCAGTCACTCAGTCATGTCCGACTCTTTGCGACCCCATGAATCGCAGCACGCCAGGCCTCCCTGTCCATCACCAACTCCTGGAGTTCACTCAGACTCACATCCATCGAGTCAATGATGCCATCCAGCCATCTCATCCTCTGTCGTCCCCTTCTCCTCTTGCCCCCAATCCCTCCCAGCATCAGAGTCTTTTCCAATGAGTCAACTCTCCGCATGAGGTGGCCAAAGTACTGGGCCTGATGAACTATGGAATGAAGTTCGTGACATTGTACAGGAGACAGGGATCAAGACCATCCCCATGGAAGAGAAATGCAAAAAAACAAAATGGTTTTGAAAGTTAGAGGTCGTCAAATCCTAGAGAAGTTGCTTAACCTCTCTACACCTCAGTTTCCCCATCTGTGAAATGGGTCGAATAATAGCATCTATTCTGAAGAGGCAGGTGAAGTGCTTTGCACAGTTCTTAGCACATGCAATCTTCAGATAAGTTGTTGTTGCTACTGTTTACTTCTCAAAATCCCCTGAGAAGTGACCAGAATAGTGGGAATACCTTGTGCTGAAATAGACAAGACTGGGAGATCTTTTATAGTTTTGCATCTTGTTTGTGTTTTTTGTTTTGTTTGTTGGTTGGTTGTTGCCACGCTGCGAGGCTTATGGGGTCTTAATTCCCTCATCAGAGATCAAACCTGGGCCCCTGGCAGTGAAAGTACCAAGTCCTAACCACTAGACCACCAGGCAACTTGAAAGTTTTTTATTTTTTTATTTTTGGGCTGTACCATGAAGCTTGTGGGGTCTTAGTTCTCCAAGCAGGGATCCAACCCAGGCCCCTAGGAGATCTTTTAGACCATAAGACCTCTGAATGAGTGAGTGAAGTTGCTCAGTCGTGTCTGACTCTTTGCAACCCCATGGACTGTAGCCCACCAGGCTCCTCCATCCATGGGATTCTCCAGGCAAGAGTACTGGAGTGGGTTGCCATTCCCTTCTCCAGGGGATCTTCCCGATCCAGGGATTGAACCCAGGTCTCCCACATTGTAGGCAGACGCTTTACCATCTGAGCCACCAGGAAAGTCATAAGATTTCTGGTACCTGTCAAAAGTCACAGGCTTCTGTTCCCAGACCACCTGGTCACCTCTGCCCTGACCCCTCCTATAAGATTCCACAGGGATATGGTGTGGTTAGGCTGAGAGCCACATGCAATTACTGGGTCAGCTGCCTTTAGAGAAGGACCCAACAGCATCTTTAAACATAAAGCCTTCTCAGGTCTAGCTTTGGCATTATTGAGACATCGAAAATACCAAAGCCTCCTAGAGAGAATAAGAAAGGCAAAGAGGCTCTGAGAAGTTTTCACAGACCCTTTCCTGCCGGGAGACTCCTGTGGAGAAGCCCATGAACTGGCCCTGGGACCCTGACCAGCTGGGGGTGGGGGGCGCTCCCCACTGGCTCAGGAGGAGGTGGGTGGAGCCTGACTGAGCAGGATACCCCTCACCCAGTGGGGGCTTTTAGTGCAAGGATTTGGGCATCAGGGTCATACCCCTTGACAGAGAATAGGGTCTCCCTGCCAGCCATGGGATGTAAGACTTTCTCCACCTCCGCACTACAGAGACATTCCCTTGAATGATTCCGAGGGTGGAGGAGACTGTCCTGTGCACTATAATATGTTTAGCAGCATCCCTGTCCTCTACCAGCTAGTAACACACTGGATCCAGTTGTGTCAGCCAAGCACATCACCAGATATTGACAAATGTCTCATGGGAGACAAAAATCACTCCAAGTTGAGAACCTCTGATGAAAAGGGAGCTTCCCAGAGGAGGAAGGAGAAACAGACACCCAGGTTAACAGTGATGGGTATAAAGAAGGAGAAAGGGAAAGGAAAGCAGAGATACCGCTTGGCTTTCCAGGTAGGGGTGGGAAAGGGCTTGATCTCTTACAGATCATATCTAGTAGCCCTGGAAATCTGTTCCAGGTAAGGAACCTTACACCTTCCTGCTTTATTCTAAGAGATTAATCGTTGATCTTCTTAAAAGGGACATGTTTCTGTCCCGTAAATACTTATTGATTGCTTTTTGTAAACAAGGCACTCTCACACACTCGTTACAATTATTCAACAAATCTGTACTCTTCTTATTATTTAATATTTCATCACTAATAATTAACAGCAGCTATCATCCCCTGGGCACTTACCTTGCCAGGCACTGTGCTATGCTCGTTACATTTATCATCTCATTTGATCCTCACAAAAACTTCATGAGCTTACTCACGTCTTTTACCATTATCATCCTTCCTGGTTTGCAAATAAGAAATGTGAACCTCAGAGAGGTTAAGTAACTAAGCCCAAAGCACCTGATACACTTTGGTGGCAGTAAATGAATGAATGAAACTGGTAGCATAGCTCTTACTCTTTCTGTGCATCCACATGTAGACACTGTATGGAAAATCGAATTGAGAGCAGGTCTCCCCTGCTAGGTTGAAAGCAGTAGGAGCCAAAGGGTAAGGGGTGCTTGTTCATGTCATCACTGGAGCCTCTGGCAGTGTGTGTCCAAAACACATTTATCAAATGAGCAAATGAAGGAAGACCCTTTGCATATGTCTAATCCACACTTATAAACACCAGTCCCCAGGCCCGGCACAGGTCTGGTCCATAGTAGGGGCTTGGTATCATTGTGTTTTGTTCAAGAAGGAAAAGGGTAGGTTTTGGAATCCTGGGGCTTGAGGAAGTCTCGCAGATCTGCTTTGAGATCAGTGATTCTCAAGCAGAGGTGACTTTTTGCACCCCAGAGGACATATCTAAAGACAACACTGGTGGTCACAACTTGCAGAGAGAGGTACTAATTGCCTCTAGTGGGTAGAAGATGGAGATGCATCCTATGCACAGAAGAGTCCCCACCCAATGAAGAATTATCCAGCCCCAAATGTAAATAGTGTCAAAGGGGATAAACCCTGATCTAGATATATAAGCAGATGAATTACCATGCGGGGTTGTTAAAAATATTGGGGGAGAAAATTCTATGGGGTCATCTAGCTATTCATTTACTTATTCAAGACACCTTTGTCAAAACCTTCTGATATAAGACAACCATGAGGAGTGGGTGAGGGAGAGACAGAGGTGATTACGGCTCAGCCTCAACTCTGGCTCTCCACCAAGCTTGTCAGCTGCTAGAGTCTCCAGTAAGGATGGGCAACAATGCTGGGTAGGAAAAGGGAGGTGTATGCAGTCAACCAGAGAGAGGGGAACCCAGGAAGAAGGAAAACTGCCTTAGAAGGTCCTCTGAGAAAAGGAGACACTGTCCCCCTTTAGTGTCATTATGTGATCGTTTCAACTGTATGTCCATGAGATACACCCACATGGGGAACCACATTGAAAGAAGTATGGAAGCTTCCTTGGCTATCCAGTGGTTAAGACTTGTGCTCCAATGCAAGGGGCAGGCGTTCAATCCTTGGTCAAGAAACTACAATCTCACACACCACATGGCATAGCCAAAAAAAAAAAAGTGTGTTAACCACTGGAACTTCCCTGGCAGTCCAGTGGTTAAGACTCTGAGCTTCCACTATAGGGCGTACAGGTTCAATCCCAGTACAGCCAAAAAAAAAAAGGAAAAACAAAAACAAAAACAAAGAAAAAAGTATGACTTTCAGGGCTGGGCCCCATTTTATGTATTTCTACTCTGTTCACAACTCATATTTGTGTATCCCTCCACAGAAGACTTTTACAGACAGTCTATATCACTGTGGCAGTTTCTGTTTTAAAATATTCCCCCCCAAAGAAAGGGAGGGGAAAGGTATATTCACATCATGGTCGGTCATCAGCTCCAGGAAAAACTCTGGCCAGGCTCTGACACTTAACTAGCTGTGTGTCTCCATCTGCAAAATGGGGCTAATTACAGCCTTGGCCACCTAGTGCTGTTCTGAGAATACTAAAAGATGATGCATTTTATATGAATCATCTCACGGTATAGCACAATGTCAGGCACCTGCAAAGATTCAATGACTTTTTAATGCTCACAGATTAGGGGAGTGATCATTAACTTAACAACAGGATTATTCACCAGGAGAATGATCTTAATGTCACATTCCAGGAGTGCATTTAACACCTGGTGACCTTGACCATGGAGGGATGGAGATATATCTTGTAGAGCAGTGGTCCCCAACTTTTTGGCACCAGGGACCGGTTTCATTGAAGATGATTTTTCCATGGATGGGCTGGGAGAAGGATGGGTTGAGGATGATTCAAGTGCATTAGATTTATTGTGCACTTTATTTCTATTATTATTACATCAGCTCCACCTCAGATCATCAGACATTAGATCCCAGAGCTTGGGACTCCTGTTGTAGGGCACTTCTATCATGTAAAGAATGGTTCCCCCTGAAGGGTGACAGTGACCACGGTGGTCCAGATAATGCCTCTGGGAGCCAGCTCTGTCTGAAGCAGGGCCAGCCCCGGCCCTGGGATTGGATATAGGAAGGTCACTGAATGACTCCAAGCACGTAATTATTTACTTCTTTCCCCAAGAAGATAACTCTCACCTCATACTCTATCTATTCCAGGTCCCAACTAAAGATTTAGTCACTTTCACCAGCTCAAGGAGACACTTTGTGAAGAAATTAGTCGCCTGCCCCTGGCCCCAGCCCAATAAGGCACAGTAACAGCAGTTGTCTACTGCTTTCCAGTTTCCCAAATATCTCCCCAATGTTCCAGGCACAATTACTACCCCACTTCACAGATGAGCGGACTGAGGCTCAGAAAGGTTGAGCATTTCTACCTGCCATGACTGAGCTGGTCAGCACTGGGGCTAGAACTCTTGGCCAGACCCTCCTTCAGACTCTTCTACCTTGACAGGTAAGAGCTCTCAGAAGAGAAAATGAGATTTTTGAAGATGAGTCTCAATTTTTTCCCTTTGCCCCATTGCCTTCCCCAATCCACAGCCCTAAATATACTCCGCTCCCCTTTTCCTCTCCTAAACCAAGCTCTAACACAAGTGAAACAGACTAAAACAATCCTACATGGCCATGCTATGAGGCAAGTATACTATTTTTATCCCCATTCTTCAGATAAGGACACTATGGAACAGAGAGGCTAAGTGACTTGCCATATACCACACAGCCTACAAACAATGAAGCCAGATTCCAACGCTGGGAAATTTGGCTCCAGAGTCTGAACTGATAACACAATATTGTATTACTTTCCCTACAAGTAAGATTGGTTAGATTTATCACACACACAAAAAAAGATTTTATAATGTAGACGTCTTCCTGGTTTGCTGTGTTTTTCCATTATCACCCTTCTGTCTGTAACCAAGTAAAGGTTTCAGACCCAACCAGAACAAATAAAAATCATTTTCCAAGGTCGAAGATCCATTTCTCCATCCTGATTTGCTATCTGGTCTGCAAAGACTGCACCCTCTTGGGGTCCTAGTGCAAACTTTTCTTGCTTCCTTGTTCCAAACTGGGAATGCACCCAGCCAGCTATTCCATTTGCAGAGCCCAGAAGACAGGCAAAAAAGTTCAGGCCCTTCTCAGCTTTGCCCATCTATCTCCATCCACTTCTACAGCTCTCTCGTCATCTGTGTACTCCTTCATTATTCATTCAGTCAACAAATACGTATTGAACAGCTATGTTCCAGTTACTGAGCTGGGCATTGGGGATTCAACAGTGAACAAGACAAACACAGTCTCTGCCCTCATGGAACGGATATTTTATTAAGGAAGATAGACAACATGCGCCTAAACATATAAATAGGATAATTCTGGATATTGATGAGGGCTACAAAGAAAACAGACAGAGAGGTGGACTCGCGAGTCAGGAGAGATGGGGTGCTTTTAGATAAGGTGGTTGGGAAAGACTTCTTTGAGAAGTTGACATTTGAGCTGAGACCTAAGTGACAAGAAGGGGCCAATCTTGTTCGAATCTGAAGGCAAAGGGATGGACCAAGTGCAAAGGTCTTGAGGTGAGAAAAATTAGGTGTGTGTGAAGCTAGGCATTGAAGCAGGGAGGGCGTGTTAGGAGAGGTGGGCAAGAGCCAATCAGAGACCCCTGCAGATCAGGATAAGGAATGTGGACTTAGTCTAACTGTGTTGGGGATTCATTGGAGAGTTAAAAACAGGAGAATGACAAGATCTGACTTATGATTTTAAAATATAACTTTTGTTATAGTGTAGAGAACGGGTTGCCAAGGAGAGCAAGGATAGAAGAAACAGGGAAACCAATCAAATAGAAGAAACGGGGAAACGACTGCTGTAAAACAGATGAGATGATGGTAGCTTAGACTAGGTTGATAACAGAGATGAAGATGAGAAGTAGATGGGCTGGAACATATTTCAGGGGCAGAGTTAACTGAACTTGCTGATGGATTGGATGCAAGGCAGGAGAGAAAGGGGGATTCAAGAACTGACTCTTAGGTGTGGGCTTAGGAGATGGTCCAGGACCCTTTTTAACAGAAACTGGTCTTATTTTGTGAAATATCCATCCAACCCAAATGAAGGGAGAGTCCTGTTTCTTCTTCACTCTAATTTCTTGCTTTCACATTTAGGGCTTAAACCAACTTACAAACCCAGACCACAGGCCATAATGGCCTGGGAATCCAAAGCTATTGTACTAAAGAAATTTAACACAGTGACCTCTGGAATACCCCCCATATAACCATCAGTTGTGGCCCCCTAGAGCAAGCACAGACTCCATAACTAATGAGATCTGGGTTAAAATCACAGGCCTTGACTATGTAACCATAAGCGACTCAATGAACATCTGTTAGTCTCTATTTCCTCAACTGTAAAATGATGCCATGATAAATATCTACTACTTTTCAGAGTTGCAATGAAGATCAAGGAATCAAGTGTATATGATGGTCATTCAATAAGTGGCTTTTTTTTTTTTCCTCTCCTTCACCCATTCTAGCTCAGGATTTCTCTCCTGGCACAATGAGCTGCTGCATTTCAAGAGGTTGAAAGGTATAGTGCATTGGCCTTAATGAAAGATTGCTGAGTGTTTTGGTGAGAAGATAACAGTTCCTCCAGACCCTGGAAGAACTGGGGTGACATTACCCCAACCCCAAAATACAACCTTTTATTACAAATCACACTGATTTGAGAATTCTAGTTCCTCTGCCTTTATGGGGTAATTAAGCTCTAGAGTGTCCAGGTGGGAAGCCAGAGCCAACCTATCCCATTGAATTCTCAAGAACCCCTCCCCATATGTATTGGTGGTGCTAACAACTGGGCTTAGCTGACACCCCTGTGGTGGGGAGGTTTGGAGGGTGCTGAGAAGATCAAATGAAGAGGTGGCCCCAGGGCATCTGGGCTCTCTGGGAGGTAGTGTATCTATTAGATGCCAGAAGGATTGTGTACAGATCCGTGTGCACTAAAATGGGTGTACCCCCCAGGAGGAAATATGTGATTTTTTTCTCCCCTGCACAAACTTCGTTAGACAAATGTTGCATACAAATTTGAGCAGAGGAATCGGTGCTTGGTTATACACCATGCCAGACGTCTAGACAACACTCTGCACGTTTAGAAAATGAAGCACCATATTAACACTTTTACACCCAAAGTTTCAAAAGGATTCATTTCCCTGTTAATAATCCAGAAGACTGTTATGCTTGCAAATCTCTCAAGGGTTAAGGCAACTTAATGTCCATCACTTTCACCTTCATAAGCCATCTATTGACTCATAGACAAGCTCCTTAGCCTGTTCACCTTCATATTTGGCCACCAATCCTCCGAGCTGTTATATTTTCCCACCCAAGAAGTTAAGATGCCAAGATATTCCTGGCATTAAAATTTCTAAACCCCTTACCTCTTCTTCAGAATAAATCAAAGAACAGATTCGTAACATTTGTTTGTGCTTATTTCTATTGTTTTAAGCACGCATTTCCATTCTTTGGGGGTCGGAATAGCTGTTTGTATTTGTTTGAGAGTACATTTTAAATAAACCTTTCTTGCATCATTTATTTGGGAAGAAAAGAGAAGACACCATTTTTAATCAATTGTTTTGTTCTTTGATATACACATACACCTGCGTGCAGAACGCGTATTCTACGGAAAGACAAAAGAGGGAAATAAACGCAGGGGAGGGCAAGAATCACAGAGAGAAGGGGAGATAGAAAGAGGGAGTAAAGGAGGAGAGGGCAGCTTACAGGAGCCCATTTGCCCTCGCGGCGGCGCGGCAGGTTCAGCACCGCGGACAGCTCCCGTCTTTGTCTTGGTCCAAACTCCCGCGCCCGCGCGTAGCCAGGCAGCGACCGGGGGCGCACCAGCTGCCTTCTCCGCCAAACCTGCTTTGGGAAGAAAGAGAAAGGGAGACCAGAGCAGACAGGTAGAGGTTTCTCCATCCTCTCCCCGCATCTTCCGAACTCGGCCCTGATCCCATCCCACTGCATTACGGAGGTCGACTTTCACTTGGCTTCACGCGGAACCTTGTTTTTGGCTACATAGTGTTGGGGGCCGGGGACGTCTCCGTGGCGAGTCCAGATTAGGTTTGGAATTCGTTTCGCTGTCATTGCCCCAGGCCCTAGCCGCTCACGATCTGTCCCCAGGCGACGCCTAGCCTAGCCTTCGACCAAAGAGCGGGGGAAGGCGATGTCTAACGCTTTGCCATTGGGTATACGGGGCTGTGGACGCGCAAGGACACCCAGACCTTCTGAGCTTCGCTCCAAGACCTGAAGCATCAAATCCAGCGGAGAGAAAAAACGAAAGAGAGAGGAGCCAGAAAGACGAGAAAGGGTTGCTTCACCCAGGCCCGGCAAAAGTAATGAATTATGATCAGAGATTACACATTTCGCCGCTCGAATTCTGCAGCGTTTCCCCCACCCGCTTTTTGCCAGGAAAGCCGTCTTACTCCGAGTTCAATAAACTTCACCCACAGAAGCGACTCTCTCTCTCTCTCTCTCTCTATATATATATATACATATATATATATTTTTTTTTTCTGGGTCTTTTCGTAGAATCCAGGATAAAAAGAATTTTCTCTCACGTTCTCCTCTGCCTAAAACCTTGCTTCCCCGAGGGAGTGGGAAATGCCGAGCGTGTGATGGTCATTCTCCAAATTCTACGTACACACACACACAAGCCCATGGTCAATAAAGTTAGGTGCTTCCGCCGACCTTCAGAGAAATCGGCCAGCCGAGCTACGATTTATTCTCACGGAATTCGTTTCCCAAGTGGAGCCCTAGGGTAGGGGTAGACACGAGAAGTTTAGGAATGAGCCTAACCACGCAAGGAATACTCTTCCTCCGGCCGCAGGCGAATTTGTTGGGAGGAAAGCAAGAGGACTCTCCCGGACTTTTGAAAGCCTGGAACCCCCACACCTGCGTCCAGGGCGCACGGATATCTCCACAAAACAAACTGAGGCCCGAAGCCCAGCCCTGCCGCCGCCGACTGATTGGTGTTCGCCTCCAAAATAAGACCCCTCCCTGGCCCCCTCCTTCCCCCGCCAAAAAAAACCTTGGAATTTTTTTTTTTTTTTTTTTCAGAGCAGTATTCTGCCCTTCCCCTCCTCTTCCCCCAAGAAACCTGGAGGAGAAAAGCCACCGTGCACTGCTGGGCAGCTCAAAGGACTTTTAGAGAAAGAGCGATTCCCGCTGTGGTCCCGGAGGAACAGAGGGGCGCGCAGCAGGGTAAACATACTCGCCTTGGGAGGAAGGTGCTGGGGGTCGCCTTCCCTGGGCCGCTCCCCGCCTCCCGGGGGCCGGCGGTGGGCGGCCCCACCCCCACCCCCCAGCCGGCTCCGGCTCCGGGTTCATCCAGGCTGCAGTGTAAACCGCGGCTTTCCGATGCAGATTTCCCTTTTAACACCTTCTAAACAAAGGCTAATGAGGCCACTGCATTGCTCTATCAACACACAATCATTAGCAGCTGAGAAATACACACGCGCGCGCGCCCGCGCGCGCGCGCACACACTCATACACACAAACAGCGCGCGCGGGCTGCCAAAGTCGGATGAATTCTAAAGGAACCCATATTAGGCTAACAAAAAGGAGGTGGGATATGGAGAGGCGGGGAGAGGAGGTGGGAGAGAATGGGGAAAGGAGGAGAAGGAGGGGGGAGAGAGAGAGAGATGCTATCGAGACCACGAAAAAGACCAAGATAAAAGAAAGGGGAAGCAAGATACAGACTCAAATTCAGACTAGCTAGTCCGAGGGAGGATAATTAGAAAGTCTTCGGGATCCTCCATTTGGAGGTTAGCGCTCTCCTTTTGGGTTCCAGAGATGAAATGGATTGCAAGCATCTTCTCAGAAACAGCTCGGGGAGCCCAGCGTATAGCCTCCACGGTCGGATGCCTCAGTGGGGCCAGAAAGTCCGTGACCACGACTCCACGCGCCCCAGCACTGCCTGCTGTTGGACATTGCACGTGGAGGAGGTTGAGGCGGCCCTCCAGGCTAAACCGCCAAGGGAAGGAAGAGGACGGTGCCAACGGCACTCAGCTTGAACACTCGGTCAGCCTGGCAACCTGGGATTTGAGCCTAACCCGGCGAAGCAGCCTCTAGCCTTGCACAAAGCGTGGGGTTTTCCCTCTCTGAACAAAGGGTCAGCACTGCTCCCACAAGTTGGAGGACTGGCTTGCACCATTCCTTCTGTCCCCCAGGCTGCCCTCTGGCCCACAGGGATTAGCTCCAGTCTGCACCCTCCCCCTGCAGCCGGCGCCAAAGAGGGTGCTGTAACCAGTAGGCCCGGCTGGGTAGCCTGATGGCTGGGCCTCTGAGAGATGCATTCCAGGAGGGGATGGATGGCTGGAAAGAGAGCGAGGACGCCAGGCTCCACCCTACCCTGGCCCCAACCAGCTGGGTCTCTAAGCTGGCCAGCATGCACACACTTTGCAGCTGGATTTTCTGGATCGGCCAAGTGCAATCAGCCACTGCCCTCCAACCTCCCAGAGATGCCCTCCAGGTGGTGGCTTGCAGGGCTCCTCAGCACACTTCCACCAGCCTGCCCCCAGAAATCTGACCACGGGTCTCTGGCTCCAGTCCTGTCCCAAGGCCACCAGACTCAACAGTGGTCCCCAACTCCTGCCACTGCCCACGTCCCACAGGTCCCTCCCCACATATTGGACTGGGGACTCACTATTTGGACTGGGGATTCAGCAGCCTCGCACCCCAGTGCTAGGAGAGGGTGTTTAAGGAGGGGAGAAGTTTTATCACTGGTGAATAAATAGATGAAGGAAAGAAGAGGAAAGAAGAAAGAGATGGAGGAGTGGAAGGAAGAAGGAAGGAAGGGAGGGGAGGAATTCCCTGCCTTTTTGATTAAACGTTCCAGGTCGAGCCAGCCCAGTTAACGAGACCGTTAATTAAGCAGCGCAGGATTCAACTGACAGGAAGGCCCTGCCCCCCGCAGAGATGTTCTGGAAACCAAGCCGTCCACAGAGGAGAGCGAGGGGACACACCGGCTTTGTCACCCCTGCTTTCCAGGGTTCAGCCTATTCTCTGCCCTCTTGGGGACGCCCAGACCCCAACACTCTCCCAGCCTGGACTTGGGGCTGCCCCCAGCTGGCCGCCCCCATGGGGACCCTAGAAAGCTCAACCCCGGCCACCTCACTCCCATCCTCCCACCATCCCTTCTGTATCCCTGCCCGGATGCCGAGGCCTAAGCATCCGGGCAGGGTGCCTGACCCACTCCAAGCACCCGGTGGACGTCCACCCAAGCCAGCCTGGGCGCACATGTTCCGGGGATCATCCGGCAAACCCGAACTCTAGAGGGCAGGGGCTGGCGACTGGACCTGCCGATTCGGCTCTCTGGGTCTTCCCGGAGGAGCGCCAAACCGGCCGCTCTTCTCCAGGCTCCGGGCGGCAGGGCCCAGCCTCCACGCCCGCTCTTACTCGGGGGCCGATTCCTCGCGGCGGCGGGCAGTGAGCGGCGGCGCGGCGGGACGCTGAGTGTGTGTGCGCAGCGCGGCCTATATTTACACCCCAAACAAAATAATTACACTTTTGTCGGAGGGAGAAAGCCAGTGATTAGGCGCGGGCTCTTTGCGGCAAAACAGTTTCTCAGTGGTACACCAGTATAATTTTTCACGGCTGGCTGAAATCAAAGAGGGGAGGTAATGAATCCGGCGAGCAATTTAAATTTACAATTTGTAACGCCGCCGCCGCGCAGACCCGGCCGAGAGCGCAGCTCTGAGGCGCTCGCTGCGTTTGTTTAATGTTAAAGCCGCGCTGGCTCGGGGTGGGGGGGTGGGGGTGGAGTGTGCGTGTTGGGTGGGGGGCGGTAATGATGGAAGTCGGGAGAGGACAGGCTGGGCCGCCCCAGAGACCGCGGGGAGAAGACGACGAGGGACGCCCTTCCCGGGTTCCCCCAGTGCGCGCGGTCCCCGAGAAAGCAGGCCACTTCAGTCCATTCAAAGCAAGCGGTTGTCCTCAGATGAGCGAAGGGAGATGCTCTGGTTGCCAGAAAAGCCCCGTTTCTGCTTGGCTGCAGAATCTCCCCAGGATGGAGAGTTTCCGGTGAGGAGCAGGGAAGTGTTCTACAACCTGAGGGAAGGTCGGTTCCAAACGCTCAGAAGAGTCCCCAGTCCGGCCGCTGCCCCATGTCCTAGGCTGGAAAAGTCGGGAAAGGCGCCTCCCCGCAATCCCAGCTCAGCGCACCTCGAAACGCCCACCCCGGGTGGATGTGCGCCTCCTCGCCGGTAATTAATTACCGAACTCAAGGGGGAATATGCAAACCGCATATTACTAACTCTACAGGGCTTAAGTGATTGGAAACAGATTACTATCTTGTTTGTCTTTTGTCTGTTTTACTTATCCCGCCGCCGTCTGTCGAGTTGTAATGTTGATACTCTTTACTCTAGGAGGAAGATTTTTATATAGTAAATTCCATCAACATCTTGTATAAGTGACATTGCGTCTCCATGCATTACCCTGTTAAGACACAAGCAGTTTATTAGTTACATATAGGAGGGGATTTCGCTGCCTGGTCGCCATCTGTTAGCGCTGTTAGGGCGGGATAATTCGTCTAATAGTTGGTCTGCTGGCGTGTTTTTTTTTTTTTTTTTCGGAAGCTGTGCTCCCTGGAAGGTGGAGGGCCAAGCAGGATGCCGCTGCCACTGGGCTGGAGTGAGGCGGTTTTGGACTGAGTGTGGGCTGTGCTCAGGGTCCCAGGGTAATTCCAAGAGGCTGTGACCTGGACACGATGGGTAAACTCAGCTACAGAAGGCAGAAGGCCAGGCTGGGGCTTCTGGAAGTGAAGCTTTATCTTCAGCCACCGGGCATCCATCCCTGGAGTGACTCACCACATCCAGGGCGGCGGGATGGGGCATGTTCCTCCTACCTCCCTGGTGTTGCACCTTAGCGGCTGGGGTCTGACTGTGCGTTGGCATTTAAGTACATAAAGGAGGTGAGGGCAGGTGGACTTATTCTAGTTGGAGCCTGGTACACAGGCACCCAGCAGCTGGCAGGGTGGGCAGAGCTGGGGTGGAAAGACTTGGCTTTTCAGGTACCCACTCAGGATGGGGGGAGACGGCTCAGCGCACCTAGTCCAGAGCAAGGGGAAAGATATCATCTAGACAGGGGCTTTTAATTACTGTGTGGGAGATCCAAACACACACCCCAAAATCTGCAGGGTGCACAAAGAGAATCTTTCATCGCAGCTTTGAGTCGGATACCAGATCGGAATGCCAGCAGCAAGCCAGAGCCAGGGAAATAAAAATCTAGAGAAACCGAGAAAGAAAGTGATGGGGGAACAGAGGGAAAAGGAAACCGAAAAAGAACAGAGGCTCATAAGAGAGAGAGACAGAAAGGAAACGATGTGAAGAGAACTCAGGGGAGGGGGAGACAAAGACCAAGGAGGGATCGCGATTCGCCTCCACTTGGAGCCCAAGTGCCTCTTTTCTCTCCGGTGCTTGTTTCACTCTGTCCCTGCCCTGTCTCAGCTCAATGACCCCTCGTAGCCCAGGAGGGCAGGGCCAGGCACTGCCAGAAACTGTGATTTCATGTGGGGTTCCTGGAGCTCTCCCAGCCTGGCCTGAGAGACCCAGCAAGATCCGGCCTCCTTGTTCCTGGCTGGTCCCAGCTCCAATCAGCCACACCTGTTCCTGGCTCGGCACGCTGGAGGACAGAGTAACAGCAGAAGTGGCCCAGTTTGGGGACTCCCCTTCAGAAGTCCAGCTTGGGGGCCAGCACCCCACCTCAGTGACCAGCACCTGTCAATTCCTGTGCGGAGCCAGATCACTTCCCATAGAGACTGTGGCCTGTGAGGGGAAGCTAGAGGTCTGGACAGAAACCCAGGAAAAGTGAACACCCCGGAGCTTCCACCAACTGCCCCAAGTCAGGCATCCACAAATCCTGCCCCCTTTCAAATCCACAAAGGCAAGCGCAATAAAGTACACACACAAACATACCCCTCCCTGGGCGGGGGGGGACACCACAGGAGTCACATAAACAAAAGTACTGCTATCTGCAGAACTACACACACAAGGACTGACCCACAAACACATATCCACAAAATTCCACACCACGAATGCGCCCAACCCAGCTCAGTCACATACACGCACACTCACCTGCACACGATTCAGCTTCTTCAAAGTCCACTCTCACATCCATGTTAGCACACACCTACACAAGCAATCTTACACAGATGCACACGCACATAAGCAAATACTATCACATTCACATGGCTGCAAATATGCACATATATACATATATATGTACACACTAACCAACACAAACAAAAGCACGCACACTAATATACACAGATAATAGCAGCGCTATGCACAGGTACAAACACAAAAGATACACATGCCAAAATATATTCATATAATTGATTCCTGAGTAATATAAAGAGAGGCAAAAACAAGGTTCTCAAACAGCAAATGTATATTAACAAACTCAACAAATGCCCCCAAACGCATATCCACACCTAAGCTTTGGCATGTACACATGCAAGAGCACGCGCGCGTGCACACACACACACACACACAACTATACACTCATCTGGTTCCCAGCTTGTGGGCCCAAGCCCTGCAGACCCCATCGGCCCTCTTTTCTGAAGTGGGAAGGGAAAACCCCCACCTAGCTTGCCTGGCCTCCCTAACTTAGAGCATCCAGTTCAGTGGCTGGGTTGGCACTTTGGGAAAGAGGCATGTTTTTTTCCCTCCCCCACCAGAGTCACAGTCCTCCTCCACATACACCTGTGAACACCCTCCCCCCAACACGCTCGGAGCCCCGTGGAACGGCCTGTGTTCTATGAAGACTCCAACCTGCACACACAGCCGGGACGCCCAGCGCGTGCAAACAGCGCCCGCGCAATCTTCCAGCGTGCCGCCTCGGCCGCGCTACCCACTCACCGCGGCGCCGACTGGCTGACCCGGGATCCGGAAGGTGCCGCGAGGAGAGCGGAGACGCGGTGAACGCCACTTCTGAGCTGGCTTCGGGAAGACTGGTGGGCCCTGGATACCCTACTTCCCACATCGCCCCCGAGTCCCGTGGCCAGCGCAGGGTCTCGGAGCGGGCCAGAGAACATGCCCCCCAACCTGGGCCTGGGCCTGTTCGGTCTTTCTCTCTCTCTTTCCATGAGAAAGGCCGAGCTCGTCCCCAGTCCCCTTGTATGACAAAGGAAACCGGGGACGCCTCCCGGGAGTCCCGGGAACCTCTCTGCCGAAGCTCCAGGGCGCTGACCCTAGGGGCGCGCGGGTGGGGGAGTCCAAAACGGCGGGCTGGGCTGGGGAAGAGGAGGCAGACAGAGCGCGCGATCCTCGCCTTGAGCAACTTCTGCAAGTTCCGTGGATGGAGAAGGGGGCAGAGGTTCCCCACCTCCCCACTAGGCCTTGGAACCCTGCCCCCCCAAATATGTGTCAGGCGAGAGAAGACAGAGGCAGTTCTCAGATCGCGCGGCCCCCCAGCCCCTAGCCCCAAACTGGAAGGTAAATACTTACTTTGCCTCCGAACCAGGTACAAGCTAATACTCAACAATACTGATGCCTTGTTTTTTTTGCTCTGTCCGGACCGCAACGCTGTAGCCAATTTAGATATGCTATAAATTTAAGAGGTTGCCATGGCCACCGCGAGCCCATTGGCCGCTGGGCCCCCTACGTGCCTCGCCACGTCACCAAATCTGAATAAGGATGCGCGAATTAGGCGGCGGCCAGACAAAGATGAGGATCGGGACCGCTTGAAAGTGGGGGAAAGTGCCGGCGCCTCCGCCACCGGGGAAAGCCGCTCGGCAGAGCCGAGGCCAGCAGCCACCCAAGATATATTGAGGCGCGCGGCCCGGGGCATGAGACTGTGAACGCCACCAGTCCCCACCCCACCGCGGGCAGCCTAGCGCCAGGCCCAGGAATCACCCGAGGACTTGACCGGCTGAGTCTTGGTTCGGACCGGACTCGCCCGGCGGCGGCCAAGAGGAGAGGCAAAGAACAGCGGCGGGGCCGGGGGCCCGAGGGCCGGGGGCCCAAAGGGAGGTCGAGGCGGCCCGAGCCGCCGGGGCGCAGGGCTATGATGGTGCACTGTGCCGGCTGCGAGCGGCCCATCCTCGATCGCTTTCTGCTGAACGTGCTGGACCGCGCGTGGCATATCAAATGCGTTCAGTGCTGCGAGTGTAAGACCAACCTCTCGGAGAAGTGCTTCTCACGCGAGGGCAAGCTCTACTGCAAAAATGACTTCTTCAGGTAAGTGGCCCGTGCTGCCCCTGCTTGCTGCCCAAGCGCCCGCCCCGCGCGCGCTCCGTTGGGGCACCGGGGAACGGAAGAGACCCACCCCACCCTCCCGGTCTCACCAGCTTCAGTGGGGAGCCGGCTCACCCAGCAAGCTCTTGCTGTCCTCGGTCCAGCAAGGGCCGGAACCCAGGCGGAGTGAGAAGAACGCGGCTGGCTGCTTCTAGCTGGCTTTTCCAGGCCGGCTTGGATCGGCGGTGGGGCAGGGAGAGGAAGCCTGACTAACTTGCTCCACACTCGTCTCTGCCCCTTCCTAGCCGGCACCACCCCAGGGTGGAAGCTTTCAGCCGGGTTCTGAGAGACTAAGGATTTTGGCGAAGTTAGGGACAGCTGAGGGCTTCACCCACCAGGCAGAGTGTGGGCTGTCCAGAGGCTGGGCTCTGGGCAGGTAGGGTTCCCCGGGCCTTTCTGGACAAACAGAAACTTCCCAGCCCCAGAGGGGGCTCAGCCAGAAAGGTCTCCTCAATCTTCTCCTCAATCCCCCCATCCGCATCCACCCCCCACTGGCCTCAAACTCCTTAAACATTTTCTCTTCTGTTGAAAGTACAAACGAAATGAAGCTGGAATCAGGACCTGCAGGGCCTACCCTTGCTGCCCCCTCGGGCCCTCAGGCAGATCACAGAGATCACTTTTCTAAGTCTCTGTTTCCTAGCTGAGAAATGTTGAGGGTTGGCCTGGAAGGCTGTGGGGTTTTGGCCGCTGGGCCTGGCCCGCTTCCCCACGGGTGCCCAGAGTCAGCTTTGTGAGTGCGAATTCCAGGCGCAGAGGGAAGAGGGGGGCATGATTAACGCTGTGCAGAAAGGCTGCTCACCGCCCCGGTGGCTGGCACTGGGGAATTTGAATAGGAGAAAATGTCAGTCGCGCCTTTACACGTGTAAACTCCCCGGCCCCAGAGGCCCAAGGCCCCTAATGTGGTGGTGCTTGCAAAGCACCTAATGATTTTTGATAAGGTGCATATGGCCAATTATGCTGCCGGATAAGGCCAAAAGTGACTTATGGCTTCTAATGCCCTCACTACATCAACGTCACCCAAATTCACCCTGTTTAGAGACGTGGGTGTGAGCAGACGTGGGGCCCCAGAGTCCTGGGCCCTTGCCCTCTCTCCCCCGGCACCTCACTGCTCCCCCTTCTCCTCACCCCTCCCTGTGCTGGTCTGCATCATCCATTTCAGGGGAGGCCGCCGACTCCCAGCGCTCCTAGAAGAAAGAAGAGGATTTAGACAGGGAACACAGAAAAGGAGGCATTGGAGAGATCCCGAGTTCTGGCCATGCAGGTTTAGGACTGCTTTCTGATCACATATCCTCCTCCCCTACCTGCCAGGGCCTGGGATCTGGGGACCTGGAGGCCCAGTCCCTGCCTTCCAGAGCCCGCAGGCCCCTGACCAGCTCCAGTGGGGCCCAGAGCAGGGCCTGGAAAGTCTACAGTGCTGGGAATCAGTAGAGGCTCTCTCCTTCCTGCTTAGGTTCAGCTCAGGAGAGGGTCCCCCTCCGTGCTCCATTGCTAGGACCCACCAGCCAGGCTGATTGACCCCACCTGGATCTTAGCAGACTGTTTAGGATCCAGAAGGCAAAGCCGAGAAGTGGTCCCAACCCAGCCTGCCTGGCTTTAAAATCCTCCCTGACCTCCAGAGCAGAGTTTGCCTGGAGCATCCCAGGGAGGATCTGGTAGGAGTGGGGGAGGAGGAAGAGCACGACTTGGGGTGCTCTGGGCTTTCTCCTCGGCTGAAGGCTGCACCCATTGCCAGAAGCCCAGCAGAGTTCAAATGAACCCAACCACCGAGGCACAGTCCAGGGTGTTTTGTCTCCTGTCTGGCATTTCCGGCCAGGGAGGACAGGACAGAACAGAGATCTCCCGTTGACAGACATGGAAATGCAGGCTTCTCAGAAGCTAGGGCGGGACAGGAGGAGGTCAGGGCTTGGGGAGGATGGGACACTGGGCTGGCCTCAGGTGACAGGCCGTGTCCGTCTGCAGGCGCTTTGGCACCAAGTGTGCGGGCTGTGCGCAAGGCATCTCACCGAGCGACCTGGTTCGCAAGGCCCGCAGCAAAGTCTTCCACCTCAACTGCTTCACCTGCATGGTCTGCAACAAGCAGCTGTCCACGGGCGAGGAGCTCTACGTCATCGACGAGAACAAGTTCGTGTGCAAGGACGACTACCTGAGCTCCTCTAGCCTCAAGGAGGGCAGCCTCAACTCGGGTAGGAGGCCCTCGTCCCTCCCCGGCCCAGGCCCCAGCGCCCTCCCCACTTTGCCCCCTGCCTGGAGGTGGTGCCCGGGTTCAGAGCTCTCCACTCAGAGGTCAAGGCACACGGAGGGGCCGTGGGGGGGCTGGTGAAGAGGGGCAGCGTTGGCAGCCAGCCTCTTAGGATACTTCCCGCGCCTGCTCTTCCCCTGCCCTCCTCCAATTCTTGTACAAGCGGTCCTCCTCCTCCAATTTGGAGCCGCGCAGTTTCCCCTTTCCGAGTCTTTTCAGCTCCTGCTAGTTTCTAGCTGCATAGTGAGGATAGTAATTGGGGGTCTGCAGGAAGGAGAGGTGGGTAAAGAAGATCCCAGGCCAGGAGGGCGTCAGGACCCTCCTCGCGTCCCCTCTCCCGAGAGCGCGCCTCCCCCTTTCTCAAGCGCTGGCTGGGAAGTGCTGGGAGGGCTTGAGAAGGGCCCCTCGGAAGGCCCGGCCCCGCCTGGAGGGAGTGGGCAGGCGTCGGGCCCCTGAGGGAGGGGCTGCGACAGGTTTGGGGTGGGAAACCCGCCGCGGTTGGTGGTGGCCCGGGCCGCCGAGAACCCTCTACCCGACTAGAGAGGTTTCGGGCTGCCGCTGACGTCCTGTTCCCTTCCCGCTCCGTCCGCCCGCAGTGTCGTCCTGTACGGACCGCAGTTTGTCCCCGGACCTCCAGGATCCACTCCAGGACGATCCCAAGGAGACTGACAACTCGACGTCGTCGGACAAGGAGACGGCCAACAACGAGAACGAGGAGCAGAACTCGGGCACCAAGCGGCGCGGCCCGCGCACCACCATCAAAGCCAAGCAGCTGGAGACGCTCAAGGCCGCCTTCGCCGCCACGCCCAAGCCCACGCGCCACATCCGCGAGCAGCTGGCGCAGGAGACCGGCCTCAACATGCGCGTCATCCAGGTGCGGCCCGACCCGGGCCACCCCTCCCCAGCGCCGCTGCGTCCGCGAGCAGGGAAGCTCGGAGGAGCCTCGCACCCAGCCTCCCTGGCTAAGAGCGCGCCGAGTTCGGCGCAGGGGCAGGCGGTGCGCCGGGGGTCGGGGCCCGCTGGTCACACTCCTAGCCGGAAGATCCAGCCTGGCCCTGCTGTCTTCCAGCGGTGCCATCTTGGGCGGGTCACTTCACCTCACTGATTCCCGCCCCTCACCCCTTTCAAGGAAGATTTTAAGCCTCGCTGGAGTACGGGGACCTTTCCCTTCCTCCTATCCTCTGAGCAGAGGAAGAGGCGCTGTTTGTTCTCCGCGTGCTCCCTCCGGGCGCCCGACGCGCGGGCAGACAGAAAAACGGCCAGAGCCCGGCTTGGGGAGGCGAGGGGCCGAGACCAGCGCCTTGCTGGGCGGGAGGCCTTTATAAAGCCGTCACACTGCGGACGGGCCAAGGACCAGGAAGCCCAGCTTTTTATGAGTCGCCCCACGGGTCCGCAAAATCCTTCACCCTTGGCTGGTTCGCCGAGGCCCCCCTCCACCCCTCTGGTCTAATCCGGCCCGGCCCTCCGGCTCGGCATTCTTGGTGCGAAGGAGGCGCTAGGACCCAGCAGGGGCGGCCCGGGCAGGGAAAGAAGGGGACCCAGGTCAGAGCTCACGGCCCCCTCCTCTATCCCAGGTGTGGTTCCAGAACCGACGGTCCAAAGAACGCCGGATGAAACAGCTGAGCGCCCTGGGTGCCCGGAGACACGCCTTCTTCCGGAGTCCGAGGCGCATGCGTCCGCTGGGCGGTCGCTTGGACGAGTCGGAGATGTTGGGGTCCACTCCGTATACCTACTACGGAGGTAAGCACCCCGCCTTGGACGTGGTGCCTCACACCTAGGTCAGTGCTGGTTGAGAGTGCAGGCCTGGATCCCTGCGATCTGGGGTGCCCAGGGGACCCCCTCCTCCTTTCTACCCACGAAAAACATACACAATCATGAACACACCTTAAGAGACACGAATCAACAGGGGCAGACCCACGCTCAGATACTTTCTGGACAGAAAATCAGACACAAGCGTTCACTCACCCATGCCTTGATACCCACAGATAAACATGTGAGACAAGCAGTGACACACTCACCCACGCAGGACGCACACGAGTTCAGAGACCTTGGAGACCCACGTCTAGGCACATGATCACCCACAACCAACACAGGTATACCCCACCCCCTGGGTATACTGACAGACACTCTGACACTCTCCAGGTCAAGCACTCAGCGTGTACCCACCCCAGCCTGAAACACAACCTTCTGCCGCCCTGGCCCACAGGCTGGCCTGGCGTATTTTGGCACCAGCAGGAAAGCAGGCCCTGGAAGGCAGCACCAACAGTAGGGATGGAGGGGTCAGGGGTCCCCTGGGGTCACCCCCTTGCTATCTTTCAAGACAGCATCTCCTTTTCCGACCTCGGGGACCGTGCACACAGCATCTGGACCGTTTAGCCCAGATGCCTGGCAGTTGGGCAGGTTTTGCTGGACTAGGACTCTGGCCCACCCACCAGCTGCAAGAACACCAGGGTTCATCAGGACTTGGGGTGGGGTGGGGTGGGGGGAAGCAAGAATTGAGCCAACCCAGTTATCCACTCTCTGTTAAGGCTGCAGGAGGCAAGGAGCCCAGCATGGCCCAGGAGAATTCCTCTGTTCCTGTTAGCAGGCTCAGGCCTGGGTCCACTCTCTTCTTAGTCACCTCTTCCCTTTCTCCTTCTCTCTTCTGTCCTCCCTTCTCCCCTCTGCGTTCACTTCAGTCTCCTGGGTGACCTCTCCTGACTCCCTCACCTAGTATTTTGTTGAGACCCAGTTGCTCCGGGGACACTATTGGACTGACTCACCCGTACTGTGCATCCCAGACTTGTGGGCTCAAGGAAGGCATCCCTCCTGCTGAGCCTCTGAATTTGGGGAGCCCCCAGGAATGCCTTTGCCTGAGAGGGATCTCTGCTGCACCCAGTCGGGGGAAGGGGGTGGCCCTAGTAACCCAGATTGGTGAGAGGTGACTTCTTTTAGAGAAGTCAGCTGAGTGGCAGTGTGGATGGAGAGGGCCAGGATCCCGGTGCCCAGGCAGATCCAGGAAGGAAAATAGGAGCACCCTCTACCAGCTTTGTTTTATCCACAGGCCTGGCAGGTTAGCTCTTCTGGCCCGGCCAGGGTCCTCAGAAACTGTGGCTGAAAAATGGTGATGTGCTTTTAGGGAAGAGACTGAGATGGCAGGGCAGGTACAGACGCCAAAGGGAGTCGGCCTAGTGGACTTGTCCTGGGGCGTCTACTCACCGACTCTCTCCACCTATCTTTGCCTCCTTGCGCGCAAAATCTCCGCCCGGCGCAGGGAGGTTGGCGGGGCGGTACCAGTCCGGAATTTTTCCCCGCCTGGGTAATTAACCAAGGTTTCCCCCAGGACCAGCGTGCCTCCCACCAATCCGACCGCCTCTTCTACCCCCGTGTCTGCTGGATAGGGTGGGGCCTGGACACGCGGGGCCCCTCTTTCCCCGGAATGGGTGGGGGGACGGCAGCAGACCCCCCAGCCCCAGGGAGGCAGCCCCGCCTAATCCGCGCTGGGAGATCCCGGTGGCGGCGGCCGGCAGCGGGCGAGAAAGGGGCCGGGCGGCGGGGCCGGCGGCTCCCCGTGGGAGCGGGGACAAAGCCCCAGCTGCGGCTTTTGTGCCCTTTTCAGACGGCGTTTGTTCCAATTACCTCCGGCCCGGCCGCCATATGGGCGGAGGCGGCGCGCTCCGCGCGGGGGCCGAGGCCCTCGCTGGCTAGCCGGCTCGCTCCGGACCGTGGCCGTCCCCCATCGCCGTCCCTTAGGGGCCCCAAATTCGCCGCTTCCAACCTTTCTCTTCACTTACGGGGAGAATGGAATGAGTGGTTTTTAAAAAATAATTGGCGACCGTTTTGGCTGTTGCCTAAACCGTCTCCAATCCCGCCTCCAGACACTCCCCATTTGGACTGATGTCAAGGAGGGTTTGGGGAGGGAAGAGGGCGACAGGGGGAGTCCAGCAGTAGCCCCGGCGACACACCCCGGCCCTAAACAGGAGGCGTGGGTTTGCTGAAGAGACCTCGGCTTCCGGACGCGCTGGTTTTCCCTCCGCCCAAAGCGGGTTATTGTCAAGGATGCTCCTTTCGTGGGGTCCCACGCCCCACTCTTTCATGGGGCGACCCGAGGGGGAGGGAAAGAGGCTCTGTCCTCTGTTCGGAAGGGCTTAGGGAAGGGGGCTTTAGGAGGAGGTCGCGGAATTGACTTAGAAACCCTTTGTCGAGAATGGGCGGGAGTGTAATCTGGAGCCACTGCGCTCCCCGAATTTGTGGGCAAAATTCGAATTTGTGCATTTTTCCGCCGAGAGAGCCAAGAGCTATCACCAGATTAGTAAAAGGGCTGAATGTCCCCAATGCCCCAAAACTTTGGGAGTCCTGGCAACCCCACCCCGGAGGACACAGCTTTTACCCCAAGGCGCACGGATCTCTAGACGTGGCCCGGCGAGTGCTCTTATCGTCCCCCACCTCCCCAAATCTCTGGGGCTGAGCTTTCTCCATTCCTGGCCAGGTGAGGCCGGGGCAACCGATCGGCAAGCCCCACATTCACCGGAATAGACGATGGGGGCTCGGCGAAGGGAAGGAGAGGGCTCTGAGGCCGCCTGGCATGGTCCGCGGCCAGGTTTCGGCGGCCGGGGCCGAACTCGCCAGCGCCACTGCACTCCGGCTGCGCTTCTCCCAGGTTGGGTCGCCGCCCGATCGCAACCATTTCACCTTCAGGTCTCTTTCCGCAATCTCTGCCTCCCTGCCCTGCTCCTCGCCCGGGTCTCTCAGCTCCTGGGTCTCTCAGCCCCCGTGTCCCTGGCCCTCTGTCTGACTCATCTCGCGCGTCTCTGGACGCCTCTGTCTCTCCCCACCTTCCATCTTGTTCCTGGGTCTCTCCCCAGATTTTTTCTGCGTCTCTAAACACACAGCCGCCTCAGCTTTCCCTTTCCGGCTCCTGAACTATCTCTGTTTTACTCGAATAACCCCGGGTGTCTATCTCAGCCTTGGGTTCAGTGACTGAGTCTCTTTTCTTGCCTCCCCTCGGACTCTGAGTCTGGGCTGTCTACTTGCGTGCGGTCCTACCGATCTCTCCCTGTCTCTTTATTTGGCAGTTGTCCAGTGCCTCGCGCTCTCTGTGTATCTCTCGCCAGCTCTAAGGCACTGTCTGGAATCCTCTGTCTCTTGAGCTTCCCCCGTGACCTCTGTCTCCTCTCCGTCTCTGTGTCAGGGAACCTCTGATGTTGAAAGGTGTGTGTCCTTCATCGTCCCTGAGTCTCTCCCAGCTCCTGAGACTGTAGCCTTTGCGTCTCACTGGTTGTCTGTCTCCCCAGCACGAACTCCGAGTCTGGCCCTCCGCTCCTCTGGCCTGCCTCTCCACGGGTCTTTCTCTAACCTCGAGTCTGTGTCGCATGGTCCCCATGAACGTCCTGTCCCGCCAGCCCCAGCCGCATCTGCACCTCTCTGCCCTTGGTCTCCCTGGGTCCCCTCCCCCGGATCTCCTCCCTCAGGCCCCTTGAGTCCTTCTTCAGCGACCTCCCCATCTCTCACTCTCCCCTCTGCCGCCCTGTCCCCTCCGCAGACTACCAAGGAGACTACTACGCGCCCGGAGGCAACTATGACTTCTTTGCGCACGGCCCGCCGTCGCAGGCGCAGTCCCCGGCCGATTCGAGCTTCCTGGCGGCCTCGGGGCCCGGCGCGACGCCGCTGGGCGCACTGGAGCCGCCGATCGCTGGCCCGCACGCCGCCGACAACCCCAGGTTCACCGACATGATCTCGCACCCGGACACGCCGAGCCCGGAGCCAGGCCTGCCCGGCTCGCTGCACCCCATGCCGGGCGAGGTGTTCAGCGGCGGCCCCAGCCCCCCCTTCCCCATGAGCGGCACCAGCGGCTACAGCGGACCCCTGTCGCACCCCAACCCTGAGCTCAACGAGGCCGCCGTATGGTAAGGCCACCGGGCCGGGCCGCTCCCCCGCGCTTGGCCCCGGGGACCCGCCCGGCCGGCTCCCGCCGCCCCCACCCCGCCAACCTCAGCCCGGACGCAGCCTCCCTAAACCAAAATGCCCAACGTGGACACAGCTCGCTCTCTCGAGAGTCCGAACTCAACCGGCAGCTGCTGCTCGGCTGGGCGCGAAGGAGGAGGACCGCCCCCCGCCCCCCATCTCCATCCTCCCACCGAGGCCTCTCCGGGAACCCCCTGCCAGCGTCTCCCGGCAGCTGCGAGCGATTTCTTGGGACCAAAGTGTTAACTCCGGAGGGTCAAGAGATTTCAAGCACGCTCTAGGCTTCCCCCGACCTCTCCCCCAACCGACACACCACCTCTTTGGACCAAGAGAGGGCTGACGCCAAGGGATGGAGACGATTTCTTTTTTCCCCCCTCCCTGGAATCCGACTGGCATTTTGTAATCGTATTTCTCACTCTGCTTTCCCGTCTTACAAAAAAAAAAAAAAAAGATAAGAAAAAGAGAGATTGAAGGGAGTGAGGAAAGGGAGCAGAATGAGTTAGAAGATGGAGAGAGAGCCAGCAGAGAGATGGAGAGAGTGAGAAACATGTTTGAATGGGGGGCGGGTAGGGGTGGGGGGGGGTCACTGGAAGACAGCTCCACCTGCGCGTTCGCGCCCCCTGGTGGTCAACCTCGATGATCACGGTCAGCTTTTCTAGGAAGAGATGGGAGCGGTCCGGACATGGCCAGCCCAGGGCCAGACCCCCACCTCTTCTTTCCTTTGACATTTACTTTGAGCCCGGGGGTCCAGGCCAGATTCAAACACTTGCCCATCCTGCCCTCCCGCTTGGGCAAGGCGCCAAGATTTCTGGGCTCTGGCCCACAGACCACCCTCCGTGCCCAGGTCCTTGGAGGCTGGGCGGTCAGGATGTACAGTATTATACTTTTTTGGAAGTTGAACGCTTCTAGTTTCCTTATTTTGTATAAAGAAGAAACAAATAAAGTATGTTTTTGTGTTTACTGTTTATTTATTGTACACTAGTTATCTGGGGTTGGACATTTTTATATTTTTAAGAGGAGGGTGGGCAGAGTGGGGGAGGGGAGCCAGAAAGAGGTTTACCTAAAAAAAAAAAAGGCAAAAAAAAAACCCACAAAAAAAATCAACTTTTTAAAAAAGAAAGATTAATAAAAAATTCTTTTTTCCCTCCATGCTGTGTGGTTTTCTTTTTTCTTTTTCTTTTTTTTTCCTTTTTGCCTCTGTCTTCAGTCACTCTGAATTAATGGAACTATTCTGGTTCTTGTTTCTGACATAAACCAGACTTGATGGATGCAAAGACCTCTCATCTAGCAGGGTGATGGGAGGGGTTCTTTTGGCAACTAACAGGTAAGAAAGATGCCTGCCATTTTTTTTTTTTTTTTGACAGATATGATGCACCAATAGTATCTCCCCCAGTTTTATGTAATACCCTGATCTAACACAAGCCAGCCTGGCACATAGTAGGCCTTCAAAATATTTGATGACTGAATGGGTGTGTGACTTGTTTATCACCAGGGCAATTCGAGCTTCACTCATTACTCCTCCGGGTAAAACCAAACAAACAAAAAGTAGGTTGGGACTTGCCAGGCAGTCCAGTGGTTAAGACTCCACATCTCCATTGCAGGGGTCGTAGGTTCGATCCCTGGTCAGAGAACTAAGATCCCACATGCCTAGTGGTGCGGACAAAAAAAACAAAAGCAGGCTGGTAGGGCCAGTGCTGCAAGACTGTGTTAGGACAGAAATGCCCGCAGGGAGAACAAGGCTGTTCGTCCTGCAGTTCTTAACGCAGTGCCTGCTTGGGTCCTTCGGTAGATCAGCATGGTGGAAGGGAGTTCTTGAGATTTAATGGGTCTGAGGCTACTCCCTAAAGACAAGTCCCTCCCTCTCTCTGCCTCAGTTTTCCTACTTTCAAAAGTGGGGACTAGAGGGAGTCCTTTCTATGACTTCATTCATTTGCAGCTCAAACACTGTAGGATGAGAAAAACAGATGAGAGAAAATAGATGGAAGAGGGTCCTGCATTTGGACGTCTTTTCTCCCAAGCTTAGGGTGGGGAGGGGCTTACCCATTTTAGCACCAGCAGGAAAAGGAGGGGGACTGGGAGCTGGTGGGGAGTGAACCACCACGGAATGGACACATGTTAAGAGCCCTCCTCATCGCTCCTTCTTTCATGCGGACATCACAAGAATAATTCGAGATGACCTGACTTTTTCTTTTCTTTCCTTATAGCATATTTGTATTTATCAGACAAATGCTACTTGCTCGTGGTGGAAAATCTAGAAAATGCAGATAAGCAGAAGAAAGAAAAGATAATCCCCCAGAATCTCAAGTAAACGAGTTGATATGTTTCTTTCCAGATTTTTTATTTTTTTCCTTTTCATTTTGAGACTAGAGATCACACACACATAGACACAGAGTGTAGACTTGCCCTTGGCATGCTCGTAACTCCGGGAGCACCAGGCTTCCGGGAGAGGCCCACTCTTGAATAACCCTGGGGTAGCCCCATTAAGATCTCAGAGAGTGGCTCCAGAAACCAGAGTCCAGGGGGGATGTGATCTCTGGGGCTATGATCAGGACTTGAGGCTGATTCCCCATGGGCTCTAGCTCTGAGTGTTGGTGTGTCACGAGGGTTGGGAGCAGAGGTCACCTAGGAGTGGGATAAGGGTAAAACAGAACAAGGGCCCTGGGCTCCGGGAGACTGGCTGGCTGGTCACTGTATCACCTCTCTGAGCCTCAGTATGCCTACCATGAAATGGGCTCATAGTGGCATTTCATCCACGTTCAGTTCAGTTCAGTCACTCAGTTGTGTCCAACTCTTTGTGACCCCATGAATTGCAGCACACCAGGCCTCCCTGTCCATCACCAACTCCTGGAGTTCACTCAAACATGTCCATCAAGTCGGTGATGCCATCCAGCCATCTCATCCTCTGTGGTCCCCTTCTCCTGCCCCCAGTCCCTCCCAGCATCAGAGTCTTTTCCAATGAGTCAACTCTTCGCATGAGGTGGCCAAAGTACTGGAGTTTCAGCTTTAGCATCACTCCTTCCAAAGAACACAGAGGACTGATCTCCTTTAGAATGGACTGGTTGGATCTCCTTGCAGTCCAAGGGACTCTCAAGAGTCTTCTCCAACACCACAGTTCAAAAGCATCAGTTCTTCGGCACTCAGCTTTCTTCACAGTCCAACTCTCACATCCATACATGACCACTGGAAAAACCATAGCCTTGACTAGATGGACCTTTGTTGGCAAAGTAATGTCTCTGCTTTTGAATATGCTATCTAGGTTGGTCATAACTTTCCTTGCAAGGAGTAAGCGTCTTTTAATTTCATGGCTGCAGTCACCATCTGCAGTGATTTTGGAGCCCCAAAAAATAAAGTCTGACACTGTTTCCACTGTTTCCCCATCTATTTTGCATGAAGTGATGGGCCCAGATGCCATGAGCTTAGTTTTCTGAATGTTGAGCTTTAAGCCAACTTTTTCACTCTCCTCTTTCACTTTCATCAAGAGGCTTTTTAGTTCCTCTTCACTTTCTGCCATAAGGGTGGTGTCATCTGCATATCTGAGGTTATTGATATTTCTCCCGGCAATCTTGACTCCAGCTTGTGCTTCTTCCAGCCCAGCGTTTCTCATGATGTACTCTGCATATAAGTTAAATAAGCAGGGTGACAATATACAGCCTTGAAGTACTCCTTTTCCTATTTGGAACCAGTCTGTTGTTTCATGTCCAGTTCGAACTGTTGCTTCCTGACCTGCATACAGGTTTCTCAAGAGTCAGGTCAGGTGCTCTGGTATTCCCATCTCTTTCAGAATATTCCACAGTTTATTGTGATCCACACAGTCAAAGGCTTTGGCATAGTCCATAAAGCAGAAATAGATGTTTTTCGGGAACTCTCTTGCTTTTTCCATGATCCAGCGGATGTTGGCAATTTGATTTCTGGTTCCTCTGCCTTTTCTAAAACCAGCTTGAACATCAGGAAGTTCACGGTTCACGTATTGCTGAAGCCTGGCTTGGAGAATTTTGAGCATTACTTTACTAGCATGTGAGATGAGTGCAATTGTGTGGTAGTTTGAGCATTCTTTGGCATTGCCTTTCTTTGGGATTGGAATGAAAACTGACCTTTTCCAGTCCTGTGGCCACTGCTGAGTTTTCCAAATGTGCTGACATATTGAGTGCAGCACTTTCACAGCATCATCTTTCAGGATTTGAAATAGCTCAGCTGGAATTCTGTCACCTCCACTAGCTTTATTCGTATGCTTTCTAAGGCCCACTTGACTTCACATTCCAGGATGTCTGGCTCTAGGTGAGTGATCACACCATCGTGATTATCTTGGTCATGAAGATCTTTTTGTACAGTTCTTCTGTGTATTCTTGCCACCTCTTCTTAATATCTTCTGCTTCTGTTAGGTCCATACCATTTCTGTCCTTCATAGAGCCTATCTTTGCATGAAATGTTCCCTTGGTATCTCTAATTTTCTTGAAGAGATCTCTAGTCTTTCCCATTCTGTTGTTTTCCTCTATTTCTTTGCATTGATTGCTGAGGAAGGCTTTCTTATCTCTTCTTGCTATTCTTTGGAACTCTGCATTCAGATGCTTATATCTTTCCTTTTCTCCTTTGCTTTTTGCTTCTCTTCTTTTCACAGCCTCCCCACACAGCCATTTTGCTTTTTTGCATTTCTTTTCCATGGGGATGGTCTTGATCCATCCCCATGGGACTAGATCTGATAGATAGAGTGCCTGATGAACTATGGACGGAGGTTCATCCACGTTGGAGAGATGCAATTTATCCTGTGGCCAAGGTTTGGGAAGTCTAAGTCTTGGGTTCAATCCTCACTCCCATCCTCTGCCAACACACACACACACACATACACACCAGCTTCCTTAAATGATGAAAGACAGGAGAGAAAAGGAGATCCTTGTCAAAATCAACTCAAATCCACCTGCACTCCCATAAGCTCATTTCAGCTCCCCTAGTGCCTTCAGGGCCCAGGGGCTCTGGGAGGAGAAATCCCACCCCAACCCCACTCCTGGCAGTGACCCTGCAGGTGTCATAGTCATGGTCGTGTGTGCACTTAATTTGGGAGGTGGTTCCTAAGGAAGGTTGGGTGGAGAAGGAAGAGAGCTGGGGAGGGACATTTGTCCCTGGACACCCACAACCATTGTCTCAGAGGACTGTGCTTCCTAAAAATAAATTTCCCTGCCCCGTCCTCCAGCCCATGGCTGGAACTGCTCTCTGGCGTGGTGCCCAAGGTGTTTCACATTTGTTAAGCTCCCCAGTTGCTTCCAAGTCTCCCAAACATGCAGGACATCTGCCTGAAAAAGACTGATCTGGAGCCTAATTTGATCTTCCACCCCTTTCAGGATGAGTGTTGTTATCCCCATTCTACAGATGAGGAGACTGAGGCTCAAGAAGTGACATGAGCTGCTGGGGGTCACACAGACATCAGTAGCAGAGCCGAGTTTTGACTTAAGAACTGCTCTCGAAGCCTACGTTGTTCCTGGACCCAGGAGGTTGCCTGGCGCAGGTAAGATCTCACTCTGTGTCTGGCAACTACATGAATGAATGAATGAAATCAAATGAATGCGCGCCAGCTGCTCTAAAAGGAGATTCAAGAAAGACTCTAATGAATGCTAATTCCTACTGGTAGCAGCCTCACTGGATTTCGTTTAAAACCCCTTGCCGGGTTAAACAAAATCAACCAGAAGAGCAAAGGGCACGATGAAAATTACCAAGGTCAAAAGACAGAGGACTTCCAGCTTCTCCATGTTTGCCCTTGTTTCTTTCTCTCTCCCTCCCTCCCCATCCCTTTCCTCCTGCATTAATGTATCCGTTCATCTCCTCTATCTCTTCATCGCCTGTATTTATTATCATTTAAAAATAAAAGATCTCTGAGGTGGGGGGGGAAACCCCTCTGAGCTGAGCAGGTAAGGAGGTGAGCCAGCCCCTGGCTGTGCCCTCCAGCTCTGGGAAAAGGGGACCGTCATGTTTCCCTCACTGCCCCAAGGCTGTAATTCTGGCCAACACTGGACAGTGAACCCACATGTATTCCAGCCCCTAGCATGCATGTTCTCCCCCGTTTCTGTCCTCCAGCCCCGAAATGAACACCCCACGGAGCCGGAGCACGAGATCTGACCCACTGTGCTTAGGACTAATATTTAAAATGCAGAATGGCTGTGGAGGGCTCCTGCTCCCAAGCCTTGTCGTGCAGTAAAAAGATATAAACAGAATAAATTACCTCTCCAGCTCGGATTATGAGAATACCCATCTCCTGACCAGAATTTTAAGTCCTGCCTCCCTTGTCGCGCTGCACCCGGCTGATTTATGGAAACCCAAGCACTTCTCTGCATATTTCTCCTGTTCAGCCAAGTGACCGAGTTTACCCTTCCTATGCCATTAGCGTTATTAACACCTGGGCAACCGATCATTGCAAATGGGCCATTTCTGTGATGAACGGAAACCTCTTCCGCGGCTTCTCTGGGGCCTCGCCGCCTCTGGCCTCCTCTTTCTGCATTGCATGCCAGGGCTGGGGACCCACCCCAGCACCTGCTGATGGGCTCCAGGGGGACTTTGGGGAGGAAATCTCTCACCCCTGCAGGTGTCCATGGCTTTCAGGCAAGCGCGCAGGAAATGACACCATGACTTGTTTTTTATGCCTCAGAGAATGTTCCAGATGAGGGCAATGCCCCACCCCCCAAGTGAGCAGGGAAAGAAACTGAGGCTCAGAGATGGCAAGAGACTAGCCTGAGTTCCCATCAAGAGTTTATGGCAGAGCTGGGACCTGAATTCACATCTTCTAGCCCCTTGTTACTCAAAGTGTGGTCCGTGGACCAGCAGCAGCAGCAGCAGCACCTGGGAGCTGGGTGGAAATGCGGCATCTCAGGCCCCACCCCAGAACTTCAGAACCAGAGAGGGCACAAGCCCCAGGAGACTGGGGCACGCATTCAGTTTTTTGAAGCGTTCACTTAGAATCACCAGATTCTCCATGATCCCTTTTTCACTGGAGGAAAACCTGATGGTGTATATTCTCTTTGCTCAGAAGCAGCAAAGACTCCACTTCCACACTCATACCCAGTGAAAATGAAGCAGCTGGTCAAACCAGTGTCGCCCACAGGAACCCCTGGAGCAGTCTGTTCACTGCTTCCTGCATTATAACCTCTCAGCCCATGTTTTGTCTGTGTCCCCATCTCCAGGCTGTTAGCAACTTGAGACCAGAAAGTGTGTGTGATTGATTCCAGCCACTCAAACTCTCTGAGCCTTAGTTTTGCCATCTATAAAAAGGACACAATAAGGTCTACCTTCATGGGACTGCCTTGGCAGTCTAGTGGTTAAGTCTCTGTGCTTCCAATGCAGTGTGCATGGGTTAGATCCCTGGTTGGGGAAGATCCTACATGATGCAAGGCACGGCTAGGAAAAAAAATGATATAATGTCTAGTCATCACAAGGGTTTCCCAATAATAAAATGATAATAAAAAATAAAGAAACGAACTTTCCAAAGGTTTCCAAAAATATTTTGAGAATTGTGGAACAAGTACAAATTTCCAGAGGAACTCTTTCAAGGACAACACAATTTAAAAAAATAAATTATATGTGCCCGTGTTCAATCACATCCAACTCTTTGCAACCCCATGGGCTGTAGCCCGCCAGGCTCCTCTGTCCATGGGATTTCCGAGGGAAGGCTGCTGGAGTGGGTTGCCATTTCCTTCTCCAGGGGATCTTCCCCACCCAGGGATGGAACCCGCGTCTCCTACGTCTTCTGCATTGTCAGGTGGCTTCTTTACCACTGAGCCACCTGGGAAGCCCATATGGAATATTATTCAGCCATAAAAAGGAATGAAGGGCTGGTACATGCTAACACATGGGTGAACTTTGAAAACTAGGTGCTAAGTAGAGAAGCCATTCACAGAATCCCACATATGGTCTGATTCCTTTGATACCAAATGTCCAGAACAAGTAAATTGTAGAGACAGAAAGCAGATTGCTGATTGCCAGGGGTTGGACAGAATAGAGGTATGGACAGTGGCTACTTCGTGGGGACAGGGTGTCCTTTCAGGGTGACAAAAAATGTCTTGGAACTGGGTGGAGGAGGTGCTTTCACAACACTGTGAAGGTAACAAATGCCTCTGAATTGTTCACTTTAAAAGGGTTAGTTTATGTTATGGTTCATCTCATGTTAAAAGTATGTGGGGGAAAGAACACCATTTATCTGGGCACCTACAGAACATGCCAACCTCACTAAAAAAGAAATTCTGGAAGCTGGGACTTCCTTGGTGGCCCAGTGGCTAAGACTCTGCACTCCCAATGCAGGCGGCCCAGGTTCGATCCCTGGTCAGGGAACTAGATCCTGCATGCCACACTAAGAACTGGCATAGCCAGATAACATTTCAAAAAGAAAAGAAATCCTGTTGCCCAGCAGAGAACTTGGGGACCTGTGCTCATACCTGCTGCAGATGCTCAGGCAGTAGCCGCTTCTCACCAGCAGAAATTGCAGGATGAAGACTCTGCCTCCCAGGCCTTTTGGGGGTCCCTGTGATCAAAACCACCATCATTGTCGGGTGCTGCCACACTATTATTTCACCAACAGGACACCGACCCACAGGAGGAACTGGTGCCTGCTGCCTCCTCAGTAACTCACTGCCTTTTCAGTTATTTCTCAGCCCTTCTGATTGTTTGAGAGCGAATCTCTGGTGCTAGCTTGCTTATGCCGGCAGGCTTGGAGTCTCAGCACAACAGAAGCTGGCTATGAGGTAATGGCATCATTTTGCTTTTCCTTTTATTTACTGCGACATAGATCTAATTCCGGGAAGTGATACTGTTTCTCCATTTATAGTAGTGATAACATTCTCTTTCTAAACAGCGTTTAAGGTTTCAAGAAGCATGTGAATTAGGTAATAGTAAAGATGATGCATAAGTCCAGCACAACCCTCGTTGGCAATATGGGTTTGGGGATGATATTTCAGGAATGTGTGCATTCAGAGAGAACTGATCCCTACAGACCCATTCCAGGTCACTGGAGACTTCTCCATTTTTATTTCTTTAATTGCTTATCTATTTATTTTTTGGCCGCATCGCGAGGCATGTGGGATCTTAGTTCCCAAACCAGGGACCAAATCTGTGCCTGCTGCTGTGGAAGCCCAGAGTCTTAACCGTTCAGCCCCATATGATTTTCAGTTTGGGACTAGTTTCGATGTGGCTGTGCTGTGTGACTATGATTTGATTCCTCACCCTCTTTGGACCTCAGCCTCCTCATCTGGAAAGTGGGGGTGGGAGGTGGAACGAAGCCCCTGAAGTCAATTTGTCCAGACGTCTGGAAGGCAGACTACCTGCCTCCCTGAATCTTCTTTTCATTCATTCATTCGGTTATCAGAAAATATATGTTGAAATAACATGCACTGGGCAGCCTCCTGGGCCCTGGGTTACAGATGTGAACAAGACAGATTTGCTACCAGCCCTCACTGAGCTGACATTTTACTGGGGGAGACGGACAGCAACCAGGAGAAAATAATTGGTAGTTTCGAATAGTGGTAGGAGAAGAGGGTGGTGAGACTAACTGGCTGTTAAAACAGGCAGTCAGAAGGCTTCCCTGGCAGTCCAGCGGTTAAGACTCCACACTTCCAATACAGGGGGCATGGGTTTGATCCCTGTTTGGAGAAATAAAATCCCACATGCTGCATGGGAGAAAAAAAATTAACATTACCTTTGATGAAAATTAAAAATAATAATAATCTTTTAAAAGGCAGTCAGGCTAGGTTTGGTTGAGACAAGCGGGGTACTTGGGTGAAAATGTAGTGGGCATGCAGACCCAAAACTCAGGAATCAAGATAAACAGTATTTCATATAATATTTTGAAAACTCAAAACTAATGCAAAGCAATCCATAATGAACAGAATGGTAAACTTTTAAATAAAGACAGGGTCTGACAGATCTGTCATTCGGGTGAGGTGAGACGGCCAAGCGCAAGGTAAGATCCTATCTTTATGTAAAAATGTTACTATTTTATTCACCAGGAATGTGTTTTACATGTATTTTTCATTTTAGAGTTGTTTCATTACAATCTTTTTTCTTATTTCTGAGGGTTTTTTCCTGTTTTTAAAATTTAAGTTTCGTGGCACCCGTTATATTTTGCTCCAAAAGTTAGTGCCTCCCTCACCTCTCCCTCGTCCTGGCCCTGAGTGTCAGGCGGTGGGTCAGGAGGGCCCCCTGAGGACGTGATGCCAGAGTCCAGATGAGAAGTTGCTGACTTGGCTGGGATCTGGAAAAGTGTGACAGGCAAAGGGAAGAACACAGACAGCAGCCCTGCGACAGAATCAAGCTTGGTGAGTTCTAGAAAGAGAAAAAGCTGCAGTGTGGTGAGTCTAGGGGAGAGACCTCAAAGGTCTGCAAAACCAGACGATACAGGGCCTGGTGGGCCTAGGTGAGGGGTCAGCCCTTTATCTGAAACGCAGCCAGGGGTAGGGAAGAGTTTCAGCAGCAGGAGCAAGACTCTGCCTTGGACTTAAGACTATTCTGGGGACTTCCCTGGTGGTCCAGTGGTGAAGAATCACCTCCCAGTGCAGGAGACACAGGTTCGATCCCTGTTCAGGAAGCTAAGATCCCAGATACCACAGAGCAACTAAGCCCCTGTACCACAACTACTGAGCCTTCGCGCCAAAACTAGAGAGGCCTGCTCGCTGCAATGAAGACCCAGCACAGCCAAAAAAAAAGATTTTTTTTAAAATTTTTAAAAGACTATTCCGGCTGCTAGTGTGGAATAGATTGGGGATGGGAGTCAGGGCAGGCCAGCGGGGAGGGTGCTAGTCACCCAGGCAAGGGTGTTCAGTCCTCTGTGCTGGTTGTTGCGTGTTGTTGCCTTGCAAGGGGTGCTTTTCTTCTTTACTTCGCAGGAGAAGAATTTTGAGGCCAGAGAGGTTAATTCATCTGCCCCAGGGTCCTAGCTTCTAAGAGGCGGAGGTGGGTTTTGAACCCAGGTCTTCAAATATCCAGCCTGGCCCAATCTCCACCCACCTTACCACCTCAGAAGAAAGGGTTAGGTCCTGTAACTTCAGGCAAGCCTCAGTTTCCCTCACATGTAACATGAGACGAGTTACAGCCCCGAATTCCTGGGGTGGAGGCATCCAGGAAATTGAAACACCAAGCGTTCAGTAAGTTTTACCTTAAAAGGAGGAAAAAAAAAATTCTTTCCCACCACTTTCTCTCCCCCACCTCCTTCTCTCTTTCTCTCTCTGTTGGTTCTCCCCTAAAAGGAGAAACTTTGGTATTTGTTCTTCAAACATTTATTTTTTAAGTTTTTTTTTTTTTTTTGAAGGGAAGTATTGGTGAAGGTAATCAGTTTTCGGACTTAAGATAAAAAATCGCAGCAAAGGGTCGACTTGACTCTTTATAATTAATGGGGCGGCTTGTAATAGGATTCTCCTGCCTGTGGCGCTCCCAGGAAACACCTTTTTACATAAGATATTGCCCACGCCGGAGTGGCAGCAGAGTGATTTATGGGGTTCCTTGCTCCAGAAAACCTCTCCTGGGGTTGCCCAGGCAGTGGAATTTATCAGGGAATTTGGAAGCCAGGCAAGAAACCTGCCCGTGACATTTTTGGTGGAGTTTAAAAAGCACAAACATTGGGGAAGGGAGAAGCCAATGGGACGGGGCCAGGGAAAGAGGGCCCACTGAGGTTGGGTTTTCCACCAACAGAGCCTGAGATGGGAGTTCCTGGCACGTGACATATCAAGGGAGCCCTCAGAGCAAAAGCAGGGCGGGGGGCAGGAGGTGAACAGGAGGAGGGGAGGGTGCCGGTGGAGTCAGGGCTCAGCCCGATTGCAGGGGGCTCTCTGCTCTGTGGATGGGACCACAGAGATGCTCTTACCTTGAGGTTGCAAGAGGGGCTGGCTTTTCTAGCCCTCCCACACCTCTCTGGACACAAAGCCTCCCATCAGCTGTTCCTGGGATATGGGGTAGCTGTCGGCCCCCAGCAACCATCACTCCCACTATGAGCCACTTCCATCTTTCCATGCCCCTGCCATGCCTGGGGTCGGCTCTGGGGTAAAAACACCTCCTTTGCCAGCTAAAGGCTGGATTTCTGCCCTCTGTACCACCTTGGCTCACGGCTGGAGTGGGGTGGAGTGGAGGATTAGATGGAGGTGGGCCTCTGGAGCCAGGGGTTCTAAAGTCCACCTGATGCAGGGACAGGGGGTACCTTGGCCAACAGAACCCGCAGGGAACCCAGGGCACTCCCCCCTTGCCCCGGAGTGCGTCCGGCTGGGATGGGGACCCGCGTGTATCTCAGTAGGTACACACTGACCCAGTGCTCACTGCTCTCCATGCAGCCCTAGACCAACACAGAAAATCTGCTCCCGGGACCCTCATCGTAGGCTCCCTGTTTTCCAAACCAAGTGGCCCAGGAGGGCAGAGGCGATAGCAAGAGTCTCTCAGCCCCAGTGCCCACTCTGCTGGATCAGGTCATAACCACCATCACCTCAGCTTCAACCATCTACGCCCCTCTCTCTCCGTGTCCCCACCCTGCCCTGGGCATTCCTTGGGTGTCAACCAGGAAGGGCCACACACCAAGGTAACGGAAGTGTGTTATCCAGACAGGGTCAACAGACCCCTCGGCATCTTATCTCCAGCTCGCCGAGACCAGGAGAGGAGTAAACAGCAGCTGACAAGTCTCCCAGGGGTGCAGCCAAGGACGGGAGCCCGACTGGGAGACAGAGCACCTGGGATGGAGACGGGCCCTGCCAACTCACCTGGTTGTGGAGATGGTCTCTGGCTGAAGCAACCTCAGGGGGCTTCAGGGAAGAGGCTGCCCTCACACTGGGCTTCGAAGAATGTGTGGGATTTAGAAGCGTAAGGGCATGGCAGGCAGGGAACAGGGCTCGAGCACAGGAAAGGAGATGGGAGAGCCGTTGTGGTTAGAGGCACAAGCCCAGATGTTTACACAGCAGGTTTCCCATTTGGCTGTGTGACTTGGAATAAGTGCTAGACGGTTCTGCGCCTCGGTTTCCTCATTTGCAAAAATGAAGGTAATAACAGCATCTACAACGTGGGGTATTGTGGGGTTAAATAAAATGACTGGGGGTGAGAGGTAGGCTCAAGAAGCAGGGGATGTATGTATGTTGTTTCGTTGCTAAGTCATGTCCGACTCTTTGCAACCCCATGCACTATAGCCCACCAGGCTCCTCTGTTCATGACATTTCCCAGACAAGAATACTGGAGTGAGTTGCCATTTCCTTCTCCAGGGGACCTTCCCAACCCAGGGATCGAACCTGCATTTCCTGCATTGGTAGGCAGATTCTTTACCAGTGAGTAACCAGGGAAGCCCAGATACATGTATACTTACGGCTGATTCAGGTTGTTGTGCAGGAGAAATCAACACAACCTTGTAAAGCAATTATCCTCCAATTAAAAATAAAATAAATGAAATGACTGCTAAGACCCCTAGCACACAGTACAATACAATACACACAAGCTCAACACAAGAATAAATGCTAATTCCTCCACACCCCTCATCGTTGGGGGAGGAATGCTCAGAAGATGGTAAAAACTAGCAATGACTGAAAGACTACTTATGCTGAGTTCTCATAATAATCTGCACACAACCTATTGTACAGATTAGAACACTGAGGCACTAAACAAGAGCATCATTTACTCAAGGTCACCAGGATAGTGAGTAGGAAAACTTTCAGGCTCAAGCCTGGCTCTGGGGCATTCAGTGTCTCTTCTGGTAACTCACAAGGACATAAGTCTGCGTCCTGGAGGCTTCTGGAGGGACATCCTGGCAACCAAAGTCAATGTCTGTGATCAAAGGGAAGGGGAAGCCAAGGCAGAAGGAGGCCACTGCCGCTCTCAAATCCTCCTCTTGAGAAACGGAGGAGACACCTGGTGGAGGGAGCAGTCTGGCCCAAGGAAAGGAGGTGGGAAGCCGCAAGTGGGCCTCTTCCAGCACAGAGGGGCAGCCTGAAGCCCAGAGAGGGGAAGGCACTTGCCCAGGGTCACACAGTCATGACGCAGCCCCAACAGGGAGCTGGATTCTGCCTTGAGCTGTGATGCAGGGTGGCCCCCACACTGAGCTTTGTTTCCTGCAGCACTGGGATGGGTCAGATAGGGCTCTCCCCATGCCAAGACCTCATGGGGCCATCTGTCTCTGGGACTTCAGCACACCGTAGCAGGCTGGAGCCAAGGAAGACCCTGGGACAGGTCTCACCTGCCTGGAGGCTCTGCCTTCCCACTGGAGACGCTTTGCTGCCCCCTGGTGGCTGCAAAGGATTCTGATTTCCTCTGTTTTCAAAGAGCTCCCTTTCCAGGGCCGGCTGGAGCCCATTTCCAGAATCTCCCTCTTTGTGACCCTCCCTCTTTGTGACCCTCAGGTGTGTTCAGACCCACCCGGAGGCCATACCTCCTTCTCCAATGGCCCGCCACGCAAAAAAAAAAAAAAAGGGTGGAAATCCAAGAAATACAGAGTCATGTTGAAAAATCACCGGATTTGAAGCGGGCTGGTCTACATTGCAGCCTTTGTGCCCTTAATCGAGGTATATCACCTTCTCAAGTCTCAGTGTCCCCATCTGTAGAACAGGGATGATAATAATGGTTTCTAATCCATGATGCCTTTGTGAATGTTAAAAAGGACAAGGAATAGAAGGTTCTTAGAAGTCCTGGCACATGACAAGTATTTTGTAAAGATTGATGAAGGGACTTCTCTGGTGGTTCGGTGGTTAAGAACCCACCTGCCGATACAGGGGACACGGGTTCGATCCTGGTCTGGGAACTAAGATCCCAAATGCCTCGGGACAACTAAGCCCATGCGCTACAACTAATGAGCCCACGGGCTCCAGAGCCCGCGCTCCTCAACAAGAGAAGCCACTGCAATGAGAAGCCCATGCACAGCAACGAAGACACAGTGCAGCCAAAAGTAAATGAATAAAATATTTTTTAAAAAAGATTGGTGGAGTTGTCCTCACTGACCCAGGGCTGAGAAGTGACAGAATGTTCCCTCCCCTTCCTGAGTAGGTCCCCTAGGTAGTGGAAGCCTGGTAAGGAACTCAGCATGGCCAGATTCCCTTAGAAACCCGAGTTTTGAATTCTTGGCTTTATTGCCCAAGCTGTAGGATATGAAAAGAGTCACTTTATCAGAGCACTGACATCAAGGTTGCTGTGTGCCTTCCCTGAGTCCACAGAGGTTAAAAAAAAAATGGACCTGCTGGAGTTACAGACTCAACTCAGAAAGGGTTTATTGGCCAGAGCTGCAGGGAAGCCAAAGGGACAAGTTCAGGTGGGCTTCCTGCAGGAGGCTGCCAGCACAGCAGCACAGGGCGTCTTCTACTGCCTTCCATGAGCCCAGAGGCCCCTCAACCAGCTATATGGGTGTCCAGGAGCCTCTTGGGGATCGCTGGAACCCAGCCAGCCCTCCCAAACCAGGAGCCCTTAATCCTGGCCAAGCTGGGCTTTCAGAGCCTGTAGCTCTCCACTATCGATGCTGTTGCCTCCGCACACGATGACCACGACTGGGGCTGGGGAAGGGCACAGGTGGCCCTCAGCCTGGAGCTTCCCCAGGAGGCCTGAGTAGATGGCAGCTAAGGCTGCCCCGCAGGCAGGCTCCACCAGTGTTCGCTCATCATCTGCCCAGAGAGGGGGATTGGGGTGGAGGGGAGGAAAGGGAGGGAAAACCAGTTAGTGCTCAGCAGGCTCTGGGCAATGCAGTTCCATGAAGCCAGCCATCCAGGCATCCATCTCACAACCTATCATTTGTCTGACCCTCTGTCCATCCATCAATCTGACCATCTATCCCTCCATCCATCTGCCTTTCATCCCTCCATCCATCCATCATTAGACTGTCTGTCTGTCCATCTATCAGTGTATCTATCCATCATTGTATCATCCATCCATCCATCCATTCATCCATCATTTGACTGTCCATCCATCAATGTATCCATTAATCAATGTGTCCACCCATCCATCCATCCATTTCTATGTCATTTGTCAATCCACTGCCCATCAATCCATCCAACCAGCCAGCCACCCATCTACCTATTCATTATCCACCTTTCCACTCACTCATACATTCATCCATTCATTCAACAAATATTTATTGAGCACCCCCTCCCTGCCAGGCCCTGGGGAACACAACAGTGAGCAAGACATACCAACCCCCACCCTCATAGAGTTCACAGTCTAGTGATGCAGGTGAATAAGCATCTGGCACTTGTAAGAATGGTGGACTGGTACACAGGAAGTCTTCAGCCCCAGTGGGGTGGGGTGGGAAATCAGAGGAGGCTTCCTGGAGGAGGTGCCATGATGGGCTGAGTAGCCCTTTAGTTACATGAAACCAACAGGCAGCAGGGCCAGGATGGGCAGCCAGAGGGAAGAAGAGTATGTACAGAAATCTGGAGGCTAGAGACAGGACACACTTCTTCACCCCCACCCCTTCCATCCACTCAGTGTACACTTACTGCATGATTACTATATACCCAGCCCTGTGATAGGCACTGAGGATATGGACAAGAGAAAACACACTCTCTTCAAGGGGTCCACGGACCTCATAGGTTTCCAAGCCCAGGTGGAGGGCACTGCTCACTCACCCAGGAATCGCTGCACAGCACTCACGGCTTCAGCATCCTCCACCACCTCAGAGAAGATCCTAAACTCTTTTGTACACTCCAGGGCCCGTGCAGCCACTGTCCTGGCCCCCAGGCTCTTGGCTAGACTGCAGGAGCAGGCCATTGGGGCAGGGAAGGCAGGGGTGTGGAGAAGAATTGGGGAATCAGGTCTCCTCCCTGAACAGCCCCAGCCGTCCCCAGCCCCAGGCACCCCTCCCATCCTGCTGTGGGCCCAGGACTCAGCATTTTAAGAGTCTAGAGCAGTGCCTGAGTCAGGGAAAGCACTCAAAAATTATGTGTCCCATGAATGGCTGATGAGCACATATCCCTCTGACTCTACAACCATGACTGTGCTGTTCTTGCATAGACCCCAGAAAGCCAAGCCTAGAAAATGATTCTTTCATTGTATTCATTCATAACCACTTTTCGTGTCTATACTATAGCTGTATTTATTGACTATTTACAGGGTGCTGGATGCATGAATTTTCCTGGGGGGTCTTTTGTTTGTTTTATTTTTCGGTCGCACCATACAGCCTGGCACATGGGAATCTTAGATCCCTGACCCGGGATTGAATCCGCACCCCTGGAGTGGAAGCACAGAGTTGTAACCACTGGGCCACCAGGGAAGTCCCCAGGATTTTCTGTTTTAAGTCTTACAATCTCCCTTGGGAGTTAGAAATGTATGAGTCCCATTTTATAGGTCAGGAAACTGAAGTTCAGAGAGGTTGAGCAACTTGCTCAAGAACACACAGCTAGTCAACAGCTGAATGTGGATTCAAAGTCAGGCAGTCTGGCTCCAGAGTCCATGTTCTTTACCTCTGTGCTTGGGATGGCCTACCTGCTGGTATTTTCCTGAGCTGGGCAGTGTTTCAGGGCCAGGAGAGCTTTTGCTGAGCTCATCAGAACTGACGCTGGGACCTAAGTGCCCCACAGCATGGACTCTGGTGCCAGGCTGCCTGGTTTCAAGCCTAGGTTCTAAACTAGCTGTGTGACCTTGGGAAAGTCACTTTGCCTCTCTGAGCCTCAGTTTCCTCATCTGAAAAACGGAGATAATAATAATAGCTGGGGGTACTTCCCTGGCAATCCAGTGGTTAAGAATCTGAGCTTCCTCTGCAGGGGACATGGGTTCAGCTCCCGGTTGGGCAACTAAGATCCCACATGCTGCAAGGCCAAAATAAGATGAAGAAGAATTGCTGGTGCACGAGGTTGTTGTGGAGAATGAGTTAAAGCATTTCCAGTGCTTAGAAGAGAGCCTTCCAGACAGTGAGTTCTATAAAAGTGTTAGTCGCGATTATGGTTATAGCTCTTATCCAGAACCAAGTCTGGGAGCAGAGACAACAGTGAATAAGGAAACACAAGGATAAGGAAATAAATACCCACTATAGGAAGATGAGGGAGAGAGAGAGGAAAACCTCCAACAACAGCGTTGAGGGGAGACTCTCTCTGGGGCAGAGAAACCAACCAGAAGAAGAAGATGGAACCCCAGCACTTCCGGGCAGAGGACACAGCCTGTGCGAAAGCGTGGAGGGCAGAAAGTGCCCAGCCCATTCAAGGGACAGGAAGACAGGCCAGTGGCTGGAGTGGAGTGCAGAGGGGTCTGATTCCAGCCTGAGAGCCTAGGGAACGTGCTGATGGGTTTAAGTACGGAATGAAAAATTCCTACAGATCAGTCATGCAGGACTAAGGAGACCCCATGGAGGGACTTCCCTGGTGATCCAGTGGTTAAGACTCTGCCCTTCCAATGCAAGGGGCATGGGTTCCATTCCTGCTCAGGGAACTAAAGTCCTGCATACCGTATGGCACAGCCCCCAAAAAAGAAAATAAAAATTAAAAGATAATTAAATGCTTAAGGACTTCACTAGCATTGCAGTGCACTTCCACTGCAGAAGGCACACGTTCTATCCCTGGTCAGGGAAATAAGATCCCGCTTACCATGTGGTGCAGCTAAAAAAAAATTTTTTTTAATTAAAAAAAATAAAAGGAGACTCCCTTGAGTGCCCCCACCCTCACTAATTGGGACTGAGAAGCCCCAGGACAGCCCAGCACCCCACAAATGCCCCCAGCCCACGCCTACCTAGTGATGCCGGGAAGCGTCACCAGCTTGCCTGCCTTGATGGCCGCGTTGAAGCAGTGTGCCCCTTGGGTCTCCATGGCGATTATGGGCACGTGTTGCCAGCCCACCTCTGCCAGACCAGCTGACACCCCGGCCAGGAGACCTCCACCCCCGACTGCCAGCACCAGGGCACCCGGTGGGGTCCCCAGCGCTGCCTTCAGCTCCCGTACCAGGCTCACATGGCCTTCCCTGTGGGACGAGGGAGTGGGAGAGGTGGCAGGACTGAGGGCGGGCCCGGTCCCCAAGGCTCACAGGGACACAACCCTCCACAGTGCCAGCCCCCGCCCCATCCACGGCAAGGGGAGGGGAGACCCTGCCACACTTAGTTCACTCAGCTTCCATCCACTCAGTTCATTCCTTCACTCATTCTTTCTCCCCTTCGTCGGCCTCCCAGGCACTTTCTCAATCCATTTCATCCATCCCATAACTTTGGAAAGAGGCAGCATTTGTGTGTCTGCTTAAGAGCTGACCAGCATGGGAATTCCCTGGTGGTCTAGTAGTTAAAACTCCTCGCTTCCACTGTAAGAGCCATGGGTTCGATTCCTGGTCTGGGAACTAAGATCCTGCATGCCAAATGGTATGGCCAAAAATGAAAGGGCAGACCACTGTATCACTTGGAATCAGGCCAACTCACGTCCTGGGTCTGGGACCCAAGGTCTCCACCACTTACTAGCTGTGTGGTCTCGGGCAAGTTTCTTGACCCCTCCAGGCCTCAGTTTCCTCACCTGTGAAATGGGCATAAAAAAATCTCTCTCTCTTGGGGAAGACTAAATGGATTAAATGTGTCCCAAAGTACACACTTAATCAAGGGGATTTATTCCTAGCATTTCAATCTTATACATGTGGAAACTGAGGCACAGGGTGCTAAGATGCTTTGCAGGGTCATACAACTCAGGAATGGCAGAGGTGGGGTCTGGACCTCCGTGTGCCTGACTTCCAAGCCTCTTCTCCTCTCTGGAGCTCAATTTTCCCTTCTGTCCAGTGGAGGACCCTGACTCAATGAGGGTCTCCCAGCACTGAGCTCCATAGGGGAAGGGACACCAGCCTTACCATATCAAGGGGTGGTCAAACGGAGGGAGGTTCACCCAGCCGTCATTCTTGGCCAACTCTTGTGCCCTCAGATTGGCCTCTTCCCAGATCTAAAGAGAAACCAAGACCTTCAGAAGACAGGAATTAGACAGCTACAGAGGTTGGAGCAGTGCCTGAGGTCTCCTGGATGACTCCAGGGCCTGATGGACTGGGGAGAGCCCCAAGGGTGAGACCACAGCTGGTGTGGACCCAGCAGCCTCCTGGGACAACAGCAGAGCTTCCGCGTGGAGAAAAGGATGCCACGTGATTCCCACAAGTCAGATGGGACATGTTCAGCTGCCAGGCTGGATAAGAACGAAGCCCACCAGCCTGTGGTGCTGGGAAGAGGGGACTCCGAGCTCCCAGTGCAGGGAGTGTGGGTTCGATTCCTGGTCAGGAAACTAAAATCCCACATGTTGTGGGGGAAAACCTTAATAATTAATTAATTGCTAGCTCATTCTGTAAAGAATCTGCCTGCAATGAAAGAGACTTGGGTTCAGTTCCTGAGTTGGGAAAATCCCCTGGAGAAGGAAATGGCAACCCACTCCGGTATTCTTGCCTGGAGAATCCCCATGCACACAGGAGCCTGGCAGGCAAGGGATCGCAAGAGTTGAACATGACTCAGCTACTAAACCACCACCACCAATTATTAATTAATTAATGACAAAGCCTGTTTGAGACCCCAAGAACTATAGCCCACCAGGGTCCTCTGTCCATGGAATTCTTTAGGCAAGAATAATGGAGTGGGTTGTCATTTCCTTCTCCTAGGGATCTTCCCAACCCAGGGATCAAACCTGAGTCTCCTACATTGCAGGCAGTTTCTTTACCATCTGAGCCACAAGGGAAGCCCAATAATTAATTGTTAATTATTACTTAATTAAAGATAAAACCTGTTTTCTAGGGATGACAGCCAGCTAGATGGATGGATAGACTTTTTTTTCCTTCTTCCCAGGAAAGGAGAAGGGTTATATGTTAAGTCTGTTTCTTCGGTAACAAAGTGAGCCAGTGACGTCCTTGTCAGATGATATCCTTTCATATCAGGTGGACTCAAGAGTGGGGGATGATGCTATAGTGATCTTTACATTTTATTGTCTTATTGAATGGTAAAAATGTATAGTGAGTAATACCAAGGGTTAGTGAGGAGGAAGGGAGAGAGATGGAGTAGGAAATGGCAACCCGCTCCAGTATTGTTGCCTGGAAAATTCCATGGACAGAGGAGCCTGGTGGGCTACGGTCCATAGGGTTGCCAAGAGCTGGACGTGACTGAGCACACACACACACACACACACACACACACGGAGACAGATACTATCCTGATAATCACCAGCTTCCTGTTTCTCCTGGGTTCATACAGGAAACCTTCTCCAAGTGGAGAGAGACAAGTCGACAGATCTCAGCCCTTAATATACATCACGTCTCACTCAACCCTGAGCTCAGCCATCCTAAGGGATGACTAGGTCCCAGGCATAGTTCACTAAAAGGAAAAAGAGAGTCTCTCAGGGGCGAGGGAGGGGTTAAGGAGGAACAGCCCCTCCAGCTGCTTTGTCCTTCTTGGGGTCCTTACCTTTCCAGTCAGCTGAACTTCGGCCCCCTCCCCCTGCAGCCTCTTCACCACCTTCACAGAGGTGCCCTCGGGGAGCACAATGGTGGCTGGGATGCGCAGCTTCCGGGCGGCATAAGCAGCTGCGATGCCCGCATTACCCCCTGCGGAGGCAGTAGAAGAGGGTGCTATGGGCAGTTGCATTAGTCTATTGACACACTATTCTCCTGCCCGCCCCGCCTCCCATTTTCCTTTGGGAGTCACTCCTTCCCTAAGCTTATATGCCCCCCCCAATTGGCCCCAGAGGTGGACACGTGATCTAGGTGGAGCCAATCAGAGAACTCAATCACCTGAACCATGATTCATTCAGGGACGAGTGCATGATACAAGCTGGGCGTAAAAGACCAGTTCATAGATCGAGGAGACCACGGGGAGGGGGGTCCTCCCCTTTCACTACGGTTGGCAGGATGGTAGGAGGCAAGCCTAAAACTCCCGATGGCCATCAGGCAGTCTATATGAGAGAAGAGTTAGTGTAAAGGGAAGGCAAACCAAGAAAAGGAGAGATACAGAGGAGACCACCTGGGTCCAGCTGTGCCTGAAACCCATTATCCCAAGAATTCTTTGATTCTTGGAGTCTGTAATTTAAACCTGTATGAATTGGGTTTCCATCACTCTCTACCAGGAGGCTTGAATGATGGGAAGGGAGCAGGACATACAAAGCAGCTGTCTGCCATGACCTTGATAAGACTGGACCTTTAAGAAGAGGCTAAGCCCTGGACACCTCCTGCAGCTCCAACTCCTCCTCCACCACACCCAGCCCCCAAGGACCCTCACGAAGTAGAAAGGGGGCAGGCTCACCTGAGGAACACACCAGGTGTCTGCATCCCTTTTTGGCCACCTAGGAAGACAAGGAACGTGAGCAGGGGCTGACCCGAGCAGGTGTCCTGGAGCCCTGGGGGGGATGGAGTTAGACGCTCCTCATCGTATCCCACTCCAGTATTCTTGCTTGGAGAATTCTATGGACAGAGGAGCCTGGCGGGCTACAGTCCATGGGGTTGCAAAGAGTCTGAGCGACTAAGCGCAGTGCAGCATACCACATCATACTCCAACTCTCCCCATCCCTCATCCTGCCCACAGCACTCCCTTCCCAGCTCTACAACCTCACTCCTCCCCTCCTGCCCTCACCTCTTGGCAGAAATGCCCGATACCGCGGATCTTGAAGGAGCCCGCCGGCTGCACATTCTCATACTTGAGGAAGACAGGCATGCCAGCCACCTGGGACAGCGCCCAGCTCTCCAGCAGAGGCGTGACGATGTGGAAGGGCTCACCCTCGGCACATTCCTCCAGAGGGCTCTTCATCTCGGCAACCACCTGGAGGGCCTGCAGTAGGGCACGAGCGTCACAGCCCAGCCGGCTCCAGCCCAGAGTCCCTCTAACTAGGACCGGGGAGGGGGAGGGAGAAGCCCCTTGGCTTGGCTCCCTTCATTCCAGGTGGCTGCCAAGCTGTGAGGCTCCGGGCAAGTATCTACACCTCTCTGGGCCTCAGTCTGACCATCCTGATCAAGGAGATTTGTACTAAGGGTGCTTTTCTTCTGTTAATGTGGATGCTACAGCGCAGGAATGGAGAACATGGCCAATAGCGGTGATGAATGAATGAGATTGGGAGAATTCATGCAGTCATCATTCATTGATTCAAAAAAAAAAAAAAAACATTCCTGAGCACCTACTGTCTGCCAGGCAGTTTCAGGTTTCGGGACCAGGTGTGGACAGGTCAGAGGCAGCCCCATGTTTTAGTTGGGGAGACAGAATCAAAGAATTGCAACCTGGAGTGAGCTAGTGGGGAAGGTACTATTTTATCGAGGGTAGTCAGGAAAGACCCTCTCTCAGGAAAGAAACTTTAAAAAAAAAATTTGTATTAAGGGGGACTTCCCTGGTGGGACTCTGCACTTCCAATGTAGGGGACACAGGTTCTACCACTGGTTGGTGAACAAAGAGCCCGTATACCTCGGGGAAAAAAAATTAAAAACTTGTACTATGGAAAATTTAAACACAGCAAAAGTGTCAAGAAACATCGGATGTAGCCGCCACTCAGCTTCAACAGTCATCAGCTCATGCCTGGCTTGTTTGTTCCATATCTGTACCCATCCCCCTTCCTGTATTATTATTTTTTCTATCTTTATTATTATATTTTCCTCCCATATTATTTGATCTGTAAATATTTCAGCATGTAGCTATAAAATTAAAGAACTCTTTTTAAACATTGTAGCCACAGTTTCAGAGCAGTATACATTTGTCCAAACTCTTCAAATTCTAACCTTGAGTAAGCTATTTTTATTTCATGGAAATTAGACCTCAGTGATGTTCATTTTTAAAAATGTAATCACAATACCATTATCACATCTAAAAATATTAACAATCATTTCTTAACATCATCAAATATCTGCTAAGTGTTCAAAATTCCATTCGTCTCACTAAATGTGATTAATGGTCGGTTTTGCAGATCGTGACAGTTTAAGGTTTTTAACAGTTTGAATCGGGTTGCAGAAGGGAGCTGTGCATTTTGGTTGGTCGAGAGATAATTTAATTTCCTTTTGATCTGCAGCTTCTCAAAGTGGGAGGGCTTCCCTGGTGGCCAGTGGTAAAGAATCCGCCAGCTAATGCAGGAGACGTGGGTTCGATCCCTGGGTCAGGAATATCCCCTGGAGAAGGAAATGGCAACCCACTCCAGTATTCTTGCCTGGGAAATCCCATGGACAGAGGAGCCTGGCGGGCTACAGACCATGGGGTCGCAGAGTCAGACACGACTTAGCAACTAAACAACAACAAAGGGGAAACTTTGAGATGAACAAGGAGAGATAAGCAAGGGAAAAGCACTCCTGCAGAGGGAACAACAGATGGAACCACCGCTTGAGGGAGGTGAACTTGGAGTGTTCCTGGCGCTGATGAGACAAGGGATTGGGTAGAGGTGAGAGTATGAGGCAAGCAAAAACGTGCTTAGTCTTGTGAGAGCTGGACCCTAAAGAAGGCTGAGCACCAAAGCACTGATGCTTTAAATTGTGGTGCTGGAAAAGAGTCTTGAGAAATCCTTTGGACTGCAAGGAGATCAAACCAGTTTATCTTAAAGGAAATCAGCCCTGAATATTCATTGGAAGGACTGATGCTGAAGCTGAAGCTCCAATACTTTGGCCACCTGATGCAAAGAGCCGACACATTAGAGAAGAAAGACCCTGATGCTGGGAAAGATTGAAGGCAGGAGGAGAAGGGAGCGGCAGAGGATGAGATGGTTGGATGGCATCACTGACTCAATGGACATGAGTTTGAGCAAATTCTAGGAGATAATGGAGGACAGGGAGGCCTTGCGTGCTACTGTCCAAGGGGTCACAAAGAGTCAGGCAAGACCGAGGGGCTGAACAAGGAGAGGTGAGCAGGGATGTTGGGGAGGGCGTTCCAGTCCACAGTGAGGCGTTGGGATATTATTCTATTTCTACTTGCTATGGGAAGCCGCTGGGAGATTTGAAGCTAAGACGCAGGTGAGTGAGTGAGTGAGTGAATGAACCAGTGTGAAAGGGCAAGAAGCAGAGAGGGAGGAAATTAGAAGGGAGGGAAAGTAGAAGGGTTTTTTGTTGTGTTTTGTTTTGTTTTGTTTTTTAAGGAGCAAACGCTGTGTCCCTTTTGTTTTTCCTTTGGGAGGGAAAAGCGTTGGGCCGCCCCTTTGCAGTTCCACTACTTGCCACTAGGAGGAGCGCATCAACCTCCATCAGCTACCACCAGCTCAAAGCTTCTAGTCCACACTTACTAAGTCAGGGCTGGGCTCCCCGCATCAGAGGGTTCCAGGTCTCTTATCCCTGGATTTGACTCTGAGTCCTTGCTGGGATGGCCCTGAGATTCCCCAGGCAGAGAAAAGCCTGAAACACTTCCACCCAGCTCCATCCAGGAAAATTCATGGCACTGGGGGAGAGCAGCCTGTGGGCCACCCAACCAGCAGACCCAGCCCTGGCTTCACCTTGGTTCCAGAGCCCAAGAATTTGTGTTTTGAGGTCAATCAGAGGGTAAAGTTAGAAACTAGCTATGATGCCCTGGCTGTGTGACACAGGCAAGTATCTCAACCTCTCTGTGCCTGTTTTCCCTTCTAAAATGGGAATAATAACATCCGAACTCACAGGTTAGAGTGCAGGTTTAACCACTCCAGTATTCTTGCCTGGAGAATCCCATGAACAGAGGAGCCTGGCAGGCTACAGTCCATGGGGTCACAAAGAGTCAGATATGACTGAGCGGCCCAGCGCAATAATAATAACAGATATTCTTTGTTGAGTCCCTATTATGTGCCAGAAATTGGCTGAGTCTTTTGGAGGTGTCATCTCCTTGGGATCTTCTAACGATGCTAATATGCTCATCCTTACTCTAGAATGTTTACAAAGCCCGGACCTAGGAACTGGGGATACCATGGTGAACAAGATAGACATCTACTCTTGGAGGGGACTTTATAGTCTTATCAGGGGATAATGAAGATCCCACATGCCGCAACTAAGACCCGGTGCAGCCAAATAAATAAGTTAATTTAAAAAAATGTTTTTGAACCTGAGCCCTAAAAAAGTGAGACTGAACTAACCACACAACAAACTGGGAGAAGAACTTGGGCATCACAGGACCACTGTGAGGATTAAGCGAGGCCTTATATTAAATAGTAAAGACATCAACTCTGCCTCACGCATAATAACAGCTAATAGTTATATGGGAATTACTGTGAGTCGGGCACTATGCCAAGCACCTTATAATAATTACAACAAACCTGAGATAGGTTCAATTATTAACTCCACTTTATAGACAATGAAACTGAGGCTCAGAGAGGTTAAGTATTAATAACTGGCCCAAGGTCGCACAGCTAGAAATGGCATGGCCAGGATTCCAAGTCAGGCAGTACAAGTTGGCATCTGTGCCCTTCCCCGCCATGCTGCACTTTCTCTTTTATAGTAGCATTATTATGATGATGAAAGATGTGAGCATTTAGCACTTGACCGCTGGTTGTCTTTAGAAGCAAATGCTGCTGGTTCAGTCCTCAGGCTCCCCCCAGCCCTCTTGGTTAGACTGCCCAGAAAAGAACAGCAGGCATCAGTTAAATGAATGAGTCCCAAGTTGCCAACAGCCTTATCAAGCCCAGAGGCCCATGAGGGCACCTGCTACATCTATGTATTTGGATAAAGACCAGCTAACTGCCTTTTCCACCTCCTTTGTCCTTCAGCTTTTCTCCAGAGGCCACCCGCAACACTCTGCAGCCAAATCCTTGACGCCAGGGTTGGGAACCTCAGCGACCTCTTAGTTGCCACAATGCCCAGCCCCACCACCCTGGGAGCAGGGTGGGCTCCCCAGTCTTCAAGGTCCTGGGCCCCCAGCCTTCTGCTGCAAGTCAGACAGGCCGCAGGCACCCAGAGCTGAACCTATGGAAGGACTTCGGACAGCCTCACTCCCCCACTTACTGTCCAACGAGCTGGGACTTGGCTCCAGAACCTTCCAAACAAACCTCTACTCACATTCACAAATGCACGCAGAGTCCCAGGGCCCTACTTGGGGCCAGACCCACTTACCTTCCTTCCCAACAGTTCTCAGACCAGCTCAGGGCCAGTCCGCTGCCCACCAGCCTTCTTGGGCACCAGCTGTGCCAACTCCCTGCAGCCTCCTGTGGCCTTGGCCCCTCCCCTCGTGGTTAAAGGGATAGCTCTCCACTGGAGGAAAAAGGGGACAAGATCAGCCTTCACTGCTTCTCAGTTTGCTGTCCCAGACATGTGACGACCTGGCCCCATTTTACAGATTAAAAAAAAAACTGAGGCCCAGAAATGGGAATTCACTTGGCCAAGGCCACCCAGCCAGCAAGGGTCATCCTTTACCCCTCCCTCTGGATCACCTCTGCTGTGACACAGACACCTCCCAATCCAGTGCTTGTCCCAAATGCCAAGCCACTTCCCCTGGACCACCGTCAAGGTCAGCTTAGGTGTGAGAAAAGAAAACAAGGATAAAGAAACAATTATTATCTGTCACATGAGAAAGTCATGTTTCCTTCTGAAGTTCCTCCTCATCTCTGATATTTTATGCCCAACATTGGGACTCAAACAATTATTTATTGTTCAAATGAATAACTCTGACAATCAATTTATTCATTCCAAGAATATTTATCGGACACTGACTCTAGATCAAGCCCTGGGACCATTAGCCTCAAACAAGACAGCATGTCCCCTGCCCTCAAGAAGCCCCAAAGGGGGACTTCCCTGGTGGTCCAGTGGTTAAGAATCTGCCTTGCCATGCAGGGGACGTGGGTTCGATCCTGATCAGGGAAGTAAGTAGTCGCCTCATTGCAGCTACTAAGTCTGCGCACTCTGGAGCCAGTGTGCCACAGTTAGAGAGGCCTTGGACCGAAACCAAAGATCTGGCATAATGCAGCTAAGACCCGATGCAGCCAACAAAATAAGTAAGCCCCAGGGGACCGCTGAAGAGCAGTTGTGATCAGTGCTGTCAGATGTTGGCAGGAAGTGGGGAGGGCCAGGGCTGTGGGTGCCCAGAGCAGGGCCTCGCCTGGCCCCAGGAGGCTGGGAAGGCTTCCTGGAAGAGGTGACTCAGTGAAACCAGGAGTCAGGAACACAGAAAGCAAAAGTAAAGAACTAAAAAAATGGGGTGTTCCAGGAACAGATGTGCGCAGTAGGGCTGGTACCGAAAAGGCAAGGGCTGGAGAGGAAGTCCGTCTGGGGCTGGAGAGGCGGGCAGGGACCAGAGCCCACAGGATGCCCCTACCAGGGCAGGGTGTGGACCTCACCTGGGGCACTGCATTAGGCAGGGGAATGCCACGATCAGATTTCTGTTTTGTCTCTATTGCCATCTCATTGGGTGATTCTAAGCTGGTCACATCCATGGGGTGGTGGGTGGGAGGCGGGAAGGCTCAATTCCCCTGTATGTCAGACTGGACGTGAGGTCCAGGAAGCACGTGGCTGAGCTGCCCGGATTTGATGATTAACTCCCTGGCCCTTGGGGTCAAAGAGAACTGCTTGGTCATGATTCTTGATAAGGACTTTAGCAATTTCATTGCCTCCTCACACTACGCACACGCCATCCTTGTCAGATGTCCTGTCCTGGAAGGGGAACTGGGGACACGGAGGTGGTAAAACCTAATTTATGCCCTGAGGTGGCCCCCAGCCTGAGGGGAGAGGAAGATACCAATTCAGTGACAACCCTAACATCCCCTAAGAGGACACAGAACAGAAGATCCCCAAAGGGCAGCTGAGGGTGGGGTGTGACCAGGGAGGACTCCCTGGAGGAGGGGGCCTTAGCACACATGCTCAGACAAGAAGCATGACAGCCACATGTACTGCAGGTCCACTGTATGCCAGCCCTTCTGTGTCGACAAGAGATTCCCATAGGTTTTTGCTTGTTTTGTTTGTTTGGCTCCACTGCCTCTTCATCTGGGTGTGTGGACTTTCTAGTTGTGGTATAAGGGCTTAGTTCCCCTGCAGCATGTGGGGTCATAGTTCCCTCTCAAAGTTTATTTTAATAGTTGAGTATTTATATGCTCTGTGTGTGTGTGCATAAGATAATATCCAGAATTTTATGGATATTATTACTTAGAAAGAAGCTAAGACAGGTATTAAAGTTTTAAAATGGAGCTTGTTGTTTTAAAAAATATGAAGTAGTAGCAGTAAGTTTCTGGCATGAAGAGGCAATAACAATTAGAACACAGACCTTGAAGCCAGGCTCTAGTACAAATACCAGCTTCCCACTTACTGGCTGTGTAACTTTGGGTAAGTTGCTTAATTTCTCTGTGCCTTGTTTTCTCAAGTGTTGTTACTGTTCAGTCGCTAAGCCATGTCTGACTCTTTGTGATCCCACGGACTGCAGCACACCAGGATTCCCTGTCCTTCACTCTCTCCTAGAGTTTGCTCCAACACATGTCCATTGAGTCAGTGACGTCATCCAACCATCTCATCCTCTGTTGTCCCCTTCTCCTCCCAACCTCAATATTTCCCAGCATCAGGGTTTTTTCTTATGAGTTGGCTCTTCGAATCAGGTGGCCAGAGTATGGGAGCTTCAGCTTCAATGACAGTCCTTCCAATGAATATTCAGGGTTGAGTTCCTTTAGGATTGACTGGTTTAATCTCCTTGCAGTCCAAGGGACTCTCAAGAGTCTTCTCCAGCAATATGAAGGCATCAGTTCTTCAGTGCTCAGCCTTCTTTATGGTCCAACTCTCACATCCATACATGACTACTGGAAAAACCATAACTTTGACCTTTGTTGGCAAAGCAATGTCTCTGATTTTCAATACACTGTCTAGTTTTGTCATAGCTTTTCTTCTAAGGAGAGAGGGTCTTTTAATTTCATGGCCGCAGTCGCCATCCGAAGTGATTTTGGAGCCCAAGAAAATAAAATTTGTCACTGTTTCCATTTTTCCCCATCTATTTTCCATGAAGTCATGGGACTGGCTGCCATGATCTTCGTTTTTTGAATGCTGAGTTTTAAGCCAGTTTTTCCACTCTTCTCTTTCACTTTCATCAAGAGGCTCTTTAGTTCCTCTTCGCTTTCTGCCATCAGAGTGGTATCCTCTGCATGTCTGAGGTTGTTGATATTTTGAGGTGTGGGTCGGCAGCGGCCTGCTGTGGGGACAGGGACACTGGCCACAGCAGTCCTGGAAGGTTTGTGTTGGCATAAGTCCTTTTGGAGGTCGCCTTTAGCCCTACCATAGAGCCTGTAGATTCCAGGACCCGGCCAAACAACAACAGGGAGGGAGCCCAGCCCCACCCATCAGCAGACAGTTGGATTAAAGATGTACTGAGCAGGGCCCTGCTTACCAGAGCAAGACCCAGTATTCTCAAATGTGGGGTGAGGATTAAACACAACTTCCTATGTGGAGTTGATGTGAAGATCAAAAGAGTTAACAAATGTGAAATATTGAGAACAGTAGCAGGATTTCCCTGGTGGTCCAGTGGCTAAGACTTGGTGCTTCCAATGCTGGGGGCCTGGGGTTCAATCCCTGGACAGGGAACTAGATCCCACAAATTGCAACTAAAAACTCCTGCATGCCACAACTAAAACCTTGCACAGCTAAATAAAGAAAGAAGAAAAAAAAAGAAGCCACACTTCCAACACAGGGGGTTGCAGGTTGGATCCCACAAGCCCACCGTTCAGCATGGCCAAAAAATAAAATAGTTAAAACAGTAGGAAGTATTTTGTGTGCGCCGCTGTTGCTGCTGCTGTTGTTGTCACTGTGATGAAAGGTGTGACTCAACAGTATGGTGATGATTGCACCGGCAGGCCATGACAAGGTATGACATTGCTCTATCACAGGGTGATTACAACACCTGGGGGAGGTGGGTTTTGTAGCGAACGCCACATCGTGGAGTCTGACTTGGCTCAGAGAGGCCGAATCACTTTCCTGAGGTCACACAGCTGTGGCCGAGCTTAGGGCTTAGACCCTGAGGGACCAGGCTCCAAAGCTCCTGATCTGGAAGAGGATCGGGTGGGGAAGCCAGAGTGGCCACATCAGAGGGCAGAGGAGGCTGGAGAGGGGTCCGAGTCACTGAGCCTTGCCCCCCCACCCCGTCCCTACTCCTGCCCGAGAGCCACATTCATTAGCTGGTCCCTATCCCTGACATCTCAAGCCGCCGAACTCACGCCCTGGCCAGCTTCCTGGATTATTCATTAAGCTTCATTTCACCATCCTCAACCCCAGCTGGCCTTCTTGTTCCCAGGGGAAGGGAACTACATAGAGAGGAAGGATGGAGTCTTGGACATGGGGGTCTGGCCCTTGGGACTTGCAGTTTCGACCTTGGGCTCTGCGTCATACATTTTCCGAGACTCAGTTCCATCAACAGGTGAAACAGTGGGGGCTCAGACAGTCAAGCAAGCAGCCCAGCTAGGGAGCCGCCCCAGTGGGATGTGGCCTCGCATCTCCTGACACCCAGCAGTGGTGGTGGTGGCTTAGTCGCTCAGTTGTGTCTGATTCTTTGCCACCCCCATGGACTGTAGCCCGCCAGGCTCCTCTGTCCATGGGGTTTCCCAGGCAAGAATACCAGAGTGGGTTGCCATTTCCTCCTCCAGGGGATCTTCCCGACCCAGGGATCGAACCCGCATCTGGTACATCTGAGCTAATGTCTCAGACACTCACCAAGATGGTAAATCATTCCAGAGCAGAGAGGGTCTTAAACTAGGGGGTGATGTTTTTGCAGGCTGGAGCTGATTCACTCTGTCCTCCGTAGAGGAACATGGCTCTCTATCTGCCACTGTCCCCATCTTTCTCTACAGCCTCCCCAACACCAAGCAAGCTCCTACTTGGTCCCTGGAGTTATTTGAGTTTGCCTGCCCTGGGAACCTTTGGACAGAGGAACTCTTCCTCTCTCCTCTTGCCCCTGAAAAGGAAAGGAATCAGTTATTAACAGAGAAACTGGGGCACAGGATAAGGCTCGGTGACTTGCCCCCTGTTGCTCAGCAAAATAGCCCACGGGACCAATCATTGAGAGATACCACATCCAACATGGATGCTCTTGTCCCAAGAGACATACACATTCACACGCATGATATCTGATCTGGAAGTATCTGCTGCTGCTGCTAAGTCGCTTCAGTTGTGTCCGACTCTGTGCGATCCCATAGAAAGCAGCCCACCAGGCTCCCCCATCCCTGGGATTCTCCAGGCAAGAACACTGGAGTGGGTTGCCATTTCCTTCTCCAATGCATGAAAGTGAAAAGTGAAAGTGAAGTCGCTCAGTCGTGTCTGACTCTTAGTAACCCCATGGACTGCAGCCTACCAGGCTCCTCCACCCATGGGATTTTCTACGCAAGAGTACTGGAGTGCAGTGCCATTGCTAATTTCCTGACCAGGGATCAAACCCATGCCCCCTGCAATGGGAGCGCAGAGTCTCAAACACTGGACTACCAGGGAAGTCCCATGAAGGAGATATGATATTTTAAGAATATCATCTTATCACTGCTTCCCCCTTGCTTCACTCCCCTGGGAAGAAGAGAGACAGACAGTGAGAGACAGAGAGTGACAGAGACAGAGAGACAGACAGAGACAGAGAGTAAGAGAGACAGAAAGAGAGGCAGAGAGACAGTAAGAGACAAAGAGACAGATCAGAGAGAAACAGAGAAAGAGAAAGAGAAAATAAAAGAAAAAAAGAGGGAAGGAAAGAAAAAAAGGATCCTACTTGTAGCGTTTGCTAATTCTCATGATTTCAAATATTGCCCCAGCAGAGAGCTTCCCTGGTGGCTCGGACAGTAAAGAATCTGCCTGCAATGCAGGAGACCTGGGTTCGATCCCTGGGTTGGGAAGATCCCCTGGAGGAGGGCATGGCAACCCCTTCCAGTATTCTTGCCTGGTGAATCCCCATGGAAAGAGGAGCCTGGCAGGCTACAGTCCAGGGGGTCGCAAAGAGTCAGGCATGACTGACTAACACTTTCTTTCAAAACAGAGAAGGGAGTGAAGACACCCTCACTCCTGAACAGTTCTCTGAAGTGCTTGCCTGTGACCCCTGGACGATGGGACAAGGAACCACGTGGCTGCAAATGAGGAAGGGCACCCCCTACAAGCTGGAGTCGGGCAGGGGGCAGGGTACAGACCAAGGGAGGCCCAGGCAGCCTCTCTACCCCATCTCAGTCCTGGAATGTCACTGCCATCCCTCGTTGCATCCAATGATTTATCTGCTTGAAATAAAAATTAAGCTGATTTAGAGGAAAATAGAGAAGTCATCACCGGGCTTGTGTTCTGAGGCTGAAACTCGCTGCAAATATCTTGTTTTTTTTGGTGAACTTTGGACAAAATCCATCACAGGCCATTTGGTCTTAGTCAACTCCTTACATGTTGATGCGTGGGTAATGATAACCCCAAGGCGGGAGGGGCAGTGTCGCCAGTTTGAGCCACAGGGCCCACCAAGGGACTGTCTGTCCTGTTTGGGGATGACGCAAACCCGGACATCATCACCACATGCAGTGCCATCAAATGGCTCAAGGAGGGTTCCAAAAGGTCTGGGTCAAATCGAATGATGGATTGAAGCCAGTTGAAAGAAAATAAAGAGGGCTGGCTGCCAAGTCCTACAGCCAGGGCCACAGAGGTTAAATGAATTCAACCCAAAATAAGTGAAGTGTGATTCGATTGTATTAATCTCATCAAGAAAATACTTTAACTTCTCTGGGAGTTGACTGAGTAGCAGCTAGACATAGAACAACAGATATTTTGTTTGTTTTGTTTGGGTTTTGGGTTTTGTTTTTTTTTAAGGCTGACCCAAGTGGCTTGTGGGATCTTAGTTTCCTGACCAGGAATCAAACCCTAGAAGCACGGAGTCCTAACCATTGGACCTCCAGGAATTCCCAGAACAACATTTTTTTAGATAAAGTCCAGCTTCCCTGGTGGTTCAGAAGGTAAAGAATCTGCCAGCAATGCAGGAGACCTGGGTTCGATTCCTGGGTTGGGAAGATTCCCTGGAGGAGGGCATGGCAATTCACTCTAGTATGCTTGCCTGGAGAATCTCCACAGACAGGAGCCTGGTGGGTTACAGTCCATGGGGCTGCAAAGCGGTGGACACGACTGATTGACTAAATGCAGAGCACACACATTTCACCCACACGAGATCACTTGGTCATGTCAATAAACATAAAGAAGATAGAACAAGGGAGCACACAGTCACATTCTATAATGCTCCTAAGCAGAACTGTTCAGCTTCTACGCTACTGACATTTGGGGCCTGATGATTCTCTGTTGGGGGGTATGCTGTCCGGTGGGCTATAGGATGTTGAGTGAATGGAGGGGAGAGTGACAAATCCAGTAGGGGACAAGTTAGCACAGGCCTGCCCTCAGGATGTTCATGGTCTTCTGGGAAGTGTCCCGGGGCTGCCAGGCTGCAGAATCTCAAAGAGGCTCCAACCCAGACTTGATGGGGAATAAACATGAATGAGAAGCCAGGCTTACAGGGAGGCCTCAGGAAAAGGGAACCAGAGAGGTGGGAAAGTCCTAGGTAATAATAACACTGCCAAAGATAGTCATCATAGCAGCTACTATTCTTTGAGCTCTTACCCGGTGCCTGGCACTGGGCTGTCACTATCTCTGTCGTGCAATTCCTAGTAGGCATCATCATTCCCATTTCTTGGGGGCAGGAAACAGACTTAGGGGAAGTCACATGACCACCCCAAGTTCACAGAGCTGGGTGTCAGTTTCACCCCAGGTTTGATGGACTCAGGAGCCAGAGACCTTAACTAATCAGGAGATGCTCGGGCTTGGCTGCACACTCCCAGGGAGGGTAAACAGAAGTGAGAGCTGTCTGTTCCTCCCCTGGGACTGTGAAAACAATTGTCGGCATCCCTACCTCCACAACCAAGGACACACTGACCTGGGTGTGATGTAACAGAGCCAGCAGGCAGAGGTGAGGGAAGCAACTTGCCTACGGTTCACAGTCAGACTCTCTTCCCTCCTCCTGGGACCACCGGCTCTGCCCTCACCTTCCTCCATTAGATATATCTGGGCCTCAGTTTGCCCATCTGTCAGATGGAGGAACTATTGGTCGCTCAGTCATGTCCAACTCTTTTCGACCTGATGGACCGTGGCCCTCCAGGCTCCTCTGTCCATGGGATTTCCCACGCCAGAATACTGGAGTGGGTTGCCATTTCCTTCTCCAGGGGATCTTCCCAGCCCAGGGATCGAACCTGGGGTCTCCTGCATTGTAGGTGGGTTCTTTACAGTCTGAGTCACCCTCCAAAGGGCAAATGGGGGAAGAGGACTTTCAATTTCCTCTCCTACTTCTCAAGACCTTTCAAGGAAGGACTAAATGGGAGAGGATAGCCTGGTACCCGATTACCCAGAGCTAGGGACAACAATGCCCTCTTGAGTACCAGAAAATGAAAATAGCCATCCTCTGTTAAGTGCCTGCCATGTGCTAGGCACTGCCTACAACTGTACATCAATTAGGCCATAAAATCCTCATAATGTTACTGAAAGCTCAGCCTCTCTGTACACTGATGTCTAATCAGATCCCAGAGAAGAGTTTTGGGTGAAGTAGAAAAAAATTGCTTTGCCAGGCAAAGGGAGACACTCCAGGCTCCTGGCTCGAAAAACTATGTGTCTCAACTCCAGAGAGTCCCTTGGACTGTAAGGAGATCAAACCAGTCCATCCTAAAGGAAATCAATTATGAATATTCATTGGAAGGACTGATGCTGAAGCTCCAATACTTTGGCCACCTGATGCAAAGAGCCGACTCATTAGAAAAGACCCTGATGCTGGGAAAGATTGAAGGCAGAAGAAAAGGGGGTGACAGAAGATGAGATGGTTGGATGGCATCACCGACTCAATGGACATGAGTTTGAGCAAGCTCCGGGAGATGGTGAAGGACAGGGAAGCCTGGCGTGCTGCAGTCAATGGGGTAGCAAAGAGTCAGACACCACTGAGTGACTGAACAACAATTCCAAAGAACTTAATGAGAGTTTTTATAATCATGGGTCAAAGGTAGGGTCTCTAACAAGATTACGGTGTGAGCAGGACTTGCAGTCCCTTAAGTCTCAAATGGTCTTCTAATCTTAATGAACTTTTCAGGTCTCTTTAACCTTGCTTCAGGTGATTTCTCAGCTACTCCTCTTTTGATTAGTAACTGTTCAAATTGCCCTTTGGAACTCAGGAAAGGTCATAATGGTGGAGTCTTGCCTACAAGAAATGGGGGACAGAAATGCCTCCATACCTGGGAACCCCACAGGGCCCTGCTACGTTCCAGGGTGATGTCAGTATTCTAAGCTGATACTCTGTAAATGGGTTAATTGTAGGCTTTGTGAATCAGATCTCAATAAAGTCACTTTTTTTTAAAAACTGCCCAGACAGGATGTCAACAACGACAGACATTTTGTCTTTTTCTTTCTTTTTGGTTCTTATATGATTGATTTCTTTAATTTGGTGTTTTTCAGATCATAGCCATTATCCTTTCTTTTTAAAAAAAAAAAGTCTTTATTGATTTTGCTACTATATTGTTTCTGTTTTATGTTTTTGGCCACATTCCTGTGGGATCTTAGGTCCCCAGCCAGGGATTGAACCTGCACACTCTGCACTGGAAGTCAGAGTCTTAACCACTGGAACGCCAGGGAAGTCCTGTGATTAGTATCTGTTGAAGCAAATGGAACAGCAGCAGCAGCACTAAGTCGTGTCTGACTCTTTTGCAACCCCATGGACTGTAGCCCTCCAGGCTCCCCCATCCCTGGGATTCTCCAGGCAAGAATACTGGAGTGGGTTGCTATTTCCTTCTCCAGGGCATCTTCCAGACCCAAGGATTGAATCTGTGTCACCTGCATTAGCAGGTAGATTCTTTACCACTGAGCCGCCTGGGAAGCTTTCCTTGAACAAAGGTAGCCTCAAAAGCCTAAATCTGGGATATCTGATTGTGGCCAGATGCTCTCCCAACCCCCATCTCCAACCCATTCCCTCTCACCCCAGCTTTATGTCCATAAAGGACTCAGAATTCCTAAATTTGCCTTTGACAACTAAAAAATGTCATTTGTCTCCTGATTTTCCAAGAATGAAGTTGCTGCTGCTGCTAAGTTGCTTCAGTCGTGTCCGACTTTGTGCGACCCTATAGACGGCAGCCCACCAGGCTCCCCCGTCCCTGGGATTCTCCAGGCAAGAACACTGGAGTTGGTTGCCATTTCCTTCTCTAATGCATGAAAGTGAAAATGAAGTCGCTCAGTCGTGTCCAACTCCTAGCAACTCCATGGACTGCAGGTTCCTCCATCCATGGGATTTTCCAGGCAGGAGTATTGGAGTGGGGTGCCATTGCCTTCTCTGATTGCTAGCAATCGCTGACTTTTGACACATCCTGCCCAAAAGGAAGTCAGGGCTGAGATCAGGAATGAGGCCCTCTGAGCTCTGGGGAAACCAGCAGAACAGGTCTTAGGACAGTTGGATATTTCCAGGAGAAGTTTTTAGGAACCCGATTTCTTGTATCTTCTCATATCTAGAAAGACACTAAAATCATTAATGGAGAATTCTGTTCCTGGTGACCAGCAGCAACCTTCTACCGAGAGGTATACCCCTTTCACCAAACTATACATATATACTGACCTTCCCACCCTCTTTGGAGCAGCTCCTCTGAGCTTTCTGGAAGGGTATCTGCCCAGCTATTGTCCTCAGTAAGTTCCCAAATAAAACTGAAACTCAAAGCTCTCAGCTCGTGCATTTTTATTTCAGTCGACACATTTCATCCTTGCCTCCTGGGAGATCTTGGGCAATTTTATTTCATCTCTGAGCCTGTTTCTTCACCTGTGACATGGGACTCAAAATGCCCACTCACCTGGTTGTCTCAGGGGTAAGTGAAGCCCCACGTCACATAGGAAATACTTGACATGGAATCAGGCACAAGCAGATGCTCAGGTGAGATAAGAACCAGCTGTATACACTCGGGGGAGTGGGGCTACATGTGAGCTTCCTGATGCCCACTCCCTTCAGCTCCGCCAACCTGGATCCCCAGCACAAACCCGAGGATGTTCCACTACGGAGCGGGCTTGGAAGTACCTGTGGAAGGTCAGAGGGGGCCCGCAAGAGGGAACAGCCTGTCCCATGGAGACAAATGTACAGGCTATTTGTATTCTCTCTGCCTACTATGGGCTTCCCTGGTAGCTAAGCTGGTAAAGAATCCTCCTGTAATGCAGGAGACCCTGGTTTGATTCCTGGGTCAAGAAGATCCCCTGGAGAAGGGATAGGCTACCCACTGCGGTATTCTTGGGCTTCGCTGGTGGCTCAGACAGTAAAGAATCCACCCGCAATGCGTGAGATCTGGATTCGATACCTGGGTTGGGAAGATCCCCTGGAGGAGGGCATGGCAACCCACTCCAGTATTCTTGCCTGGCAAATCCCCATGGACAGAGGAGCCTGGCGGGCTGCAGTCCATGGGGTCGCAAAGAGCTGGACACCATTGAGTGACTAAGCACAGCACCCTGCCTTCTATATCATCCATATTCTTGTCCTGGCTAGCGGGACAGGAAACCTTTGCTGAAGGGGCCAGGAAGAAAGCCAACCGGATGCATGTGGGTGTGGCATTCATGCATGCGTGCCACATACAGACCCCTGCACACAGCCAGAGACAGACCGAGGCTTGGCACGGGGCAAGGAGGCAAAATCTTCCACTTCTGTGATGAAGATGATGGTAATGAAGGTAGTGATGGCTGCCAGCACTTACTGAACAGTCACCTGACACCAGGCCTGTTACATAAATATATTATGGTGTCATCTAATCTTAGAAGGGTGATATTAATATTATCCCCATTTTACAGATGAACAGACAGAGTCCCCAGGACACAACATGACTCGCCTAGGGCCACACATCTAGTAAAGGGCAGAGCCAGCAACCCTGACCCTTCTAGGTCTTACCAATATTGCTCCTTTAGGACAAAGGAGTTATAAAGGATAACAGGGGATGGCAATTTTAAAAAATTGTGTTCAGCTTTTGTGATTAAGTAATACCAGTGGCTTATCACGTCCCTCTTTCTGTTGAATTTCACTTTGAAATTTTATATCCCCAATACTTACGACACTTCAGATTTTTCTGAGTTCTCTTTTTAATGCTTAAAAATATGCTGACACGGTACTTCTCTGATGGTCCAGTGGTTAAGGCCCAGCACTGCCAAATCAGGGGGCATGGGTTCCATACCTGGTCGAGAAACTGAGATCCCACATGCCCTGCTGGGCAGCCAAAAGATTTTAAAAGACATGTACATTGGCATGATAGTTCCATTCTTAACCCATGACTTAGGCATGATATAGTTTAATGTCATTTGAATTTAAAGAGTATTAGCCAAGCATTTATGGGGAAATAAGTTCTGGTAAGCTGTTATGAAATTGATACTAAAAGCAGGCCATTCTGAAGGAGATCAGCCCTGGGATTTCTTTGGAAGGAGTGATGCTAAAGCTGAAACTCCAGTACTTTGGCCACCTCATGAGAAGAGTTGACTCATTGGAAAAGTGTCTGATGCTGGGAGGGATTGAGGGCAGGAGGAGAAGGGGACGACAGAGGATGAGATGGCTGGATGGCATCACTGACTTGATGGACGTGAGTCTGAGTGAACTGGGAGTTGGTGATGGACAGGGAGGCCTGGCGTGCTGCGATTCATGGGGTTGCAAAGAGTCGGACACGACTGAGCGACTGGACTGAACTGAACTGATATGGTTAAGAACCAGTCCTGTTGCATCATATGGGTGACTATTCTTTATTTTTCTTTCACTTTTCAGCACAAACATTTGAGTTTCTAAACTCAATAAATAAATAAAAGTTAAAACCTGTGTTCAGATTGCAGATTTGGGGGTCACCCAGCTGCGTTCAAGCGCTAGCTCATCCCTCTTACTGTATGCCCCAATTTCCTTTTCTGTAAGATGGGGATAATAATAGCATGCACTTCCTTCCCGATTTGATTCTTGCCCACTGAGCACCAAGCAAGTGCTAGCCAAGATACGTGTATTATTTCACACCCTTCTCTGGCAGCTTCCTAAAAGCTGTGGTGAAGTAGGTATTTGTTCTGAAATGAAGCTGAGGGTGGAGAAGGGGCGTGGCTAGTGGGACTGGGAGAAAAACCCAGCTACAGAGAGGGGCGTTGTTCGTTTCCGGGAAGCCCCTAGAGTCTAGAGCCAAGAGGCGGAGCCTGGCCGGGGTGTGGCCGGTCCTGGTGTCCCATTGGCTGCTCAGATGCTCCAGGGGGGAATAAAGCCCCGACCCGTTAACACCTGGGACAATTCTGAAGACACACTTACCCCTCCTACACTTCATGTCTGTGGACCGGCTATCCAGTGGGTCCATCTAGACCATCTCCAGTCTATTCCTCCTTTGCCTGAGGCTCAGACGCGCAGCTCTTCACCTTTCTCTGGTAAGCCACCCTATCCATCCACACCTCCATCCCCTGGACTGGAGTGTCTGCGTCCACCTTGGGTTTTCCCTGGGCAAGAGAGGGAGGAAGAGTCAGTTGAGCGTAAAAACCCATGCTCTGAAGCCAGACTGGCTGGGTTCACTGCCAGGTTTGTGCCTCGGTTTCCTCATCTGTACGGTGGAGGTAATAATAACAGAATCTCCCTCTTAAGGTGGTTGTATTTAGTTTATGTGTAAGAGTAGTTAATTTTTTTAAGCATGTGGGATCTTAATTCCCCAACCAGTCCCACCCCACTCACCTCCCCCACCCCCCCACTTGCCTCTGCATTCGAAGCGGGGAGTCTTAACCACAATCCCAGTCCTAATAAAAGTTAATTTTTATTTATTTATTTGGCTGGTCAGGTCTCAGTGGCAGCACACAGGATCTTTGTGTCACGTGGGATCTCCCGGGGACTCTAGCCAGTTGTGGCATGCAGGGTCTCAGGTTCTCAGTCACCCAGAATCCATGCAGACAGACACCCTCCCTCCCCCCTGCTACTGTGTCCTGGAGAAAGCCTGGAGTCTGGGCCTAGGCTCCCTGGTTCAAATCTTACCTCTTCTCTTTGTAATCACATGGCAATTTCGTGGTTAGGACTCCATGCTCTCACTGCTGAGGGCACGGGTTCAATCCCTGGTTGGGGAGCTAAGATCACACAAGCCATGAGACACGGCCATAAAAAAAAAAAAAAATCCCTTCTCCCCTAGTCACTCACTGTGTGATCTTGACAAGCCAATCCTGCAGTTTCTTTTTTAAAAATTTTTAATTAGTTTGTTTTTGGCTACACTGGGTCTTCCTTGATGCACTCAGACTTTTTCTGTAGTTGTGGTGAATGGGGGCTACTCTCTAGCCGCCGTGTGCGGGCTTCTCACTGCGGTGGCTTCTCTTGTTGCGGAGCACAGGCTCTAGGGCAGGCAGACTTCAGTAGTTGCAGCACTCGGGCTCAGTAGCTGTGGCAAAGGGGCTTAGTTGAGCCTCGGCACGTGGAATCTTCCCAGAGCAGGGATCGAGCCCATGCTAGGTGAATTCTTTCTGTCATGACGCTCAGGCTTGACTGGACTCAGCCAGGCAGTTCTCGCTTGGGTCTCTCTCAGGGGCTGCAGTCTGATAACAGTAGCTGGGCTAGTGTCTTCCCTAAGTCAGGCGCCATGTCTGCCCATCAGCTAGGATATCAGCTGGACATGTTCGGTGGGGCACCTCCTGCAGCCCCCAGCATGCCTCCCGGGCTTGCTCCCATCTTGGCAGCTGGGTTCATGCAGGGAGCTTCCCAGTTGCCTGGCAGCTCGGTCACCTTGTATGACCCAGCCTTGAGAGCCATGCTGGGCTACAGCCAGATGACACAGGGCTCCCAGTAGTGGACAATGTCCATCTCTTCCCGACTCCCTGTTCAGTGACATCCTGTTAGTAGCTTGAAATGTCACAGACGTGCAGACAATAGAAGTCAAGGTTACTTTCCCTTTGACGAGGCTATCATTAAACGTTCACCAGCACATCACTGCTTGGAAGAAGTCACATAGTGTTCTTTCCTCTGCAGTCACAGCCCCTCCCCCCATCCCTCCCCCCCAACCCCGACTCAGGGTTCAAGTGAAGGAAATGTAGACCTGACCCCACCTTCCACCTAGAAAAGCCTCAGTGTTGCATCATAAGTGGTGTCGGGGGAGGGGGTAGGAATTGCTCAGTGATCAATCTGGAAAACTCAATCAGAATCTGTTTCCTCAACAGGAGAACTGGACAATAACATTAGGCAATTATCCTGGATATTTCTTAGGGTTGGTAGAAGGATTAAGTGAGTTAATATCTGTAAAACTTAAGAAAATGCCTGGCACATGGTAATCACTTTTAATATGTATTTACTTGTGTGGCTGCCTCAAGTCGTACTTGCGGCATGCAGCATCTTTGTGTCACGCAGGATCTTTTCTTGCGCTTTGTGGTCTCTAGCTGTGGTGTGCCGGCTTATCAGCCCTGCGGTATGTGGGATCTTGGTTCCCCAACCAAGGATCGAACCCATATCCTCTTGCATTGCAAGACAGGTTCTTAACCACTGGAACACCAGGGAAGTCCTGGTAATCACTTTATAAGTGATTGTTAAAATAATATAATAGTTATTCAAAAAAAAAAAAAAAAACAATAGTAAAAATACCCTTCCCTAATGGGTACAGAGCTTTCCAAAGGTTAGTTGTTTTTATTAAGTTTTTACTGGAATATAGTTGCTTTACAATGTTGTGTTGGTTTCTACCTTACAAGAACCTGAATCAGCTGTATGGATACATATATCCCCCTCTCTTGAACCTCCCTCCCATCCCCCTACCCCATCCCACCCTCCCAAGTCATCACAGAGCACTGGGCTGAGCTCCTGTGTTACAGAGCAGCTTCCCACCAGCGTCTATTTTGCACATGGTAATGTATATATGTCAACGCTACTCTCTCGATTCGTCCCACCCTCTCCTTCCCCTGCTGTCCACAAGTCTGCTCTCTGTGTCTGAGTCTCTATTCCTGCCCTGCAAATTGGTTCATCAGTACCATTTTTCTAGATTCCATATCTATGCATTGATATATGATATTCCTTTTTCTCTTTCTGACTTCCTTCACTCTCAGAGATTAGTTTTGAAAGATGTGTCATTTAAATATGTAATAAACATGCACACAGCAAAACATTGAAATGGTACAGAAGCAGGTGCTGTGAGCCAGTCCTCCCCAGGGGCCCCCTACCCTGATGGGTTTCTTGTGTGTTTTCTGAGATGTCTTATACACATGGATTGTGGGTGTGCACATGCATCCTTGCAGGTTTTGCACAAACTAGACCTGATACCCTGCCCCTGTTTTAGCCATAATCTTGCCGCTCATTCTGAGTCAATACCCACGAGTCTATTTCTACCTCATAATCTTCAAAAGCTGCAAGGTCTAGATGTTATTTCTTTTTCTTTTTTTGACCATGCCTCTCGGCTTGTGAGATCTTAGTTCCTCAACCAGGGATCTAACCCAGGCCCTCAACAGTGAGAGTGCAGAGTGCTAACCACTGGGGCTCCAGGGAATTCCCTGGATGTTATTTCTGATGGTAATAGCTTCCCAGCATAATGTATGTGCGTGTTGGGGTGGGCCGGAGGTGGGCAGGGGTAGGAGGAGAGAAGATGACCTCTGCCCATTTTACAGATAAGGCAGCTGAGGCCAAAGGGAGATTGCTTGTCCGATGTCAAGTTGGTGGCCGAGTTGAGATTTGAACTCAGGTCTCCAGGATGCTATAATCTGGGGCTTGTCTTCAGCTTCCTAGGAAGTTAGGGACAGGGTCCCTCCCAGCCCCACTGCCTACTGAGTAGCAGCAGCTGGCACCAGGGCCAACTCCCCTAATCCTTTGGGTTTCCTTCCTTTCTCCCAGCAATGATGTCAGGAAGACCCTTGCACATGGAAACTCCGGTCCGTGACAGCATGACTCTGTCTAAAGTGGCTGGCACCACGGTCTATCTCAAGCTAGACAGTGCCCAGCCCTCCGGCTCCTTCAAGATCCGGGGCATCGGACACCTCTGCAAAATGGTACAGCCTCATCCGGGCAGATCCCCTTTGTGGACAGGGCAGGGCCGCTGCCATGTGACATCCTAGGAGTTCCAGGCTGGGCCCTGCTGACTCCCCACAGGCACCCTCCGTTGGCACCTCCTCTGGTTAAGGGGCGTCAGTCTGGAGGGTCCCCTCGTGGACTGATGCCAGAGCCATCAGTGACCTTCCTCTCCTTCATCTTTCCCTGAACCAGTTAGTCTCTTTGGGGAGAAAAGATGTCAGGCCTGACCCTTTCCCTTCTCTGTCTCCGCAGTGGGCCGAGCGGGGCTGCGAGCATTTCGTCTGCTCCTCAGGTAAGTGGCCTGCACGCCTCATCCTGTCCTCTGCTGTGTGTCCTGGGGTCAGGGGCTCCACCTCTCTGAGCCCTGGTTTCCCCAGCAATGAGCCATTGCAAACATCTGCAGAAGTTCCAATTTAGAATACCAAAGGGTGGCCAGCCCTCATGCGGGGGGGGTTCAACCCCACCAACACTGTCTACCCTCCACCCCTGGCAGCGGGCAATGCAGGCATGGCAGCCGCCTATGCTGCCAGGAAGCTGGGCATCCCCTCCACGATTGTCGTGCCCAGCACCACGCCTGCCCTCACCATCCAGCGGCTCAAGAATGAGGGCGCCACGGTCAAAGTGGTGGGTGAGGTGAGTACCAACCTGGAGCCGGGGCCACAGAGGGCACCGGGCCGAGTCCCCCGGCCCCTCATCCCTCTCGCTTTCTCTGTGATCTTGCAGACATTGGATGAGGCCATCAGAGTGGCCAAGGACCTGGAGAAAAACAACTCAGGCTGGGTCTATGTCCCCCCCTTTGACGACCCCCTCATCTGGTATGTGGAGGCCCCAGTCAACCGGGGTGGGTGGTGACCATGCGTCTACACCACTGAGTGGACAGCTGCCCCAGTACACACCATCATGCACAGCAGCGTACACGTGTGTGCACAGCACACAGAAGCACACACACAGGCACGGCCGCTGGTGCCCACACCCACGTGCACCAGTGCCTGTTCTCCTGGACCATGGGCAGATGCTTGGGCTCAGATACACAGGGGTGTGTGTGTGTGTGTGTGTGACTGGGGCCCCCGGAGGCAGAACCTGAGACAAAGATCTCAGGGAAAGCAGCTGACTTGGGAGGTGACCGATTCAAGGACTGGGGAAGCGAGATGAGAAAGGAAGGGTACTGATGGACGGTAACCACTGTGGGCGGGTGGAGCTTAATCCCTCTGGGGCTCCTGGGAGCCAGCATGGACCATGACCAGGGTTGTCGAACCCGTGGAGAGGATGTTGGGCAAGGAGTGTCTATGCATCGATTCCTGTAATTCTTGATTCTTGTAATGGAGTGAGGGCTGCTCCTGGGGGTTTCGCTTCCTGGCACTGCCAGCCGCCACATTCACAGTGCTCCAGAGGCCACAGGAAGACAGGTGGAGATGCAGGTGTTGGCAGCTGGAAATAGGGTAGAGTCAGGTTTGAGGGGACCAGCTTCAAGGCCCATCAGCTGCCTGGGATGAGGGCAAACAGGGGGTAAGCGGCATCTTCAGGACCCCTGCCTGGTATCTCCAGGCAGCGCAGCCCTGACCTGCGCCCCCCTTCCCCACCCACCTCCTCCAGGGAAGGCCACTCTTCCATCGTGAAGGAGCTGAAGGAGACGATGACCGAAAAGCCAGGGGCCATCGTGCTGGCAGTAGGGGGCGGAGGCCTCTTGTGCGGAGTGGTTCAGGGGCTGGCAGAGGTGGGCTGGAGGGACGTGCCCGTCATCACCATGGAGACCATCGGAGCAGAGAGCTTCCACGCTTCCACCAAGGCCGGCAAGCTCGTCACCCTGCCCTGCATTACCAGGTAAGCAGCCAGGGAGGCTGTCGTTATATTCAGCGAGTGTTGGGGGAAGCTCCCCCCTCGGTGCTGGTGGCGAGGTAGATCCCTATGCCAGCCCCATTTTGCAGGTGAGGAAACTGAGGCTTTGGTCACTTAGAGTCACACAACCAGTGAGTGGTATGGCTGTTAATGAACTCAAGTCTGTGCAACTCTGTACCATGAACATCACACTTCCTCGCGTGAAAAGGCTAACAATCCTTTATTGGGTTCCTCTGTGGTAGGGTTTAACACATCTCATTAATTTACCATTTATTGAGCCCCTAATATGTGCAAGGCACTGGTCAATCCTGGAGAGACAGTGGTGAATAAACACAGTGCCTGCTCCCAAGGGGTTCATATCCCAGCCCCAAACCTTTCCCACATGGTGTTTGACTAATATTAGGTTTAGCCCCATTATACGGGAGTCCAAAATAACAGTGGTTTAAACAAAATTGAACTTTATTTCCTCTCATATAAAAAAGTCTAGCTCCATGAAGCCAGGGGCCCAGGACCCTTGATTTTGTTCTCCATCATCCTCATCATATAGACTTATGGCCCAAGATAGCTGCTTAGGTGCTGGCTATCACATCCACACTCCATCTGGCAAGAAGTCAGGGCAGAAGCTGACTTTTCCTTTAAAGACACAGGTATGTCCACTTACCTCTTATTGGCCAGAAGGTAATCACATGGTCTGCCTCCCTCCTCTCTCCTGTCTCTTTCCCCTTTTCTCCATCTTTGTCCCTCCCAGTGTTGCCAAAGCCCTGGGCGTGACCACCGTGGCAGCGCAGGCTATGAAGGTTTATCGGGAACATCCCATTTTCTCTGAAGTTGTCTCGGACCAGGAAGCTGTGGCCGCTCTTGAGAAGTTTGTGGGTATGTATGTGCTAAGTCCTTTTGAGACCCAACCCTGCTGATTAAGGATTATGTGGCTGTCCGTTTGGCACACCAAGGGATGTCATTCGCAATTCTGTCTCCTGTCTGTGGAACTTCCCATTAATGAAAGTTACTGCAGGCCAGGGGTTAAAACAGGAAGACCAAGGGGACAAATGATAGAAGTCAAATAACGTAAGAGCAGGGGAGAATAACTGAGTATGTAAAATGTGGTTCTGAGCAATGTAGTCAGTTGAAAAAGGAAATTATGGGCCTCAGGGTTGGATTCAGAGGTGAGTCTGTGACTAGGTTGGACTCTTTAAAATATCCTTTTGATTCTCCTTTTACTCTTCCAGATAAGCTTTTTTATTTTTGCCACATAGCATGGGCTTCCCAGGTGGCTCAGTGGTAAAGAATCCACCTGCCAGTACGGGCGATGTGGGAGACTCGGGTTCAGTCCCTGGGTTGGGAAGATTCCCTGGAGAAGGGAATGGCTACCCACTCCAGTATTCTTGCCTGGAGACTCCCACAGGCAGAGGAGCCTGGAGGGCTACAGACCATCAGGCCGAAAAGAGTCAGTCAGAGACCATTTAGCAACTGATCAACGGCAGCAACGTGGGATCTCAGCTGCCCGACCAGGGGTCAAACCTGCACCTCGTGCCGACCAGGGGTCAAACCTGCACCGCGTGCCGGGAAGCACAGTCTTAGCTGGACCGCCGGGGAAGTCCCTCAGCTGGACTTCGACAGGGTTCATCCTGGAACAGGGATCTCACACACACACACACACACACACACACTCACTTATGCTGCCATTTAATTCTCCTGTACTGGGAGTTAGTTTGGCCAATCAGTGCCGGCACTCTTGCTCAGATGACGTTGACACAGTGCTCAGGAAATTACAAGCATAGCGGCGTTAGCGCTGATGTTGAAATTCAGCCCTGACTCAGGCCCTAGAAGGTCAATGGACGGTAATGATGGCAGGGTGGGGGTGGGGTGATCCAGGACCAGTCTGTGGCCGGGGCTGACAGCCCATGGCTTCGCCAGTGGCCCGGAGGTTTCCTGGCTCCACCCCCACCAACCCCTTCCTCTGGCAGATGATGAGAAGATCCTGGTGGAGCCTGCCTGTGGGGCCGCCCTGGCCGCCGTCTACAGCAACGTGATTCAGAAGCTGCAAGGAGAGGGGAAACTCCGCACCCCGCTGTCCTCCCTCGTGGTCATTGTCTGTGGGGGCAGCAACATCAGCCTGGCGCAGCTGGTGGAGCTCAAGAAGCAGCTGGGCATGGACGGGCTGTCCCAGTGAGGACCCCTCCCCCACCCGGATGAACCCTGGGAGGACCGGAGTTTTCTGCAGCACGACCCAGCGCCTCATTGTTAATAGTGTTCTGTGTCTGCTGGGAGCCCATGGCCCACACCAGTCAGTTAACCTGGTTTCTCCTGAGACCAGTGTGTGCAGCAGCCGGAAAGGCAGTAGCCAGCAAGGCTGTGAACTGAACTCTTTTGAGTGTTTGGTTTTTTCTCAGGAAGCCCAAAGCCTACCCTTACTCACTTTTCTTAAATCCATCCCCACCCCTACCCCTGGCCATGCCTTGTGGCTTGTGGGATCTTAGTTCCCTGACCAGGGATTGAACCTGCGCCCTCAGCAGTGACAGCATGAGTCCAAGCCACCAGACCACCGGGGAATTCCCTTTACTCTTCTATTGTGCAAACTTTCATTTTCATAAGAAGTGCTTTTTTATCGAAACAAAGCTCCTCTTTGAGTTCTTCTATGACTGTCTCCCTCCCTCCCTCCCTCCCATCCCCCACTCTCAACCTCCTGTCACCCCTGCTCTCAACCTCCTCCATGCCCCCCTGCCCCTGGGAACCCTGGGGCCCCACATGGAGGCCGGGACTCCAACTCCTGCTGGGCGTGTGTGCCAGGAGGGGGCATCTCTGCATGTCAGGGAGCCAGTGAGGGAGAGCCGTGCTGAACGAGAGGGGCTTGGGATGGGACACCAGCCTCCAGTAGAGACAGGACCAGCTGGGAAGGCAGAACCAGACGGGAAGGCAGCCTCCTTCTACTGGGAAGACCTTCCTGATAACAGAATAATTGTATCACAGAACCACTAGAAGTGGGGTAGTGAGCCCCTTGTTCCTGCATGCTAAGTCACTTCAATAGTGTCTGACTCTCTGCAACCCCATGGACTGTAGCCTGCCAGATTCCTGTGTCCATGGGATTTCGCAGGCAAGAATACCGGTGTGGGTTGCCTTGTCCTCCTCCAGGGGGTCGCCCAACCCAGGGATCAAACTTGTGTCTCTTGTGTCACCTGCATCGGCAGGCAGGTTCTTTATACCACTAGCACCACTTGGGAAGTCCCGGTGCGGGTGGGTGTGAACCGATGATGGACACTCAGCTCTGCTCTACGTCAAGCCAGTCCTCTCAAACACAAAACCCTGTCTGCAAGGACAGCACATACTGAAGCCAGCCTATAAACCAGACAGAAGAGGAACCGCCGGGGCTGCCTCGGTCCTGCAGGGAGCACCCCCAACACCCCTGCACCACCTATAGCAGCCCCTGGGACACTTGGAGCCCCAAGTTTGAGAACCACTCTAACCCCTTGGGGTACACACAGATCCACATGGGCTTGCAGAGGGGAAGCCTCCACCCCCACCTTGACAAAGAGCAGGTACGGTGGGATTTCAGGGAAAACCCGCCCTACTGACATGGCTACAGGCTGATTTCCAGCCAGGAGAGACAGCACATGTACCTGAAATCAGGAGACAGGGGAAGGATGCGGGGGAAGGGATTGTTAGGGAATTTGTGGGGCATGGACATGCACACACTGCTATATTTAAAATGGATAACCAACAAGGACCTACTGTGCAGCACAGGGAACTCTGCTCAATGTTATGCGGCAGCCTGGATGGGAGGGGAGTTTGGGGGAGAATGGATACACGTGTATGGCTGAGTCCCTCCAATGCCCACCAGAAACTGTCACAGCACTGTTTGTTAATCAGCAATACCCCAATACAAAATTAAAAGTATTAAAAAAAAAAATCCAGGAGACAAGAGTCAGCAAAGGGCAGGCAGGGATGGGGAATTACCAGCTGACTGGCCCCAGAATTTTTCCCGGAGGGATAGAGTCTAAAATATCAGTCAGTTCAGAGAAACCTGCCCAGAACAGGAGTCTTTCCAGCTTCTACCTATATGTGGAACTTTAAAAAGTTGAATTCCCTGGTGGTCCAGTGGTTAGGACTCCACGTGCTTCCAATACAGGGGGCATATTTTCTATCCCTGTTTGGGGAACTAAGATCTCGCAAGCTGCGAGTGCAAGCAATGTGCCCCCGAAAAAAATTACACATATACATATATACAGCAAACCCACTCCCACCCCTCAACTGTGCTTTGGTTTTTCCAGAGCATTTACCAACATCATACACACTATGTTTATTTATCTACCTCCTCAATGTAAACATCATGGGGTTTTTGTTTTTTTTTTTGGTACCTGTTATGAGGTATCTCCAGGACCTTGTAACAGTGCCTGGCATGTTTTGAATATCTGATAAATTCTTGCTAATGAATGAATGTTGAGTGTGTAAGGCCCCACGTGGGCAATGTCATAGCCACCATTGCAGTGAATCTCACCCTCCTCCAAGCGTGCGCACGCGCACACACACACACGCAGAGAAATGCTGCTTACGTCATTACCTATTTTAACAGTTGAGGTAATGCAGGCACAGAGAAGTACCGTAACTAGTAAGAGCTGGAGACAGGATTCGAACCCAGGCCTCTGACTCCAGGGCTATGTGCTTTCCTCTCCCCAAGCATGGCACGAGTCTTGTCTCCAGTGGAGGCTCTGGGTAAGATCGGATGGGGAGGGACTCTGTTGCATTGATCTGTCTTCCCCCACCGCCACCCCTGGTAGGACTTGGGAAGGTGAGGGTAGGACTTGGTGGTTAACAGAGCCCTACAATAGGACCCAGAACAAAGTAGGTGTTCAATAAGCACATGGCTAGATGGATGGACAGATATGGGTGGATGGATGCATGGGTAGATGGGAGTGATAGCTGGATGATAGATGGATATGTGGATGAATGGATAAATGGAAGACGGACGGACAAACGGATGGATGACCATGCAGACGGACGAGGGGTGGGTGGGTTGGCAGTTGCGTGTCTGTATAGACGCTCAGACAGAAGGATGAACAGGAGGGTGCACGGGTGAACGGTCGGAACTCAAACCTGAGAAGAGAAAGGACGCCGCCCCGCCGTCCCCGCCGCCCCAAGAAGCACAGCACAGGGGCCTCGGCCTCTCTGGTTTAATGGTGGCACAGCCTGCAGTGCGGTTCCTGTAGCAGGGGGCCTGTGGGCCCTGCCCAGAGGCCAGGGCAGGCCGGTGCTGGGGGGCGGGGCCACGAGCCTGGAGCCAAGGGGCTGACACTCCTGCTTGGCCCTGGGGAGACCAGGATGCTTGGGCCCCTCCTGCCACAGGTAGCCAGAAACTTTGGTTTTTTGTAGGGTTTCCAGTTTCCGTCCTCCAGGAGGAGAAACAGGGTTTCTCCTTCCCTAGGGAGCGGACGGGCTGGGGTGGGGATGGGAGGAGTGACGCTGATCAGGAGCCGAAGCTCCAGAGCCACGGGAAGGAACAGTGCTGGGATGTAGGCACTGGGGCCTCTCCTGCCAGCCCCACTGGGGGCCCAGAACCGGGTCCCAGGACGCGAGGGTGGTAGTGAAAAAAGCAGGAGAGAGACACAGAGGCAGACAGGGATTGCATCACCCAGCCAGGGGAAAGAGTCAGTCCCTCGCCCCCTGGGGTTCCGTTCCCCACCCTGGAGGCCGCCCAGATGAGAGTGAACCTGGCCCCGGGCCAGGTCCCCATCCGGGCACAGCAGGGCAACGATGCCCCCTCCCCTGCGGAGGAGGCAGGCGGGAGGGCAGGGTGGCAGCCAGTCGGGTGGTCCCCACTGGGGTCAGCGGGGGCAGAAGGCAGCAGAGCAGAGACGGAGCTCAGTCCCAAGAGACCTCGATGGGCGAGAACTTCCAGAGGTCAGGTTGACCCATGTGCAGCATGCCGCTGAAGGGTGAAGTGCTCCACTGGAATGGAGGCAGCTGGTCCCACGTGGGGCCGCTGACTGCCAGGAGGCGCAGGGCCTTGGCCAGGGCCGTGCTGGTCACCTGCGGGTGCGGGGAGGGCAGGTGGCTAAGTCATCCCAACCCAGGAAGCCCTGCGGCTCCCCCCCAACTCTGACCCCCCCACCCACAGCCCCCCAAGCCCAGCACCTTCACGTCAATGCCCCCGTGGGAGCGCTGGTGCAGAGCCTGGAAGGGGTAGGAGCCGTTGGCAGGGTTGAGGTCGGAGCGGGCCGAGATGGCGTTCTCCCCGTTGGGCTTGGGGGTGCAAGCTTTGCACAGTGACAGGGGGTCGTGCAAGAAGTCGTTGTACCTGGACGTGGAAGGAGAGGAAACACCAGTTGTGCTGGGAGGGGAGACCGGACTCCATGCGGCAGCCCCCTAACCCGGCCTCCTGCGTTCAACGTGCCAGCTGGGCTTCCGTCACCCACCTGCCTCGGCTGGTCACTCCACACCCATCACTCAGCCCTCGGCTCTGCCATCCCTCCCTCCGGGTAACCCTCTGGGCCCCCACTCCAGGCCAGGCTGGAGACCCCGCTTTGTCCCTTCACAGCATTTCCTGGAGTTCAGACAGTGCTTGCTATACGCCCACATCACTGTGAGTATGGGATGGCTCTCTGCAGCCCGAGGGAGAGCGTGCTCCCCGAGGACCACAGGGGTACGTTCTGTGCCCTTGGCTGTCCAAGATCCTGCTGACGCCTCAGTCCCGCTGTTGTGGATGCATCACCCTCTGCCGCCCCCCTGGCTTGTTGGGAGGCTGAAATGAGTTACTATAAAGCCCCGCCCCACAATTCTGGGCTCCCGGTCGCCCCCTCACACCTCATAAGCCGCATCATGGAGTCCAGGTCGTGCACCAGCGAGTGGTTCCGTCGGAAGATCTGGGCCCGGGGGCTCCCGTCGTAGGAGAACCAGGGCCCGTAGCGGGCCACCAGGGCCGGCAGCCCACTGGCGTTGAACACAGACTCAAAGGACCTGCCGGGGACGAGGATGGTCACTCACGACCTCCACTGACTTTACCTGGCCATGGCCTGGGAGGCAAAGAGGGCAGTCGTGCCAGGACACGAACACCAACGACCCTGACAGTCAGGATAACAGTAATCATGTCTTTTGTTTGTGCTGCTGGGAAGTTTGGTGGGGTGGCCAAGTAATAGGTCTGGGCTCCAAGAGATGTGGGGTTCAAATTCTGACCTCACTACTGACCAACTATGGAACCTTGGGAACTTTAGGTACTTTCTCAAGGCCTCAGTTTCATCATCTGTGAAATGGGTATAGGAGCCGTGGTTACCACATGCGGTAGTTGTACAGATCAAAGGAGATAATCTAGGAAGAGCACCGTGAGGGGTAAGGGGTGCTGGTTGTGCAGCCGGTTAAAGCAACTCCAGCTGGGGGCCCACGGCAGGGGTCGGCACCTGAGGCAGGCCACTCCCCACCACCCTGTGGTGGGTGCAGACTGGGAGGCCCTACAGATGCCCACCTCACGACTGTACCCCTAAACTGTCAGGGCTTTCCTGGTGAAGAGAGGGGTGGGGTGGGTTTCTTTCTTTTTTTGAAAGAATTTTACTTTTTGTTTCTTTTCTTCCCCTCCCCCCCACCTTCGCTGGCTACACCACATGGCTTGCAGGATCTTAGTTCCACAACCAGCGGACTGAACCCACACCCCCCACAGTAGAAGCATGGAGTCTTAACCCACTGAATCGCCTGGGAAGTCCCAGGGTGGAACGAAAGAATCACCAGGGAAGGACCCCTCCTCTGCATGGAGAGCTGAGCAAAGGGAGGGGAGTACTAGGAAGCAGGACATACGGGATGTTGTAGCTGGCCCAGTAGGTCTTCTGGTAGAGTTCCGAGGTCCTGTCGGCCACCACCACCATGCCCCTGCGACCAGGAAGACAAACGGGGCGCAAATAGTGAGACAGAGGGCTCCTGCAGGCACTGCCGTGCTCAAGGACCCCCGGAGGCTCCCCACTGCCCACGGGTAGATTATGTCCCAAATCTTGAGCCCAATCTGCAGCTGCCTTCTCCTCCGGGCTCGCCTTCCTGAGGTCTCCCCTCCCACACACAGTTTCAGCGGCCTCCGGGCCTCTGCCAAGGCAGTTCCCTCTGCTGGGGCACCCTGCCACTTTCCCGGTACTCACGGGATCTGCTCCAGGACAGTGAGCACCCTTCTCCCAGGGCTGGGCCCGCCAGGGACGAATGCCTTGTAGTCCACGATCATCCACTGGTTGTTGTACCTGCCAGACCCCAGGAGGGAGAGCTGAACAGAGCCGGGGCTGCTGCCCCAGCCGCCCGCTGCCCCCAGGGCCACACACAGCCAGGAATCACGTGGCCAGGGTGCTCTGGGTGTGTCCAGCCATTCAACCATCACCTGGACACTGGCTCACCCAGCTGTCCTCACGCTCTCCTCTTATCATGCTGCTTACCTGCTCCAGAGGAGTCTGTGGCTCCCTAGTGCTTATTGGAACAAAGGTCGATTCTTCTGCCCAACGTCCTAAGACCCTGTCCAATCCGGTTCTGGTGTCTCTGGCTCCCAGGGTCCCATCCACCCATGTCCACCTCCTCGGACGGCCCTCCCCACTATCCCCAGAGCTCTCGAGTTCCACGTTTCTTCCTGGCCTTTCTCTGGGAGCCTTCCCCAGGTGGAGGAGCCTGCGAGAGAGAGGTAAACCCTTTCCTTCCCTGTGCCTCCATTTCCCCACATATGAAACAAGAGGACTCTGCAAAGAGGGTGGGGTGTGTGGCCCTGGTGCCACGTCAGGTCCCCCAGGGTCTTGAGCATTAGTGGGGAGGTTGGGTGGGGGAGCCATGGTGTCCACTCACGTGCCACTGTTGAACCTCTTAAAGATGTCGGCCCAGGAGTCCCCGTCCAAGGCCAGGCGATTGGCCACGACGTTGCGCATCCACTCCAGCACACAGCCCGTGGGCTGCACGTACTTCCACAGGGCCGGGTTCTTGTTGCCGATGGTGGTCTCCAGGGTCACCTGCGGGAGACCAGAAGCTGCTGCACTGAAGGGTCACCTGACTCACCGCTGGGGCATGCTGCCATTTAGTGGCAGCATGTTGCGTCATTCGTGGCTCCCAACTGTTGACTAGTTTTTTTTTTTAAACTGGCCTCAGAAGCAGTATTTAGGGAGTCTACAGACGTGAGTGCAGAAACAGTACACCTTTATTTGCATTACCATCAAACCGAAACGCAGCATCTTCCACTGTTAACGTGGGTGACACGCTAATGTTATTAGCGGTACTTGAGACGGTCACCAACAGATGTCATGGATGTTATCCCACCATGCGACAGGACTGCACACAACTCAGATGGGTTATGCTCCTTGTAACTTCCAAATTATGGCAGGTAGCCCACCTGTAACCAGTTTCTTTTTTAACACGCTAAAAAAGCAGCATCTCCCGGCAGACCCCAGAGACACTGCAGGCTCTCAGACCACCGCAAGGAAGCGAATAGTGAAGGGAAGCAAGTCACATGAATTTTTACTTCCCAGCTCATAAAGAAGTTGTTTCCACCATACCGTGTGTGTGTGTGTGTGTGTGCTCACTCAGTCAAGTCCAACTCTTTATGACCCCATGGACTGCAGCCTGCCAGGCTCCTCTGTCCACGACTCTGTCCTCTGTCCAGGTAAGGATACTGGAGTGGGTTGCCATGCCCTTCTCCAGAGGATCTTCCTGACCCAGGGATTGAACTCGTGTCTCCTGCATTGGCAAGTGGATTCTTTACCACTGAGCCACCTGGGAAGCCTTTCCACTATACTATAATCTATATAATTTATTGTAAGTGTGCAATCTACTCTAAATCCACTATAAATATGCAATAGTATTATGTCTTAAAAAACAATGTGCATATCTTAATTTAAAAATAGAAATGACAAAAATACAAAACTGATTACAACAGTCACATTAAAGATCACTGGTCATAGATCATTGCAATGAAAATAATAATAGTGAAAAAAATAAAAATGTTGCAAGAATTACCAAAATGTGACAGAGATACAAAGTGAACAAATGCTATCTAATCTATAATCTAGTGTAAATGTGCAATAGTAGTATCTTAAAAAACAACGTACGTATCTTAATTTTAAAATAGAAAAGACAAAAACAATACAAATCAAAAAAATGATTACAATAGTCATATTAAAGGTCACTGATCACAGATCACCGTAACGAATACAATAATAATGAAAAAATGAAAAATATTGCGAGAACTACCAAAATGTGACACAGAGATACAAAGTGAACAAATGCTGGTGGGAAAATGGTGTTGATAGACTTGCAGGTTGTTAAAAACCTTCAATTTGTAAAAATCACAGTATCTGCAAAATCCAATAAAACGAGGTACGTCTGTATATTACATTAAAAGCTTACTTAAATACTATTTCAATAAATGCATGTCAATGTACTTAGTCTCCTTTATAACCCTGTATATTGGTTTATGCATTTAAAAGTATTATTCTAAGAAGGGGTTCAACAGCTCCCCAGATGGCCAAAGGAGCCCGTGGCACAGAAACAGTTAAGAACCCCAAAGGAAGGTAAATTTCCCATTTGGACACTTTCCAGGTAACAGAATCAAACAGGGATCAATCCTGCAAGGATCCACTGTCCTTCCCCAGGCTTCACTCCTGCTTTCCCAGCCCCAGACCACAGCAAGGGGGCCCCCTCACCCACTGCCTGGCCCCTCTCAGGCTTGTTCCCACATCTGGGGGGACTAAATGCCCTGCTCCTCTCATAGACTAATAGAAACAAAAAAGGCCTTCCATCCCCCTCACCAGAACTGGTGTCTTCTGCTTCTAGGCTGTTTTTTAAGGGATGTTTTTTTCTCCTCTGCAGGGTTGCCCTGGTGACCACAGGGCTTGCTGAAATCCACCAGGGGTGCCAGGAACAGATTTCTGAGAGTCTGGCACCCAGCCAGGAAAACAGATAAAAACAACACACTGGAATAAACAACATTTATTCAGAGAACCCGGCCAGGCTGAGAGGGGGCTTTGTGAAAAACAAGAAGAAAAGCAGAACAAGGAAGAGCAGAGTCATGGTGGAGAGAGAAATGGCTTTTCCTAAATATATAAACACCAAATGAGGTCACTTGGGCAGAGGATATTTTTAAAGGGCTCAGACCAACAATTTCCCAAGAGCTGGGTGACAATGCAGAAGTCCAGGTCAACCGCAGGGTCTGGGGCCTGGGAGCTACGTTTTTTGAGAGCACCCCCTGGTGGAGGATGGACTCATGCTGGGGTTGCGGGGGGATTGTCCACCTGCCACACCTGAGCTGCCAGGTGAGAAGCTGCCCAGGCAGGAGAAAGGTAACACAGAAGATGACTCACCAGCCCACTGCCAAGGATGTAGAAGTCATCACAGGAGAAAATGGTGCCAGGGTAGGATGAGAAGATCACTTTGTTGCCAGGAGCCCGGGTGGATTCCGCTGCAAGGGCGAGAGTGAACCCAAGTTGGGGCGGGGTGGGGGCTGGTCAGACAAATCCATATGAGGACCCCTGCACCTCCACCCAACAAGACTCGGGGGTCTCCAGGTGGGGCAGCAGGCATCAGAGGAAGCCCCCCACTCCATTCTTTCTGAGAGTTAGCAAACCAGGCCATTTGTATAAAAGCTAGTGGCAAAATGGATATACAATTTTTTAATTATTATACCTTTTTTGGCTTTCCTTTTTTACTGCAAAAATCTACTGCAAAAAAAGATAATTCAGAGAGCAAATACCCAGAAGTCTCAGAGTACACACTCCGTGCTGGGGGAGGTGGTTATCCCCTGCTTTACCAAGGTATAACAGATAAATAAAAATTGTGCTTAAGGCTACACTCGGTGATGTTGGGACAGATGTAGACACCGTGGAAGGATGACCACCATCAACTAACTTACACATCCATCATTTCACAGTCACCTTTGTTGCGTGTGTGGTGAAGACACTTAAGTTCTGCTGTCTTGGCAGGTTTCGCGTATACAATACTGTGTTGTTAACCACAGTCACCACAGCGTGCTTCAGGGTAAGTAGACTTTAAAAATCTTACTTGTCTTCTAACTGGGAGCTGGTCCTCTCTGATCAGCATCTCCCTATTACGGTATGTAAGTAAGATCTAGTTCCCCACCAGGGATTGAACCCAGGCCCCCTGCACTGGGAGCACAGACCTTAGCCACTGGACCATCAGGACAGTCTCAAGTCTATTAATTTTTAGGAGGTCCACAGATGCACGTATAAATGCATCCCCCCAAATCTAGACGCATCCAAACCAAAATGGCATCAGCGCTGTCCTCTTAGGAGAGGTCTGGAATACGGGAGGAGGGCATCGAGGGAGATGCATTTCTCCATCTCCAGTGCTGGAATTTGTGGCAGGGAGAACCTACTGACACATTACTAGTATAAAAAAATGTTTAAACAAATCGAACGATGAGGTACATTTTATTTAAAAGTCCAGGAAAACAAAGTAACTCAATGTTCACAGAAATGACCCCCTGTGGGTTGCGGAGTGCTCCAAAGACTTTTACTGTGTGTGTGTGTTGTTTTGCTGTGTTTTCCAGTTTTCTATGACATACATGTATGACTTATGTAGGTTTTTTTTTTACGATTGTTTTTTGATGTAGATCATTTTTAAAGTCTGTATTGAATTTGTTACAATATTGCTTCTGCTGTTTATGTTCTGGTTTTGTGGCCTCCAGGCATGTGGGATCTCAGCTCCCTGACCAGGGATCAAACCCTCATCCCCTGCATTGGAAGGTGAAGTCTAACCACTGGACCACCAGGGAAGTCCCTATTTCCCCACTTCTTGAATCTGAACTGGTCCCTTGACTTGCTTTGAGCACCAGAATGTTGTGCCAGTTTCGGTGGGCCCTCAAGAGGCGCTCCACACTTCCCGGCCCAGATGTCACTGGAACAAGCCTGAGCTAGCATGTGGGAGGACAAATGCCCATATAGCCCAGCTGTCACGTCATCCCAGCCGACAGCAACCCCAAGACATGCAGATGAGGCCATCCTAGGTCAGCCAGCCCACCCCAGCTGAATACAGAAGCACTGGTGAGCCTGGCCAAGGTCAGGAGGCTTGGTTCAGAAGAGCAAAACCACACAGGTGACCTACAGACAAGTGAGTAAAAACAAATGGCTATTTTAAACCTTTGTTTTAAATTTGGGGTGATTTGTTATGCAGCACTAGCTTGCTGATACACTTTGTGAGATAAAAATTAAAAGGAAATAAATAAGTTAACAATAACATGAACCCTTAGCGTGGCCTTACAGTGACCCCAGTGTATACAGGGCCAAGACCCACACCTCCTAGCACTGTGCACGCTGTGTACCGACAGACACGCCCACACACAGAGATCCACCCACATCTACCCACCTTGGGGCCCTTCTCTGAACTGGAACCAGTATTTCTTCATGATGCGCAGCATGTACTGGTAGGAGTGCCAGGTGTTGTGGGCAACCAGGAGGTCACGCTGGCCAGGCAGCAGTTTGATGAGGGCTGAACAGGAGCCAGAGCCCATAGCATGGTTGGTCTTGGTCTTATTCAGGGCCACCTCTAAGTCTTCAAGGTCCCCAGAGATCTGCAACAGGCTGTGGAGGGCCAGGGTGCTGGAGGGCTACCACACCTGCATTATGTACCCATTTCACAGAGGAGGAAGCTGTGGCACTGGGATATCTGGCAACCGGTCGGAGGCCACGTAGCCAGGACGTGGCAGGGCTGGTACTGGAACCCAGACCAGTCTGACTGCAAGGCGCATGGCCCTCTCCCCTGCCCTATGCACTCTGGGGGTGGCACTTACAGGAACCCCAAGGGTTTGACGGTAAACTTCCCAGTTGGAAAGGCCACACTGCCTTCATAGCTGTCCTCCAGGCCCTTCAGCTGCAGGAGGGTCAGCCGCACCTGGGGAGGGGGGCAAGGGGTGGGGGCAGAGGGAGGGTGAGGCCTCTCCCCCAGGCTCATACCTTCTCCTGCAATGGCGGGGGGCGGGGGGGGGGGGGTCTGGCAAGAGAGGCTCAGATGCACCCTCCAGGCTCCAGCCAGCCCTGACCCCCTCCTTAACCACAGCTACCCCTCAAAGCTAAGCACCCTCCTGCCATCACCTAACTGCCTGTCTCCATTCTGTGCCAACCCCAAATAACCCCCTGTAAGGGCCCAGCCCAAAGCCACCTCCTCCAGGAAGCCTCCCAGCCTGCCCTGGCCCACTGTGGACCGCTCCCTGTTCTGAGTTCCGTTATTGGCTATGCTGCTGGCTCAGGGCACTGGTCTCGTGTGGCTGACTTCTCCCCACTGGCACTGTCACTTTCTGTAACCACGGAGTACAACACTGGGTCCCCATGGGGCCTTGGCCTGGGCTGAACATACACCAGGCACTTAGCAAGCATCTGTAAGACAGATGGACAAAAGGACAGATGGATGGACGGGCAGGACTGATAGACAGATGGTGGCTGCTGAAGTAAACAAGAGGACGGAAAGAAAGGCAATCATCTATATGGACAGGAGAGTGGAGAGAAGGACAGATGCTCAGGCAGGTGCTGAAGTAGATGCACAGGACAGGATGGATTCATTCCCTCATCTGTCAATACGCAACAAACCTTCACTTATAAAGCGCCGACAATGCGCCAGCCCCTGTGCTAGGTACTAGGGCCCGCACAGCGGCCTTGTCCCTTGCCTTGTCTTCATGGGGCCTGAGTCCGGTTGGAGACAGGCACTGAATGCCCTGTAAGAGTGCTACCAGGAAGGGCAGAGAGGGCAGGCGGCCGTGAGGAGTGGTGGTGGGGGCCGGATGGAGGGGGAGGAAGAAGAGCGTTCCAGGCAGAAGGAACAGCACTTTCTAAAGCCCCGAGGCAAGAGGTAACACATCTTCCTCAAGGAACTGGGAGGAGGCCAGAGGCCGGAGCACAGATCAAGGTCAACAGGCTGGGGAGGGAGAGGGTGCCGGGGGCTTCTGAGGCCACATTATGGGCTGCGGCATCACCCTGGAACAAGAGGGCAGCCCCTGGTGAGATTTACGAAGAGCTGAGACAGAGCAGAGGGGATGGACCAACAGATGGACAGACGGATGAGCGCCAAGACTCTGATCAGAAAGATGAGGAATGAAGCAGGGAAGGTGGTCAGTCAGCAAGACAGCTAGACAGGTAGAAGGGAGGGCAGATGGACAGACAGGTAGATGATGAGCCACGACAGGTAACCAAACAGGATATAGCAACAAGGTGGGTGGACAGAAGATCTTGACGACAGGGCTAAGATGGGCAGGTAGGTGACAGATGGATGAATAAGAGGAGAGTGAAAGATGGACAGGCTGTGGAGGGTGGACAAATGAGCTGACAAACGAGATGCATGGATGGGTAAATGGATGGACAGATGGAAGAATGGGCAGGTGGATGGAGAGATGGATGGAAGAATGGGCGGGTGGATGGAGAGATGGATGGATGGGTGGGTGGGTAGAGAGATGGATGGAAGAATGGGCGGGTGGATGGAGAGATGGATGGATGGGTCGGTGGAGAGATGGATGTATAGGAGGGAGAAAGGGAAGGGTGGACATGGAGGGAGGGAAGAGTGGACAAATGTGAGAATGGACAGGCAGGCAGATGGGTAGGCAGATGGGTGGATGGGTGAGGGAGGGAGGAAGAAAGGGCTGGCTGATAGGAGTGGGAGACAGGTTGGCCAGTGGAACAGGGGCAGCTGCAGTGGCAGCAGGTCCCTGAAACTGACCCAACCTGCCGCCCCAGCCCCCCCTGGTGCCACCTGGTGCCAGCTGCACCCACCTGGTGCCAGTAAGCAGAGCCATTGTTCAGCTCCATCTCTTTCTGCATCCACTCCAGGTTGGCCTCTAGGAAGTTCTTGAGCCTCTCACAGTAACCGACTTCATACTCGAAGGGGCCGCAGTAATTCACCACCGTGTTCATCCAGTACATGTAGATGAGCTGGGGGCAGTGGGGGAGTGAGGTGGGTGAGGGCAGGGGTGGGGCAGCAGGGCTGCTCTCTTCCCCGAGGACCCCCTGACCCCCGACTCGGGCTCAGAGCCCCCACTCCCATCCAGGTCTCCAGAGTCCAAGGAGCCCTGGTGGAGACACCCCTGCACCTTTGCCCATGCCGGCTTCTGTCCCCCAGGGCCCTCCTCACCTAGCCACTCTTACTCCCTCCCAACAGGGCCCAATGCCCCTGGCCGCCTCCCGCTTCTGAACGCCTTCAGCATTCACCATCTGTCCTAGATGACGCCTCCTTTGCTACTGGGGACCCCCGCCCTCACCCCACCCTCACCGCAATCTATACATGTGGTCGGTCAGTCAATGACCAATTTCGTAGAGTACCTACTATGTCCTGCCTCAAGCACTGAGGACACCACCGTGAACTTGGCAAGAGAATCTCATGCCGGTTCTCCCCGCCCCCCGCTGTCACATGAACTAGCCTGGACCGGGCTGGAGGATCAAAGACCACAAGACCCCGGTCGCCTCCACCACCCCAGCTGATCCACCTCCCCTGGGGGCTGGTGTGCAAGCTCAGGGAGATAACATGGGCAAAGCGCCTGGCACGTGTGTCTGGGGTTCCTCATGTGAGAACCACATTGGGCCTTGCCTCCGTGTTCCTGGCTCAGGCTATGAGGACCATGAGAGGTGGAATCGTGCCTCATTTACCACTGGGCACCCCAAACCATGAGGGCCTGACCCAGTGTCTGACCTCTCCCCAGACACTGAGGTCCCACGAGGGCACCTCAACTGCAACTGGGGGTCAGAAAGAGGAGAGGGAGTTTACAGACGGCTGTTGGCCGTACCCCGTCTCCTTGATGCGCTCTGTCCCCCTCACCACTATGCGTATCAGACCCACCACGCTGGCGTTCATTTTCACAGCTCTATCATCCTGCACTGTGTTTGGTACCGCAAGCCAGTTGCCCGGGGGCTACCTGCTGGTGGCATTTGAGTGTTCCCACCTCAGAGGCTGCTCTGAACCCCTCACACGCATCCTCGGGTCATCTCTAGGGTACACGCCTGAGGAGCGGGGCCACTGGGTCCTCAGGTATGTGTGCGTTCAACTCTACAGGCTAACACCGACTTATCGTCCAGCAGGGGTGTCACGTCCCCACGCACCCTGTGGGAGCACGGCTGGCACACCACAGCCTCACCCATTCCCCATGCCTTCTGAAAGGTGTGACTACCACTTTTAAACAGCCCCAAAGCAGTTAAAGCAACACAAAAGCTTGTTTACGGTTTCATCAGATGTAGTAAAACCAATTTAACCCAAGGAAGGGAGTGGAAATAACTCGGTCCACTCACTGATGAATGGATAAACAAAACTGTCTATCCCTAAGATGCGATATTATTCGGCCATAAAAAGGAATAAAGTTCTAACACACGCTAAAATGTGCAGGAACCTTGAAAACAAGTGAAAGAAGCCAGTTGCACAAGGCCACATATTGTATGATTTCTTTCATAGGAACTGTCCAGAATAAGCCAATCCGTAGAGAGAGAAAGTAGATTAGTGGCTGCCAGGGGCCGGGTGGAGGGGTGGAAAGGGAGGTGACTGCTAACGGGTGTGGGGTTTCTTCCTGGGGTGGTGAGAATGTTCTGGAATTAAGATAGTGGTGGTGGTCGTGTAACCTTACGAATATAGTAAAAACCACTGGAGTGTACACATTTTAAAATGGTGAATTTTATAGCATGGGAATTCTATCTCAATAAAAATGAATGAATGAATGAAAGGGAATGGGAACGGCAGCCACCCCTTGTAGTTTGGTGTGTGTCTCTGGGCTGGGGAGGCAGGGAATGGTGCTGAGAAGGGGGTTTCAATTAATATTAGTAACATTCCAGGGTTTAGTTGGGGCATTTATTTTATTATTAAGCTTTGTAACTTGGAAATGCATGTTGGGGGCCAGCGTGAGGCACTCCGCCCGTGGCAAAGGTCATGAGGAAGGAGGCTCGGCATACGCAAAGGCGGGATCGAGCCTCAGGAGTCCCCCTGGAAATCCTCGAGCATCTACCCCCATAACCAGAGCCTGCCTACTTTACTACTTTGTGCTCTCACCTACACCTCTGACTTTATGGGGGGCTGTCCCCCACCACCTCTTTCGGAGAAGGAGTTAACTTAGAGCTCCAGTTAATAATAATTCCTGGGCGTGACAAGAGTGTTTTAACCTACAAACTCCTCTTAAGGTTCTCTAGCCTGCCTGACAGGCTTGTCCGGCCACATGTGATTGCTCACAGCCTCCCAACCGTGAGAGGCAAGAGATGCTTTAAACCTTCTAAAAACAGGTTCCTTAGAAAAGTTAGAAAACCATTAGTATAAGTATAGTGGGCTGATTAGAAATTGTATTGGTGAAGGGTTTTTCATTTGTTGAGCCAATGTTCGCTGCTAAGTCTCCACATCCCCTGCCCTTATACACATTAATGAATATATAGAAGAAATAAGTATTAACCTTTGATATTAGTCACGTTGGACCTTAGGCTAAGTAAATTCTTTTCTTAATTAAAACCCACTACACCCTCACCCTATAGGAATGTAACTTTATCTGGTACCTTCAGAAGGTGGCGTCTGTTTCAAAAATTATCACCCCTGGAGAAATAAGTGTTCTGGTTGACTGACCGCTGTCACAAGGAGAGGGTCATAAATTGTCAGCAGGCCCCCTGGCCAGAAGATGATGTAACACCCCTAAGACCTCTGTATACATTTGTATGAAGCACCTGACTTTGATAAAAGTCAGGACTGCTGACCCCGTGTGACTTTTGCATAACATCTCAATGTATAAAAGTAGACCATGGAAAATAAAGAATTGGGATCAGTTCCTCGAAAGACTGGTCTCCCCATGTCTCTCTCTCTCAAACTCTGGCTGAGTCTCCATCTGGAGCGCAGAACCCGCCATGCTTACTAATTATGCCTGGGCTTCTAAGATCTGACCGGGGAGGTCTCAGTGTCTCCTCTCCTTCGGGAGAACGGAAGGACGCCTGCGGCCTACGTAAGTGGTGCAAGCTTCTTGTCTTGAAGTTTTATTGGTCTCCCGCGTAAACCAAGCTACTCAGCATCTTTTCTCCACTGAATTTTCCTACTGAGCCATCCTCATTCTATTACTCTTTACATCTCTAATTAATATCTAATTGAAGCTATTGTATTCTGATCCTCGCCAACGCTGTCCCCGCTTCGAACTCCTTGGATCAGCCGGGGCTGGACCCCGGCAAATGCGTTATGTGTTTTCACATGCATCAGAGAGTACCCAGGGTAAATGTTCAACAAAAACAGGTGAGCCTTTTCTTCCCAACTGGATGGAAGGTTGGGGGTTGGGGAGAGCCCCCTACGCACATCTCAGACCCCTCCGAAGCTCTCTAGGGAACACACTTGCTGGGTGGGGGGAGTCCCGGGTTCCCCGACTGACCAGGCCCTCACCTCCTCGGACACAGCAGCCTCCACCACGCCCGCGGCGTAGGCCTGCAGACTGTCATTGAAGCGGCCGTTCGTGTGCAGCTCCAGAAAGGCCCACCTGCAGAGGGAGAGAGGGGGACACCTGGTCAGCGAGGGGGCGAGCGTGAAACAGGTGCTCAGCTCAGCTTGCGGCTATCTGCAGCTTTAAACCACAGAAAACAACTCAGTGACGAACTGCCATTCACATGGATGTCTGTCGGTCTGCCTCCGTGCACATTTCAGGCTGAGTCCCTAAAAGCGGAACTGCTGGGTCAAAGGATACATGGATTTTTATTCTTAACAGATGCTTACAAACAGAGCTGAACTAACCCTTACTCCCCGCCCTGCCCCCATAATACAGCTACTCCCTAGTGAGGGTTTCCTCTGCGCCAGGCACTGTTCTAGTCATTTCCATATCTTTTTTTTTTTTAATTTTTACAATTCATTCATTTATTTATTCTTGGCATCACTGGGTCTCGTTGCTGTGGTGGGCTTTCTCTAGTTGCAGCATATGGACGTCTCATTTGGTGAAATTCTCTCTATACATATTAGCCCTGGCTTGTCACTGATATGGAAAATGCCTGTATTTTAACAGGTTTTTCCTTTTTTTTTTTTTGCCATGGAGTGGTTTTCAGCTTTGTCCTATCTTTCCTTTATGGTTCTGGATTTCATCCTTGCTCCAAGGACAGAGAAATATTCACCCAGGTGACTTCTGTAACTAAGGAAAACATTTGTGAAGGTAATTTCTTTTAAGAAAATGAGGGCGAAGAAGACACCAGTGAAACCTTGAAGAGGTTACATGACAGGAGAGCCAGGCTGAGCCAGGGCTGTCCCATGGAGAGTTGGCTACAAACCCACCAAAGAGCTCCAGGACAAGAACAGCTCTGCCCTAGAGAATATACAGCAGAGATAATGACTATCGAACGCTCACACCCCAAAGTTTCGCCAATTGAGGTTCTGTGAGCACCTATGGGAGCCGGACACAAAGGGCATACAAGAATGAATGCAACTGCTGTGACAAGAAAAGGATACCCTGAGGAGGTACGCTCCTGCTGCTACTGAGTAAAATCTAGGAAGGCTTCTCAGAAGAGGTGATAGCTGCTCTGGGTTCTAAAGTTTAAGTAGGAGCTTGCAGGAAGAAGGGGGTCAGAGGGAGGAGAGGGAAAGTAAAAGAAAGAAGGGCAAGCTCTGAAAGTTCCAAAGCAAAGAAATTGAGCCACAAGATAAAAAGGAGCTGTGGGGACGTGTTATGGGGCCCCGACAGTGGACAACAACTCCCAGTGCTAGGCACATCACATGTTTACCTCTCTCTCTAAGTTCTTCCAACATGTACAGATGTGGGACCCGAGGCTCAGAGAGGTGAAGCCACTTGCCCGAAGTCACACAGCAAGTAAGTGAAGGAGCTGAGACTAGCACTGCAGAGCATGTGCTCTGAGCCTCTAACTTAACTGAGTTTTGTGGGCAACTGTTTAGTCCTTAAAGGTGAAGGGATTAGTTCTTACCAAAGGAATACGAGAGCCATGGACTTCCAGGTAATGACTCACACAGAATCACAGATAAGGACAGGAAAACGCAAGAGCCTAGAATAAAGGTCTTAAATTTTAAGGAAAGCAGAAGACAAAGAGAGCCTGGGCTCTCTCAGGCTGACTTTGAATCCCCAGGTCTGTCTGTTACTGACTGTGTACCTTTGGGCAAATTGCCCTCTCTGGGCCTCAGTTTTCTCATCTACAAAATGGGCAAGGTGACTCCCACTTCAGAGGGTTGCCATGGCAGGTGCCAGAAGAGGACTCACGTTTTACAGCCACTAAATACATGTCTTATCACGAATCTGAGAGGGGAGGTTTGGAGTGATCCAGTAGATTTGGTGGATTTCAAACAGGGCTCAGTATGTACACTCACTTATGACCAAAAAAAAAAAAAATCACAAGGAATCAAGAGAAAATGTATACAAATTACCTAAAACCAAAAAAGAAGCTGTTCAGATGCTAAGCCTTGGTGATAACTGAAAGGTCAGTGGCCTTCCTCCAGACAGCCCTCCTTAAAAGCTCTCTGGCGGGGAGCAGGCTCAGTTAGGGCCATGGTGCTGAGTCCATGGACTCAGGCAGTGGCTGAGAACTCACCCTGCGACCCGGACTCTCACAGCCCTTATGGAGCCGTAGGAGGGTCCTTGTTCACAGCAACCTTTTTTTTTCCTGGCTGTACTGCTTGGCTTGCAGGATCTTAGTTCCCCAATCAGGGATAGAACCCGTGCCCCCTGCAGTAGAAGCTCAGAGTCTTAATCACTGGACCGCCAGGGAAATCCCTGGCATTTCTGAGTAGAGCTGGAGAAACCTGGACCCTCTCGAAATATCTGGTGTTAGGGGCCTAACACAATAACCTACACATAGACACTGTGGGCGTAGAGAACCTCATGGCAGGCTGCCATGGGTAAGGAGGTGTCAGACACTAGGTTTTTTCTTTTTTTCCTCCAAAAAATAACAAACAGGATTAGAGAAGGACAAATGGTAGATTCAGGATTGCCTCACGTTCAAAAGCATCACACACACACAGAGACACACACCAGTACACATACACATGTATATATATATATATATGTTTAGGCCTGTTAGGCACAGAAAATTCTGGAAGAAAGAACTACAGTGGCTTTATATATGAAAAGAAAGAATGGGGGCACGGTTTATCTTCCACATCCCATCTTACCTTTCTAAACTGCTAGAATTTTTTTTACCATCAATAGTTAAGTGTGTGCTCAGTCATGTCCGACTTTTTGCAACCCCATGGACTCTAGTCCACCAGACACCTCTCTCCATAGGATTTTACAGGCAATACTGGAGTGGGTTGCCATTTCCTTCTCCAGGGGATCTTCCTAACCCATGGATCAAACCCACATCTCTTGTATCTCCTGCATTGGCAGGTGAATTCCTTACAACTAGCGCTACCTTGGAAGCCCAGAACAATTAAGTACTATTAACTATTAACCTAATAATTAAGTACAAAAATATAAAAGAATGCAGCGTGACTCTTTCAAGCTGGATGAAAAGGAAAAGAATGAGTGGACAGGAATAATCCACTCCGAGCCAGGCCACGGTACTGTAAATAAGGAATGAGTCAAGACAGTGCCCTGTTCAAGACAGTGCCTCCTGCTTTCCTCCCTGGGCTGCCTTATTCCAAAGGGCAACCGGGGTGATTCCATTTGGATGGTGAAGTTTATTTACTTCACCGGAGTCCCCAAAAATCTGGTCAGGTGGGTTTCAGCCTATCTTTCCAGAACATCTTGGAAAGACCTTGGAAGGGATTTTAGTGCTAAAGCCCCTGCGGCTGCTCTCTGAGGATCCTTCTGTTGCTTCAGGCCCTAAGCCCTTATCAAATGATTCTTTTCCAGAACCTTGCAAGGCTGTCACCATTCTCACCACTAAAGTCAGTCAGCAGCTGCTGATCACCTGTAGTAAGTGTCCGGATAGAGATCTGAACCTAGATCTCTCTGATGTTAAACCTGAAACCTTGCTGCAAACCAAACCTTCGTACTTTTTCAGCCTCAGTTTTCTCATCTGTAAAATGGGAAGGTTTTGGACATCAGCAAATGACTTCTGGAATCCCTCACTGCCATGCTGGCTGACAAGTTTGAGATACTATCCCAGTTCCTGGACAAAAAAACAACAACAATAACAACAAAAAACAAACTACTGAGAAGAGAGTGTTTCTAAAGAAAAATGTTCCCATTAGACTATTCTTGATTCAGAGATCATGGCCTTCCTGCTTGTTTGGTTCTAAAATAGCTGATCGCTTTAGAAGATGAATAGGGAAGAGATCGATAAATATTGTTCTGGTTTGTTTCTAATGCACTTGCTTGACAAAAAAAAAAAAAAAAAAGTCAGCTGCACTGAATCTATTTCCTCAATATTTTTTTTTTTTTCTGGAAAGTCTATGGCCCACACTGTGATTTTATGTCAGGGGCAACAAATACGTCTGAGATGACTCCAGGGTTTAATGAAGAGGCCACGTTTGAGAAGAAAAAGCCAGACCATTCTTGTGAAATGAGCATGTGTGCATGCTCAATTGCCCAGTCGTGTCTGACTCTTCTGCAGCCCCATGGACTGTACCCCACCAGGCTCTTCTGTCCATGATTTCCCAGGCAAGAATACTGGAGTGGGTTGTCATTTCCTTCTCCAGGGGATCTTCCCAACCCAGGGATCAAACCCATGTCTCCTGCATTGGCAGGTGGATTCTTTACCACTGAACTACCAGGGAAGCCCGTGACATGAGCAGGTCACAAATCTCCCTTCCCCATCACTGCCGTTTCAGCGTATAGCGTGCCCTGGACATCTTCTACTATGTGGGATGTACTACCTTATCTGTGGCTATCATTCCTTTTCCATTTATGATGGTGTGTGAAGAAGGCTGAGCGCCGAAGAATTGATGCTTTTGAACTGTGGTGTTGGAGAAGACTCTTGAGAGCCCCTTGGACTGCAAGGAGATCCAACCAGTCCATTCTGAAGGAGATCAGCCCTGGGATTTCTCTGGAGGGAATGATGCTAAAGCTGAAAGTCCAGTACTTTGGCCACCTCATGCGAAAAGTTGACTCACTGGAAAAGACTCTGATGCTGGGAGGGATTGGGGGCAGGAGGAGAAGGGGATGACAGAGGATGAGATGCCTGGATGGCATCACTGACTCGATGGACGTGAGTCTGAGTGAACTCCGGGAGTTAGTCATGGACAGGGAGGCCTGGTATGCTGTGATTCATGGGGTCGCAAAGAGTCAGACATGACTGAGCAACTGAACTGAACTGAACTGAAGTTGATCTTTTGTGACTTTTCAAAGAAACACTTGGATAACAAATAAGAACCTGCTGTAGAGCACAAGGAACTCTATTCAATACTTTTTAAAGGCCCATATGGGAAAAGAATCTTAAGGAAAAAAAGAGTGGATATATGAATACATATAATGGATTCAATTTGCTATATACTTAAAACTAGCACAACATTGTAAATCAACTATACTTCAATAAAAATTTTTTTAAAAGAGTTGAGTGATAATTAGCCATTTTACTGGGCTGTGTTTCTGCTTGTTGGGTGGTAGATTTGGGTTGTTTCCCAGCTTCCTATTAGGTTAATTCCCTCTTATTGGTATTTACTTCCTCTCTCAACTTGAAGGCAATTTAGATCAAATAGCTGGTTGGGGGGGGATCAGGTCAGAGAAGGTAAGGTTGAAGGGGTCAGCCTCCCCAGGACCAAGGCCAGAGCCAGGCTGGGGCAGGCGCTGCCTCTGGGGGCATCTCTGATCCGCCAAGTGTCAAGTCCTAAATGTTTCAGGCTTCATGGGGAGTGTCAGTCCAGTCAGCTATGGCACAACTGAAAGAGGAGAGATTATAGGTGAAGGGACCATGTAAGTTATCCTGAAAATTCCAGATCTGGTGAAAACTCAGGGACAGAAAGAAAGGAAAGATATCAATTCTAGGCGAACAGAAGAGTCAAATCATGATTTCCACTCTCCAAAAACTGAGACAAGTCAGTCGACCCCAGATCAGAGGTTCAGGTGCTTAGTAAAGAGGATCCCCCAGATGTCTTTCTTTCATCTCACTTTCACACTCTCAAGAGAGTATCTTCGGGAGGAATTCCCTGGTGGTCAAGTGGTTAAGATTCAGTGCTTTCATTTCCATAGCCTGGGTTCAATTCTTGGTCCAGAAACTGAGATCCTACAAGCTGCAGAGCACAGCCAAAAAAAATTAAAAAAAGAGGGTGTCTGAGGGCTTCAGTTTTCCAGCTTATAAAATGGGGGCTTCCCATGCAATTTTCCCTCCATCATAGTCCCAAATGCTGTCAGACCCAGAAGGAAAGGGGCAGAGTGGACAGAAAAGATGCTGGAACAGTGAAGTGAGAACAAGGAGTGTAGAAGAGACCAGGGTTCTCTTTCATCCACTCCTTCCTTTAGTAAATAAACAGAGGTATTCTGTGATCCCCCTGAATTTTCCTTCGAACACCACCTTCAAGGGAGGAAACAGGCTCAGACAGGTGAAGTGATTTGCCCAAGTCACACAGCACCAGAGCTGAGCCTGGAAGAACTTTCCATCCAGCACAATCATGGGAGCCCTCTCCCCACTTTTCTGTTTTCCATAATTGACAGCAACACAGCCCAGTGGGGAACTGCTGGAGCCAAAGCCCCTCTCCCATGCTGAGCCTTACCTCTGTGCCTCCTCCCAGCTGATATCCAGGCAAAGACTGTCATTCTCTCTTAGCTCTGCTGCTGCTAAGTCACTTCTGCTGCTGCTGCTGCTGCTAAGTCACTTCAGTCGTGTCTGACTCTGTGCGACCCCATAGACGGCAGCCCGCCAGGCTCCCCTGTCCCTAGGATTCTCCAGGCAAGAACACTGGAGTGGGTTGCCATTTCCTTCTCCAATGCATGAAAGTGAAAAGTGAAAGTGAAGTCGCTCAGTCATGTCCGACCCTTTGCGACCCCATGCACTGCAGCCCACCAGGCTCCTCCGTCCATGGGATTTTCCAGGCAAGAGTACTGGAGTGGGGTGCCAGTGCCTTCTCCGTTAGCTCTGCTAAGCAGGGCCAAAATATATGAGTCAGCAGAGACTGGGTCACCAGGTTCTAGAGTCATATCTCACAGAGTTCTGGTTTCTTTGTAGATGCCAGCCTACCCTGTGGCTTCCTCTCCCTGGGAGCCCTCCCAGATTAGCCCCACTCAGCTCCTGTGTCTGCAGTAAATCCTCTTCCCACGATCTCAGGTCTATCTGTCTAACACCCTCCCAAGTGCCATAAAGCCCCAGAACTGGGGTGTCCTCAGTGTCCTGTGTCTCCCCAACACCTGCAGGAATGAATGCATGCCAGCAAACTGGATGAGTCCAGGATGGGATAGTGTGGGCAGGGCCTAGGGGACACATAGGGTTCCCTAAGACCTCCAACAGCCTGGGGCCTGGGCTTGGGCCTTGCTGACAAGCCTATGAGGCAGATGTTCCCCACTTCCAGGATTTTCCCTCCTCACAGTTTCCCCCACTGAATGGGGGCCCCCTCAACTCTGTGTCCCCATGGCCAAGCACACCAGGTGAGTGAATGAATGAATGAATGGGCACAGGCCCTGGTACAAGGCCTGAGAAAGGCACCGCCCAACTTCCCAGGCAGAGCATATCCTCAAATTCCAAGCCACAAGATGGGGAAATGAGAGCCCAGACAGAGGAGTTAGGTCAGAGCCAGACATCAGAATGACAGCCCAGACCCCAGTGACAAGGACAGTGATGGTGACTGCCAAAGACGGAGTCCTTGGCTCCACACTAAGCATCTGGACAAGCGACTTTCCCCTGGACCAGGAGAGAGGAGGGAAGCGGGGAGCAGAAGCCAAGCAAGGATACCATCTGGGTCTTTGTGAATTTGGGGACTCTCTGTTTTCAGACTGGCCTAGAATCCAAGCTCAGTCCTGCTGCTCTGGTTCCAGAAAGGAGGCAGGTGGAGCTGGCACCCACAGGGTAATCTACAAACAAGGAAATGAGAATTTCTCCTGGAGAGGTACTACTATCCCTCCGGTCCCTGGGAGTGAGACGGGGGTTGGAGGAGGAAAGTGCTGGCCTATGTGGGGATTACTGTGTCGCCAGGGAAACAGAGGTCCTCTCATCCCTGGCTGAAGGCAAAGGACTGGCCCCTGTGAGCTGAGGGAGGCTGCATTGGCCCCACCCAACCACGGCGCTGCAGCCTCAGAGGAGGGAAACTGACCCGCAGGGAGACAGGATGGGACTCGGTCACCGGCAGGAGGCCGGTCCTAGGGGCCGGCGAGGCCCGGCGCCCACGCAACTCCCTCCCCCGGCCGACCCGCGCGAGATCCGGCCAACCCTTACCCGGTCTCGCGGATGGCGTTGGTAAGGTTGGCCCAGGCTACGGCGTCAGGGTGGCGGCCATCCACCAGGCGCAGCTGGCCCGTCTCGGGGTCCAGGAGCAGCGAGCGACAGCGGGAGGCGGGCGGAACCGGCATCCCCCGTCCCCGTTGGCCCCTCGGGGTCGGGATCGCGCCGGTCAGGCCGCTCAGGAACAGCCCGACCAGCAGGGCCAGCACCAGGGCCAGCGCCAGCGCCCGCGTCACTGCCCGGGCCAGGCGGCCGCCCGGGGAGCCATACATAGGGGCCACCATGACGGCGCGGAGCTGGGCGCCGCACCGGCTCACGTGACAGCACTCCTCTGCGGAGGGCGGGGCCTGGGCAAGCTGGAGCGGGCTGGATACGGCAGGAGGCGGGGCTTGGGACAAGCCTTTCCGGGTGGGCGGTGCTCTGGGGGGCGGGACGTGAAAGGCGGGGCCATCTTAAAGGGGCCAGGCACCCTCCTTTGCCTACTCAAACCTTGCCATAGCACTCTTCCTCCCAACTTTTGTTTTCTTTTTCTGAGATTGAGGGATCTTAGTTCCCCAACCAGGGATAGAATGCAGGCCCTCGGCAGTGAGAGCACGGAGCCCTAACCACTGGACCACCAGGGAATTCCTCGAACTTTTTATTTTTCAAAATTTTGAACCTCAAGAAAAGTTGCAAGAATAGTGAAGTAAATACTCATATGCCTGCCATCAATTGCTAACATTTTGTCACATTTTATTAATTTTCTCTAATATATATTAAAAATATAATATATTATTATTATAATTAAATACATATATTTGCTTAACAATTTGCAGGTTAACTGAAGACATCGTGACCGATCAACCCTAAAAACTACAGATGATCATATAAGAGAAAAGATATCATCCTTCATAACCACAATACCATTATAACATTCAGGAAATTTACCATTTGCTAACGCTAGTGAAGTAATGCTCAATATTCTCCAAACCAGGCTTCAGCAGTACATGAACTGTGAACTTCCAGATGTTCAACCCGGTTTTAGAAAAGGCAGAGGAACCAGAGATCAAATTGCCAACCTCCACTGGATCATCGAAAAAGCAAGAGAGTTCCAGAAAAACATCTATCTCTGCTTTATTGACTATGCCAAAGCCTTTGACTGTTTGGATCACAATAAACTGTGGAAAATTCTGAAAGAGATGGGAATACCAGACCACCTGACCTGCCTCTTGAGAAACCTATAAGCAGGTCAGGAAGCAACAGTTCGAACTGGACATGGAACAACAGACTGGTTCCAAATAGGAAAAGGAGTACATCAAGGCTGTATATTGTCACCCTGCTTCTTTAACTTACATGCAGAGTACATCATGAGAAATCCTGGGCTGGAAGAAGCACAAGCTGGAGTCAAGATTGCCGGGAGAAATATCAATCACCTCAGATTGCAAATGACACCACCCTTATGGCAGAAAGTGAAGAGGAACTAAAAAGCCTCTTGATGAAAGTGAAAGAGGAGAATGAAAAAGTTGGCTTAAAGCTCAACATTCAGAAAACTAAGACATGGCATCAGGTCCCATCACTTCATGGGAAATAGATGGGGAAACAGTGGAAACAGTGTCAGAGTTTATTTTGGGGGGCTCCAAAATCACTGCAGATGCTGATTGCAGCCATGAAATTAGAAGACACTTACTCCTTGGAAGGAAAGTTATGACCAACCTAGATAGTATATTGAAAAGCAGAGATATTACTTTGCCAACCAAGGTCTGTCTAGTCAAGGCTACGGTTTTTCCAGTGGTCAGGTATGGATGTGAGAGTTGGACTATAAAGAAAGCTGAGCACTGAAGAATTGATGCTTTTGAACTGTGGTGTTGGAGAAGACTCTTCAGAGTCCCTTGGACTGCAAGGAGATCCAACCTGTCCATTCTAAAGGACATCAGTCCTGAGTGTTCATTGCAAGGACTGATGCTGAAGCTGGTCCAATACTTTGGCCACCTCATGCAAAAAGTTGACTCATTGGAAAAGACCCTGATGCTGGGAGGGATTGGCAGTAGGAGGACAAGGGAACAACAGAGGATGAGATGGCTGGATGGCATCACTGACTCTATGGACATGAGTTTGAGTGAACTCCGGGAGTTGGTGATGGACAGAGAGGCCTGGCATGCTGTGATACATGGGGTCACAAAGAGTCGGACACTGAGCGACTGAACTGAATGGAACTGAACTGAATGATAGTCTAATACAGGGTCTTTATTCAAATTTTACCAGTTGTCTCCAAAATACTTCCTTTGTCTTTTTTTACTTTTGACCCAATGTCCACTCCTCACACAATACACAAGAATAAAGTCCTAAATGATGAGCATCTAAATGTAAAAAATGAAATTGTAATTACCAGTAGGTGACTGCATCCTCAGTTGCTTCAGTCAGTCAGAGTCTTTGAGACCCTATGGACTGTAGCCCGCCAGGCTCCTCTGTCCATGGGATTCTCCAGGCAAGAATACTGGAGAGGGTTTCCATGCCCTCATCCAATCCAAACCACATCTCCTGCATTGCAGGTGGATTCTTTACCGCTGAGCCACCACCAGGGAAGTGTACAAGTATATGGGTGAATTCCTCCATAACTTGTGTGTGGAGTAAAGATCTCTAACTACGATTCAAAATCCAGATGCAACAAGAGATTAGTACAGAGCCTTCTCTGGCCGTCCAGTGGTTAAGGCTCCATGCTTCCAATACAGGGGACACAGGTTCCATTCCTGGTTGGGGAAATAGGATTCTACATGCCAAAAACTAGGATCCCACAGGCCACAGTGCTGCCAAAAAGTTTTAATTTTTTAATTAAAAAAAAAGATTAGTAAATTTGACTACATAAAATTTTCTTTAGCTTTTACATGTGAAATATACCATAAGTGAAATCAGAAGACCACTGACAAACTAGGAGAAAATTTTACAACACACATAATGGATAAAGGAGTATTCTCACTAACAAATGAGTGACTCTCTAAATTTAATGGGGAAATGTGGAAACCAGAGAGAAAAATGGACAAAAAACTATGAACAGATGATTCATGAAAAAAGGTGTTAAAGTAATCTTTCAACATGGAAAATCCCTACTTCATTTACCATAAGAGAGAAAGACAGTGATGAGAAAAGGGAACTAGATTGGTGGCTGGAGCACCTGCTGGAGACAGGCCTGGATTTGTGGGAGATGTAGTTTGTGAGGGTTGGAAAGGATGTTGAGAGAGATGAAGTACCTTGTCTCTTTCAATCCTCAAAACTGCCCTCTGGAGACTTCCCTGGTGGTCCAGTGGTTAAGAATCCCCCTGTCAATGCAGGGGACACAGGTTTGATCCCCGATCTGGGAACTAAGATCCCACACGCAATGGGGCAGCTAAGCCTTCGTTCTGCAACTACTGAGCCTGTGCCCTAGAGCCTGTGCTTCACAACAGGAGAACCACTGCAATGAGAAGCCTGCAACAAGGGAGCCTGACTCGCCACAACTGGAGAAAACCTGTGTGCACCAATGAGGACCCGGCACAGCCAAAAATGAAGGAAGAGATAAAATAATTTTTAACAATTGCCCTCTGGTTTGAGTACTAGCAGAAGATATCGAGAAGAGGTGGCAAGAATACACAACGAACTACACACAAAAGATCTTAATGACCCAGATAACCTCGATGGTGTGTTCACTCACCTAGAGCCAGACATCCTGGAGTGCGAAGTCAAGTGGGCCTTAGAAAGCATCACTACGAACAAAGCTAGTGGAGGTGATGGAATTCCAGTTAAGCTATTTCAAATCCTAAAAGATGATGCTGTGAAATTGCTGCACTCAATATGCCAGCAAATCTGGAAAACTCAGCAGTCAGTGGCCACGGGACTGGAAAAGGTCAGTTTTCATTCCAATCCCAAAGAAAGGCAATGGCAAAGAATGTTCAAACTATTGCACAATTGCACTCATCTCACACGCTAGCAAAGTAATGCTCAAAATTCTCCAAGCTAGGCTTCAACAGTACATGAACAGAGAACTTCCAGATGTTCAAGCTGAATTTAGAAAAGGCAGAGCAACCAGAGATCAAATTGCCAACATCCATTCGATCATAGAAAGAGCAAGAGAATTACAGAAAAACTTCTGCTTTATTGACTATGCCAAAGCCTTTGACTGTGTGGATCACCAACTGTGGAAAATTCTTCAAGAGATGAGAATACCAGACCACCTTACCTGCCTCCTGAGAAACCTGTATGCAGGTCAAGAAGCAACAGTTAGAACTGGACATGGAACAATGGACTGGTTCCAAATAGGGAAAGGAGTACATCAAGGCTGTATATTGTCACCCCGCTTATTTAACTTATATGCAGAGTACATCATGCAAAATGCTGGGCTGGAGGATACACAAGCTGGAATCAAGATTGCCGGGAGAAATATCATCAGTCTCAGATATGTGGATGACACCACCCGTATGGCAGAAAGCAAAGAGGAACTAAAGAGCCTCTTGATGAAAGTGAAAAATGAGAGTGGAAAAGTTGACTTAAAACTCAACATTCAGAAAACTAAGATCACGGCATGCAGTCCCAGCACTTTATGGCAAATAGATGAGGAAAAAATGGAAACAGTGACATACTTTATTTTCTTGGGCTCCAAAATCGCTGCAGATGGTGACTGCAGCCATGAAATTAAAAGACACTTGCTTTTTGGAAGAAAAGCTATGTCAAACCTAGACAGCATATTAAAAATTAGAGACATTACTTTGCCAACAAAGGTCCATCTAGTCAAAGCTATGGTTTTTCCAGTACTCATGTATGGATGTGAGAGTTGGATTATAAAGAAGGCTGAGTGCCAAAGAATTGATGCTTTTGAACTGTGGTGTTGGAAAAGACTCTTGACAGTCCTTTGGACTGCAAGAAGATCAAAGCAGTCAATCCTAAAGGAAATAAGTCCTGAATATTCATTGGAAGGACTGATGCTGAAGCTGATGCTCCAATACTTTGGCCACCTGATGCAAAGAGCTGACTCATTGGAAAAGACCCTGATACTGGGAAAGATTGAAGTCAGGAGGAGAAAGGGATAACAGAGATTGAGTTGGTTGGATGGCATCATCGACTCATTGGACATGAGTTTGAGCAAGAACTGGGAGATGGTGAAGGACAGGGAAGCTGGCATGCTACAGTCCATGGGGTCACAAAGAGTCAGACAAGACTGAGCGACCGAACAACAACAATCCCCACTTTACAAATAAGGGAATTGAGGCCCAGTGAAGTCATATCCCAAGGGCCTGCAGCAAGTAAGTGGGCTAGTAGGATTCTACCCTGGGCTTCTCTGCCTCCAAATTCTAAGCATTTGACTCCTTAACTATGTGGATTCCTGTAAACCCAGCTTTGGGAGCTAGTAAATCACTGCGGATCTCAGCTTGCATGGAGAAAGGGTTCAAATGGCCACAGGTCATCAAAAACAAAAAGATTTTCCTTGAGTGATAAGAATATAGATCCTGCATGCCACAATTAAAGATCCTTTGTGCTGCAACAAAAGACTAAGCACAATCAAATAAAATAAAAAAAATTTTAAGACAAAAAAGCAAGCTAATATGTTCTAAAGTTATTATAAACCAGACATTGTTCTAAGAACTCAAGTTTCATTAGATCATTTAATCCTCATACTGTGTATCCAGGGGACAGGTATCTATATCATCATTCCCATTTTACAGATGAGAAAACAGAGCCACAAAAAAGAAAAGTAACTTGCCGGAACATTGCACCACTTGGAAAAGCTGAAGCTAGGATTTAAACTCAGACAGCCAGACCCTGGGTCCCACGTGTTCGTTCCTTATCTAAAAAATGGCAAATGCAAAATGCTGCCACTGATGTGCAAGCCACAAACAGGATCCGTCAGTGACTACAGCCACGGTGAACTGCTGAGGAGAAGGACAAAGAAGCAACACAGGGGCTCAGAAGGTCTCAGTCACTCCCAGGCTGGTAACTACAAAAGGCTGAATAACATCCTCCCAAAGATGTCCACATCCTGATCCCCATGACTGACAAATACGTTACAACACACGGCAAAAAGAACTTTGCATATGTGATTTTTTAAACATAATATTACTCATTTATTTCCTTTATTTTTGGTTGTGCTGGGTCTCTGTTGCTTTGCCGGCTTTTCTCTAGTTGCAGCGAGTGGGAGCTGCTCTCCAGCTGCGGTTCGAGGCTTCTCACTGCAACGGCTTCTCTTGTTGCTGAGCACAAGTTCTAGGGTGGGTGGGCTTCAGTAGCTGCAGCATGTGGTCTCAATACTTGTACTCATGGGCTTAGTTGCTCCAAGGCTGGGGGAGTCTTCCTGGATCAGGGCTCAAACCCCTGTCTCCCACATTGGCAGGCAGATTCTTTACCACTGAGCCACCAGGAAAACCCTGCAGATGTGATTTTTATGTATGTATGTATGTGGTTTCTCCAGGTCTTAGTTGCAGCACTCAGGATGTTCAAACTTCATCGCAGCATGTGGGATCTTTTTTTTTTTTTTAGTTGCAGCATGAGGGGTCTAGTTCCCTGACCAGAGACTGAACCCAAGCCCCCTGCACTGGGAGCTCAGAGTCATAGCCACGGACCACCAGGGGATTCACTGCAGATGTGATTCAGGATCTTGACATGGGAGATTGTCCTGGATTATATAGATGGCGGGACCAACGTAATCGCAAGCATTTTTAGAGGAGGGAGGCAGGAGTTAGAGTGAGGAAAGATGTGTGATTGGAGGATGCTACGCTGCTGGCTTTGAGGATGGAGGAGGGGGCCACAAGCCAAGGAGTGCAGCTGGCCTTTAGAAGCTGGAAAAGCAAAGTAACAGACTCTCTCTCTCGAAGCCTCCAGAAAGAACGTGGACCTGCTGACACCTTGACTTTTCGATTTCTGACCTCCAGCGTTGTAAAAATGTGTGTTGTTTAAAGCCAGTAAGTTCGTTACGGCAGCAATGGGGAATGCACAGAAGTGGCCTTGGGCAAAGCCTTTTGAGTTTCTGGGCATCCAGAGCCTCATCCTCGTAATGGGAAGAATGAAATCTGTCTCCCTTACCCGTGGGGTACTTAAACAAGACAATAAACGTGAAAAGTCTTGGCAAGTGTCCTATAAATGAGGACTGAATTTTCAAACCCATTTCAGCATACCCTTGACCTCTCTTTCTGGTTTTTAGCTTTTTGGAGAGCCCCTCCTCCTCCTTCTTCCTTCCACCTCCATCCTTGCTGGGGAGATCTCCACGGTCTCCCCCTGCAGACTCAGCTTCAAGAACAGCAGATGATAGTCAGAGTGTCAGAGGGCTGCCCACAGCCCAGGCTGGGAGGCCATGGGACAGAACCAGATTGTCGCATTAGAGAGGACAATGGCTGGTGGTGGCTACTTTCTCCTCTGCAACTAGGCTGCTCTGTCTACCTGACTAGCAGGGTCTCCCAGAAAGCCTATTAAGTGTCCAGGGTACTGGGCAAGCCAAGAACACTAAGCCTGCAACGGAGACCCAAGCCTGCTTCTTCCTACACATTCAAAGAACCCACCTGCAATGCAGATGTGGAGACTCGGGCTCGATCCTTGGGTCAGGAAGATCCCCTGGAGGAGGAAATAGCAGCCCACTCCAGTACTCTTGCCTGGAAAAGTCCATGGACAGAGGAGCCTGACAGGCTACAGTCCATGAGGTCGCAAAGAGTTGGACTTGACATGACATGAGTGACTGAGCATGCACCCACAGGGGTCTCTTGCCTCTACCACTGGTTCACTCCTTAGCATTTAGGGAGCATCAAGTATACACTGACTCGATGGACATGAATTTGAGCAGGCTCTGGGAGTTGGTGATGGACAGGGAAGCCTGGCGTGCTGCAGTCCATGGGTCACAAGGAGTTGGACACGACTGAGCGACTGAACTGGACTGACTGGAGTGCCCGCCAGTGCTGTTGGTTGCCTGCTAGTAGTCATTCCTCCATTTTTCTTTGCTTCCCAAAACCACCCAATGCACCATCCCAGGGGATGAGTCCTGATTGGTCTAAGCCAACCCTGGCATCCTGCTTCCCCTTGAGAATGATTGATCTCGAGGTGTGGGCATGTGACCTCATGCATACGGGCTAAGCTGCTTCAGTCATGTACGATTCTGTGCGACCCTGTGGACTGCAGCCCTCCAGGCTCCTCAGTCCATGGGATTCTCCAGGCAAGAATACTGGAGTGGGTAGCCATGCCCTCCTCCAGGGGACCTTCCCAACCCAGGAATCGAATCGGAGTCTCTTACTTCTACTTGCATTGGCAGGCAGGTTCTTTACCATTAGCACCACCTGGACTAATGTGATCTCGTTCTGGCTAATTAAACATTAGCCAGAAAAGTCTACTAAGGGACTCTGGGAAGACTGGCTTCCAGTCTATTCCCAGACTGTCTATTAAGAGAGAGATGGCCAAGGAAAATCCTTTTTAAATCTTCTTTGCTCTAGACACTGCTCTGGACACTGTTGTCTGAGATTGTGACTGACTCCTGGAGCTTCAGCAGCTGTCTTGTAGCCTTGAAGCGATACTGTGCTGTGTGCTGTGCTTAGTCACTCAGTCGTGTCCAACTCTTTGTGATTACTAAGGCTGAAATACCAACACATCTAGGTTGGAAAAGCAGAAAGATGAAAGTACCTTGGTAACTGGGATGGTAATAGTAATTTTTTGTGTTCTCTTGGCTAGGTTGGAAAAGGAAATGGCAACCCACTCCAGTGTTCTTGCCTGGAGAATCCCAGGGATGGTGGAGCCTGATGGGCTGCCATCTATGGGGTCACACAGAGTCGGACATGACTGAAGTGACTTAGCAGCAGCAGCTTGGCTAGGTTATAATGCCCAGATGTTTGGTTATACACCAGTCAAGATGTTGCTGTGAAAGTATTTTTAGATGTGATTAGCATTTAAATCAGTAGACTTTGAGTGAAGTAGATTACTTTCCATAGTAGGGTTCAGTTCAGTTCAGTTCAGTTCAGTCGCTCAGTCGTGTCAGACTCTTTGTGACCCCATGAACCACAGCACACCAGGCCTCCCTGTCCATCACCAACTCCCGGAGTCCACCCAAACCCATGTCCATTGTGTCGGTGATGGCATCCAACCATCTCATCCTCTGTCGTCCCCTTCTCCTCCTGCCCTCAATCTTTCCCAGCACCAGGGTCTTTCCCAATGAGTCAGCTCTTCACATCAGGTGGCCAAAGTATTGGAGTTTCAGCTTCAACATCAGTCCTTCCAATGAATACCCAGGACTGATCTCCTTTAGGATAGACTGGTTGGATCTCCTTGCAGTCCAAGGGACTCTCAAGAGTCTTCTCCAACACCACAGTTCAAAAGCATCCGTTCTTCAGCGCTCAGCTTTCTTTATAGTCCAACTCTCAATATCCATACATGACCACTGGACTTGACTAGATGGACCTTTGTTGGCAAAGTAATGTCTCTGCTTTTGAATATGCTGTCTAGGTTGGTCATAACTTTCCTTCAAAGGAGTAAGCGTCTTTTAATTTCATGGCTGCAGTCAGCATCTGCAGTGATTTTGGAGCCCCCCAAAATAAAGTGTGACACTGTTTCCACTGTTTCCCCATCTATTTCCCATGAAGTGATGTGCCCAGGTGCCATGATCTTAGTTTTCTGAATGTTGAGCTTTAAGCCAACTTTTTCACTCTCCTCTTTCACTTTCATCAAGAGGCTCTTTAGTTCTTCTTCACTTTCTGCCATAAGGGTGGTGTCATCTGCATATCTGAGGTTATTGATATTTCTCCCGGCAATCTTGATTCCAGCTTGTGCTTCTTCCAGCCCAGCGTTTCTCATGATGTACTCTGCATATAAGTTAAATAAGCAGGGTGACAATATACAGCCTTGAAGTACTCCTTTTCCTATTTGGAACCAGTCTGTTGTTTCATGTCCAGTTCGAACTGTTGCTTCCTAAACTGCATATAAGTTTCTCAAGAGGCAGGTCAGGTGGTCTGGTATTCCCATCTCTTTCAGAATTTTCCACAGTTTATTGTGATTCAAACAGTCAAAGGTGTTGGCATAGTCAATACAGCAGAAATAGATGTTTTTATGGAACTCTCTTGCTTTTTTTGATGATCCAGTGGAGGTTGGCAATTTGATCTCTGGTTCCTCTGCCTTTTCTAAAACCAGGTCGAACATCTGGAAGTTCACGGTTCACATATTGCTGAAGCCTGGCTTGGAGAATTTTGAGCATTACTTTGCTAGTGTGTGAGATGAGTGCAATTGTGCAGTAGTTTGAGCATTCTTTGGCATTGCCTTTCTTTGGGATTGGAATGAAAACTGACCTTTTCCAGTCCTGTGGCCACTACTGAGTTTTCCAAATGTGCTGGCATATTGAGTGCAGCATTTTCACAGCATCATCTTTTAGGATTTGAAATAGCTTAACTGGAATTCCATCACCTCCACTAGCTTTGTTCGTAGTGATGCTTTCTAAGGCTCACTTGACTTCACATTCCAGGATGTCTGGCTCTAGGTGAGTGATCACACCATCGTGATTATCTGGGTCATGAAGATCTATTTTGTACAGTTCTTCTGTGTATTCTTGCCACCTCTTCTTAATAGCTTCTGCTTCTGTTAGGTCCATACCATTTCTGTCCTTTATTAAGCCCATCTTTGCATAAAGTGTTCCCTTGGTATCTCTAATTTTCTTGAAGAGATCTCTAGTCTTTCCCATTCTATTGTTTTCCTCTATTTCTTTGCATTGATCACTGAGGAAGGCTTTCTTATCTCTCCTTGCTATTCTCTGGAACTCTGCATTCAAATGGGTATATCTTTCCTTTCCCCCTTTGCTTTTCTCTTCCCTTGTTTTCACAGCTATTTGTAAGGCCTCCTCAGACAGCCATTTTGCTTTTTCGCCTTTCTTTTTCTTGGGGATGGTCTTGATTCCTGTCTCCTGTACAAAGTCACGAACCGGCCTTGGAGTACAGAATGAAGCAGGGCAAAGGCTAATAGAGTTCTGCCAAGAGAATGTACTGGTCATAGCAAACATCCTCTTCCAACAACACAAGAGAAGACTCTACACATGGACTTCACCAGATGGTCGACACTGAAATCAGATTGACTATAGTCTTTGCAGCCAAAGATGGAGAAGCTCTATACAGTCAGGAACAACAAGCCCGGGAGCTGACTGTGGCTCAGATCATGAACTCCTTATTGCCAAATTCAGACTTAAATTGAAGAAAGTAGAGAAAACTACTAGACCATTCAGGGATGACCTAAATCAAATCCCTTATGACTATACAGTGCAGGTGAGAAATAGATTTCAGGGACTGGATCTGACACAGAGTGCCTGACAGTCGGGTCAGGGTTGTTCAGTTAACTGGAGAGGGGAAGCAGACGTGGCAGAATGGTAGCATTCAAAGACTCTGAGTGAAGGGTACACAAAAAAATTCATTGCATCCTTTGCAACTTCTCTGTAAGCCCAAAATGAATTTAAAATAAAAATTCAAATAAAAAAAAAAGAGTGGGGGGACCCAAGGTACAAACTTGGTTTGTTTGATACGAATGCCTGAGCGTTCCTTGGGAGTGCAGGGTTGGAGTACCAGCTCCCAGGAATGCAGAGATGACCTCTGGTCAGTCACAGGCCCTCTCATACCTACAGCCACTCCCTTTTTAACATAGGTAGCACGAGTATTAATACCGCTGGGCTGTGAGAATCCTTTGAAACGTGCACATCACACACATGCCAGGGGAGCTGTGGTAGCGATGCTTTCTATTACAGAAAACATGCCCTCCCTCACTTTTAAAAAAATGTATTTCTTTTCCATTGAATCCCTCATTTTTTAAAAAAAGTTAACCCATTTTATTTTGGCTGCATGGGCTCTTTGCTGCAGCACGCGGGCTTCTCTGGTTGTGGTGATGGGATGGGTTCAGTAGTTGCGCGTGGGCTTACCTGCCCCATGGCATGTGGGGTCTTAGTCCCATGACCAGGGATCAAACCCACGTCCCCAGCATTGAAAGGCAGAATCGCAACCCCTGGACCACCAGGGAAGCCCTCCCTCCCTCACGTTCACTTTGGGAGGATTTGTATTTTCACAAATGAGATTTGCTTGAAGCTGTGAGTGCCCGTGGGAAGGCAGAACAGGACACTGGCTTCCAATCCTGGCTTTACAATTTAGTGGCATATGACCTTGAGCATGCAACTTTTCTCTGCCTCAGTTTCTTCATCTGTTAAATGGGGATAGTAAGACTATATCTCATAGCATTATTATAAAGCTTGTGTGCACACATGCTCAGTTGCCTTGTTGTATCCAACTCTTTGCGATCCTATGTATGGTAGCCCTCCAGGCTCCTCTGTCCATGGGATTTTCCAGGCAAGAATACTGGAGTGGGTTGCCATTTCCTTTTCCAGGAAATCTTCCCAACCCAGGGATCGAACCTGCTTTTCTTATGTTTCCTGCATTGGCATGTGAGTTCTTTGTCACAAGTGCCACCTGGGAAGCAGTAATATATTTTTCCAAATCTCTCCCTCAGAGCTATAAGGAACATCTAGTGGGTTATGGTAACCTCCTCCAGGGGCTCGTCCTGATTCAGGGATCAAATCTGCACCTCCTACATTGCAGGCAGATTCTTTACCCACTGATGTACCTGGGAAGCCCAAACTCAGTCGTGTGCGATTCTTTGTGACCCCATGGACTGCAGCACTCCATGCTTCCCTTTCCTTTACTATCTCCCGGAGCTTGCTCAAACTCATGTCCGTTCAGTCAGTGATGCCTTCAAACCATCTCATCCTCTGTCACCCCCTTCTCCTCCTGTTCTCAATCTTGGCCAGCATCAGAGTCTTTTTCAATGAGTCAGTTCTTTGCATCAGGTGGCCAAAGTATTGGAGCTTCAGCTTCAGCATCAGTCCTTCCAATGAATATTCAGAGTTGATTTTCTTTAGGATTGATTGGTTTGATCTCCTTGCTTCTGACAGAGTGTGGTTCACTGGAGAAGGGAATGACAAACCACTTCAGTATCCTTGCCTCAGGAACCCTATAAACAGTATGAAAAGGCAAAAAATGGAATATTGCTCAGCCTTAAAAAGGAAGGAGATTCTGACACATGCTACAAGGAGCAAGAATCCTAAGGAAATCATGCCAAGTGAAATAAGCCAGTCACAGAAAGACTTATTCTATATAATATCATCTATATGATGTATTTAAAGTAGTCAGATTCATAGAGACAGAAAGTAAAGTGGTGATAGCTGGGGCTGGGAGTAGGGAGGGATGGGGAATTGTTTAATGGCTATAAAGTTTCAGTTTAACAAGATAAAAACATTCTTGTGATCTGTTGAACAATCACTTGAATATGCTTAACACAACTAAGTACTGCATTTTGGACACTTCTGTTGACCATGATGGCTACTCCATTTCTTCTAAGGGATTCCTGCCCACAGTAGTAGATATAATGGTCATCTGAGTTAAATTCACCCATTCCAGTCCATTTTAGTTAGCTGATTCCTAGAATGTCGACGTTCACTCTTGCCATCTCCTGTTTGACAACTTCCAATTTGCCTTGATTCATGAACCTAACATTCTAGGTTCCTATGCAATATTGCTCTTTTCAGCATCGGACCTTGCTTCTATCACCAGTCACATTCACAACTGGGTATTGTTTTTGCTTTGGCTCCATCCCTTCATTCTTTCTGGAGTTATTTCTCCACTGATCTCCAGTAGTGTATTGGGCACTTACCAACCTGGGGAGTTTCTCTTTCAGTATCCTATCATTTTGCCTTTTCATACTGTTCATGGGGTTCTCAAGGCAAGAATACTGAAGTGGTTTGCCATTCCCTTCTCCAGTGGACCACATTCTGTCAGGAGATCCAACCAGTCCATTCTAAAGGAGATCAGTCCTGGACGTTCATTGGAAGGACTGATGCTAAAGCTGAAACTCCAATACTTTGGCCACCTCATGCGAAGAGTTGACTCATTGGAAAAGACCCTGATGCTGGGAGGGATTGAGGGCAGGAGGAGAAGGGTATGACAGAGGATGAGATGGCTGGATGGCATCACCAACTCGATGGACATGAGTTTGAGTAAACTCTGGGAGTTGGTGATGGACAGGGAGGCCTGGCGTGCTGTGATTCATGGGGTCGCGAAGAGTCGGACACGACTGAGCGACTGAACTGAACTGAACACGACTAAACTGTACGTTTACAAGTGGTTAAAATGATAAATTTTCTGTTATGCTTTTTTACCACAATAAAAATAAATTAAAATGAATTACCTAGAAATCCTTCCAGCTTTAGAGCAATAAATCGGCAATGGCCACCAGGGGTCGCTATGCTCCCATTTCATTTCACAGCCCTCTCCGCCCTTTCTACTCAGTGGAGCTAACTGACGGTTTCTAGCGGACTGTGCGGGGTAATGCCCTAGGATCCTGGAGAAAGTTAGAGCACCTCTATCCTCCCTGCCTTCGCCAGATGCACCAGCCCTGCAGAAGCCCCAGGGCTGCACGGCACTCCCCATCACATGCCGGCCCACAGCCGACTCAGCTCCGCGGTTTCTCTGGGTCTCTTCCCTCTTTGCTGGAGACACCGTCGGTCCTGAATAGGGTGCATCCACCTTGCCTGGCTGCCCGCCGGTCTTCAGATTGCCCAGGGGCTGGAGAAGACCGAAAGGTGCAAGGACTCACCTGCCACCAGGTTACCCACAGATAAGGGGACACGGCAGTGCAAATGGGTCAGAGACCTCCTATCCCAGGTGCAGAGACTTCGCGGTCAAGCAACCCTGGGGTTTGCCCACTCACCTGCTCACTATGTATGTCATAACCTCCTGGGGGTCTGAGTCTCCTCATTTGTAAAATCTATGTTAATACCCAGGAGGATGGAAGAAGTTCAACAAAAATTCCTGAGGCTTAGAAAAGCACTCAACCGATGGGCTAATGACCATTCCATGCCCCGTATCTGATGCTGGCCTGATCTCCCATCGCTGGCTGGTTTTCTACTGCACAGCACCCACTCTCGACTTTGCACTTACTACTTAAGGATCCTTTCCTGAAGAAACCCGCACCATGATCCTCTGGACCAGACAGGGTCAGTGAGTTAACCAGGCAGGATTCACTGGGTTGTAATGAATAGAAACCCAGTGAAACTACCTCAAGGAAATGGAAATGTCTCGTGGAATCCAAGAAAAAATGAAAATCAAACAGCAAAGTGCTGAGAAGGGCAGACCCAGGATCTGGGCTCTTTGGGGACCCAGGACCATCCTTTCCCCAAAGCCTGCTTTATTCCTCTCCTCCACACAGGACATGTGCCCCCATGCCCTCCCACCAGGCTATGGACTCTGCTGCCATTCCTAGAGCATGCCAGGCACACTCCCACCTCAGGGCCTTTGCACCCTCTTTGCCCTCTGCCTAGGACATCCTCCTGTAGCTCTCTCCTATGGTTCACTACCTCCCTGCTTCCAGTCTTGGCTCAGATGTCACCCCAATGGCACCTCCCTTGTCCAACTGTTTGAAAATTGCAGCCCATCTCCCACCACCAGCATGCTTCAGCCTCTCCCCTGCTTTCTTGCTTTTTTGCTTTAAGTTCACAAAAAAATAAAGAGAGGGGTAATTATAATCCTACATTTATAGCCCACTCTCATCAGCATTTATTTTTTTATTTTAATTATTTATTTGGCTGCACCAGGTCTTACTTGGCATGTGGGATCTAGTTCCCTGACCCCGGATTGAACCCCAGGTCCCCTGAATTGGGAACACAGAGTCTTTTAACTGCTGGGCCACCAGGGAAGTCCCAGTGTTTAATTACTAAATTTAATGATGTAAAACCCCAAATCCAAACAAAAGCTACAGTCTTGACAATAACCTACATCTAACCAGATGGTTCCCCCCGACCATAATCCCCTCACTATCTTCATCCTGAATCCTTTAGTTATTCTTCCCTTGTTTCCTTCTTATGGTTTATTATTGAATATGTGTGTATTTATTTTTAGTTGCTTTCAACTTGATAGAAAGGATTTCGCGTTTATGTAAAAGGACATTTCTCGTGGGATATTCGATCTCAGATATTCATCCACATTGTGATGTATTATGACTGTAGTTCCTATGTTTTGACTGCCAAGTAGTACTTCGCAGTGGGAATTTATTCATCTGCTCTCCCATAGATGGGTACGTGGGTGTGTCCCAGTTTTGGCCGCTGTGGACAGCACCCCTGTGAATATCCTTCCATGTAATTCCTGGTGTAGACAGGCAAGCATTTCTCCACGGTTTATACTTTGGTGTAGAATTGGTGGGTCATAGGATACGGACGTGCTCGGCTTTGGGAGAGAAAGCTGTGAATTGGCTGCACTGATTCACATGCCCACCAGACGTGTTGAGAAGGCTTGCTTTTTCTCTACAGTGTTTGCACTTTCTGCCATACCATGAGTTTCACTTATGTCTTTGTTTACCATCTGTCTCTGCCCTCCACCCCACTAGAAGGTCAGCACCAGGAGGGCAGATATTTTTTAACTCTTTGGTTCACTATTACATTCCCAGTGCCTGGATCAGTGTATAGCACATAGTAGATGCTCAATAAACATCTGGTTGGATGAACAAGTCAATGGCCCCAAACGAGAGCTGAGAGCTCCTATGTTGTATTATCAGCCCAATTACATGGGGATAGGCTGATTTCACCCTCCCTCTTTCACTCCAATCCAGGAAAGGACCACTGGCCAAGAACTACTGATGCCAGGACCCCCAGACCAATTAAGTCAGAGTTCCTGAGGGTGGCGCTTGGGACATTGTTTTTAAGCACCCCACCCCCATCCCTGGAGATTCTCCCTTGTGGACAGAGTGAGACCCAGAGCTCAAAGGGAAGCCATTCATCTCACCCAGAGATGCTCAGGTCCCAGGCAAGTCCCACTGGACCTGAATTTCTGGGTGAGACTCAGGAATCTGCAACCTCATGATCTGGACACATGGCCATCAGAGCAGGCCCCACCCAGACCGCGGTGCCTGTGGATGCTCCTCGCCCATCAGGGCCAGCTGTGATGTTACGGTTCTGGCGTTTTTCTAATTCCACCTCCAGGTCTCAGCAGGTAGTGACGGCCTTTTACCACTTGCCACCCTCCTCTCATCCTGCAGGCCCGAGGTAGTCTCCTGTTTCCAGTAGAATGCTCTGAGTTCCCGGGGCCCTCTTTCATTCCCCAAGACATCCAAAGAGTCTTTCTTGCTCTGTTTCTTGTTTCCCACTTAAACTTTTCCCCTTACTGCTGAGGGAAAGGTCACAGCTGGTCCACGGACCAGGATGCAGGGAGCCGGACAGAAGAATTCAGAACTCGGCTCCTCGGGGTGGAGGGCAGGGCTGACACCTGCCTCCCAGGACTCATGCCCCAGTGGTACATGACCTTGCTATGGTCTTCAGGGTCACCCATCTTGTTCTACGTCCCACAGAACAATTCCCACACCTTCACTTCCTGCTCCAGGGGATTTAGCCCAGCACTGGGCACCCAGTAGTAGCTCAATAAAGTCTGGTTACTTTCAGGCTCTTTCATACACAACTTGAGTTGCATTAAATTCCCTTCAGGGACTACCCTGGTGGTCCTGTAGTTAAGAATCCACTTGGCAATCAATATAGGGGTGCTAAGTCACTTCAGTTGTGTCCAACTCTTTGTGACCCTATGGACTGTAGCCTGCCAGGCTTATCTGCCCATGGGATTCTCCAGGCAAGAATACTGGAGTGGGTTGCCACGCCCTCCTTCACGGGGTCTTCTCGACCCAGGGATTGAACCCGTGTCTCTTACATCTCCTGCGTTGGCAGGCAGGTTCTACACCACTAGAGCGATGAGTTCAATCCCTGATCCAGGAATATCCTGTATGCCACCGGGCAACTAAGCCTGTGCACCACAACCACTGAAACCCCCTCTGGAGCGGGCAACTACCGAAGCCCAAGCACCCTAGAGCTCCCATGAGAGAAGCCACCATCACGAGAAGCCCGAACACCACAACGAACAATAACCCCCACTTGCCGCAACTAGAGAAAGCCCGTGCGCAGCAATGAAGACCCAACACAGCAAGGAAGGTCCAAAAAGAAGTAAATAAATAAAAATTAAAAAAAAAAAAACTCCCTTCAGTAACTTCCATGGCTCTCAGGATAGAAACCCCAAACCCATGGTAGGCCCTGCATGGGGACCTTGCCCATGGCTCCCCCCTGATCCATTCTCAGTGGTCACTCCAGCTTCCTCTCTCTGCTGCTTTAACACACCAAACTCTTTCCCACCTCTGGGCCTTTGCACATTCCTGCTCCTCCCACTGGCTTATCCACATTACCACTGTGGATCCTTTGGGGAGTAGCTGAAATGTCACCTCCGCTGAGAAGCCCTCCCTGATTCCCTAGGCCTTGTTCGATCCCTGTTAGAGGCCCTCATGATATCCTGAACTTTTTCATAGCTCTTGCAAAGTTTTGTAATCATACTTAAAGTGATTCTTTGATTCACGGCTCACACTGCCACTAGACTCTGAGAAATAGAAGAGCCAGAACCATGTTGTTTGGGTTACCTCCTGGGTCTCCCTGCACAGCCTAGTGCCTGGCTTAAGGACTGGGCTCAGTATATTTTGGACACATAAATGAGTGGATAGATGGATGGAGGGAGGGTAGGTAGAGAAAGGGAGGGTACTTATCCAGCTGAACACATAAATGAGTAGATGAATGGATAGATAGATGGATATGGATATGAGAACAAAAAATAAGTCATTTCTTTCTGCCATCTTTCCATGCTGCTATAATAGTGCACATGAATGTCCTTAAGAACACTGATAATGCTGAGAAGAAAGACAAACTCCAAGTTCATTTAGGCCATGCTCCTAAGTCATCATCTGGCTTTTAATTGTTGTTTGTTGTAGTGGAAGACTTTCCTTGAAAGGTTTACATGATTTCTATTGTGATGATGAAGCATGGCTACATCGGCGAACTGGAAATCATTGATGATCACAGAGCAAGAACATCATTGTGAAACTCACACACAGGTTAAGTAAATGTGATTAGCCCTGAACTTGACGTATCACTCAAAGATCTAGAAAAGTGACAGATCATCTTCTTTCATCTCATTGCACCGATGACCTCAGCTAGTATCATGGCTGCAAGAAAGCGAGACAGACACACACAGAAGAGAAAATCCTGGGATTTTCTATGAGGGTTGTCATTCCTACACACAATACATTTTAAAAAGAGTTTTCGTGATGGACTGCATTTGTTCTATTGGCTCCTCCACTGGTGTCTGAGCCATCTCTCCAGTGGATTGTGAGCTCCATGAAGGTCAAATTCTTTTCCCCTCTTTGCAATTTCTTTCTCCCAGGATGGTGGGGGAGCTGGGCTCTGTACTTCCAGCTGCTCCACAGCCCAGTTGAGAGGGCCCGCCGTGAGGGCCATGCTGCCCTCCGCTGGATGCTGAACAAACACCACGGCAGCGCTGGTGGTGTAGGAGGTGCAAAAGCATTTTGGATTCAAACCCCAGCTCTGCCACTCACTCCCTGGGGGAACTTGGACAAGCTGCTTTGAGCTCCAGGAGATTTTTTTTTTTCCATCTGTAAAATGAAGACAATATTACCTACCTTGTAGGACAATTGTGAAGGGGAGTGAGCATTACATAAGCGCCTTGGCACATAATAGACACTCAATAAACAACTATGCTTATGTAAGAAACACCAGCCATACCACACGAGGTGAATAAGACACAGTCCCTTATCTCAAGGATGTCTCACTCCAGCAGGGACAGATTCCACTAAAGTGGCTTGTTGTGATAAAGGGTGTCCTGTTGAGGTATACCGGAGAAGGCAATGGCACCCCACTCCAGTACTCTTGCCTGGAAAATCCCATGGACGGAGGAGCCGGTATGCTGCAGTCCACGGGGTTGCTAAGAGTTGGACACGACTGAGCGACTTCACTTTCACTTTTCACTTTCATGCATTGGAGAAGGAAATGGCAACCCACTCCAGTGTTCTTGCCTGGAGAATCCCAGGGACAGGGGAGCCTGGTGGGCTGCCGTCTATGGGGTCGCACAGAGTCAGACACGACTGAAGTGACTTTGCAGCAGTCAAGGTACATGCGATGTAACGCAGAAGATGGGATGAGTTCAAGGAAGGCTTCTCGGAAGAGGTGACCTTTAGTCAGACATTAAATAGCATTGTACAGTCTGGAGTCTTGAGTTCTTCTTTCCAACTTGCTGCTAAATTTCCAGGTGACTTTGAACCAGCTTCTTCTCCACTGGTCCCCAGACCCCCTCCTGTAACATAAGGTTGTTCAGCATCAGCTCCAAATCTTTTGGGTCACAGCCTCCCTTGAGAAGAATCTGTAGAAAGCCAGAGCCCTTCTAAAAAAAAGAATTGCACAGACATGTAAGTCAGTAATGGGAGGACAGGAGAGCCATCAGTGGACCTAGGCTAAAACTCCAGAGTTCAGCCATCCCGTTGGCACGGTAGCATCTCAGAGCTGGCCCTGCCCTCAAACACAGCCTCTGTCTTTAGTCTGTGGAGGCACAAGCAAACAGAATCAGGATCCAATCTGGAAAAGCCCCTCAAGCACTGGACAGCAGGAGACAGCAGGGCCCTGGGGAACTGGCGGGGGTGGGGGGTAGGTCACTCTGGCTGGCTGGGGAGCCAGAGTTCCGTTCTGGGAAAGCTCCCCTGAGCCGTCTGCCCTTGACCTTGCCTAGTTTATCACCATCTGCCCTGGAGAGGAAGAGGAGCGTGGGCTGCTCTGGGCAGGCTCCCAAACAGGCCGCTGACCCCCGTCTGCCACCCAGGCTAGAGTTCCCGGACGCATCCTTCATCTTTCCTAATCTAAACACCCGCAGGCCCCAAGTGGTCCATCCCTGGCCCCCTCACCCCACCACCCAGATGATGTGTTCTCAGTTGCATCCAGCTTGCTGGACAAGGGCGAGCTGGCCCTCCCATTAACACTTGAGCTGCTGCCACCACCTGCCTCCCTGTCCATCCAGCCTGCCCTTGCCTAGCATTTACTGAGCACCTGTTGTTGGCAGGCATCCTTGAATGAGACGACAGAGGGCCCACGCTTACCTTCCTTTGAGGTCTCTGCCTCCTGGCCTAGGTCCCCCCACTCTTCTGAAGGCAAGATGTTCTTGCCAACCCCACTTACCTGGAGCAGGTTAGTTGTCTTGGGGGAAGCTGGCTCTGGGCTGGCTAATTGGGTACTGGGAGGAGAATCAGCTCTGAGTGGTGTCTGAGCATTGCTCTAAGCTGCTGTGTGATCCTGGGCTTATTTCTTACCCTCTCTGTGCCTCAGTGGGCCCATATGTACACTTCAGATTTCATGATTCCCTCTGCCAGCCCCTCCTCACTCCCCTCTCCCAGAAGAGTGGAAGGAGAAAAGAAGCCTACCCTAGAACGCTTTAAGATCTTTCTTTAAACAACCCCTGGATCCTAATCCATTCGTTCGAGCATTTATTGAGCATCTATTGTGTACCAGGCCCTGGACTGGGCAACTGGAACGTAAAAATTATTCAGATTCAAGCAGGTGAACAAATGGACACCCCATTCCATGGCCTGAATCCTGCTGGGGTCAGGAGGCCCCGTGGGGTCCCAGGTGGGCCTAGCCCAGGATATGGGGCGCCCGGGGACTCGCGTGTCAGCGCCGGCGGTGCTTAGGGCCGCGATCTGTCTCCTCCCCTTCCTCCTTCTCCGCCCCCTCCTCCTTCCCTCCCCTGAGCGCGGCGACGGCCGCCTCCCACCCGCGGGATCCCGGTGTCCGGCCGCCGGCTCACGCGTCCGTCGGTCGGCTGGGTAGTCTGTCCGCGCGCGTAGAGCCCAGAGCCCCGCCGCGCGGCCTGGGAGGGAAAGGGCGCGGAGGCGGGACCGCGGCTCCCTCCCACTCCGGGGGGAGCCCAGGAGGCGGCGGTGCTGAAGCCTGAGCCGGAGAAGGAGGCAGAACCGGGGAGAGGCGGTGAGAGCGCGGGGTGCCCAGGGACCCCACCCCCGGCTCCTTCGGGAGGCCCGCGCGCGCTTTGGGGAGGTCTGGCCTGGGGACGGAGGGTTGTTACCCGCAAGGCGGGAGGCATAGGCGATCCAGCTCCTGGCTTCGCCTGCGTGGTGACGCGACCCCTGAGGGGCCCTGGGCCGCGCCTGCAGCGCCGCGCATCCTGGCACCTCCCGGCGCATCCCGCATCCCTCGGCCGGGAGCGGGCCCCGAGGGAGGGGAGCGCTCAGGTTGCTGAGGAGGGGGCGCCGCAGGCGAGGGGTCTTGGAAAATCGCGCCCCCAGCCCCAGCCCTCCCTTGAGGCCTGCCCCAAGGGAGCGCGACCGGGCGACCCCCTTTAGCCCCCCTCGCTGCCCGCTCCCCCCCATCGGTTCCCCATTGTTCTCAGCCCATCGCTCTCCCGGGGAAGGGGGGAGGGGGTGCCGCGCTCTGGTCTTAAAGGGCCCTCTCCCTCCCCTTCTTGTCTCCTGGCAGGTGGCGAGCGCGAGTGGGGTGGGGCGTGCCCACGGGCCCCCGCCCCCCTCGTCCCCCAGCCCAGCTCGGGAGCCGCAGCCCGGATCAGGGGGCTGGGAGTAGCCGCCGCACCCCTCCCCCGTGCGTTCTTCGAGCCACCCGGGCCTTCCAGGACGGCGTGGACCTGGGGTGGGGGGACAACCGGGACAGGGACGCCCCCTTCAGCGGGAGCCGTCGGGGGGCGGGGGTGGCGGACCTGAGACAAGGCCAGCAGCCCCCCTGGAGCCAGGCGCAGGGTCTGCGAGCGCAGAGGGCCGGCCGGGGCGCTGCAGAGAAGGCCGGCTGGGGCCGGGCCTCCTCCGGGGGTGACAGGCCCTGCCGCGGCCAGAAGGAACGGGGGACCAGCAGGAAAGAGCCCGGACCTAGAGTAGAGGCAGCTGCCTCACCCCCTCGTCTGAGCCTGGAGGGAACCCGGGGATTGAGAGCACCTTTCCCCTTCCTAAGAAAGACACTTGCCAGAACACACCTAACCTGAGACAGCTCTGAGGGGAAGGGATCTTGGAGCCTGGAACATTCCCCCCCAGCCCCCAACACTCCTTTAACTGAGGCCTGCGGGCCTGAGAGGGGCCGGGAGGACACAAAGGAGGCCGGACAGTCCTTGCTGCCCTCCCTGGGGCGAGAGGAAGCTCCCCTCCACCCCCTCCAGCTCCCAGGCCCAGGAGGAGCTGCGTGGGGAAGAAGGGGGTCCTGGCCCCTCGGGCGGCAGCGGCCATGTCACGGCCAGGCCAGGGAGTGATGATGCCGGTGAACGGGCTGGGCTTCCCACCTCAGAACGTGGCCCGGGTGGTGGTGTGGGAGTGGCTGAATGAACACAGCCGCTGGCGGCCCTACACGGCCACTGTGTGCCACCACATTGAGAACGTGCTCAAGGAGGATGCCCGGGGCTCTGTGGTCCTGGGACAAGTGGACGCCCAGCTGGTGCCCTACATCATCGACCTTCAGTCCATGCACCAGTTCCGCCAGGACACAGGTGAGTGGGCTCGCGCCCCTCCCCTCCCCACCGCCACCACTATCACCATCATGGCGGGATGCGGAAATACCCCAGCATCCCTGAGGAGGGAAGCAGAATTGTGGAAGGCCCACCTGCTGCTCCAACCCCCTCCCCCTAAACTAGGTCAGTCTAGCCTAGTCCAGTTGAAGAACTGGGTTCCAATCCAGCCTCTTATGTAGGGCTGCAGATGAGCTATATCGCTTCTGTGAGCCTCAGGTTCCCCCTCTGCAAAATGGATGGGTCAGTGTCCCTAACAGCTGTGTGAGGATTAGATAAAACTGCTCACTGAGCCCAGAGCCTAGAAGATCATTAGTGTTCGATCATCAGAATGAAAGGGCTTTCCCTGCACTTCCTCAGTTGATATTTTTTCAACCACTACAGCCAGTCTTCCTATCATGTTCGTGGTAGTCCTGGTAGCTGTCCCATTTTACAGATGAAGAAACTGAGTCTCACAGAAGCTGAGCGATTTAAACTCAGAGCTGAGATCTAAGCCCAGACAAGGGGCTTCCAGAGCTGAAGCTCTTAACCAGAATCTCATTTCGGCTCTGAGAGCCGCTGTTGTTGGAGTGATGTAGTGGTGGTTGCAATGATGGGGGCAGTTGAGGGGGATTGGTGGTGTTGATGGTAGAAGGGCGGTAATGATGGAGGAAATAGTGTTGGTGGCAATGTCAGTGGTCATACTGATTGTGGAATTGGTGGTGGTGATGATGGTTGTGTGGGTGGTGGTCTTGGGAGCAGCGTGATGGGGTGGTCATGGTGGAGAGAATGAGGCTGATGGCAGTCTTGGTGTCGTGTGATAGGTGATGATGATGATAAAAACGAGGATGTGATTAAAAACAGCATTTCTGTTCGCCATCACTGTGGAGACCTGCCTGAGTCATTGTTGCCTGGTGGTCTGTATGAAAAGCTTTGTGGGCAGTGAGGAATGGCAAGGTCCTGCCTCTTAGAAGCTGCCAAGAATCCTTGACATGATCACCCCCAGGAATCTGCTGATGGAGGTTTGAAGGAGTTACAATGACTCCCTAGATGATAGAACTGCATGTAACAGCCTTGGGGATAATAGAACACATTCCATCTCTCTAGAGCTATACTGTCCAATATGGTAGCCACTAAGCCCTTGTGGCTATTGAAATTTATGTTAATTAAAATTAAATCAAATTTAAAATTTAGTTCCTCGCTCCCACTAGCCACATCCACTTGCTCAGTGGCCACAGGTGTCTCGTGGTGACTATACTAGACAGCATAAGTCCAGAACACTACCACCATCGAAGAGAGTTCTAGTGGCTAGCTCCACTCTAGACCATCGCTTGGTGCCTACTGGGTGGTCCCCACGTGTGGAAGCAGGTGAATTCTTGACAGATGGTTTGTTGTGACTTTTCCGTATATCTGTGTCCCCAAACTCTGGGAATTGGCAGCAGTCACTGGTGGTACCATTTGTTCATTCATGCCATCATCAACTTACCAATCTGTGTGTCAGACCCCCATGCTGAGCGATAGAATACTGTAAGGAGCAAGACCGCCAGGGTCAGGGAAATCCAATGGTTAGGAGTCCAAGCTTTCACTGCTATGTCCTGGATTCAATTCCTGAAAGTTGCATGGCACAACCAAAAAGAAAGACAGCCGGGGTCCTTAGTAGAGGTCTATTTGTGGAGGACCTATGCAGGAGATCCCTGTGTAGTCAGCAAGCAACACATTAACCACACAGATAATCAGTTGCAGATTATGGAACATGGAATAACCTTGGTCGAGTAGTGGTCACAGAAGGCTCATCTGAGGAAGTCAGGTTTGACTAGAAATCTAAAGAATGTTTGAGGGAGACAGCTTCCCAACAGAGGGAACAGCTAGTGCAAAGGCCCTGTGGCAGGAAGGAGCAGAGTACGTTCAAACCCATTGCGTTTGGAGTGCAGTGGATGAAGGGAGGTGGCATGAGATACGGTTGGACTAAGGGAGAATGAACACATGTGTACATATGGCTAAGTCCCTTTGCTGAAACCATCACAGTGTTGTTAATTGGCTATATCCCAATACAAAATAAAAACCCTTTAAAAAAAAAAAAAAGATGAATTTCAAGCAGGGGCTGGACATAAAGCCGTGAAAGGGGCTCTGGATTTTATCCTGAGGGTAGAAGAAGTCACCATCAAGCTCTTGGGCCGATCCTTCCAGAGAGGCAGAGTCCCTGATGAAGAATTGCTGGGCATCCCCTGCCCCATTCTCTCTGGCTCATTCCGGAACCATCTCTGGTGGAGGGCAGGGATCTGACAAAGCATTCTATAGGTTCAGAGCTAGTGCTGGGCGTGGAGAGAGTTTTCCAGGGCCTGACAGGTGGTCCTTAGAAGCAGGAATTGCCCCATTCGAGGCTGCCAAGTTGGCCGGTTGGTCTGTGATTCCCACACCCCTGTTCTAGGCTCCTTTTCTCTTCCCACACCCTCACTTGGGCTCCCAACTCCCCAGACTCCCTCCATTCCCCCTTTCAGGGGACCCCTTATTCTCAATGGCATTCCTTTTATGGGTCAGCCTTGCTGGATCCCCTAGAAGTTCAGCGTCAGTCATGTTCCCACTGCCCCCTCCAGGAGCTGCTCACTCCACACCTGCTCCCTGTTGGCCGGAAAAGAGAAAAAAAAAAAAAACCACTCAACCCTCCACAGGCTCCTGGGAGCCTGCCAAGACCCCCCAGGGAGGGAGGAAAGCCTGGAAACCTCTGGGGCCAGCAGGAGACCTAGGAAGCCTGGGTGACTGCTAGAGGGAGGGGCAAGATGTCTCCCACCAGGAGTGTTATAATGTGCTTGCCCACTTCTCCCAGGAGCAATACAAAACCAAGGAAGGACATCTGGTCCTCACCCTCCATGACTCAGGGAAGAGCCTCGAGTGGCCGTTATCACCTCCCCAGACCTCAGTTTCCACATCCATGAGATGCGCAAGAGTATTACTTTGCTAGCATGGTTGTTGAGTTGGTGGAATCACATATCTTATTTTATCCCACAGACCTTAACTAACTGATTACCCACCATGTATCCAGCCTGTATTGAACACTACAGATGCCTGAGAGATGAGTAGGAGATCCTAAATCTTGAAGATTGTGGCACACACACACACAAAACAATATAAAGTTGTAAAACCCAAAGCTCGCATGTATATATTGAAATGAATACAGCCTCTCTTTAGATTTTTCTCTTTTTAATATCTATTTTTATTTATTTACTTGGCTGCTCTGGGTCTTAGTTGCGGCACACGGCATCTTTGATCTTCGTTGTTGAGTCATTTGGGGTCTTTTCCTTATGGCATGTGGGATCTAGTTCCCTGACCAGGGATCGAGCCCAGGCCCTCTGCATTGGGAACGCAGAGACTTAGCCGCTAAACCACGAGGGAAGTCCCCTAGATTTTCTAATTGTAAGATTCTTGACAAGTTCATTGCAGCAGAACTTTACGTTTTTGTGGGAGGTAGCAGCATGCCCCAGTGACCCTGACATTGGCACCACAGACTCTCTGATAAGGTCAGATAGAAATAGGTTAGCCTCTGTGGATTCTACAGTCTCCGTTGTAACTGCTGCTGTAGCCTGACTCTGCTGCTGTAGTTTGAAAGCAGCCAGAGAGTATGCAAATGAATGAATGGGTCTGTGTCTTAATAAAACTAGTTGCAGCCACTGAAATTTGAATTTCATATCATTTTCACGGGTCATGACATATTCTTCTCCTTTTTCTCCCCACTCCGACCCCCATCCACCAACCATTTGCAAGTTTAAGAACCGCTCAGCTCATAAGCTGTGCAAAAGCAGGCAGCCAGTGAATTGGACCAGGGAGCTGCAGTTCACCTACTCCTAATATATTCTTAGCCTGCCCATGGAGTAGGACAGTGCAGATGCCATGGCACTCTCAGTGTGGCCTGTATGAAATACTTGCCTCCTGGTGTGTGTGCGTGTACGTGTGTGTGCATACACACAGCGCTGCCCCACCTGTACATCACTGACACCCAAATGCCCTGTCTCTAACCCTGTCGTGCTGCCAGCGGAAAGCAAGCCCAGGTGTCAGGCTTGGACCACAGGGGAAGGGCCAGCCCTGGTCCCATGGGGGCTGCTGTTTGTTCAGCCTGTGGCCCGTCACCTCTCCCCTGCTGGGCTGTTTTCATCACTTGCCACGGGGGGTGAGTTTCCCTTTGAAGCCCCGAAGGTCTGGAACCCACGTGGCAGGGATGCCATGACCCTGGTGTTCCTTTCACAGGCACATCTGCTGCGATGTGGGTGATAATGGGCCAGGTGGTACTGGTCCCCCATAGCTTTCCTGGTTTTCCTTTGCCTTGAGCCGACCAAACCAGGATTTCACAAATGGGAAAACCAAGGCGGAGGGGTTGGCCCAGGTGGGCAGAGCCTCTGGTGGTGGAGCTGGGTCCAGGAGCAGTGGGAGAAAGATGTGGGAACCGCCTCCTGTCCCCCGTGAGGTCACCTGCTTAGAGCCACTTCCCCACTGCTGTGGAGGCAGGTGGCCGCCACCGAGGGCTTCATCTGGACCCTGGATCCTCCTCTTGGTCCCCGCTTGGGACAGAGATCTGAGCTAACCACTCCCCAGGCCATTTCCAGATTTCTCTCTGAGCTCACGTGGCTGGGAGTAGGGGCAGGGGGAGTGATGCACTGATGGGTGACACCTGTTCTCTACTCCCTCTACTGCTGGGGGCACCCCTGGCCGCCTTCTGCCCATTCTGTAGATGGGACAGCTGAGGCTGGGGGACGCCAGCCTGGGGACCATCCACAACTGCTGTCCCCACAGCTCAGAGCACGTCTGTGCCTGGCACTCCCAAGCTGTCAGGCTGGAGTGACAGGTGGTGCCTGTTTTCAGCATCTCCCAAGCCAACACCAATCCCTTCTCTGGGTAGCCAGCGCTCCACTCAGCCCGGGAGCCCTGATGGAACATCCTGTCTGAAGCCACACTGAGGCTGTCAGAGATCTGGTAGGGCCACCCAGAGAGAGGAGCAGCCGTCACCAGGGAAAGCACCACCAGAATTTAGACCCCTAGGCAAGTCATTGTATCCTCCAAGAGAGAGAGGCCCAGAGAGGGTGCATGACTTGCCCAAGGTCACACAGTCAATCACTCCTCTGGAACCGGGTTTCTCACACAGGTTTCAAGGATGGAGACTAAGGGTACATTCAACAAGCCTGCAAAGAGAGTCACCTCCCCCCCTCCCTTGAGTGTTCTGCTGGGGCTTGTTGCCAGATTCTGTACCAAAGTAGGAACAGCCTTGTGCAACCCCAGAGGACTCCGGGCCCAGCTCCCTGGTTACACAACCCCTTGGGACCTTCTCCCAGACAACCTGGAGGGCCCCCAGGGGGCTGGGCCTGACACCAGGGGCAGGAAGGATGATATGTGTTTGGACTGGGAGGGGGTCTGTCCCCTGGTGGCTGCAGCTCCAGCTGAGTCATACAAGGGTGTCTCCCACCACCACCTGTTGCACTGCCTGCATCTCCACCCTGACAGATCCATCCTTTTGCCTCCGGCTGCTTGTCTGGCTCCTGGAGTCTCCTCTGGTACCATACATTCATCATCACTTTTGTTTGATAATCACTGGTGCCTACTCAGTACCAGGCCCTGGACCAGTTCCCTGGAACTCAGAAAGATGGACAAGACCCCTGCCAAACGGGTTTCAGAGTCTAGTTAAGGCAAAGGCAAGTACATATCATGGGAATAGCAGCCAAACTCTCAGATTCAGATATAGATCTGGATTCCAGCTTGGCCCTTTGCTGGCTGTGTGACCATGGGCTAGCCCCTTAACCTCTCTGAGCCTCAGATTCCTATTCTGCAAAGTGGGAATAAGAATAGTCCCTACCTGAGAGGGTTATCGTGAGGACTGAATGAGATAATGTAGGTAAAATCACAGAGAATATTACTTTGCACATAGTACTCATGTTCAAGTAGGAAAAAGATTTAAATACCTCATAGGAGAGGTACAAGTTTCCTGACCAGATGATATGGACAGTGTGTGCCAGGGGCCTCTGAGCAGGAGGACTTCCTGGAGGAGTTCTCCAAGAGTCTGTATGGTTTGAGGAACACTTCTGGCTGGAGGCAACCCAGGCAGGCCTGAGTGGAAGAGGGAGGCAGTGATAGAAGCTGGGGAGAGGTAGGGAGGGGAAGGGAGGCCTCTTGAGTCTCACCAGGCATGACTGGGCCTCCAGCTGTCACCCTTTAGCAGCCAGGCCCCAGGGGACCCAGAGCCACACCGCAAGACCAGCCTCATTAATCATGGGCCCTCAGAGGCCAGAGGTGAAGGCGGCTGGGCAGGGGCTGACACAGGCTCTTCCCAACAGTCTGTCTGGGCTCCCTCCTCCCAGCCAGCAGGCATCAGCCCACTTTATACATAGCCAAGGTGAGGCTCAGAGGGTGGAGAGCCACCTGCCCAAGCTAGGAAGACATGGATCAGAGATTCAGATCCCGGTGGCCTGCAGCACCCGCCCTGCATCAGGCCTGATTGCCCTAGCACCTTGGACAGCGCCACCCATGGCTGGACCACTCCTGTGGGGAGTGGGGGTGAGAGATGCTGGGTCACGTCCTCCTGGTAGCATCTTCTCTCTCCTTTCATGTACCCTACCCCTGCTGCTCCCCTCTCTGTCCTTTCCTGCTCTTTCCCAACCTCCCCGCACCCCGCATCCTCATCAGTCCAAGGGAGCTGTGGAGTCTGACCTAGAGATGAGGAGGCGGTGGAAGCTGTGATGGGGAAATGTGGGGGCTGGAATAGGAGAGGTGATAGGGAAGGTGATGAGAGCCATGGGGGTGGGGAGGGGACAGGGAGGTGATGGGGCTATGACTAGAGCTATTAATGGTAGGGTGGGGTGAGGTGGGGAGGGTGTGATAAAGGGGACTGTGATGGGGAGGGTCATGGCAGGACAGCAATAGGAGTGCTGTGCAGATTGTGATGGAGGGTGGTGAAGAAGGTGATAAGGAGTGAAGGGGGAGGCATAAGGGTTCTAAAGAGGGGGTGATGGAAGACGTGATGGGAGGGTAGTGAGGAGGGGCTAGGATGGGGAGGTGATGACTGGTCACACGGGAGCTGCCCATTCAGGCTGCGGGCAGGGGGATCCTTAGCTTCCTCCCCAGGGTATGGAGGGTGCCTGGGGCCCTCCGAGGCACCCCGCCCCCATATCTGTGTCTCCCTGGGCCTCCCTCTCACTCCTACATCACACCCAGCAGTAGCCACTCCAGGACAACCTCCAGGTCCCAAGAGAGTTGTCACCCCCCAACCCCCGGCAATGAACCCGCTCAGGCTCCCAGTCGAGGCAGGTGCCCTACCAACCCCCATCTACCCTTGACTGATACCAACTGAGGGCATGGGGCCCCCAATCTGGAAGTGGCTGCCTCGGGGAGCCTTGTTGGTGAGGTCCAGGCTCTAAGTTCCCTTCTTCGCAGCTTTCTGGTAATTGTGGGGATGGGGTAAGGATGGGAATGGGCGCTGACTTGTGACTTTGAGTAAACCACACCATCTGCATGAGTCTCGGTTTCCTCCTCTGTAATATGGGCCCAACAACAGTCCCCATCTCGTAAGATTCTGATCAGTATTAGTTTGTTCATTCAACAGGAACTTAATGAGCACCTACTACGGGCCAGACACTGTCCTTGGCACTAAGGAGGCAGCAGTGAGCAGGACACATACAAATCACTGCCCTCGGAGCCCTTCTATTTTGGTAGGAGTGATGGGCCTGGTACAGGAGGCCAGACACTGAGGAGGTCGGGATGTGGGGGTGTCCTTGATTTGGGGGCCGCAGGAGCAGCCAGGCTGGAGGCTGAGTCTCCCCCAGGTCCTGTGTAGCTGCCTCCTGGCTCTGCCACTCTAGCCAAGTGCCTCTCTCTGGGCTCCTCCCGTTATCCCTCTGGAGTTGCTCCAGGCTGCCGCTTCCACCTGCCCGGACAGTAGTGGCAGGCGGGTGATGGGCTATGGGAGGAAGTCTGGCACCGGGCCCTAGAGCTGAATGCCCTGAAATGCAGAACAAAGGAGGAGGCAATCGAAGGAGGCGGCGCTGGCGGCCAGGACAGTCCTGCCAGCAGCCTCAGCATAGCCACCTCTTCTGCTGATGACAAGCTGAGCCCCACCACCACAGAGCCTTTGTCACCTCTCCCTCCGACTGACTGCAAGCAGAACACACCGGGGGAACGCGTAGGGTTCACCCGAAATGGCACCGACATGGAGCCCTCCCCAGGTTCCTCTCTTCTAGGGAACAAAGGTTCATTTATGCCAAGGTGTTAGTCACCTGGGACCGTGAAAACACGAGTCAAGGAGCCAGGGGTCCAGATCTACCTCTACACTGTAGGTGATTTGAACCAAGTCCCTTTCTCTTTGGGGGCCCAATTTTCCCATCTAGAAAAGAGGCTGAGAATTTGGATGCTTCCAGGGTTGGGGCAGCCAGCAGAAGTGTGTGCAGTGGCTAGGAAGGCAAGGATGTTTAACTGTTGTCCTCTAGAGCACAGTAGGTGCTCAATAAATACTTGAAAACATGAATAGGGTGACTGTGACTCAGCTTCTGCTAAGCTTTGCCAAGAAAGCCAATCTTTGTCACTGCCTCTTTGGATATTTGGGGACATTTTTGAAATCCAGACTTGAGTGAGTCCACCTCATTTTTTTTTAAATGGTTATTTATTTGGCTGTGCTGGGTCTTGCTTGTGGCATGTGGGACCTTTTAGCTGTGGCATTTGAACTCCCAGCCACGGCAGGTAGGATCCAGTTCCCTGATCAGGGATCAAACCCAGGCCCCTTCATTGGGAGAGTGGAGTCTTGGCCAATTTTTAAATGCCTGGTCATTATACTTAGAAGATGCAAATAGTGTGGTGACCAAACAAAGTCACAGTCACCCTCCACTTTGCAATCTCCAGGCTAGTCATCTGTAGTACTCAGGTGGGTTCACATGTGTGTATTTGGTCATTCATTGATTCATTTAGCTAGCATTTTCCAAGTGCCCACCTCCCTGTGCTCCTGGCTATGGAAGCATGCTAAGGGTGGCTGAAAATCACCCAACCTTTGAGAGGCTTCCAGGCTGGACAGAACAGACGCCTCAACAGTTAGAGCTTGTGCTCGGTGTTTTAATGGCGGTTCTGCAGGTACAAGGTGCTGTGTGAGTCCCAAGGAGGTACTGATTCTCCCTGAGGGTGGCAGAGATTTTTAAGAGGATGGTGGTTGAGCTGAACCCTGACAAGCGTGCAGGAACCCAGGAGAGAGGAACATGGGGTGGTTTGAGTGGAAGGACATTCCAGACAGAGGTAACAGCATGGGCAAATACACAGGGGCAGAGCCGTGTATGTTGCGTTTAGGGAATAACTAGATGTTTGGTGCTATTAGGGTGTGAGCTGTGTAGCCAGCTGGGCTTTGAAGAAGAGCTGACGCACTTAGAGCGATTCGTTCTGCAGGGCACTAGGGAGCTACTGATGCGCGTAGGTCAGAGGAGTGATGTGGGCGGACTCGAGTTTATGAAAGACCCTCTCCCGCCTCGGGGGACAGTGTGCCTTACAGGGTGTGAAGGGTACCGACTGGGACCAGGACAGAGGCTGCTGCAGCCGGCTAGGCAAGCAGTCACAGTGGCCTGGACCAGGGTGGTGGCGCTGGAAGTGGGGAGAAGTTCAAATCTGGCTAGGTGGAATCCTAGCTAATAGCTTACATGTGTTATGTGGGGTGAATCACTTCACCTCTCTGTTTGGATTTGTGCAAGGCAATGATAATAGTGGTACCTGTTCTGTAGAGTGTTATGTGGATTAAGCAGTAACATGTAAAACACTTAGCACAGTACCTGACACATAGTAGGTCCTCTGTGAGTGTTTACTATCAGGATGGGGAGGAAGATGTTCAATTTCACAGATGAGAAAGTAGAGGCTTGGAAGGGTCGGGGCAGTGGCCCAACAGCACTGAGCGCTCCAGGAGATAGAAGACTCTCTGCTCCTTCTTTTTCCTGCCCCCTCATTTCCCTCTCTCAGCTGCTGCTGCTATGCCAGGGGGTCCTGAACCCGAGTGTGTTGGAAGCCACGTGACCAGGAAGCCACACACACAGCTCATAAAGTGGGCACAGCCAGCTTGCAGCTGCCGGCAGACTCCGGAGGGAGGGGTTTTTGAAACCATTTTAAGGGTGGTAGCCTCTCCAAATGCCCCACAACCCTTTAGCCTCCTCCAGGCAGGGCTGGAGACCCCCTCCCTTCCCCTGCCACAGAGCTTAGGGAGACTGGGCCAGCTTCAAACATGCAGAAACCGCTAATGGGCCGCAGCTCAGTTGACAAGTCCCCTGGGAGAGTTTGGAGGGAAACAGAACACGGCGGGATTATTGATCACAGGGCGGGAGGGGGAGTCGCCCTGGGTCCACAGACTGCAGTTCGAATCCCAGCCTGGCCGCCATTCCCGGGTGGACCTCCAAATCTTCCCAAGGAGCCTCAGTTTCCCCATCTGCCAAATGGGGCTAACCACAGTGCACAAAACCTCTCAGGCTCTTTCAAGGGCTGATCGGTACGCATCAGCTCTTAGCATAGTAGCTGGCATTCAATAAAGCAGGATGGCTCTTGCTGTCGATGTCAGGGAGTTGGCCAGCCACTCAGATAATCAGTCGAGGCATCAGGGAGACGGCTGCTATTCCAGAAGGCCATATAACAGCTTGGGTCGGAACGTCAGCTGTGTCCCTTACTTGCTGTGTAAACCTCCATGCCTCAGTCTCCTCCCCTGGAACACAGGCCGGGAAGAGTAGGGCAGTGAAGAGGACAGCTGGAGTCAAGCAACCCGGGATGGGTTCCGATTGGATCACTTCCTTGCAGATGACCTCAGGGGTTCCTAACCCTCTCTGTACCTCTGTTTCCTCACCTCTAAAACAGGATGGTGAATTTCCTGGTGGTCCAGTGGTTAGGACTTGCGACTTTCATTAGCCCGGGTTCAATCCCTGATCAGGGAACTAAGATCCTGCAAGCCGTGGGGCGCAGCCAAAACAAAATTTTTTTGTAAATAAATAAATTTAACTGGGATGGTAATATCCCTACCTCATAGGGCCACTGTGAGGATTAAATGAGTTATGAGCCTGGCCACAAAAGTGTGTTCTCTGAGCATGACTGTTACTATGGTGTGACTTCTGGGTTGGTGGAGGATTCAGTGAACTATCTCATCAGGCTCAGCATCCACTGGGTGTTGAACTCATGCTTAACCCGCTGCCCCCCACCCCCTCCCGCTCCATCACAGACCTCAGGCGGGAGTGGGACTTCCCCCCCCCCACCTGACAGGATGTCCCATGACTGCCTCCCACAGGGCCCCTCTTCCCGTCAGGGTCTGGGTGCCCCTAAACTGAGGTCACTTCCCTCCGGGAAGCCACCCCCAGAGGGAGGGGTTCATTGCTGGGCCTTGGGACTGGCCCAGCCCAGGGTAGAACCCTTTGGAGGCTAGAGAGGCAGACAGGAGGGCTCAGAACCTTCCCCCCAGCTCTCTACAGAGTCAGCTTTTTCTTAAAGCAAAAATCTGGGGGCTGAGACACCCATACCCCACCTTCAGGCAGGGGGTTCAGATTGGGACCACATTCTCCAGGCAGAAACCTCTCACGATAGAGAAACAACTGAGCGCAAACTGAGGTAGTGAGTTCCCGTCGCTGGAGGCATCCTAAGCTGGACTATCCCTTGGCTGAGTTAAACCAGTCTTAGAACCAGTCTAACCTGGCTTTTCCTTTACTCCATGAATAAGGCATCATTCCCCAAGTCTCCCAAGATTTCACTTCTCTGGGATCTCAGTTGTGTTCTGTAAAACAGGAACAATTTTAGTTCTTCCCTGGAAGGAACCATATGGGGATAAAATGAGTTAGTGCAAGGAAGGTGTTGAACTCAGCCTCTGGCACACAGTGGGGCCTCAGTCAACATTAGCTTTATTGTTATGGCCGTAGCTGCTGGCTACCCCACAGCCTCCCCTCTCTGCTCCTCCCTGTCTCTTGGCTTGGCTCTCTGGTTCTCCCTGACTGTCCATGACTGCCTCTGTCTCTAGGCTTCAGGATCCTGTTCCTTTATGTCTGTTTGCCCCCGACTCTCCTTTATCTACCTTAGCACATCCCATGTTGATCTCGGCCCTCGGCGCATGTATGTCTCTCCCAGCCTCTCTCACCCTCTCTCTTGCTTCCTCCTGTGTCTCCATCTCTCTTTGGTTGTCTGTGTCCCAGGCACGAACTGGTCACTGGCTGCAGTGACCGCAGCCGCCCCCACACCCCGTCTCCGGGGGCCCAGCTCCTACAATCCTCCAGCTGACATTTGGCCAAAGCCCCTTTCCTCTCAGTTCAGCTGGAACAAGATTGGAATTTTTCAACCAAACATTCCTGAGAAACGAAGGAGGGGGTGTGGGGGGACGGGGAACAAAAGCAGACACAGAAACCGGCCCAGAAATAGTACATGCTTGACACAGGTTCCTCACCGCCGTGGGGACACAGACCCTGGTGACCGGCACAGCTGGGTGCCCAGGAGGCTGGAGAAGGGGGAGTGGACCCAGCAGAGCTGCTGGGTGTTAGAAAGATCAGCTGTGCATCCAGCCCACTAGTCTGAGGCCCTTCCCATCTCCCAGGCTGAAGAACCTCCAGCCTCTCATCTTAGACCCATTGTTCTGGTCTAAAATCTAGGCCAAGGCCACTGGGGAGGAGAAAGAGTGTTTCCGCGGTTGCTCCCTTGCACATCTCAAGATCGCAGCCCAGGCAGGTCCCCAGGGAACCAGCTGGCGCCCCCTGCCCCTCGGCCTGGTCCAAGGCCAGTGGGAGCTGGGGAGGTAGATGGATGGGCAGGCAGCACTGGGCGCTGCGGGGTGCGGGGCCGGGCGGGGTGAACGGCAGCTGCCCTAATTACTCCAGCTCGCCAGGTTCCGATCTCGTTTGAAAAGGACTCCAGGGACGCAGCCTTTAATAACTACCAGTAAACAGGCAGGAAAATCGATACCTGGTAAATAGAGCCCTGGAGAGAGGGATGCCTGGGCTGGCTGGTCCTGACCTGGCTGGGAGAAGCTCCCGGAGTCCTCTGTTGCAGAGCTGGCCAACGCCGACCTTTGGAACCCTGTCCCCCGCCTTTCCCGGGACCCCGTGTGCACTTTGGCTTCTGCCCTCCACGTCTGCACTCCCTCTCCATCAAGACCAGCCCCTCCCCTTTCCCACTCCCTCTGAGCCCTGACCTGTGCCAAGTAGGTTGCTTGTTTCAGTTGCAGATGCGTCCTTTGACATGCCTTGTGCCTAGTGCTGGGAACAAAAATATAGATGTGACCAAATCCTTGTCCTCCTGAAAGTCATCAACCAATGAGAGAGATTAAGAACAAAAACAAATAGCTTATTGACAGTGCAAGAATAGACACACAATAAAAAGCAGCATGTGCTAGCTGTAACAGCAGAATGGAAAAGCACTTCCTGGAGCAGGTGGGCGTGTAGAGGGTTTTGTTGGGTGAATAGGAGTTTACCAAGTGACTGAGGGGTGGGAAAGGGCGAATGTGGTAATGTAAACAATAATAGCGGCATCTTAGCTAACATTCATCAAGTACTTACTGTAGCCAAGCTCTCTGCCAAGCGTCTATGGTATGCATTATCTTATTTTGTCCCACAGTAATTCCTTGGGGGGTACGTATTAATACCCCCATTTGACAGATGAGGACACTGAGGCTAAATGTGGAGCCAGAATTTGCACATGGCTTGTGAGACTTCTGAGTTGTTTCTCTCAACCACTTCACTCTGCATCTTCTGCCCCTGATCCTGCCCTACCCAGCTCAAGACCTGGCACACACAGGTGCTTAAATATGGCAAGTTTCCACCCATTCCTTTCCCTTCCCATCCAGGGGTTATACCTTCCAAGTAACACAGTGCCTTAACCCTTACCAAGGAGGCCCATCAGACCTGAAGATCATCTGTCATGAACCCTCATTTTATAGATGGGGAAACTGAGGCTCTGAGAGGGGAAGACCAGGCCTCAGGAGCAGAGCCAGAGCAGGATCCCGGATTTTGCCTCTAACTAATCCCCTCACAGGCCTGCCCATTGTCAAAGAAAAAAAAAATCAATTTTCGAACACTCAATTAAAATGATAAAGCAGATAGGAGAAAGAGGCTGCCCTGGAGGCCCAGGGGCGAAATTGTCATGTAATTGACTGGATGTTATAGGAGCCCGGGGACCCCATGCCCACCACACCCCTCTCATTTGCCTCGACTTCCCCAGCTCTCTGGGCACTTGGCAAGGGCCAGGGGTCATCCATAGCCCTTGGGATGCAAACAGAGGAGAGAGCAGAGAAGCCTTTTCAGCCCTGGGTAGGGACCCACTGAAGGTCGGGTACAGTCTGTACCAGAAGAGAGAAGCCTGAGAAAGGCAAGGGCAGGAAGGGGTCCTCAGGATGGACCATGATGGGCCCTCATCCATCTGGCTGCAGATTCCAGGGCCAGGCACCCTGGCATTGTGCCAGTTAACAGTAGAAACACCCTCAAGGTAGGAAGGACCCACTGCATGCCAACACTGCGCTAGGCAGGGAGTAAAGTAGGCAGGATCCCTGATCTCGGGGGTGAGACAGACAGTAAAGCAAGTCTGTAGATCAATGTATTGTGCAGGTAGCACTGAATGCCAGGAAGAGAAACTGAGAAAGCGAAAAGGATGGCAGTGGGCGGGCAATGGAAGGGTGGTCTTTCCAAAGAGGTGATGTTCAACCAGAGACCTGAAAGAAAGGAGGGAGGAAACTGTAAGAATGTGTGGAAGTGGTGAGGTCATATTCCAGGTGGAGGGGACAGTATGTGCAAAGGCCCTGAGGTTGGACATTGCTTCGGGTCATTAAGAAGCAGCACAGGGACCAGGTAGTGAGTGAGGGGGCACTTTGTAGACCCGTGGGACCTTGTAGGAGCTTTATAGACCATGCGGTGCTTTGTAAATCACAGCCAGGACTTTGACTTTGACTCCAAGTAAGCAGGGAACCATGGGAGAGTTTTGAGCCAAAGAAGAATGTGATCTGACTTGAATGAGATGCCTCTGGCTGCAGTGTAGGGAACAGACCCTACAGAAAGCAAGGACAGAGGTGGAGAACAGTCATGAGTCTACTGCCATGGTCCAGACAGGAGGGACATAGTGACTTAGACCAGACAGATTTGGTGTGCTGGGGAGAGGGGCAAGTGGTCAGGTGTGGGATGTATTTGAAGACAGAGATGACAGGATTTTACTAATAGGTTGGACATGGGGTGTGACGTGAGAAGTCTGGGGTGGGTCCAAGAATTGGGGGTTTGGGGCTTGAGCAGCTGGAAAGATGGAGTTGCTTAACTGCAATGAGGAAGATTTCAGGAGGAACAGGTTTGGGGTTAGGATTAGGAAGGAAGATCACAGCTGTGCTATGGCAGAGCTGAGTTTGAGAAACCTGTTGAACCTGTATGGGAAGCTGCTGAGGGAGCTGCTGGATACACAAGCCTGGCTTTCAGGAGAGAGGATATTGGAATCATCAGCGTACAGACAGTATTTGTCTTCAAGGATTCTTTTAAGACCCTCATAAGGAAGGTCTGCTTGTGCCCATTTTAGAGATGAGAAAACTGAGGTTCAGAGTGATTGCATCACCTGACCACAGACACAGAGCTGGAAAGTTAGGCAGCTGGGATTTGAAATGAGGTCTGTCTGCCTCCCAGCCCTGGTGCCCTTCTCAGACCCTGTGCTCTGTGGCTATCCTCACTGAATCCTCCCCACAGCCTGGTTTGAGAGGGGAGGGGTAGCTTATGGATTAGTATCACCTTTATTTTCGAGATGGGGCCACCAAGACGTAGTGAGACTGAAGGGACTTGCCTACAATTGAGGAGCAGTCAAGGGTGCAGCCTTCCCGACAGTGTGTCACGTGAACCATGCAAAAGAATCTCTCCACACTGGCCCCAAGGCACAGGGCGGGCTGAAGGCACTGAGAAGTCCTGCAGCCTGGACGTCCGTCATCTCTGCTTAACCCAGTGTCCATGGAGTCTTGCTCTCAGGAAGCATCCAGAACTGGGAAACATGGAGCAAAAGTTGGGAGCCAAACTTCAGGGCCTCTGTTTTTTATAATGGGTGTGTGAATACCCACCTGGCTGAGGTTATCATGTGGTTATGTTCATTTTGAATGACCTCCCAGCACAGAGCTCAGGGCAGACAGGTAATGTGTTTGTTAAAAGAAGGAACAAATAAACAAATGTATGGAAAAGAGGATAAATAAGTGGATGAAGGAATGGATCAATGCAAGGATAGCAAAAGGCATGACTGAATAAAATAAGCGGATCCCAAATGAATCATTGTCTGAACTAAATGAATTCATTCATATATTCAGCAACGACCTAGTGAGCACCTACTGTGAGCAGGCACTGGGGATACGGCAGTGAATAAAGCAAAGTCCTTGCCTTGTGGCAATGACATTCTAGTGGAAAGAGAGACAGAAAACAAGATAAATGTGTGAAATATAAAGTATACCAGATGGAGAAAACCCGAGCAGGGAAGGAGAGGGGAAAGAAGGTATGTGGAGGGGAAAGATGGTATATAGAGGTGGTGCACATTTTACATAGGATGGTGGTAAGCGAAGGAATGACTGAAATCATGGATGACTAGACGGGGGAGAATAAATGCAGGTATGAAATGGCGGCAGGCATGGGTGACTGGGCTGATGAAGGAGTTATTGAACGAATGAACTGAGGAATACATGAATGTGTGAACCAAGACATGAAGAAAGGAATGAACGAATGTATAAGTGAACTTGTGCTTGAAGTAATCAACGAATGGATGAACGAACGACTGAATGAGTGGACGGATGAAGGAAAGAAGGGTCATTGGTGTCTGCAGGGTGGTGGCCTCTGTTGATCCCTGCCCTCACCCCAGGCGCTGACTCTGCTTCCCAGCCCCTCCTGGTCTAAACAGATCCCACACTGGCTTCTTCCCCGCCCCCTCTCCCACCCCCCAGCCTGTGATGGCCACTGTTTCACTGCCTGTGTCGACTCTTGAGAGGTGGGGCCGCTTGCCTCCCCTACTCCCCTTGCTGATTGGCATCCTCGTGCTGTCTGGACACCCCACTTCCTTGCCTTCCGCCCCAACCCATATTGCGCTGACCTTCAAGCTCGCTCCTGCGCATATACTGACCCCCCGGGGTCGTCTCCCGCCCCTCTGGCCTGCCCTGACCACCCCCCACCCCGACCTCGACCCCGCCCCCGCCCGGCCGCGGAGGTTCACCGTCCTCGGGTCCTGACTCCCGTTGCCCTTGTGAACACAGGCACCATGCGGCCAGTGCGGCGCAACTTCTACGACCCGTCGTCGGCGCCGGGCAAGGGCATCGTGTGGGAATGGGAGAACGACGGCGGCGCGTGGACGGCCTACGACATGGACATCTGCATCACCATCCAGAACGCCTACGAGAAGCAGCACCCGTGGCTCGACCTCTCGTCGCTCGGCTTCTGCTACCTCATCTACTTCAACAGCATGTCGCAGATGAACCGCCAGACGCGCCGGCGCCGCCGCCTGCGCCGCCGACTGGACCTCGCCTACCCGCTCACCGTCGGCTCCATCCCCAAGTCGCAATCGTGGCCCGTGGGCGCGAGCTCGGGCCAGCCCTGCTCGTGCCAGCAGTGCCTGCTGGTCAACAGCACACGCGCCGCTTCCAACGCCATCCTGGCCTCGCAGCGCCGCAAGGCGCCCCCGGCGCCCCCGCCGCCCCAGCCGCCGCCCGGAGGACCAGCGGGCACGCTCGCCGTGCGCCCTAGCGCCACCTTCGCCGGCGCCGCGCTCTGGGCCGCGCCCGCCGCCGGTCCCGCCGAGCCCGCGCAGCCCCCCGGCGCGCCCCCGCGGAGCCCGAGCGCCCCCGGCGGCGCGCCCACCCCGGGGCAAAACAACCTCAACCGGCCCGGGCCCCAGCGCGCCACCAGCGTGAGCGCACGTGCCTCCATCCCGCCGGGGTAAGCCGGGCCCTGGGCGCAGGGGTGGCGGCCCACCGGGGCTAGGAACAAAGAATTACAGTAATTACAAAAATCATAAGTACTACCTAGCGTCTATTAAGTATTCACTTTGTGCCAAGAGTTAACTAAGCACCTTAACGCTCGTTTATCTCCAGTAACGAGGACCCTATAAGGGAGGGAGCGTCATCAGCCCCAATTTACAGATAACGAACAATCTGCAGCATGGGGAGGGTTAGTAACACATCCCAGATCGTGTAGTTCACAAGTGGTGGAGCCATAGCAGCAGCTACTCTGGTGTGTGTGTAAGCACGTGCTCAGTCGCTCATTCGTGTCCGACTCTTTGTGACCCAATGGACTGCAGCCCGTCAAGCTCCTCTGTCATGGGATTTTCCAGGCAAGAATGCTGGAGTGGGTTGCCATTTCTTCTTCCAGGGGATCTTCCTGTGCCAGGGATCAAACGTGCATCTCTTGCACTGGGAGGTGGCTTCTTTACCACTGAGCCACCTGGGAAGCCGTAACGGTGTACAGTCCATGTCTGCTATTTACTAAATTCTTTTTCTGCACCATCTCATTTATTACCTACCCCCTCCATTTCATCATGTCCCTATTACAGATGGAGAGGTAGAGGCTGGGAGAGGTATGATACTTTCTGAGGGCCACCCAGGTGGAGGGCAGGGATTGAAATTCAGACCTGTAGGATTTTGGAGTCTGCACTGTGTTGTCTTTGAAGTTCTAGAGGGTTTCCATACCCTGCCCCAGGCCATACCCATCTCATGTGGAAGCTCAAGCAAGCCAGTATTGTCCAAATATTTGTGGCCCTAAAGGCCACACCTGAAATATCACCATTACATAGGACTAATACTATGGTTTTCAAGCTGAGCTTTAGGGACCCCTGGGACAGCACGGCATAGTGGCAGGAGAGGGGTCTGGCCAAGAAGCCAGCCTCTGCTTTCATTGTAACCAGATCAGCCCTTTCTGGACTCTCTTTTGAGAACTGGTTTTCATAGGATTTCACTGAGGAAGGGAACCCAGATCATACCAGCTTTGGAAATGCCTGGGTTAAGACACCCATGCCCCAGAATATGGACCCAGTGAGTCTGTCAGCTTCCCACCCAGGAGTCCAGATTCACTTGATCTCAGCGGAGGACTGGATCCTGAAAGAGTTGGAATGGGAGGCCAGAGCAGAGACCTTGACCTTGAGATAGACCAGAAGGGAAAAGGGAAGGTGGGGTGTGGGCTGTGGTGCCCAAAACCAGGAACGAGCACCAAAAGGCAGCTCTGCTTGCATCCCTCTGGCGTGACCCAGGAGAGTGGTCATGCACAGATCAGATGTGGAGACAACCTCTGAGGTCACCATATCCAGGTCTTCCTTTCACCAAGAAACTGAGGCATGCGGAAGGGAAGGGGCCCTGAATTAGGCTACCCTTCAAAATCTTTCTGGGCTTCCCTGGTGGCTCAGACGGTGAAGAGTCTGCCTGCAATGAGGAAGAGCCAGTTTCGATCCCTGGGTCGGGAAGATCCCTTGGAGAAGGGAATGGTTATCCACTCCAGTATTCTTGCCTGGAGAATCCCACGGACAGTGGAGCCTGGCAGGCTACAATCAATGGGGTCAAAAAGAGTCAGACACAACTGAATGATTAACACTTTCTTTCACTTTCTGAATCTCTCTGGCTTCTGAACTTTTGAGAATCTGGCTGCTTGGGTTCCGATCCCCTCTTGGCAGCCACTTCTGAGCTATGAGATCTGGGGCAAGTCCCTCTCCTTCACTGAGCCTCAGTTTTATCATCTGTCAAGTGGGAGCTGTGTGCCTGATCATACATAGCGCTTATATTGAGATAGTCCTTCAGTGGCAGCCAGGACTACTAATGTTATCCAGAGGAGGGTTGGTATGGGGGGCTGGGGAGTGTGATTTTCCACCGGAAGGACTACAGCAGCTGCCACCTGCCCGCCTAGCCCTCCCTTCCTCTCCCCCTTCCCCTCCAGATCACTCCTCTCCAGCATCCCAGTGCCCACAGGGAGGAGACCAGAGGAGGTTTGGGAGAGCATTTTGGGGAAACACTGCAGAAGGGACTCACCCATCTGGGAATCACAGACGGGTATTCATGTGGCTCCTTGCAGATCACAACCTGGCTCTGGCCAGGCTGGAGGGCCCTAGGATGACAAGAGTAGAAAACAAGTTGGAGTAGATGTGGGAGGGGACAGAAGCAGAAAAGTCCCAGGTGCCTTTGCAGCAAGAATTCGAGAATCTTCTCTCCAGGGCTGTATCACTGAAACCCACTAGTGAATTATGAAGTCAGAAGGTTGTAACCAAAATTTTCTGAAAACGGGATGGGAAGGAACTGAATAGAATCAAAGAAAGTGAACAAAATAGAAAACATTGGCATGTGTCATACTTAGTAAGAATTGCTCCAGGAACCTTTTGCATGATTTCTACATGCGTTTCATAGGTCGCCAGGTGAAATGAATTTCTCAGTCACTGATGAAATTTTTGAAAACGGCTCTTTCAGGGCAAGCTGGGGGTTGCTCAGTTTTTATTGCTCGGTATCAATTCTCTAAATATGTACTGTGGGTGCATGTTCACAGAGCCTGACAAGACAAATGGGGTCCAAACTGCTGAACATACAGCCTGCAAATGAGTAAATGAACACAGTTGCTGGAGAGAGAGGGAAGCACTAGGGAGGTGATGGGACAGGGTGGTGTGGTTGGGAGGGATGGAGTAGTCAGGGCTGACCCTGCTGAGGAGGTGCATAGCCAAGGAACAGGAACTAAAAATACCCCTGGCTCAGGGGCTTCCCTAGCAGTCCAATGGTTTGGACTGTGTCTTCCAATGCAGGGGACGCAGGTTTGATCCCTGGCAGGGGAACTAGGGTCCTGCATGTGACCAAAAAAAAATTTTTTAAATAGGCCTGGTTCAGAGTAGGGGGGTGGGCCCAGGACACATGGAGTCTGCTGCTGAGGGAGGGGATGGGTGGAAGGAGGCATGGAGATGGCAGACCCTAGTTCCTGCAGAGTGAAGCTTCCCATTTCCCAGGCAACTGAGGCTCGGTGCAGCCCATGAGGGGAAAGGGACGGTGTCTCTGAGGAATCAGGCCCCCCACCTTCGCCCTGGTCTCCAGAACACCCAGAGCCCCTCGTGGCCCTTCCCGCAGTCTGTCTGCTTCTGTGTTTAAGTCCGTCGGTGTGCCTGGGCTGCCATAGCAAAGTGCCACAGACTGGAGAGGCCCAAACAACAGAAATGTATTGTCTCAGTTCTGGAGGCTGGAAGCCAGAGATCTAGATGTTGGCAGGGTGGGTTTCTTGTGAGGCCTTGGCTTACAGACAGGCACCTTCCCCCTGTCTTCATATCATCTACCCTCTGTATCCCTGTGTCCAGATTTCCTCTTTATGAGAACACCAGGCTTATTGATTAGAGCCCACTCCAATGACCTCGTTCATAACTTGATCACCTCTGCAAAGACCCTGTCTCCAAGTGTTTGGAGAGGGGTTAGGACTCCAGCGGGGACTTCCCTGGTGGCTCAGTGGTAAAGAATCTGCCTGCCAACGCAGGAGACGCAGGTTCGATCCCTGGGTTGGGAAGATCCCCTGGAGGAGGAAATGGCAACCCACTCCAGTATTCTTGCCTGGCAGATCTCAGGGACCGAGGAGCCTGGGGGGTTACAGTCCACGGGGTCACAAGAATCGGATATCACTTAGCAACTGAATAACAAGAACAACAGGACTCCAATGCGTGAGTTTCGGGTCCAGACACAACTGAAGACACAGCAGTGTGTCTGGGACTCTCCTATTACAGCTTTCTGAGGCTCAGCCTCTCTTTCAGTCTCTCTCGTCTCTGTGACTGTGTCTCCCTGTCTCTGTCTCTTGCTCCTTCTCTCCTGCCTTTTTCTTTCCTTCTCAGCAGCTCTCTCCTTCTCTGTTCCCTTTTCTCCACTCTTCTTCTCTCCTGCAGAGAGAGGTGCATAGCTTCTCCTCCCTGGCCTCAGTTTCCCCATCTGTCAAATGGAGCTAAAATCACCCCAGTCCACGTGTGCTGGCTCATCAGAACTGATGGGTGTGCAAATGTATTTAAAATCACCACACATGATCAGTGCGCAGAGGAGGGGTGAACTCAGACATCATTCTTTGTCATCCTTCTTGCCTCCCATCCTCAGCTCAGGACGGGGGTCCAGAGAGCGGCACTGACTTGTCCCCAGGTCACACAGCCAGCAGGACTACAGTGTCCCCCTGGCTGGGGTTTGTTTCCACTCCCCCCTGTGATGAGGCGGGAAGCCAGCTGGCAGCTGATGCCTGGGGGACGGAGACACAGGGGTGGGGAAGATCCGCCCTGTCTCCTGAGAGGGCAGCATCCAGCACTTTGGAACACAGCTGTGGGGCAGACTAAGAGTTTCCAGCCCACGTGGTGGAGGGGAGAGGGAGGGGGAACAGCTGCAGGCCTGTTTCCATTTACTGAGCGCTCACAACGTCCCAGGCTCTGTCTCACGGCTTTTACATGCATCACCTCTCTTGCTGTGCACAGAAACGGTGGTAGGCCCTATTATCCCCACTTCTCAGATGAGGAAACTGAGGCTCTGAAAGCCTGGCCCTTGCTCCAGGTCACGCGATTAGGACTCTGACTCAACAATCGCAGTCGGCCATGGTATTGGGGTGGCCCCTGGCTGCCCGCTCCGGGTTTCAAGCCAGGGTCCGAGAGGCCTGGTCCTGGTGCCACAAGGCGTTTGGAGGCCCAAGGAGTCGGGGGGCCCGCAGCAGCTGAGCTTGGGGCCGGCTTCCCTGTCTCCTCTCACTGTGTGACCCCAGTGGGCCCCGTTGCCCTCTCTGGTCCTCAGTTTTTGCAGCCCGTGCAGTGGGGCTGGCAACAAAGGCCAACAAGGGGGCAGATACCAAGCTGCCTGCATTCAAATCCATCCCTAGCAGTGGGAGCGGGGCTTGGCCCCGCCCCCTCGAGCACATCCCTATCAGACCAGCACGATGTTGTCATTGAGATGCTGTTTGAGTTTTCAAACCTCTGGTTCTTAGGCTGAGAACTTCTTCCTGTTTACTGGCCACCTGTGATTCCTTCTTTTACCAATCACTTGTTTATTTCTTTGTTTCTCCTTCTCTAGGGCTCTTTCCGGCTTTTTTTAAAATTGATTTGCAGATGCTCCTTCTGCATTTTAAGGGTCTGAGCTCTTTATTACCTTTCCCCAGTTCGCTATTTCTTTGTACCTTCTTCTTTATTTATTCATTTTTGGCTGCATCGGGTTGGGTCTTAGCTGCAGCAGGGGGGCTCTTTCCTTGTAGCCCACAGGCTTCTCTCTAGTCGCAGTGCGTGGGCTCCAGAGCAAGAGGGCTTGGGCTCAGTAGTGACACCATTGCAGGCTTGGTTGTCCCATGGCATGTGGGATCTTAGTGCCCAGCCAGGGATCGAACCCACATCCCCTGCATTGAAAGGCGATTTCTTAACCACTGTACCAACCAGGGAAGTCCCTCTTTTTACCTTCTCTATAGCTTATGCTTGTCTTTTTAACTAGTTAATCCTTTTATTAATATATTGAGCAGTTTCTGTGTGCCAAGGACTCTTTGGGGGCCCTGGAGATCCAGCCATGAACAAAACAGACAATCCCTGCCCTCCCGAAGCTCATATTTCTAGAGAAAGACAAACAAGAAACAAAATAAATTCTAGTATGTGATAGAGAGTAGTAGTGACTACCGAGGAAAAATAAAGAAAGGAAGGGGTGTAGGGAGTAGTGGGAGGGGCATAAATGGAAATGAAGAGGTCAGAAAAGGCCTCACTGAGAATATAACGTTTGAGCAAGGATTGAAGGAGGTTAAGAAGCAAGCTATGCAGAGAACTGGGGTGGGGGAGAGCACTGTAGACAGAGGGAACAGCTTGTGCAAAGGCCCTGAGGCAGGAGCAGGCCTGGTTTGTGCGAGGAGACCATTGTGGCTCCAGAGGCGACGAGGGTGTGTGGTGGGAGAGGAGGTCAGAGATGAAATGGGGCCAGTCCCGGAGGGCCCTGAAGGCTGTGTTGAGGACTTTGGCTTTTCCTCTGCGGGAAATGGGAGCCAGCTGGTGTTGTGAGCTGGAGACAGGCCGGGATGACTTTGCTGTCGCAAGCTCACTCCGGACATGGAGGATAGGTGGGGGGTGGGGGGTGGGGGCTTTGATGTGGCTGGTGTGTTTGGGTGTTTTCCTTCTTCTTTTCATTTCTTGCAGTGATTTTACGTTTAGGTTTGAAAGCATTCACATTTTGTTTCTCCGGCTCTTCGCTAGGTATTACATTTTAATGCTTCAAAAAACAACAGTCCCAAAGGCACACCATGAAAAGTCTCTCCTGCACTGTGTCCCCGTGGGGCCTCTGGGCTGCCCACTCTCCCCCTTTTCCTGGCCTTGCTGGAGGACAGTGGCTGTAACCCTGCTTTTTCCCTCGTGGCTGCTGGGCTCTCCCTGCGCCTCACCGCGAGGTCAAACCAAACACCCCCATCCCCCCACCCTCCCACCCCGCCCCCCAGACCTGAAGCACTTCCTGCCCTGCTCCCTGGGAGGCCAAACCACACTCCTGTCAGTACGTGGCTGCCCCAGGCCGTGGGAACCGCCAGCCTTCCCCTCCCCTCCCTTCCCCTGCCTGGGCTCCCCACACCGCCCCCCCAACCACCAGAGCAAGCAAGCAAAGCGGGCTAGAGACCAGGAGGGTGGGGGAAGGTGACCTAGAGCCCCCAGGCCTCTAGATAAACCTGGGCCCTAACTGACTACCACCCCTCAGAATATCGCTCCAGGAGATTTTGGTACTGTTGAATCCTTAGGAGTGGACAGGGTCAGGGATGAGGGGACCCATTTAACAGAGGGGGAAACTGAGGCCCGTAGAAGGTCAGCGGCTTGTTCAGGCAGCCCGAGGGGTGCTCGATCGAGGAAAGGGGAAGTGAGCCAGGCCACAGCAGCCGTTGATGGTCTGTGGCTTTGGCTGGCCCCGTGGGGCACCTCCCTGGAGCTTACTGTGATGTTCTCAGCCCTCTGGCTCTGTGGGGCGTGGGGGTGGGGATTTGGTTGACCCCGGACTGTGGAGGACAAGAGTTCAGGTACAGAAGGAGTGGGCACTGAAGGGGGTGCAGGTCACAGGAGCAGGTCCAGGGAGGTAGGTGCCATGTGTTATTTAACTTCCTTCTCCCCACGATGTGGCGTTCCCACTTCTGCCCCGTCCTCACCCACCTGGACCCAAATAGCTGAGGTCTGAACCTCCAGGGGCTTCCCAAGGGGTCATGGGGTAAGCGCCAGGTGTCCAGGGAGGCCCACTGGGGGACCTGAAACCACCATCAGAGACTGTGACGTGCCTGGAGCCTGCCGGGGACATGGAGGGGAGGGAGAGGACAGGGAGGCCAGCCTAGATAGGTGGATGGAAACTATAGGGAGTGTCAATGTGGTTTCCTGTGTCCCTGGGGTCTTGGACCCCCTCGTTGCCTGGGAAAGAAAGGAGCAACCAGATCAGGCAAATGTACCCACTCATGCAGCCCCCAGTGAGCTCTCCCAGGCCTGAGCCAGCTCCAGGGCCCAGGTCAAAAGCTTTGGCCCACTTGTAGGCACAGAGGGCTCAGAAGGCTGGCTCACCTACAGATAGCCCCACGTATCAGCCTGATGGGCTCAGCTCTGGCCTCTGACTCAGAAACTCCAGGGCCGCTAACCAGCTGGGTGACCTTCATGAAGTCACTTCCCCTCTCTGGGCCTCAGTTCCGTCATCTGCAGGATAAATGACAAACAGATTTCAGTTCATGTGCCATCTCTGCTTGAATGGGAATGACCTTCTGGAGTCCTTTACCTTAGTGGAAAGGAGTGCTGGGATGGATTGGTGATGTCTGCCACAGGTGCAGTACTAGTATTAATACACATGTCATGCGTTTGCCATCCCTGCTCCAACCTTGTCTCTGGGAGCACATTTGGTATGAGAACTACTGCTTCTAAGGACACCAGGCCCCCCTCTGAAGATACCCCAGAAGAAGCAGATCGATTCCATAGTTGGTTGAACTCCTCCACTCAATACTTACTGAGAACCCATTTATGCCCAGTTTCATCTTCAATCCTGGGGTCACAGAGCTGGCTTAGACAAGTTTCCAGAAGCTTGCAATCTGGTGGAAGAGATGGGGTGAAACTCCACAGCTAGAAAGGGAGTCAGGAAACATCTGTGTCCTCAAAGAAAAGATAAACGCAGTCCCCTGGGAATTAAAATTGCTTAGGGACTTCCCTGGTGGTCCAGTGGTTAAGACTCTGGGCTTCCAATGCAGGAGGCAGGAGGTTCAATCTCTGGTTGGGAAAATAAGATCCATCATGCAACATGGCATGTCAAAAAAAAAAAGTGGCTATGTATTCACTGGGGGTAGATTAGAAAACCCTCCTGAAGATGGTGACCTTGAAACCTGTCTTCAGAGAGAAGAGGTGAATTGAGAATAGACCGTATGGACAGGCAGTGAGTACAGTGTGGCAAAGGTAGCCAGACAGGAAAGGGCAGGGAACGGTGTGAGGAACAGTTATCTAGGAAGCCCTCCCCACGGTATCTCATCCTGCCTTTGAATGCGGCCCCCCAGCCAGAGCAGGCACGAGGCATCTCTCTTTGCTTGTCTTTTGACAAAAGAAGGAGAGAGGAGCCAAATGCCCTTTTCCAGACTCATCCTGGGGAGATTTTTTTCTCAAATACAGCCTCCTGCCTTAGTCTCTGAACCAGGGTGAGAGAACTTGGTTTTGTGTGTGTGGAGAAGAGCACAGACTAGAATCTGACATTCTGGGCTCACATTTGAGCTCTACCACTTGCTGGCCAGTGACTTCACCTCTCTGTGCCTCAGTTTCCCCCTCTATAGAATGGGACGATCAGATGACGGAGGGAGGGTATACAGCTGAGTCTGAAACATAGCTAGCTCTTGAAATTATTGCCCCCCGCCCGTGCCCAGCCCATCTGTGTGAGGCGTGTTCCCTGAGACAGTTTCCAGGAAAGGTCAGGGTTCCTCAAAGCCTGGCCATGGAATCTCTGCCTTGAGAAAGATGCGAAGCATTTCTGGAAATTTCTTAGAGAAAGCTTACTCGGGCTGTTCCCACGGATGCCCACAAAGCATGCTCACTTCATAGCATTTTTAAAAAAAAATTGTTTGGCCACACTGCACAGATTGTGGGGTCTTAGTGCCCTGACCAGGGATCAAATCCACACTCCCTGCCTTGGAAGGGCAGAGTCTTAACCACTGGACCACCAGGGAAGTCCAGTGTGCTCATTTTAGAATGAACATTGGCAGAGAGTCTCTGAGGGGACCAGAGGCTACAGAGAGGCTTCTCTGGGCATCTGCTTCAAGGCTCACTTCCAATGTGTGCAAAAAAAAAAAATTCACGGGGAGATTGTGCCTGAGCATCACCTCAGAACATCCCTGTAAAATCCAGTCTTCCTTCCTTCTTTCATGCAACAAGTCTTTCTTGAAAATCTACTGCATGCCATGTACTAGCGGTGACAGTGGGTGGTGAGGAAGGTCTTCCTGCCCGAGGCAGCGCTACAGCAGCCTCTGTGGGAAAAGCCTTCAGGCGGAGGGTGCAGCAAGTGCACAAGCCTCAAAAGGGCTCAGCAGTTCATTTTATTATTATTTTAATCGATGAGACACTGTTATTTTACATATATATAGAATAACGTCTCATCTATTATATATATATAACAATGTCTCATCTATTATATATATGTGTGTGTGTGTGTGTATGTGTGTGTATATATATACATTGAATATATACAATGAATATATATATTCATTTGGGACCTTAGTTCCTCAACCAGGGATCGAACCCATGCCCCATGCATGAACTCCTAACCACTGGACCACCGGGGAAGTTGCAGGGCTCAGCATTTTAGAGCAACAGCAGAAGCATGTAGAGTAGAGAGATGGAGAGGGTAAGAGATGAGGTTACAGTGCCAGGGAGGATCTGGTCATATGGAAGACTTTTATAAAGTCTTTTATAGACTTTTATATCAGACTGTGATATTTTATACATATATATAATATTAGTTATGTATAATTATATTATGATAATATAATTAATGTTATATCAGTTATATATCATATTATAAAATTAAGTAAGGTAAGAGCAAAAGCAGAGGCCTCTCTAAAGTGGCAAGGAAGGTCTCTGGTAGGGTAACATTTGAGCAGAAGCCTGTGTTGAGTGCGGGAGCAGAACATGAGGATAATTGGGCATTCTGGAAGAGCAGTCAGCAAGTGCAAAGGCCCTGGGGTGAGGATGTGCCTGACCTGTTTGCAGAACCGCAGGGAAACCAGGAGGCTGAGGTGGAGTGGATAGAGCGGGAAGCACAGGAAAAAAGAGTTCAAGGGATCGGTACTGGCTGTGTTGCATATGGTAATGTGCGCGTGCTAAGTCGCTCAGTCACGACCCACTCTATGTGACCCTATGGATCATAGCCTGCCAGGTTCCTCTGTCCATGGGGATTCTCCAGGCAAGAATACTGGACTGGGTTGCCGTGCCCTCCTCCAGGGGATCTTCCTGACCCAGGGATCAAAAACACATCTCTTATGTCTCCTGCATTGGCAGGTGGGTTCTTTACCACTAGTGCCACCCTGGAAGCCCATACAGTAGAGAGGCTGGAATTTACTCTAAGCAAGGTAAGAGCCAGCAGGGACTGAGAGTACAGGAGGAACAGAATCTGAAGCAGAGATGGGCAAGGCATTGGACCCATCCCTGCCCTGGGTCAGCCAGGCCTGGCTTCTGGTCAGAACAGGTTTCAGGCCTGCAGGGCTCCTCTGACCCTTTGCCATGCCGGGGCGTTGGCGGGGGGGGGGGGGGGGGGGGGGGGGGGGGCGGGGGCGGGGGGGCGAAGAGGGCGGAGCCAGGGGCGAAAGCCCGCCCCTCCTTCCCGGAGGCCTGCGGGCAGCGGTCTCCTGTCCAGGGCAAGAGGATGTTCTCACTGACTGACGGGGAGGAAACAGTGCATCCCACATCAAAAGGGGGCCTGGGTGGTTCCCACGCTCCGGCATCGTGGGAACCTTGCTACCCTGGGTTCTCGCAGGGGCCTGCAGATTGAGAAAGCTGGGGGCCACCTGGGGACTGTCCCCCAGCTTGCCGATGGGTAAATACAAAACAGCTCCACCATCACACCTTACTCACAGCCCTCCTCCCAGGAGCAAGACTGATTTTTGTAACCCAGAGCTCTGTGGTTTTTAAAGGGTGCCAGAGATTGGAGGACTGCTAAGATCTAAAACAGTCCCTTTCTGGGGTCCCCTCACCCCACTTTCTAACTCCCTGGCCAAAGGCTCAGCATGACCAGTGTCATGAGCCAGACCAGACTTTGTGCTTCATATAGACCTGAGGTAGCCAACTGTCCTTGCTGGTTGGTAGAGGCTCCCTGGAAATCTGTGCTGATGATTCTGCTTGGCTCGAGAGAGTGCTGTGATGGATTAGTGATGTCTGCCACAGGTGGGAGACAAGAAGTGGTGGTCCTCATGCTAAATATTTTTCTTTCCACCCATTTTACAGATAGCCCTGGAGAGAGGGAAGGATTGTTTTCTCATGAGATAGGAGGGAAGGAAGGAACGAAGGGGATGGGGAAGCCCTGGATATGTAGAGGACCCTAACAGTCTGTCTATATTGGAAGTGTTCTAAGGAATTCCCTGGCTCTCCAGTGCTTAGGACTCCACACTTCTACTTCCAGGGACATAGGTTCAATCCCAGGTCAGGGAACTAAGATCTGCATGCCAATAATATTAACAACAATAATACAATGGAAGTGTTTCAAAGGACAGCAGAAAGAGGAGAAGCCAGATGTGCCTCCATGCTATCTTATAAGAGGACTGGGGGACTTCCCTGTTGGTCCAGTGGTTAAGACTCTGTGGTCCCACTGAGCAGGGGGTGTGGGTTCAATCCCTGGTCAAGGAACTAAGATTCCACATGCTGTGTAGTGTGGCCAAGAACAACAAAAAAAGAGGATGGGGGAGGGGGATGAGATTAGAGTGGTGGTCTCCCTTCAGGAATGTCCTGGAGGAGTATGACAGATCCCAGGAAGGGGGGGATGGACCCCCCATCCCTTGGGTCCTGGAAGACTGCAAGGAGGAGAAACTCAAGACATCCCCTCTCTCACCCCTGCAATAGACTATGAGCTTTGCATGCTTTATCCCATTGAACCTTTGCAAGACTCTATTCCCATTACACATGGGGAAACTGAGGCACAGCATCTTTCCCCTGTCACACCTCAGCTACCCAAGCCTGGGGGCCCCATGGTACCTCTCCTCTGTTCCACTTCCCTCAGGAGCTATGTTCAGTGACTCCAGGTCACCAGAGTGTTTGGAGACCCCGATGTCTGCTCCAGACGCTGCCAACCCCCTCAGGGGTGGGGTCTGGGAGGGGTATCCCAGCTGACTGGGTGTAAGCCTGTGATGCTGGGCAGGCACAAAATGACGGCTGTGTGCTGTGCATGTGTGTGTTACTGTGTGTGTAAAGTGGGAGCCTCCCAGTCAAGTGTCTGCATGTCAGTGTGGGGGAGTGTAGGTCAGAGTGTGTGGACCAGTCTGTCCCACCCGGCTTCTCCTGTCCAGTTGAATGTCTTTGTGGTGTCTGCATGTGGGTATTTTTCTGGGCGCTGTGTTCCCTGGAGTGTGTGAGTACATATTTCTGTGGTGTTCTCTGTGTAGAAGTGTGTGTCTATGTCTAGACCTGTGTGCGTTCATGGAGTGTGTTCCCTGAGGTGTGTCTGTGTGTATGTGTGCATGGTGTGTATTCCCTGGTGTGTGTCTGTGTGTTTGTGTGCAAGAGTGTGTGGCACGTTCCCCAAGTATTCGTGTATCTGTGTCTGTATCTCTATAGGAAGCGGGCCTCCTGGGTTGTGGGTACACTTGTGTGTGCGTGTAACTGTCATGTGATCCCTGGAGTGTGTGTGTACACAGAGGGGGCGGCATGTTTGCAGGGGTGTGTGCCGGTCTGTGCAGTGTTTTCCATGTGTGCATGAAGCTGTGTTCTATTGCACTTGGCATGTTCCCTATACATGTGCATGCATATATAGCCCACGTTCCAAGGGTGTGTGTGTGTGTGTGTGTTTCTGGACCCACTGAAGCAGCACACAAACCTGCCAAGTGTACCACTGGCTTAAAGACAGCTTCCCTTCAGCTCGCTGGTGCCGACTGCGCCTGCCGGGGCAGGTGTCCAAACGGCACTGACCGTGCTCAGACCTGAGCAGGCATGCCAAGTGGGCTGCAGCAGCACCTTCCCCAGCTGTCACTGCCCTCACCCTTTAGGCTGCCCCTGGCTTTTTTTTTGGGGGGGGTGCTGTGCCAGGTCTTACTTGTGGCATGGGGAATCTTCCTTCTACTTCCCTGACCAGGGATCAAACCCAGGACTCCTGAATTGAGAGCATGGAATCTTAACCACTGGACCACCAGGGAAGTCCCTGGTCCCTGGCTTTCATTACACGCCTTCTCCTTATCAAAACTTCCCCATCTGATTTCATGCCCATCCACAGAAAGATACCAGTTCACCCACAAAGCTAAACTCTGAAGTCTGGACTCAGATGGGTGTATTGCACAGATCACAGCAGGCCTCCTCCTTCAACCCTCCTGACAGGTATTATCATCCCCATTTTACAGATAAGGAGACTGAGGAGCACAGAGGTTAAGTGACTCTCCCAAGCTTATCACTGCAATGCCTTAGTGGTTTCTTCTCCAAGATGGTGAGAAGTTATACCATGACTTAGTGGGCTGAGGTGCAAAAGAGGTGAAATTAACCAGGATTACACAGTGATGGTGATATGATGGTGCCTGTTGATGTTCAGTCGCTCAGTCATGTCTGACTCTTTGCGACCCCATGCCAGGCTTCCCTGACCTTCACCATCTCCCAAAGCTTGCTCAAGCTCATGTTCACGGAGTTGGTGATGCCATCCAACCATCTCATTCTCTGTTGTCCCCTTATCCTCCTGCCTTCAATCTTTCCTAGCATCAGGGTCTTTTCTAATGAGTCGACTCTTCGCATCAGGTAGCCAAAGTATTGGAGCTTCAGCATCAGTCCTTCCAATGAATATTCAGGATTGTTTTCCTTTAGGATTGCCTGGTTTGACCTCTTTTCAGTTCAGGCAAGAATACTCGAGTGGGTTGTCATGCCCTGCTCCAGGGGATCTTCCCAACCCAGAGATTGAACCCATTTCTCTTATGTCTCCTGCATTGGCAGGCAGGTTCTTTAACCACTAGTGCCACCTGGGAAGCCCAATGATGATAGTGATGATGGTTAAAACTATGAGTCTGTAGTAGGTACTAGGAAATGTGCTCAGCCTTTTACGTGTAGACTTTCACTGACTCTTCACAGCATATGTAAGGGAGGTGCCATAAAAAAAAAAAAAAAGTGAAGATGTTAGTTGCTTAGTTGTGTCTGACTCTTTGTGACCCCATAGACTGTAGCCCACCAGGCTCTTCTGCCCATGGAATCCTCAAGGCAAGAATACTGGAGTGGGTAGCCATTCCTTTCTCCAAGGGATCTTCTTGAAAGGGAGGTGCCATATTATCCCCATTTAACTGATGAGGAAACACATTTACAAGAGATGTGGTGATGTGCTGTTGTGTTGAAGTGAAGTCGCTCAGTGGTGTCCAACTCTTTGTGACCTCATGGACTGTAGCCTACCAGGCTTCTCCGTCCATGAGATTTTCTAGGCAAGAGTACTGGAGTGGGTTGCCATTTCCTTCTCCATCCAGCTGCTTAATGGTTGAGCTGAAATATGAAAGCAGCTCTGAATGATGCCAAAAGCCAGATCTCTCCAGAAAGAAGAGCAAAGAGGGGAGGCAAGCTACATTTTCCTGAGACCTTTTCATGTGAAGAGGGGATAATGCCTTAGTCACCAGAACTGACATCAATAAATACTCCAGAGGGGGAAAACGTTCGTCATCCAGTGTCTTTGGAAAACCTGGATTAGCCACAGCTAACCTGTTTCCTTATGCAGGACTTATCAGAGCCTTTAATACATTCACATACATTGTGAATGTCCTGGTGGGAGACAGTGAAGTGGCTCCTTGGTGATCCCTAAATCCTTCTTTCCCAGAACTTTTATGGGTATCAGCAAACTTTGAGAGAAGTTTGGCTAACGTCACGAATAGTTGGGTTTCAGACACAATAGTCAATGAAAAGGAACAGTTGGGAGCCAACTTCTCTCACCTGGGAGGAGGTCAGCTGTGGAGTGAGAGAGGGTCAGTACTAAGTCTAAGGGTTCATTCCATTATCACGGGGTGGTGGGCAGAGGTCCTTGCCGCACTCCACCCGATAATACTGACAGAAGGCTGTCAGTAGGAATGGAATTCTCTAGTGGTCATTCTAGATGACTGGGGCAGTCACAAAGGAGTCAGGGCATGCCCACGAGCCAGAGACAGAAGGCAAAGCAGGGGCCCCTGATCTGGTCTGGGGAGGCTACAGTCTCTTCTCTTCTCCTCTCAGGGTCCCCGCGCTCCCGGTGAAGAACTTGAATGGTACAGGGCCAGTCCACCCGGCCCTGGCAGGTGAGGTCCAGTCAAGGACGGAAAAGAAGGGCGGGGCCCACAAGGTGGCGGCGCCACCTGTCTGCCCATTGACTCCGCCCCTTGGTAGGCGTGGCCAAGAGGGCACATCCCCTACCATTGGGCTACAACTCTGGGGTGGGCGGGGCCGGCAGAAGGCTCTCAACTTGGCTTCAACTTCGGGTGGGGCTGAGTGAGCACTGTCCGTGGGACACACCCCATCCACCCATCCGAGGATTCCTGGGTGCACCAGGTGGGCGAGTCTGGGGAGAGACCCCAAGGGTCCTCTCGACGATGGGACAGCAGGGTGGACAGGGCCTGGATGAGCACCCCGCCCCCTGACTATCGCTGCTCGGTGTCTCGCAGGGATGACTGGGATCCTGCTCTGCGCCGCGGGGCTGCCCGTCTGCCTGACCCGGGCCCCCAAGCCCATCCTGCACCCACCGCCGGTGAGCAAGAGCGACGTCAAGCCCGTGCCTGGCGTGCCCGGGGTGTGCCGCAAGACCAAGAAGAAGCACCTGAAGAAGAGTAGGCCTCCTAAGCTAGACCCTGACCCCTGAACTAACCCTGCTAACCCATCTGAGCTCTTCTGGCCCCATCCACCACCAACTCTGATTACATAAAACCTCAAGCAACCCCTGACATGTGACTCCCACCAGCCCTTACAGCTTCTGACCCTACCCCTCAAGACCCCTGTCTTGAGCCTTGCCCTCAGGGCTAGACTCTGGGTACAGTCAAGCCCAGTCCAATTCTGTCCTTGCAGGTAAGAACCCTGAAGATGTGGTTCGAAGGTACATGCAAAAGGTGAAGAACCCACCTGATGAGGTGAGCCCCTGGGCAAGGAGGAGGGGCGGAGGGCAGGCAGCCTCCCCTCCAGAGATGGAGACCCCAGCACCCCGCTCCTTGTGAGGTTCTGTGTGTTTCAGCCTCTTCTTCCAGTTTGTGGGTTTGCCTTCTCACTGTCTTTACAGCATCTTTTGATAAACAGCAATGCTATGTTTAACAGAATCACATTTATCAACCTTTTGATGATCAACAGTTTTTGCATCTTATTTTTACCCATCTTTTTCCACCAAATGTATTTAAGCTTTGTTTTCGATAGTTAAGCCTTGACTATGTCTGGAGGGAGTGTGAGGGAGCCATCTCTTCCCCTGCCATGCACCTGAATTCAGTACCTGGGGGTGTCCCCTCCCTTTGACAGATGGAGGCCAGAGAGGGGGCGGTCTGCTGCCTTGCGGGGGTTGAGGGTCTGGCCCCTGCTGAGGGGCAGTGCTGACATGGGGGTGTCCTGCCCTCCCCAGTCCTCAGTCTCCTCTCTGTGCTCCCCCCGACCCCAGGACTGCACCATCTGCATGGAGCGGCTGGTCACGGCCTCTGGCTACGAGGGTGTGCTTCGGCACAAGGGTGTGCGACCTGAGCTTGTGGGCCGCCTGGGCCGCTGTGGCCACATGTACCACCTGCTGTGCCTCGTGGCCATGTACTCCAATGGCAACAAGGTGGGCTGGCGGGCAGGGGGAGCAGACAGGAGGGCTGGGGAGGGGCCCAGACACCTGGGAACCTCACAGCCACCCCCCACTCCCCGCCCCAGGATGGCAGCCTGCAGTGCCCCACCTGCAAGGCCATCTACGGGGAGAAGACGGGCACTCAGCCGCCCGGGAAGATGGAGTTTCACCTCATCCCTCACTCGCTGCCCGGTTTCGCTGACACCCAGACCATCCGTATCGTCTATGACATCCCCACCGGCATCCAGGTGAGCCCTCAGGCCCCTGACTTTGAACTCGCCAGCGGTTCCCCACTGCCGTCTGTGGTTCAAGCCCCTTGCTGCCCCTCCCCACAGGGCCCTGAGCACCCCAACCCAGGCAAGAAGTTCACTGCAAGAGGCTTCCCACGCCACTGCTATCTGCCCAACAACGAGAAGGGCCGGAAGGTGGGTGCCGCAGGGGCAAGGGTGTGTGGGAGCAGGCCGGGGCCCCAGCACTGACCATAGCCATCTAGTGTGCGTGTGTCTAGCCCTGCCAGCGACCTCAAAACCTCATTTCATTGACCAGCCCGCTGAGGTCAAGGTCTTCTTAGAGATAAACAAAGCCTCAGAGAGGGCAAGTCATTTGTCCGAGGTCACACAGTGGGGTCACACAGGAGTCTGGATTTGAACCCAAGCAGTTTAGACTCTTCACCGCCACACCAGAAGAGTGTCGGCTTTTACTTTTTGTTTTTCAAAAGAAGCCAGAAATTCTGATTTTCACGTGAAACCTTCAGGTTTTTGAATACTGCCAACGAAGGAACGAAGCGGCTATTTAACACAGCGTGAGGTTCAAGCCAAATACAGCTGAGGGTCATCAGTTTGAGAGTCTTCACCTCAAAGAAATAGGCTGATAACATGGAAAGGGGTTTTACTGGGGGAGCTCAGAGTGGGAGTCAGTCTAGGGAAGGAAGTGAGCACACCGGGTGGCCTTGGGGAATCTTGCAGGGTAACCTCAGGGTGGGCGGGGAGGGACTCTAGCCGTGGGCGGTGCTGCCTGTGACCCTTGCTCGCTTCGCCCCCATTTGCCCCGCCCCTTGCCCCGCCCTCCAGGTGCTGCGGCTGCTCATCACCGCCTGGGAGCGGAGACTCATCTTCACCATCGGGACGTCCAACACCACAGGCGAGTCGGACACCGTGGTGTGGAATGAGATCCACCACAAGACCGAGTTTGGATCCAACCTGACGGGCCATGGCTACCCGGACGCTAGCTACCTAGACAACGTGCTGGCGGAGCTCACAGCTCAGGGTGTGTCTGAGGCTGTGGCCAAGGCCTGAGATCCGAGGCTGCCCACCTTCCCTCCTGCTTTGCCCCTGATCCGGCACATGCCTCCCTCCGCCCGCCGGGTGTGTCCTGGCGGCCCAGGTTCAGGGCTGGGGAGGAGCCTGCAGGAGGAGCCAGGAGCGTTCCGGGAATTTGGCTGGTAGCAGTTGGGATGATGGGAGGATGGCAGGCCAGCCGGCTTGACCCTAGCTCCCCTGAGAGGGTCGCAAGGGTGTACCGGAAACCATAGCAACCTCCCTGCTAAAAAGACAGAGCCCCACCCCCTCACACAAACACACGTGTCCTGTTGAACACATGCACGCACACCCACGTGCCTCTACTTACCCCCAGACTTGGGGGAAGAGACAGAAAGACCCCTGTGATACCGCATATGGATTCCCATCTGTGTCTCTATCGCATCTGTACAGGCTTGTCTGCAAGCAGGGGACTCAGGGCTAGCATCTGGGGGCCCAATAGGGCTCCAGGAGAAAAGGGGGCATTTGGGAAGCTCAGTATCCTCCCATCTCTGCCACCCACTGATGGCTCACGGGGTGGAAGCCCCCAGATATTCAGCAGTTTTGCAAAAGGGCAGGACAGGGAGACAGACTAGGAGAATCTTATTTTGTGCTTATGTCTCTTCATCCTTCTGGGACCCTGACCTCCTCCCCTCCCATCCCCGAGCCTTATGTCTGTCCCTGATAAAGGCACTGTTTTCCTTCCTTCCCCACCCCATTCTCTCCACCAAATCACTCCTAACATCAAGATCCAAAGGCTGGAGCTTCTGGCTTCAGGAGCGAGACGAGTCAGGCCTGGCTTAGGCCAGCAGGTTTAAAAAGCAGACCAGACAGCAAAGAGTCCATTTCCCTTTCCTCGGGAGTGGGCAGTGGGGTGGCTGATAGTCTCGGCCAACCAGGGGCCTGTTGCCCAGGCAACTCACCAGCTCCGCCTCTGTTGATTGGCTGCCATGGTGGAAGTCAGCCAAGACTTAAAGGGACGCCAGCGATTGCTCTTTTGAAAATCTACCAGTCCCACTGTGGGTGGAGAAATAAATGGTCTTTCTCCTCCTCAACTGGGTCTTTTCCTGTCAAGAAGGGGCGTGGGTGGCTCTGTTTCTGGGGGACTTCAGTCCATCCCATGGGGGAGCTTGCCACAAAATGGCGACTCAAGACCACTGTCCCTGTCAGGCTAGGGCAGCTGGAGATGGAGGGTCCCCACGCTTCTCTTGTCCTGGGGGTGTGATGGTGGCAGAGGCAGACCCTCCCAATCCTAGTCCCCAAGAGGGTACAAGGTGAAGTTCTGTACTCAAGCACAGGTGCAAGGCAATGCACGCAGCTCCCGGGTTCAATGACTAGGAATGAGGAACTCAGGCTGGGAACCTCCAGGAAACAAGGGGGAGCTGGGAGACGCCGTGATGGCTTTCTAGAACCTCAGAATCCCAGTCTTTGCCCTCAGGGAGGAGGACCAGGTTCTGTCTAGGAAGAGACAAGGACCTGTCCCAGGATCTGCAGCAAGTCTCCTATCAACCTCTCACATCCCTGGAGGCTGGGAGGCTGTAGTGAATGCTGCAGCTCCAGGCGACCCCTGCTGGGCACCTTTGGGATAGCACCGCATCTTTCCTGGTTCTTCAAGTTTCTGTCCTACCCTCTAGTTAATACAAAACGGGAAATGAATATTTGGAGACCCTTCCAATCCTGCCAGTTGGGTATTCCCCAACATTTTAACTTCTGCGATTCATTCTCAAACAAAAGCTCACCTCAATATAAAATCGCCCAGCCCCGTGATCCTCAAATCTCACGTGCAATCCACATCACCTGAAAGCCCTGATGCCTGCCCTCATGCTCCTCAGATTCTGATTCAGTTGATCCAGGAAGCTGCATTTCCAGCAGATACTCTGAGAATAGGGTATCCAGTTGATACTTCTCCCACAGGGTATCTGTGAACCACAACTGAGAAATCTCTCCCTGTTTCCTATGCTATCGCCATGGAACCCATTTTGAAAATCACACATATCAACTCTCTCACTTATTTTATACAGGGTAAACTGAGGCTCAAAGAGAGGGAAAGAGCCTGGCCTGAGGTCTCTCAGGCTTCAGGGGTCTGGGTCAGGCACTGGGCTCTCAGCCTCAGTTATTCCTGGGGGCCCCTGATTGTAGAAGCTTGTGGTTAGGATTCTTGGCCAAGGACAGGGTTCAGGAGGATCAGTGAGGTTACAGGGATTGGCAGACATGAAAATAGGAAGGGGTTGAGCCCATTTTAGTGCCTGTCTGGGGCAACAAGGCCACATGGGCGTCAGGGCTTCAGGTACAGCTGTATCTAGCGGCTCAGGGCCAGGCTGCCCTAGTCAGTGTGGGTAGAGGCCAGTCCAGTGAAGCAGAGACCTCAAGGTGAGCCAAGGAAGTCAGATTCCTTATTCCATCCACTCCAGCCTGCCTCAACCCAGAGGGAGAGATTCATTCAGTGCAAGGCTGGTCCCCAGCCAAAGGACTTCCATGCCTGGGTTCCGGGCTTAGGACACATGGGACTAGGATATCTCTAGGAGCCTGCAAGTCACAGCATCAGTGAGGTGCAGGGCAGCCACGAGGGGATTCCTGGGCCAGGGGATGTTGAGAAGGGCCCACTGGCTCCTCCCTCCTCCTTCCAGGCTGACTCTGGCATCTCCTTAGGGCCTCAGGGGGCCCGAAACCACCTTCCCCTGTTCCTGCTGCTGGAACTCCTCGTGGGCTTGGTCCAGGTCTGTGAGCACCTTCAGCAGGCGGGCAGCTGCCTCCCTCTGCCGAGCCAGGGCATCAGTACAGGCCCCTGGGAGAGAGAAGAGGAGGCCATAGTGTTTCAGCCAGGCCACAGCAGGCTGCTCTAATTCCGGTTCAGTGGCTTCCTCAGACTCTGGATGTGCCTGGTGCCCCAAGAATCCTAAAATGTGCCAGAGCCGGGCACATGCAGCTCCCTGACCTGCTGGTGGATTGCAAACAGGAGAGTGGGGGTGAGGGAGAAGGGGCTCAGAGACCAGGGTGGGAGGTTCTTGGCAAGTTGTGGGAGGTACCAGAGAAGAGAAAGAAAAGGGATTTCCTTATCCCCTTACCTTCCATGGCACTGGAGCCCTGCTCTGTGGCTGCCTCCAGAGTTGTATCCATGTTGGAATCCTCAAGGAATTTCATCCTGAAAGTTAAGAGGGAGAAAACCAGGCTGGTCCCTGAATCCCAATCCTGCTCTCGAACCCAGAAATTCTGCTGGTTGAAGGAAACATTACAGGTTCCCACTAAATCATCACCATTGCCATCATCATCACAGCAAACATAGAGTGTCTGATGCTATTCCAAGCCCTTTCCATGTATAAACTCATTTAATTAGCACAAAACACAGGTGGATACTTACTAGGAGCTCCATTACACAGATGACCACTGAGACAGAGAGAACTAAAGCAACTTGCCTAAGGTTGCACAGCATAATAATAATTGTTACCCTTTATTATTAGAAAGGGTATTATATTTCATATTTTTATTATATAGAAAGCTAACGATGTGTCCAGGCACCTACAAAGTGCTTTACCTGTATGAGTTCTTTCGGTCCTCAGGACAACCCCATGAGGTAAGGACTGTTGGTACCCTAATTTTCCAGACTGAGAAAACTGAGGTACAGAGAAGGTAAGCAACTCGCCCAAGTTTCACACAGCCTGTCCAGGATTTGAACCCAGGCAGGCCAGCTTCAGGACTCACACTGTAAGCTGGAACAAATCTCCATCACTGAGTTACAGTGACCCTGAGATCAACCAAGAGGGGGTGGGAACACACATCCACTTGTGTCTCGGGAGTCCTGGGTATCAGAGGATCTCAAGATCCATGGGACTTCCCTGGCAGCCCAGTGGTTAAGACTCTGAGCTTCCAATGTCCCGGGGCAAGGGTTCAATCCCTGGTGGGGGAACTAAGACCCTACATGCCGTGTGGCATGGCCAAAGTGAAAAAAAAAAAAGGTCCCAAGATCTAGTTCTGTATCAGAGCCCACCTGAGGATGGCAACAGTCCTCCCCTAGAGCCTGTCCCCACCCAGAAGCTCATCAGAGGTACACGGGAAGAATGAACCGGTGATCATGGGGTGGGACCCACCTGAGCCGGTCCCGCCCCAGAAGCAGCTGCCGATACACCATCTGGGTCTCAGCATCGGGATCCAGCGGGTCACTCCAGTCCCCCAGGGTGACGGCCGAGTGCGTGCGGCTGCAACCGGAAGCTGGGGGCGACACAGCGGCATCATCTGTAGCTTCGCATTCCCCTTCCAGAGCCTCCATGGGCAAGCCCCGCCCCTTAGACTTCTAAAACCACTCTTCAAACCTACTGCTTCCTTCCAGCTACACTGCCCCTGCCTTCACCCAACAGAGCAATAGCCTCCCTTCTCTCCATGCCCCTCCCACACTCTAGGCTCAGCCACACAGACCTTTCTCGATCCTTCAGCCTGTCTTTGCTCTGCCTGAAACATTCTTCCTCTGTCCCGTTCTCCAACTTCACTACTTAACTCTTACTCTTCTCACAGGTCACACTTGAGCCACACCTCCTCCAGGAAGCCCTTCTTGCTGTCCTACCCTGGGGCTGGGCCAGAAGGGTTCACTGGCATCTCAAAAGCCTCATCTTGGCATTTGTAACACTGTATTACAATTGTCTGGTTATTCATTTATTTTCCTGAGAACAAGCCTGGCATTTGGTAGGCACTTGAAAAAAAGTATCTGTGTGACAGGCAGCGTTCTAATCGCTTTGCATATATCAACTTATTTAATCCTCACAGCAGCCCTACAAGGTGGACATTATCATCCGGCCCATTTTACACTTCAGGAGACTAAGGCAGAGAGAGGTTAAGTTACTTGCTCAAGGTTGCAGGGCAGCCCAGGCGGAGGTGGGACACCCTGCGATTGACAGGTGTGGAGGGCGGAGCCTGAGCCCGCCCTGCCCCCTCACCTGAGCGCTCGGCCTGGAGGCAGCAGGTCCAGTGCCCGCTGCGGAAGGCACCGGGGTGGCAGGAGGCCAGCTTGTCCGGGTTGGGGGCGCTGGCCTTGCGCAGGGCCGACAGCCATTGGTTGAGCTCGTTCACGTTCTGCGGGGAGATGGAGGGGCAGTCAGAGATGGGTTGGGACCCCAGAGGCGCCCTCTGCTCCTCCCCCATGGTGGCGGCGCCTCACCTTGCACTGGAGGTAGGTGGTGTGCGGCGCCCCCGCGCCGTCCTGCGTCACCACCTGCATCACGTGCGGCAGCTGGAAGGCGCCCTCGTCCACGCGCTCCACGGCTCGGATGTGCGACACGGGGATGGACGAGCGCATCTGGGAGAGAGGACTCTCGCTGCAGGGCAGGCTAGGGCCAGGGGCCAGGGAGACCGGGCCTGGGGACAGCTTTCCTGTGGGTGTGTGCAGCGGGCGGTGTGTTCCGGCATGGGGACAGTCAGCCTGGTGCATCTGTGCTATGTGCGTGTCCACTTGTCGGCCCTGTGAGTCCCGCAATCACTCTCGCAGTGATCACTTCTCTGGGCATCAGTTTCCATCATCATCACCATCACCATGGCAATCCCTGCTACTGCACTTGGGATGTGGTTCTAAGCACTCTACACCCACCGACTTATTTCATCATGACAACAGATTTCTGAAGCTGGGTCCATCATTCCTCCCAATTTACAGATGAGAAAACTGAGCCATAAGAGAATAAAGGACCCTCCAGAGGCCACTCAGCTGGTGGAGCCAGAACTGGACAGGGAGTTGAACTCTAGAATCTACACTCTGCTGATAAAGTAGAAAGAATAAGTGTGGACACCGTCTCCAGTGGTAGCTGTTATGATTTGTGGGTGTGCAGACACAGAAATGGGTAGATCCCCGTGGGTGTCTCAGTTTGAGCTAGACTTGAATGGCAGCCCCACGAGAGCAGGGAGTTTGTGTTTTGTTTACTGCAGTATCTCCAGCACCTAGAACACTGCATGGTACATAGTAGGTACTTGATAAGTGCTTGATGGGTGAATGGATGGGTGAACGAAAGCCTGGATATGAGTGCATGTACCTTTGGGTGAGATCCAATTTTCTGTGAGTCTCTATAGCACTTGGGTGCATGGGTAGTTCAGTGGTAGAATTCTCGCCTGCCACACGGGAGGCCCAGGTTCAATTCCCAGCCCATGCAGCCACAGCATCCCCTTTGGGGTTCCCAGGTGGGGTTAGTAGTAAAGAACCTGCCTGCCAATGCAAGAGACAAGAGGGACTCAGATTTGATCCCTGGGTCAGGAAGATCCCTTGGAGGAGGGCATGGCAACCCACTCCAGTATTCTCACCTGGAGCATCCCATGGACAGAAGAGCCTGGCAGGCTACAGTCCATAGGCTCACAAAAGAATCAGACATGACCAAAGTGACTTAGCATGCATGGTGTGCGGGCAGAGACCTGCATGGAAACAGCTGAGGAGGGCTAAGCATTGTCCACGCCCTGGGAGTGTCCACATCTGGGTGGGTACGTCCCAGCCACCACAGGTGCACATGCTGAAGATCATCTGATGGTATGTGTAAGCGTTTGCCTGTACCTGTTCTGTGCCCACCTGGACTCACAGGTATTAGCAGAGCCTGGCCTTGGAATTTGAGTTTGCTAAGCTGCTTTGGGACCTTGGGCAAGTCCTTGTCCCCTCCTGGGCCTCAGTATCCCCCTGGGTACAAAGAGGCAGCACTGTGAGGGAGGCCACCGTGGAAGTCCCTCCACTTCGGGCTGGAGCCCCACCTGCCACTCAGGACTCTTGGAGTAGGACAGCATCTCCCCGCTGAGCCGGAAGTAGCGCTTCTTGAAGGCAAAGCGTGTGGCCAGGCCGGCAGGCTCCTCCTTGCGCTTGAGTAGGTAGCCTTCTCGGACAGTCATTGAGGGCGGGACCAGGGCCCTGGCTGGGCCCCCAGCCTCTGGAAAATGGGAAGAGGGGACTGGGAACCCTTCCCACCCAGGCTCCACCTTCCGAGGGTCTCATGGAGGAGTGGGATTCTTGGCTCCCCGAGAGGCGGAAGGATGAATAAGATGGACTCTACTTTCTCCAAAGAGAATGGTATGATTGAGGGCTGGGGAAGGGAATGGGGGTGGCAGGGAGTGGGGGCCCCAAAGTTGGCCTTGGTGATCCCTTTCCAACTTGAGGGATGTACAGGCACCAGCAGGAGGAGCCACGCTTTACGGAGTCAGTCCAGGGAGTGACTGGATGCTAGTCACTATGCCCTGGATCTAGCTACCCTTAGGGGATCCAGACACAGGCCCCCCCACCCCCAGCATACAGGGACCCCACCAGGTCACAACCAGGCCTCCACATTTCCACAGGGTGCTCCTAGGTGATTTGGACCCAAGTATTTCATGACCTGGGCCCCACATTATGATATAGACTCATCCCTAACTCCTCTGCTTAAAACTATCCCATGGGGAGTTCCCTGGGGGTCCAGAGGTTAAGAATCTACCTGCCAATGCAGGGGACACAGGTTCGATTCCTGGTCAGCGAACTAAGATCCCACATGCTTCGGGACAACTAAGCCTGCACAACTACTGAGCCCACATGCCGCAACTAAGACCTGACGCAGCCAAATAAATAAATACTTAAATATTAATAAAATGAATCTACCCTGTGGTTCCACTTACTCCAAGTAAAAGCCTAAATCCTTCCAGCAGCCCCACACGACCTGCCCCCTCACCTCTCCTCCACTCCCTCTCGTTCATTCTTCTTCACTGGCGCCCCCTCACTGTCCACCCCAGGGCCTTTGCACACACTGTCCCCAGCCTGAAACACTTGCCCAGGATCCTCACTGCTTCCTCTCTGTTCTCTTTCAGGTCTTTGCTCTAATATCACCCTGGGGAGGCCATTCCTGGCCACCCTCTCTAAAAGGCTGATCTGCCACCCCCAGCCCAATATTCCCTTCCTTCCTTTATTTTTTCTCCTTAGCACTTATCTCTTCCTAACACACCATATGATTTGCTAACTCATCTTGTTTACTGCCTGCTGTCTCCACTAGAATAAAACTTCCACATGAGCAGGAGCTTCTTCTGTCTCACCCACCCACTGCTGTGTCCCCAGACCCTGGACCGGTGTCTAGGACATAGCAGGCACTTAATAGATATCTATCGATGGAGTAAGTACCATGCCACGATCCCCTCTCACATCTCCATAGGGGCTGAAATAGTCTGGAGGGCCTGCATCTGTTCATCCCTGGGCCCTAACACAGTATATACCAGGAAGCGTTCGTTGACTGACTAGCTGACCCACAGGTGCACAGTCTCGGTGAGTGCTGGGGTTGGGGAGGGGTGGTGGACGGGTAGGTCCTGAGGGTCCCGTAGAGTGACAAGTTGGCTGTAGCAGGGCCATGGGAACTCACCCTCCTTCCCATCCACCTCCACCAGCTGGTCCAGGAAGTCTCTCACCCTGGAAATACTCTGCAGCAGGAAGGGGTGTAGGGGGGCCATCCACAGCTCCTTGCCCTGGCCCAGCTGCTGGCCCAGATTTCCAATGCTCTGCACAGCCTGGAGCAAAGAAGCAGGGGGCGCTGCCAGGGCCAAGGTCACTGCCAGCGCGGAAGGGCCTCTGTGGACCCAGAACAGCCCCAGAGTCCTGGCTCCCAAATCAGTGTCCAATGAAAGGAGAAAGTGATATAAACACCTGCTTGAAAAGATATCTGTCCCTCTCTGTGCACAGATGTGTATCCCCAGTGCTTTTATTCTGTCCCCCATCTAGAACCCAAATAACCTCATTCAGGACTGCTTGATCTCATCATACATACCTGAGCCCATCAGAACCTCCAAATGTGGCCCCTTGGTGAATGATGGTCTGATTCATACTAAAGTGTAAATGACTGCTAGCCTGCTTCCCACCTTCCCCCAGAAGGGGAGGGGTTTTGTTCCAAAGAGGGAATTGAGAGCAAAATGAAAGCCTTCACACTCTGGATGAAAAGCTGGGAATTCCCCCTCATGGTCCAGTGGCTAAGACTCCTTGCTTTTAAGTGCAGGGGGCCCCAGGTTCAATCCCTGGTCAGGGAACTAGATCCCACATGTCACAACTAAGAGTTTACATGTTGCAACTAAAGATCCCACATGGCACATCTAAGGCCTGGTGCAGTCTAATTAATCTTTAAAAAGCTGAAGGTGCCATGTCAAACAGATTTCTCTGAGCCTCACTTGGGTCTTCAATTGGTCTGGCCTCCCAGTTTGGTCCTCCCATGCTCCTCCCTGGCTAAGAACACCCAGGATTTGGCGGGGAGCCCTCCACTGCCTGCACCTTGGCAAGCAGCAGCAGTGAGCGGCTGGTCTGGGGATCCGCGTGCTGGTCCCGGAGGTCAAACAGCTTTGGAGAGAGGATGGCAGGTGCGAAGAATCGCAGGAAGAGAAAGCCGCTTATGGCCAGGTACTTCACGTCCTGCGGAGAGGAGCAGCAGATGAGAGGGGTCCTCCAAACCCACTTCCCAGTTGGGGAAACTGGGACAGCAAGGACAAAGGATCGGTGGTACAGGGAGAAGAAGTAGAAGGGGACATGGCTCAGGAGGCCATCCTGGTCTGTCAAGGAGGCTTTTCTTCTCTGGGCCTCAGTTTCCCCACCTGGAAAATGGAGTAATAATACCAATTCTGCACCATCAGACTTAGCCAAACATCCTCAGAGTCTGCTTTGTGCCAAGCACTGTGCAAAGGGCACAGCCCTGTGAAAGAGGCATCATCATTATTCCCATTTCACAGCTGAGGAAGCAGAAGCTCAGAGATGTCAACTGACTTGCCCCAGGTCACGCAGCTGATGAGTAGAGGAAGCAGGATTGAAACCCAGATCTGTGATTTCTGATCGTGAATAGCAACAGGCCAAATATTTCTCCATGTATTTGCTTATTTAATACTCACCCTTGGAGGTTCTGTGTCTCCATTTTGCAGAGGAAGCAACTGAGACCCAGAGAGGGAAGGTCACTTGCCCAAGGTCACACAGCAATAAGTGGCAGAGCCAGGAATTTGAACCCAGGCAGAATTTGAACTCTGCCCTTCATCACACTGTCCTGCATTCAACACTAGCTACTGGGTGTCAAAAACTAAGCCTGCACAAGCCTGCACAATTCCTCAAGCAATCTCATGGGGTAGTACTACTATCCCCATTTTCCAGATGAAGAAACTGAGGCTTGGTAGCAAACCCAGTTCAGCTGGCTTCTTGCACAACCCCCAGTCCCAGCCTCTGCCCTCCACAAATTGTAAAACATGGTGGCCCTTCGTGTGAGACCCAGGCCTGGGCCACCTGCGCATAAGGCTGGTTCCCCTAGCTCCAGAGGGGACTTGGGAAGAGGCGTGTCTCTCTCCTGGGCGCTGACCCCCTCCAAACGGCTCCTCACCTACCCATCACATTCACAAGCTATATATAGCCCCCGAGAATATGTTGCTGTGTTTATTTAGGGGTTGTATTCACACATAAGACAATACCCTCTCTGGGTATGTGCCAAGTTTCCAGGGCACCTCTGCATTGACACTGAGCCTTGCCAGGAGCTGGGTCCCTGGGGCTGCTCAGAGATGGGGGAGGAGGTCCCACAGATCTGGAACCCCAAACTGCCCCTAGGCTGCCCCCCACCCCAGCCCGCCATGTTCCTGGGTAACTTTAGCCTTTGACGTCAGCTCATTAACTTCCTCCTTTCTTGAGGAGGAACCAGGTGTCAGAGCGGCAGAGAGAGGGGCTGCTTGGGTTTCTCTGGCCCCCTCCATCTTCGTGGGCATGAGGAAGTCTCTGTTCCCTGCCCGTGGCCACCGCTCACCATGGGGGCTGAGACCTGGGGGACACTTGGGTGTCACTGATCAGGGCTCCTCCCGCAAGGGCCAGGCTGTCTGGGGAGCTGGTCTCCCGCTTCCCCCGCCCCCAGCTGCGGATGTGTCCCACTTAGCACCTCCACCAGCGGCCGAGGCAAGAGCCCCACAGTGTGGAGTGTAAATCAGCCTGGTCCCAGTTGGAGGCCCCGGCTCAGGTCTGAGGAGGAGGAGGATGGGGGGAGGGAGAGATTCCCTCTGCAAGTCTGGAGGCTGAGCCTTGAGTCCACGACTCTTAGCCAAAGCACCTCACCTCTCTGGGCCTCAGTTTCCTCCTCTGTAAAATGGGATAATACTGGCATCCACCTCACAGGGTGGATGTGAAGACTAGATGAGGTAATAAATATGTAAAACAAAGTCTGACCCCTAGACAGGGCAGTATATAGTGTTGTGGTGGTTGTTTGGTCGCTCAGTCATATCTGACTCTGAGACCTCATGGACTATAGCCCGCCAGGCTCCTCTATCTGTGGGATTCTCCAGGCAAGAATACTGGATCGGGTTGCTATGTTCTCCAGGGGATCTTCCCGACCCAGGGATCAAACCCGCGTGTCCTGCATCTCCTGCATTGGCAGGTGGATTCTTTACCACTAAGCCACCAGGGAAGTCCCAATATATGTAGTGTTAGCTGCTGTTATTATTATCATCCTCATCATCACCACTATCATCACCCCTGGGCCCCAGATCCTGCCAGAACACTGTCCCCAATTCTGCCAAGACACACAGCACCTCAGGGTGGGTGGCCCAGGTTCTGTCCCACTCCTCCCCTGCCTCTCCCTGTGGCCCTGGACAAGCCACTGCCCCTCCCCAGCCTCAGTGTCCCCATCTACCCAATGAGACCGCCTGACCCACCTCATGCTCCGCCTGGGGAAAACGCTCCTCCACGCGCTGGCGCAGCTGCTTGAAGGCGAGGCGCATGGCGGATGGGCAGCGCCCCACGGAGCCCACAATGGCATCCACGATAGGCCCCAGGTAGCCCGTCAGCAGCCCCAGGCTGGCCTCACGCACGTGTTCCTCGGAGGGTGCACCCTTGAAGGAGATTCTCCTGGAGAAGCAAGCGGAGGGTTGTGCCTCAGAAGCCAGCCCCTACTAAGCTCAGAGAGCACCCACCTTCTCATCCCTTCTCCATGGCCTCCCCTCCTACTGGTCCATTCCCCCTGTGGGAAGTCACCTCTTCAAAGAGGCCATCTCTGTCCCACTGCTCACCAGCATGGACCCGGGTTCCCTACATTTCCAGTGCAGACCTGCCAGACACGCACTGCTGCCCCAGGACCTTTGCACTTTCTGTTTCCCCTGCCTGGAACATCTTCCAGCAGACCTGCACAGGACTCCCTCCCTCACCTCCTCCAAGCCTTAGATTCCACACCCCCTTCTCTGTGAGGCTGTCCCTGTGACCTCCCTGGCTCTTCCCACGACCCTCCCTCACTTTACTTCCCTCCATTTCACTAATCACCTGCAAGAGTCTTCTTTTGTTTATTAATATTACTTGTCTTCCCCAGTAAGACAGATTTGTGTCCATTTGTTTCCTGCTACAAACTCAGCACTCAGCCTACTGCTTGGCACATACACGTGTGTGTGTGGGGGGGGGGTGTGCTCAGTCACTCAACTGTGTCCAACTTTTTGTGACCCCGTGGACTGTAGCCCCCCAGGCTCCTCTGTCCATGGAATTCTCCAGGCAAGAATACTGGAGTGGATAACCATTTCCTTCTCCAGGGGATCTTCCTGACACAGGGATTGAACCCAAGTCTCCTGCATCGCAAGTGTGTTCTTTACCTTCTGAGCCACCAAGGTCACTTTAAGTAGCCTGATTGTTCCCATTTAACAGATGAGGAAACTGAGGCTCAGAGAAGTCCCCTTGCCAATAGGTGGCAGAACATAGATTAGAACTCAGGATTGCCAGTTTCAGAGTCTGTCTGCACCCTGCCCTGGCCAGTTCCCAGATGCCCCTGCTCCCTGCGGGCACCCACTGAGTCCTACTGTCTTTGCCAGGTATTCTGGGAAAAGCCCTGGCCTTGGGGTTTCACAGATGGACTCTGCCCTTCTACTCAGGGGCTGCGTTCAAATCCCCACTTGGCAACTTCCCAGCTGTGCAGCCTTAGGCAGGTGACCTCCCCTCTCTGAGGCTGTTTCTCATCTGTAAAAAGGGGTCCTAATGCCTGCTCCTGGGTGTTCAGAAGGGGTGGGTAGCACTTGCTGGGCAAGGCCCAAAGAGAAGGAAAGATCATTTCCTGCCTCCACCATGGTCCCCTGTGGACTGCCCAGCAGCCAGCTCTGATGGCTTGGTAGGAACAAGCCCACCTGCGTGAGCTGGAGGGAAAAAGTCCTGGAAAGAAAAGAGGAGCCCAGGAGAAATGGAATGACCCCCAAACCCTGGCATTGCCCTGCTCCCTAACCCATGTCATCAAGCACTGCAGCAAGCCAACCTCTGCCACAGACCCTCCCCCAGGGGCCTCAGCCACCACTACCACCATAATAGAAATAATAGTACTTCTGGAGTACTGGTTAGTGCTGGGCTTCGTGTATATGACTCAGTTCACTCTCCCGACAGTCCATCAGGTAGATATTCACGAGGCTTGAAATAACCTGCCCAGCAGTAATGGCAGATCTGAGGTTTGAACCCAGGCACTCATGTCTCAGAGTCCCGCCTAGAACCACCGCACCACACGGTCTAAGGGGTTGGCTGCTCTCAGGGGAGGCTGTAAGACTGTAGAACATAAGGGTTCCCAAGCAGGAAGGAGGGGTGGGGTGGCAGAAGGCACAGACCCAGCCTGACAGGTCTGACAGGCAGACGAGGGGGCTGTGGCAGGTTCATCCCTCAGGTGTGGCTCACCGGGTGCGGCCCAGGTCCATCTTGCAGGGATCCAGCTCCATGTACTTCCTCTCCTCGAAGACGCGGTTGATCACTGGCCTTAGGACCTCATGCAGATAGGGCATGCCCACGAGCTGGGGGCAGGGGGCACCACACAGGGTGGGGCTGAGGGTGAGGCCGTGGTGTGCCCATGAGCTGGGGGCGGGGGGGACCATGCAGGGAGAGGTTCAGAGAGAGGTGGAGACCTGCCTCTGGGCTGGGGTTGGGGTGCAACTCAGCGTGAGGCCAGCCAGCAGCCCCCCAGCTCGGCTGCCCAGGGCCACCTGAGGCCGGCCAAGCTCTGGGCTCCAAGTAAGCACTGGGAAGGGAGTCCCCATGAGGAAGCAGCCGCCGGACTGCCCACCAGCCCCCCAGGCCTTCACCTACTCACCTTCATAAACTGCTCCACTGACTTGGACGCCAGGGAGTTAGAACGGAAGAGGGTGTTGGGGTCAGCTGAGAGGACAGAGAGAAGCGTTTGCTGGGATGTAGGGGGCTGGATCCATCTCACCCTACCCACCCAAGGTGGGGGCGGGGGCAGTGGTCATGATCTTTTCAGCCTCAGGAATCGAGGAGATCTGCCACATCAACTCCTTTCACGGTACAAAGGCCCAGAATGGTTAACTGAGCTGCCTAAGGTCACACAGCACATGAGTAGTAAAACCAGGTCCTGAACCCAAGACCATGCTCCCAGCTGGCTGGGGGTTCCTAGGCCCTGTCACCCCAACACACAAAGACACAGCAGCCCCTCTTCTCCCTGAGCTCCCCAAATCTCTCTCTGAGACCCTCTGCAGACCCATCCTTGGGGAGTGATGCCTGGGGGTGGTCATGCAGGCAACTCACTGGTCCGAGCCACCTCGCGCCGGGTGAGATAGTCCAGAAAGGGCCCAGTCAGGCCCTGGCCCAGAAAGAGCTTCACCAGCTTGGTGGCCAGCTCCTGGCGGCAGTCACCCGAGGTCAACTCCTCCAGGACAGCCAAGGGGCTGGCGGCATCCTCCTGCACAAGGACAGGAGGCAGGAGAGGTGGCCTGGGGCCCTGGGACCCCAAAGCAGGGTGTGGCCATGATCCAGATTCCCCACACACCCCCCCAGTGACGCACACACCTCTGCTGGCCCCAGCACCGACTCCATGAGCAGCTCCCTAAGTGGCTGGTAGTACCGTGAGGGCAGGACAGAGTCCTCGGTCAGGCGCACCTTCAGCCTCAGAGCACCCAAGCTCCCGCTGGCCGGGGCCAGAACACAGGAAAAGGAACGTAAGTATGTATGGGCAGGGGCAGAGAGCCAAGAGAGGCAGGTGTGAGCGCCGGTAAAGAGCATGGATAATTGTCAGACAAGACAGGTATGGGCAGGTGTGAACAGGCGTGGGCAGTATAAACAGGGGTGAACAGGTATTGACGGGTATAAACGGGAATGGACACAGGCAGGCAGTGTAAACAGATCCAGCCAAGGTAGAAAGATGAGGCAGTTATACAGTATACACATGTATACAGGAACAGATGGTGTGAACAGGTGTGTGGACAGGTGTGGAGGGACCAGAAATTCTGCACACACACCAGATTGAACTGATGTGTTTGCAGGTGGGTGGGGATAAGGTGAACTCATTTGGACACATGTAGACGTACATGGTGAGACATTCAGCAAGCGTCTGTTAAATGAATGAAGGGACCTGGTGACAGCGTGTGGGTTGACGTGGGCACCCATAAGGACTGGCCTGCGAGCAGAAGACGGAACCCAACATGGTTCCAGCCCAGCCTCCTCCCAGTGTACCCACATTTACCCAGAATCCTCCTCTGCTCTGGGAAAGGGCAGGAGGCGGAACCAGCCATTGGGCGGGTTGTGTTGCAGGACCTGTGGGGGGAACTCCACCTGTGGGGCAACACACAGGCCCTCAGCAGAGCTCTGCCCCGCTGGGCCCTGGAAGAAGAGTTAGGCTGCCCACCCAAGGAGGGGTGGCAAAGCCCACCTAGGGTCAGCTCCTCCTCCTCCACCATGTTCTATCAACACAATGATGGCAACAGTCCATCCCCCAGTCCCCGATTATTAGCTCCTGCCAGGGTACCAAAGGCCTCCAGGGAGCTCTTAATCTACAATTGAGGAAACTGAGGCTCAGAGAGGTGGAGTGACTTGCCCAAGGTCACACAGCGGCTAGACACAGCATGTCTGGAGTGAGTGTATTTTCAGCTCCATTGAGGGACAAACTTGCATCTATCAAAAGGCTTAAAGATAGTCCAGAAGATCAAGTCCCACCCTCCCCCTCTCTTTTTAAATAACAACTTTATACAGATATAATTTATATCCCATATAATTCACCAATTTAAAGTAATTCAGTGGCTTTAGTATATTCACAGGTTATGCAACTACCACCACTAATTTCAGACCATTTTCTATCAGCTCCTCTGGCCAAAGAAAGCCTATATCCATTAGCAAACACTCCCCATCCTCCAGTCCCTGGCAACCACTAATTTTTCTGTCCTTATAGATTCTCTTGTATTTAACTTATATGCAGAGTACATCATGAGAAATGCTGGGCTGGATGAAGCACAAGCTGGAATCAAGATTGTAGGGAGAAATATCAATAACCTCAGACGTGCAGATGACACCACCCTTTTGGCAGAAAGTGAAGAACTAAACAGCCTCTTGATGAAAGTGGAAGAGGAGAGTGAAAAAGTTGGCTTGAAGCTTGAAACTCAACATTCAGAAAACTAAGATCAAGGCATCCAGTCCCATCACTTCATGGGAAATAGATGGGGAAACAGTGACTGACTTTATTTTTTGGGGTTCCAAAATCACTGCAGATGGTGACTGCAGACATGAAATTAAAAGACGCTTACTCCTTGGAAGGAAAGTTATTAAAAAGCAGAGACATTACTTTGCCAACAAAGGGCTGTCTAGTCAAGGCTATGGTTTTTCCAGTAGTCACGTATGGATGTGAGAGTTGGACTATGAAGAGAGCTGAGCGCTGAAGAATTGATGCTTTTGAACTGTGAGAGTCCCTTGGACTGCAAGGAGATCCAATCAGTCCATCCTAAAGGAGATCAGTCCTGAGCGTTCATTGGAAGGGCTGATGTTGGCCACCTGATGGGAAGAGCTGACTCATTGGAAAAGACTCTGATGCTGGGAGGGATTGGGGGCAGGAAGAGAAGGGGACGACAGAGATGAGGTAGTTGGATGGCATCACCGACTCAATGGACATGAGTTTGAGTAAGCTCCAGGAGTTGGTGATGGACAGCAAGACCTGGTGTGCTGCAGTCCATGGGGTCATGAAGAGTCGGACACGACTGAGCGACTGAACTGAACTGAACTGATAAATGAAATTATGGAATATGTGGGGAGTTTGGGACAGGCTTCCTTCACTTAGCATTGTGTTTTCAAAATTCATCCATGTTGTGTGGATGAATGTGTCAGGATGAATGTCACAGGATCCATGTGTCAGGATGTCATTGCTTTTTATGGCCACATAATATTCCGCTGAGTAAATATACTGTATTTTGTTTCTTCACCCATCTGTTGATAGACGTCTGAGCTGTTTCTACTTTTGGCTATTTATGAATGATGCTGCTATTTACATTAACATAGAGTCGTGTGTGGCTATGTTTCCCTTTCTCTTTGGCACACACCCAGGAGTGCAAGTGCTGGGTCACGTGGTAACTCTAACTACTGAGGAACTGCCAGATTTTTCCAAAGCAGCGGCACCATTTTACACAGCTTGATGACTTTGGTGAAGCATGTGGTCATTTCAAGGGAAGTCCATGACCAAGTCTCCCTCTTATTTACTCTAATCTTGCCTCCTTTTAAAAACTGGCAGCTTCAGCACTTCCCTGGTGGCTTAGTGGTTAGGACTCGGCTTTCACTGCTGCGGCCCAGGTTCAATCCCTGGTCATGCGACCCAGCCAAAAAAAAACAAAAAAACTGTCAAAACAAAAATGCTGAGTATACATCCACTCAAAACTCCTGAGAGGCAAGAAAAATCATACCCACTTTACAGATAGGGAGACTGAAGTTCCAAGAGAAAGACCTTGAGCCCAGTGCATCCAGGAGTAAGAGTTAGATTCTGGATTCAGAGAGACCTGAACTCAAATACTGACTCTGCCATTTCTTAATCATATGACCTTGGGAGAGCCACTTCTCCTCTCCGAACCTTAGTCTTCCCATCTGTAAAATAGAGACAGCAATGGTCCCAGCCTCTTAACAGTGGCCATCAAGGTTATATAAATGAAGTGATGCCGGAGAAGCACTTAGCACAGTGAAGCACACAGTCAACCTGGGTACTCTCATCCCGGAATAAGAATCTGGGCCCACTCTATGACCTTAGGTAGGTTCCTGCACCAATGGGATCATGGGACTCTGTCACTCAGGCCTGGCCAAGGTACCTGATAAGGCAAACGTCACATCTACCCTTCCAAGTGAGCTCCAGGATGCCCAGCCCTTCTCCCCAGTCCCCCTTGGAGGCAGTGGTGAGCCATGTAGGGTGTCTGGGGGGTGCTCACCATTCCCAAAAAGTCATTCTTGCCAACCATGTCCCAGTCCCAGAGTTCCACTCGCAGAGGGGATGGGGAACCTGGCATCTCCCGCAGCTCCAGCACCTCATCCCAGTGTGGGAAGCGAGTCTTCTTGATGGTCTGGGAGAGGAGGGAGTGAGAGAAGACAGAGCTAATGGGACCATTCTTGTCTCCATTTTACAGATGGGAAGGCTGAGGTTCAGAATGGTAAGTGGCTTTCCCAAGGTCATTTAATGCCCCAGTCTCCCAGCTCTGCTCCACCACTTACCGAAGTCTCCAAGCTCTGGCTGCCCCAAAACACACGCGCAAATGGGTCAGACGTGCCGGAGATGTCTCGGGGGGCCAGGTCCCTGAGGACAGATGAGGTAAGGAGTACGGGTCACAGGACCCTTAAGGACCAAGACCCAAGCCTTGGGGAAAGGGTTCAAGGTAGACAATTCAAATGCTGCTGATTTCCAAGACAAAAAAATAGTACATTGTAGGGATCTAGCAAAGAGCATCCTTCACCAGGTCCGTCCAAACCTGGTATCTTCCTTTTGATTAACGCTACCCTGCGAGGACACATTACTATGCCCACATTTTCTAGGTAAGGAAACTGAAGCACAGAAAGGTCAAGTTGAACATCACAAAGCAGCAGGTAAAGGTGCAGTGAGGAAAGGAAAGGGAGCCTTTGTTTCCCTGGAGCCCATGGATGGGAGACCAGATGCCAGGGTTCATAGCCTGGATTCTCCCATTCACTGGCTGTGTGACACTAGGAGAAGTCACTGTCCCTCCCTGAGCCTCAATTTCCTCATCTGAAAAATCAGAGTAATAACAGACTGACCTTACAGGGCCAAGGGATGAGATGACATGTGGAGAGTGCTTAGCTCACTCATTCACTCAACAAACACTCCTACCCACACTAGGACCAAGAAAAGGCATGAGGAAGGGACCCCCTGCCTCTGGTTGCCATGACAACCCAAGTTTCAGCCTCTCCCACCCCTCCTTTTCAAGGTCCCCCAAATCCAGGGACCCTCTCCCCCACACACCCAGGGGCTGCTTGTTTCCTCCTGCTGTTTCTCTCCCACCCTGCTTGGCATCCAAAGCCTTCTTTGGTTTCCTAGGAGCCAGCCTAGTTGCTAAGCGACAGCAATCGGTCCCTCTCCTACTTGCAAGGATCCTGCATAGCTTTGTAGTTGGGGAGGAGGCCATGGGCACAGAGTAAGTGAGGAGTCCCTACCCCTAAAAAGTCCTTTTGCCTGTCCTATGCCTGCCTGCTACTCCATTCAATCTCCAGGGAGCTCCAGCTGAGGATAGAATCTGGAAATGGTGGGAGAGGCACAGAGAGGGCAAGAAAGGACTTTAAGGTCACAGAGCAAACTAGAAATAGAGACCTAGTCCAACTTGGGTGAGGACTGGCCTAAAGGTAAGAATAAAGGGAGTAAGGTGTGGGGAAAAACATGGCAAAAAAACAAAATAAGACATGGGAGCGTGAAAGGAGTGGAAATAGTCAAGGAAATAGAGTGATGGGGCAGCTGAGAAAGAGGGGAGTGATAAACAGACAAGAGGGAAGATGGGTATCCCAGGAGTTGTATCCATCTTTTTTCTGATGTTTCCTTGGGACAGGACCTGCCCCTCCCTTTCTCCCAGCCCACATGACTTGAGTGGGTTGATTCCTCCCTCTCTGCCAGGAAGGGACTTGCTACTCAGGTCTGACCAATCAGAGTCAGTGTAATTGGTTCAATGATAGGCAGGTACTCCAAACTGGGTCAATAAGAATTAGTCCTAGGATACTGGTTGGAAATGGTGGAAGATAGTTTTTTCCATTGGAGCTGCCAAATTGGTAGGATGCCAGTCTGGGGCTGTTAGGGTCAGCTTTGCCCCTACCTGGGGAGAAACTGTCTGAGAATAAAGTTAATACAAAAGACACCCAAGGAATCTATGTCTACAGATTCCTGATGTCTCTGTTGGAGCACCTGGATCCAGCCATGCCTGAAGCTGCATGTCATTCACATGAGTCAATCTGCTTAAGCCAGTATAAATTGGGTGTCTATCACTTATGATTTGATTAATACATGTCCACACCCATCTGCCTGGTCATTCTGAGTATCTGGCCTTTGGTTGCTGGTCACTGGGGACCCAACAAAGATTTTGCTCAAGCTTTAACCCAAGAAACTTGCCACCTGGTGATCTCGGACTGTTTGCCTTACAAAGGATGTCGGTTTTGAGCCAAGACATATCTCAGGAGTGAGGTGGTCTCAAGGCAGCTGGGAGGAATCCAGTGGATTCCTGCTCATTCTCAGACCACCCCCCACCCCACCCTCACCCCCATCATGACCATACCTAGCCTGGAGCACGTGACAGTGAAGACAACGGCCCCGCACGTCCTCCAGCGTCTGCACGGACAGGCAGATCTCACCCTGCACCTCCGAGTCCGGGTCCACGCGGCTCAGGTTGATCCAGCTGTCGATTCCTGGAGGGCACAGGCACCAGCATTCATTAAGCACCTATCACCGTCTAGGCATTGCATTATCTTTTAAAATTCAATTAACGTTAAAAAGATATCGAGTCATGGACCTCTCGGTAGCCTTCTGCTATAGTTACTGTAATTATCCCCACTTGCAGATGAGGAAAAAGAGGCACAGCAAGGAGGGAGCTAGTAAACTGTAGAACTAGGATTCAAATGCAGGCAGTATAGTTCTAGGGCCAGTGCCCCTAACCATGTACTATCACACTCTTCATCCGTCCATCATTTACTCTCCCCTCAGGAAAAAAAAAAAAAACAACACTTGGCATTCCTATCTCTGAGCCTTCTTATAGGCTCTCGGCCTGAATCAGTCAAGTCAGTCTTGGTCTTCTCAATCTTAACCTCTCCTTCTTTCTCTCGCTCTCTCTCTGTCTCTCATTTCTCTCAACACATTAAAGATACTGTTCCAGGGACTTCCCTGGAAGTCCAGTGGTCAAGATTCTGCACTCCCAATGCAGGTGTGGGGCATGGGTTCCATCCCTGGTCAGGGAACTAAGATCCCACACGGCAAGTGGATATAGCCAAAAAATTTTTTAAATTAAAATTAAATTAAATTAATAAAAAAATTTTAAAGATACTGTTCCACTGACTTCCAGCTTCAGTTGTAGTTACTGGGAAGTCATTTCAGCCTAATAATTGATCTTGCATGAATGGTCTATCTTTTCCAAGTTTAAGGACTAAGTCTTTGATGTTTTTTGCAGTCTCCCCACAGTATATCTAGGTAAGGATATTAAAAAAAAAAAACAAAAACCCTGCTTAGTAAAGGCTGTGCTCCTTCTACTTATGAAATCATGCTCTTGCGTTCTGGAAAATTCCAGGTCATCAATTTTTTAGAATCATTTCCTCTCCCCAGATTTTTCTATATTCTGCTTCTAGGACTCCAATTAAATGGATGTTAGAGACTTTCTCAGTTATTTTCCATGTCTTGAACTTCTCTTATATGCTTCTCATTTCTCTGAGCTGAAGTTTAAATAACTTATTTAGATCTCTCTCCCAGTTCACTAACTCTGACTTCAGCTCTGAAAGAATGATGTGCCACTCATCCACTTGGTTTTTAAGGTCAACAATTGTACCTTTTATCTCTAAGCATTTGATCTGGTTCTCTTCCAAGTCAGTCTATTTTTTTTTTAATGCATTGCTTTAATTTATCATGGTTATTGCTGGCCCTTCCAGGTGATTAAATTTTATTTATTGAATTTTTAAATTCTTATATATCATAAATACAAAGTCTAAAGTCTTTATGGGTCTAAATCTGATGGTCATTATTTCTGCTGACTCTTGCTCTTGGTGGCTCACTTCCTTGTGTGTGTGTGATGATCTTCGATTGTGAAGTCACACTTGTTTGAGCTCACTCTGTGGGAAATTTAACATGAGGATGCTTATCCCTGGAGAGGAGTAGCAGTTGCTTAGGAACTCTGAAGGGGAATTCTCAGGTTCAGTAATAGCCACCTTGCCCCTGGCCTAAGATTTAGCCTGTTGACTGTGAATCTGATATTGACGTTAACTTTCAGGGAAATCCTTCCTTACTGCCTTGCCTCTTGCTCACCACTCCATGTTAGGTTTTAGCTCATGATTCACCGGGAGTAGAAGGAGGAATAGAAGAGGGCATGGCAACCTGCTCCAATATTCTTTCCTGGAGAATCCCATGATGTGGGATGGCTCCTCCATGACAGAGAAGCCTGGTGGGCTACAGTCCATGGGGTCGCAAAGAGTCAGACACGACTGAAGAGACTTAATACACATGCTTGCATGCAAATGGAGGAATACTGAATCCTCTTCACATCCTTCCAACAATGTGTTAGGAATTGCATCTAATTCAGGATCTCACTGTTATGTGGCCAGAGAGCCATTCTGTGGATCTAGTCTCCCATGCTGCCGGAAGTATAAGTTCTACTTTACCTCTCTATCTCTTTTGTTATTCCCAAGTCCAGGATGCCATCAGCTTTTTCTAACTTGATTAGGTATCTGTTGCAATAACCAAGTTAGAAACGTGAAGTTCCATCTCACCTCACTTCACTTGGTATTGTGTGGACTAAATGTAAAGTGCTTAGCATTGTGCCTGGCACATAATAAGCCTTCACTAAACAGAAGTGATGATTATAATGATTGGCACATAGTGTGCTGTCAACTAATGCTCACTGATGCAAAAGTAGATTATTATATTATTAATAAATGGTGTCAAGATAACTAAGAATCATCTAGACCAAAGCAGTAAAGTTCAATCCCTATTGGATGCCTTGTATCTGGGTAAGTTCCAAATAGATCAAAGACTTGACTGTTAAAATAAAATGGGAACAAATTGTTGCTAAAAAGAATCATATAAAACAATCTGTCCTAATATCAGGACTAAGAAGGACTTTCTAGGCATTACATAAAAGTGCACCCCCACACACACAAATTTTGATTACAGAAAAAGAAGCAAATTTTCTACTGGAAAAAATGATAAGCAAAGTCAAAATATAAGCCACAAGGAGAAAAAAAAATTGCAGCTAATGTGACAAAGTTTATTTTCCTCATATATACAGATCTCCCACAAAAAAAGGAAGAAAAGGCAAACAACCCAGGGGGTGAAAAATACACATACAATGTGAATAGACAATAGACACAAAAAAGAGGAAATAAAGAGACTCTTGAGTATATAAAAAGGTCTTCAAACTTACTTATACCGAAATGCAAAACAGCGCACACAACGAGCCAATTTTTTAACCTATCAGATTCAAGATCCAAAAGTTTGGCATTTGTTGACAAGGTTATAGGGTAGATTAATCTGTTAACTGTTAAGTAACTGGAGAGTAACTTAACAATAACTATAATCAATAACTATAATAACTATAATAAAACATGCTAATGTGGATACTCTTTGATCCAGCAAATCCACCTCTAGAAATTCATTATGCTGATTGATATAACTGGCATACATGGGGACTTCCCTGGCAATCCAGTAGTTAAGACTCCTTGCTTCCAATGCAGGGAGCATGGGTTTGATCCTTGGTTGGGGAGCTAAGATCCAACATAGAGCACTGCACAGCCAAAATTGTTTTTCAATTAATATAAACTTGCATTAATATAAACTTGTGTGATGTGTGCAATTGCATTTGTACAAGGCTATTCATTGCAGCATTGTTCGAACCAGGAAAACATTGTCAGTAACCCAAGTGCACATCAAGAAGGCACTTGGCCAAATAAGTGATGGTACATCCACAAAACAGAGTGCCATGAAGTCATACTAAAAGCAAAGAATGCAGAAGCTCTTGAGACATTAGTATGGAAAGATCTCCAAGATACACGGCGAAGTGAAAAGACAGGATATAGAACAGTGCGTTTAATGGAGTCCTATTACTATAAAAACTAAAAAAGTGAAGTAGCTCAGTCGTGTTCGACTCTTTGCAAATCCACAGACTATAGCCTACCAGGCCTTTCCGTCCACGGGATTTTCCAGGCAAGAATACTGGAGTGGATTGCCATTTCCTTCTCCAGGAGATCTTCCCATCCCAGGGATTGAACCCGGGTCTCCAGCATTGTAGGCAGACGCTTTACCGTCTGAGCCACCAGGGAAGCCCTGTTTCTATAAGCAGAGAACAAAACACATACAGTAGAAAGAGCACAGACTTTGGAACTAGACAACTTGGTTCAAATCCCAGCTGTCCCACTTAGTCATTTTGTGATCTTGGACAAGTTATTTAACCCCCGTGCCTCAGTTTGTTCACCTAAAGAGTGGGCATAGGGCTTCCCAGGTAGCACTGGTGGTAAAGAACCTGCCTGCTTATGCAGGAGACATAAGAGATGTGGATTCGATCCCTGAGTCGGGAAGATCCCCCGGAGGAGGGCATGGCAACCCACTCCAGTATTCTTGCCTGGGAAATCCCACAGACAGAGGAGCCTGACGGGCTACAGTCCATGGGGTCGCAAACAATTGGAGATGACTGAAGCAACTGAGCATGCGCACAAAGAATGGGCATAACAAGAGTGCTCATCTCTTACGGTTATTAGAATAATTAAGTGAATTGATATGTGTAAAGCACTTCATGGGAAACAGATGGGGAAACAGTGGAAACAGTGTCAGACTTTATCTTTTGGGGCTCCAAAACTACTGCAGATGGTGACTGCAGCCATGAAATTAAAAGACGCTTACTCCTTGGAAGAAAAGTTATGACCAACCTAGATAGCATATTGAAAAGCAGAGACATTACTTTGCCAACAAAGATCCATTTAGTCAAGGCTATGGTTTTTCCAGTGGTTATGTCTGGATGCGAGAGTTGGACTGTGAAGAAGGCTGAGTGCCGAAGAATTGATGCTTTTGAACTGTGGTGTTGGAGAAGACTCTTGAGAGTCCCTTGGACTGCAAAGAGATCCAACCAGTCCATTCTAAAGGAGATCAGTCCTGGGTGTTCTTTGGAAGGACTGATGCTAAAGCTGAAACTCCAATACTTTGGCCACCTCATGCGAAGAGTTGACTCATTGGAAAAGACTCTGATGCTGGGAGGGATTGGGGGCAGGAGGAGAAGGGGACGACAGAGGATGAGATGGCTGGATGGCATCACTGACTCGATGGACCTGAGTCTGGGTGAACTCCGGGAGATGGTGATGGACAGGGAGGCCTGGCGTGCTGCGATTCATGGGGTCGCAAAGAGTCGGACATGACTGAGCAACTGAACTGAACCGACTGAAAGCACTTAAAACGTGACCAGCACACAGTAAGTACTACATAAATGTTTGCTGCTATTACTGTTGCTACTTGCTTGCATATGTTTTTAAAAAATATTTATTTTATTTATCTGTCTGTGCTGGATCTTAGTTGCGGCATGCGGGACCTTTAGTTACAGCACGAAAAGTCTTAGTTGCGGCACGTGGAATCTAGCTCCCTGAGCAGGGATCAAACCCGGGGCCCCTGCGCGGGAGTGTGAAGTCTTAGCCACTGGACCACCAGGGAAGTCCCTTGCTTGCGTAGGTTTAAAATGTCCCTAGAAGGACATACAAGAAACTGACAACATGGGGGATGAGAACGGAGAAGCTGGGACAGGAGCGACAGTCCCACCGCTAACTGTATCTTTTGAATATTGAACGGAAATAAGTTAACTGCTCAATAAATGAATTAAATTAAAATCCAGGCTTCCCTGGTGGCTCAGTGGTAAAAAAAAAATCCGCCTGCCAATGCAGTAAATACGGGTTTGATCCCTGATCCGGGAGGATCCCATGTGCCATGGAGCAACTAAGTCCATGAGCCACAACCACTAACCCTGCGCCCCAGAGCCCAGGAGCCACAACTCCTGAAGCCCCTGCCCCACCACAAGAGAAGCCACTGCAATGAGAAGCCTGTGCACGGCAACTAGAGAGTAGCCCCCGCTCGCGGCAATGAGAGCAAAGCCCATGCAGCAACGAAGAGCCAGCACATGCAAAAAAATAAATAATACAAATTAAAAAATAATAAAATTCAAAACAGAAGCAACAACCAAAATAATTTCCCCCGAAGGCTCTGTGTTGCCCATGCTGCTTGCTATGCCCTGGCAAGCGCCACCCCCCCCTCCCTCTGCCTGGCACCCTCACCCACCTCGGGGGTCCGCTGTAATGGCCTCCCTGCTCAGCGAGATCTTGCCTATGATGTCATCTTGCCTGCAGAAAGGCAGGCATGTGAGGGTCCAAGTCAGGGACCCCTGCCCCGCCCGTGGGGAGGTGGGCGCAGATGTCAACGGCTGCGTGGACAGGCACTGTGCTTTGGGGTGTCCCGCCTTCCCTCAGATGCCCAGGTTTGGGTCCCCAGCACACACACCCCACTGTGTCCTCGTCCAGCACGTAGAAGGACAGATGGTGGAAATCCAGGGGCAAGTTCACGGTGTACTCCTCCCCCCAGAAGGGGCTCAGGCTCCGCCAGATGGTTGCTGTCCTGCAAAAGGGGGCACAGGGGCCTTTGGGCCACACAGGCAGCAGATACCTGGGGACACACACACACACACATACACCCAGAGCTACTCAAACACAAATACAGCTACACATACACACTCACATAGACCCAAGAACCCAGATATAAGATACACACGAGTACACACACAAACCATAACACACACCCAGAGACCTTGACACACACATACACACACACATTCACAGGTACACCAAGGAAACCAGAGACACAAAGAGACACATGCACACACATACAGATACCAATATGCATCTTCAAAAATCTCTAGAAACATACAACTATGTGTTTCTACATAGACAAGGGCAGACCCACACAGAGAAAACATTCACACGGATAACACAGACAAAAAAATGCCCAGAACATGGAGACACACATAGACACACATTCACATACACAGAGTGATACCCGGCAGAGATACACAGAGGATCACAAAACCCTCACTAACAGACAAGACCCACAATTCGATTCATCCATTCATTCACTCCATAAACACTCACCCTGACTATGTGCCAAGTCTTGGGGCTATGGGAAATTAGAGGAAGAGGTGCCAAGGAGCCACCCCCACAGAACTCCCCCAGCAGAAAGGGGCTCCCTCCTGAGCCCTATGACACAGTGAGAGAAGTCCTGTGATTGGTTAGGCCAGCGGTGCCCACTGGGCTGAGGATGGGAGGGGTCAGGAAAGGCTTTCCCTAGGAGCCAGTCAGGCAAAGCAGAGAGAGGATAAAGACAGTCCAGATGGCTGGAAGAGCATGTGCCAAGGCACTGAGGCAGGAATTTGAGGAACAAGAAGATGGTGGCTGGGAGGCAGGAAAGTGTGAGGGGCCAGGGGACCATGAAGTCAGCAGGGGCCGGAGCACTTAATCAGCAAGAGGGAAGCCCAGAAGGGTCAGGGACCAAGACAGACCCAGAAACAGATACACACCTCTTCACCCCAACACCTCTGCAGATGCACTGCCCTTTACCCAACAGCGAAAAGAGAACTCACTTTGCCCAGTCAACACACACTCAAGTTGACAGCTGCAAAATTTGGCCAACACACCTGCCTCTGCCTTCTTCCTTCTGAGGCAGAAGGCAGATGGGCCCCCTTCAGGGTAAAGCGATTGAAGACTCATTCCCTATGGACCAAAACTCCAAGACAATAGCAGGACTATTAAGGGAAAGTCCGGGCCCTGCCCAGACCACATACTCCTCATTCTGGAAGTCAGGAGACCTCTCTGACCGCTCATGCGCAGGAACGCTCCTTGGAGGTCAAAGGGGAGTGATGTTAACTAAGGCTGGGCTACCCACAGGCCTCTTCAGTAGAGTCCATCCTGGCTAAGAGATGCGTCCACGCATGGAAGGATCCTGAGATACGCTAAATGCGCACTGTGAGCCAGGTAAATCAAAATGACTGGTCACAGAAAACCTGAAGAAATGCCCATAAAAGTAATTCAAACTATCACAAGGGCACAACTCAGGGACTCGCCCTCTGAGCCTGCCCTTATGCCTATCCACCACACACACTGTACGCTCTGCCCTCTTAATACTTGACTTGCTTCACGACTTTCCATCTTTGTGGGAATTCTTTTCTGCAAAGCCCAAGGGCCAGGGCCCTTGTCACTGACCAGTGGTCTAGTAGATGAGCATCTGGTGCTCTCACCATCACAACCTGGCCTCAATCTCTGGCTGGGAACTCAAGCCCCACCTAGCTTCTGCCACACTCTTCCCCAGTAGAGTGTGAACATGGACACGCACACACAGAGACCAGGGCCACTCCATCAGACCGACCCTTCTTTCCAAACGCTTCCGTCCTACCCAACCCTCTCTCCAATTGGAAGTCCCCCCAGGCTCCCCAGCCCCTGAACTTGGAGGGTCCTCAGAACCCAGAGACGGGGAGACAGCAGCCTGGGGTCACACAGAAAATCAGTCTGTGGGCTTGGGGGTGGTGTCACAGAGTGTGGTAAGGGGGCAGGGTAAACACAGAGAGAGTGATGGGGGATAAACACACAGATCGGCTGGGGTGCTGCAGGTTGACCCTCCCCCACATGGGCTCCCTGCCCCCAGCTCCCAGCCCATCTGGACCAGAACTGGCGCCAGGAGGATCCTGAATCCTCCGTCTCCATAGGAACCGAGGCTTCAGCTGCCCGCCCACCCACGCCCCTCAGGCCTGCGGGGGTGAGAGCTGTCCCTCGGCCTGCGGGGGCGGCAACCAAGCCCAGCCCAGCCGAGACTGGCTCACGCAACCAGACATCTTCACATCCTCACGTGTTCACAGTGGTGTCTGTGTACCCAAATATAAGCAGGCATCGGTGCACACATGCATGTACATGGCAGCCCACGTGTGCACACACGCATACACACCCCACACGCTGGTACACAATGTGAGCCTCTGAGTCTGCACACCCACAGGGACACACACCGGTGGTCACGGGCATTCACACCAGCCCTCCAACACTTCCCCACATACCATACACACTCACATGCGGGTCCAACTGGGCACACATGCACACACACACCAGTGCCCGCAGCACCCAGCAGGCCCAGAACTAGCCAGCCCAGCCAAGCGTGAGATGCCCGCCCCCGGGAAGGTGCAAGCTGGCAGCCGCTGAGTCAGCCCCAGGATGCGGGCAGGGACATCGTCAGGGCAAGGGGGAAGGTGGCGGCCAGTTGGTGGGACTAGATGGACAGAGGAGCCAGCAGGCCCCACCATCCAGGCCTGTGGCTGGGGCACAGAACACCCACCAACAGGCCAGTGAGTCCATCCGTGGGGTAAGCGTGCCCCCCAAGGCTCTCTTTTCAACGTGGATCCTTACACCTGGACTCCCCCGTCTCCTTCGCCCCGTGCCTGGCTTCTCCCCGCCTCACCTGGCCACAACTTCGTCATCCACTTTCACAATGCAGTAGGGGTCACTGCTCCCCGACCTGCAGAAGGAGAAGGTTTGGGGAGCAGGCTTGAGAGGGTAGACCGGAGTGGGGATCCCAGTCCACCTTCGTTTTATAGATGGGGGGCAACTACAGCCCAGAGAGGAGAGGGGATTTGTCCAGGGTCACACAGCAAGTCCAGTAGAGGCAGGACCTCTGGGGACCAGCAGACCATGTCATGGCTGCCCAGCAGCCACCCACTGCGTGCCTGACCTCCTTGAATGGGCCCAGGGCTTCCACCCAGAGAAACAGAACACTGAGACCTGAAACCAGAACATGTGGAGTCCTGGGCCCAGGAAGCCCAAAGCGCTGGTCCAGAGCCTGTGCTCATCTGGTGAGTCATCCCTGGCCTCAAGCTTGCTCACTGTGGAACCCCAGCAAGTCCTCGCCCCTCTGTGAGCCTCAGTTTCTCTGCTCTGTAAGTTGGGTATAATATTTCCACACACCTCTTAGGGCAGGTGAAGGAGCTAAAGAAGCTAACGCATGGTGTGATGCATCACAGCTGACCCCAGAGCTCTTCCCACAGACACCTGAACCCCACCCTCAGGGTATGTGCTGCCCCCCCCCATTGGGAATTTCCCTGGGAGGGGACGCTGCATAGCTCAGCCTTCAGTGGGGATGGACCTCAGTGGATGCTCTCACTGCAAGCACAGACCAGGGCAGCCAGACCTCAAAACTCAGCCAGTAGGAGACATAGGCTGCACCCCCTCAAGCAGCCACGAGACATTGACCAACCAAAGCCAGTTCTGTCCCCCCTTCATAATAAGGGTTACTAGTCCATCCCAAGATGGGCTGCAACCCCTCGAGTAGCCATGAGCTATTAGCCAAACAAAGCCAGTTTCATTCCTCCTTCATTACAAGAGTTACTAGTCCATCTCAAGATGGGTTGCAACCCCTTGAGTAGCCATGAGCCACTGGGACAACCAAAGCCAGTTCCATCCCCTCTTCATAATAAGGGTTACTAGTCCATCCCAAGATGGGCTGCAACCCCTCAAGTAGCCATGAGCTATTAGACAAACAAAGCCAGTTCCATTCTTCCTTCATTACAAGAGTTACTAGTCCATCTCAAGATGGGCTGCAACCCCTTGAGTAGCCATGAGCCACTGGGGCAACCAAAGCCAGTTCCATCCGCTCTTCATAATAAGGGTTACTAGTCCATCCCAAGATGGGCTGCAACCCCTCGAGTAGCCATGAGCCATTAGCCAACCAAAGCCAGTTCCATCCCCTCTTCATTATAAGAGATGTTAGTTCATCTCAAGATGGGCTGCAACCCTGTGAATAGCAAAGAGTCAGTGACCAACCAAAGCCATCCCCCAATTAATAATAAGAGTTACTTGCCCATCCCAAGCTGACCAGGGTTCCTCATGACTTCCCCCACCCCTGCCTGCATCCCATCACACAGGCTTCCCTTGTCTTCCACCAAGCTCAGTCTAGCCTCAGGGCTTTTGCACTTGCTGTTCCACCATTCTAAGACACCTACTCTGTTCTTGAATGACTCCATCTTTTCATTCAAACCTCAGCCCCAAAGTCACTGCCTCAGAGAGGTGGTCCTTGATGACCACCGTCCTCCAACAGTGGACAGTGTAAAACTGCCCTCTGATCCCTCTGAGCACGTGAAGTCATCTTGCTCCCTTGTTTCTCTGTGCTTTGTGTCTGTCTCCACAGCTCCCTGCCACTTCTGAACACTGAGACCCTTGGGGGAGGAGCTGTGCCTCCGTCCCCCTCCCTCCACAGCCTGGCAGAGTCGGGATTTGAACTCGGGTCTGTGGGGCTCAGCATACATGTTCCCAACCAATGCCACCCGCACTCCAACTCAAGATCCCTTTCCCACATGGCCCCCTTCCCCAGTACTCCAGCCCCCGCCCTCTCTCTTCCATCCTGTCTCGGTTCAGTCTGTCACTGATCCACAAATGCCTCGGGGATTCCGGGAAAGAGGGACATGGCACCAGGAGCTGCTCCAACCTCATCTGCTGGCTGAACCCTCCTCGGGCCGCAGTTTCCTCTTTGGTTGCTTTCCCTCAGCTCCCTCTGCCGAGTGTGCCTTCATTTCCCCATCTGCTCTCCATCCCTGAACATCTCAGTCTAGTCGCCAACCTGTGCCTCCACATTCCTCTCTGGCCTCCCTTCAGCATAATGCCCCAGACCTCAGTTTTCCCATCTGGATCTATTCCAAACCCACTGGGCTGAGTAACACTGGGAGCCTCAGTTTTACCCTCCGGATGCCCATGGCTGGGTGTCACCCCCTCCGTCTCGTGTCTCTCTTCACGTCCTCTATCCCTGAGCCTCTTTTAGGCAGGCTCCCATCCCTTGGTTTCCCCAACAGCAGATGTAGGACAGACAGGCTGGAATCCACTAGAAAAGGGCTGGGAGCCACGCCCCCTCCTGTTCACCCAGCCTGACCCCTGGGCCCCTCTGGGAGCGGAGCACGTCAGCTCCGGGACTCTGACGCATGAAGGCCTTATCAAACTTCTATCAGGTAAGGGCTATGGTGGCGGAAAGGGGATGCCCCCTCCAGATCCTGGATCTCTCCAGACCTTTGGCCTCTCCCACGGTCCCTGCCCCTCCTCAAGTGTGGGAAAGCCGGCCCCTGGACCATTGCCTACCCAGTCTGCTTGGTGCCTGGTGTGTGCATGCTAAGTCACTTCAGTCGTGTCTGAATCTTTGTGACTCTATGGACTGTAGCCCTCTCCAGGCTCCTCTGTCCATAGGATTCTCTAGGCAAGAATACTGGAGTGGGCTGCCATTTCCTTCTCCAGGGGAATCTTCCCAACCCAGGGATCAAACCCACATCTCTTATATCATCTGCATTGGCAGGTGGGTGCCTGGAAGCAGTCAGTATTCAAATTCCAGCTGTGTGACTTTGGGCAAGTGACTATGCCTCTCTGAGCCTGAGTTTGCCCATTCATAAAATGGCAGTGCCAACAGGACTCTGCTGCTGCTGCTGCTGCTAAGTTGCTTCAGTTGTGTCCGACTCTGTGCAACCCCATAGACAGCAGCCCACCAGGCTCTCCCGTCCCTGGGATTCTCCAGGCAAGAACACTGGAGTAGGTTGCCATTTCCTTCTCCAATGCATGCAAGTGAAAAGTGAAAGTGAAGTCGCTCAGTCGCGTCCGACTCTTAGCGACCCCACGGACTGCAGCCTACCAGGCTCCTCCGCCCATGGGATTTTCCAGGCAAGAGTACTGGAGTGGGTTGCCATTGCCTTCTCCGAATAGGACTCTAAGAAGTGTTAAGCACAGGACCTGGCCTGTAGGAAGCCTTTGACCACATATAGCTGCTATTATGAATGACAGAAATAACTCAAATTATCAGCTGAGGCCTCCTCCAAGCCAGGGTTGGAGCCCTCTCAAACCTGGGGAGGCTTCAGAAAGATTCTGGGCCCTCTCCCTTAGGAGAGGGGAAAGAGGACATACCCCCTCTAGGAGTCCCCATGGGCATGGAGATCCCAGCATGCTATGAGGGAGCCCCTCTGAGAAGGGCACCAACAGCTAGGGAAACTGAGGCAGGCTGGCGGGATCCCCAACTGGGGCCTAGTCACTTCCCCCTACCCTGGTACTGGGGTGAGGCCCACCTAGAGCTCACCTTGGCCCAGGAATTGGGGGGAGGAGGGGCAACCAAGACTCAGGGATCAAGTATGAGCCAACTCCCTCCCCAAGAGAAGCAGAGGGAGCCCCATGAGCCGTGTCTGGGTCCGAGGAAAACACCCACTGCTCCCTCATGGCCCTCACTAAGGACTGGGAGAGACCGGAGCACCGAGAGAGGGAAACCCATTTCTGAAAGGTCTCCCATTATCAACTCCCCAGCAGCTGCCAGGCCACCTCATTGCCTCAACAGTCCCAGAACTGCTAACGCTCAGGGGCTCTGAAAGAGCATCTCAGAAGAGGGGAGACAGGGGGCTTGTCCAGACGCTGCATTGGCACAGCCAGCAAGCTCTCTGCTTTCCCCAGATGCTTGTTTTAAGGGTCACTGATGAGGATGGGGGCAGCTGGAACTGCTCTAAGGAGCTTCCCTGTTGGCACAGCTCCAGGACTGCGGAAGCGGAAGGTTCATGAAGTCAAAGGCAGGATACCCTCTCATTGGGACCCCCAGCCGGAGGTGTTAGGGCAGAGCTGAGTCCCAGCCTGTGCAGAGGCTCAGAATCCACATTCCTGCTCCCCCTGGCCCCGGGGGTAAATCCTAAGTGGTTTTTCTACCCTCACAACTGCACGAGGCTTGCAGACTCCCTGTCCAGGGTTCCCCTTGCTCAGATAGGAAATTCAGACCTGGAGAGGATCAGGTTCAAGGTCATAGAGTCAATGTGCTGTCAAGGATCCCACACCTGTTCCAGGTACCCACACCCTCAGAGCCCCTTCTGGGCTCCAGGCCAAAGCAGGAGGGGGACCCCTCCCTCCATTCTGCTGATTCAGCAACTGCTGACTCAGCCCGGAGGGAAGCACAGTCAAGGACTGGTACTGCGGGGACCCCACCACCTGGCTGGGGAGGGGGCTGCAGGGGGAAGTTGGCTCTTCAAGCAGCTTAGCATCAGGGAAGGCCCCCCACCCCGGGCTGGTCGCTGCTGGCTGAGGAGCTAAGGGCTCTGGGTCCAGAGGAATGTTTCCCCCAGGCCTGGCCAGTGGGCCACCTGGTGACACTCTGCAAACCTAAACGCCAGATGCTCGCAGAGGAATGCTGGGCCGCCTGGATCCCAGGCCCTCTGGGGCCCCTTCCAGGGTTCTCTGAACCGGTGCCCACCCAGGCCTGGAGAAACCCCACCTCCAACACCTGCCTGGACTAAGGAAGGGAGCCCTCCACCCCTAAACCCCCTCCCCAGCTCTGACAGAATCTGATCCTATAAGCCCCAGGGCTGAAGCCCTGGAAGACCCCCTTTAGTATATCCCAGGAACAAAGACACCCCCTTCCTGGCCACTGGGCGGGGCATCTGCTGAGTCTGAGTGCCCCCTCCACCAGGAGAGCGATGGGCAGGGGGCCTTTCGCCCCGTGACTGTGGATCAGCCCCAGTGTTGTTCTCAGACAAGAACCCCTCTCCCATTTCACCGACTTGCCCTGGCATGCTGAATGGGCGACCCCTGCCCCATCCATGCTCGGCACGCCCCTCATCCCCGACTGGCCCCAGGGGTACTCACACATCCTTGGCGGGCAGCGCCCGGCCCTCCACGACGCGGACGTTCAGGGAGCTGCTCTTGGCCATGGCGCCCTGCCCCAAACTTTCCGACCAGGAGGGCGCCCGGGTTCCGAGGCTGGACCGCGGCAGGGAGGGCATCTACATGTCACCCGCAGAGAGCCTGGCACCCTCTCTCGGAGTCCCCGGGCCACCTACCCGAAACGCGCGGGTAGCTGGACGGGAGGTTTCCGAAGGAGGAGAGAGGATAGTGACCGGGGAGGGGGCGCCTCCCTCCCCGGACTCTACAGGTAGGAGCCGGGCGCCGAGCTGGCAGAGCGCGCGGGGGACACACCGCCAGCCCTTGCCTTCTAGTCTGGCGCTCTTGGTGGGCAGGCGGGACGGACGGGGGGGTGGTGGGGGCGGCCCAGGGCCCTCCCCGCAATCCCGCCTCCCGCGGGGTCCCCCTCCCGCCCGTTCCCGGGCCACCCTCGCGCGCCCTCTGCCGGCACCCCAGCCAAGCGTGCCAGAGCGCACCCGCCGCGGAGCCCCGGGCGCGTGGAGGCTGGGACTGCCAGGTGGGGAGCGGCCCACGGCCATGATGGGCGTGGCGGCAGGGTCCTGCTGAGTTGGCACTGGGCACAGAAGACACAGTGTGTCGCCTGCCTGCCCTGCTTCCAGCACGATCACACCTCTCCGGCTCTCCCCTGCCTGCCATCCCCGCACCGCCTCCTCGGTCCGACCTCCTTGCGCCGTCCCGGAGCAGTATCTGAGATCGTCGGGAGGCGTCGCTAGAGAAAGTCACACCCTCCCTGGGGGTCCTTTCAGAGTCCAGAGAGGGAGGGGCCTCCAACATCCCCTTCCATCTCTTTTAGATCCCAATGAAATCCAGACTGTGCGTGCGGCAGACTTCACGTCACGGGCTGGCATTGCGGGGGAGGAAGCTGCGGCCGGAGGGGGAGGGGAGGGCTTGAAGATAACAACCACCACAGCGACGATAAAAAACCATCTCCAAGTGTTTGAACACTTACTGTGTGCCAGGCACTGTTCTAAGCGTTTTACACGGATTATCTCATCTTCCTCCTCCTCCTCATTGTATGTGCTACTTACTGTTGTACCGGTACCCCCATTGTACGGATACACAAACTGAGTTCAGAGGGATTAAATAGCATGTGGAAGATCTTACAGTCAGTAACTGATTTGCCTTTCTGAATTTGAATGCTGACTCTGCCACTCGGTAACTGTGTGGTCTTGGGCCAGTCACTTAACCTCTCTGAACCTTGGCTTGGCTTTCTCATCCGTTCCTATGTGATTATAGTATCTTGTTCACAGGATTTTGAGAGAATTAGATGAGATAAAGCAAGTAGGAAGGAAGCAGGTACAGGTGTCAGAACACCAACAGGCACATAAGAAGCTTTTCAGAAAGTGTTTGCTATTATTGTCCTTCAAGGCAGAGCTCAAATATCACCTCCTCTAGGAAGTCTTCCAGGATGGCCTCTCCTGCCAGGCAGAGGTTTTCTTTCCTTTTTCTCTGCTCCTACAGCTCCAGGTTTGTCCATTTTTTGTACATCTCATTAAGTGAGATAATGTGACCAGAAGGGCCTGTCCTAATACACACACTGTCTCTCCCCATGAGTTTGTTTAGCTGCCTAAGAGTTCTCGGAAGGGCTGGCTATGAGCCTAACTCACTCTGATCAGTTCAGCCCAGGGCTGGGCACCAATGGGTTGGCTCTATTTATGATGTTCCGGAAGGAACACCCAGACCGGCAATTCTGGGAGGGCCCCACCCAGCCGCAGGAGCAGTCCATGACCTGCTTCCCTATCTCCCTCTCTGACTTCCCTCCCTGACTTCCCACCCAGCACCCCAGCCAGGCTGACGAGGAATTCATATCCTTGGAATTCTATCCCTGGCTGGCCACTGTCTGGTGAGTCCTCCAGCTTCCAAAGACTGAGCCTCAGTTATCCTATCTGTGAAATGGGCCCAGCAGAGCTGACCCCAAAGCTTAAAAGTATTGCAGCACCCTTCAACAGGGTCTGAAGGGTGATGCAGGGTTGAATTCAGAGCAGTAGTATCCCCAAGGGAGTAGTTTAAGCCCTCCTGTCATTTTTATCAGTCACCCCAGATCCTTACTAGGGGAAAATGGTACTTGTTATATGACTGCTACTTCAAGACAGATGTCCTGCCTCTCCCCACCTTCCTCACGTAGGTGGGAGCTCACAGAGGAAACTTTTTCTTCTGAAAAAGAGATCTCAGGGTATCCAGCCCCCAGGGACTCTTGATGGAACATAAGGATGGCCCTAGGGGCCACCTGAGATGCCAGCCAACCCACCACCAGCCATCTCAACCCATTTTCCAGAACTAAGCAGGGAGTCACATTCTGCTCCCCACAAATTCTCAAATTCCCCTCATCTCCAGGATCCTGGGGTGGGGGGTGGTTACAAAGGCTATGGACTGTGCCAGCCAGGCCTCTGGGGAGGAAACTCTGTCACCTTTCCAGTATCCGGCATCTGACCCTGCCACTTACCTGGAGCTGTGGCCACAATCCCTGTACTTTCCAAATGGACTGGCCACTTCCTGTTGTTCTGAGAAATTTGATCTGAAACTGGCAGAGGGTTTGAAGTCTCCTAGGACAGCTCCTGTCAAGGAACCAGAGGGGGAACAATGGCCCAGAGAAGGAATGTGACCTGCTAGAGGCTACTTAAGAGAGAAGAGGGCAGGCTCCTGAGTGCCCAGGCCTGGGCTGTCATGTGGGAAGGGTCTCACCTTTCTCGCGAGATTGTTGTACAGTTAATCAAGTTGTCTGTGTAAGGCACTTGGTATCATTCCTGGTACACAGCAGGTGCTCAAGGAAAGATTAGCCACTTCCCCTTCCTCTGACCATTTTCAAGACAAACCAATCATCATTCTTGCCAACTCCCTATATAGTCTAGCGCCCATGGGATGCATGTGCTCCATGAAGCCAAGCAGGAGGAGATACTGAGCTCAGGATATTTTTTAATATTTGTTTATTTTTGGTGTGTTGGGTCTTAGTTGCCCCACGCAGGATCTTTTGTTTCAGCCCGTAGGCTCCAGAGTACATACTCAGTAGTTATGAACCATTAGCTTAACTGCCCTGCGGCAGGTAAGATCTTAGTTCCTGGACCAGGGACGGAACCCGGGTCCCCTGCAATGGAAGACAGATTCTTAACCACTGGGCCACCAGGGAAGTGCCCTGAGCTTAGGATTTAAGAGCAGAGGTTTTAACATTCAGCCAACTTGGGACTGAATCCTGGCATCTACACTTATGAGCTGGATCCTCTTAAGCAAGTGAGTTACCCTCTCATTGCCTCAGTTTCCTCACCTGTAAATTGGGACTAATACTAGAGCCCACCTCACAGGCTGGGTGTGAGGACAGGATGATTAAACATCAAACATTCAGCTCAGCCTGGCATACAGCAAGTACTCATAAGTATTATGACCATCATGGAACCTCCCGATCCCACCACTGTGCCTGACATTGAGCTCCCCTGGGTGACTGAGCTCTGAGGCTGGGTCCTAAGGACGTGGCTGGGGCAGAGTGCCAGGCCCAGCCCTGCATTCCGGGGATGGATGGAACGGCCACCCTTCAGTGGATTGTGGTCACGCAATCTACACAATCCACTGAAGTGTAGATTCGGCTCTGGGTTGCTGAGCTGGGGGAATCTGAGGGTTTGCATCCCAGCTGAGAAATCTAATAGTGAGATCCCAAGGCTGGGCTCCTGCACCCCCGGTGGGCCCCACCGCCCAGGACTGGCTGAGTCCCACCCTTGCATCTGAGATGCTGGACCTGGGGCCCAGGGAGGCTCACAGACACCCGCCCCCCTCATCTTAGAGTGGGGATCAGGCTTCAACTCGAGCAGGGGGGTGCTGGAGGCTGCTTCTACTGGCTCCTTCAGAGCTGGCCATGCCCATGCATTTCCAACCCTGTGTTCAACGATGCCATATCCGGAACTTAAATCAACCACGGTAGGAGAATTTGCACCGTGGAAATCAGCAAATAAACCCTGATTTTTTTTTCAATTTGAAAGTCAGTTTAACAGCACACTCCCGGGCCCAGGCTGTCTGCATGGCTCTCTAAAAACTGCTCCTGAATTCAACACTTATTAGATTTTACTCACATTCCCCCTCACCCCACACTGTCTTTGCCCCGTCTTTCCACCAGGAAAGTCTTTACATTCCTTTTATGATCTACTTCCTGGCTTAAGTCCCACAGATTCTATTAAATAAATATTAGGAGGGGTGGGGTGAAATAAAGTGCAAACAATGTTAGAGCAATGTCATGAAACACTACAACAGCTGTTTAAAAGAATGTTCTCGAAGACTTAAATGACAGAAAAAGTACTTTAAAAAAAAAAAAAGCAAATCATAGAGAATTCCCTGCCAGTCCAGAAGTTAGGACACCATGCTTTCTCTGTCGAGGGCCCAGGTTCAATCCCTGGTCTGGGATCTGAGATCTCACCAGCTGTGCAGCATGACCAAAAACAAGTAAACAAAAAAATCAACTCATGAAGAATACACAGTACATACAACCATATATAAGCATAAGCATGATGCTTATAGTATTGATGCCATAAAGTATTTTATCTTTTGGTTTTTGGCAGCAGCACGTGGCATGCAGGATCTTAGTTCCCCAATCAGGGATCAAACCCATGCACCCTGTATTGGGAGCATGGAGTCTTAATCACTGGACCACCAGGGAAGTCCCCATGAAGTGTTTTATATGCATAAAATTCTTTTCATATATATAAGATGTTTAGATATTATATATATATATATATATATAATTCTTTTCTTACTTAACAAATGTGCATTGGGCACCTACTATATACTAGGCAGTGGAAATACAGTGAGGTACAGACAACCCAGCCCCTGTTCTCTTGGGCTCCTAGGAGGGTGATAAGTAAGAGGCAGCCAGGAACAGACCTTCAGTAGAAAGCACGAAGTGTCACGTAGCCGATAAAGCATGCATGGAACTGGAGGGCTTTCTTCGGCGTAATGACATGTGCTTCTTTTTAATCAGGAATTATAATCAGAAAATGATTCCCACTTCTTCTGATCTCTGAAAGCCCCGCTGCCCCGCTGTGTGTGTTGTAGCTCTGCTTGCAGCCCCCGGGGAGCCTGGCCGGTGGCACAGAAAGCAGCAAAGACCAGCCCCCCTCCCCACTCCCTGCCGGTTGGCACTTCTCTGTGACCTTGGTCTCCTGTTCTCTTGTTCTGTGGTGATTTACTTACTCGTCTTATCTCCTAAATGTCAGGGACAATGTCTGATTCATGCGGTACCTCCCACACTGCTTGGCACATAAGAAAAACTCAAAACACACTCTCTGGATTAAGTAGAACTTGATTCTCCTGGAGGGCTGGAACCTGGCCTCTCTCCTGTGATATTGGTCATATTATTATTTACTTCCTTTCTCCCCACAGTGCCTTCGCCTTGCCAGTGCACCACCTCACTGCTGCACCCCCAACCTCTGAGCGGGAGGCAGATTCCTGCTCTGGCTCTGCAGACCTGTGTGTCTCTAGATCTCAGTTTTCCCGCTGGGAAGTGGCTCCATCTCCTCTGAGGCCAAGATCAGGGCAAGGCGGACCAGCCCCGGGCCAGGTTGCGGGTGAGGAGCGTGTTCTTTGTCTCAGGAACACAAAGTCCCGTTTGTGAGTGCCCGGCACGATTCTGGGCAGGGAGCCACGTGGGACAGGAGGCGACACTAGGCGGAGTGGGCTGGATTTCCAAACCCCCATTTGCGGGCTGGCTGCCGAGGAAACAGGCCACCAAGTCCCCTCCTCCCACGGCCAGAAGACAAGGTGTCCGTCTGTCAGGCCACACTGCGGCTTCCTTCTTCCTCAGACCTACTCCAAAGTGCCCCTCCCCTGGCCCCCTGCCTTGGAATGGAGAAGTAGGAAGGGGAAGGCTGACCAAGCGTGAGACTGGGGGTGGGGGGAGTGGATATTTCCAGAGCCTGTGGGTTTGTGGCCAAGAGCAAGGCCAGCTGAGAAGCTGTGTCTTGTCCTCTGTCGCTCAGCAGCCCCACTCTGTCCCCTAGGACATGGGGACAGAGACGGGGAGGGGGGGGTTCTACCTCAGCACTGTGACAGAGGAAAAACCCAAAGAGGGAGCAAAGCCAAAAACTCCAAAAGGAGGTGGGAGCAATGCCCCCATTTAACAGAGAGGAATGCTGAGGCCTTGGCTGGGGGTGGATCCACCAGCCACAGAGCTAAAGCCACAGCTCCAGCCTTCTGAGGACTAGTGTTTGTGTAGGGGCTGTCTCCCCGCCTCCAAGCCAGAAAGTTCCAAACCAGAGATGGGTTATGTCTCTATAAGCAAACCCCAGGGCCCTGCACCTCTCAACCTGTGTGTCCTTGGAGGGGTCACTTACCTCCTCTGAACCTCCGTCCCTTGTCTCTCATTTCTAGTCCAGACACTGCCCTTCCGTGGCCCTATGCAGTCCTCCTGAGAGAGGCTGTTTTTTTTTTTTTTTTTGCTGCGTTGGGTCTTAGCTGTGACACACGGGCTCTCTAACTGTGGGGCGTGGGCTCAGTTGCCTGCAGCATGGGGGATCTTAGTTCCCCAAGCAGGGATTGAACCCGTGTCCCCTACATTGGAAGGTGGATTCTTAACCATTGGACCACCAGGGAAGACCCCAATCAAATTTTACAATACAGACTTTTGTTCTCTTCTAGGCAGGGCCATATCCTCCTGCCTCAGGACTTTTGCATGTGCTGTTCTGAAAACTTGGAATACCTTTCTTCTCCTCTACTCACCCCTTCTTACCCTTCAGGCCTGGGTTCATGTGTCACTTCCTCAAGGAGGCCTCCCTGCCCTCCTCCTTGCACTCTGCACCTCTCCTGGCAATCCTATCAGAGTGTAATGATGTATTTACAGAGTGATTTATCTGGCCTCCCCATTAGCCTCTAAGCCCCATGAAAGTGAAAGCGTTAGTCACTCAGTCCTGTCTGACTCTTTGTGACCTCATGGACTGTAGCCCGCCAGGCTCCTCTATCTATGGGATTCTCCAGGCAAGAATAATGGAGTGGGCTGCCCTTCTCTAGGGGATCTTCCCGCCCCAATTGAACCCGAGTCTCTGGCATTGCAAGTGGATTCTTTACCATCTGAGCCACCAGGGAAGCAAGCCCCATGAGGACAGGTTTTCTCTTATCCACTGCTGTATCCTCACACAGTGCCTGGCACATAAAAGGTACTCCATAAACATTGGTTAAAAAAAAACAAAAACAAAAAAAACCTGTAAAAGAAGAGAAATTAAGAAGGGAAGGAGGCACACCAGCTTCAGGATGATGGTATCCTCTGGGGAGGAAAGGAAGGGAATAGGCCTATGGAAGGAAAGATCCAAAAAGGGGCTCAACTTGGGACTTCCCTGATGGTCCAGCGGCTAAGACTCCTTGCTCCCAATGCAGAGGGCCAGGGTTCAATCTCTGATCAGGGAACTGAGATCCCACTTGCTAAAGATCCCAGCTAAAGATTCCTCACGCTGAAGCTGAAAGTCCCCCATGCCGCAACTAAGACCCAACACAGCAAATAAAATAAATAAATATTTAAGTAAAAAGGGCTCAACTCTCTCTGGAGTGTTGAGGTTAAAGAGGATGGACTCCACTTCCAGATGGCCCGAGTTCAAAACCCACCTTTGACTTGATACCACAAGCATACTCCATAAAAGAAAATGTGACAAATCGGATCTCATCCCAATTTAAAACTTTACAAAAGACCATCTGAGGAGAATGAAAAGAGGAGCTACAGACTGGGAGAAGATATCCAACAGAGGACTCTCTGGAACATCTCGATATATATCTAGAATATTCAGAGAAGTCTCAAAACTCAGTTAAAAAAATCCAATTAGGACACAGGCAGCAGACAGGAACAGATATTTTGCTGAAGAGGATATACAGATGGCAAAGAAGCACATGAAAAGATGGTCACCATCATTAGCCAGTAGAGAGATGCAACGTAAAACCACAGCGAGATATTGCTACACACCAATCAGAATGGCTAAAACAAAAAATAGTGATGGCCATGAGGATGCAGGAAAAAACTGGATCACATACATTGCTCCTGGGAATATAAAATAGTGCTGCCATTCTGGAAAAGAATATGGCAGACTCTTAACGCGAAAACAAACAAAACCAAACAGGCACTGGCCATATGACCTAGCAATTGTACTCTTCGGCATCTATACTGGAGACATGAAAACTCATGTTCATACAAAAACCAGGAGAGGAATCTTCCCTGAGGCCTTATTCATAGTAGCCAAAGACAGGAATCAACCCAAAAATCCTCCAACATGAGTGATTTCTTTTTTGGCCCTGCCTCGCAGGATCTTAGTTCCCCAAGTAGAGATGGAACCTGTAGTACCTGAAATGGAAGCTCGGGGCCCATTCCTAACCACTAGGCCCCCGAGGAAGTCCCATAACGTGAGGTACATCCGTCCCATGGAATGCTACTCAGCAATCAAAAAGAATAAACATTTGTAACAAGCAGCATGGATCTCAAGAGAATGATGTTGAGTGAAAAAAGCCAATCTCAAGCGGTTACATAGCATATGATTCCAATTACTGTATAACACCCCTGACATGACAAAATAATACAGCTGGAGAACAGATGAATGGAGGTAGTGCTTAGGGAGGCAGGAGGGAGAGGATGGGTGCGGCTATAAAAGGTTGGATTGAAGCACCCTTGTGATGAATGTTCTGTATCTGGACTGTGGCAGTCACAGGAATCGATATGTGATAAAACAGCACAGAATGAAGGAATTCCCTGGTGGTTCAGTGGTTACAGCTCTGACCTCCCACTACTAGGGGCCCAGGTTTGATCTCTGCTCAGGGTACTAAGATCCTATAAGCCTCGCTATTTGGCCAAGTAAATAAGTAATTTTTTAAAATTGCATAGAACTAAATACACGCGCACACACATGCACACAAACAAGTGCATATAACACGGGGCAATCTAAATAAGGTGGGAGGATTTTAATCAGTGTCCGTATCTGATTGTGATCCGGGCTGTAGTTGAGCGAGATGTCACCACTGGGGAAAACTAGGTGAAGCAGTATGGCCTCTCTCTTTTTATTTCTTAAATGCACAGGAATCTACAATTGCCAGTAAATAAAAAAGCTGTATCCATACAGCTATCCATCTTTTAGAATGACTTTTACAAATGTAAAACTGACAGTCCCAACTGCTGGCGAGGAGATGGAGCAATCCAAATTCACATGCATTGCTAGTGTGCATAAAAAACAGTGCAGCCGCTTTGAAAACCAGGTTTGCAGTTTTTTGTACAGTTAAACATGCACTTACTATATGGCCCATCTATCATACACCTACGTATTTGTGCAAGTGAAAGGAAAGCTTCTGTTTGCACATAAGCCCTGCACGTGAACACAGGCTATATTTATAATTGCCCAGAATTAGAAATAATTCAAGTGGAGGACAAATAAACAAACTATAGTATGTTATCAAATACCACTCAGTAGTGAAAAATGCATGTCAATATGCACACGTCAGTATGAATGAATCGCAGATGAATACGGCTCTGTGGAAGAAGCCAGACTTGAAAGGCTGATCATGCATACAAGTCCACTGAGGATATTCTGGAAAAGGGAAATCTACAGGGAAAGGGAACAGGTCAGTGGTTGCCAGGGGCTGAGTGAGGACAAAGTGGATTATAAATGGACATGAGGACTTCGGGGGGGTGACGAAAATATTTTGTATCTTGACTGTGGTGGCTACACAACTTTATGCATTTGCTAAAACCCATAGAACTGTATGCTTCATATATATGGTGTTAGTGGTAAAGAACTCGCCTGCCATCACCTGCCAATGCAGGAGACATAAGAGACTCGGGGTTCAATCTCTGGGTTGGGAAGACACCCTGGAGGAGGGCATGGCAAGCCACTCCAGTATTCTTGCCTAAAAAATCCCATGGACGGAGGAGCCTGGTGGGCTACAGGCCAAAGGGTCTCAAAGAGTTGGACACGACTGAGCATGCACGCAACACAGCTGATCACACAGCCGTGTTAGTGAAGTCCTGTCGCACCCATTCGGGAGGAGGTTTGACTAGCCATGGGGCACCAACAGTAGCAAATTCTTGGCAAGAGACCCACATCCTGTTCACTTCACCTCAATTTAGATTGGGAGTTCAAGGCTCCTCCAGAAAAGGCAGAAACTGCCCCCTCCTTGCAGCCCCCTCCCTCTGGTGGGGAGGGGAGCGGATTCTCCAGTCCCGGGCTGGCAATGGAATGTTGTGTCGTTGGTTGCCCAGGCAACCAAGGCCTGCTGGGTGGCTGCCTTCCGGGAGTACTGAGCGTGCAAACCGTCCTTCAGAAGCCCCCAGGGTCTCCTAGACTTGTGCAAAATTCCAGAAAGCAAGCAAGCCCGGGGCAACCACAGGAGAATGGCAGTGCCCTGGGAGGAATATTTCCAACTGGTTTTGGAAGAGAAACTGTCTACGTGAGTGGTGTGCGGGGTGCACTGAGAGGCAGGCAGGACGGGTGGGCAGGAGTGGGTGGGTTGGCCCCTTCCTTCCCCCCTGTATCCTGGCTTCTTTGGGCAGTTCTTGGTGGGCGTTTATGGCCCCACTTCCCAGAGAAAGACATTGAGGCTTGAAGGAAATGGCAATTTTCCCAAGGTCTCAGGGGTAGTTAGGGCAGAGCTGGGTCAATAATCCAGGGCTCTGATCTGTGCCTGAGCCCCACCCCTAGCTGATACCCAGTTGAGATGAAATCATTTGACCCAAGGTGGGAAGGAATTACTCTCGTACCCTCTCCCTGCAAACTACATTTTAGAGGAAGATTGGAGGAAGCTTGTCCGCCTTGTTCAGCACTGTGGCTGGAGGGGGTCCCAACTTCAGTATCATTTCATATATCATTATATATATATATATATTTTGGCTGTGCGGCATGTGAGATCTTAGTTCCTCTACCAGGAATCTGACTGCAATGCAGGAGACCTGGGTTCAATCCCCGGGTCTGGAAGATCCCCTAGAGAAGGGCATGTCTACCCACTCCAGTATTCTTGCCTGGAGAATTCCATGGATGGAGGGGCCTGGTGGGCTCCCGTCCTTGGGGTCGCAAAGAGTCAGACACGACTGAGTGACTACTGCTTTCACGTTCACCAGGAGTCAAACCTGCGCTTTCTGCAGCGGGAGTGTGGACTCTTTTTTAAGATGTATTTATTTAGTTATTTTGATTTTTTTTGGCTGTGGTGGGTCTTTGTTGCTGCACGTGGGCTTTCTGTAGTTGAGGTGAGTGGGGGCTGCTCTTCATTGCTGTGCATGGTCTTCTGATGGTGGTGGCTGGCTTCTCTTGTTGCAGAGCACAGGCTTTAGGAGTGCAGGCTTCAGTAGTTGCGGCTTGCAGGCTCAATAGTTGTGGTGTGTGGGCTTATCTGCTCCAGGGCATGTGGGATCTTCCCAAACCAGGGATCAAACCAGTGTCCCTTGCATTGCAAGGCATATTCTTAACCACTCGATCACCAGGGAAGCCCAAGTGTGGACTCTTAACTTAGGGGAGTCCCCCAACTTTAGTCTCAGAGTCAGTAAAACGGGAGGGTTTCCCCTGGACCAGAGCTGGGCAAGCCAAGGGGAATGATAGCACATCCCTCCTGCTTCCAACACAGCTGACCCTGCGGGGCTGGGTCCAGCCTCTCCTCTCTCCTGGGAGCCTGGCTCCAGATCTCAGTCTCCTAGACCCTACCCCACAGAGATCAACCTGCAACTCAGTCTCAACTTGGCCTTACGGAAGAGCTGGCCTCCCTGCTCCCCACTCAGCCTGCCATCAGCAACAACATCCTTCCAGCATCGAGGTTCCCCGTTGAACTCCTCTCTCACCGCCTCGTCACCCCATCTGCTCTGCTCTCCAGTGGTATCCAGAACCCACCGCTCCTTACCTCTCTACGGAGCCACCCAGACCAGAATCACATCCTCTCCACATTATCCTGTGATCTGTCCTGCGCCCCCTGAAGCTGCCCCGCCCCTCTTATTGGCCTTGCTCCCCAGAGCAGCCAGAGGGGCACCTCCTCTGCTCCAAACCCTCCCATGTTTCCCGTCTCACTCAGAGTCAAAGCCAGAGACCCCCTTCATCGCAGCCCACAGCAGTCTGACCCTCATAACTTCTCTGATCTCAATTCCCATCACTCTGCTCCTCCCTTCCTTCCCACCACACTGGCCTCCTGGCAGCTCCTTCTACATACCAAGGTCCTTCTCTTGGGGTCTGGCACTGACTCTTCCCTCAGCCTAGAATCTGTTCCCTGCAACATCCACATGGCTCCCTCCCTCTTCCCCTTCAAGTCTCTGCTCAAATATCCCTTTCTCAGAGACTTGTCTATATCCCTATTGAGAGATTTCCTTTAGTCTGCTGACTTTTTCATCTAAGTCCCTACCATGTCCCAGCATAGTTTATTTTTATTATTATTATTTTTTGGCTGCACCACACAGCATGTCAGACCTTAGTTTTCTGATCATTAGTCAAACCTGCACCCCATGCTTTGGAAGCCTGGAATCTTAACCACTGAACTGCCAGCAAAGTCTCTGAAAGTGTGCAAGTGAAAGTGTTAGTTGCTCAGTTGTGTCCAACTCTTTGTGACCCCACGGACTGTAGCCAACCAGGCTCCTCTGTTCACGGGGATTCTCCAGGCAAGAATACTGGAGTGGGTTGCCATGTTCTCCAGGGGATCTTCCAGACCCAGGGTTCGAACCTGGGTCTTCCACATCTCAGGCAGATTCTTTACCATCTGAACCACCAGGAAGTCCATGGAAGTCCCTAGCATTGTTTGTTGTTTGTTAGCTTTCTTTTCTGTGTTCCCCAGTGGGATGCCAGTTCCTGGAGACCAGGGATCTGCCTGTCTTGACCAAGGCTGCACCCCCCAGTGCCAAGAACAGTGCTTGGCACAGAGTAAATTCTCAGGACAATTTGCTGAATGAGTAAAAAGTTCCACAGCCAGGAGGTGGCTAATAGAGGCATGTTAGGCATCATTGGAGAATTTGGGGGCCCTACCTCTTGCCTCCTTTACCCCCACTTCCTTTTGCCCCTCCAGGAAGATCCCGGAGCAGAACATGGACCACGTTCCCCCAGTCCTGCGTCTCTTGGAGAAGAGGCAGGAGCTGATGGATGCAGATCGGGGCCTTCAGGCCCAGAAGGAGGTGAGCCACTCAATGTAGTCCCTGAAACTTTTGGGGGACTCCAGACCCCTCCAAAAAAAGATGAGAAAGTGATGGAGCCTACTTATTACTACAAGGTCTGAGACAAGCCACTGTGCTGAGCCTTGCTTTCCTCATCTGTCAAATGGGGGTCAAATGAGATCAGTGGTTGGTGCAAATCAATGTGCACTGAGCAGCTACTGTGTGCAGGGTATGCCCTGGGATCTAGACGTCTCACCACAGTCCCTGTCCTCATGGGCTCACAGCCTAGAGAAGAGAACAGACAAGTGTCTGGGTAGTGACTGCTGTGAGGGAGGAAGCACTGAGCAGGGATGTCGGGAGCCCAGAGATAGCCCCTGTCTCTACACAGGGGTGGTCACAGAGGACTTCCTGGAGGAAGTGATGTCTTAAGGATGGCTGAAGGGCAAGTCAGCTTCTCCAGCAAAGAGGGATAGGGTGAAAAGGGAGAAACACACAGAGGGGACAGCATATACAAAGACAGGAAGGTGAGGACAAAACACAGGTGGGTAAGGGTCTGGAAAACAGTGTCGAAGGAGACAGGGTGAGCTGAGGCCTGAAGGAAGAGCAGGGATGCTGACATGCAGGGGCTACTGGAGAGAATTTGGGCTTCATCATGGGTACTGGGGGGCCACAGGTAGATATGAGCCAGGGTGCAGCAGCAAGATCAAGGGCAAAAGATGAGCAGAGTTAAATATGAACCTGAAAGCGCTGGATGACTTGAAACCCCAAACACACACAGATACCCACTGCTTACCCGCCAGGTGTTCGAGACCACAAAGGCCTCCCTGAAACAGCGATGGGAACAGTTGGAACAGAAAGAGCAGGAGCTAAAGGGGTCATTCATCCGCTTTGAAAAGTTTTTGCAGGTATGTGGAGACTGGTGGGGGGAGGCAAGGCAGAGGTCACAAAGTCACAATCCTATAGGAGCCAGACAGGTCACAGAAACTTAAAAAGTGGGTTTACCCAATTCAAAAGAATAAAATAAGACCATCTGCAGCAACATGGATGGTTGTCATACCTAGAGATTATCATACGTACTGAAGTTAATCAGGCAGAAAAGGAATATTGTATGACATCCCTTATATGTGGAATCTAAAAAGAAATCATACAAATTAAATTACTTGCCAAACAGAAAGAGACTCACAGACTTAGAGAAGGAACTTATGGTTTCTGGGGAGGCAGGACAGGGGGGCTGGCGGGCAGGTGGAAATGGGTGGGGAACGGATAGTTAGGGAGCTTGGGATGGACATGTACACAGTGCTATATTTACAACGGATAACCAACAAGGACCTACTGTATAGCACAGGGAAATTTGCTCAGTGTTATGCGGCAGCCTGGATGGGAGGAGAGTTTGTGGGAGAATGGATACATGCATGTTTTATGGCTGAGTTTTTTCGCTGTTCATCTGAAACTATCACAGCATTGTTAATCCGCTATACTCCAATACAAAATAAAAAGTTTTGTTTTGTTTTTCAAGTTGGCTTACCAATATAAAAGGGACCGGTGGGAAATACGCACTGCCTGAAGCATTTTAGAAAGCGTGGGAGAGGAGTGAGGGACCGAAAAGATTCTAGTTGAATTTGGCCCGCGGGCCATCTGTTTGCAACCCGTGACTCTACGTGTGAGTATTGGGACGGAGTGGCTGCGGCGAGCTCTGCAGGCTGCCAAGTCTTGAGGTCGTTGTCTTCTCTCCATCCCCCTATCCCAGGACGCCGAGGCCCGGCGCAGCCGCGCACTGCGGAGAGCCGAGGAGGAGCGGCACCTGGCGGGCCGCCGGGAGGCAGAGGCGCTGAGGCTCCGGGCTCAACTGGCCGAGCTGCAGCGGGAGCGCGCGCGGCTGCAGCGCGGGCTGCAGCGTCTGGAACCCTGCGCACGCCTGCTGGGGCAAATGTTGGAGCTGTTGCCCGAGGTGAGCGCCCTGCGGGAGGTTTTGGGGTTCAGTGTCACGTGCAGCCCCGACGGCCTCAAGGACGCCTTTGGAAACTGAAGCGCTGACTGTATGTCGGGAGTCACCACTTACTGAGCACTAACTGTATGCCAGGAACACGCTTTGTTCTTGAATTCTCCCTAAGGTCTAGTGAAGTGAATCTTACTGTCTACCCCATTTTACAGACGGTGCAACTGAGACTCAGAAAGATAACCTACTGAAAGACACATATGCAGGTGGGGGAGGGGGAATCCAGGAACTCGGTATTAGTTCAATGAAACAATGAATTAACATTAATCACAGGCAGTGAAACTTAGCTGGGTTTAGCGGTAGAGGTGGGTAGTGAAAGTCGGTTCAGTCGTATCTGACTCTTTGCGACCCCATGGACAGTCCAAGGAATTCTCTAAGCCAGAATACTGGAATGGATAGCCTTTCCCTTCTCCAGGGGATCTTCCCAACCCAGGGATCGAATCCAGGTCTCCCGCATTGCAGGCGGATTCTTTACCAGCTGAGCTACAAGGGAAACCCAAGAATACTGGAGTGGGTAGCCTATCCCTTTTCCAGCAGATCTTCCCAACCCAGGAATCGAAACGGGGTGGGGAGGGGCGGGAGTAACTTAACTCTTAGGGCGCAGGGATGTGTGATGCCCTCATTTCACAGCTGGGCTAAGGAGCAGCGGGGTTTGAGCGTGGGGAGGGGAGGGGAGGGGGCCGCAGGCGCTGTGAGTACCCACTCCCGACCTCATCCCAGTTCCAAGAGGTCCCCGAACTGGTGGCGCGCTTCGACGGGCTGGCGGACATGCAGGCGGCGCTGAGGCTCACGGAGCGCCAGCGGCTCGCGGAGCTGGAGGAGGCGCGCGCGCGGCTGCAGCGGCTGCGGGACTCCTGGCAGGACGAGCTGCTTCTGCAAGGCCAGCGGCGAGCGCATCTCCTGGAGCGACTGGAGTCGGCGCGGGAGCGCACGCTGCACTGGGTACCGAGGCCGGAGGAGGTGGGCGTCCGGGACCCCAGGCTCCCACCGCCGCGAGGAGAGCCAGGGTTAATAAGAGATGCGGCAACACTACTTTCATGGGCGTTTTTCCTTGAGAGAGCCTATCGGGATCTCACTTGTGGGAAGCAGAGGGGAATGGGACTCCAGGCCGTCTCAGGCCGGCTCACACCTTAATGGGGCAGGGGGCGGGGTGTTCTCCAGGAATCCAAGTGGATTCAAATCCAGAACACGGCGGCTGAGAAGACCTTGCTTCTGGGGCGCACCAGGATGGCAGTACTCAATATGTACCACCTGGTGTGTCAGCATCAGAGACGGCCACCCGCCCTAGACGTCGAGGACACCGAGGGGCAGCTGGAGCAGGTGCGGACCCCTCTGCAGCTCACCTCCAGGCCCCCAACCTTTGGGAACATACGGTGCCTGTGATCACACCTTCTCTGGGTTGAGCATGACCCTCTGTCTCTGTGATCAGAGCCAAGTCTCCTAGCGGTATGGCTGCCTAGGCCCCTGCCTGGGAGCCTTGGATTGGTCTCGACTCTGCTGCAAGGACAGAAGGAAGCTGGACCATCTCTGGCTCTCAGCGGCCTCACGGTGCACTCAGCCAGGGTATATACTGATGGATACAGTACATTTATACCAAGAGTTCATTTTAGGATCAAACAGCGCAAGCAAGTGACAACATTGATAAAACCAGGAGTTTTTTAAATTAGTTCCTGACCCTCTGGCTCCTGCATGGACAAGCCTTAGCTTCCCCTGGGGAGTGTGAAGACAGGGCTGTACAGTGGTTTTTCTTTCTGCACAATGGCATCACAAAGGTCACTGTGTCCAAGATGCCCGGTTTTTGTATTCACTCAGGTTTGTAAGGTGGTAGAACACGTGACCTGGTTTACACTGGAGGGAGGGCGTTTCTAACGTTTGACCCTTCTGTTGGATTCTAGTGGGTCCTCAAAGCACAGCCCCTGTGAGAAGTGGAGGAAGCAAAGCAAGGCACCCCACCCTTGCCCCAGCCCATCTCACTCCCGTCCTGTACTCAGAGGCCAGAATTCCAACCAAATGCCAAGAACTGGATCCCCAGAGCCTACCTTAGTGCCACATCCTGAGTCAGGCAGATTCATGTGTACACCACTGTTCTCTTAAGTGCGGCCCAGGTACCCCAAGGGACAAAAGAAGACTCTAGGAGGGACAGAGGCTCGGTATGAAGTAACAGGCAAAAGCCAGTCCCTTTTCAACCAACCTCTGATCTTTCCAAGGAGAAAGGTTCAGTGGTGTTGGGGGGGTGGGGGTGGTGACAATTATGCCTTTAATGCCCGTAATGACCCCTGGTCTCCAGGGCCTGGGACTCACATCTATTGGGGGCAACTGTAGCTGCCAGAATTCAGTAACCTGGTTTCATTTGCATTGTTATTCTTCCAGTTACCCCCACTTATGACAAGGAGTAACTTAATCTCTTTCCACTTTTGGTGGAGACATAGTTTCCTTGTCAGATGTTTATTTCAGTGACAAAGGTGAAGGAAGAGCCCAAGGTAAGAGTACCATCACGTTCTAGGTCTTGGCACTGGATCCATGGGTGTTCATTAAACTCGTATCAATAAACAGCTTAATGTAAACAAAATAAAGGAGAAGATGAGAGTAGATCATACACTAATGAACATGACTGATCGAACTAAAAAGAAAAAAAAAGAACTGATGTAAGTGAAAATACGAACTCAACTATAATACAGGTGATAGCCAGCTAGAAAACCGAAAAGTACCTGTGAATGAATTGCTTGGGAGGCTTTGATTGAGATGTTGGACTGAGGCTTAAAAAACCCAGAAGGGTTTAGACCAGGTTCACTGCCCCTGGGGAGCCAACATCACTGCTATCTAATAGAAGTCTCTATCTCCCACCCCTGCTTTGCATCCTCTGGTGTTTTAAGAGGTGGGGACTGGACACTCAGGAGCTGGGATCTGACTCTGGCTGTGTTGCAACCCCAGGTGAAGCTGTCCATTCTGGACCTCTCCGCCATGCTGGCCGGACTCCGTGAGGCTGAGTCCGCCGCCCCCACCTCCTAACCCGACCCAGGTGAGCAGTGGGAGAGGGACCCCTCGAGGGACCCAGCTGGAGGACAGGGGAGCCGCACATTTCCTGTGGGGTGTGGGCTGAGTGGCTCTCACCAGAAAGATGGGAGGGCTGTGCCCGCTCAGATGGCAGTGGGGTGTACACAAGAGGCACAGAGCAAGTACTAAGTAAATGTGAGCTACCTGGGGCCCCCAAACCACATCCAGCATGTGGCCTGGTACCTGGTCCTCCCTCCCAGGGCAGTGGGGGCATTTAAGCCAGCTGATGTTTGTCAGGCTGGAACGGGGCCTGGCACAAAAATTCAGGGAAATTCTAGATGAGCGTTTGGTAAGTAAAGTAAAATAAAGGACCAGCAAGAGGGTCACATGTGGACACCATTCCCAGGGCGTCTGCTCACAAAGGCTCCTCCACTATGGACTGGCGCTAAGGGATGGCCAGTCTGAGAACCCAGCTGCAAGATGCAGCCCATGACCTTCACAGGGCCCCCAGGAGGGGCTTGAGGAGCATAGGGCTTGGAGGAAGGCAGAGGTCAGGACAGGTTTTGACCTCTGGGTATGCGGTGCACTCTTCGCAGCCAAGAGGAGCACTGTATGCTCAGATCCTTGACCCCACATCGCATCTGCCTCTCACCATCCAGTCCCAGCTGCAAGCCTGTTCTGGTGGGAGGAAGGGACCCAAGGGCCAATTTCAAGGTCCTCAAACCCCGGCAACCTACCCATCCTCTGAGCCTGACTTTTTTCATCAGCAAAGTGGAGACATCAGCAGAACCCACACAGGACCCACCCACACGCTCTCATCTCGTCGGCACTCCAGCTGGAATTCCAGCACCCTGGTCTGTCCCTTCCAACTCCTCAAGCAGACTGTGCTCCTGGTCCACTGGAGGTGCTCAATAAAGGTTTATTACATTAAAAATACATCACTGGGCCTCAAGCACTCAGGGCTCAAACCCATGGGGCCACCACCTCTGAATCTGAGAAACTGAAAAACAGCAGCACGAAAAGCAGCAGCAGCTGAGGTGCCAGCTCAGGTTGTGGCCTACCTGGCAAACTCCTATGAACCCTTCAACACCCGACTCAAATGTGTCGTCTTAGGCAGAGGCAGCTGCTGTCCCTCTGTGGCTGTGCGGCACTCCTTTGCATGGACCAAGGGAGGTCCCCCAGCACCCAACTCAGGGCCAGGGACACAGCGGTACATGGGGAACGCTGCTGATGCCCACGCCTGGACCAACGGAGGAATCGCGGGGCTGTGTCACCTTCTTACATCCTCTTCCTCATCTTGCCCTTCTTGGAAGGGGCACCCCGGCCAAAGGCGCCCTGCTGCAGCTCCTGGGCTCGGCGCCGGTTGCGGGCAGAGAGCTGCTTCAGGCCCCCACGCTGCAGGAAGCGCATCTTCTGGGCTCGGCGCCGCTGCTTCAGGATCTGCTGCTTGGTCTTGAGCTCTGAGAGCACGCGGCCTGCGGGGGTGCCAGGGGTGCGGGGCTGGGATGCACCTGCTGGGACAGAGATGCCAGGAGCTCAGCTTTTGGGTCGACTCCCAATGTCTTCTCCTCCCAGAAGCCTCCCAGGTGTTCCCCTGTCCCCACTCCCATTCTGTGTTCAAGCCCCAGCATCTGGCAGGTGGTAACTGCTGAATAAGGCTTAAGTAGTCTACTGTAATGGGCAACAGCATGGACCCTCTAGCGCAAACTGCTGGGTGCAAATCCCAGCTGTGATCTCATGGACAATGACATAACTTCTCTGTGCCTCAGTTTCCCCGCCTGTGAATTATGAATAGCATCTACCTCCAAGGTCCCAGAGAGACGTAAATGAGTTATTATGTGTGCAGTGTTCAGAACAAGGCCTGGTCCACAGTAAGACTTCCTAAGTGTAACTATCACAATCAGAAATCACTCAACAAAGGCTTTTCAGCACCTCCTCTAGGCTGGGCACTGGGGACCCAGGCAGGCTCCAATCCCTGTCTCTATGGACTGTAATGTCTAGGCTGTAGCTTAATCTTCTTCTGGCAGGAGAGAAATCAGAGGTCAGTGAGGAGAAGGGACTTGTCCATGGTCACTCAGCCCCAGCCCACTCTCCCAGGTCTCTGGGAGGGCACTTTACCCCTTGCCCAGGGCTTCCCTGGTGGCTCAGAGGGTAAAGCGTCTGCCTACAACGCAGGACACCCGGGTTCAATCCCTGGGTAGGGAAGATCCCCTCCAGAAGGAAAAGGCAACCCACTCCAGTACTCATGCCTGGAAAATCCCATGGACGGAGAAGCCTGGTAGGCTACAGCCCTTGGGATCGCAGAGTCGGACACTACTGAGCGACTTCACTTTCACTTTTTCTTTACCCCTTGCCCACTTTAGTCTGTCACCTGCTGCAGGACCCAGGCCACGCCAAGAGGACCAAGTACCCGAGTTGACCAAATGTACTACTTGGCAGCCTGTATTTTAAGGACGACCCTCCCAGGGCTCTCACCTTGCCCTCGGCCACGCTTCCCACCTCTTCGCTCTGGGCCACGGCGGTCAAAAGTTCCTTCTTCTTCTGAGTCACGATCATCGATTTTCTGTTTCTGTTTCCACTTTTGGTAGCTGGGGGGCTGCATTAAGGAGGCTGCTTGCGGCATGGAGATGCCCTTGGCACTCCTGGGGTTGACCATGCTCCCCTCCCCAACCAGGACACAGCCCTTACCTAAAAGGGGTTTGGTGGGTGAATCCGCTCGACTCCGCCCCCTCCCTAGCCCCCACCTATAGGAAGCTGGGGTGGTTGAGCTAGACCACGCCCTTCCTGGCCCCGCCCCCCACCTACAGTGGCTGTGCTGAAAGAGCTTGGCCCCGCCCCCTCTAGTCCCGCCCTCCAGGATACAGGTCCCGCTTGTAGGAGCTGCTGATGTAGCGGCCACTCTCGGTCTTGATCTTTTTCTTGTCCTCTTGTCCTGACTGTCCCACAAACCGCTTCTTCTTCCGATCCCTGTGGGAGGAGTTGGGAGGTGTGCCGCAGAGGGAGGTGGCCCGCTTCCCCTCCAGGCCTGTGTCTCTCTGACCCCTCATCGGGTTGTTGGGAGGATTCAAGGAAAGCGGCATGCCCGCGTCTGGCATGCAGCAGGTGCTCCGTTAAGGCCCGTTCCTTGCCCTTCCTCACCATTCCCTGGCATCCCAGGCCTCCAAAAATAGTGTATGTTGGGGGGGGGGGGCGGGATGTCTGGGGATTAGTCCAACCTAGGAGTCTGGGTCAGGGGCATGGGCCCCCTGGGGGGTTCCCAACCCCCCACTTTACCACCTCCTGGCTCTGTGACCCTGGACTAAGTCACATCACTTCTCCAAACCAGATTTCTAGTGGGCAAACTGGGTCATGAGCCCCTGTCTAGAAAGACTAGCCCCCCAGAACGGCAGATGGGGTCAAGACCCCTGTAGGGCATGACCACATGGGGACTGGCGGGTGGGGGGTGACATAATTCCTGCTCTAGGGGATCAAACGGGAGTCAGGACAGTCAGGGGGTCACACGCCTGTTGTGGGGACCAAGTGGAGGGCAGGTGGGCATGGGAGGGGTGTGCCGGCTGGCTCACTCACCACCTGAGCTGCTGCCGGCCCCTGGTCAGGCTCTGGGCTTCGTCTCCCATCAGGTCCAGCGCTGCACCAGCCACCTGCTGCTCGAAGGCGCCCCCGTCCCCGCCAATGCTCAGGCTGCAGAGGGGGGGTGGAGAGACACCCTGAGGTTGGGAGGGCGGCCCAAACACCCACCCCACTCCACCCCCGCCAGGACCAGCAGCCACTCACCCCCGCTCGCTGTCAAAATCCTTGGGCCGGTAGGGGATGTAGAATGCCTGGTCCCGCTGGCGGGCCTCCTCCCTCCGCCTCTTGGCTCCTCGTTGGGGTCCTGGCTGCTGCCGCTTCCGGCCGACAACTTCCGTGAAGACGTCCTGGCGGACAGAGGCCCAGCGTCACCTGCAGCCCCCAGGGAGCAAACTGGCCTCCCCACCTGCCAGCCCAGCTGGGGTCTAGGGCCAGGAGCTTCCGGGACCCTCCATGTCCTCATCAGGACCCAAGCACCAGCAGAGGCAGGACTGGCAGGGTGGGGGCGGGCAGGATGCCGACCAGGGTGAGCCCCACCATGTGCCAGGCCCAGCTCAGGCCCCCAGTCACACGACTAAGTCCCCCATCCCTCTGTGGGTGGCCTTGCTCTCTATGACATGGACTAGTCCGGGGGTCTTCAAGTGTATTTTTTGCCTACTGGACCCTCTCTCCACATCAAGCATTAGAAGAGCAGGCCCAGGGCCCTACCCACCAGGTGAATGGGACACCCTGGTTCCCCAGCCTTGCCTTTGGCCACGAAGGCCCAGTGCCTGACCCTGCCCGAGTCAAGCCTCCGCTGCTGCCAACCCGGCCCCTTCCCACCTGCCCAGACCCTAGGCTGAGACAGGCGATGATGACAACGCCACGGCCACCTGGGCCTGTGGGAACCCTCCACGTGCCGTCTTCAATCTGCCCAGTGGACCCAGGACTGTGTACCGCGGTCACGTGGCTACAGTGCCCTCGTCTACCAGATTCCAGAAATGAACTTTCCTGAGATTCACTTGGCAGCAAAAGCGGACCTGAGCCAACAAGAGGCTGTGTCTGTCCCCTCGGCGTGGGGACCAGCCCAGTGCACTGTGGAAACTGAAGCATTTCATGGCGGTGACACCCCAGACCCTGCTGAGGGTGTGACGTCATCCACAGGGGACCCACCGTAAAGACTCTGAGTCCTAAAACACACCTGGGCCCCCTGGGCTTCAGGCAAGGGATGGTGGACAAGACCACAACCCCATCCTGTAGATAGGGAGGCTGGGTCTGGGTCACTGGTTTCCTCAAATGTCAGAGGTGAGACTGGGATCACTGCCTCCACCCCTAGCAATGGCTCAAAGCCCTGAGGTCAGCCCCACGGGCTGCTGGGACTTGACCCTCCTTTCCCCACCCCCAGGCCAGACTCCAGGGTCCCCAGGGTGGGGCCTGCACCTCTACACTCTCTCCTGCCACCTCCTCCTTCTCAGGCTGCTCCTCCTGCGGTGCTGGGAGGCTCGGGGTTGGGCCCGCCGGGCCCTCCTGCCGCTCCTGCCGTCCCTGCTGGAAGCTGGCGATGGCTTTGCGGTCCTTCTCCCGCTTGGCGCGCATCACCTGGCTGCTCAGGTCGCGGCTGGAGGCATTGATCTCAAAGATGGTCTGTAGCGGGGGGACACCCAAGGCCTTCACCCACTGGCCGCTTCCTCCCCAACTCCAGCCTCCCCCACTTGTTGTACTCTCTCTGGTATTCCTCCCAGTTCCCTTCCACTCATTCCTGGCTTTTCACAATTACGGAGGGAGGCCCAGAGAAGGTGAGTAACAGGCCTAAGGTCACACAGCTGGGACACGCTAGATCTGGGATTTCAACCTAAGTTCACTGGATCCCAAACCAGTGCTTTTAACCATGCAGGTTTCCAGCTCCTTTTCTCCTTTTCTCCTCCAGCTGGCAGGCCTTTCCTGCTTTTGTGGGCATCTCCCATAGACAAAAGACACAGGAGGCATCCCAATGGGAGTCAGGAGATAAGAGCTATTGAAAGCCAGCTCCTCTAACAGGCCTAGGACGTCTCACTGACCTCTACGAGCCCCAGTCTACCCATCTGTATGGAAGGCCTGGAAAACGTGCTGTGTACCAGCAGGGATGGCTTCGAAACAAGCAGAACCTTGGCTCTAGGGATGTTGACACAGCTAGAGCCGCAGATTGAGAGGATTCCCTGCTCGGGTCCTGCTGTGGGGTCAGGCGCTCAGCCAGACCCGGGGCCCACACTCACCGCCCGGGAGCGGTAGTTCCTGATGCTGTCCACCAGCCTGAGCCGCTGCAGCTCCTCCTGCTGGAAGCGAGAGCCTGGCAGGAGGGAAGGAGAGAGGCATGAGGTCCAGTAGGTTCTGCGGGGTCCACCTCACACCCGCCTGACACAGGGACTCACTGAAGAGCGGGTGTAGGCCCAGCCCGGCGAGGTCCAGCTCCTTGGCCCTCTTGATGGACTCGGGCGAGGGCGCCGGCCGTGAGCGCACATACTGCTGCTGGGCATTGTTGGCCACGCGGCTCAGGCCCCGAAGCTCCAGCGATGCCTCCAGGCTGGTCCGCAGGCCGCAGTCCTCGTCGTCCACCACGCCCTGCGGCACCCGGCCCAGTACGCCATCCCCGCCTTCCGTGCCTGCCGCCCGCCAGGAGCCCCAGTCAGAGGCCGTCCTCTGCCCGCGGCCCCTTCCCAGCCCTGCTCTGGGTCCTGAGTCACTAAAATCAGCCCCACAAGGGAAACCATCACTTATCAAGTGGCTCCGCCTGTTTTTATAAATACAGGTTTATGGATCACACCCGCCTCTACTCATGTCTGTATTATCTGTGGCTAATTTCACTCTACAAGGCCACAGACGAGGAGCTGTTGGGCATCAGGTGACCTGCAGGGCCCAAGATGTTTACTATCTGACTCTTCAAGTGAAAGTGTGAGTCGCTCAGTTGTGTCTGACTCTTTGCGACCCCATGGACTGTAGCCCACCAGGCTCCTCTGTCCATGGGATTCTCCAAGCAAGACTACTGGAGTGGGTTGCCATTCTTTTCTCCAGAGAATCTTCTTGACCCAGGGATGGAACCCAGGTCTCTTGCATTGCAGGCAGATTCTTCACTGCCTGAGCCACCAGGGAAGCCCTTGCTGCTGCTAAGTCACTTCAGTCGTGTCCGACTCTGTGCAACCCCATAGACAGCAGCCCACCAGGCTCCCTCGTCCCTGGGATTCTCCAGGAAAGAACACTGGAGTGGGTTGCCATTGCCTTCTCCAATGCATGAAAGTGAAAAGTGAGAGTGAAGTCGCTCAGTCATGTCCGACTCTTAGCGACCCCATGGACTGTAGCCTACCAGGCTCCTCTGTCCATGGGATTCTCCAGGCAAGAGTACTGGAGTGGGGTGCCATTGCCTTCTCTGGGGAAGCCCTTATCTGGCTCTTTATCTGTCTTTCAAATACAGACATCTTTCCCTGGGGTCAAATCCCAAGCAGGACAGTGTGGCCCACCTCCACCCTCTGTCCACATCATGAACTCCAGGGGGACCCAGTCCTGCTCCAGCTTCTACTCACCTGAGGGCTCCTCAGGGGGACGGGCAAGGGTCAGAGCACGGCCCAGGAACAGGTGCAGGTCCAGCAGGTAGGGGACCTCGTCGGGGGCCACCAAGGAGTAGGCCGTGCCACTTCGGCCGGCCCGGGCCACGCGACCTGCAGGGGAAGGTGGTCAGACGGAGACAAAGGCAAAGGACCCCAGAGCCAGCACTAGTCCCACGTGCCCAGCCCTAAGGGTAGAGCCACGCCATGGCCCCACCTGACTGAACAATGTCCCACCTATGAAGGGGGCAGGGCAGTGAGAGTCACTGGGGCTACCTGCCCGAGAGGTTGTGAGCCCACACGGTGCCCTGGGACGTCAGTAGAAAAAGATGCAAGAGAGACTGCCCTGGCGGTCCAATGGTTAAGAATCCGTCTTGAGATGCAGAGGACAGGGGTGTGATCCCTGGTGGGGGAACTAAAATCCCACACGCCACAAAGTAACTAACTGAGCCCGTGATCCGTGATGCCGTGAAGACCCTCGGTGCCACAGCTGAGATCCAACGCGGCCAAATAAATAATCAATAAAATTTAAAACAAATAGACGCAAGACACTGCTTTTCATCCGTATCAGAGGTCTTCAGGCATTCCCACTACGGGTGATTTTTCCCAGAGAAATAACCCAGGGTGCAAAGATTCAACTGCAGGGACCCCATTCCCTCTGTCGGAAGAGCCGCAAACCAGAAATCACTTAAAAGACGTAAGGACAGAAAGTCAGTTAATTAGCTGATTATCACCTGGGATGTGTACTGCACAGCTGAGGAAAGGGGCTGCACACTGCAGTCTGTGGCCAAATCCAGCCCCAGCCTAACTGTGTAAATAAAGTTTTATCAGCACACAGCTGTGTTCCTTCATTTACAAATTGTCTGAGGCTGCTTTCAGGCTACCAGGGCTGAGATCTGGAACAGACTACATAGCTCCAGAGCCTAAAATATTTACCATCTGGCTCTTTACAGAAACAGTTTGCCGACCCCGGTCACAGAATGGTGTTAGATGATGAATGGAAAACATGCCTGATGTACACAGAGGTAAGAAGAAGGTTACAGGCGAGAACAGCCAGTGTGGGGACTTCCCTGGTGGTCCGGTGGCTAAGACTCTGCACTCCCAATGCAGGGGGCCTGGGTTCAATCCCTGGCCAGGGAACTAGATCCCACGCACCACGGCTTAAAGTTGATGTACCACAACTCAAGATCCCACATGCCACAACTCAAGACCCAGTGCAGCCAAATAAGTAAGTAAATAAAAATAAGTTTGTTTGTTTTTTATTTAAAGGAACATTCAGTGTAAGTCTATTTTTGTGTTAAGTAAGTCCATGGAGAACATGACACTTTGGCTTGTTTCTGCATCTTGCAAAAACCATGTCACCATGTTTGGAAGATTTTGTTTGTGGTGGTCTGATTCACACTGCTGGTCATGTAGCACACGAGAAATTCCCTTTGGGGTTCTGAGATGCCTCAAGGGACGTGCAGGGCCAGCCCTCCCAAAGCAACAGAATCAAGGGTACAGTACGCAGCCGCCAACGGGGAGACGAAGCTGGAGACCCAGGTGGAGGCTCCCTTGCACCCCAAAGGTCCGCCCACCATGGATGGCTGGAATTTACCCATTCGACAATGTTCAATTACATGCAAGACAACTGAAAGAAACCAGCCCACCAGAAGCTTCTCTCACACTAACTTACTTAATTTACTTGTATTTATAAATATAACAAACATATTTATGAGTTAAAAGAAGAAAAAAGGAAGTAGGCTGATGGTTGCCAGGGGCTGGAGAGGAGGAAGAGGAAGTTAGATTAATGGGTAGAGGGTTTCAGTTTGTTAGGACAAAGATGCTCTAGATAAAGAAGGTGCGTGACGGTTACACAATGTGATGGTCCTTGATGCCACTGAACTTACAGCTGAAAGTGGTTAACGTGATCCCTCTATGTTTATGTATATTTCACCAAAATTTGAAAAAAAGAATCCCAGACACCCCACTTTGCTACCTGTGTGACACCTGGCTAGTTCTGAACCTCCCTGCCTCGGTTTCCTCATCTGTAAAGTGGGGCCAGTGTGGCTGGTACCCACTGCACAGGGTTGTTGTGAAGACAAAAGCAAGCAGAACACCTGGACCAGCACCTCACATGACGAGCACCTGTGGCCGCCACATCACAGTGGGGGTGGGGGACTTCCAGGAGGGGAATGTCCTGCCTTCTAGGTGTTCTGCTCCATTTTCAAATTTTGCTTCAACATGTGGGTGTGGGCTGCCCTGGGTGGGCTGGCCAGGCCTGACAGGCTGCCTGGATAAAGTGGAGAGTCAGGAGACCCTGTCCGCAGTTGATGGAGCAGGAGGCAGATGGGTCAGGCTGCTGTGCAAAGGTTACAAAGGTCCCCAGGAGTTTTAGGAAGAAGACTGTAGGGAAGAGGGGTCGCATCATCAAGGACCCTGAAGGCAAAGAGAAGCAGAGGACTGGGGAGCCCAGAAAACTCGGGAGCATCACCTCCTTAAGAGTCTGAGGCTGCCTGACAGATCCGCTCCCCAGAGAATCTGATTGATCGGTCCCCTCCTTGGGCCTTGGTTCCCCACCAGGAGTGGCAGGACTCGACTCCTGCACCCTCAGTCCTTGCCGGGACTTGGCGCCCCCGCTGGGGTCCGGTCCAGCCGTGGGCTCCTTACCCACGCGGTGCAGGAAGAGCTTGCCCTTGGCGGGGAAGCTGTAGTTGATGACGTTGTCCAGAAGTGGGATGTCCAGGCCCCGGGCGGCCAGGTCAGTCACGATGAGGGCCGAGCACTTGCCGTGCGTGAACCTGGCCAGGTTAATCTTGCGGGCTGTCTGGTCCAGCGCGCTGTAGATGTGGGCACAGCTCACCCCTTGGGTTGCCAGCAGCTGCTCGGGGTGAAGACCGGAGACAGGGAGAGGGGTTAGACACAGTGGCAAGACCACGGGCTCTGGAGTCGGGTGCCCTCAGTTTGAACCCCGGTTCCGCTGGGTGACCTCGGTTTGGTATCTTCATCAGTATAAATGGGACTCGTATCACCTCTCACCTCTGCAAGGTGGTTTGAGCGTCAAAAAAACATGACACGTGCAGAGAGGTCTCCCTCAGGGAGGCTGCAAGTGCTACTGTAAGACACACACGTCTCCTCCTGAGTCACTAACAGGCTGTGTGGCCTCGCCCAACTTTCCTAACCTCTCTGCGCCTTCACTGTCTTCTATGGAATGGGGAGAGTACGTTTCCTCTCTGAAATTTTGTTAAGAGGATTAAACGAGCTAATACACACAGTGCTGAGAACAGGGCCCACAACACAGGAGGCACTGTTAAAGTGGTAACTGCTCTTTAAAAATGATGATTTTGGTTTTATTCATCAGTGACTCCAGCAGCCATACAGAGGAAGCCCCGTGAAACGGTGTCACGTGAGTGAAACCCAGTGACCTGTGTCCTCAGATAACGCACTCCAGGTGTGGCTGACCCGAGGTGGCTGCACTGACTCGGGCCCGGGCAGCCTTGGGGGCTGGAGGACTCGCTCCCCAGGAGGGTGACAGGTGTACACGTGCAGAAAAGCTGCTCACGTAAGATTAGCGCTCTTCATACAGCTTACAGCATGCAGGCTATCTTTCAATTTAAAAAAGAGAAACACGGGATACCAAAAACCTGCAGAAAAATGATGCGACAGCTGAGACACACTGCAAAACACCCGGGATGCAGCGACGACTATTAGAGATGAATCAAGACTGGGTGTGAGTGATAACTGATAACTGATAATGAAAGTTCATTATGCTATTTTCTGACTTTGGTATGTGTCTGAAACTTTTCATGTGTGTGTCTGTCTCTGTGTGTGTATTTGCGTGTGTCTGTGTGTGTGTTCAGTCACTTCAGTCGTGTCTGACTCTGCAACCCCATGGACTGTAGCCCACCAGGCTCTTCAGTCCATGGAATTCTCCAGGCAAGAATATTGGGAGTGGGTTGCCTTTTCCATTTCCAGAAATTTTTCGTAACATCTTCAAAGAATTAAAAAAAATGGACAGAGCGCTGGCCAGGCCCAAGTGCCGCTCTGGTGCTGCTCTCTGGTGGCCGAATCCGGAACTGCAGCTCCGAGCTGGCGCTGGAGTAGGTGCTGGTCCCCAGGACCAGAAGGAGGGGATGGGGGCGTCCCTGCTCACCTCGCTGAGATACTCCGCGTGGTGCTTGGTGGCCACAAACACGACCGTCTGGTCCTGGGGCCGCACCACGTTGCGCAGCAGGTGGAGCAGCACCGCGGCCTTGGCATCCTCCCGCACCAGGAAGAAGGAGGTCTGTGGAGAGAGGTTACTTGGGTTGGCTCGCGGGGTCGGGGTGGGGGGGGGGGGTTCCTGACCCCGCGGGCCGGGGGAGGGGCACGGGCAGAGCCTCACCTTGAGCTGCTCATTGAGTTTAGAGTCCACATCTAACCGGATGAGCACGGGCTCAGTCAGGCCTGCGGTGGGCAATGGAGGAGGATGGGCGGGGAGTTGCTGAGAGTCAAGACTGCCCACCCCCACCACCCCCCAGGTACTGATGAGTTTCCCAGCCCCCAGCCCCGCTCCTGCGGCCCCCTCACCAGCTCGGGCGAACTCCACCAGCAGCTTGGGCAGTGTGGCAGAGAACAGGACAGTCTGGTGGCCCCCGGGGAGGCGGCCGATGATTTCCTGGAGCTGCTCTGCGAAGCCCATTTCAAAGAGCCTGGGAGGGCAGAGGGCAGGGCAGGGTCAGGAGAGGGGCTTCCATTCCAGTGAGTTCCAAACCTGTCATCCTGCCCTCATTGCTCTCTGTCACGGACAGATGCTTCTGGAACTCAGATCCCTTTTTCTCTATTTGACAACCTTATCCTAAGCAGTCATGACCTCGGTACGTTGGGCCTGGTCTCAGTTATGCTTTATTTTGTTTTGGCTGCGTTGTGCGGCATCCAAGATCTTGGTTCCCTGACCAGGGACCAAATTCATGCTCCCTGAATTAGGAGTGCAGAGTCTTAACCACTGGACCACCAGGGAGGTCATTGTTCAAATAAATGATACCAGCCCTCACTCTGGCTCAGGCATGGTTCTATATGAATAAAACTTCCCCTGTGCGCACTATTTTATCCCCACTTTGTAGCTGAGGCAGGCCACCAAGGCCCACGGACCCTCAGGGATCTGCCCAAGTTCACAGAGCTGGGATCAGCTCCCACCCCTGTCTGGCTCCAGTCTGTGCTCAGCCTTGTGCTACTTTTTATCTCTGAAATCATGTGTTTGTTGTTTTACTATTCTTTTCAATATTCCTAATACAAAAGGAGAACTGTTACTCTCACATGACCTGCAGTCTGTGGCCCACTTTGGAGAAACACTGCTTTAATCTGGGCTGCGTAGGTCTCTCCTGGCAGAGCCCTCCCTCCTGGCCAACCCTGACACAAGTGCCCGGGAATGCTCCTGCAGCCTTACCTGTCGGCCTCATCGAATACCACGTACTCCACACTCTGCAGCTTCAGGTTCATCTCCACAGCCACATGCACCAAGCGCCCAGGGGTAGCGATGATTCTGGAAGTAGTTGTGCCGGCCAGGTCACCCGGGTCCAGGGTCACCAGCATAGCCCTCCTCTCACTCCCCAAGCCCTGGCCATTGGGGAAGGGACCCCAGAGCCTCATCCCCAGCCCACAAACTCACATGTCGGGATTTTCGTGCAAGGCTGCAAACTGGTCTTCCATCCTAGGAAGAAGAGAGGATGTCTGTCAGCTTGATTGAATAGGTTTCTTTTGTCTCTCTCCCTTCCCATCTCCAAATGCCTAGATGAGTCCCACACCCTGATCCCAGGGTTGGAACTGGGGGAAAGCTATTGCTGAGATGCTAGGCAAAACCACTGCAGGGACAAGGACTATAAGTTCAAACATACAAAAGGACTGCTAACAACAAAGTTCTCCAACGAGAAGGACTCAACCATAGAATCCATCTCTTCCACTCGAAATGTTCAGATCGAAACAAAACTGCCTTTGACCCACAGCACCACCTAGCAACTAACCCTGGAACTCCCAGCTCCACCTGGAAGCAGGTTTCCTGGATCTCTATGTCCTTGTTCTCAAACTGTTTAAGCACACATCCCTAACTTTAGTTCTCCTCTGAAAACACCTTGGGACACCTGTAGGAGCCTGGAGGCAGAATTCTGGGCCAGGTCCAGCTTATGGAGGTTATTTCTGACAACCACAGCAATAGAGATCATAAATTATAATGTAGGCAAAAGAGCACTGAAAAGAAAAACACTTTCTCAGTAAGAATCAAGAGTGACCGGTGACAGTGACATCCTGAGAGAATAAAGAAGGGGCCGCCCTGTGAGGGAGAAAATGTGGGACGGGGCAGGGACGCTAATCTTAGCTCTACTTCCAGACCACCGTGTGGCTCTCTGGGCCCATCACTTCCTCAGTTGGCTCATCTGTAAAACAGGTGTGGTGCCTGTTACCTCAAAAGGACGGTATAAGCACATCAGGGAAAATATAGTGTTTTGTAAATTTGAGCTATCACAAACGCCCCCTTGATTTGTGCGCATTCCACCTGAAACAGCCCCAAATCAAGCATATTAAGACATGGGTGACCCTGGTGCTTCCAGCTCTCCTTTAGGAACACCAGAACCTGCGTCTGAGTTGTGTGGGAAATTTCTTTCGGTATTTTACTGTATGTTTCCCCTTGCTGGTATTTCAGGAACGTGCAGAGACGTTGCTGTTATTAACAAGCAGCACAGGCTCTGTCCATCTGATGGGGAGGCCCAGGCAGGCTTGCTTTGGGGGCCACCATGCAGGGCACCTAGGGGGCTCTTACTTGTCCCCACCCAGGATCAGGGCAGTCTTGAGGCCAGTGAACTTGCCAAGCTGTGGAGAGACAGAGAGAGAGAGAGAGACTGAGAGCTGGTGATGGGAGCTGAGGCTTCCCTGTTGGCTTGGTGGTAAAGAATCCCCTGCCAGTGCAGGAGACAAGGGTTTGATCCCTGATCGGGGGAGATACCCTGGAGAAGGAGATGGCTACCCGCTCCAGTATTTTTGCCTGGGACATTCCATGCACAGAGGAGCCTGGTGGGCTACAGTCCATGGGGTCGCAAAGAGTCAGATACGACTGAGCAACTGACATGCGTAAGGATGGGAGTTGACCCCGCCCACTGAGGCCTCGCTGACTGGTCCCAGCTCAGTCTAGCCACCCTGTCCCCCGCCCGGACACACCTCCTTGGTGAACTTCATGGTCTGCAGGGCCAGCTCTCGGGTGGGCGAGAGGATGAGGGCACGGGCCCCAGTCTGGGCGCTGTGGGTCTTGAGCCTCTCGAACATGGGGATGAGGAAGCAGGCGGTCTTGCCGCTGCCCGTCCGGGCCATTGCCACCACATCCTTGCCGTCCAGGATCATTGGGATGGTCTGCAGGGGAATGAGCGGGGCAGGGGAGGGGTCAGTTCCTGCACCCATGAACCACGTGATCCGGAGCGTCAAGTCCTGGGGCATCTCAGCGGAAGGGGCGGGGCCTGTCTCCCAGCTCTGCTCCCACTCTTGTTAAAGCCGGTGTGCACAGCTCCAGGGATGAGCGGCCGTTACCCCCAACCCTTTCAACCTTTGGGACACCTCTCTTCCGGTTAAGCCAGGTTCTACCTCCCCGTCTGGTCCTCCTCCTCAGGATCCCAGAGAAACGCTGTCTCCCTCTTGGCTAAATGTCTGAGGACAACTATCATGAGATGACAGTGGGTGATGATGGAGTGTCTGTGAGCTGTCGGGGCAGGGACTGAGCAGGGAGAAGCTTAAGTGGCAAAGATGCCCCGAGTCGAGCATCTGCCCTGCTGGCCCTGACTTTTCTCCACTTGTGAATGGGGAAGCTCGTGGGGCTTCGGCCAGAGTAAGAGGGGACAACAGATGTGATGGCTGGGACAAGGGGAGAATGTCAAGAGGCCAGATGGACAGGTAGAGTTGGCATCCCCTCCTTGTGACCCGCAACAGCATCCCCGCCCCGTACCTTCCTCTGGATGGGTGTCGGCACCTTGTAGCCCTTCTTCATGATGCCTTTGAAGACTGGGTAGCTCAGGCCTGGGAAAGACACAGGAATGGCCAGGGGGCTGGAGAAGCCCCTATGACACATGGCTGAAAACTACATAGGACAAATGACTGTCGCATAAACAAATAAACAGCAAGAAAAAAAGAAAAGCAATAGAACAAAGCTGATGGATTAATAGAGACTGAGAGGACAAGTTTACTGATTGTGGGGTATGAACTGCATTTGGATTCTGACATGTACACTCAATGCCGTGGGCTTCCCTGGTGGCTCAGACAGTAAAGAATCTGCCTGCAATGAAGGAGATCTGGGTTTGATCCCTGGGTCTGGAAGATGCCCTGGAGGAGGGCATGGCTACCCACTCCAGTATTCTCACCTGGAGATTCCCATGGACAGAGGAGCCTGGTGGGCTACAGTCCATGGGATCATAGAGTCAGACATGACTAAGCAACTAATACATATATATGTACATACATAATGCCGTGAGACAATGGGGGTCTGAACACTGACGGGGCCTGGGATGACACTGAGGAACTGGGTTTGTTTTAGGCAGAGGAGGTCCTGCATCTCTTGGAGGCTGGTGGGAAGTATTTAGGGACAGGAGATGACTTGTTTCTTTGCCCAGTTCTCTATCTGGGTGACTGTCTTTTTCTTATTGATTTATAAAAGCTCTTTATATATTAAGGTTATTAGCTCTTTGTCACACAGTTGCAAATACATTCCAATACAGCATTTACTTTAACTTAGCCTACAGTGTTTTTTGGCTTTTACACATGTCTAATTACCATTCAACCCCCAGATATCTTTGCCTGTTCCTGCAACAGCATCACCCCGAGTCTTGCCCTAACTGTTCTCTCATTCTGTCAGGCCCGCTGCCCCCATAAGAAGGCCGTGACTGGCTTGGAGATTATCTGCTGCCTCCATCCACCCAAGCCTACCACAGTGCAGAGTCTGGAACAGATCACGGAGGCCATGATGACCCCTGTGGCTCCCCTGACCCAAGTTCCCAGATGCCTGGCTCACCCACCCATGGACTGGAAGCCTCCTGATTTCTTCTTCTTCTTGTTCTGAGCTCGCACCATCTCCCGCGTGTCTGGCTCCACGTCCGAGGTGCATTCCGAGGTGGGGAAAGTGGGTAAGGGTCTGCCAGGTCCCAGCTGGGAGGGAGCAACAGAGAAGCAGCATCACTCCAGGTACAGTCAGACCACTGGGGACTAGGGAAGGGGGCTGTCCTGCTGCCAGGCCCCTCCAACTAGCCCTCATTCAAGGTGTTGATGCTCCTGTGAGATCACGTGACTTCTCTGCTAAAGGGCTCTCCTTTGACTGAACAAAGACAGGGCAGCGGGTCTGAGAGTAGGCTCTACAGACAGACTGCCTGTGTTTCAGTCTCAACTTTGTCACTTGCAGCTGTGAAACCTCAGGCCAGGGACTTCCTCGCCCAGAGCCTGTGTTCCCCAATCACAAAAATGGGGATGAAAAGAGCATATGCCTTATAGGGTGTTGGGAAGACTAAATGGGTGTGTGTAAAGCTTAGGACAGTGCCCAGATGGTGGTACCATCATCATTATCATCCAGACTAGTTATTCAGAGCCCTCAAAACTTTGGGAAGCCAATCGAATCATCTATTATGAAGGAGGTACCAGACTTTTCCAGTCTGTCCTGCACCTGTCTCCCTCACACCCTTTCTGATCATCACTCCTCCCCAGATCTGGTCTCTCTCATTCCTGGCTTCCTCTCTCTGCCACCCACTTGTTCTAGCACAATTAAATCATACCCAGACACCTCCTCTGGGGAGCCTTCTTGGACTACAGCACTGCCTTCTTCCTCTCAGAAATAACATTTATAAAAACACTAATTCATAATAATGGCTGAAACTTATATGGCACTTACTATAAGCCAGGTGCTGTGCTGAGCGTTCGTATAAATTAATTCACTCCTCACAACAACACTGTCAAGCAGCTATTATTACTTAGTGTCTTTTACAGAGAAGGAAACTGACACGCAGAGAGGTGAAGTGATCTGGCAAAGTCACAGCCAGTAAGGGATATGAATGCTGGCTTCAGAGTCTATATTCCTCCCTATGTGCTCCTCTGTGGTCCAATACAACCCTCTAGGTCAGAGCTGCACCTGTCTTGTACAGTCCCTGACATAAGAATAATTTTTAAATCTTAAAAGATCGTAGCAAAATCAAAGTAGACAGTTGCATGACCGTCTATGACCCTGCAAAGCCTAAACTATTTACCATTTGGTCCTTTACAGGGCAAGTTTGCCAACCTACCCCTGCTCTAGACACGTGATAACAGAGTGCCTGCAACACACTGGTGCCCCAGCAATATTTACTGAAGAGCAGAATGTCTGCACACTGTCATTCCTCCTTTCCACAGTGTTTGAGGCACATAGAATCGACTACTTTCTACCCGTGCAGAAGTTGAGGCACACACAGAGAGATTAAGCAATTTCTCCCATGTGTACTCCCACAGCCGGTACAAGGGGTCGAACACATGGCTATGCCTTGGTCCCTAGTTATAGAGTACCTGCTGTATGAGGCTCGGTTGAGATGGAATAAGGTCCCCATCTGGTCCCTACTTCTGAAGAGCAGAGAGGGCTCTCTTCATATAAACGCCCACTCATTCATCTATTATACCCAGAGTCTTCTATGCCAGACATCCGCTAAGCACAAGGCTGTGAGAAACAACAGGCCTGTACAGCTCTTTTGCTCCCTTGGGGCTCACACCTGCACCGCCCCCCCCCCCCCCCCCCCGCCACCATTTGCATACACTTAGCACTCAGTAACGGACATAGCACAGGGCCTGGAGCCATACAGTCCTGGATTTGAATCCTGGCTCTCCACTCACAAGCTATGAGGTCTTGGTCAAGTTACTTCACCCCTCCAGGCTTCTGTTTCCTTCTCCGGAAAAGGAGGATAAATACTTAGCTCGCAGGGTTGATGTGGGGATTAAATGATAAGGCTTATAAAGGCTTTTAGCACGGAGCCTGCACACAGTAAGTGATCAACAGACGCGAGTTTATTATTAGTTTCCCAGAGGTTTGGGGGCATCGCTGTCTCAAAGCCACGAGGTGCAGCCTTCTCCTAATTCGTCCTCCGAAGAACCCCCAAACTCTCAAAAGTCCAATGTTCAGCACCCGCACTTTTCATTGGACGAATGGAAACCAGGATCCGCCCCCGCTGGCCAGGAAGAAGCCAATGAGAAGCGCCAGACCAAGCGTCAGCCAGGAAGGCCCGCAGGCCCCCAGCTTACCCAATACAGAGGCTTCGGGAGTCCGGACCCCGGGTGTGGAGGGTCCTGGCACACGTGCTCAGGCCGGAGGTCCTGCCCTGACCGCCCGGCCAGCCGATCTGTCCCCATCCTCAGCCGTGCCCGCTCCCCAGCTAGGGGAACTGCCATGCACCGGGCGGAGCAGGGGCTCGGGTTCCGACGTGTATCAAAGCCCTGCTCTCCCTACCTTCTGGGCCCGGGCGTCATCTTCTGCCTGGATCTCAAACTCGCCGTCCTCCGAGTCGCTGCTGTGGGACTGGGACGCCGCACCCCGGCGCTTCCGGAGCCCCTTCTTCTTCTTCCACTGGGCCATGGTAGCTCTGGACCGCGGTGCGGCCGCCGGGCGCGTGCCGGCAGCCATGCGGGCCCCGGCGCCGGGAAACGGGAGGGGGCGGAGCCCGTAGGGACATACCAACAGCGCGGCGGGGGCATCGGGGACGCCTCCACGCTTCCCCAGCTGCGTTCCCGCTCCTTCTGCTGCCTCTGGAGGCTTGATCCACATGCACGCACACATTCCCCTCGCTGGCGCGGAGGGTCCCCCTTCCGAACGATTTGGGGAGCTCCGGGGGGGGGCGTCCGGATTTGGGGGCCTTAACTCACCTCCGAGGAGTAAATGGTTCCGGCCGCCCCGCCCCATTCTGTCACTCACGGGTTGCTGTTTGAAGCGCGCGTGCGCGCGTGGAACACACGTCGCTAGGGCCGGTCTGCCGGCTCTCGGTCGTTCCGCGCGGTGTCCCGGACTGGGGCTGGGGCTGGGGCTGGGCCTGGGGCTGGGGCTGAGGGCTGCCTTGGAACTTCCCGGAGTCGCGGGCTCCCGGGATTCAGAGCTGCCGATTCGGATGTCCGGCGCGCGCCTCCGCTGCCGGAGCGCCCCGGCAAAGGAGTCCAGGCCTGGGAACAGGGGACGCTGAAGCTAAAGACCGACGTCAGCGAACCAAGATGCTCAGGTAGGAAAATAACTCGATAATGCGGGCACATCGGACATCTACGGGACGTGAACTTGGGGATCGGGATCGGTGAATGTGGGGCAGCTGGAGGCCTGGGTGTGATCCCCTAGTACTGGAATGGTTAAGTGCAGGAGCTTTAGACCCTTAATCAGGTTCAAATTCAGTTTCCACTGTTTTAGCTTTATAGGTGTGACTGACACTTGTGACTTCACCTTTTGAAGCCTCAGTTTTGTCATCTGCAGAATGAACATAATGGAAGCTACCTCACAGGAGTGTTGAGAGGATGAAATGAGACAATGCTACCTCTCTTTGCAGGAGGTAGGCTTGGGATCGATCGATGCTGGTTATTATTTCTGCCCCATAAATATGTACAAGATATAGAAACCTGCCCTGTTTCCCCCATCCCCCACCAGCACAGTTGGTTTTCTGTGTGGTGCCAGAATAGGCACAGGCCCAAATCTCTTGTTCATCCCCCTAGTGTTCTGTAAATATTGACTGAGCACGCACCAGTATGCTAGGAATGCGTATTTACTCATTAAATATTCATCTGTAGCACCCCTGTCCCCGTCATTTCTCTGTGCTCAGTCACTCAGTCGTGCATAACTCTGTAAATCCATGGACTGTAGCCCGTCAGGTTCCTCTGTCCATGGTGATTCTCCAGGCAAGAATACTGGAGTGGGTTGCCATGTCCTCCTCCAGGGGATCTTCCCAACCCAGGGATCAAACCCAGGTCTCCCACATTGCAGGTGGATTCTTTACCATCTGAGCCACTAGGGACGCCCACTTCTTCATTACAACAACTCAAAAAATGTCAAATTTCTGAAATGTTCCCTGGGATTGGCAGCTCCCCTTTGAGGAAGACTAGTTGCGGGAGAATGTGACCTTTTTGCCCTGGGGACGGGCCCTTAAGCGATTGCCAGTCTTTTCTGATGACAGATGGTTGCCATCCTTACCCCTTTTCACAGGGAGCCCTGGATGCAGGGCCTGGCAAGCAGAGCACCCCTGTTGTCACTCAGGACTACGGAGAGCATGAAGACCCCAGTGGAGCTGGCCATCAGCGGAATGCAGACCCTCCACGTTCAGCACCGTGGCCGGAGTGGCTACCGGGTCAAGGTTAGGCCGTCATACGTGGATGAGACTTTGTTTGGCAGCCCTACAGGTACCCGGCCCGTACCACCAGACTTTGACCCACCATGGATGAAGAAGGCCAACAGAAGCAGAGGAGTGGGGACAGGGGTGTCTCAGGCCTTGGGGGCCAATGGGAGCTGTGAGTCCACCTCTTCCAGTGGCAGCACCCCAACCCTCACACCAAGGAAGAAGAACAAATACAGGTAATAGGATAGGGAGATTGCCTGCTGTTCACCTGCTGTGTGACCTTGGGCAAGCAATTTGACCTCTCTGAGCCCGTTTCCTCACAGTGGAAGGTGGGACCTAGTGGGATTATTGAGAAGACTTAAGGGGGTGAGACGTGTACAGTGGTTGGCACAGTTACCTGACACTCAGGAATAAATAAATGGTAATGGCATTAGACTGGACTTCTGAGGCCCAGAAGGGTGAGGTGATTTGTCCAACAGAGAGAGAGAGTATTAGTCGCTCAGTTGTGTCCAACTCTTTGCGACCCCATACACTGCAGCCTGCCAGGCTCCTCTGTCCATGGAATTCTCCAGGCAAGAATAGTGGAATGGGTTGCCATTTCCTTCTCCAGGTGGTCTTTCCAACCCTGGGATTGAACCTGGGTCTGCTGTACTGCAGGAGGATTCTTTACCTTCTGAGCCACCAGGGAAGCCCTTGATTTATCCAAAATCACAGAGCAATTTGCATAAGATTATTAGTGTGGTTGATCCATCAAATGACATAGATATGGTGATTCCAGACTGAAGCAAGTCATTTGAAAATGTTTCTTGCTGCATTTTCACCAACAAGTTAGAAAAACGGAATCTAATGCCAGTGGTTATTTTTGTAGGGATTATTTAGATTATTTCAATGAATTTCAGCCTGGAGGGAAGCCACAGGACTCTATCTTATTGATTGTCATCAGTGTCTTGAACGGAGATATGGAAGACTAGTATATTAGTCAATCAGGTTTGTTATATATAACAAAATACTATAGACTTAAACAGTGTGAGTTTGATTTTTCACAGTTATGGAGGCTTAAAGTCCAAGGTCAAGATGCCAGCAGGGTTGGTTTCTCCTGAAGCCTGTCCTTGGGTTGCAGATGGCCAGCTATTCCCTGGGTCCTCACATGCACTTTTCTCTGAGTGTGTACACTCTTGGTGCCTCTTCCTCTTCTTATAAGGACACAAATCCTATTGGATTAGAGCCTCACCTTTGTGGCCTCATTTGTGTGTGTGTTAGTCATTCAGTTGTGTCCAGCTCTTTGCAACCCCATGGACTGTAGCCTGCCAGGCTCCTCTGTCCATGGAATTCTCCAGGCATGAGGACTGGAGTGGGTTGCTATTCCCTCCTCCAGGGGATCTTCCTGACCCAGGGATCAAACCCAAGTCTCCTGCGTTGCAGGCAGATTCTTTACCACTGAGTCACCAGGGAAGCCCATGGCCTCATTTAACCTTAATTTAATTCAACACAAATCTTGGGAGGAGGCAATTCAATCCTTAATAACTAGCCAGTCCTATTTGGGATCTATTCTGAGCCAAAAGGCACATACACTAATTGAGAGTGGGAATAGTGCCTATTTAAGGAGATAAAATTCAACAGAGATAAAAGCAAGGCCCCATTATTGTCACGTCTGCTTGACAGTTCCATGGAGCACAGGGCAGGCTCAGGTTGACATTAGCAGCACTGACATCTACAACGTGGCTGAAAGTGCTGAGTTCACTGTAGGCTGCATTAACAGAAGTCTATGACAGGAAGGCAACAGTCAACCTCATGCTCTCCTAGAGGTTGGAACTTTGTGCTGGATGCTGACAGGTAGAGGGTGTCAAGTTAGAAGGTGCATAAGAGGTAGAGATGCTATTAAGCAGAAACTTTGGTACCAGACAGACATAGGTAACCAAATCTGGGTTTGAACAGCTAAATCAAGTGGCCAAAATGTTGACTTTTCAAAGACTTGCAGTTTGGGAATGAGGAGCACTTTTAGTTCTGGCCGAAAGTCATGGACCTCACACCTCATAGATATGCCATGAATATTTGTGGGATTAATTAAAAAAAAAACAAAAACACTGAATGAATCTAGTTAAAGGTGAGAGGCCTTGAAGGCATTTAAGTCTGGCTTAGTGATCAAGAGCTTGGGCCCTTGAGTGGGGGGCTGGATTTGAATCTTATCTGTACCTTCCTTGTTATCCTCCCTGTGCCTCAGTTTTCTTGTCTATAAAATGGGATTATCATATTGCCATCCTGTGGGTTTTGTGAGAAATAATGAGATAACACAAATGACAAGCTGAGTCCTGGGCCTATACATGAAAAGCCCTGAGTAAATATTCAAAAATTTTAAAAGCTACTCTGGTGGTGTGGCCAGGTCACAGCATCCTCTACATGCCAAGTGCTTGGCTGTGCAATTTCAAATACAGTTAGAAGGGCCACATGACTGCAGAGGGTTCAGCTGACAGGGCCACTAGGAAAAGGGTGAAGTGGTGAGTTAAAAGAAAAAGTAAAGGCTCTGAAGAGTAAGGTTATATTACCGTTGGTTGCAAATAACATAAGAATTGGGCTTGCAAACAAGCTGAACGGGCCTCAGCAGACAAAGGGCATTTGGGGCTTATATAACAGGGGCTCAAAATGTTGTTGGGATTCTTTCCCACACACATTCCAGGTGAGATGGCCACCAGCTCTTTTGCCCTTATATCCTTCCTGAGCCCCTTCTTCAGCACTCAGTGGAAGAAAGACATTTCCCGCCTAGTAGTTTCCGCAAAGATTCTGAGGGAGACTCCCATTGGGCAGAATGGGTCATGTGGTTAGCCCTGAGCCAATCAGTGTGGTCAGGAGGATGGGGTATGCAAATTGGCCTGGCCTAGGCCAATTGGGTACATGCCCCGGATGCGGTGGGGAGGATGCAGGGGGACTGGGGATCCTCCGCAGGGAAAAAATAGTAAGAGTTGGGGCTAGTAGTACATGAGGGCTGTGGCTTCCCTGTGGGTACTTCTGGGATCTACAGGCAATCATCTGCTGCTGCAGGGGCCTGGCCGGGGCTGGGGGCGGTGAGAAAAGTTTACAAGGCTTATTTCCCCAGCTCATTGTTTCTCTTCCCTTCCCAGACTGATCAGCCACACTCCTTCTTACTGCGACGAGTCTCTCTTTGGCTCCCGACAGGAGGGCGCTGGCTGGGAGGCCAAGTGGATGGCAAGAGGTGATGCTGCAAAGCTCCACGCCCTCTTCTGGACACCCCCAGCTACCCCTAGGGGCAGCCATTCTCCCCGCCCCAGGGAGACTCCAGTGCGGGCCGTTCACCCAGCTGACCTCTCAAAAACAGAGCACAGGGTCGTGGCCAGCTCCCGGAGGCTGTCCGTGGATGGGTTAGACACCCCACGCCCTCTGAGGCGGGAACGTTCCCATTCCCTCACCCACCTTAATGTCCCCAGCACAGGTCACACACCCGCCAGTAGCCCCTGCACAAGTGGGCCCCGAGATCCCAGGCCTGCCCCATCAGGGGTGACCTTCCGGAGCCCCCTGGTGACTCCCAGGGCTGGTTCAGTCAGTGTTTCAGTGCCAACTACCCCCCGACAAGGTGGGGCTACCCAGAAAACAAAGCCCCCTTGGAAATGAGTTTCTTGGTCCTTTCTGCAGGTGTGCCCATGGGGTCACAGGGAGGGGCAGAGTTTCAGAGAATGGTGCTGGTGGGCAGGCCTCTGGGGAGACCACAGGCTTTGGTGGAGCATTCCTGGGGACAGACAGAGCAACGGTGGGCAGTGCCCCCCCCTCTGACCACCTCTGGTTGCTCCCTGCTTTCCCCACTGATATGGATTGGAGGGTCAACCCTTGACATACCTGTGTTCAGTCCTGTCATGGCCACATGGCGTATCAGTGCCAACTCAGGGGGTGTCCCCTGGGAGGGTCCCCCCACCTCCTCCATCGCACCCACAACATTGTCTCACCGCCAAGTGTGAATAAATGGTGTGATTGCCAACCTGGAGGGCTCTTCCTCCCTCCCTTCAAGCCAAGCTCCTGCTCAGGATGAGATTCCAGCTGAGTCTGGAGGCCTCAGGGATTTTCCCAGGCACCATGTGTGGACCAGCGGGGAACACGAGGATCTGGGTGGTTTGTGAGTGGACATTTAAAAATGTTAATAGTCATGTATTTATTTTCAGGTATTAAATATACAAGTAGCTCATCGAAGCCATGAGTTTTATTAATTTCTTTTTTCCCCATAAGGTAAAGACCAATGTTAGGCCTGAATTGATTTAAGTAACAAAATTAATAATGTCGCAATTGCAAGCGTGGCAGTGGGGCAACTATCCTCCTCCCATCATGGGCTTCTAGGTAATGCCACTAATTGGTGGGTTGGCTGGTTCTTCCTGAGTTCAGAATATGGGTTACAGTTGTTTTGAAATCAGATATATAAACATATATCTGATGTACATTTCCTACCTTTAAAAATGCAGGTCAAGAAGCAATAGCTAAGACTGGACATGGAACAACTGACTAGTTCAAAATTGGGAAGAGTATGACAAGGCTGTATACTGTCACCTTGCTTATTTAACTTATATACAGAGTACATAATGCAAAATGCCAGGCTGGATAAATCACAAGTTGGAATCAAGATTGCCAGGGGAAATATCAATAACCTCAGATATGCAGATGATACCACTGGCAGAAAGGGAAGAGGAACTAAAGAGCTTCTTGAGAAGGGTAAAAGAGGAGACTGAAAAAGCTGGCTTAAACTCAGCATTCAGAAAAGCTAAGATCATGGCATCCAGTCCCATCACTTCATGGCACTTAGAGGGGGGAAAAGTGGAAGCAGTGACAGATTTTATTTTCTTGGGCTTCAGGATCACTTTGGACAGTGACTGCAGCCATTGAAATTAAAGGATTGGAAGAAACAAGCTGCTCCTTGGAAGAAAAGTTACGACAAACCTGCTGCTGCTGCTAAGTCACATGAGTCATGTCCGACTCTGTGCGACCCCATAGACGGCAGCCCACCAGGCTCCCCCGTCCCTGGGATTCTCCAGGCAAGAACACTGGAGTGGGTTGCCATTTCCTCTCCAATGCATGAAAGTGAAAAGTTGAAAGTGAAGTTGCTCAGTCGTGTCTAACTCTTCGCAACCCCATGGACTGTAGCCCACCAGGCTCCTCCGTCCATGGGATTTTCCAGGCAAGAGTACTGGAATGGGGTTTCATTGCCTTCTCCATGACAAACTTAGACAGCATATTAAAAAGCAGAGACATCACTTTGCCAACAAAGATCCATCTAGTCAAAGCTATGGTTTTTCCAGCAGTCATGTATGGATGTGAGAGTTGGACTATAAAGAAAGCTGAGCACTGAAAAACTGATGCTTTTGAATTGTGGTGTTGGAGAAGACTCTCTAGAGTCCCTTGGACTGCAAGGAGATCCAACCAGTCAATCCTAAAGGAAATCAATCCTGATTATTCATTGGAAGGACTAATGTTGAAGTTGGAACTCCAATGCTTTGTCCACCTGATACGAAGAGCTGACTCATTGGAAAAGACCCTGATGCTGGGAAAGACTGAAGGCAGGAGAAGGGAGCAATGGAGGGTGAGTTGGTTGGGTGGCATCACCTACTCAATGGACATGAGTTTGAGCAAGCTTCAGGAGTTGGTGATGGACAGGGAAGCCTGGCGTGCTGCAGTCCATGGGGTCACAAAGAGTTGGACACGACTTAGCGACTGAACTACAGCACCAAAGCTCTTAAAAACAAAAAGCAAAATCCACAATTATTGGACTTTGCCAAATTGAGGGGTCCAGTAAGAACACAAAGTTACACATGGCACCTGGAGAGCATTCAAGATGGAGCCCTAACTGGTCAGGGCCCACCTTTTCCCTGCTCTGCACTGTCCTGGGTCAGGCCCCTTAGGAAGAACAGCCAAGCCTTTGCCCTAATGGAGTTGCACCCAGAATCGCAGCATCCCAGTGGGTAGGGTGGAGGCCAGGCTTTGGGCCTCTCCTTGTCCCCATTTTCCCATGATGCGCCTCCAGGAAGCACAGATATTCCAGACAGGCCAGCTGAGGCCACATCTTGGGTTCTAGACCACTACGCTGGGGGAAAAGATGCGCAAACACTCCTGGGGGAACTGTGGGAGGAGCCAACGGTGACACGGAGCAGGGGCGCATGTACAGATGCCTACGCAAGTCGGTGGGCCATGAAGGAAGCCAGCAAGCTGCGCTCTCAGCACAAACACAGCATTTTACACGTGGATGTTTAAATTTCCTAGAACTCTTAACAGAATTAGAACCCTCCTCAGTTTTACTTGAAACTCTCATTTGCCTTCATCCCCTCCCCCTACGTTTTAACAGACATTGGCCACAAGTACCTCTTTCCTCCAAACTATACTAAAAAAAAGGAAGCGACTTCCCAAGTATGATGAAAAGAGGCAGCTGACACTGAGGCGGTGAGGGCTGGAAGACCTTTAGGAGTGCTGGGGACTGGGGCAACCTGTCTCTGCCATCTACGGGCATCTATAGGGGGTGCTGCTGCCCATCTTTTGAAGACGGAGACCCAAGCTATCTGGATGCTGAGATTTTTTTTTTTAATCCCAGAAAAGCCATTTCTAAGCAATAGCCTCTGGGTGGTTTTTTTTTTTTTTTTAATGCCAGAAGTGAATTAAAAAATTCATTGTTCGACCCCCCTGGATACCAATTAAGGCCAATGTGAGGTTGCTGGGCTTTGACCCTGCGCTTTCACAGTTTTAAATGGGGGTGAAGTTGTAAACAAAGTAATTCCCAGAGCAGGGACTGAGGGCAGCCCGAAACCCTCCCTGTCCCTCTAAGAATTCTCTGCTCGCCCCGCCTGTCTGTCCTGGCCAGTGATACGTCTGTTGCAGTCATGGCAACTTCTGGTCTGGGACTGGGGCAGGCAGGAAAGAGGGGTACGCCTGGGGTGTTCCCCACCGCCTCTCCGCCCCACCCCCTACAATGGACAAAGCATCTGCAGCGTGGACACACCACCCAGGGGCCCCAGGGAAAATGAAGTTTATCTGTAGGCTATGCTTGACAATGGTTTTTAATTTTGAAAAAGCGTTGAAGTCATAAACCACGGGGCTCCCCATCCCAGGGGCTTCCCAGGCCGGCTCTCGAGTGAGAGGTTAGATTACGGCGAGCGCGAAGGCAGGACTTACTTCTTGCCTTTTCCTTTGCCCTTGCCCTTCGTCTCTCCTTTGCCCTTGCCCCGCTTCTTCTTCTTGGACTTGAGCATGGAGCGGACCAGGTAGCCCTTCCACAGGGCCTGGATGAGCGTGGCGGCCCGCACCATGCGCACCATCTCCTGCTCGTCCTCTAGCCTCTTCTTGGTCAAGATCTCGCGCTCGGCCTGGATCTGGGAGAACTCTTCCACCAGCACGTCGTGCCGTTTCTTCAGCTCCTCCAGCTGGAGCTGCTCCTCTTTGTGGATGATGTCCAGCTCCTCGTACTCGTCCTGGGGCGAGAGGCAGGGGGCGGGTGGGCCATCGCCAGGCTCAGAGCTCCGTCTCCACCCTCTTGTGGGTGCTGCTGCATGCTCCCCACCTCCCTGCAGGTGCTGCCACCCCCAGCCATGGCTGCCAGTGCTAAGCTTGTCTGCATCCCAGGCGCAGATGGGAAAGGGAGAGGTGATGGCAGTCCATCCCCAGCTTGCGGTGTGAGGCCCAGCTTAAATAATTTCAGGAATGAGGAAAACACCCATTGTGAGCTGGGCCGACTGGGCTTCTAATCTCAGCTTGGCCGCGTCTTGAGGGGCTTCACCTTGTTCCAAGCCTTCCCTTTTTCCTCATCTGAAATGTGGGGACGATTCCAAACCCAGGAGCAGGGGTGGGAACTATTTCCCTGATTAAATGTTGGGCTGGATGCAACGTCCTAAATGGTGGTGCCAGGCACACAGTGGGGATGTTTAAAAAAATGCCAGCCACTGCCATCAATGTGGCCCATGTCACAAAGATACCCAGAGAGGACCTTCCTCGGGTGACGGAACCCCACAGTTCTTCCCTACCTCTAACTAACCACAGCCTCTGCTGCTGTAATTCACACCTATCTCCCTCCCTCCCTCCTTCCCACCAAGCATCTATTAGAAGCAAAGTACTTCCAGAGAAGGCAGAGCTAAGTGGACTCTGTCTTTGCCGTCATTAACCCACCACCCTCACTGGGAACAGAGAAATGAGCACAGCCTCCAGTCTCCCCCTTCCTAGAGCACTGGGGATCAGACAGACCCCGAGTTGCCCTACTCTTGACATCACGCCTGACATTGGGCCACTCAGAGGCTGAGGTCCTCTCCAGTGCTCACCAGGCCTTCCTGGCCCCAAAGTTGGGGCTCTGGGCCACTGATGTCAGCACAGAGCTGCGTGGAGGCCTCAGGGCACCCCTGTTTTATAGGCTGCTGTCCCCTGAGCACCTGCTCCAGGCCAGATCCTGTGTTGTCCGAGCCTCACTGAATCTGCACCATGGTCCCGGCCTGGGTGTTACTGCTTATGTTGATCACATGCAGAATCCAAGGTCAAGTCCCTTGCTTAAGGTCACACAGCGACATCAGTGCCACTAGAGTAGAACCTCCAGATGACAGTGGGGACTTTCTCCACTGCTGGAGGCTGGCACCCGGCCCATCTCAAGCACTTGGTAGAAAGTTCCTGGGTAACTGAGTGAAGTGGTGGAGGTGAACTCGTACTTGAGTCCAGCACGGATGAGTCCTGGCTGGTGGGGCTGCTGGAGGGAGCCGAACAGGAGGGGACAGGGAGCCTGCGATGTTGACCCTAGATGGAGCCGAGATCTTTGGATCTGGTGTCAAGCGCCACTTAGTGGCTGGCAGCTTCCGTTTCCTTCCTTTGCCACTGCTCCCCTCACTGCCCCACACTAGACAAACCCTTGAGCCTAAGGAAGCGACAGGGAAGTCACTCTGGGGAGGCCCAGAACTGGGCATAGACCATGGACCATCGAGGGCTTCTCTTCCCCTGCCCCCTCACCCGATTCCTAGAGGATCTTGGGAAACACACTTGAGACAGAATTAGGCAGACAAATACCTGCTTTTCACTCATCTCTGAATCGTATTTCTGGATCCAGTTCTCAATTTCCGTTTCCACTTTATATTTTTTCTGAAAAAAAAAAAAAATTCAATTAGTCATTGTGTGATGGACTGATAGTAACAATGAACGGCAGCAAGCCTGCTCTGTGTCAGCAGGCAGTATGTCATGCCTCGCCTACTTGCCTGCTTGAATCCACACCACAAGGTAGGTTCTCCATTTCACAGATGAGGGCACGGAATCAGGAGTACTGACTCACTGGACCCAAGATCACGGAGCTGATGGGTGGTTAGAGCTTGGATTTGAAGCCAGCTGTCTGGCTCCGGAACATTCTAGGCAGATGGAGCAGCCAGTGCAAAGGCCCTGAGCTGGGAACAAGCTTGTGATGTTTAAAGAATAGGCACCTGAGCCTGTGTGGCTGGGATGGCATGGCCGCAGGGGAGCACGGTCCCAGTGAGTTCAGAGTGAGAAGCTGTGCTGCAGAGGGAGGGTCTGCAGTGGGAGGAGTTTGGTTTCTAGTGTAAGGGGGAGGGGACGCTCACTGTTGCATGGATTTAGACACAGCAGAGGAATGTGCTCTAATTTTGTCTTTAAAAGATCAGCTCCTGTACGTACAATGGAATGTTCAGTTCAGTTCAGTCACTCAGTTGTGTCCAACTCTTTGCGACCCCATGGACTGCAGCACACCAAGCCTCCATCTCCATCACCAACTCCCAGAGTTTACTCAAACTCATCTCCATTGAGTCTGTGATGCCATCCAACCATCTCATCCTTTGTCATCCCCTTCTCCCACCTTCAAACTTTCCCAGCATCAGAGTCTTTTCCAATGAGTCAGTTCTTCACATCAGGTGCCCAAAGTATTAGAGTTTCAGCTTCAACATCAGTCCTTCCTGAACAATCAGGATTGATCTCCTTTAGGATAGACTGGTTGGATCTCCTTGCAGTCCAAGGGACTCTCAACAGTCTTCTCCAACACCATGGTTCAAAAGCATCAGTTTTTCACCTCAGCTTTCTTTATAGTCCAACTCTCACATCCATTCATGACTACTGGAAAAACCATAGCCTTGACTAGACAGACCTTTGTTGGCAAAGTAATGTCTCTGCTTTTGAATATGCTGTCTAGGTTGGTCATAACTTTCCTTCCAAGGAGTAAGCGTCTTTAATTTCATGGCTGCAGTCACCATCTGCAGTGATTTTGGACCCCCAAAAAATAAAGTCAGTCACTGTTTCCATCATTTCCCCATCTATTTGCCATGAAGTAATGGGACCAGATGCCATGATCTGAGTTTTCTGAATGTTGAGCTTTAAGCCAACTTTTTCACTCTATTCCTTCACTTTCATCAAGAGGCTTTTTAGTTCCTCTTCACTTTCTGCCATAAGGGTGGTGTCATCTGCATATCTGAGGTTATTGATATTTCTCCCAGCAACCTTAATTCCAGCTTGTGCTTCATCCAACCCAGCGTTTCTCATGATGTACTCTGCATATAAGTTAAACAAGCAGGGTGACAATATACAGCCTTGATGTACTTCTTTCCCTGTTTGGAACTAGTCTGTTGTTCCATATCCAGTTCTAACTGTTGCTTCCTGACCTGCATACAGGTTTCTCAAGAGGCAGGTCAGGTGGTCTGGTATTCCCATCTCTTTCAGAATTTTCCACAGTTTGTTGTGATCCACACAGTCAAAGGCTTTGGCATAGTCAATAAAGCAGAAATATATGTTTTTCGGGAACTCTCCTGCTTTTTCATGATCCAGTGGATGTTGGCAATTTGATCTCTGGTTCCTCTGCCTTTTCTAAAACCAGCTTGAACATCTGGAAGTTCACAGTTCACATACTGTTGAAGCCTGGCTTGGAGAATTTTGAGCATTAATTTACTAGCATGTGAGATGAGTACAATTGTGCAGTAGTTTGAACATTCTTTGGCATTGCCTTTCTTTGGGATTGGAATGAAAACTGACCTTTTCCAGTCCTGTGGCCACTGCTAAGTTTTCCAGATTTGCTGACATATTGAGTGTAGCACTTTCACAGCATCATCTTTCAGGATTTTAAATAGCTCAACTGGAATTCCATCACCTCCACTAGCTTTGTTCCTAGTGATGCTTCCTAAGGCCCACTTGACTTCACATTCCAGGAAGTCTGGCTCTAGGTAAGTGATCACACCATTGTGATCATCTGGGTCATGGAGATCTTTTTTGTACAGTTCTTCTGTGTATTCTTGCCACATCTTAATATCTTCTGCTTCTGTTAGGTCCATACCATTTCTGTCCTTTATCGAGCCCATCTTTGCATGAAATGTTCCCTTGGTATCTCTAATTTTCTTGAAGAGATCTCTAGTCTTTCCCATTCTATTGTTTTCCTCTATTTCTTTGCACTGATCATTGAGGAAAGCTTTCTTTTCTCTCCTTGCTATTCTTTGGAGTTCTGCAATATTATTCTGCCATAAAAAGGAGTGAAGTGTTGGCAGATGCTATGTGGGCAGACCTTGAAAGGAGATGCTAGAAAGACTACATATTTTATGACTCCATTTACATGAAGAGTCCAGAATAGGCAAATCCAAGGAGACAGAAAGAAGATTAGTGGTTTCCAGGGGCTGGGGGAAGGGAAGTGAGTGAGAAACTGCTTAATGAGTACAAGGTTTGTTTGGAGGTGATGAAAGTATTTTGGAACTAGAGAGAGGTTGTGGTTGTACAACGCTGTGAATACTAAGTGCCACTGAATAAAATGGTTATATTTTTTTGTTATGTGAATTTCACCTCAATGTTTAAAAATTGGCTCCTTAGTTCTTACGGGCTTCCCTGGTAGCTCAGATGGTAAAGAATCTGCCTGTAATGTAGGAGACCCAGGTTTGAGCCCTGGGTTGGGAAGATCTCCTGGAGAAGGAAATGGACAGTATTCTCCAATATTCTTGCCTGGAGAATCCCATGGACAGAGGAGCCTGGCGGGCTACAGTCCATGGGCTTGCAAAGAGTCCGACATGACTGAACGATTAAACACACAGCCCTTACAGTGCAAAAGTTCTTACCTTGCGCACCATGCACAGGCTGGCTCCAGGGGGCCTGTGACTCAAGAATTGCCCACCCCTGTGTGCAGGGGCACCTGTGCCTTTTCATGGGGGAGAGGCCCAGGGCTTCCAGCAGATTCTCCAAAAATTTGTGAAATGAAAACGAAGTGAGGACAAGTGATAGCCAAGGGTGCCCTTTGTGCAGAAAGGGAGTCCACAGCAAACTGGGGCCTGCGGGGCCTGCAGGGCCTGCGGGGCCTGGGGCCTGGCTGAGATGAGGGAGAAGGCGGATGAAGAAAGGATACTTAATGAGCACCTACTAGGCACCAGCTCTCCACCCCCCATCTCATCTAGTTCTCATAATAACTCATTGAGGCCTATTCAATCGTGATCGTCTTCAAGATGTGGAAACTAAGGCTTGGAGGGAGCTGAGGGATTTGCCAGAGGTTTCTGTGTGCCTTCATTTCCTTTGCAGGATGGGTGGATGGGTGTCCTCCTCCTTGCGGGGCCCAGAGGAGCTTGGGAGCTTGCTCAAGGTCACAGAGCTGGCATGTAGTGGGACCCCATGTCTCTGCCCCCAGTGCCCCCCGGCTCCTCTGCCCACCCCCACCCCCCGCCCTGGTGGCCCCACTGCCCGCGCTGTCCCGCCTCCCCAGGGCACCTTCCTCAGCGCCTGCTCTGTGTCCCGGTTCTCCATGACCAGGTTGTGGAACTGCGACTGCAGCACCAGGATCTCCTGCTGGACCGTGGCCACCCTGGCCTGCGAGGCCCGGAAGTCCGCCTTCTGCTGCTTCTCCGCCTCCTGCTTGGTGCGCAGGAGGCTGTTCTCCGAGAACCTGAGCACCTGGTGCAGGTGGTTTTTCAGCTCTTGGATCACAAAGTTCTCCTTCTCCACCTGGACCAGAAAGAGGAGAGACTCTCGAGGATACCGCCCGCCATGGTAGGTTGCCAAGGCAGGAGAGGCTGGCGTGCCTGCAGCTCTCGGAGGTGGGGGGCATTATTATGTCTCCCCATCCTACCCCCGGCCCAGGATGAAGATGGGACCGCCTGCCTAGAGACGGGAAAATAGAGGGGTTGAATCTGTCTGGGATTGCGCAGCTTCACTGGAATTTGAAGCCCGGTCTGTCCCATCTGGAGCCCACATCTGTGACCACCACCCTCTGTTTCCTGGAGTGAGCCAAGGGCTCAGCGTGCCTGAGACAGCTCCATGCTCCTGCCTGAGGCTCAATGGGAAGTACCCAGTTGGTAGAGATACCTGGCGTGATGCATGAAGGTGTGAGATAAATGCTCAGCGTGGGGAATGCCACCCGGTTCTCCCCTTGAGGGCCTGGCTTGGCTCCTGCCCTCAGTGGATTCTGAAACAGGAATTAGGGGTGGGTCGGGGGAGTTGGGGCTGTTCCGTAAACAAGCTCCAAAGCCTGATCACAAGCGCTAGGGTTTCCCTCTGAACACACCGGTGCTGTGGCTGGCTCAGGCCGGCAGCTTTGGGCTTGGGGGCGGCTGGCAGGGGGCCCACAGTGGGTCTGAGCTCACTTCCTGGACTCAGGAGTGGCAGGTGGGCTTAGGGAGGGGGTTTGAGGCAAGCCAATCCTGTGGGCAAGTCTTCAACCTTCAGGTGCTGGGTTTGAAGGCAGGTAGTGCTATGAGGAGTCAGAGCTTCTCGTGTGGACCCCTGAAACCTGCCTAATTGGTGTCACCCCCTCATTTTACACTGAGATCCGATGACCTGATGAAATTTGCCCACCCAGATCTGTCCAACTTGGCAGCCCCAAGTTGTTTTCCACCACCTGAATGAGATCAGCAAAGACACTTGGCAGGGTGGGGTCCTGTCCCTGTCCCTAAGTCACACCCCTCCAACCTCTGAGTGACCTCCTCTGACTGAACTCCCGGGAGCCTGTCATCTCTCCACTCACCAAATAATTAGCATGTCTGCTTTTCATGCCAGGTCTGCTGGGGACACAGCGAGGGGCTGAGAGAGATGAGGTCCCTGTCCTCCTGTGGGGGACCCAGACCCCAATCAAATCATCACACAAGTAGTCATCAACAAGCCCTAGTGAATGCCGAACAGGACCAAGTCAGGAAACCAGTGCGCCAGGGAGGGAGAATGGCCTTGGTCTCTCATCTATCACAGGGCGATGAAAAGGTGGCAGCTGTCCCCCAGGACCTGCTCTCCCTGGCAAGGCTATAGACCAAAATGTTTTGCTGGGAGCATGGCCCCGGCTACAGACCACTTTCCCAGCATCTCTGCTGTTGCTAAGTCATTTCAGTCGTGTCCGACTCTGTGTTACCCCATAGATGGCAGCCCACCAGGCTTCCCCGTCCCTGGGATTCTCCAGGCAAGAACACTGGAGTGGGTTGCCATTTCCTTCTCCAGTGCATGAAAGTGAAAAGTGAAAGTGAAGTCGCTCAGTCGTGTCCGACTCTTAGCGACCCCATGGCCGCATCTCTAGCACTGGCTAAGAACTGCTTCCAGTTGGTGGCCCAAAAGAGCAGGTCAAAGCCCCCTTCTCTGCTTTCCTCTTTCCTGCTGGCTGGACCAATAACAACATGACTAGGGGAAGCTGGAACATCTTCTTGGGTCCATGGTTTGAAGTCTTGTGTGAAGGATGTCAGAGAAGCCAGCCAGAAGGAACCTGGGCCCCTGACAAGTTTACGAAGCAGAACTTCCATGCCAGCTCTCTGTTAAACAGAAATCCGTCTTCAGCTTGACTAAGCCCCTATTATTTGGGGTCTCTTTGTTTTAGCAGCTAAACCTACACTTATACACCACCTCCAGGGACTTTGTAAGATGTTGGTGAGAAAATGTATGTAAAAAAATCACACACAGGACTTCCCTGGTGGTCCAGTGGTGAAGAACCAGCCTGCCAAGTCAGGGGACATGTGTTTGATCCCTGGTCTGGGAAGATCCCACATGCTGTGGGGCAGCTGAGCCCGAGCGCCACAGCTTCCCAGCCTAGGCTCTGGAGTTTGTTCTTCACAAGAGAAGCCACCACAATGAGAAGCTGGCTCACCACAAATAGAGGAGAGCCCTGGCTCACTGCAATCAGAGAAAGCCCGCAGGCAGCAACGAAGACCAAGCTCAGGTCACCAAAAATAAATGAACAAAAATAATTTTTAAAATAAAATAACACAGTAGGTGTCCCCAGATGGTTATTAGGTTGGGATCATGTTATCTTTTCCCCTCTTAAAAATTCTTCTAGAACTTCCACCCCTCTCACCTGCCCTCAGGACGAAGATCACATTCCTTGAATAGGCCTCAAAGGTGGTCTCTCAGCAAAGTCTTAAATGTTTATTATCCAGCCCTGGACTGGAAGTCCCTCTCTATTTCACCCACCTGGTTTACACTGTCTCATTCTTCAAGTCATGGCTTCCATGTCTCTGAGTTCCAAGTTCAGGCTTCCTATAACACTCTCTTATAGCACTTTGTACTTAACCCTTTCTTGTACTTCTCAAGACGTAATTAAATCAGATCTTTAAGACCTGCCTTCTCTCTCATGAACTCCATGAGGCTGGGACTATGTGGACTCATCATTTGTAAGACCTGGCACCTGGTGAGTGCTCAAAACAATATTTGTGGAGCAAATGAATGAAAACAACTATTTAAACCGTGGAAGGAAGAAACCCCAATTGCCGAAAGACGTGGGGCCTCTCCCTGGGGGCTCTGGCTCTAATCTGACCAGTACCGTGTATTCATACCTCCGCATTCCTGTTCCTCACACAGGCCGCCAGTTCATTTTCCAGGGTGTCTATGATCTCTTGGTGCCTCCGATTCCGTCGGGTGATGTCCTGGATGAACTGGATCTTGTCTCTGGCTTCCATAGGACTGGTGAGTAACTTCTCAAACAGGAAACCTCGGAGTTCTACCAGGCTATCGATAAAACACTGGGCTTCCTTGCTCCTGCCCAGGGTCTGAGCCTGCAACAGGCTGGCGGCCTGGGGGTTACTGAGCAGGAGTCTCACGACGTTCTTGGTGGATTCTTTGATCTCCTGCATCAGCGGCGGGAGCTGGGATTTCTGCAAGTCCATGGCGAAGAGGCGCTCTCGGAACCACGCTTCGTCCTCGAAATCTTCCGCCTCCTGCAGTTTCCTTTCTTCCTCCTGCAGGTAACTGACTCGGTCCAGGAGGGCCTGGCAGAGGTCCTCGTGCTCCCTCACTGCCTTCGCGATGTCCGGCCCCAGCATCCCCTCCGAAGTCTTGGACTCTGACGCCGCGTGGGACAGCAGGCTCACCAGCTCCACCTTGTGGATAGTCTCGTCCAGGACGGACATGATCCTCTTGGTCTCGATGGTCGTGAGTTTGCTCCTGGCGGGGGTTAGGGCTTTTGGCGGGATGGTGGACTTTTTGGTTGTCTGGGCTATCAGCCTTATTTTGTTGATGTCAGGACCTTGATAGAGGGGGGCCACGGTTAGGACGTCCAGAGCCATTTTATGAGCTTCTCCTCTGCACACTCTGAGAGACTGAGACTTGGGTAGGCTCCCTGGGCCTCCTGCTTTGATTATGTCTGGCCACCCTGAAAAAGGAAGGAGAAGGCAGTCATCAGGGTCACGCTGACATCGGGACGGCTGGCATGGCCACAGCAGCTGTAAACTATTGATGTGGAGAGTTCACCTTAGACGTTCTGCATCTTTGACCCAGAACCTCTCACGGAAAACAGTTTTTAACTCCGTGACAGTGTCAGGGCCCCAAGGGTAAGGGGACCAAATAAGGAGGTGGGTTTCAGGCACGTGTGTCAGGCAGGGGCCAACCAGGAATGCAGGCATCATTCTAAGTATTTAAACACATCCTGGGCTTCCCAGGTGGCTCAGTGGTGAAGAATTCGCCTACCAAAGCAGGAGACGTGGGTCAGATCCCTGGGTCAGGAAGATCCCCTGGAGAAGGGCATGGCAGCCCATTCCAGTATTCTTGCCTGGAGAACCCCACAGACAGAAGAGCCTGGCGGGCTACAGTCCGTGGGGTTGGAAAGAGTCGGACATGACTGAGCACGCACACCAGTGACATGGGTGATGGAAGAGCTGAGTGGCCAACCAGGGGAAGGGGAAGCCACCCAGCGATTGTCAGTGGCCGGAAGCCACACAGGAGGAGGAGGAGAGGCGAGTCTGGGGATCAGGGTTCCCTGGGGGAAGCTGGAGCCACAGCCATTTCCTGTCCAGGAGTCACTGTAGCCCCAGTGGAGCTGTAGCCTCTGCTGGAAATGCAGCCCAAAGCAGAGAGAAGGGGCGGAAATCTGGTTCCTCCCTTCGTCCAGCCTTCCAATCTAACACCAGCACCTCCCCTTGACCGAATTCAGGGGGAAACCAGCTGACAAGGGAGCCTGGGCAATGTAGCCAGCAGGGGTGGACAGCCAGAGACAGAGCAGAAGACAGACAAGCAAATAATAGTGCTGAGAGCAAACAGCACCAGGACAAGCACAGTGTATCTGCATTGGCTTTTAAAAATGTACTTTAAAAATCAGGGTGGGGATGACCAAAGATTTCAAAGCACTACTTAGAAAACTGTTTTGCTACAGAAACAGACTCATAGACAAAGAAAACAAACTTCCGTTTATCACGAGGGAAGGAGATGGGGATAAATTAGGAGTATGGGATTTACAGATCCACACTACTGTATATAAAATAGATAAACAGCAAAGATTTACTGTACAGCACAGGGAACTATATTCAATATCTTGTAATAACATAATGGAAAAAAATCTTAAAAGTTGTACATATATGTATATATATAAAGCTGAACCACTGTCCTGTATGCCTGAAAACTGACAAATATTGTAAGTCAAGTATAGTTCAATCTTTAAAACTATATATTAAAAAAAAATACTGTTTTAGGACTTCCCTGGGGGTCCAGTGGTTAAAAATCTGTATTCCAATGCAGGGGACTCAGGTTTAATCCCTGGTCGGGGAATTAAGATCCCACATGCCAAGGGGGCAACTCAGCCCATGTCACAGCTAGAGAGAAGCCAGAGTGTCGTGATGAAGATCCTGTGTGTCACAACCAAGACCTGATACAGCCAAATAAATAAATACTTTAAAAAAAAAAAAGAAAAACTGTTTTGCTAGATGCAACAGTGTATACTGAAGTGGCTCCCGAATCACAAGAAGGACATTAGTAGGAAAACCGGATAGCCAAATAAAGTTGATAGTTTAGTTCCTAGCATTGTATCAATTTTAATTTCTTAGTTTTGACAAACCATGGTTATGTAAGTTATTAACATATGGGGGAGCTGAACGAAGGTGACAGGGGAATTCTCTGTACTATCTTTGCTACTTTTCTGTAAATCTATAATTACTACAAAATTAAAAGTTTAAAAGACTTTCAGGGGAAAAAAAAAATACCTATGGTGGCAGTCAGAAATCAGTCATCAGTGTTGGCCTATATGGCCGGGTGGCTAAAAGTATTAAGCTTTGCAGCAACCCCGTGTGAGTTTCAGATCCTCGCTGCGGGACCCTGGGCTGGCTATTTAATCCCACTAAGCCTGGGCTTCCTCAGTCATTGGACAGGGATCATCACAGGGGAAGTTTCTGGCACAGATCCTGGCATTGTGAGTGCTCGATAAATAACAAGTATTATTATCTGGGGGAAAACAAAATCCAAAGTTTAGGACTTCAGCGGTTTCCCAGTCTGCATCTCCCACCACCCCGCCCCTCCCTGGAGATCCAGATGGCCGGGATCGGCTGGACCTCCCAACATACCGTGTCGAAGATGGACCCCACCACGTCTCCACTCCTTGCCTTGTCCATCCAGTACCCCTTGTCTGGATGGTCAACAATTCTGCCACCTGAATTGTTCAAGCCAGACACCTGAATGCCACCCGAACTCTGCCTCCTCTCCCATATCCAACATACCACCCAGTTATCTGTGTTCACCCCTGAGAGCTCCCAGTCTGTTTCCTTCTCAGCAGCCTCTCTGCCACTGAGCAGGGCCCTTGATGGTGCTCGCTTGATGATTAAAGAGTTCTTTAACTGGTCTGCTTACATCTGCTGCTGTTCCCAGCAAGATAGTCCGAGCAGTCACCCATTTGGGTATTTATTGAGGCCCCAGGGATATTAAAAAAAAGATGCAAGGTATTTCTTGTCCTCCCAGAGTTTATAACCTAGTTTGGGATATGGAACAGGCACACGTGAAAGTTCAGCAACTATGGAAGGAGGGAATGAAGTTGTGTTGTCAGTTGCTTAGCGCCTGATCTGGCTGCCTTTCTTCCTATTTGGCCCTTTAGGTGTTTCTCGTTTCTTGGATTCCCTCCACTTCTTTCTGTTTACTCTTTGCTTTGCTGAAAAGGAGGTATCTAGACCTTCAATCCTCTCTCTCTCACTGTTTTTTTTTTTTTTTTTTGGCTGCATTCCATGCAGCATGTGGGATCCGACCTGGTTTTGAACCCATGTCCCCTGCACTGGACCGAGAGGGAGGTGCTCTATCTTGCATCTCTTTGATTCCCACCTGCTTCCTGCGCCTTAATAAATCTTGTGAGTTGCTTCAGGCTTCTCCTGAAAATAACATTTTAGGGATGGCCGTGGAGCTTCCTCAGCCTCTCTGGGGATGAAGGAAATCTGCCCAGCCACAGGATGGATGTGAACAAAATGTTTCACGAAGGCACGTCTCCCCAGTGTCCCCCAAAGCTCTCATGCATAAATCAGAATGCTCGAAGTTTTTAAGAGTGCGACATTGAATGCAGTGTTGAAGAAAATGTTCCCATTTTCTTTCAGCCAAATTACCTCTTTTGCTTTAAAGGGCAAACTTGTTTTCTTTGATTATGATGACGCCCATCAGTTCCTGACAGCTCATTTGGGTGAACAAGAAAAAGCCAGTGGAACTGGGACTGGGGGAAATGCATCTGACTTCTGATGACAAAAATCACTGGAGAATCTCTTTTCCTTGAATTCTAATGTGATCACTTCATGTCCTTTTTAATGCCACCAACCTTAATATTTAAATCTCTTCCAACGCAAGCCTCTCCTTTTAAGATTCCTGCCCCGAGAGTGAAGCACTGCTATTAATGGAGGGGGGACTTTAATTGGATCATCCCTTTATTTGTCATTAATTCTGTTGCTGAACTTTATAAATGGAAATATATCTTTATCATGCAAATTATACCTCGTTTTCATTCAAATGGGCTTGTTGGATGTTGTATTACATTCCCTCTCGGAACATTTTGGAGTTTAAAAAAAAAAAAGGTTTGAGGTAAATTATGTATGTTTCCCCCTGGGGAGAAAAAGGAGAAGAAAGTCCAGCACCTACAAGTACCCTCAAATCCAGCGCTAGTCCATGGAGAAGTCAAAGGATGTGAAAAAACAAACTTGAGAGAGAGAGACAGGGTGTTTGTGTGTGTCTGGGTGTGGGTGTGGGTGGGTATGAGGGGCATCTCATTTTAAGGAATGCCATTTAAATACTAACTCACTCTTAGGAACTCCTTGGCAGTCCAGTGTTGAGGGGCCTGGGTTTGATAAGTGGTCAGGGAACTAAGATCCCACAAGCCGAGTGCCAAAAAAAAAAAAAAGCAGGTGAAGGAGACGGACTAAATCATTTTAGGGCAAGCTTTGAATCACCTCTCATTGGTTTTTATATTTTGGAGTCAAGTATTCACACACTTTGGAAATTTTTGTTGCTGCTGCTGTTATTCAGTTGCCAAGTCATGTTCGACTGTTCGAGACCCCCACGGGCTGCAGTATGCCAGGCTTCCCTGTCCCTCACCATCTCCCGGAGGTTGCCACAGTTCATGTCCATTGACTCAGTGAAGCCATCCAACCATCTCATCCTCTGTCGTCCCCTTCTCCTCCTGCCTTCAACCTTACTCAGCATCAGGGTCTTTTCCAATGAGTCAACTCTTCACATCAGGTGGTCAAAGTATTGGAGCTTCAGCATCAGTCCTTTCAATGAATATTCAGAGTTGATTTCCTTTAGGATTGACTTGTTTGATCTCCATATAGTTCAAGGGACTCTCAAGAGTCTTCTGCAGCACTACAATTCAAAAACATCAATTCCTTGGTGCTCTGCCTTCTTTACTGTCTAGCTCTCATATCCATACATGACTGCTGGAAAAACCATAGCCTTGACTATACAGACTTCTGTTGGCAAAGTGATATCTTTGCTTTTTAACACATTATCTAGATTTGTCAAAGCTTTCCTGCCAAGAAGGAATGGTCTTCTAATTTCATGGCTGGAGTACCATCTGCAGTGATTTTAGAGCCCAAGAAGAGGATATCTGTCACTGCTTCCACCTTTTCCCCTTCTATCTGCCATGAAGTGATGGGACCAGATGCCACGATCTTAGTTTTTTTAATATTGAGTTTTAAGCCGGCTTTTTCACTCTCTTCCTTCACCCGGATCAAGAGGCACTTTAGTTCCTCTTCATTTTCTTTTTTTTTTAAGTTTTAAAAAATTAATTTATTTTTAATTGAAGGATAATTGCTTTACAGAATTTTGTTGTTTTCTGCCAGATATCAACACTTTCTGCCATTAGAGTGGTATCATCTGCATGTCTGAGGTTATTGATATTTCTCCTGGCAATCTTGATTCTAGCTTGTGATTCATCCAGCCTGGCATTTCGCATGTGCTCTGCGTATAAGTTAAATAAACAGGGTGACAACAGCCTTGTGGTATTCCTTTCTCAATTCTGAACCAGTCAGTTGTTCCATAGAGGGTTCTGACTGTTGCTTCCTGACCCGCATACAGGTTTCTCAAGAGACAGGTATTATGGGCGAATTACAAAGACGCACCATGTAACTGATGATGACACAGGGCCCACAGGTCAGCTTGATGCCACAGTGATGGGTAACAAGAGATACCTTCATGACGGCTGGTTCCAACTCAGTGTCGCCCAAATCCCTCTCACTGGAATGTCAGCCTTATGACTTCTACCAGATCTCTAGACCAGGCTGTGCTATTATCAACTCAGGTATTTTCTTTAAGTACACTTTCATTTTTAAGTACTTCTCATTAAAAAGGAAACTTTATATCTCTGCTGTAACTGGAAAATCTGTTTCAACTCATTAAACAGAAGATAACAATGTCTACCTCCTGATGTTATTTCACTCCAGCTAGATAGTGGGACCCAGGCAAGATGAGTCTGAAACCAGAATGCTATTGTTGTTTAGTCACTCAGCCATGGGAAAGTCCCCCTGTGGCCTCTTTTGAAGGATTACTCAGTCCTCTCTTGTCCTTTTTGAGAACCTGTGTTCCCTGGATGGCTTCTGGCTTGCAGAAGATTCCTGGGCTGGAGGTGGAGCCGTGAACATTGGCGGTAGTAACAGACTGAATCTCATCGGTGGAGATGGCTCTGTGACCACAGGCTCCCGTGTTACCCTGGGCTTTGGAGACAGAGGGCTCTGAATAGCGTCTGAGGTTGGGACGGAATGCACTCCGCGGGGCAGATTTCCAAGCTGCTGGTTAGGTTTATAATGAATAACTCTCTATGGCTACTGGCCATGGCTATAGCCCTGAGCAAATTCACTTAACCTTCTGGGCCCTTATCTCTGAATCTGAACAGGAAAACAGGAGCCCACTGCATGGTGATTAAGTTTGGGGGTTCCCATGTTAGATGAATTTGAAGTTCAGTCCTAGGGGATCACCACTTCCTTGCTCCGTGGCTTTAGGTAAGTCTATTAATGTCTCTGAGCATCTTTGGCTTCCTCACCTGTGACATTCCCTGGTGGCTCAGATGGTAAAGAGTCCACCTGCAATGTAGGCGATCTGGGTTCAATTCCTGGGTTGGGAAGATCCTCTGGAGAAGGAAATGGCAACCCACTCCAGTATTCTTGCCTGGAGAATTCCATGGACAGAGGAGCCTGGCAGGTTTATGGTCCATGGGGTGACAAAGAGTCAAACATGACTGAGCTAGAGTTTCACTTTCACCTGTGACATGGGGACAGTAACAGACACCACGCTTGATAAAACTGTTGTGAGCATGACATGAAGTCCGGACTCAATCATGTTGGGCTTTTAGGTGGACTTCCAAAATAATATGATTTAATATTGACATTTGAATACTTCTTAAAACAGAATGTGTGTTTTTTCTCAAAATAATATATATTTGTTTTTGCACAGGAAGTTTTATAAATAGCTAACATGGATCCATTTTTCTACTCCTTTTTACTATTTCTGTTTTTAATTATGCAGGCTTCTGCATTATTCACGACTTTCTGTAAGTAATGGAGGAAGACAGAGACCGCTTAAACCACTCACCATTTTCCAGGCTCTTCCCCCTTACAAATTAATTCATCACAATTTTTAATTCCTCTTTTGGCAATGTAGCTGTCAAAGTGTTTATTTCTGGTTCTCTGCAACTGTGGATAGTATCACTTGGGTTGTTTCAGACAGAAGGAAGAATTTCTTAGCAGTGAATTTGGATTTTTCTAAAATAGACTTCCCCCACTTAAATATATGTATACATTTAAATCATAATCTTATCAGATGCAAAACACTGGCTTTTCCTGACTGATAGATGTTGCAGAAGAGTCTTTTTAAAACTGTGACCCTTTAGTGAATGGTGGAATCAGTTTGGTTGTTGACACTAGCATTAAAAATAAATGAAATAGAAAATATCAGAGCACACTGCATGTAGTAAGGATCCTTTTGTATTTAAACAGGCTTGTGCTGTGTGCCAGGTTGAGGAGGAAAATGTATTTCTTTGTCTGGCTTGTGGTTAAAAGAAAACAACCTGCATCCAAAAGCTTTTATGTTAAAGGCATTTGATTGGCCATCAGATATAACCTGCTGCTAGGGTCTTCCCAGGTGGCTCAGTGGTAAAGAATCTGCCTGCGAATGCAGGAGACGCCAGAGTTGCAGGTTCAGTTCCTGGGTTGGAAGTATTTCTTGGAAGAAATGGCAACCCACTCCAGTATTCTTGCCTGGAAAGTTCCATAGACAGAGAAGCCTGGTGGGCTACAGTCCAGGGGATCAAAAAAGAGTCAGACGGGACAAATAATGTGTGCCATTATTTGAAAGCTAAGGCCAAAGAGATAATTTCCTCTGATGTTCTGTATTTCAAATGATCTTGATTTTTAATCCCTTTTGCTTTCAGTTCCACTAACTAGGGCTTGAAGGGAAAAGGTAGGGGGGTGTGTGTGTGTGTGTGTAGCACTTGTGTGAAAATACCAGTGTAGAACCGAGTTTTTCAGTCTCCACACTATTGTCATTTGGGGTCAGATAATTGTTGTGGAGGCTGTCCTGTGTGTTGCAGGATGTTTAGCGTCATTCCTGGCCTCTACCCACTTGATGCCAGTAGCATCCTTCTTTCGCCCTTAGCGCCCATCAGTTGGAGATGCAATATCTCCAGACATTGCCCAATGTTCCTGTGGGGTGGGTGCGGGGTGCTCCTCGTTGAGAACCTCGTTGAGAACCTCGTTGGACCACAGTGGCCTGCCTCCCCAAAAAAACTCTTGCCCTCCCATATGCTACGTCCAGTGCTCTGTCCAGATTCAAAGGAAGGCTTGCTCATGCCTTGCCCACTCTGTCTGATGAGCTGATCTTGGTGCCATCTCAAACCACCATCAGTTACAGAATCAAGATCAGATTCACCAGCTGGGTCTTAGGAGCCCTGGGTGCAGCATCCTCCCCTGCCAGGGGCTCTTGGAATAAGTCTGGGCAAGTCCCTTATCTCTTTTGCACGTGGGAACACACACCTGTCACAGCAATCACATGGGAACTGGGTTGAGGAAGGATGGTTTAACAGATGGGAAGGCCCTTTGGAGGGTTAAAAGCTCTCTCTCAAGTGGAGTGATTATGATTATTATTATATGTTGAGGGAGGAACTAGGCTATACATTGGCCTCACTGCCCAGAGCTGTTTTCTCCCAGGGAAAAAGGGAAGTATGTACATGCGGGGAATTTAGCAATTGAGTAGGGAGAAAAGACTCAGTTCTCAATTCTTTTTTTTTTTTTTTTGTGGCTGCACCGTCTAGCTGGTGGGATCTTAGTTTCCCAACCAGGGATCAAACCTGAGCCCACAGCAGTGAAAGCGCCAAGTCTTAACCACTGGACTGCCAGGGAATTCTGGAAGACTATTTCTAATTCAATCTGTTTACTCGTTACAGGTCTATTCAAATTTTCTCTTTCTTCTTGGGTCAATTTTAACAATTTGTCTTTCTAGTTCTGAGTGTTCCTTGGAAGAACTGATGTTGAAGCTGAAACTCCAATATTTTGGCCACCTGATTAGAAGAGCTGACTCATTTGAAAAGACCCTGATGCTGGGAAAGATTGAAGGTGGGAGGAGAAGGGGACAACAGAGGATGAGATGGTTGGATGGCATCACCAACTCAATGGAGATGAGTTTGGGTAAACTCTGGGAGTTGGTGATGGACAGAGAGGTCTGGCGTGCTGCAGTCCATGGGGTTGAAAAGAGCCAGACACAATTGAGCAACTGAACTAAACTGAGGAATTCATTCATTTTATCTAAGTTGTCTTATATTTTTGGCATTAAGTTTTTCATCATATTCCTTATAATTCTTTAAGTTTCTGTAGTTCTCATTTTGGCAATTTGTGCCTTTTATTTTCTTGGTCAGTCCAGCTATATCATCCCGGTATATTAGCCTTCCTATCAATATCAAATGGTCCCTCTTTGTTCTAGTAATATTTCCTTTTTGTCTTAAAGTCAATTTTGTCTGATAGCAGTTTAGCCTTTCCAGCTTTCTTATGGTTACTGTTTGCATGGAGTCCAACTTTTTTTATTTTCTGTGTCTTTTAATCTAAGATGAATTTCTTGTAGGCAGAATATATTTCAGTCTCACTTATGTATGTATTTATTTTGAAACATTTCTTTCTCTTTTTTTTGACTGTGCCGCACAGCATAGTTCCCTGGCTGGGGATTGAACCTGCACTTTTGGCAGTGAAAGCACTGAGTCCTAATCACAGGACTGCCAAGGAGTTCCCCAGTCTCATTTTTTAAATTTAGTCTGGCAACCTCTGTTTTGATTGGAGTGTTTTCTTCCATTTAATAATTTACATTAAATTATTCCAGAGATCAAATTGCCAACATCTGTTGGATCATGGAAAAAGCAAGAGAGTTCCAGAAAAACATATATTTCTGCTTTATTGACTATACCAAAGCCTTTGACTGTGTGGATCACAACAGACTCTGGAAAATTCTTAAAGATATGGGAATACCAGACCACCTGACCTGCCTCTTGAGAAATCTGTATGCAGGTCAGGAAGCAACAGTTAGAACTGGACATGGAACAACAGACTGGTTCCAAATAGGAAAAGGAGTACGTCAAGGCTGTATATTGTCACCCTGCTTATTTAACTCATATGCAAAGTACATCATGACAAACGCTGGACTGGAAGAAACACAAGCTGGAATCAAGATTGCTGGGAGAAATATCAATAACCTCAGATATGCAGATGACACCACCCTTATGGCAGAAAGTGAAAAGGAACTAAAAAGCCTCTTGATGAAAGTGAAAGTGGAGAGTGAAAAAGTTGAGCTTAAAGCTCATCATTCAGAAAACAAAGATCATGGCATCTGGTCCCATCACTTCATGGCAAATAGATGGGGAAATGATGGAAACAGTGACTGACTTTATTTTTGGGGGGTCCAAAATCACTGCAGATGGTGACTGCAGCCATGAAATTAAAAGACGCTTACTCCTTGGAAGGAAAGTTATGACCAACCTAGATAGCATATTCAAAAGCAGAGACATTACTTTGCCAACAAAGGTTCATCTAGTCAAGGCTATGGTTTTTCCTGTGGTCATGTATGGATGTGAGAGTTGGACTGTGAGGAAGGCTGAGCGCCAAAGCATTGATGCTTTTGAACTGTGGTGTTGGAGAAGACTCTTGAGAGTCCCTTGGACTGCAAGGAAATCCAACCAGTCCATTCTGAAGGAGATCAGCCCTGGGATTTCTTTGGACGGAATGATGCTGAAGCTGAAACTCCAGTACTTTGGCCACCTCATGCGAAGAGTTGACTCATTGGAAAAGACCCTGATGCTGGGAGGGATTGGGGGCAGGAGGAGAAGGGGATGACACAGGGTGAGATGGCTGGATGGCATCACTGGCTTGATGGACATGAGTCTGAGTGAACTCCGGGAGTTGGTGATGGACAGGGAGGCCTGGAGTGCTGCGATTCATGGGGTCGCAAAGAGTCGGACACGACTGAGCGATTGAACTGAACTGAACTGATTCATATAGTTGGATTTACATCTGCTGTTTTACTATTTTTTATTTATTTCATCTCATGCCTTTTTTTTTTTGTCCCCATGCTATTGACCAAATGCTTTTTATTTTATTTTTTTAAATTTTATTTTATTTTTAAAACTTTACAATATTGTATTAGTTTTGCCAAAGACCGAATGCTTTTTATTGTGTTAAATGTTTTTAGTCCATTCTTTTGATTATTCCATTGATTTAAAAAAAATTTTTTTTAGTGGTCGATTTATGTACATCTTAATTTATCATAATCTGTCAGAGAAGGCAATGGCACCCCACTCCAGTACTCTTGCTTGGAAAATCCCATGGATGGAGCAGCCTGGTACTCTGCGGTCCATGGAGTAGCTAAGAGTCGGACATGACTGAGCGACTTCACTTTCACTTTTCACTTTCATGCATTGGAGAAGGAAATGGCAACCCACTTCAGTGTTCTTGCCTGGAGAATCCCAGGGGCGGGGGAGCCTGGTGGGCTGCCGTCTATGGGGTCGCACAGAGTCGGACATGACTGAAGTGACTTAGCAGCAGTAGCAGCAGCATTCTGGGATACTAAATATTTTCTATTTGATGAGTCATTGTTATCTTGTCTTCTTTCAATTATTTAAACATGGTTTCCTTTAGTTTTTTGATCGTATTTACAATAGCTTCTTTGAAGTGTCTGCTGAAACCAACATCTGGGGACACATAGAGACTGTTTCTGTTGACTGCTTTTTTTCCCTGAGTATGTTTACACACATCCCACAATTTTTACTGAACACTGGAAATCTTGTAAGAATTTTTTTTTTTTTTGGTAGCAACACAGTATTTTTGTTCCCAATGATTGCTGTTTTTGTTTTGCTTGGGCGTTTGGTAATTTACTTCCCGGACTAAATCTGTCAAGTCAGTCTCCTTCACGGTGTGCAGCTACTGATACTTCTGCTTAATTTTTTTTTTGCATATTTTTATTTTAAAACTTGGCTTCCTAGGGGTCACCTGTGTATCCACATAGTTTAATATTCAGCCAAATATCAGTCAGGGGCTGTGCTCAAACTTTGAACCAGTAAGGCTCCTATTCTTGGATGGCAAGTATCCTGTGCATTCAGTACACCTGTCTACACAGGCTCCAACAGCCAAGCATTTCTAAGTCGCTTGGGCCTGAAGCAGGTCTCTGCTGCACATGCGCATAACCTCTAGTCAGTCAAGGTAAGACACAGAGCTCATCAGGTTCCACATGGATGCCCCATTCCCCAGAACTCCAAGTTTTCAGTCCACTGTTGGCGCCAAATAGAACTACAACCTTGGACTGCTACACCCGCTGGCATTCCCCGTTCTCGTCCCACCAAGATTGCTACTTTAGCCATAAGTCCTCCAAATCAAGTGAGCCCCATCAGACAGCTACAGTGAAGCTCTTGTCTTTCAGGGGGCTACCCGCCCTGGTTGAACTATTATGCCAGATAGAACTGAGTATGGGGAAATCAGAGAAGTCCCAGGTAAGTGCAGAACAAACTCGAAGTTTGGTGGTTTTATGAATAAAAGCTCTCAGGTTGTTGTATGCCTTTGGCTGATTTTCAGAGTGCTAATTTAGCAATAGATGGTTTTGTCTAGCTTTATAGTTGCTTTGAAAAATTATTATTGTGTTAAAATATACATAAGCTCAGAGGTAAAGAATCCACCTTCAGTGCAGAAGACCAGGTTGGAGTCCTGGGTTGGGAAGATTCCCTAGAGGAGGGAAGGCCAATCCACTCAGGTATTCTTGCCTGGAAAATCTTATGGATAGAGGAGCCTGGTGGGCTACCGTCCAAGGGTTTGCAGAGTCAAGACATAACTGAAGAGACTGAGTTCAATTGAAGCAACTGAGCAAGCATGCAGGCAACATAAAGTTTACCACTGTTACCATTTTAAATCCAGTGGCATTAAATTGTTACATTCATATCTATATGCAACCATCACCACCATCTGCCTTCCAGAACTTTTTCATCATCCCAAATTGAAACTCTGTACCTATTAAGTAATAACTGCCCGCTTCCCACTCCCCCAGCCCCTGATGACCACTATTCTACTTTGTTTTAGTTAATCCTTGCAACAAACCCTTTCTCTTGAGTATGTAAATGAAATTATATTTTAAGGACAGCGATGGAAGTTAAGGTCTAAAGTTACTATAGCACAAAAGGCCAACATTGGTACAAAGGTACATAATTCAAACACTCACTTTCATTGCACCCTCACTTTGGGATGTATAAGCTGTTGATGGAATGGTAGGGGACTTATAAAACTACTCTCTCACCCCCAAGTCACCTATGTGTGACTTGAAAGTAGTTTAACTTTGGTGTGATTCCACTTGACTAGTATCATCCACGTTTTACAGATGAGGAAGTAGAACCACGAAGTGGACAAGAGGAGGGGCAGAGTAGAGGCAGAGACACCAAAGAGGATGCCCAGTCGTCTTTGCAGAAGGTCGAGAGGGAGGTCCAGACTGAGGCAGGGGCTGGAGATCAGGGTCCTGAGATGGGGACGGGCTCGCGGTGGGAGGAGCGGGGGACGGGATGCTGATTCCTCAGAGAATCAAAAGATAGAGGACTAGATCCCATTCAACATCTCCCCATCATCTCCAGCCCTTCCCCACATGATCACTCACCTGCTCGGTGGTCTTTAGGTTTTTCTGTCCTTGGTTACCACAGCTGTTCCTGCGTTGCTAGGTTACCCATCAATCTCAGAAGGCGGGACTCGGCGTCTGATTAACTTTCCTTTTCACCATTCGATTCTTTATTCCCCTCGGTTTGGTCCACCTCCTGAGGACTGACCAATCAGAAACACGGTGTGTCTAACTCTCCACCAATTGGAAGAGCCGGGCGTCCCTCAGGATAAAGCTGAAAGAGTAAGGCGGGGAGAATGGGCGGGAAAGGGGCGGAGCTTCTTTGTCCCGCCTCTCTCCCCCCAAGGAGGCGGGTAAGGAGGCTTGCATTAACTGGGGAAGGACGTAAAGGTTGGCCAGTCAGAGATCATCATGACGTCCGAGGTAGCCAATAGGACGCGGCGAAGGGGGGAATGGGGCGGTGCCGGCCAGGCGGAGGGGACCGTAGGCGGCGGATGGGAGAGCTGGCGCAGCTGCCGTGGTGGCAGCGGCTGAGGTGGCGGTTTCTGCGGCGGCTGCTGCAGCTGCAACAGCTCCGGGCTCGGGGCTTTGGCGGCTGCACCGGCGGGCTGTACTGTGCTGTGCGGACCCCGGCGGTCGGTCCGGGTTGCTGGGGCGGCGCGTGTAAGAATTCGAGGCGTGTGAGGGATGGTCAGAGGAGAGGGCAGAGGTAAAGGGGCAGGGGGTTCGGAGTGAAAGGTTGCGGCTGGGCATTAGGGTGTGGGAGGCGGGCAGGTCGGGCCAAGAGGGGTTGCGGAGAAGTTCATTGCTGCGCTTCTTTCCCTCCAGTCCTTGTCGGGGGGAGGGGGTCCCAGAGTGGGGACCGCCCGAGGAAGCCCGGGGCGGGAGAGGGGGCTCAAAGTCGAACACGTGGAGTAGGATCCCGCACGCCTCTTCGCTCCCCCTTCTCTCTCAAAGGCTCATCTCCCTGGCGCCCTCAGGCCACCCACCCTGCAAGAGACTCTTGCCCCGTCCGTCTGCCCGAGTGGACAGCGGGACGGCCTGCCGGCTTTCCCTGGGACCTTTCCCTAGGGGTGACCCTTCCATTCTGGGTCCTCTCTAGAGGGAGAAGCACTGTGACCTTAAGCAAGTCCCTTCTCTTCGCTGAGCCTCAGTTTTCCCTCTCTAAATTTATGGGTTTGAATTCAGATAAGGGGACTGGTCTGGGAAGAGAGGAAGGGTAATGGTTAAGCAGGGAGGGTCAGACTGCCTGGGTTGAAATCTGGGCTCTATTACTTCCCTGCGGTCTACTTACAAGAGGTAGGTTAATTTAACGCCTCTAAACCTCACTTTTCTCATTGTGAAGTGGGGACATCAGCTAAGTAAAATGTCCTAACAGCAACACTATTCACATTTTGAACCACATATGTCTCTGTTGTGATAACCCCCTCTGAGAGCCACAAAACTAGTGCATGCATTACAAGCAAACAGTCATATATTATACAGTTAAAATAAAAGCCAGTAGCTACTATAATAACAATGGTACAATTAAGAAAGCTCTTCTTGATGAGTTGAAAAAGTTAATAACCTGTCCAGCCTTCAAAATAAATACTGGCCGGGACAAGATGTTAATAATTGTCAGAGCTGAATGATCAATACAAGGAAGTTCATTTACATATTCTCTCTACATTTGAGTATATTTGAAAGTATCTGTGGTGAAAAGCCAAAAAGAAGAAAAAAGAAAAAGGCATAAAATGCTTTAAGACAGCCAAATGGTAGCATCTCATTTGGAATTTCCTTTTCTGTTTTCCCACTACTGAGATTTAAAAGTAAAATGAATCCCCAGATCTGGAGGAAACTTAAAAAAAAAATCTCACAGGAAGTTGGCTGGGTAGAATGCTACAGGCTTAGCAGCAAAGAATAGTGCTCACTTTTAAACTGCCTACTTTTTAAGAAGCTGTTGGTGCACAGGCGCCTGCCTCGAATGGTCGTGGAGGTTTCTGAAGGAGGTAAATTGCTGGGTTGCCATTCAGTGGGTTGGTTTGGAGGCAAACTTGATTGAGACCAGAACTCTGCAGTTTGAGGAAGGAACCTGCTGCTGTTTTCAAGTTCAAAGGTCTGCTGTTAGATCTGCTGAGTGCTGGCATTTCTTTGGTCCTCCTCAGCGGAAACAGGAATGTGTATAAATAGGAACTGTAGAAGGCTAGTTCTGACGGTTTTGAATTGAAAGTTTCAAATAAGCATTTCACTTAAAAAAATATTCTAGTCTTTTCCCTTTCCTCCCCAGATACCTAAATCTAGGAGAATAGTGCCTTTGTAAGAATGATATGGGTAAGTTTAGATGACCTGGCACACTGTTTATAGGTCATTGGAGCTAAGTGCTGCCTAAATACCAGGGCCGGACTTGGAAGAATTGTAGCATGGTGGCTGGGAGCACAGGTCTGGAGTCAGACTGTGTAGTTCAAAGCTTGACTTTCCTGCTGTGGGATCTTGGACAAGTCACTTAACCTCTCTGAGCCTTAAGTCTCCCCTTCTGTAAAGCAGGACAATAATCCTACTTACTATTATTGTGTTTCAGTCAACTTTACTTAAAACTTGCTAGAAGAGCCCCAGTACATAGTAAACCCTCACTGAGTACTAATTACTATTATATGAACGGTCATATATATATATATATAAAGTATTTAAAATCTTTACGAAACACACAAACAAGGGTTAAGAGGGGTGGAGATGGAACATACTAGCCATAATCTCAATCTTCAGACATAATTACGTTTAACTTTTTAGTATTTATTCTTGTAGAGTTCCCGCCCCATCCCCCATATTTCAGTGATATTATTGGCTCAGACCGTAAAGAACCCGCCTGCAATGAGAGAGACCTGGGTTTAATTCCTGGGTTGGGACAATCCCCTGGAGGAGGGCATGGCACCCCACTCCAGTATTCTTGCCTAGAGAATCCCCATGAACAGAGGAGCCTGGCAGACTACAGTCTACGGGGTCGCAAAGAGTTGGACATGACTGAGCGACTAAGCACAGCACAGTGGCACATCCTGAGATACTTTTTTTTTTTTAATTAAGATATAATTCACATTGCTGTAAGATCCACCATCTTAAAGGGTACCATTTTTAGTATACTTGTAAAGTTATATAACCATCACCACTGTCTGATTCCAGAACATTTTCATCAATGGTTGTATTATGATCATTGTCTATTTCTTTTTTTTTAATTCCCCAAACTCTAGAAGATGCTGCTGATGGAGGAGTTTCTGAGAAGCACCACGGGGCCAGTGGCTTTGACTGGGAGCTCAAAGCAGAGACTATTTAAAGCCTTGGACATCACCTCCTGAGGCCTGCAGGAGTGAAGAGCATGGCTGTGAGTTTAGATGACGACGTTCCCCTCATCCTGACCTTGGATGAGGGTGGCAGCGCCCCACTGGCTCCCTCCAACGGCCTGGGCCCAGATGATCTGCCCAGCAGAAGTAAGATGGTAGGGTGGGCTTGGGGAGGGGGAGAGTGCAGCTTTTGTTTTGCTGTGGGCTAGGTGGTCTGATGGTAGATTCATGTACCCGAATGCCTGACTCCACGTTTGACCCCCAAGTTCTGACACATATGCTAGTGGGAGATTAATTCTGTGCGGTCCTAATCCTGCACCCCCAATTTAGGGATGTTCCCCAAGACTAGCCTGCCCGGCTTCCCACAGCCCAACCCCTCCCTTGCACCTGCGGTGGTACCCTGGTTCTGTTCGTGGATGCTTCGTGGAGACCTCAGGCAAACCTGCTCCTTGGCTAGCATCCCTGTCCCATTCCTTGTTAAAAAAAGAAACAGATTTCAACATCAGCCTCCGTCTGCCTGATCTTTGGCAGGAAAGTGGCGTTGACTGCTTCTCCCCGCTGGCATTCAGTCCCTGCACCACCCAGGACAGGGTGGAGTGGAAGAGGGCAAGCATTTGCCATAATCTAATGATCAGAGGGTTTGCGATTTGTTTCACTTTGTCTTCCTCTAAACCAAAGCCCAGAAGCACAAAGTGAACCCAAGAGAGGTGATGAGCTTTAAATTTTTTAGATTTTAAGTGTGTTTCTGGCAGAATGAGCAGTTTTAAAAAAACCTTTATTGTCCCAAAGCTATTTATTTCATTTGCTCAGGCCTCAGGTCCAGGAGAGCTTAAAATAACTTGCCTCCTGGAAGGTCCTAAGATGTCAGGGACTGGTGCTTTAGGGTCTCCTTAGCAGATGGGAGTTCTACCCACCAGGCATGCTCCTGAGCTAGGACAGAGGGCTACTGCTTGGGTCCAGGGAAAGGCAAGCCTGGCTCTCTCATCTCCTTTGTCCAGAGAGAATGCAGTTGGCTGACAGGGAGCTTAACAGCCTGCATTTGAAAGTGGTAAAGGACAGCATTGTTCCCACGGATGGGAGTGCAGTGGGAGGCTTGTTGCTGCTGCTGCTAAGTCGCTTCAGTCCTGTCCGACTCTGTGCGACCCCATAGACGTCAGCCCGCCAGGCTCAGCCATCCCTGGGATTCTCCAGGCAAGAACACCAGAGTGAGTTGCCATTTCCTTCTCCAATGCATGAAAGTGAAAAGTGAAAGTGAAGTCGCTCAGTCGTGTCTGACTCTTAGCGACCCCATGGACTGCAGCCTACCAGGGATTTTCCAAGCAAGAGTACTGGAGTGGGGTGCCATTGCCTAGCTCCTCTAAACTGGCCTCTCTCCGCTTTAGCCAGTTCACCCATCTGGAGTGGCAGAGCTGGGTGATCCAGGAAGCTTAGAATAGAGACCAGATTTTTCCCTAAGTGCCATTCAGGACCAAAAATATCAGTGGCTGTGATTTCAGGCCCACTTCTTAAATACCCCAGAGTCAACCCACTCCAGTGTTCTTGCCTAGAGAATCCCAGGGGCGGGGAAGTCTGGTGGGCTGCCATCTATGGGGTCGCACAGAGTCGGACACGACTGAAGTGACTTAGCAGCAGCAGTAGCAGCAGCAAGCTAAGTGTTAGGCTCCTTCTTACCTGTTATCTTAACTAAGATCCTTTTGGCAAAGTAGACAGTATTATCCCTAGTTGACAGAGGAGAAAACTGTGAGTCAGAGAGGTTAAGGAACTTGCCTGACATTGCATAGCCAAGTAAGCAGTTTTGCAGAGATTTGGACCTGACTGTTTGACCCCAAAGTTCTTCCCTTTCTCTTTTTCCCTTTTTCCTTCTTCTCCCCTCTTCCCTCTTCTTTTCCTCCTCCTTTTTTCTCCACAAGCCCTTAATAAATGTAAGTGCTGGCCCTCAGCATTTCATCATATAACCTCAGGGGAAGAAAAGCTTCAGAGAGGTTAGGTAACTTGTCCAGGGTCACATAGCCAGCAAGCAGCAATGCCTCGCTGATCTTCCCCCATCACCCTGTGTAAAGTGCTTTGGGGAACGGGATGTAAATGAATGTGACATAGTCTCAGCTTCAGAGTACGCTGCCCACTAGAGAGAGAAGTGGTTACATCCATGGCCAGTGAGGGACTGGGCTGGAGGGAAGGTGGTTGACACCCGAGGGTATGGATCGTTCTGAAAATAGCCAGGCTCAAGGTTCTGAATTGGACTCTTGATCATTGTCTCGGGGGCCACTTTTAAGTCCTCCCAAGTGTCAGAGCTGATGGCAGAGTGTCTAGCTCTCCTGAAGGATCAAAGTGGAAACAGCAGCCTAGTTCTACATCAAGATCAGGTTTTGAAGCGATGGCGGTGCTTGATGACCAGGAAATAGGCCAAGTAGACAATAAAACTAATGTTGGGTCGGCCTCTAGTGAGGCTGTCCCTTTCTTGGCAAAGTTGGTGGCTTGTTTTAGTTTGTTTAAGAAAAACAGAATAAACTGACAGGGTCCAGGGAAATTATGCTTTCTGGGAAGTGCGTTGGTGCATCGGTTTACTCTCTCACCCTCTTTCTGAGCTATTTGCTAAAACCTCTAAAAACTAATGGGTGTAACCCGCCCAGCTTGGCTGAGAAAAACAACAGCGCCTCTTGGAGAAAAGGAAAGATTTCAGAGGAGGCCTGCGTGTTCCACCTCCTCTGCGTGGGCTTTTCTTTCTCTCTCTCTCTCTTTTTTTTTAACCTTGTCAAACATCAATTCCTCTTAATCTTTTAACATTTTTTTTTCTCCAGCTTTAAACTTTTTATTTTGTATTGGGGTATCTTTCTTTTTTAAAAACATGTTTTATTTTTGGCTGAACGGGGTCGTGGTACGCAGGAGCTTTCACGGTGACACGAGGGCTTCTCCCTAGTTGTGTCACGCAGGCTCAATAATTGAGGTGCATGGGCTTTGTTGCTGCATGGCACGTGGGATCCCAGCTTCCTGACTGAGGATTGAACCTGTGTCCTCTGCAGCGGAAGGTGAATCCTCAACCGCTGGACCGCCAGGGACGTCCCCATCTGGGCCTTTCTTATCTTGTGCTTGGATCTTGCACGGACTTTCTTCTCAAGGCCCGCCTCCCACCTGTCTGAATGGTCCATCTAAAACACAAATCCGAGCAGGTATGGTGTGGGCATACCTTGTTTTACTGTACTTTGTGCATACTCTTCCCCACCCCCGCCCCCAAATTGAAGGTTTTTGGCAACCTTGCATCGAACTAGTCTCTCAGCACCGTTTTCCCAACAGCATTTGCTCACTTCCTGTCTCTGTGTCACATTTTGGTCATTCTTGCATTATTTCAAATCCTCCACCAGCAAAAAAAATTGGTGGTTCCCTGAAGGCTCAGATGATGGTTAGCATTTTTTAACAATCAAGTCTTTTTTTAAATTAACGTATGTACATTGTTTTTATAGCATAATGCTATATAATGCTTTATAGCATATATATGTACACACACACGTATATTTTTCAAACTGATTTATTTGGCTGTGTCAGGTCTTAGTTGCAGCGTGTAAACTCTTAGTTGTGGCATGTGGGATCTAGTTCCCTGACCAGGGATCGAACCCGGCCCCCCTGCATTGGGAGCATGGAGTCTCAGCCACTGGACCACCAGGGAAGTCTGTAGAAATAAGTTTTTGATGCACTGCTGCTGCTGCTGCTAAGTCACATCAGTTGTGTCCAACTCTGTGCGACCCCACAGACGGCAGCCCACCAGGCTCCTCGGTCCCTGGGATTCTCCAGGCAAGAACACTGGAGTGGGTTGCCATTTCCTTCTCCATTAGGAAACCAAAAAAGTCACGTGACTTGCTTTATTGTGGTCTTCACTTGATCATAGTGGTCTGAAATTGGACCCACAATATTTCTGAAGTCTGCCTGTGATTTCCCCGGCTTGCCCAGGTTCTCAAGACCTTTCTGTGCCCGGCAGGATGCAGCTCCTTAGCCAGCATATGCATGTTCTGGCGTCTTCTTGCCTGACCAGTTCCATTTCCTGCCTTACCCCACACTTCTAGTTCTCTGAATCCCCAGTACATTCTCAGACCTCTCTGCCTTGCTGGTAACTGCCTGGCATGCTTTTCCAGGTGCTTGTTTACTCATGAGCTTCACTTCTGTCTTGATAATCCTGCTGATAATCCCATCTCTTTGAAGCCTTCACTGAACCACTATTTCCTGATGGGGCTGACTACTTACCATCCTTTTCTGCTGTGGTATCTGATCTAGGCCTCCATTATTACATCAGCTTACTGTGCAGAAGCAACCGTTTAACCATCTGATCACCTCCTAGGCCCCAAGTATTCATTCATCCACATATCACATAGCTCAATGCCTACTGTAGGTGGGCGTTCAACAAGCATGGTCCATGGAGTACGAAATGGCAACCTACTCCAGTATTCTTGCCTGGAAAATTCTATGGACCGAGGAGCCTGAGGCTACAGTCTGCGGAGTTACAGAGTCAGATATAACTAAGCACAAACAAAGGCCCACCATAAACCCAGGGTGATCTCAGCTCAAAATCCGTGATCACATGTGCAAAGATCATTTCTCCAAACAAGGTCACCTTTGCAGGTTCTGGCAGTAACAACTTGGGCATACCTATGGGGGCCACTATTAAGCCTGCTGTAATCTGGTAAGAAGAAAAAAGAAAGTCATGGTCCAGATAAACCTAGTTGGGTTTCTGGAACCTCAGAGCTCATGGGAGGGGCTTCCCAGGTGACTCAGAGGTAAAGAATCTGCTTGCCAATGCAGGAGCCATGGGAGATGTGGGTTCAGTCCTTGAGTCAGGAAGATCCCCTGGAGGAGGAAATAGCAACCCACTCCAGTACTCTTGCTGGGATAATGCCACGGACAGAGAAGCCTGGTGGGTTACATTCCATGGGGCCGCAAAGAATCGGACCTGACTGAGCAACTAAACACAATAGTTGTCTCAGGTCCCAGGAGCGGAGGGGCCGTCTGAGGGTCCCATCAGAGATGAGTGGCATCCCCTCCTGCCTCTGCTCACCAGTGGTTGGGGTCTCATCACTCCCAGCACAGCTGATTGCCCTGGGGAGGCTGCCATCCTCGCTCCCCCAGCCTGTGGCCAATCTAAACCCTTGAGGGGTTAGGGAGTTTTCCGCAGCCCGACGCCTTCAGCAGAGTTGGCAGCTACGTGGGCACAACAGCCGCTGAGAGCTAAGCCAGCTCTCTGAGGGAAGGAGCCCTGACTGAGCCTGGGCCTCCACCCCGACCCCACAGCTGTCACTAGGGCCGTGTCCCACACCCTCCTGTCTCCGTGTGCTCGGGCTGCCATGACAGAACTCCACGGCGGCGGAAGTGCATAGTCTCAGAGTTCTGCAGGCTGCAAGCCCAAGAGCAAGGTGTCAGCAGGGTTGGTGTGCCTGAGGCCTCTTTCGGGCAGCTGCCTTCTCGCTGTGTCCTCTGTGTGCTGATCTCTTCGCATCAGGCTACCTCTCCTGTTGGATTAGGGCCCACCCCTATGACCTCATTTTGCCTCAATTACCGCTTTAGAGGCTCTGCTCTTTGAATACCATCACATTCTGAGGCCCTGGGGGTGAGACTTTCAACACAGAAATTTTAGGGAGACGTAATTCAGTCGGTAGCACTCCTGCCCTTTCCTTAGATGAGGTCCCCAGGAATCTGGCTGTGCTGCCTGTGACCTTTGACTCTGTGCTAAGGATGCTGGAAGCTGGGGAATTGTCCCTACAGGAAACCAGAGGGCTTGGATTTTTTTTTTTCCCCCTTATTTGGGCAAGGATGGATTGTATCCAAGACTTAAAACATTTCTGGGCTATAAACGTGGCAGCTGAAATGCTAATGAATGACTCATAAGCAGGAGATGTCAGGTTGATAAAGGAGGAAGGCCTGAGCAGAGGTATTTAAAGCCTAGAAATTAGGAGTAACCTTGAAAATAGTCAGTGGGGTTGGCGTTCGACAGTGTGGTTTAGAGATAGCCTGCTGTCTGCACTGCGCAGCAGTCAGTGATCTGGACTGTCCCTGGACTGTAGAGTGTGAATGTGGTGGGCTATACAAAGTATCTTCTTGGGGAATTCTGTTCACTCTCAGCTTTCACCTTGTTGCCTTTAAGCCCAGCCGCTGCCTAAGATGCGCCTGTACTATTGGGTGATGAAGGGACTGTGGGCAAGGCCGGGGCTGAGGCTGGAGCAGGGCGCTTTGTCTCACGCGGTACCTTGGTGCTCGTGGCTCCTGGTTTCCCGGTGACAAGTCATGTGGGGATAAGACCTAAGGTGGTAGAGTAACAGGACCCCTTACTCCTTCACCCTGATTCCTAAGACTTCTTCGGCACTCATCCGGGACCCAGTATAAGGTGGAGAACCACTGCTCCCTTGCAGGGGCCGATATACAGCGGGTGCCCTGGCTCCCTTTCCAGAGTTTTCATGCAGCCAGAACCAGCTGGCACCCATCTCCGTCAAGGTGGGCCATCTCCATCAAGGTGGGGCACTGCTCCCTTGCAGGGGCCGACATACAGCGGGCGCCCTGGCTCCCTTTCCAGAGTTTTCATGGCAGCCAGAACCAGCTGGCACCCATCTCCATCATGTTGGCCCCAGGGCAGACATGGCCAACCTGAGCTGGGAGAGAGCGGTGGGGCTGTATACCCAGGGGAGACCTAACCCCATGGCAGGCTCTCCATCACAGAAATCAGTGTCTGCGGTTCTTTCTCTGACCGAGCTTCCCCAGCACACTCGCCAGAGAGAAAGTAAAGCCCAAGGACCCAGGTAGCTTTTGTCACCTGTGATGCACTGGGTGGAGGAGTGGTTAAACATTCAGGCTCTGGAGTCGAGCTGCAGACTTCCTGTTCTAGGCAAGTACGGGACCTAGTGTCTCCAAGCCTCAGCCTCCTCATCTGTAGGGTGGGATCATGATAGCATCTTCCGAGAGTTGTTGTGGGGACTTAGTGAGGTCACACGTGTGATGCCCGTGGTGGGTGCTCGGCTAGTTGTAGGCGTTATTGTCATGCCCAGAGACAGGGCTTCCTGGGGTGCTGAACCCAGGCCAAGAACTGAGTCCTTTGCCTTGCTGCTGGCCCGACAGGTGGCCACCACCAAGTGGGGAAGGGGAGGCAGCATGGCAGGTGGAGACTGAACAGCAGTCAGGCTTTCCCAGCCTCCCAGGGAGCTCGGGCATTTGGCTCCGCTGGAGTCGGCCCCCTGGCTTTCCCAGGGCCTCGCCGAGATAGGATGGTCGTGTCGCCAGGCTGGCAGAGGCACCAATTAAAATGCACACACACCCGGCACGCTGGGTTCCAGCCTCGTAAGCGACACTTGAAGCTTTTCACTTCCTCCCCGCTCCGAGTCTTTGTAGGGGATCCTGTCTGTTGCCTCGGGCCCCCCTGCCATGAGATGACATGCAGAGAAGCTGCTACTTTGGAATGGCAGCAGTGGCAGCTGGGCGCGGGCTGGAGCCATGGCTCCGTTGCTCTTTCCCCATCCCCTTAGGGGGGCTCTGTGTTCACATTTACTCCAGCAGCGCTTCGTGAGGCAGAACAGTCAGCTTCTCAGCTTCTGAGTCAGGGAGGGAGCTGGGGAGGTGGGGCTCTGATGGCTCCTGGCCCAGTGTCCTGCCCGGGGCTGCCTCACAGATCACAGAATGGTGGACCTGGAAGGAAACCCAGATGAAGCACCAAGGGATCACCCCCTGCCCCCGCAACCTCAAACCCCCCAGGCCCCTGGAGGAAAGTTGGTCCTCAGACCGCCCCCATGCCACCTATGGGAAGCCCGCTGGACTCCCTTTCCTGGGTGACTTCTCTGATTGTTTCCTGACTCTTCCTTCTCTCCCTCTCAGTCCAAGCCGCACAAGGTCGTTCACAATAAAAACAGCGGCTCACAGGTATTGAACCCCTATCAACTGCCGGGCAGCGTCTGAAAGCACTTTGTGCTGTCTCTGTCACTGGGTCCTCCGAGCAGAGCTGTGCTGTTGGTTCAGCATCTGTCTCTGACAGCAGAGGAAACAGACACCCTGAGAGGCTGAAACTTACCCAGGGCCACGTAGCTGGGAAGTGTTGGCTGCAGCTCTGGAAACCCGCGCTCTTCTGATCGGGGAAACTCAGGTTCTGGGTGCCGAGAGATTCAGAGCTGGCTGGGGGCACTTGTCCCTGCCTCTTGGTGCTTCACAGAAAGAAATACCAGATTTCATTCAGCTTTGCAATCAAGCCAGATTGGGCATTTTTCTGTCTTTCTGTGTCTGTCTTCCTGTGTTGGCAGGCGAATTCTTAACCACTGGACTGCCAGGGAAGCCCTCACATCTTTTTTTTAAGGCAAGATTTAGGGGCTTTGTTTTTCCCTAGAAGAATCAGTTATGTTTGGGGAGTCTCCCAGGTGAACGTATGGTGGCTCAGCCTGCATTTGGAACAACTCATGCAAGTATCTCCCTTGAGTGCTCCATGGGCACCACCCCTGCATCCTGGCTCAAGATGAATCCAGAAGCTGCAAATCAGGGCATCCATTATACCACCTCAAAGTAGAAGTCTTCCCCAGAGCCAGTCTTGTTTCTCTCTTGTTGGAGGCAGCAACACTGTAAACCTATTACAGTTTAAAAAAAATATTTTTATTTATTCATTTGATTGTGCCAGGTCTCAGTTGCTGTATGTGGGATCTAGTTCCCTGACCAGGGACCAAACCCAGGCCCCCTGTATTGGGAGCGTGGAGTCTTAGCCGCTGGATCAACAGGGAAGTCCTAAGCCCTATTACAGTTGGCTGCAGTTGGTGACTGTGTGTGCAGTAATGTTCACATAGATGGTGGCTCCTAAGAGCCCTTGCGAAGTAAGAGTATCCCCGTTTTTCAGATGTATAATTGGAGGGGTGGGGCGGGAAGTGACCCACAGGGGCAGATAGTGGGGCAGTGGGCCTCATTCATCGTCAGTGTTGCTGGGCTGCTGCATGCCCAGTGCATGTCCACACAGGCAGGCCCGCACTGCCCTCTTGTCTGTCTCGGGTTACAGACCTGCTGTTTCTGTTTTCAGGCCTTGCCCAGAGGGAATGTTTCTCCCTCCAAGCTCTCAGCTCAGTCGCTTAGTCATGTCCAGCTCTTTGCGACCCCATGGACTGCAGCATGCCAGGCTTCCCTGTCCATCACCAACTCCCAGAGCTTGCTCAAACTCATGTCTATTGAGTCGGTGATGCCATCCAACCATCTCATCCTCTGTTGTCCCCTTCTGCCTTCAATCTTTCCCAGCATCAGGGTCTTTTCCAAGGAGTCAGTTCTTTGCATCAGGTAGCCAAAGTATTGGGAGTTTCAGCTTTAGCATCAGTCCTTCCAATGAATATTCAGGACTGATTTCCTTTAGGATGGACTGGTTTGATCTCCCTGAAGTCCGAGGGACTCTCAAGAGTCTTCTCCAGCACCACAGTTCAAAAGCATCATTCTTTGGCGCTCAGCTTTCTTCACAGTCCAACTCTCACATCCATACATGACTACTGGAAAAACCATAGCCTTGACTAGACAGACCTTTGTTGACAAAGTAATGTTCTCTGCTTTTTAATATGCTGTCTAGGTTGGTCATAGCTTTTCTTTCAAGGAGCAAGCGTCTTTTAATATCATGGCTGCAGTCACCATGTGCAATGATTTTGGAGCTCCCAAAATAGTCTGTCACTGTTTCCATTGTTTCCTCATCTGTTTGCCATGAAGTGATGGGACCGGATGCCATGATCTGAGTTTTCTGAATGTTGAGTTTTAAGCCAACCTTTTCACTCTCCTCTTTCACTTTCATCACTTGGTAAGAGTTAGGCCCAATTCTTGGATCAAATGAAAATGAAGCGCTTGAAGTCCAAGCCCTCTGATCCACCTTCCCAGCCTCACCCCACCCACCTGGCAGTGGCCCCAGCACCTTCCAGGCCAGGAGAACATCCCCCTCAGTTACAGCCCTGCCTGACTGGCCTCTGTTCCTTCACTCCACCCCCTTGGTAATCAGAACAAACAAGCAAAAGTCTTAACTGTGGGGCTGCTCAAACCATCTCATTTATTTGTTTACTTTTTGGCCTAACCACACGTCATGCAGGATCTTAGTTACCTGACCAGGGATTGAACCCCTGCCCCCGGCATTGGGAGCATGGAGTATTAACCCCTGGACTGCCAGGTAAGTTCCACTGTCATCTCATTTGTTTAACAATCACACAATCTCGATTTTTTTAATTTTACTTGAACCACTTTCACTACCAAAACTTCCCATCGGCTGCTGTCTCTTGCTCCTGATCCATCCCCCTTCAGCTTTCTCCAGCTGAAGATCTGGTCCTCTTTTTCCATGGAGCCTTCCCTAACCCTTCCTAACTGACTTCTGCACCTTTGAATCCTCTGAATAGCTGCGCGGAGGCCCACTCCCTCCCCAGCACCTGCACGTGATAGATTTGATTAATGTCTCGTGCACTGAATCAGTTTGCTTTGTGCCATGATGGATTCCTAAAGCTTAAGAGAAAAGGAAATTTTGGTGAAGTAGATGATTTAAAATATGAGCAGAAGGGTTGAGTTTGGCAAAGCATCCTTTCATAGTATGATTAATACCCCTTGGTTCATCTAGTATCGAGCTGGGTTTTGTAAACCATGTTCCTTTTTTTTTTTTTTAACTTATTTGGCTGCTCCGTATCTCAGTTGCAGCATGTGAGGTCTAGTTCCCTGACCAGGGATCGAACCCAGGCCCCCTGTATTAGGAGTCTTAGCCACTGGACCACCAGGGAAGTCCCCAACCATGTTCCTTTTAATCAGGGTTTAACCTGTTGGTGGATTTCTTTCTCATGTCTCCATGATGCCCGTTTGGGTGGGCTGGTTGGACAAGACAGGAAGGTGTAAGTAGGTGCTGTTGTTCTGGGTCCTGATGTGTTGTGCCTCTTTTGGGAGCACACATTTTTGCAAAAGCACAGACCACATCTTTCCTGCACACACCCAGACACCTAATAAACAGACACATGTGAAGTAAGGGATCTGGGAGTGAGTCATGAGGTTCTCCAAACACCCAAGAGACTCTGTTTGTTACATCTTAACCAGCCTGTGGAAACCACTGGGTTGACCAGAAGACTCATCCCCACATGATCAGGTCAGAAATAGCTCAGGTGGACCCTGCCCTCTGCTTCTCCTAGGAGCAACCAGCCTAGGGTATGTCTTTGGTCTCTGCTTTTGAAATTCTCAAGGACCCTCACATGGCCCACAATTTCTATATCAGCCCAGGTCCCACCTTCCCCCACCTCTGAACTCAGCCACTACCACTCCACCACTCGTAGACTGCCTTTCCCTCTTGCTAATCTCTCTTTTTGTTAGACTGGGTTTTTATTTATTTATTTTTCCTATCCTTTTAGCTCTTGCTGGAAACCAGCTCAGGGAGAGCTATTGTGCTCAGCACCGGCTAATGGCCTGGAGCCGCTCCAAGCTGCCGGATGCGTTGGCTTTCACTCGTGGGTGGTCGTTGACAAGCGTGATGCCTTCTCTCTGTGACACCCCAGGGTCCCCTCTTGCCAGCTCTGCTGTTTGCACTTGGCTGGCCTGCCTTGATGCGAACGGCAGCTTGTACTGCGCACCCCGGAGCCCGTCTGGTTGCCTCCACGGGTCTCAGACTTTCTCAGTCACAGAGCTTGCTCAGCCTCGAGGCCAGTTGACCTGTTTGCTTTTTCTGCCTATTTCCTTTTGGAGCTCAGACACTGTCCTGGGGTGGCCAGGAGCTCCCCAGTCTGGAGACGGGGAAGGGGTTTGGGAGAATCCTCAGGTGGTTAGAAATGTGTATGCATTGGTGGAGTGATAATGTGGACTGATAATTTAGTGCATTCTAACGTTTCTTCAGAGTCTCTTGGTCTACAGCAAAGGATGGGGTTGAATTTCCAGTGCCCTATCTTAGCAAGTGTGCAGCCTTGAATGAGGAGCTAAGCTTCGGCTTCTTCCTGAGTTTCAGTTTCTTCGTCAGTAAAATGGGGATAAAAACGTCTCCATTCAGGGTTGACATAGGAAATTTCAGGCAACATTCCAGGTACCAACTCAGTAAGTAGAAAAACTCTTAACAGTAAAGTATCAGGGTTTCATTTTCAACAAAGTAGCAATGACGCCCCTCCTTGAGCCTACGAGTAGATAATTTCAGGTCTATCCGAGTCAATGACTTGAGCTCACCCTTCCTTTTATTACATTCCTCTAAGGACTGGTAGCTGGGGTTTGGATTTTCTTAGGGATTCTGTTGTGGCAGATGGGGAACTGGATGTTAACTTCCTCGACCGTCCAGGTGCACTGCAGGGGCAATTTACCTCAAGTAACTCCACCTCCTGCCTGCTCTTTAGGATGGATTTTTGGCCTTTATTGTATTTTTCTTTATTCATGCTGCCCCGTTTTTTTAAAAAATTATTTATTTATTTACTTGTCTAGCTGGGCCTCGGTTACGGCACACGGGATCTTCCTTGCATCTTGCAGGATCTTTCTTTGAGGCACACGGACTCTCTAATTGTGGTTCATGGGTTCAGTTGTTGCAGCCACAGGCTTAGTTGCTCCTGCAGGATCCTAGTTCACCAACCAGGGATCAAACCCACATCCCCTGCATTGCAAGGTGGAGTCTTAACCACTGGACCACCAGGGAAGTTCCCACGATGCCTCTTTTGAGCGTGTTCCCCACTCGGTGGAAAGGGAAACTGAAGAAGAGGAAGAGAAGGCTGAGCCCAGGACTTGACCACTGACCACTCAGACTCTGAGGCCCTGCCGGCTTCCCTGGGAGCACGCCAGCCAGCCCAACCCAGGTCCCTGGAGAAGTGGCGTGCCCAGGCCATCAAGCTCTGCAGGATGCAGACTTCCTCCCAGCTGTCATTCTGCCAAGGAGCTCTGTGTCTCCTGGCTGGCCACTTTGCCCCTTGCTGCTGCTCTTCTGAGCATAGCCTCCTGCTCACAGCAGATCCAGATGCTGGGGTGTGGCCAGTGGTCATGGGATCCACGTCTAGCCAGTCCCCCAAGTGTTCCCAGGCAGGGGCTAGAGCAGACCTCTGATCAGTACCCCGAGTAGAGAAGGGGTCTCACAGCCAGGCTTGCTCCTCTGAGCACTGCTCATCCACTGACCCCCTGCATAGGCCCAGGGAGCCCCAGCTTGCAGTGGACAATGCCTTTGTCTCCATTTAAAAAAATTTTTTTTCAGTGAGGCTTCCCAGGTAACTCAGTGGTAAAGAATCCACCTGCCAATGCAGGAGATGCAGGTTTGATCCCTGGGTTGGGAAGATCTCCTGGAGAAGAAAATGGCAACCCACTCTGGTATTCTTTCCTGGAAAATTCCATGGACAGAGGAGCCTGGCAGGCTACAGTCCATGGGCTCAGAAAGGGTTGTTGGACATGACTGAGCAACTAAACAGCAACCACAGATTACAATTTCATAGCTGTCTGTCAAAACTTCCTCCAACCTAGTAATTTGTTGAGACCGGTGAAAACAAAAAGTTACAAAAGTAAAAAATTTTTCAGTGGGTAAGCACACACTTTTTTTAGAATAGAAGCCTCGTTTTATTTTACTTTTATTTATTGTTAATATTTTTTTGGCCACGCCACACAGCTTGTGGGATTTTAGTTCCTTGACCAGGGATCAAACCTGCACCCCTGCATTGGAAGTGCGGAGTTTTAACCTCTGGACTGCCAGGGAAGTATGCCTCGTCTCCATTTGCCCTTGTACTGCTCCCGGCCCCACCGTGTGCATTTCACAATTAGCGTTCCCAGTGCTTCCAAGTGAATGCAGGACAGATGTTCACACAGGTGCTACACTCTTCCTTGAATAAACACAGTGGAGTTTGCATGCTTTTCTGTGTGTGTATGTGTGTGAGTGAGTGTATGTGTGTGTGTGATAGAGAGAGAAGCATAGGTCTTTGAGATGGATGGAGCCTTTACAGATGTTTTCTCAAAGCATCCCATACACTTTGCACATGGTCAGTCAGTTAGGTGCTCAATAAATGCTTTGTGATGAGTTTTCAGCAGGAGTCAAAGCCTTCTGTTTCATAATAAACCCAGCGGCCCACGCGTAGGTAGTACAGTTGTACTTGGAAGTACAGTTTCAAGTGAAGCCTTGAAATGCACAGATTGAAGGAGATGGAAATCATTTCCAGCCCCACCAAGAGACTATCTGCTGGCATCTGGTAAACCCCTCCCTCTGTCTCTGCCTCAGCAGAGGGTGGTGGTGGGTTGTGTAGCGGTGGCCAGAGGAGGTTTTCTCCACTGGCAGGTGGTGAGGACCATCAGACAATGGAAGTGACCCCAGGGGGCTCCTGGCGAGTTAACTGCTCTGTAAATGTGAGCTCACCATGGCTCCCCTGGAGAAAGGACCCTGCCTTTTTGCCTGTGCAGGATGTAGACGGAGTTACTGTGAAACCAAGACAGCCTGACTGGCCTGCATATCTCCGCTCGTCACAACTGGTCCAGCTGCTCTCTATTAAAACCCAGCGGCTCAAGTCCAGTCTCCTTGTCGTGGCTTACAGCCTGCCTGCTGCTCTGCTTTACAAAGGAGCCAGGCCGCTGGGCTCCAACCCAGCCTGGCCACTTTTTGCTCTGTGACCTTGGGAAAATCACTTAGCCTCTCTGGGCCGTAGTTTCCTCCCTTCTGGAAACTGGAGATCATAATAGTCTCTGATTCATGGGGCTTTTTTATACTTAGGGGAATTAACAAGGGTAAAGCACTGAGTGTGAGCTGTTATTCTTGCCCTCATTTGTACATATCAGCCTTATATCTCTGGTCCTTTAAGCTTCAGAATTACTGAAACCTGTGCAGTTTCCCATGAACGGAAGAGCCTGGTGGGCTACAATCCATGGGATCGCAAGAGAGGACACAGTTTGGCGACTCAGCCACCACCACCACGCTTCCCAAGCGTGTCCTGCTATCTGCTTTTCTGTGCTTTATGCATGACTTTCCTGTTTCTGGAAGGTAGCCCTCACCCCATCCCCAGCCCTTTTTGGAACACCTTTTCATCCTTCATCCTTTAAAACCGGCACGGATAAGGCCCCTGAATCTCTCTCTGTCTGCCTCTTCCCTCCAGCCCTCATGGACGGTAGTTGCGGTCACATCATTTTCTAGGCTGCTGTAACAAATGCCTTTAATGCCCCAGAATCATCCCTTCTTTTGCCTCCTGACTGTGAGCTCCTTGAAGACAAAGCCCACGGTTTTACTTTTTCAGATCCAACACCTAATCTAGTGCCTGGTATACAGTAGGTGAGGAATAAATGTCTCTTCACATGAAACCACATTTATCTGCATCTAGGTCAGCCTTTTAAAAACGTTTTCCCCCCTCCCTTTTTCTCTCCCAAATAACCGCATGGTTTGTTAAGACCAGAGACTTGCTCTCAAGGTTTCGTTTGCAGCCTCAGTCTGCGAGTGCCCTGTGTGGCCAGTTTGGGGGTGGGCCCTTGGGGCTGCCACTGCTACCCTAAATTACCAAGGGGTGCTTATTTTCCTGGCCCCTGCCAAGAGTCTGCCATTTCTAATCTTCACCCCTCCTGCCTTTTCACCTCCTCTGTTTACAGCCGCTACTCTCAACTTTCTCACCAGCTCCACGCCCTTCCATGGCAGGCCTTGTGTATCTACAGGGAATCCCCCTGGATTTGGCCACTTAGGCCCCTGTGAGCTGGCCGGAAACAAAGTTGGAGGTGGCACAGAGTGTAATCCTGGCTGCTTCCAAACCAGGGCTTCCTCCTTCTAGAACAGTGCCTGACCGAGTACCGGCCTGGGTGAGCCTTTCATCTTTCCTTTCCTCCTCTGGCTAAAGCCTTTGGCAGGACAAGGTTTGGGCCTGAGGCCAGCGATTCAACTGGGAGGGCCGTGCGCCAGCTCTTGCCTTTCTGGAGGTCGGTCTATTAGCCCGGGGTTCTGCCAAGGTTCACGGCCTTTCCTAACATGCCTGGATGACACAGGTCTACCTCCCACACCATTGTGCAGTCAGTCACCAGCAAAGAAAGCCTGAGCAGAAGGAAATACACACTCTGCTGTCTTTTGGCACGGTGTCTTTTGCCCGATTTTTATCCAGGGGTCCTTTAAAGAGTCTGCACGGAAGCGGGGTGGCAACGGCATGCCTGGAAAATTCATCAGTGCCACTCGGGTTGATTTTCCTCTCCTCTTTAAGCTTTTTTTTTTTTCCCCATGGAGTGGGGCTCTCAGCGATCACTGGCAGATGGTTGGGCTATGGGTTGTTGTCATTCTGGTGGGCGCCAGTGTTCGGAGGGCTCCTGGCGCTTTGTGGGTTTTTGCATTTGTCTCTGAGATGCCGAGAGCACAGTTGGCACAGGTCCCGGTTAATGGATGAAGAAGCTGAGCCTCTGGGGATTAAGATCGTGAACCAGGGGTGGGGAGGGGCACAAATGGGAGAGAACTTGGGGGTTCAGGGTTATGTAATTTTTTTTTTAATTTGGCCCTGCTGGGTCTTAGAGTTGTGCCACGCAGGATACTTAGTTGAGGCATGTGGGATCTAGTTCCCTGACCAGGGGTTGAATCCAGACCCCCCTGCTTTGGGAGCACGGGTCTTAACCCCTGAACCACCAGGGAAGTCTCAGGGCTACGTTCTGTCTTGAAGAGGATGTGCATGGTATATGCGTGCCTGTGTGTGTGTGAGAGAGAGAGAGAAGGGTGGGCGGTGGGCGGAAATGCATGAGGTTATGTACATGTAAGAGAAGGAGAATGAAAGGAACAGGATTGAAAGGAGAGAGGGACCTCAGTGTAAACCTGCAAAAGAACTGTCACCGCCTCACATCCTTTCTGCTCAGAGCTGCCTCCCACGAGGAGCTCATATGCCTTTTATCCAAAGCACCCTCTTGCCCAGGCCCCCAAGGAAGGCCCCAGTGACCTACCCAGCCCTAGCGGACCCTGCGCTTGCTGGATGTTGGGGGTGGGTCACAAAAGCCCTGTGTTCCCGCCCGTCCTTTCCCCATCCACCCTGGTGCTGCTTTATAGCCGGCATATGGAAACTGTTTCTGTTTACCCAGAGCCACCCCGATGCTGCTGCACGCTGTGCTCCAGCGAACGGAAACCTTGGATTCCCCGCAGGGTCGTTTGAGAGGCTGCATGCAAAGCCGCCAGCTGTTTTGCAGGGAGTGTCTGGGCCCTGTTACATCAGCGTGGTGGAAGCGTTACCATCTGTGCAAACAGGTCATCCTGGTTTATCTGCCTGTCCTCTGTGTGGGGAACGCCTCTCCTACTTGGAGGCAGCTTTTGTTGTTGTGGTTGTAGTTACGCTGTTTTGTATTCCACCGCCTGCCAGTTCAGCCGTTTTCTTTCTGTTCCTTATTCTCCATGTTCGGCTCCCCAGGCTGATTGCCAGGATGTAGGGAGGGGAGTTTGGGAGTAGGTGTTGCATAAATGTTTAGTGGCGAAGGTCAGCGGGGCCTGAAAAGGCTGCAGACCGGCTTTACAGGAGAGCTCTTTGCCCAGGACACCTGGAGTACAGAACAAAGTGTTTTTCTCTTCAGGGACTGGGGCGGGGGTGACTTTTCCCAGAGGCACAGAGTGGGAACTTCCAGGTTGCCAAGAGTGTTCAGCTTTCTCTGGCCCTTTTCAAACCTCCCCGGAGCGGAGAAGCTGGTTGGCTTCTAGGAGCCAAGGAGCTAGCCAAGAAGACTGCCGCTCCCACCCTCCTGTGCTGCTGTGTATCTTGTTCCCCCACTTCTTTCCTCCCATTTCCAGCTGCCTCCCAGGAAAGGCGGAAATGCAGAGGCGAGGGCCAGCCATCATCTTCCTGGAGGAGGCAGCAGAGGGCCAGCTCCCTGACAGCCCCATGGAGAGGTCATCCCGTCTCCTCCAGCTGGGCCCTTGTGGTATGCCTTGACCTGGCCGTGGGTGAGTGTGGCATCAAAGGTGATACCAGGATCAGAGATTGGACATGTTGATCCTTACGGGGTCTCTAATCACTGGTGTGAGGGCGGGTCCCTGATCGCAGGCCGGGGTGGACCTGGGGCGCTGTATGAGAGCCCTCCAGACGGCCTTGTCCAGTCTCTCCCTGTGCAGGAGATGCCCTGAAAGTTGCATCACCCACTTTTTACGTGGAGACCTGGTGGGGGGGGCAGGGCGTTGTTTCTCCCAGGAAGTGCAGATTCAGCCCAGGTGGTTAGGAATAGACCAGGGCTGGGCTCCAGGTCGCCAGGGCAGTGGGTGCTCACAGTCAGCGGGGTCTGAGGCTCCCCAGGTGTGACCTGGAGCAGATTCAGTGGGCGTAATGCAGGGACCTCCACAGCGACACGGGGACAGACCATTCCCTGGGCATCATGCTCAGTAGTGACCAGTCAGGGGACCCTGGGATTCCCGTACAGCCTCACCTTCTGCTTCAGTGGAGTTCACTCCGAGGAAGCCTGCTGGATGCGTGCCCCCCATCTGAACTACAGGCCCACAGTCTGACCTCTGACCTGCCCCCTGCACCAGCCCCCTCCCCTCTTCTCTCTTTTACCCTAGCCATGTTTCCTTTTGGGAGGCCGCCGACCCTCTGAGCATCCCTCATCCTCAACAAGAAAGCACTTAGGGGCTGGAGGGTTTCCATTGCTTCTTTGGCCACTTCTCCAACCTGGAAAGTGGGAGAAAGGGGCAGGGAATCTGTAGTTAACCCCCCTTCCCTCCTCCAAAAGAGGTGACTTCCCTGGTGTCCAGTGGCTCTGGACTCCCATTGCAGGAGCCCCGGCTTCCATCCCTGGTCAGGGAACTAGATCCCACATGCCACGAACTAAGAACCCGTGCAGCCAAATAAATATATTAAAAAAAAAAAAAAAGAATTAGACCCCGCAGTCCCCAAGTTCCTCCTCTTGGCAGCGCAGGGAAAATGCTTCCGGTCTTGGCCGCTGGGCTGCCCACCGCCTCTGAATGAAGACTGCATGTGCAAGGAGTGGGCTGGACCGTGGCTCCTGCCTTCCATGTCACCCTTTACGTGATCCCTAAATGTGGCTCCCCAGCTGCTCCTGCTTGGAACGTGGCGGGGTAGGGGGGGCTCTTGGAAGTCACCTGTGGCTTTCTTGAAACTCCCTGCTGTGGCCCTTGTCACCGAGGGCCTTTCAACCCTGTCCTCGAATCACAGTCAGCAACAGGCACTCAGGCTTTACATCTGGAAAGCCAGCCAAGTTCTGTGTTCTGAGTAAGAGGAAGGTTGACTGATCAAAAGCAATGAACAAAGTCCTCCCCGCTGGAGGGGAGGACTCTCTGTTCTGTCTCTTCAGCTCTTTGAGTCCTGTTTCCCTTTTGGAAGGTTCTGCCTGAATTACTCTTGTGTAAAATCGTCCCTCTTGCACAAATCCTCCTAAGAAGGATTTTTGAAAGGGCAGAGAGGTCATGTCATACCCCTTCTTACCACCTGAGGGTGCTCCCCACTGTGCTCTGGACGAAGTCTGCGCACCACGGTGGGTGTGCTTCTGTCATCTTTGGGGCATCTTTCACTTCATTTCTGTTCAGATATATGTGTGGAGCTTTTGCACATCACGCCTGGCCCTGTTCTGGGCTCTGGGGACACCACAGTGACCAAGACAAAAGCCCCTGAGTTCATGGAGCTGATACTCCAGGCAGGGAAGCAGGCATCAGGCAGGCCCACAAGTTAAGTCTGTGCCCCTCTCCCAGACGGCGATAGAAGCCCAGGAGGAAGCCGGAGGCCGTGTGAGGAGGCCGGGGCATGGCGGTGTGCCCGGGGAGGCCGGAGGCAGCCTCTGTAAGATGACCTTCAGGTGGACACCTGGGAGACGTGACCAGGCCAGCCGTTCAAAGATCCGGGGGCAGGGCTGAGGGGACAGCAAGTACAGAGGCCGTTAGCGGAACGTTCCAGGCCTGTCCCAGGAGGACAAGGAGGCCGGCGTGGCCGGCGTGAGGGGTGACTGGGATGAGACCTCAGACCGGGTTTCCTAGGACCTGCTCCCCCCAGAGGAGGACTTCCGAGTTTTCTCAGGAGCTGGAGGCAGTGGCATGTTTGGGGCAGAGGAGCGCTACCACCTGGCTTAGGTTTTTAAAGGATTACTGTTATACTGAGCTAAAACACATGCATACACACATCAAAGGATTTCTCTGACCGGTGTAGAGAGGAGATGGGCAGAGAGGGCCAGGACGGGGAGCCAGACCAGCAACAGGGGCGGTACCCGGTGGGGTGAGGGGCTGGGAAAGTGCAGACAGTATCTGGGAGGGTCACTCCACATGATGAATGAGGGGGGACGTAAGGGGATGAGCCTCCTGAATCCCTGGGGCCTCTCCTGCCCTGGGGTTCTCTGCCTGTACTGTGCTCAGTCGCGTCTGACTCTTTGTGACCCCCATGGACTGTAGCCCGCCAGGTTCCTCTGCCCATGGGATTTCCCAGGCAGGCGTACTGGAGTGGGTTGCCTTTTCCTCCTCGAGGGGATCTTCCTGACCCAGAGCTTGAACCTGCATCTCTTGCACTTCCTGCATTGGCAGGCGGGTTCTTTACTAGTACCACGTGGGAAGCCAAGGTACAGTCGTTCTGTTCAGCACTTGTAGGTCAAGAAAGACACTCCCAGCTGGCCAAGACCTTCCGCCTGTCCGCCAGTCACTCGTGGCCCTCACCGGCACATCCCAAGGGCTCTGGCCCATGGGAATGATGATCTGTGGAGGCCCAGTCACTTTTCTCTTTGGTTTGTGTCACTCAGGGCTGCACACAGCAGTGGTCACCCTGTGGCAGACCACCATCCACATTACTCTAGTGAGGGCTGAGTGACCAGAGTCTGTGGTGGGGAGACCTCTAGACAGGCGGCCAGGAGGCCCGGGTGCTAGAGCTGGCTCTCTGATGGATCAGCCCTGGTACACAGGTACGCTCTCTGCCGTGACCTCCATCTCTAAGAGATGGGCATTCAATTAAATGGTCTCTCCAACCCATTGCAGACCTAAGCGTCATCCTTTCTAAGACCCTGGACCTGACACTCATCCTTCTATGATGGACAGCAGAAAGTCCTCCAGAGTCCATGGAGGGAAACCCCATAGTCCATTTGTTCAGTCACTAAGCCGTATCCGACTCTTTGCGACCTGGTGGACTATAGCATTGCAGGCTTCCCTGTCCTCTACTATGTCCTGGAGTTTGCTCAGATTCACGTCCAGTGAGTCTGTGATGCTGTCTCTTCAACCATTTCATCTTTTGCTGCCCCCTTCTCCCCCTGCCTTCAATCTTTCCCAGCATCAGGGTCTTTTCCAGTGAGTCGGCTTCAGCTTCAGCATCTGTCCTTCCAAGGAACACTCAGGATTGATTTCCTTTAGGATGGACTGGTTTGGTCTCTTTGCAGTCCCTGCACTTTGGTTAAGCAGGGGATTCTCAGCATAGACCCTGCTGACCTTCTAAATGTGTGAAGCCTGGGTGAGTTCACAGGTCTCTCTGGGCTTCCTGTATCTCACCTGTAAAATGGACACAGTAATGGATGTTATTATGAGGATGAAATTTACAGTGACACATACATCATGCTGAGAGTAGCCTGGCACACAGAATATGCCCTGGAAGTGTGTTTGTTATTTCAGCAGAAGCCGAATTGATGAGGTCTGGGCTACATAGATTTGTAGGGCTGAGGTTCGTTAGGGTGGGGGTGAGACACCCTTGTCACCCTCTCCTTGCACCACGGCAGCCTTGGTAGAAGGCTTCTGGTAGTCAGCATGATCCAGGCGGCTGGGGTCTGCACCAGTTGTAGCAGGGCTGGCCCACGGGTAGCTCAATTTGCTTTGATAACCGCCCCCCCGCCTCCTCGCCCCAACACACACACATGAGAGGAAGTGCTGGGAAGGCTCACACTGGGGGATCTCCGAGGCAGGGGCTCACGCAGATGTTTCTGTCTAGCTCAGGCTGGGAAAGTGGCACTAATGTCCCCTGCCATCTGTGCCAGCCATTGCCACCCACCCCGCACCAGCACCACTCTTTACGTAGGACTGCTGTGTCCCAGGCGCCGGCTCCTGCTGTGTGGAGGGCATGGAGGATTCAGCACAGGCACCCGAGATCCCAGCGCCAGCCAGCTGCCTGCCTGTGTTTCTCCTGCTCAGGAGTCACGTTTGGGCTCACGCTTCCCTGATCCATGAAAGCGGGTGGAAGAAGGTGGTTTTGACTTTCCCCAGGCTCCACCTGGGGCTCAGTTCTTTCAGAAATGGGCACAGGGATCAGAGTTAGGAGATCCTGGCATTGGGAGAGCAAGACCAGAATGAGAAGGGCTGGCTGCAGTCAGATGTGATGGAATAGCTGCCGTATTTTTAATCCTTTCAGCCATGGCTTATCCTCCTTTCTGGGCCTCCAGTTCTTGAGAGGCATGCTTGCATGCGTGCAAAGGCACTTCAGTCTTGTCTGATTCTTGGTGACCCTGTGGACTGTAGCCTGCCAGGCTCCTCTGACCACGGGGTTTCTCCAGGCAAGAGCACTGGAGTGGGTTGCTGTGCCCTCCTCCAGGGGATCTTCCCAACCCAGGGATCGAACGCGCATCTCTTATATCTCCTGCATTGGCAGGCGGGTTTTTTACTGCTAGCGCCACCTGGGAAGCCCCTTGAGAGGCATGCAACCTACCAATTAGGAGCTAACCAGCCTAATTTGGTATCCAAGCCCTGCTTCTCACTGACTGCATGACCTCAGGAAGGTACTTAATTGAAGTGTCTTGGAGGAGAAAGGCAAGAGAACAAAGAACAGGTGGGATAAACATGCTGTAAATTGCAAGATGATATATTTAAGCCTAACCATATTAGTAATTACATTAAATGTAAATAATCTAAATACTCCAATTAAAAGGCAGAGTTTTTCAAACTGGAGGAAAGAAGCAAGACCAAACTATATGCTGCCTATAGGAAACAAAGTTTAAATAAAAAGACACAAAGAGATTAAAAGAATGGATAAAGCTATAATAATCACTAATCCAAGGAAATAATCAAAACTGGAATGGATATTATAATCAGAGACAAACATTTGTATATTTATAGACTGCATTATATATATGCATATATGTGACTCAAAATTTTAAAAAAGAAAATAATGTAATAAACAGGTAAGAGTTGGAGACACTTCAATTAAGTTGTACAAATGGCAACTAAGCATATGGAAAGATGCTCAACCTTATTAGTCTCTGAGGAAATCCAAATTAAAAGCATTGGAATTAAAACAATGCAGTAACATCACAATATTTTAGGATAATTAAGACTTAAAGCGGTTACTTCCCTGGTGGCTCAGAGGTTAAAGCATCTACCTCCAATGCGGAGACCTGGGTTCTATCCCTGGGTAGGGAAGATCCCCTGGAGAAGGAAATGGTAACCCACTCCAGTATTCTTGCCTGGAGAATCCCATGGATGGAGAAGCCCGATAGGCTACAGTCCACGGGGTCACAAAGAGTCGGACACGACTGAGTGACTTCACCTTCACCTTCAAGACTTAAAGCAGTGAGCGTATCAGTTGGTGGTGGGGAAGTGGAAGACCTAGAACTCTCATTTACTGCGAATGGGAGTGTAGAACGGTACAACCACTTTGGAAAACAGTTTGGTAGTTTCGTAAAAAGTTAAATGGGTGATCTAGCTATTTCACCCCTTGGTATTTACCCCCAAGAAATGAACACCTACATCCACCTACACCTACAAGTCCTGTACATGAATGTTCATAACAGCTTCATTTGAAATAGCCAAGCATTGGCAATGGTCTAAATGTCCATCCATGGGACTTCCCTGGTGGTGCAGTGGCTAAGACTCCTAGCTCCCAATGCAGGGGGCCCAGGTTCCATCCCTGCTTGGGGAACTAGATCCCGCATGGCACAGCTAAAAATCCCAAGTGCCACAATTGAGACCCATTGCAGCAAAATAAACAGTGGAAAAAAAAAAAAGCTAAGACTTGTTTCTCGGTGCCATGGCATATATCAGTGGACATACTTGAGTGCTGTGACAAGCCCAACTCAAAGAGGCTTAGGTATAAAAGGATCTTTGGGGGCTCAGATTTTGGAAATGCTCTGAGGTAAATTTCAGGCATAGCTCGATCCCAGGGGTGTAACTCAGGCAGGTCTTCCCCACTTGGTGGCAGAAGCAGCCTCCAGCAGCAATAGGGAAAGAGCTCCCCAATCCCTCCACACACACACACACACACACCTTTCTAAACTGGTCCTGGAGAAGTTCTAGGTTCGTTGGCTAGACTTCGGTCAGCACCATTGGCTGAACCAATACCTGTCTGGGATAAGACGGGGGCAGGCTGGGGCGGGTGTTGAGGGGATCTCATTGCACTGGATCAGCTGCCAGGGGTGGAGTTGGCCAGAGCCGAAGAATAAGGACAAAAAGTAGGGAGCGGACACTCAGACAGACAGGACTGAGTTACCAGAAGGAAAGGGCATGGCTCTCAGCAGGGAAGAGCCACGGATGACCCTGCACCAGGCAACAAATCCAGTTATTTTTATTTTTCTGACAAGGCAGTATATTAACATGCTTCTACAAGTCAAAAGTCATCAAAAAGATCACTCCCTCTGAGCGACTTCCACCCCGTTCTCTCCATCCATTGTGGGTAATCAGTTTCATCAAGTTCTAATTTATTCTTCCTATTTCTTCCGTTAAGATAAGTAGATATCTCTGTGCTTTCTTGTTTTTTTCCCTTATTTACACAAATGATAGCATTGGGTGTGTGCTTTTTTTATACTTGCTTTCTTAACAGGAGAAAGAAAAATTTAATTGAGGTATGGTTGATACACAACATTGTATGTTTCAGGTGTATAATATAGTGATTCACAATTTTTAAAGGTTATGCTCCTTTTAATTTATAAAATATTCCTTTGCTGCACAATATGTCCTTGTAGTTTATTTATTTTATCCGTAGTCATTTGTACCTCTTAACCCCCTCCCCCATCTTGCCCCTCCCCCTTCCCTCTCCCCATAGAAACCACTAGTTCGTTCTCTGTATCTATGAGTCTGTCTGTGTTGTTGTATTCACTAGTTTGTTTTAGTTTTAAGGTTCCACACATAAGTGATCTCATAACAGTATTTGTCTTTCTGATTTATTTCACTCAGCGTAATACCCTCCAGGTCCATCCATGTCGGAAGAACATTTTTGCTAGACATACTATTCTTGCTGTCGTTAGTATTGGGTTGGCCAAAAAGGTCATTTGGTTTTTGCCAAAATACATTACCCAAACGGCCTTTTCAGCCAACCTAATACACGGGCATGTGTAGACTTATGTGTGCTTAGTCACTCCATTGTGTCTGACTGTTTGTGACCCCATGGACTGTAGCCTGCCAGGCTCCTCTGACCATGGGGATTCTCCAGGCAAGAATACTGGAGTGGGTTGCCATGCCCTCCTCCAGGGGATCTTCACAACCCAGGGATCGACCCCAGGTCTCTTGCATTGCAGGCGGATTTTTTACCGCCTGAGCCACCAGGAAGCCCAAGTATATATAAGGGGGTGTTGACTTATATAATAGGATATGAGTGAGAGCAGGTGAATAACTGCCAGCCTTCTCTCTGGTGAATGGTGTCTTTTTATTCTCTCAAACCTGGGTTGTAAGTGAATCTCCTCTTGCAGATGGAGGCAAATATACCGTCCACGACTCCCAGGCCCCCAGTCTGAGCTTAGAGGGTGAGAACTCCCCCTCCAGCCCCACTGGACATGACTGGGAGATGAATTATCAAGAGGCAGCAATCTACCTCCAGGTGAGTATCTCCCGGGCAGCACCTGGCCCTTCTTGCCACGTGTTGGTGGAGACGGGGAGCCAGGCTCTGTTGGATGCATGCCCAGAAATCCAGTTCTGGCTTTGGTGCTCCGTGTGTGACCTTCTCATTTCATAAGATCACACCGGGAGAGCCAAGCTGGCTGTGCCCGTGGGCTTGTTCCCAGGACCTGGTGTGTGGCCCTGCCTGCCCCCAGGTTCTCTAGTCTGTCCATTTGGCTGCCCCCTGCCCTGCTCCCTCTTCTGGAGAGGCTGGTTCTCAGGAGGGAACTCGTCTATCTGCTGAGTCCAGCTGACTCAGTGTGCAGGGTCTGGAGATGTTTATTCTTCCTGTTTCTCCTGCTGCTGCTTTCATATTTGCTATTCCATGCTTGGTTTTTGTTTTTAAACAAATTTTAAATTCTTTATAATTCTGTCTGGTAAGTGTATCTTAATTTATTTAACTATCCTGATAAGGTTGGATATTTTCTCTTTTTATATTTCCCTTACTGTATATTATGCATTTCCCTGTTATAAATTATAATATGAGGACAATCTATGTCTTCAGCTATTTCTCTCTTTTTCTCTTTAATATCGAGGATTATTTTATTAGGAAACACTCCAAGAAGTAGAATCAGCGGGTCGAAGGAATCGACATTTTTTAGGGCCTTTGGTATACAGTATTGAATACTCTCAAAAGGGAATATTGCCTGTTAACTGCTAATCTCACTGTCTATGGCATTTTCACCTTAATCTTGTCATTTTTGTCATTATAAGATTTCAGCTTCTGCTGAAATTTCAGCATTGAATAAGGATTTGGGTGAGGAAATGGGATTTTTCTTAAGTTCATTTGAATGATCACTTTCCCCTAATCTTTTTTTTCTTTGAAGCAGCTCTCCCTTTTAAGTATTTGCTTTTCTATTTTCAAAGAAAATTTAATGAAATTCAGATACTTATTTGATAGCTGTTCAGGTGTCTGTGTGTTTCTAACGTTTTATGGCTGTACTTCTCAAGGAATGGGTTTTGATTCAGGTTAAGGCAGAAATTATTCAGGTTAAGTAGAAATGTTTTCGGGAGATTTTAGCAAGCTTGGGCATGCCTGTTGACGTTGCAGGATCACTCTATACACTGTCACCCTCTCTAAGGTTGAACAGGTGCTAGATAAGAGGCCAGGATGGATCAGAATACAGAATTAGAATCACTGCTTGGTAATTGCCTCTTTCCTTAAGCAGGTGAGAACATTAGTAATAAAAATGGCTATCATCAAATAATAAATGCTGGAGAAGATGTGGGGGAAGGGGAACTCTCCTACACTTTTGGTGGGAATGTAAATTGGTACAGACATTAAGGAAAACAGTATGTAAGTGTCTTAAAAAAACTAAAAATAGAGCTACTATATGATCCAGCAATCCCACTCCAGGATATATATTTGGAGGAAAAAAAATCCTCTAATTCAAAAAGGTGTGTGTACCTCAGTGTTTATAGTAGCACTATTTACAATAGCCAAGGCATGGAGACAACCCAACAACCAAGTGCCCCTCAACAGACAATTGATTTGAGAAGATGTGGTATATAATACATACACACACATATATGAGCAGTGGAATATTACTCAGCCATAATAAAGAAGGAAATGTTGCCACGTGCCATAGTGTGGATAGACCTAGAGAATATTACTAAGTGAAGTAAGTCAGCTAGAGAAAGAGAAATGTTATATAACTTCTAAGTGGAATCTAAAAAATAATACAAATGGATCTATATACCAAAAAAAGACTAAGTTAAGTATGTACTTGCTGATCTCTCTAACAATCTTACCAGCAGTTTGGTCATCTCCCAGTTCATACACCTGAGACTCCCGGGGGCTAGTGAGTCCAAAGCCAGCCAGCTGGTAAACTGCCAAGCTTGGATTTAAACCGTGTCCATCCGGCCTCCGAATGATGTTCTTTCTTCTCTACGTGGTAGCCACATTTCTGTACCTGACCTCATGTAGTCACTCAAAAATGGGCCATGTCTTTAGGGGAAAAGAGGTTACAGAACAGAAGGTATCATATGGTGACTTTTAATATATAAGTTATATATAATTTTATATAATGTGTGTCTATGTATGCACAGATACCCATTCACATCTGGAAACTTATTTGTCAGAATATTAAAGGTGATTATTTTTGGCTGATGGAATTTTTACTACCTTATAATTTTGTGTATTACTTGAATTTTTTTTCTTTTTTACAAAAAGATGCATCCTCTTGTAAAATTAAAACTAAAAGCAGAGCTTGGATCCCCGTGGACAGTGGTTTCTGGCTTGGAGGACGGTGTTAGAGGGCGTCCGATAGCTGTTTCTGCGCTTGCGGATGGGCTGCAGCACAGCCCCTGAGCCAGCTTGTTAGTGTGCTTGGGTGACTGGCCCCTTGCTGTTCTGCGGCTATCTGGTGCCTGTGGTTTCCTCTCTTCCTAAATTTACCTGTTAACTCACTCACCCACAGGAGCCGTGTGCTCGGAGCTCCTGTTGCCTCCAAGACCCTCCTAGTTTTCTTTGTGGACTTCTGCCCCAGGGAGCAGAGATTAAAGGCCTGGAAGTCACATACCGCTGGCCTGGCTTCTTATTTTTCCTAATCATAAAATTTCCTAGTTCGTGATCAGCCTCTAGGAAATAAGGCCAGTGTTCTTAGTGCACACGTGCTCAGTCATGTCCGACTCTTTGCGACCCCATGGACTGTAGCCCACTAGGCTCCTCTGTCCTTGGGATTTTTCAGGCAAGAGTACTGGAGTGGGTTGCCATTTCCTCCTCCAGAGGACCTTCCCAACCCAGGGATCGAACCCAGGTTTTTTGCGTCTTCAACATTGGCAGGTGATTCTTTACCACCGCACCACCTGGGAAGCCTTAGCATCGGAGTCAGGATAGGGACCCAGATCCTATTTCACTTGGTCCTTGCTGGGGAAGGCCTCATCTTCCATCTGCCCTGCTGCTGCTGCTGCTAAGTCGCTTCAGTCGTGTCCGACTCTGTGCGACCCCATAGATGGCAGCCCACCAGGCTCCCCCATCCCTGGGATTCTCCAGGCAAGAACACTGGAGTTGGTTGCCATTTCCTTCTCCAATGCATGAAAGTGAAGAGTGAAAGTGAAGTTGCTCAGTCGTGTCCAACTCTTAGTGACCCCGTGGACTGCAGCCTACCAGGCTCCGTCCATGGGATTTTCCAGGCAAGAGTACTGGAGTGGGTTGCCATTGCCTTCTCCGTCCATCTGCCCTGAGGCAATTCCAAGTCCCCGAGGTCAGATTTGAGAGCTCCATGTCAGTGGTTTCCTCTTGCCAGACCTTCATCCCTGGCTACCTGTTGGAAGAAATTACCCGAGAATTGCATTTTCTAGAAGTCCAAGCCAGAAGCTCCCCAGGCAACCATGTGCGACCCCTGTGGCCAGGGCGGTGGTGGTGAAAACCACAGCCGGCACAGATCACAGGACGGGGAGCGAGGCTTGCCCAGCTCACCCACCGTGTGACTCCAGGATGTTTGTTCCCTGCCCTGTCGAGTCTGTGGTTTGCCTTTTATTTTTTTTGATCATGAGGATAGTGATGTATCTGGCTTCAGGGAAGTGACTCGCTTGAAGTTCCACTGCAAACCACAGCCAAGGTCAGAGCTCCCAGCCGACTCCCAGCTACTGGACAGTCCTCGGCCTAACAGGCGCCTGGAGAATGATCTCTTGCAGAAATGCTTCATCTTACCAAACATCTATTAAACGCCCACTATGTGCACCAGACACTGCCAACTGAGGTCTTGACTATATCTCTTGCTCTCCCAGTTCTCTGTAACAAGCTTGGAGAGCTGAAGCCACCTCCAGCTAGCACAGGAGCCCACTGGCCAGAGCTCCTTCCATGGCACCATGTGCCACCTGGCCCAGAGACACTTCTTCCTGTTAACCTGGCTTTGTAACTTCTGGAGGAATCACCGGGCACGAATGTGTTAGTTTCACTTTTGCCAGAACAAGGGTTTATGAGGATGGTTGCATGTGGCCTCATCCCACAAGAGCCAAATATTGGAATAGTTGAAGGTCTGCCTGCATTCAAGAACACCCAGAATGCTTTTGGAAAGGCTCTGGGTGTCCCTTCTGGGGCTCTGACCCTTTTCTCCTCTAGAGATTGGAGCCAAGGGCAAGAGCCTCTGTTCTGAGTGTGCTGAGAGTGAATGAGATAGGTTCTCCTGACTCAGCATCATTGGTGTTTAGGACGGGATAATTCTTTGTTGTGAGGGGCTGCCCTGTGCATTTTAACAGCATCCCTGGAACTGACCCTCTGGATGCCAGCAACACCCCCCAGGTGTGACAACTACACGTGTCTCCAGCCCTGGGGTGGAGTCAGGGGAGGGCAGGTGGTCAACACTGCCCCCAATTGAGAAGCACTGAAGCAAGGCAATGCATGAAAAGTAAATGCTGTCTATGTGTACGCTGCTGGATGGGGTACTGAGGTGATGAAGTTGATGAGGTGGGACCTCTTTTACTTAGACCTGTGCCCACCAACCTCAGGGAGGCAGTGAAGATCCCCTACCTCCCCCAGAAGACCGATCCTAACAGGGAGGGTCATCAGCTTGTATTCTCAAGTGGACCATTCCCCAGGCTCCATCATTTGTTTTCTGCATCATCAGCAGGAGGCCAAGAATAGACAGAACAGGGCTGCTGGAACCAGGCTGCCTGGCTGTATGGGCTTGGGTGCTACGGAAGTTCCCTGTCACTGCTGTCAAATGAGAAGAAATAGAAGCACTTACCTGGAAGACAAATTGTCAGGACTGAAAGGAATGTCGGGGCTCAGTGGAAGGCACTCAGTGGGGCCAGCCGCTGTCTCGTTACTATTGGGATGAAAGCATCAAGGGCTTAGGAAATAAGGTGGAAATAGAGTCAGTTAAGAAGTAAGGGGACTTCCCTGTTGGTTCAGTAGTTGAGAAGACTTTGCCTTCCAATGCAGGGGGTGCAGATTCCATCCCTAGCTGGGGAGCCAAGATCCCATATGCCTCATGGTCAAAAAGCAAAAAAAAAAAAAAAAAAAAAAAACAACAACAACACATAAAACAGAAGCAATATTGTAACAAATTCAACAAAAACTTTAAAAATGGTCCCACATCCAAAAACTCTTTAAAAAGATAAATGGGATGGGGAAAGCTGAATAAACCAGGATTTTGATAAAGGGACCCTCAAGCTTTCCCCTCAATGTTACTAGCTTAAAGTAAATAATAACAGGTCACCTCTTCAGGGAGCTTTCCGTGTGCCAGACGCTGTCCTAAGAGCCCTGGGAGTAAGTACGGTCGATCGTTAACCCATGGATGGTTGTAAAGGTGAAAGAACAGTTTCCATGTTGCCCAGGGAGAAGGGGGCGGAGCCAGGACACAGTCATGACTAGTTTACCCCAGACCCCGGGCACTTAACATCCCACACCTGAGAGTGAGACTTCGGTCTCAGAAGGGACCAGATGCGCCCGCTTCCCTTTGATCTCTTGCGCGTTTTATCCTTTGAGTCCTCCGACTAGTTTTGGAAAGAAGCAAGTCTTTGAAGCCGCATCAGTGGCAAGGGCGAGACCTGAGGGGTGTTCTAAGCTGTGAAGAGAATACTTTATTTTCCGTCCTCTCTGGCCTGAAGCTCCACCCACCTGCCAAGGGCCCGCCCCTTTCCCCCGCCCACCACACGTCCCACATCCCCAGCCACTTCTGCATCCCAGGCGCACTGCTTCCCGCGGGCTCACGCGACTCTCGCTCTTTCAGGAAGGCGAGAATAACGACAAGTTCTTCACCCACCCCAAGAACGCCAAAGCTCTGGCGGCCTACCTCTTCGCACACAACCACCTCTTCTACCTGATGGAGCTGTCCGCGGCCTTGCTCCTGCTGCTGCTCTCCCTGTGCGAGGCTCCCGCCGTCCCCGCGCTCCGGCTGGGCATTTACGTGAGTGTCCCGGTGGCCGCGAGCCGCGGCTCTCTGGGGGTTTCGGGGGTGGGAAGGCGGGCAGAGTAACTCAAGCCTGAAAGGGAACATTCTGGAAGGGGAGACACCCCACGGATTTCAAACGGGGAGGCCCTGGGAGTAGCTGGCTCACCAGTCTTGCCTGGGGTCCCCGCCTGAGGGAATGCACCACCCCCAGTCTCCCTGGGATTCCCTTCCCTTGTAACTTCCAAGGAGGGGCAGGGGCCGCCCTCGGACTGCCTCACTTAGGACCCGTGGCCATGCTTTGGCTCCAGGTGAACAGCATACCTGATCAGCAGTCCCGCCCGCTGTCTCCAAAGAAAAGCCAGCAGGTGCGCTCACTTCTCCTACTGGGGAGTGGCTGATGACGCTGCGTCTCCTTCATGCCCTGTGGCTGCAGGTCCACGCAACCCTGGAGCTGTTCGCCCTGGTGGTGGTCGTGTTTGAACTCTGCATGAAGTTGCGGTGGCTGGGCCTTCACACCTTCATCCGGCACAGAAGGACCATGGTCAAGGTGATGTGTTCATCTCTTTCCAGCATTTCCTTGTCAACTTCAAGCCTGTATCCTCAGTTCAACTGCAAATCCCCCATGCGCTGCGAAGCGTAACTCTGGGTCCCGGAGCTCACCATGCTTCCAGCTTTGCTCTGGGTGTCACGGTGGTGCTAACAGTAGCTAACATGATCCAGTATTTAGTTCAGGCCAAGCACCAGCATGGTGACCTTTGTGGGAAATGTGTTACTATTCCTAGTTTACATCCAGCCAGTTGCAAGAGAATGGGATCTGGATCCCGGAGAGCTGGGATTCCAAAGCAGCCTGGTGTGGCCTCCACAGCCGTGCCAGTCAATGCCATATTGTCCACTTTCTCTGTAGCAGAGAGAGACATAGGTTGGGATATGTCAGAGTGGTATTTAGCAGTGTCAGAAGCGCACACACTTGACGGGGAGGATGTGCCCAAGGAATTGGAGATCAGGATGTGCCGAAGACCCCAGGGGCCCTCAGGGGGTAGCTAGAACCAGGGGGTGGGTGGCTGCGGCCTGCGGAGTGGTGGTTTTGTTCAGCGGGTACCCTCTAATGAGCTGCTGGGAGCATCGATCACCCTGAAGCTTGTTCTCCTGGGCCAGCAGCAGTGGACTTCTCTGCCTGATGTTGGGGGAGGTGAGAGAGGGCGAGGGAAGGGCTTCTCTGGACTCCCCTCCGGGATGGGGAGGACTGGCGGGGGCCAGTATCTAGCCGGCCCTCTGTCTGGGCCTGGGGCGCAGGGGCTGACAGTGCGCTGTGCCCGGCCTCCCCCAGACCTCCGTGCTGGTGGTGCAGTTCGTGGAGGCCATCGTGGTGTTGGTACGGCAGACGTCACACATGCGGGTGACCCGGGCGCTGCGCTGCATCTTCCTGGTGGACTGTCGGTACTGCGGCGGCGTCCGGCGGTAAGGCCTGGGGAGGAGCTGCTCACTCAGGTGCTCTCACGGCCCAACCTGGCCCCCTGGGTCCGTGGAGCCAGTGAGTCACTTAGTGAGTAGGTCCCTCCTGCACTTGGCTAGGTCACAGTCCTGATCACTTCCCTCTGCCATTCGACCCTCACAGAGAGGAGGGTGGGCCTCCCACTGCAGGGCGCTCTCCCATCATTACCTGTGCTTCTCTGGGGCTCCCGGCACAGTATCTGCCCAAACACAGCCTGCAGCAGGAGCTCAGTGAAGTCTGCGCGACTCAGCAGGCAGTCCTGACACCTTCCCTGGGACTGGGGGACTGAACTCAAAACAGGCCATTAACCTAAGTTCAAGCTGAGTTTTTTTTTTTTTTTTTTAATGATTTTGTTTATTTTTTGTCAGTGCTGGGTCTTCGTTGCTGCACGGGCTTTTCTCTAGTTGCAGTGCGAGGGCTTCTCATTGCCGTGGCTTCTCTTGTTGCAGAGCATGGGCTCTAGGCGCTCAGGCTTCAATAGTTGTGGCTCTCCAGCTCTAGAGCACAGGCTCAGTAGTTGTGGTTCATGGGCTTAGTTGCTCTGAGGCATATAGGATCTTCCCAGACCAGGGATCGAACCCATGTCCCCTGCATTGGCAGGTGGATTCTTCACCACTGAGCCACCAGGGAAGCCCCCGACTGAGTTTTGAGAATCCATCTAGAAAACCTGTTGGCTGGGGTCCTGTGAATGAGAGCGGGCTAGCCATTCACTCTTGGTGAAGTTGCTCAGTCGTGTCCAACTCTTTGAGATCCCATGGACTATGGTCTACCAGGTTCCTCCATCCATGGAATTTTCCAGGCAAGAGTCCTAGAGTGGGTTGCCATTTCCTTCTCCAGGGGATCTTCCGGACCCAGGGGTCGAACCCAGGTCCCCCTCATTGCAGGCAGACACTTCACTGTCTGATCCACTGGGGAAGCCCATGGGGTCACTCTTGGTTCCCTGTCTGCAAAACCGGAGACACATGTCCTCGGACTGAATGGCCCTGAAATGTCTTCCTGCATACCGTGCAGACTGACCTTGGCACCTGAGGCCATGTACCCGGCCCTGGCCTGCCTGCTCCATCCCTTGCAGGCACTTGCCTGCTTGGGCTCAGTAAGCGCCACGCCTGCCCTGGTTCTTTGCCCATCACTGCCTGAGTGGAAGTCCTAGGAGATCACTAAGCATGCCGTCACAAGCCAGGGTGCGGTGGGATTTAGCGTTCCAGGGGTTGGGAGCACCAGGCCCCCATCTCAACAGGGCACCCCTCACTGAGCAGTCCCAGACCATGTCCCTGGGCCCTAGCCCACCGCCCCTCACCCTCCTGGCCCTGTCTCCCCCCCAGCAACCTGCGTCAGATGTTTCAGTCCCTGCCGCCCTTCATGGACATCCTCCTGCTTCTCCTCTTCTTCATGATCATTTTCGCCATCCTCGGTGAGTTTTTTCCTGAGCCCCAGTACGCAGGCAGTCTCTAAAAGCAAACTCATCGTTGAGAAAAAAGGCACTTTGATGGTTTTAGAAATTCTGGAAGGTTTTCAGAACGATAGAAACACTTGTGGACTCCCGCTTAGGAAATGCGGTATTGGGGGGAAGAAAAAAATAGAAGCCACCTTTGTAACCTTTCTTGATCTCAGTTCCCTTTTGCTCCCAGGGGTGCCCCCGGCCTTTATTCACGCTGATGCGTGGAGATGTAAGCCATTCATTTTCACTACAGTGTTGTGATCCAATACGTGAATATACCCACGCTTATTTATCACTTCCTCCGTTGGTGGGCATTTTCCTCTATTGCAGATCACATTGCTGCGAACATTCTCCTGCCTTTCCCGGTGCGCACACAGGGGAGATTCCTCTACAGCATATGCCTGGGACCTTAGGGTCAACATAGTTCAGCTTCACTAGGTGTTAAAGCAAGGTCATGCCCTTTCTAACACCGAGGAGGCCTTGCCTCTTCAGATAAGATCAAGTATTGATGCAATTCCCACATTCAGACATGGGCTTTAGACAGTGGCAGTCTCAGAACACGGCAGGGGAGCCCAAGGTCCCTTCCCTGGTGCTCAGATGGCAGAGACAGTGGAACCAGAGGGCCGTGACTCTAAGGCCCCCGCCAGTGCTGAAACCCCCAGACTCTCGTGACACTCTGTTCCCTGAGCCATTGACTCCCACCTACCCCACCCCACTCTGGATAGAATTTCCTTGGTGTTCCGAGGGGCTGACTTCCCTTAGGGGCAGAGTTTCAGGATTTCAAGGGCTCAGGGGAATAGCCCATTGCAAGAGGGAGGAAATTGATGGTGCCCCCACCTTGGACCCTCAGCTGCAGAACAGTGGGGTCCCTTTGAAGTTGTTACTTGGCTGTCATGTTCTCAAAACCAAAGATTGCAAACCAGCAGTCTGGGTTCCAGACCCAGCCTATGGATGAGTTTTGTTTGGTCTGAAAGTGTTGAGCCAGCATTTTATGTTTTATTTTATTAAGTTTTTTTTTTTCTTTTTTTTGATGTGGACCATTTTTTAAAGTCTTTATTGAATGTGTTACAACATTGCTTCTGTTTACATTTTTTTGGTTTTTGGGGCACGAGATATGTGGGATCTTAGCTGCCTGACGGGATTGAACCTGCACCCCGTCCACTGGCAGGTGAAGTCTTAAAAAAAATTAATTTTTATTTTTATTTAATATATATTTTAAAATGTTTGTTTATTTATTTGGCTGCTCCAAGTCTTAGTTGCAGCATTTGTGATCTAGTTCCCCGACCAGGGATCCAACCTGGTCCCCTGCACTGGGAGCTGAGTCTTAGTCTCTGGACCACTGGGGAAGTCCTTTGAGCCAGCATTTTTAAAAACTAGATTTTTTAACATGAAAATACAGATTTCCAGCCTTAAAATCTTAAATTTTTTTTTAAACTTCTATTTTTTAAAAAAAAATTGACATGTAATCGACATAACACTGTATTAGTTCCAGGTGTACAGCATAATGGTTTATTATGAACATAACTGCAGAATGATCTGGTTAACAACATCATCTTTATACATAATTATAGTTTTTTTTTCCCTTCTGATGAGAACTTTAAGATCTACTCTCCCAGCAACTTTGAAACCCACAATAATGGTGTCATTAACTAGAGTCACTGCTTTGCACATCCAGCCTTTGTGTTTTTTGGCTGCACGGTACAGCACATAGGATCTTAGTTCCCTGACCAGGGATCCCCAGCCCCCTGCAGTGGAAGCACAGGGTCCTAAACGCTGGACCACCAGAAAGGTCCCCAACTAGCCTTTTTTAATAATAGCTATAGTGGTGCTTGGATCACGTTCCCGAATGGCAGCAGGTACCTGGTGCCTTCAGTCAGAGCATGCGTTGTGCTCTGCCTCGGTCCCCACCACGCCCTATGCTTTCCCTCTGCCCACTGCTCTCATTTACATTTATTCGTATTGACATCTGGGTTTGGGACTTCTGCTCTAACCTATGTTTCCCACCACCTTCTTCTAGGTTTCTACTTATTCTCCCCTAATCCTTCAGACCCCGTAAGTAATCAGTGCGTTTGTCTGTGTCTTGCTGTATGTGGGACCTTTTCACTTCAGGCCAGGCGGCTGGACTGACCTCCCCGCCACCAGCCGTGTTAGGAAGGGATGCCCTGCTTGGTTTCTCATCATCGCTTATGGCACCTGAACGTTCAGTTCCTTCTTTGAGCGCCAGGGGCATCCCCTGTCCTGTCGTTGAGAGGGATGTTTCCAGGATCAAATCTGGAACACTGAAACATTTTGGCAGAGGAGTGGTGGAGGAGAGCCCAGCTCATTGTGCAGAACATGTGATTCTCTGGGAGACAAGTCCCAAGGCCAGGTGTCTGCTTCTGCCAGAAGCATTGAGCTCAGGAAGGAGGCAGCCTTGGACTCCGAGTTTGCTTGTTCTTCTGCCATCCTTCAGGGATCCCTCGGGAGGAGGAAGGGATGGGTGGGGTGGGGTGGGGGAGGGCAGGGCTCTGGAGATGACCCCCTGCACACACCCCGTTCCGGTGGTGTGTGCCGTTGGCTGGCACCCATGTGTCCTCTGGCCCTCCTGTCCCCACAGTACTTCAGCACCCTGGAGAACAGCATCATCAGTCTGTTTGTCCTTCTGACCACCGCCAAGTAAGTTTGGGCTCTGCTTTGGCTTCTGCCTGCCCTCTGGTAGTGCCCAGGGTTGTCTCCTTTTCAGCCAAGGGTATTCCACGTCTTGGCTCAGATGGGTGCTCAGGGCCACCATGAGGGATGGGAGTGGCCTGGTGAGCTGAGAGTAGGGGAGGGGCGGGGGAGGAGCAGGCAGAAAGAGGGATGTCCTTAGAGAAAGCAGAGACTGGCAGACATGGGCCTTGCGGGTAATGCTCTGCAAATACAGCTTCCCAGACGTGATGATGCCCTCCTACTCCCGGAACCCCTGGTCCTGCGTCTTCTTCATCGTGTACCTCTCCATTGAGCTGTACTTTATCATGAACCTGGTGAGTGGCCTTGGCTTCTGTTCTGAGGACCAGCCCCAGCCATCGCTGTGCTGGGCATCGTGGGGATAAAGTAGGGGTGGCCATCCACCTCCGAGGGTGGAACACAGGGGAAGGAAGTCCTAGACCCTAGTCAGGTGTGGTGTGACTAGGAATGCCCTGTCAGGACTTGAGTTCAGCCGGTTACCAGCAGTAACTAGCCTCTCTGGGTTAGTGCTGCTGCTGCTGACAGTGCTAGAGCTTGTCATTCGTTCGCTCACTTTTTCATTTATTTGACTGCACTGGGTGGGTCTTCATTTCGGCCTGTGGGATCTTTAGTTGTGGCATGCGGGATCTAGTTTCCTGACCAAGGGATTGAACCCGGGCGCCCCGCGTTAGGAGCACAGAGTCCTGGACCACCAAGGAAGTCCCAGAGCTGGAGTTGAAACCAAAACTACCCTGGAACCTTTTCCTTCTCAGGGCGAACATATAATACCTGGAAAAGCTGACACTTCTGAAGCCTTAGTCAGGTACTATGCCAAGTGCTTTATGGATAGAGGTTAAATAATTTAACACTCAAACCCTAGATGTCTGATTATGATTCTCAATTTATAGCTGAGGAAACTGAGGATCAGACCGATAGGGTGAGTCAGCCTTGCCTGCACAGCTCGGGTGGCCAGGTGAGCTGGTCTGATTCCAGAGCCCTGCTCTTAACCACCCCATCCCACTGTACGCACATGCCAGGAATGTCCTGTGTATTTCTACCCTGTTTATTATGAACCCCTGGGAAACCCAATACAGAACACGTTCCTTTAAGGACAGTGTGTAGTCCCCATGCACACTGGGAACTTTGGAGGTGTTTTTGGAGGCTCGACTGGCCACCAGGAGTGTTCCTGCCATCAGCAGATCACCTTCTCCCAGACCAGGCCATCAGGCTGGTGCTGAGACCAGAATTATAAGGAAGAGGACTTACCAAGTCTTGCATTTATTTTTATACTTCTGATGAGCATCCCCAAACCAGTCACCACAGTCAGGCCCGGTTTAGAAATGGAAAACACTTTCTCTGGGGGTAGACTTGTGCTTTTGCTGCTAAGTCACATCAGTCGTGTCTGACTCCTTGTGACCCCATAGACGGCAGCCCACCAGGCTCCCGTCCCTGCCTTAAAATGTGATGTCTTAAGCAGGAAAATATTTTCTTTTTTTAATTTCTCAAGACCCAAAATAAGTATGTTGGATATCTGTTTGTATATCTTAGAGTTCTTTTGTACCGTTGTTAGTTTAGAATCCTAAAAATAGCGTTATGTGTAATTATTTGCTTTAACAGGTATTTTGAACTGTGAAAATACAGGGTATGAGTCAGCCATTGCGGGCCCAAACCTGGCCTACCACCTGTTTTTGTCAATAAAGTTTTATTGGCACATGGCCATGCCCATTCATTTGCATATAGCCTATGAATGCTTTCATGCTACACCCACAGGGTTGAGTGATTTCTACAGAGACCATCTTGCCTGCAGAGCCTCACATATTTGCTCTCTGGCCCTTTACAGAAAAAGTTTGCTGACTCCTTTGATCTAAAGGGAAATGTAGGGGGCCAGTTTGAAGGGATGGAAAGGGAAATGTAGGGGGCCAGTTTGAGGGGATGGAAAGGCAAATATATTTCAAAATATTTTTGAAATATTTTGAAAGAAGCCTCAAAAAGGCTTCTTTCAAATTCTGCTCCCGCCCTCCCATCGCCCTCTGATAACGCAGGCTGTGTTGTCTACATGCTGACTTTGGAACTGGGCACTTCCAGAACCTTGTGCCCTTGAGTGCAGGCCACCTCTTGCCCCTCATTTCTAGGGCCACACAGACTCAGCAGGAGAAGGAACATGGGGACAGGGGAGGAAGGGACAGCGATGTCCCTCCCTGCTCTGAGGTTGGGAGGGCACAGGATGGGCACACAGCCTCCCCGGCTGTCACACAGACCTAAATGGGGCAAAGGCCCCAGCGTGTTCCCCTCACAGCTTCTCTCCCCTTATAAAACTGCCCAGGCAGGGATGAGCTATACAGGCAGAGAAGAAAAACTGGGGGAAAATGTAATAGTGTTTTCACGAATCTGTAGAGGGGAAATTTACAACGGCAATGAATGACCTTCTCCTAAGACTTGGAGATGAACTTCCTACACCTGGCCAGGGGAGAGGCTCTTCTCAACCTGCCTTCCTAGGGTGGCTGGAGGAGCGCCCTCTGGAGGCTGGGGAACTGTTCCCTAGCTCCCTGAGGCCCAGTCGGCATGGGTACCAGGTCTCTGCTCTTCCCTCTCAGCTCCTGGCCGTGGTATTTGACACCTTCAATGACATCGAGAAACGCAAGTTCAAGTCTTTGCTGCTACACAAGCGAACTGCCATCCAGCACGCCTACCGCCTGCTTGTCAGCCAGCGGGTAGGGGGGTTCCAGGGGCTGAGCCAGGGAGGGGGGTTGGTCCTTGTTCTCCTGCCCTTCCTCCCCCTACCTCCACCCCACCTCCCAATATCTGCTAAGCGTAGAAGGGACAGCAGCTTCAGAAACCAGGGGTCCTACCCTTGGGAGAACAGAGAGAGAACAGGGTGCCCTGGGATCCCACGTGATGCAGGACATCGGGCATGGCTCCCCCCAGGGGAAGGGGCAGCTGGACTCTGCGTTTACCTGTGTTCCACGTGGCCATCTTCCCTCTCTCCCCAGAGGCCTGCCGGCATCTCCTACAGGCAGTTCGAAGGCCTGATGCGTTTCTACAAGCCCCGGATGAGTGCGGGGGAGCGCTATCTCACCTTCAAGGCCCTGAATCAGAGCAACACGCCACTGCTCAGGTGAGGGATCCCAAGTGGGTGCAGTACAGCCGAAGGAGGCCTTGACAAGAGGCTCTGGGGTGCCTGGCGGGCAGAGAGGCCCTTAGACACTTAGTTTTCTTTGCAGAGCGTTTTATGCACATAGACCCTATTGCTCAGGATTCTTCTTACAAATGACAGAGTCCAACCCACGTCCAATTTAAATTCACAACAAGAAAGGAATGTATTGGCTAGTAGAATGGACTGGCCCAGCTGCTCACCCTCGAGCCATGAGCAAGCTGGGTAGTTGCATGTGAACAGATCCACAGAGCACCGTGAACAACACACACACACACACAGCCCTGGCACAGCCTCAGAACGGGCCCCGAGCTGTCCACGGTCAGTCTTGGTCTTCTGGCTGCTGATGACCAAAACCCTTTTCTTTTCGATTTGAGAAGCAGCAGGCCTGCTGTAGAGATGAGGGTGAGAGAGCTCGGTCTGGGCTGACCTCTCAGCCCCCGTTGTTCTAGTTAGTCCTCTGCCAAAGGATGCTCCATCCTTGTCTGACAGTGGTAGTCATTCGGGGGCTGGCTCTCTGGGGAACGCAAGCCAGTGGTAGTCAGTGTAGATTGAGAGGATGAAGTATCAATAGTCTGGGGGAAGGAGGAGATGAAAAGCCAGCAGGTACCCGTCCCCTGGGCCCCAATGGGCTGGGACTCTCAGATGTCACCCCCTCCACCTCTCGAAGGTGACCGTAGGCAGGTGGGTGTGAGAAACACTGAAGCTCTGTGGGAACGTACCCTGATTTTTTTTTTTCTTTTGCCCTTTCTTGTTGCTTATGACAGCCTGAAGGACTTTCATGATATTTATGAAGTTGCCGCCTTAAAGTGGAAGGTGGGTGCTCTCCGGGGAGGGACCAGGCCGACGGTTCCATGGGAGGGGGATGAGGCCGGTCCAGCTCTCGGCTGGGCGCCATGCATTGTAGAGAGAACAGGTGGCCCCCGGCCAAATCTGCCCATCCCCCTGCAATATGCCATCCCGGTTAAGAGCCCTGAGTCTCAGACCCCATTAGTCGCTGTGTGGCGTCCGGCAGGTTATGGAACCTTTCCGAGGCTTGTCTCGCCTGGGAAGTGGGGCCATGAGAGCCCTACCCTGCTGCGTTAGTTTCAGGATCATGTAAAATAATGCCAGTGCACAGCACACTGCAAAGGCCGGCAGGCCTCGGCTGGCTTGGTTGTTCTGTAGATCCCTGAGTGTTTTCGTGGTTTCCCGAGTTAGTCAGAGAGCAGGAAAGGAAAGCGGCACCCTGGTCCCCAGGGCTGGGATCCAGTCCCTGGTCCTAACTCTCTCCCCCATGGCCCTGTTCCTCGGTCAGGCAAAGAGAAATAGAGAACACTGGTTTGATGAGCTTCCCAGGACAGCATTCCTCATCTTCAAAGGTAAGGCTGACCTGAACGTTGCGTCCTGACTGCTGGGGACGAATGGAGGTTTCCAGAGGCCACTGATGAAGATTTAAAGAACATGACCAGAGTGGGTGGGTGGGTGTGTGTGTACACGCGCACATGCATATGAACTGTCTGTGTGTGTAAAAGAGAGTGTGATGACCCCAGCAGAGAATTAGTATTGGACTAGGGAGGGAAATCAGTAACGTAAAAACCAAACAAAAAAGAATTGTGGGTTATTTTTTCGACTATTATTGAATAGTTCAATCAATATTGAACTATTATTCGTTGAAGGAAATGTATACAAAGTTAGATAATTAGAAGAAAAGGAACGTCTACCACACAGAGATAATCAGTATTAATTTTCTGATGTGTTTTCTTTTGTTACGGGTTATTTTCTATGCCTTTTAAAAACAGTAGAGGGGATTACATTATACATTCTGTTGTGAAACATGCCTTTTACAATAGAGTTTTTACCTTCCTCTTGTATCAGGATATATAGTTAGTGTATCTGATCAATGCTTGTATCATATAAAATTAAAATTTTTAACATCTGAGTCCACCGTATCATTTACCTAGTAGTTTTCTCTGAATTTCATGCCAGTTTTGAAGTTCCACACAGGATATGTTTAGCTCACAGGGGTTACAGTTCAGCTGTTTTGAACAAGAGTTAAAATGGCCAGACTCCCCTGGCGGTCGAGTGGTTAAGATGCCGTGCTTCCAATGCAGGGGGCTCAGGTTCTGTCCCTGGTTGGGGACGTTCCCCGTGCTGCTCAGTGTGGCCAAAATAAAAAACCAGTTAAAATGGTATATCCTATTTTGGGATTTCTCCCAAGATAGGATAGAACTTTGAGCACAGCTGTTACTATTCCATGTTCTTTAGCAAGTTTTCCATTCCATTGGGAAGATACGTTATTCAAGTGGATGAGTAAACAGCGCCAGGTCTAGGCCAGGAGCAAACTTGAAGTTTCAGGAGCAGCCAGCAAAACCCTGTTCTGTTCTGTCACAGCTCCAGGTTGCCCAGGCTCTTCCCAGAGCAGTTGTTGCCAATGGCAGTGTTGTCCAGGGGCATAAGAATGGGCGTTCCTCTGAGAGCAGGCCCTTCCTTTTTCATCCCCTGGACATAAACACCCCATTTGCTTCCATGCATGACATATGTGGTTGGTGATTATGTACTTACACGTGAAAATTTCACTGTTACCATTTCTTCTTTTCAAACAGGAATTAATATCCTTGTGAAGTCCAAGGCCTTCCAGTATTTCATGTGTAAGTGTGAAGTGCCACAGCTCTAGGTCTCTGTCCTCCTGAGTCTTACTGCTCCAGAAGGTGGAGGGGCGAGGGCTAAGTCATGCCATTGGCTTTTCATCATAGAAAATTCCAAGCACGTGTGATGGTGGAGGGGCTGTGATGAGCAGCCATGTACCCATCCCCCAGCTTCAACAGTGATCATCTCCTGGCCAGTCTTTCTCGTCCATCTAATCCCCTCATCCAGTTCATCACCCCTTCTCCAGACCTGGGGTTTTGGGAATCAAATTCCAGAACCACAGATTGTGGTTGGTTGACACGTCACTTTGACCTGTTTTAATCTGTAGGTTTCTCCCCCATCCATTTTTTCCCTCTTGCAGTATTTAGTTGAAGAAGCAGGATTGTTTGTCCTTCAGCCTTGTTTTCGCATGTTCCTCTGTTGCTTATGTCCTGTAGTTTGGTAGTTAGAGCTAGAGCTGTGTTGTCCAACATGGCAGCCATTAGCCACACATGGCTATTTGAACTTAAGCCAACTAAAATTACAAATTCAGTTCCCATCACAGTAGCCGAAGTCTGAGCACTCAGTAACCACATCTGGTTAATGATGACCAGTGGGACTGCACAGATGCAGACTGTTCTACTCATCCAGGGGTTTGGTGGGATTCACCCTTTCTGAGGAGGTCTGGTTCCATTTAATGGGAAATGGTGTTTAGAGATCACAGTCAGAGATGCTAACAGTACGTGTTGCTTGGAGTTGGTTATTGTTTCCATGGTAGGTTTTTTTTTTTTTTTTTTTTTATAAAGATAAACTAGCTTGTGAATTTTTCTTGATATAATTTTGGACTATAGGATTTTTACCTAACTCCATCATCCTTTCATATCTAAGTTCCCAGGCTTAAAATCCTAGTTCCCAGCAATACTGACACAACCACTCACTTGCTATATCTCACAGTCCACACTGTGTCTCCACACATAGTCCACTCTGTGGACTCGACCCAGTCCACATGGAGTCTCCAAAGAACAATACCAACACAACCCTAACCATTGAAATTGTTAGAAACACCACTGCAGGGACAAACATTTAGATGACTACGTCTTAAGGTCAGCCGGAATAGTTTTTCTCCACGTGGGTACGTCACCATCTAGATGCATGTTTAGATTTATTTCAAAAAAATTTTGCTTTTTAATGTTTCCAATGTTGTGTTGGTTTCTGCCTTTCAATAACACGAATCAGCCATAATTATACATATATCCCCTCCCACTTGAACTTCCCTCTCCTCCCATACCACCCCTTTAGGTCACCCTAGAGCACCAGCCTGGGCTCTCTGTGTTAACGGCAGCCTCTCACCAGGGTCCACTTTACACAATAATGTGTCTGTGCTCTTGTTTTCTCTCCATGGTCCCACCATCTGCCTCCCCCACTGTGTGCACAAGTCCATTCTCTACATGTGCATCTCCATTCCTTCCCGCAGATAGGTTCATCGGTGCTGTTTATTTCTTTTTTTAAAACAATGTTTAGGGGACTTCCCTGGTGGCCCAGGAGTTAAGACTGTGCTCCCACTGCAGGGGGCGGGGGTTTGATCCGCGGTTGGGGGAACTGGGAGCCCACACGCTGTGTGGCACGGCCAAAATAAAATGAAGTGATGGAGCATTTAAACGTTATTTTAGAGATTGCTTTTTACATTTAATTTTGCTTTATAATTATGTAAATACATATATATGATTACAAGTCAGATCTACCAGACAAAATATATTCAAGGAAGTCTCATTTAATCCTGTCACCTCCCCCAGTGGGTAACTTGTGTTATACTTTATGCTTCCATTTTTAAAAACTAAAGTAGGTGCATATATGCACATTTTCCTGTCTTAAATAAACTAGCACAGTTTATACACTTTTTTCAGCTTTGCTTTTTTTCAGTTAACAATATGTCCTAAAGACCACACCATATTAATACATAGAGATGTTCTTCATTTTTTAAAATATTTAAGTGTTTAATTGCTGATGATAGTTTTTTCTTTCTTTTCTATGGATATGATACATTTACTTCATGAATTTTTTTTTAACTTGTTTTATTTTTTTAAATTGTGAAAGTGTGATAACACATTTACAGGAGACTTGGAAAATATAGAACAAAATTACATATGGTTCCATTATATGTTACAATTATATATTACATTATATATTATATATTACAATTAAGTAGATACATTAAGATTTTTAGTTGGAGTTTCAATATCAAACTCTTCAAAAATTTAGTGATATAGATAGAAAAGTAGAAGGATATAGTGGACCTGAAAAGCCCTATGAACCAGTTCAACATAATTAAGATTTATGGTTGACAGTATACCACTTCATGGATGTACTCATAGTTTATTCACCCAGCCTCCTGTCCATCATTTAGGCTGTTTCCAGTTTCTTTGCAACCACAAATAGCTCTTCAGTAAACAGCTTTCAGCATATGTCATTCTGTTTTTGCCAGTGTCTCATTGGGGTGGATCCCATAAGTGGGATTGCTAGACGAAAGGCCAAGTGCATGTGCAAGTTTGCTAATTAGTTCCTGGAGTCATTGAAAGAGCAGATGTCTCTAGGGAGAAACATGTCAGTACTCAAACCCTTTGTATGTGGTCCATCTTATACATCAGCTTGGAATAAGCTGCAGGTTTTATGGAAACAGTTTTTAAAATTTTTATCAATTAAAATAGTTTCTACTGTACTGGAACATCTTAACTGGTATCCCTACAGTGACAGAGAGCGTGTCTTTAGAAATCTGTAGCTGTTTTCTAAGTGAAACCACCGGTCGATGTAGCTCATGGTAAAAGCACTCAGCAGGAAGGCACCTGTTATCTGGGTGTAGGGAGCCGCCCTGCATTCTCTCAGAGTTGCCTATAAACTAACCAGGGGCTGCAGCTGTGACCTGTGGATTTCCGCACCCACCTGTGCTCGCTCTCTCATGAGCCTGTCTGTTGCAGATTTGGTGGTAGCGGTCAACGGGGTCTGGATCCTCGTGGAGACCTTCATGCTGAAAGGTGAGCCCGGCAAGGGGACTGGCCTGTCCTGTGGGTACACCTGGCCCACCTGTTTTTTTTATTTATTTGCAACTGTGCTGGGTCTTTGTTGCTGGCTGTGGGGTTTCTCTGGTTGTGGAGAGTAGGGGCTTGTCTCTGTTGCGGTGCACAGGCTTCTCACTGCAGTGGCTTCTCTTGCCGTGGAGCACGGGCTTTAGGCACGTGGGCTTCAGTAGTTGCGGCATGTGGGCTCGGTGGTTGCGGCTCCCAGGCTCTTTGAGCATGGGCTTAGTTGCTGCCCTGCATATGGGATCTCTCCCAACCAGGGATCGAACCCATGTCCCCTGCACTGGCAGGCAGATTCTTAACCACTGGACCAGGGAAGCCCCTCGCCCACCTCTTCAACTGCTGCCCCTTTTCTTACAGGTGGGAACTTCGTCTCCAGGCACGTGCCGTGGAGTCACCTCGTCTTTCTGACTAGTAAGTTTCTGACATGGCCTTGGTCTTGTCCTCGCCACTGGCTGGAACCTCCTTCTGGGTTAGGGTCTCCTGGCTCTTCTCTAAAGCAGGGAAGTGTCAGCAGCAGGGAAGCAAAAATTGAGTCTGATTCTCCCCCGTCCCTGTTCTAAACTCTTTGGTGGTTGCCCACTGCCCTTTGGACCAAGTCCCTGTGCTGGGCGTGACTCACAGGGCCACGGGGGCCCCTTCAGCCTTCATTTGAGGCCTCGTCTGTCACCAGCACCACCCCGCCTTGTCCCCCAGAACACATCCTACTCCCCAGGACCCCCTGCCCTCTCTTACCCCTGGGCCTCTGCCTGGGTGTCTCCTCTGCCAGTGCACTCATCCCCTCACCACACCCCTCTGCCTGACACTCCTCTCCCCCCATCATGTCTAAACATTAGACATGACTAGTAACGCCGTGTCCCAAATTGTTTTCATTCTTCTTAAAAAGTGGGACTTCAACTGCCTTGATCAGTACCCTCTGGCGTCCTCTGCGGAGTTCAGAGTAGCATAGGGACTCAGCACACACACTCGGGTCAGAGGGCCCTGGGGGTCCATTCCTGGCTGTGCCTCTTGTGTGACCCGAAGTCCCCTCCCCAGCTCCCCCTTCACCTCCTCCTCTCATCATGTTCCAGGGACTCCCACCTTCCTTCTGCCTCTTAAGCAGGCCAAGACCACATCTAGGCTGGCCCCTGATTGTTTCAAATGTAACACCTCCCCCAGTGTAACATACTCATTCCCTGTCTTCCTCTAAACTCTAAGCACCCAGTGCAATGCCTGGCACGGAAGTCATGCTCAGGAAATATCCGTCAGATGGACAGACAGTGCCTGGCACCCCCCGCCCCCAGACAGCGGGAGCACATGCTGGTCTTGTTAGCAGGCGGCCCTGGGTGGGCAGCATCTGGGCCTGGCCCTGCTCCAGGGCCCACACTTTCACTGCGGGCGCAGGTGGGATGTGGGTGTCTGCAGGACACACGACCAGACCTTAGGAGAGTCCTGAGAAGAGACAGGCCAGGTGTGGGGGAGGCCACAGTAGGGCCCCTGCTCACTGCCTCCTCCTGCTCACAGTCTATGCGGTAGAGCTGTTCCTGAAAGTTGCCGGCCTGGGCCCCATTGAGTACCTGTCCTCAGGATGGAACCTGTGAGTACAGAGCATGTGTCGCTCCTTTTTTTTTTTTTTTTTTAAATATTTATTTATTTATTTGACTGTGGAGGGTCTTAGTTGTGGCGCCCAGCGTCTTCAGTCTTTGCAGCATGTGGGATCTAGTTCCCTGACCAGGGATTGAACACAGGCCCCCTGCCTCGGGAGCAAGGAGTTCTAGCCCCTGGACCACCAAGGAGGTCCCCAGAGCATGTTTCTCAACCACGTCAGAAACTCTGATGAAAGCCACTGGCCCTCTCCCTCCTCACCCACCACCAGAAGGTCCGAGGCCAGCTTGGGTCTCTGTCTCCTGGAGGGGTTCTGCCTGTGGCTCTGGGCACTGCTGGGGTCAGGCCCTCATCTTCCTCCCTGGGACCACCCCACCTGTCCCTCCTGGATGAGGCCTCTTGGGGGGTCCTTAGGCCGGCTGGCTCTTTCTGAGTCACCGAACCCCACACCCCTCCCTGACAACTAAGCTCTCTTATCCTCCATGAAAACCAAAGCACTCACAGAGGAGGTGGCACGCAGCCTGATGCATGGTCACCATCGAGCTGGAGGCCCCTGTCCCTGTTCCAGAGGCCCCAAGAGGTCGCTCACTGCCCACGAAAGTTAGCTCACCTGCAAAGTCAGGCCACGCTCATGTGGTCTCCGGTCATGAGTGAAATAGGTTAATGAGTAGGGAGGAGCTGGGCAGAGCAGCAGGTTGTGATTGGCAGGTGCAGGGCCTTAATATGTATCTGGGGGGGGGGCGGTCCTCTATCCTGCGTGGGGGGAGCTGGCCTCAGGGGGCCTCCACTGCGGTCCTGCCCCACCCGCAGTCCCTTCACCAGGGTCACTGGTGTATCCCGTGTCTGCCGTGAGACCTTCAGGAAAGGCTTTCCAACCCCCGAGGGGCGTACTGTTGACTGAGAGGCCCAGCGACGCCAGCCTCAGAGACACCCGACGGTGGCAGGAAGCTGGCCGGCTGCGGGGCCTGCAGCTGCCTTTGCGGTGGTTTGGTGTGTGGGCTCCAATCATCACGTGTGCTCAGAGTCATAACCAGAGCGCCACAACCTCTGAGGGTCCATGGGGACCCTCTGAGCCCCTACTGCACCTCAGCACTGATTTTTTGAGTCTCTTGTCAAGAAAACCCTCCCTTGCTCTCAACTTTCCCCTGGCCACCACCGTAGGAAATGGTACACGTTTGTAGGAACCTGGGGACGTTGTCCCTTACCAGCTGGGGGGTCCCCCTGGAGTGGGGGAGCCTGGGGGGGTGGGCTGAGCGGACCTCCACTTCTCTTCCTCCTTCCTTCCCCATCCCCAGGTTCGACTTCTCCGTCACAGCCTTTGCCTTCCTGGGACTGCTGGCTCTGGCCTTCAACATGGAGCCCTTCTACTTCATAGTGGTCCTGCGTCCCCTCCAGCTGCTGAGGTGACAGCAGGGCTGGGTCTGGTGGGCGGGCAGTGACCAGACGGAGCCCGAAGGCTCACCGGCTGGGTGTCAGAGGTGGCCCGTCCCGTCCTGCCCCCAACGTCCTGGCACTGCCACCGCCCTTCCCAGGGTGCCAGTCACCTAAGCCAAGTGGCCAGCTGGTGACTGGGGGAGAGGAGGCACTCAGGGGGCAGAGAGGCCCGGGGCCTGCCCTGACCCCACCCTCCGGTGCAGTGTACTGGCCAGGCTGCAGCCACGCCCGGCATCTGCAAGTGACCTGGCCGGTCTCCCTCTTCCCTCACTCAGGTTGTTTAAGCTGAAGAAGCGTTACCGCAACGTGCTGGACACCATGTTTGAGCTGCTGCCCCGGATGGCCAGGTAGCGCCCTGACTCTGAGCCCCTAGGGCCAGGTGCCCTGAGGCTTGTGCCCTCTCGGGGCGGGCAGCTGGGTGGATTGTCGTGAGGGGTGGTGGAGGGCGAGGAGGAGTCCCGGAAAGGACAGACATCTAGGTTGACCACCACCGGTCTCCCTGGCTCCACTTGTCTTCACTGAGCCGTCTGAGATAGTTAGGGAGGGCGGGGAGCTGTCAGCTTCACTTACCACCTGTGTCTGCCTTCACAGGTAAGGGGTGACTTGCTGGTCGAGGGGTGTCTGGTGCGAGAGTCCTCACCCCGGCCATTCTTCCACCCGCCGACCTGAATCCGAGGCCCCTCCCCTGCAGGCACTCTCCGGCTGGCGCACCTGGCTAGGGGCACGCGTCTCCCCTCGGTCAGCTCGGGGGTCTGCAGTGCTGGGGCCGCTGGGCGAGCTGGGCTCTCCTGCCGGGCCCTCGATCACCCTGTGCCTTCTGACCCTCCCCAGCCTGGGCCTGACTCTGCTCATCTTCTACTACTCCTTCGCCATCGTGGGCATGGAATTCTTCTATGGAATCCTCTACCCCAACTGCTGCAAGTGAGTTCACGGCCGGGGCCCCCCGGGGGCAGCCTGCGTTCCTGGAGGGTCCCAGATGGGACTGGCACAGCCATCTGATTCCCCCAGGACCCGACTCCCGAAGCCACCGCACCCATTACAGCCCTGGGATCGCTGTGCTGAGCTTCCAGGGCTTGTCAGTCCAGTGCAGCAGCTAGGGGAGGGGCCTCTCTGAAGCGAGGACATTGAGCCCGTCACCCCGTCCCCCAGGCAGGCTCAGGGAGCCTCTCCCCCAACAGGCCTCCGTCAGCTTTCCCTTCATGCTGAACACTGGAGGCTGCTCCACTGCTGGAGTGCAGGCCAGGGGCCCGTGGCTTCCTCCTACTTGTCCCTGGGGTGGCTGGGGCCACAGGCAGACAGGTCAGCTAGGGTCCTGACAGGATGAGACAGATACACGCAGGAAGGACAGAGAGTGGGTAACACAACCTCCCGTGATCCCTTCCTTCCTCCCAGGCCCCCATGACGCATCCAGTATTCTCTTCAGAATCCGTCCTTGTAGCTTCAAGCACTGATAGATAAAGGTCCCAGAGCCGCTGGCAGCATGCTGGGCTTGGAATCAGAGCCCATAGTGGTGGGTCACAGATCTTAGGGCACACCAGAACCCCCAGGGCAGCTGCTTAAAAGTGCAAACTCGAGACCCCACCCTGTCAGGCGCTGCCCTCTGAACAAGCTCCTCGGGGGCCCAAGGACCAAACGTGTCAAAACATCAGCGTGAGGCATAGCAGATGAGCCACAAAAAGGCTGGAAGGGAAGTAGCAAGTAAGCTCTCAGAACAGGGGCGACTGCTTAGAACAGAAGAGAATACAGTGCTCCGGCCAGGTGCTGGGGGAGCCCCGTGAGGAGTGGGCCTCTCTCCAGGCTCTGCTGGCACCCGGCCTCCAGACCACACCGCAGACTGGCGGGTGGGGACGGGGTGGAGGAGTTGCCTAGAGGAGGTACTGTCTTTCTCTCCCCTCCTGCAGCTGCTGAGAGGGAGAAGGTCTTAGCCAGCAGCAGAGAAATGCCAAGTGGAGGAGGATGTGGGGGGCGAGTCCGGGGGTTCCCACCAGCACCCTGGGGACTCCCCTTGAGACAGGAAGACAGGCAAGAGAGCTGGGGGTTGGGGGTGGTGGGTGCTGGGCAGGAAACCAGGCTGGTCCAGGCCAGATGCTCCTCGGTCAGACCTTGGTTTCTTTAAATTTTCTGTCCTCTGTCAAGGTGACCGACTGTCTTGTAACCTTCCCCCTACCCGTCTCCCCGGCCAGTACAAGCACAGTGGCAGACGCCTACCGCTGGCTGAACCACTCCGTGGGCAACAGGACCGTCGTGGAGGAGGGCTATTACTATCTCAATAATTTTGACAACATCCTGAACAGCTTTGGTGAGTACAGGAAGCCCAGGCGGGGGTGGCACCCACAGGTCCCAGGTGCCGGGGAGTGCAGCTGGCCGAGGCCTGCCCCTCCCCAGGGCATGTGCTACGCTTGTTCAAGTCCTCTCTGGCCCCCATGGAGCGTCTGGTTTGCCACCCCAGGGCTCACTTGGTCGCCAGGTTTTCCTGCATCTGCTGTCCCTTTCCCAGCATTGGGGAGCAGCAGAGCTTCACGCTTGGCTTGGAGGGGTACAGCCTGATGCTGGGGAGCCACCCCCCGTGTCACGGGGGTGCCCAGCCACAGTACCCTGTGCCACCCAGGCCAGGCCCACGCAGCTCTGCTCCTGGCTTCCACGGAAAAGCTGGGAGGGCAGGGGGCCACGGAGGGATGGGGCCTTGCCAGACACAGCTTTCTCAGAACATCCCCTCATGACATCCTAGACTGAGGAAGGTCTGGGGGGCTCTTCCTCAGGATCCCCACTGCAGCATCTCGAGCTGCTGAGGCAATAAGACGCATGCTTTGGGGGTCAGGCCGAGACGGGACCACTTCCTATGGGGGAGGCGCTCTGGAAGGGTCTTGGCCGCTCTCTCTGGAGCTCACAGCCCAGGCTGGCAGACAAGTGCCTGGTACCCAGGATAGGTGGAGAGAGGCCACTGACCCCACTTTGCAAAAGTGGGTCTGATCAAGACGCTTCTGTCTCTCCCTTCTGTTTGGCAGTGACCTTGTTCGAGCTCACGGTTGTCAACAACTGGTACATCATCATGGTAAGGACCTCCCCGTCAGCTCTTGGGGGATCTGCCCACCATTCTGAGGCTAGGTCTCCCTCACCCAGCCCAGCGTGGGGTGCATTGCTCTCCTGTCCCCCACAGGGGGCGGCGTTCTGTGGGGAGACCAGGATATAGGCTGAATCCCGGGGCCACCCCACCATTAGCTGAACGTGGCCTTGTTCCCCACCCTCTCTGCACATCCCTCACCAGCCAGGAGAGGCCAGGCAGCCTGTGGTCTCTGTCCTGCTCCCACCGCTGTGGGGGAAACTTGCCAATCAAGGAACAGTGTGGCCAAGGTGCTTGGTTGGTTTTTCCCATCCTTTAAATTCTTCCAAAGGCTGCCTGCCTTAGTCCCAAGCCATTAGCTGTGGGTGGGGAGGCGTCCAGGCCTAAGGAGCACAGAGGAGTTTTTGCACCCAAGAAGCCATTGGCCTCCTTTGTCTCCGCAACTGAAGGCAAATCAGGGTCTGTAAAGAGCGGGGGCCATGAAGAAAGCTGGTAGACAGCGCATCCCCGCCCCCGCTCGCTCACCGCCTGCTTCCCTCCGTCCGCAGGAAGGTGTCACCTCCCAGACCTCGCACTGGAGCCGCCTCTACTTCATGACCTTCTACATCGTGACCATGGTAGGTCGGGGGCCGCAGAGTGCCCGCCGTCCTCTGCTTTCACAAGCCGCCTCCTCACCCGGTGCAGTTCGGGGAGAAGGGGGCCGGGGATACATCTGGCCGGGCTCTGGGGCCCCATCGCAACTCACACACCCCCATTCCTCTCGCCTCCTCTCCCTGTGCCTGGCCAGGTGGTGATGACCATCATTGTGGCCTTCATCCTCGAAGCCTTTGTCTTCCGAATGAACTACAGCCGCAAGAACCAGGACTCGGAAGGTTGGTGCAGGTGTCTGCCACTTGTCTGTCTTTCTGTCCAGCTGTCAGCTTTTCAGCTGTCTGGATGTCCAGTCTTCTGGCAGTTCAGCTTATCAGTCTGGCTTATCTTTCTTGACCTCTTATTTGCATTATTTTCAAATACTTAATGACCAAAAAAAGCTCAGGATCTCATCTTAAAAACCAGAACAATACAGGTCAGAGATCAAGACCCCAGCAGCCCTGTGTCCCACCTTTCGCATCTCCCAGACTGCTCACCCCTTAGCTCTTCCTTTTAGTTACCATCCCTGTGTTCCTAAACATGTTTGTCCTCTGGTTCTTGATTTAAACGATGTAAATACTGCAGGCCGCAGAGTCCATAGCAGCTTGACAAGCCTGGCTTCAGTGACTTGCCTCCCTTTTCCTGGGTTGCATGGCTTTCTGTGTACTGATCCTCTATTCTTTCCAGATTCTCCATCAAAACCACCACATCCCTATGGCTGCTTGTTTCCAAATCTCTGTCCTCTCAGGCCACCTGATCATTTCCTTCTGGCTCGGGGATGGCCTCCTGCAACCCTGTGTCCCCTGAACGCTGCTGGCCTGAGCAGCGCTCCTCACAGCAACTGAAGGGCAGGAACTGGGAGGGATGGAGTGCTAGGTGGTAGGGGCGACATGGGGGATTGGATCCTGCAGATCCAGGGAACCTTAAGCCCCCCACAGGGGCAGCAGGGAGGCTGGCTAAACCATACCAAGCCAGGCGCCTTCCCACCGCCCTGCCCTCCCGCAGTGGACGACGGCATCACCCTGGAGAAGGAGCTCTCCAAAGACGAGCTGGTCGCAGTTCTGAAGCTCTACAGGGAGGCAGGGGGAGCCAACTCAGACATTGCCCAGCTGCTCAAGATCCTCTCCCAGCTGGAGAGATACGAGGTGGGGAGCCCCAGGGCCTCGTCCGAAGGAGCTCAGTGCAAACCCTCCCCCACTGTCCATCCCCTGAGAGAGAGAGAGAGAGTTTGTGTTTGTCTGGTTTGTCTGTCTGTCTGTCTGTGCTGGGCCTTAGTTGCGGCACAGACTTAGTTACCCCGAGGCATGTGAGATCTCAGTTCCCCAACCAAGGATCGAACCCACAGCCCCTGCATTGGAAGATGGATTCTTAGCCACTGGTTGGTGTTTAGTTGCTCAGTCGTGTCCAACTCTTTGCAGCCCCATGGACTATAGCCCGCTAGGCTCCCCTGTCCATGGGATTCTCCCAGAAAGAATACTGGAGTGGGTTGCCATTTCCTTCTCCAGCTTAATCACTGGACCGCCAGGGAAGTCCCCTGTCCCCACAGGTTTTAGTGATTTTTTGGGGGAGAGGGGGGCACCTTTGCAGAAGCCAGAGGAGCAGGTGAGTCCTGCTGAAGCCGGGCACCAGGGCCCAGACTTGGGTGGGTCCCTGTAACCTCTCCATTCTTCCCCAGCAAAATACCTTGGTGTTTCTGGGACGGAGATCAAGGACCAAAAGCGACCTGAGCCTAAAGATGTACCAAGAGGAGATTCAGGTAGGAGCACCCGCCGACCGCGCTGCAAGCTCCTCCTGCCTGGGAGTGGTCCTCCCCACTGCTGGGCAGGGGCTGATCTCCAGTCCCCGTCTTGAGTTGTGGGGCGTGCTTGGTGGGGAGTTCTGGGATTATCTGTTGGAACCACCACCAGTGGTGCTTCAGGGCTCAGCCTTGAACCCTTGAAGCATTAGTTCCCCAACACAGGTAGCCCCCTATCTGCTCTTCCGCATCTGACCTCATCTCCTTCTCATCCTCTGAGCCAGAACCGAGAAGGAAACATGCACAGCAGGAGACACACAGGGCAGAGGGAGCGGGGTGGGGTGGTTCCTGGCCGGCTTGCCAGGACCAGCCTCTTCGAAGAGGGGAGTTAGGAGGTGCATGAAACTTCATGGAACTTTACACAACTTGTGAGCTCCAGGTTTTCGGGTGTAAGATAAGGACACCCAGCTCAAAGGGGATATACCATGGAATGTTGGGGGGGCCACGTCTCTTTGTGAACCACACAGACTACATTCACAAGTAAAGGGTAATTATTACCTGGGCCTCATTTACAAAGAGGATTGTGCAAAGCACATTGGACAAGGAGGTTTGCATACCTCTAATTAGAAAGGGAAAGACTGCACAGTAATTTTTCCACTTAGGGGCACAGTCAGCCTTTCCAGCAGGTCTGGGGTATGAGTGGTATTCAGTCCCAGTTGGGTGGCAGGGGCAGCAGACTCTCTGCTGCTGCCCACAGCAGGCGGAGGGCCCAGTGCTGCCCGGCCTGGGTGACCCCCATCAGGCTGGGGTTAGCTGGCAGGACTGGGGCGGGACCCACTCAGCACCCTGTCTGCTCTCTTGCCTTAGGAGTGGTATGAGGAACATGCCCGCAAGCAGGAGGAACGACAGCTCAGCAGCTGCGTGGTCCCTGCCACCCAGCAGCCTCCAGGCAGCCGCCAGCGCTCCCAGACCATCACCTAAGCCCAGCCTGCAAAAGCCATCTCTTCTATGCAATAACACAATAGTATTATTTTACTACAATGTATCAAAGTAATGTATGTGTATATATGTATATGTTATATATATGTATACACATCCATATATATGCACATATTTATATACAGAAAGGAGAAAAAGGCTGACAAGATGGGGTTTGGTTTATAACCGCCTTACCCTGTTTAACCCTGGAAGTCGGCTTCGTCTCGGGGGCGGTCAGGCCACCAAGAGCGGCTCTTAACGTGGAAGGCTCCAGAAGGCCCTTTCACAAGAGCACGTGAATAGACCTGCCAATCTCTGCAGGGCTGGCCTTCACAGTGGGCCCGCGTGCCTGTCGCACCGTCTTCCTGACGCTGCTCTCAGAATCCTTCCCTGCCCGGCAGCCTCCCCACTGACCTGCCCTACGGCCCAGGGCTCCTGTGTCCTGCTTTGGGGACAAAACCACTTAGGAAGGAAAGAGCCCACATCCTCAGGATGGTATTTCTCCAGATGTGATGATCATGGAATGGGTGTTCCCTTGGGAAACCAGTACCCAGCAAGCACCTGCCGGAACGAGTGATCCGGGGCCATGGGTACTCCATGTGGTCAGATCTCAGCCAGCGCCGGGCGGTCAGAGATTCTGTATCCTGGCTCCATGAGCCTTCTCACCTACCGTAAGTTTTAACCCTTGTTGCTGAAAATGCTTCTAAGATGGTCCATAGGAGGAGAACAGGCCAGAGGCCAGGCCAGTGGCTACCACCCCAGACCAAGTCCTAAAGTGAACGGGCTTTCTCCTTAAATCCTTTTGCCTTGGGATTGTCCTGTTCAAGCAAAAACATATTTTGGTTAATTCAGGATTCTGCCAAAGACCGCAGCAGGTCCTTCACATGTGTGCGTGCTGAGGAAAGGGAACAAAAAGCACAGAGGCTCACCTCGGGCCATCCACGGCCGCCCAACTCGTTGGTCCCCTTGGCCAGCTCTGCCCTCACCTTGAGCAAGTCACTCCCCGTGGACTTGACTGAGGTGGGAGCGGGGACTCGGCTCGCTCCAAGGTTTCCCCATCCCGGGAGTAGGTTCAGATAGCCCCTCGGTTTCCCGGGGACCTTGGGTGAATCCTGAGATTGGAGTGCCTTCGGGGCGTGAATGCACGGCAGGTGGGGTTAGCAGTGGTGGCTCCCGGGCTGCACACCCGGTGCAGGAGGCAGCATGCAGGGAGGACGGGGCAGGGGGAGGAGCCCCGCTGGGCGTCCTGCTCCAACCGTCCTGCTCCAACCGCAGCTCTCCAGCTGCCTCCGTGAGCTAGAAAGGCGGTAGGGGGCAGGGGTGGGGTGGAGTGCAGAGACTCCACCCTCCCCGCATTCTCTTTCCAGCAGGGCAGGACCCGGCTCCCCTACCCATCTCCATGGCCAAGTCTTGACTGTGGCCTCGGAGGGTTGATCGCCAGAGCCAGCATCCCATAGCTCTGCCCCTCATCAGGGGAGGAGTGGTGGTGGTTTTGTTTTTTTTTTTTAAGCACAGCCCTTTAGGAAAACAAACCAATCACTGAGAACCACTGAGGTTTCCACCAGGAATCAGGAGACGGACATTGTCTTCCTCATCTCTGGGGAGCGACAGGCTGCTGTGGGCAGCTTGGCACCAGGCCCAGGCCTGGACCCCTTCCCCGCTCCAGAGAAGGAACTTTATTTGCACAACCGGGTGCCTTTTAGCTTTTATGTACTGAAATGGGCATTCTGGAAGCAGGAGGCAAGGGGCAGCCTTGAAAGGAGGCCATGAGTCCTCCGATCTAGCATCTGCCCTCAGAAGGGGGTCCCAGGGAGGCTGAGTGTACCCCACGCCCACCCTCAGGGTGATGGCTGCTACCAGGAAGAGTGGAGTTGAGTCCAGGCTCCCCAGCCATCCTGCGAAAGGCCCTGTTTCAGTCAGGAACGGGCTGGAGGCCAAGGGGCAGCAGTGCGGATGGCCCGACCCCAGCCCCCCGTGGGCGCCCTCGTCACTGAGGCTAAGGACAGCTGCCCGTGGGGTCACGGGGGCTCCTCAGGCGGACCCTCCCACTCACACACAGACCACCGAGCAGGGAGCGAGTGTCACTCAGGGCTGTGAGCTCACCCAGCTCAGACACTCTCACCTCAGCTTGGTGACACCGACGTGAGACGCGCCAGCCTGCTCTGGGTCCCTACCACCTATCAGTCAGCGTCTGATGGCCCTGTGCCGTGACCCAGCTTTGGGAGGGGGACGCCATCCGGCCCCTCCTCCTTGCTTCCCTCCCCTAACCCAGCCTTACTCCACACCACGTGACAATCATTTTGTATCGGTAGCGGGAACGACGCTGTAAGGTTTTGTACGTCGGCGATTTGTTACCTAGAGAACCCACCGTGCTGCGGATTTCTGGCATATTAATAAAGAGCCTCCGCTTTGTACGTGTGGCTGCCGCCTCGTGACTTCCAGCAGGCACCACGCGGTGGCTTCCATGATCGTGGGAAGCAGGAACAGGACCCAGCCGTGCCAGTCCATGGCACCACCTCAGCCCCACCCCTAGACGCGCCACAAAGTCCAGATCCGTCAGGCCCAAGAACCTTCGGCCCTGGATCCAACTGCCTGTCACCCTGGCCCGGGTTAAGAAGAACTAGTAACAGCTGGGTGTATGTTATTTTCTGTGTCCTTGAAATTTTAATAATTATGTTCATTGGAAGAAAAGACAGTTGAATCCCTTTACTGCTGGCCTAAGGCATCAAGCAAATGGAAAAAGGCTTATTAAAAAGGGGGTCACTGGCTGCCAGCAGGAAGGCACCCGGGAGTGCTCACCACCCTCCCAGAGCTTGCAGGCAGGGGAACCCCAGCCCAGGGCTCCCCCTGAGGTAGGCACCAGGCACCGTCAAACTGACTCCTGTTTTGCAGCTAGGGAAACCTCTGAAGTCAGCAGACAGTTCTAGAGGCAGAGCCTGGAGCTGCACCGTCCAATTTGGAGCCGCTGATGGGCCATTGCCACTGGCTGCCATTGTGGAGCAATACGTATTGTGATTACTTCCACCTTTTTCTTTTGGCTTTATCAGCATGGCGACTCAGAAATTCACAATTAGGGTCACGTCTCCTATTTCTGCTGGACGGTGCAGCTCCAAAACTCAGAACACTTTGTATGCTGACCCGACACGGGCTATCTGCCAGGTCTGAGTCACCCCCATTCCCTAAACCCTGGTTTGGCAGCCCTCTGAGCCCTGAGAAACGTTGCAAGAAGGCAGCAAGGGGTGACTAACCGCCTCCAGCCCTGAAGTCTTTGGGGTCTTCCCGAACCAGCCTGGAAGGCATCCAGGCTTCCCCCTTCGACCCAGACCCCGACCTTCAAAAGAGGCTCTGGAGGTAATGCAAGGAAGTCTTCCGCCTGCTGCTGGGACTCTGTCCACAGGGAAGCCCCATCACCATAGTCCCAGAAACAACGTTTGACTGTCCTCACTGCGCACAGCAGTGACCTGGAATCTTTGGCAGATAGCACGGCCCCCACAAACCCACACCCCATTCACAGCTGGGGCCACGCGGGTTCTGCAGAAGGCACTTCGTCCTCCATCTCACCGCCTGCAGTGACACCTCCCGACCGCCAGGCGGACCCTGACGCAGCGTCACTCACACAGTTTTCAAGTGAATCACTCCAAATTCAGTGAGCAGGGCCACCACGAGGAAGGTCAGGTAGAGGAGGAGCAGGCAGCAGCCGTAAACTCGGCTCAGCTGGAAGCACTGCAGTGGGACCAAAACCAGGGAACAGACGAGGCTGAGGCCCAGGGTGCCCGCCAAGATCCACACCAACAGTCCGTCCGGCTCCAGCTGCAGGGGGAAACAGGGGAGAGAGGCTGGGTTACGGCAGCCAACAGTCAAACTGAGGTTTGAGGGCCCCTCGTTAGGGACCAGGGAGGGACTTTTGGCCTCCCTGTGAGACGGCTGCCCCAACTTGAAGTTCAATGTTTTTAAACCACCTGAACGTGAACGTGCGCATGCTCAGTTGTGTCCAACTCTTTTGTGACCCCCCAGGGACTGTAGCCCCCCAGGCTCCGCTGTCCATGGGGAATAGTCAGTCCCCTTCCCGCTTCTTTCCCCTCCAGACTTAGCACCTATCTAACACATATGCAAGGCTTAACCCTAGGCACTACGCTAGGTATTTCACACCCACCATGCCCTTTCAGCCCCCATCGTGTAAGGGGGCCTTCATGATGATCACAATCCGCAGTCGAGGAAACCGAGTATGGCTGGCCCTTGAACAGCACTGGTTTGAACTGCCTGAGTCCACGCGGGTGGGTTTCTTTCAACCCTAGTATCTGTACTTTCATTTCACAATCTTTAAGCCAGGGGGAAAAGTCCATGCTGGATTAGAGATCACAACATGTGGAATCCAAAGAGCTAGGGTATGAGACTTCCTGCTGGTCCAGTGGCTAAGACGCCGCGCTTCCAATGCAGGGGGCCCAGGTTTGATCCCTGGTCAGGGAACTAGATCCCATATACCACAATGAAGAGCTGGTATAGACAAATATTAAAAAAGAAAAACAGCTAGGGTTTGAGTCCTGATTCTATCCTAACTCTTTCAGTATCCTGCCCCTGGGCCATTCATTTATCAATTCCTTTGCTTTTGAGGCTGGAGAAGGAAATGGCAACCCACTCCAGTATTCTTGCTGGGGAAATCCCATGGACAGAGTAGCCTGGCGGGCTGCAGTCCATGGGGTCGAAAAGAGTCGGATACTCACTGTCACTCACTCACTTGCTTTTGAGGCAGAGACAGCACTACGCAGATTTGTGACGTGGGGCGGTCAGCACCCCTAATTCCTGCATTGTTCAAGGATCAACTGTAGTACGTGACAGAGCCCAAATCCGAAGTCCAAGCTCTTACCCTCCCCTGCCTTCCATACAGCAACATATGTCCACACAAATGTGTGGGTACACGTGTGCACCAAAAGCCCCGTGTATTCTGCAACCAGACGTGGGACCAGACAGTAGGTACATGTTTAAGAGCAACCTGTTTTTCAGGCAACAGTACAGCGCAGACTTCCTTCTGTGATGACCTCTTGTGATGCCCTGTGTCTTACGCAATCAACTGCACAAGCATTTCCAAAACTCAGCACAAAGGCAGAGGAAATGCCGACACACACTCCACAAGGAGCCAAAGGAAAGAAACAGGGCCCCCAGGGGGCCAACCCTGAAGCCTCATTATCTGGAGCTGTCTGAGAGTCAGGAATGAAAGGAACCTATTAAACCCAAGAGAAGTATAAACAAAATCTGCAGACAGAGGGTGTTTACCCCTTAGAAAAGTGAACTTTTCAAGCAGTAGCTATTTGGCTTATGGGTGTGGCCACTGTGAAAGGCCGGCCCACAGCCAGTTCATTACACATCATCCACACGGCTATTCAAGAACTAGCTGCCTCCTGCAGAAAGAGCTGGGCGACTTTGTTCCCATGAATGACTCCATCATTCAGCTGCACACCCAAGTGCTTCCACACGATTCGCCTTAAAACTGTCCCCTGGGCCACATGCCCCACCCCATCTTCATCCTTTTCTGGTCTGGCCTCGGAATTCGAGTCCCTGGGAATGTACACTCTGGGCAAATCTGGGTCACATCTGCCTTGCATGGGGCACTATGCAATATTTCCAAAGAGAAAAGTTCACCTGCTGCTGCTGCTAAGTCACTTCAGTCGCGTCCGACTCTGTGCGACCCCATAGACGGCAGCCCACCAGGCTTTCCCGTCCCTGGGATTCTCCAGGCAAGAACACTGGAGTGGGTTGCCATTTCCTTCTCCAATGCAGGAAAGTGAAAAGTGAAAGTGAAGTCGCTCAGTCGTGTCCGACTCCTAGCGACCCCATGGACTGCAGCCCACCAGGCTCCTCCATCCATGGGATTTGTCAGGCAAGAGTACTGGAGTGGGGTGTCACTGCCTTCTCCGAAAGCTCACCTAGGAATCCCAATTTCTTCTCCTCAAAAAAAGCTGGAAGATCTGGCCATAGGAGGCCCATCCAAGTCACCTACACAATTGGGTTACCTGCCCCCAAGTAGTGTTTTCTTGCTGGTGAACTGTCCCTCAAGGGTCCTAACCTTCATATGTCTCCAGGTAGTGTATTTACAAGTGCAGATTTCCAGCCCACCACCCCCTGGAATGCCGGGGTCAAGAGGTCTCATGTGCCCCCAGAGAATTTGCAGAGCCCCTTGAATCCACCGAGCCTCTTCTGCTCAGTGCATTTCAAATCTATGGAGGTTCCTCCCTTCTGCGGCTGTTGTCAACACTCTCATCCTGGCCTGTCCTCTCCCAACAGGGTTGGGATAAGGTGTTCAGCCTGGCCCTTATCTCGTGTGTGCTTATCCAGGAAGTTGGGAGGTGGGATCAACCCATTTCACAGGTGAAGAAGCTGAGACTTAGAGACCCTCAGAGTTCTACTTCAGTGAAAGTCCTATAACAAGACACTTCAGTGATGAGACCAAGACAGGAGTCCAGAGCCTTCCTGCCCCCTTCCCTCAAAGCTACATCTTATTAATAATTACTCCATGACCTTGCAAGGAAGACTTTTAACCCTATATACAAAATATTTTAAAGATATGATACAAATCAGACATCACACATTTAGACAAGTCCTCTCCCCAATAAGTGTAACCTACTGAGATGTGAATGGTCTCTGGTCCAGAGCGGGGAGGGGAAGAGAAGAGACCCTTATGAAGCAGCTCCTTGTTGAATCATCTGGTACTTACCTTCACCTCCATGTGGCTCCTGGAGATCTGGAGCAGGCAGCCCAGCCCCACTCCCACCAGCATATCTGCAGTCCAGTTCAGGAAGTCTGTTGGAATATAACACCCCATAACCCTGACTGAACACAGCCCACTGATCTTTCTGATCTCTGGCTGCAACCCACTCCGTTCCCTCAAAAGCCCTCTCTGAGGAAACCCTATCCTTAGCGCCTAAGAGTGTCCACTGTACATTCTGCCTCAATCTGTAAGGATCGCAGGAAGGGACAAACACCTGGGGCCTGGTGAGATGGAGAAACAGAGTTCATGTGAAGTGACTGGGAGGACTGGTGATGGAGCATGGCACGGGGGACACTGCTCCAGCCAAGGCTCAATCCTTCCCACCCCAACCTGAGAGGTCAGGACAGGCCACAGCCCTACAGCCAGGAGCAGGTCACGGCAGGCAGCAGGCCGTGACAAATGGCAGGAGGCATCTGCACACGGGTCACATAGCTGGCACGTGGCAGTGCTGGAACTGGGACCCAAGACTGCTTGGATTCCAAGCCTTGCCTTTTTCACAGCCCTAGGCTGCCTGACCTTCTCTTTTCTATACAGACCAGGCAAATGAAAGCCTACAGGACAATCCGGCCCACTGTCTGCTTTTATTAATAAAGTTTTATTGGGACAGTCAGGCCCATTCGTTCATGTATTGCCCATGACTGTTTTCACACTTCAGTAGAAGAGTTGAGGAGTGGCAAAAGAGTGCTATGGCCCACAAAATCTAAAATATGTACTCTCTGACCCTTTAAGAAAAAGTTTGCCAGAATTCCCTGGTGGTTCAATAGTTTAGAGTCTGCTTGCTAATGCAGAGGACGTGGGTTCGATCTCTGGTCCAGGAAGATTCCACACACTGCAGGGCAACTAAGCCAGTGTGCCACAGCTACCAAGCCTGCATGCTGCAACTACCGAAGCCCACGCACCCTAGGGGCCATGCTCTGCAACACGAGAAGCCACTGCAGTAAGAAGCCCGTGTACCACAGCTAGAGTAGCTCTCACGCGCTGCAACTAGAGAAAGCCTGTGCAGCAGCAAAGACCCAGCACAGTCAAAAACAAGTAAATAATTAGGGGAAAAAAGAAAAAATGTGCCAACCCTGACATCTACAAACCATGACATCTATGAGAGGGAGAGAGGTCTTCCACAAGCTTAGTGTGTGGGTACCTACTGATAAGACTTCTGCCCTAACAAGATGAACAGCTGCCGTCACTGCTGTTTACCAAGCACTTCTGTCACTTCATTCGATCTTTACAACAACCTATGAGGTCAGTCCTCTCAACACCCCCATTTTATAGATGAAAAAGCTGAGGCCCAAGCAGCCGAGGCACCTGCCCCAGGCGTTCCCGTGAAAGCCCGTCCGGAGGGGGAGGAATAGAGCCCACCCGTGGCTCCCAGCACTGAGGGAAGGGCCACCACAGAAAGGATACTGAAGATGATGCCACCGAAGCAGGCCGAGAACGCCATCCTTGGGTAGCCCTGACGGGCCAGCGTGAAATCTGAGAAGACATCTGTGTGGAAACAAGAGAAGGCCCTGAGCGGTGCGAGACTTCCCTGGCCCTTGTTGGTCACCAGTTCCTTCATTCTTACCCACAGTCATTCAGTCAACAAACACTGACGGACATCTGCCTGACTCTGACACTGGCTTGTCTGGGTGCTGTGGGCGGCCACATTGCCCCGTGAGACACAATTCCCTCCTTAATTCTTTTCACCTGCTTCTTTCCCACCAGGGGCAACCTCGTGGGTGTGACAAGCCAGCACCAGTCTTTCACCCAGGTCCTGACCCTGCTGGCACAGTGCGCGTAGGATACGTCACTTCAGTCGTGTCTGACTCTGCAACCCCGTGGACTGTATGTGGCCTGCCAGGCTCTTCTGTCCGTGGAATTCTCCAGGCAAGAATACTGGAGTGCGTTGCCATTTCCTCCTCCAGGGCATCTTCCCGACTCAGGAGTCAAACCTGTACCTTTTGTGTCTCCTGCATTAGCAGATGTGTTCTTTACCACTAGTACCACCTGGGAAGCCCCAGCATATACAGTACCTCTGTGCAAATTAGGAAAAGGGGCCCAAAAAGGTGAGTGGAAGGAGAGCTAGTTTTGGGGCCTTTGACTCCTTGTCAGCATGCCCTTGGGCCGTGTACAACCTGACTAACCGTACTTGGCAGCTCTAACTAAAGGATATATGTATTGGATTGGCCAAAAAGTTCATTCTGCTTTTTCTTACTGTCAAATGGAAAACTCCAAATGAATTCTTTGGCTAACTCAATATGTATGCATGAATGCCTACCCATGCCACACCTATGGATATATTCTGCTGGTTGACTGCAATGAGCTCCATGTCCCTCCTGAACTCTGGGGAGCCATCAAGTATCTGTGCATCAGCGAGAAGAGAAGAGACTGGAGCTTCTACAGTCTCAGGTACAGTCCAGACCATCCCACCTGAAGCCCAGGGATGCTCACTCCAAAGACAGTAGGCATTGAGCGCTGCTGAGGGTGCATGTCCTGGAAGCCCTGCCCATGTGTCATTCTGGCTGAGGGAGCAACGAGCAGTGAGGTAGCCGTGCTCCTTCCAGAAGCCCACCCGGCCCCGCGTCACCTCCAATGCTGTTCCCCCAGGCCAGCAGCGTGAGCCCCAGGACGGTATTGCTCAGCCGGAATACCACGCCCAGGGACCGCAGGATGTTCACCACCTCTGTGGCAGCCGCGTTGATCCACAGGGCGCTGGTCAGGAAGCCCAGGAAAGCAAAGAGCTGGGGGAGGAAACGGGACACAGCCTCAGCGCCTCAGCTATAAAATGGGACGATCACAGTACCTGCCTTGTGAGGGAGTCATGAGCGTGAGTTAGTTGACGCAAAGCAGTTAGAGCCTGGCATACAGTAAGCACTCAATAAAATGCTAGCTCAGCATTACCATTTTGTCAAAAAGGGGCACATTACAGCTCTCATCAGGCTTCTAGTCAATGGACCAAATGCCACCCCGTCACCACAAAAAGGAACTCCATACTGCGCTCCCCAGCCCACCCAACCTTCCTCCCAGCCCCTGGAAACCACTCTGCTTTCTGTCTCTCTGGATGGTTTATTCTAGACACATCATAAAAACGGCTTCATACAGTATGTGGGCCTTTGTGACTGGCGTGTTTCACTCAGCATCATGGGTTCAAGGTGCATCCACCTTGGAGCATGTATGAGTACTTCAAAGACTAGTAAGAAACACTGGCTAACGTTTCTCTGGCTTCCCTGGTGGCTCAGTGGTAAAGAATCTGCCTGCCAACCCAGGAGACACAGATTCAATCCCTGGGATGAGAAGATACCCTGGAGGAGGAAACAGCAACCCACTCCAGTATTCTTGCCTGGAGAAACCCATGGACAGGAGGAGCCTGGTGGGCTACTCCTGTCCATGGGTTGCTAAGAGTTGGACATGACTGAGTGACTAAAAAACAGCAACACTTCTCTAAATAATCAATTTGCTGAAAATTCAAATTCCTTTGGGTTCAAATTCAGAGTTTCTAAAAATAAAGACTAGAATTTTTAAAAGCAATAATTGGTTTAAACTTTAGGAAAAAATTCTCTGGACAAACTGCCTAAAAAATTATTTAGCATCCTGCAGAATGGAGAGCATGGTGGTAGGGGAAACACCCCCAAAGACAAAACAATTCCACCATTGGGATGTGATCATTACAAACTCAGGTGCTTTCCAGTTACAGTGGTGGAAAAGTCTGGTAGATCTTCCAAAAAGTGAACAAACAGTTTACATTTGACCTACTAGTTTCACTCCTAGGATAACACCTAAGAGAAATGAATCATTTCTACACAAAAAATCCTAAACCAATTCTAAACCATGGCAGCATTATTCATAATAGCTAAGAAGTGGGGGAAACTCCCTCCCAGGATTCATTCATGGATGAATGGATAAACAACATATGCTATGCCTGCACAATGGAATAGTCGTCCGCCATGAAAAGGAATGAAGTCCTGACACAGGCTACAACATGGACACGCTTGAAAACATTTTGTTAAGTGAAGGAGGGCAAGCCACAAAAAGTACGTATTGTGTGATTCCATGTATGTGAAATATACAGAACAGAAAAATCTGGAGGGACTGAAAGCAGCTGTGCTGGCCAGAGGGTGATGGGGGAGGACGGAGAGTGACTGTCAACGGGTTCAGGGCTTCTTTTTGTGGTGGTGAATCCCAAACTGTGATGGTTGTACAACTCCATGAATATAATGGAGTTGCCATTTCCTTCTCCGGGAGATCTTCCCGATCCAGAGAGTGAACCCAGGTCTCCTGCATTGCAGGCAGACTCTCTACCATCTGAGCCATCGGGGAAGTCCTATAAATATAATAAATACAGTTATTGTACACCTCAGGTGGGTGACTTGTATGTGTGTATGAATTGCAATTCAATAAAATGAAGTTGTTACCAAAAAAAAAAAAAAGAGGAACTTGAACAGGCACAAAATCTCTTAAAAGTGGCCTTAAAGACCTGTTATCATGGAAAGTGATTAGTGGCCTAACAGTCCCAGGATATCTGCCTGGGAGACCTCAGCATCCCCCTCCCAGTTTGGAGAGCCGAGGTTTCTTACCCAGTGAAACCTGGGGGGCTCGCTGTTGGACGTGGCAAAAAAGGTCACTGCAGCCAAGGCCGTGCCCGCAATCACCACCACGGCCCAGACGGGAAAGAGGCCACCTATCTCATAGACGCCATCTGCAGAGGGACGAGAAAGGGAGCTGGTCCTCTCCACGGCTTCAACTTGGCAGCTCCTCCTGGAAGCCCCTTGGCATGATGGAGAGGGTGTGGAGGGGATAAAACCCACAGATAAAACTCAAACAACTGTTTGGATATAAGGTAGAGACCACCTGTGTGCCCAGCCCTGTCCTAGGAACTTCAGAGAGACAGAGAAATTGAAGACATAGCCCCCTGCCCTTGAGCTACTCACACTGGGAAGACAGACATGAAAAACAGACTCTCCAGCCTGGAGCTAAGATAGGAATGGCTAAGACCACTCACTCCTTCTATCCTTTCTCATGCCCAAGGCAGACATCACTGATCAACCATGCTGCTTCGGTCCACCCGAGCTTAAAGGGAGCACCCTCCAGCCAGGCATTACCAATGGATAGGCATGGCTCCATGAGATGACCTGTACAGTCGAACTCAACCTTACTAATTCTGGCTCTCTTGAGAAGTCTACTCTATGAACCAATCCACTACAAAGTTACAAAGGTTTTAGAGGTTTCATGTTAAAACACCTAAGGGAGGAAACCCTGCAGGCAGGCAGAACATTCTAGAAATTCCCATATACCATCCTTACATCACCAGTCTTAAAGGCAATGGATGATTCAATTGCCCAGACACATGTAACAAGACTTTTTCTTCTTTCTTTAGTCCAGCTCATGGGCTCATAAACATCAGTGCACTAAGGATAACATAAGGGGCTGAATATATAAAATCGTGCACATAATACACGGCAGGAGATTTTTGGGGGGCAATTTTGACGGATGTGACTTTCACTTGCAGAGCTGGCTTTGGAACTTGACACCTAGGTGAGAGGTCCTTTCTCTGTATTTCTCAGTCCTGTGCCAGAGGAATTTCAGGAGGAGACAGGGGCACGGGTTGGTGGCTGAGGATGTGAGCTGAGTTGTAAACAGAGGATGGCACAAGGGTTCCACAGGCAGAGGGAAGCGATGGAAGGGAAGGAGTTGAGCAGATTTGTGTCACCAAAAGCAGATAAAGGGCCGGGGAAGGTGGCTGGCTCAGGATCTCGGAGATCTCGAATGACGGCTGGGGGACGTGGCCTTTTTCCAAGAGGCACTGGGGAGCCCTGGAGGTCTTAGAGTGGGGGAGTGATCACAACATGTGACAAGTGGCACTTTAGAAAGATGGCTGTGGGGACTTCCCTGGTGATCCAGTGGTGAGACTGCTTCCACTGCTGGGGGCATGGGTTTGATCCCTGATTGGAGAACTAAGATCCTGCATGCTGGGTGGTGTGGAAAAAAAGAAGAAAGAGGGCTCTGAGGGTGGCCTTGAGAAGGAAGATGGAAGTTGGCAGTGAGATTAGGAGGTGTGACTGGCAGACATGTCACCTCCTTGGGCAGGTGACCCCCTGCTGGGCTGACCCCTGGATGGAGAGAACCCCCAGACCTTGGGCAGGGTGCCAAGTCTGGGGGTTCTCTCTATGCAGGGATCAACCTGGAAGGGGTCACAAACGCGTTAGCCCAAACCAGTCTTTCCCCAGCATGGACCTGCTACCACTAGACGGTGTTGGGGCAGGTGGACAAGGCACTAAATATCATAGAATCACATCTCCGTAAACGGATTCCATCTTCAGCACTCTCACAGTAACAGATTTAACTATCTTAAGTGTACTGGAAACAAGGCTGGTTTCCCATTGATGCCGGTGAAACAGATTCCTTTCCAGTACACTGAAGTTAAAAAAAAAAAAAAAGAACTGATTAAAGAAAAATATCAAATACAACAGTTTAGAATGGGAGAAAAATCAAGATGTTCTTGAATGTTGAATGCTTGGGAACCCTTCTCTTAAAAAGCCACAAGAATGATGAACCAAGTCCCCGGGGGACTGGAGAGGCAGGGCTGTCATGAACCAGCCCGCTGGCACCACTAGGGGGAGCCCTTCCCATCTCTGGGTTCACACTGACTCCTTTCTCAGCGACCACGTCTTCCCATAAATTGGAAGAGAAACAGAATTTGGCAGCCTTTTCATCCTGACGCTCATTAGCAAAAAAAAAAAAAAAAAAGCCACACTCAGCCCTGTATTTGCTACCAAAACCATACCGCCACCTCCAGGAGATGCCCCTGGGTTGAGGGGCAGGAGCCCAGATGAGAGAGAGAGGACTGGGCAGCATGAGATACTCAAGTCAGACAACAGGAAGAACCTGAGCAGAAGGAGTGAGAAGATACCTGACAAGACTGGGCAGTGCTCTAGCCAAAACAGGTCAGAAAAGGAAAGCCTGGGGCAGACGGGGGAAGGCTCAAAGCCAGCGGGGACCACCCAGGTCACTCAGTAGGCAGTGGAGGGGTTTGTGAGGAGCTAGTCAGTGGGCACCAGCACTGGGGGCGGTGGGGACCTGCCTCTTCTCAGCTTCTGCCAGTTTTGCTGTTAGGAATGTGGCTCAGATTATCTTGAGAAATCCAGCTCTGGATTTTGACATCAACTCTGTAAATTTGGTAACGCAAGCAAATGTGCCAGAGGGCTGGATTTGGTCCAAGGGCCACCAGCGTGTCGCTCCTCTCTGGAGCCAGTGTGACCGGTGGACCACCGGAGGCTCGTGGCACAAGCACATATTAAGCGTCTACTGTATGTCCAGGACTGCCCCGCTGGTCCAGGGTCCCCTGGGGTGGCTGAGAAGAAAACTTCGGGAATGTGGGGAGGAGGGGGGTTGGGCCCGCCCGGGGGCAGGGATACTCACAGGCCCCCGACTGCAGGGTCAGGGTCAGGAACAGGGGGCTGATGACCAGGTGCAGGCAGTTGAGGGGCCGCTTCCAGTTCCTGTCCTCCTTGTCGGGGTCCATGACGGGGACGGTGAGGAGCAGCAGGAACTCCACGGGCAGCTGTCAAGTGCAGGAAGGCAGGAGGGTGAAGGCAGGGAGGCCTGGGCTTGGCCTCCGCCCTGAGCTCAGTCATTCAAGAACCAGGCTGGACTTCCCTGGTGGCTAAGAATCCGCCTGCCAATGCAGGGGACACGGGTTCGATCCTGGGTCTGAGAAGATCCCACAGGCCACGGGGCAACTAAACCCGTGCGCCCTGAAGTCCACGCTCCGCAACAAGAGAAGCCACTGCATGAGCAGCCCGCACACCGTGACTAGGGAGTAGCCCCCGCTCAGGAAACTAGAGAAAGGCGCCCACAGCAATGAAGACCCGGTGCAACAATGAATCAATCAATTAACAAAAGAACAAGGTGCTACCACTGAAGCGCCCACCTGGAGCAGGCCCCCAGGCGCTTCCGACTGCTGCTGAACACACCGCCAACAACCCAGTGCTGGCCACTGCCAACACTCTGAAGAGGAACTCTTAGTTTTCCTACCTTTTGGATAAAGAAACTGAGGCTCAGAGAGGCTAAGAAACTTCTCCAAAGCCACACAGGCTGTGAAACCGGGCTACAGGGCCAGCTCTGACGGACTCGACACCTTGTGTTTTTAGCCAGCAACTAAACTAACAACAACACATATGGAGTGCTTACCACATGCTAAGCACCAGAGTCAGTCCTTCACATAGGGTGTTCATCAAATTGTCACAACCACTGCGATAGGCTGGATTTGGTTCCCAACTCTTCAATCCCCCTCCACCCGTAACAGAACTGATCACCCCCACACTTTTGTCAAATGACTAGAGTCTGCCGAATATATGTCCCTGTCCCACTGATGTCGAACTTGGCCATGCCGCTTGCTTTGGCCAATGGGTGGTTGGTGAATGTGATGTGAACGAGGCATAAATTGTGCCTGGGGAGTCTGCCTTGGTCTCTTCTGCCAAGAAAACAGCATACTCCCACTGGCTCCAGAAGGAGATATGGGGCAGACCTGAAGCACCAACCAGAGTCATCTCAGATGACTGGATGAGAATAAATATTGTCATCATATGTCAGTGAGATGTTGGGGGCTGTTTTTTACACAGCACTGCTGCAGCACTAACTTACTGACACAAGGATTCCAGAAGAAAGGCGCTATCATTACCCCATTTCACAGTGGAGGAAGCTGAAGCTCAGAGCAATGAAGGGACTTGCCTGAGATCATGATATAGCCAGAGCTGTCCTGGGGTATAAGTATTAGTTGTTCATTATCTGCCCCCTGGGTCTGAGGAGGCCTGAAAGGTATCCATGGTGGAGGGCTAGGAGGTGAGGCCTCTGGCTTTTTGGGTCTGGGTGGTGGAAAGCACTGCAGTCCTGCCTCATGGAAACCAGCCTGCTCACATCCAGACCTCAGGAGACAGGTAGCCCAGGGAAGCAGTGAGGGGTCAGAAAAGTGCTATTTTAATCTCATTTAGACTCACTGTGACCCACACTCTCGCCTGCCCCAGTTCCTGGCTCTCAGCAGGTCAGGAGTCCCCAACCTCCTCTCTGTCCTTGGGAAGATGCTCCCCTTCCTTCTTTGCGGGGAGAAGTCTGAGCCATGCTCCATGACTCACATTCCCCATGGAGCCCCAGTCTCATGTATTTCCCCATCAAGTCCTCAGCAGAGTCCCCCTCTCCGCCCCTGACTTCACTGCTCTGGAGAAGGCAGAGGGGCCACTGTCCTGTGCTGTCACCAAGTCAGGAGCCTGGCCCCAGGGTCCCCCCCTGACCTTGAACACCTTGAGGACCCTCCAGTACATGGGCTTGGTCCGCCACTTCCTGTAATCCAGGGGGTTGAGGGCCTGCACCAGGATCTGGGCCGTGGTCTCCGGGTACAGGAGCAGCGGCCGGTACTCCTCACCTGGGGGTGCAAGCGGGGAGAGGCAGGTGTGTGTGGCTGGCTCAGCCTCTGGGAAACCCTCTCCCTTCCCTCCCACCAGTGCCCTCAACCCCTGAGAAGAAGGAAAAAGCCCAGAGTCTGGTGGGGGGCGGGGAAGGCAAACCCAGCTCAGCCTGCAGTGAAAGGTGTTCACTGCCTCCTTCCTGAGAGGGGGGTGGGGTGGGGTGGGGGGGTTGCTGGATGGTTCCATTGCCCACCTCTCCAGCCCAGTCCAGCTGGCACCCCCACTCCAGCTGGACACAGAGCCCCTGGACTCACCATAGTCATAGCTATTGGTGTTAGAAGACATCCGTTCCTCTTCGGAATCTGACAGTATCTCTGTAGGAGAGACAGGAGTTTCCCACAAGCCAGGTGGGGCGCCCAGCCCCTCCCACCATTATTCTAGGGTAGGGCCCCTCTGGGACCGCTCAGTATTCAGGGTGCAAGTGTCCAGGCCCTCTCTGTATCGTGGACTTCTCAGCAATCACCCTGTATGCTCAGGAATTCTTACAGACTCAGGAAGTCTAACTCACAAAACATTTTCAAATATAGTGATGCAGCAGTAAGGTCAAATTTAATATGGCCATCTGAAGACAAAACTTAAACATTTACTGACTCCCACGTTGCACCTTTCAGAACTTGGAACCCGACATATTTTTCTTCTCCAGTCTGAAACTTTTCTCAGGAGTCCTCGGGATTAGAGGACCGAGCCCTTAAGAGAAAGGGTTCCCAAAAGGAAAATGGCTATTCTCAAGTGAAGAGCGCTAGCCCTGATTCTGCCTCTGTGTGACTCTCCAGGCCTCATTTTCCCCTTCTGTTCCAGCCCAGTGGGCTGCTGCTGCTGCCAAGTCACTTCAGTCGTGTCTGACTCTCTGCGACCCCATGGACTGCAGCCTATCAGGCTTCTCCGTCCCTGGGATTCTCCAGGCAAGAACACTGGAGTGGGTTGCCATTTCCTTCTCCAATGCATGAAAGTGGAAAGTGAAAGTGAAGTCGCTCAGTTGTGTCCAACTCTTAGCGACTCCACGGACTGCAGTCCACCAGGCTCCTCCATCCATGGGATTTTCCAGGCAACAGTACTGGAGTGGGGTGCCATTGCCTTCTCCCGCCCAGTGGGCTAGGATGGGTTTAAAAGAGAGCACAGGGTACTATGTGCTAAACTCTGAAGGCCCAGTGGATAAACAGAAGAGAGAAAAATCATGGTAGACTTCCTGTAGGAGGAGTCACCAACACGTGTGCCACGACCTCAGGAGATGATACAGTCCGGCCCTCTGGAAGCTCACAGTCCAATGGACAGAAACATAAGCAAATTAATAACAGAATGGAGAGATAAAGGCCGTACTGGGGTGAGTCTGAAAGCTTGTGCAAGCCCAGAAGAGACACCTGGGGGTCTCTGCAGAGCTCCCTCCAGGCTGAGTCCTTAAGTCTTTTCAGAAGGACACACCATGGAAAAGGGACAGCACACACAAAGCCTGGACATAGCCAGAGGGAGCGTGACCTGTTCAGGGAGGTGGGGGTGGCCCTGCACAGCTGGGGAGTGGAGTCTGGGGTGTGAATGAGTTTGGAGAAGAAAGCTGAGGCCCAGCACAAACGGCAACAGATCACGGGCAAGGTTCTCAGGCTCACATGCCGAAGAGGGCCAAGCACGTCGTGGGACCACGCGAAAGAGGCTTGAGGGAAGAATTCTGGTTTCCCAACATAATCAGATCTGTACATGTCAGGGCTGACGACAGAGAGCACTGGGGACTGGGGTAAATGGGGGAACCATGCCTTTTCCTAAGGCAGAAGCCCCATTCAGCTCGAGACATGTATCTATATATGTGTGTGGGTTGTGTGTGTGTGTGTGTGTGCACGCGCTCATTTGTGTCCAATTCTTTGCAACCCCATGGACTGTAGCCCACCAGGCTCGTTCGTCTGTTCATGGGATTTCCCAGGCAAGAATGCTGCAGTGGGTAGCCATTTCCTTCTCCAGGGGATCTTCCTGACCCAGGGATCAAACCCACATCTCTAGGGTGTCCTGCATTGGCAGGTGGATTCTTCACCACTGCGCCACCTGGGAAGCCTGTGGGTTGTATGTGTGTATGTATTTGTGAATGTGTATTTGTATGTGTTGTGTATGTGTTATGTATGTTCATACTGTTTATGCATTTGTGAATGTGTGTGTTGCATAGTTCTGGATGTGTGTGTGTGTATTTGTGCATGTGGAAGCACCTGGCAGGGGGCGCATTCTGGGATGCAGGAGGTGACAGCTCTTAGAAGATCTGCCCCAGCAACAGGCAGGAGCATGAAGAACTAATGAACTTGGACAAGGAGGTGATGACGAGGCTTTAGCAGCACAAGCGAAGGCACGGAGGGGGGACCTTGGTAGAACAAGTAGAAACAGTAGGAAGAGGAGATGGGCACTGGCACAGGCCTCAGGAAGCAGAGGCAGCAGTTTCTGGGCACAGAGGGCTCCAAACCCAGGGGGCCTCCACTCAGACCTTACCTGGGGTGGCTGGCATGGAGCAGACCAAGGATCTCCTCCGCTGCCTTTGGTAGATCCAGGTGCAGAGAACCACGGTGACCACGTAGAACGCATAGAAGCCCAGGTAACCTGCGGACAAGGGCACGCAGTCACCAAGTGGTGTCCTGGCCGCAGGGCCCAGAGAACAAGGGCGCCCAGTTCTGTCGCTGGCACCTGGTGGCAGTGGCTGTGCTAGCCCAGCCTAGCCCAGCCTAGCCTAGCCCAGCCCAGCCCAGCCCAGCCCAGCCCAGCCCAGCTCAGCCCGCAAAGGGCCATTTCCTGGAGCGCCACCCCCTCCTCTCCCCGGCCCATATTTTCTCCCTACCAACGCCACCCCTGCCTTCCCCCCACCCAACCCATCCATCCATCAACAGTGGGTGTAACGCCTGGCACTAACAGTGGCCTCCGGAACACAGTTCAGGTGCGAAGGGCTAGTGTGCTGCTCTGTGCCCTGGGAGGCTGAGCCCCTGCGGACTGTATCCCCCAGTCTCTGGCTGCCCTGGGCCTGCGCATGGAGCCCCAAGAATGAATCAGAAGGCAGCAGGGGAGGGTCTGGGGCACCCTCTTCCTGCTGTGGGGCCCTGTCTCTGGCAGGACCCGTGACCTTCCGCAACTCTCGCTCAGGCTGGGTGACCCCGGGTCTGGGCCTGGAGCCCTCAGCAGGCTCCAGCCACCCCATTCTCTGCCTACTTCAGGAGCTCCCACTGCTGCTGACCCCTAGCGTCTCTGCACCACAGTCACCCTCCCTGGTTTTTCTCAATCCTCTGTAAGTCGCCCCTCCATCATGTCATTGGAACCATCTGGATGGAGTGACCCTGTGGGTCACAGTCAGCATTTCAGCTGTACCGCTCATGAAAACTGGAAATTGTGAAAACCCAGAACGTCACCCCGACTTCCCCCTGCCCTCTTCGGTGATCGGAACCACAAGTTCCCTTTCATGCCCAGGCCACCAGGGTCCCAAGCAGTGCTTCCATCACTCGGAACCAAAGGGGACTCTGTGCCCTGCAGACCACCCGCTCCCATCTCCACTCCCCCCCCCAACGCCCCCGCCTCCCTGGCCCTGTGCCTCCCAGCCGTCAGCCCTGGGGGGATCCCGCCCTGGTCCCGCAGGGGCTCACCCAGGGCCCACGCCAGCGTGACCCTGCCGCAGTAGAGCGCGGTGAAGATCAGCAGCACGGCCGCCATGTAGAAGATGATGTCTCTGAGGAAGGGCCTGGAGGCCGCCGTGAAGGGACGCAGGATGGCGATCCCACCGGCCACCACGGTGGTGACCAGCACGCCCGCGCCTGCGGGAGAGGAGGCCAGGCTCGGTCCGCCCCGCGCCCACCTCCCGCTGCCCTCCCAGCCCCCTCACCCGCAGCCGGGGCTGCTCGCTCGTACCAAACAGGGCCCCAAAGGCCAGGCCAGCTGTGCGCGGGTCTGAGAAGGCCACCAGGGCGCTGAAGATATCCGGGGCCCCGTTCCCAAACGCCAGGAAGGTGACGCCATGGGGGGACGTGTCAAGGGGCCTCAGTGCAGGCGCTCCAGGCTGCCCAGGCCACGAGGCGTCCCCCGTCTCCCAGCCCCTCACACCCTCCGGCCCTCCCTCCAGGGTACCAGAACTGGACCAAAAGGATACTGCCACGTTGTGGGAAAGCTTGAGTGTGGTGGAAATGGCCGACAGGTTAGGGCAGAAGCTACAGAGGAGAGGCCAGGGGTGAGTATTTCCACGGCGAGTGGCTCCTGCCCCCAGTCCTTCCCCCCCAAGCCCAGGGTGGGTCCTCCCCAAGTCAACCTCCCCACCGCGGGACCCCCTCTCCCGTCTACAAGCTGGACATCAGGCCAGGGCCGAACTCACAACTTCGCCGCGGTGACTCCCAGAATCAGAAACAGATAAAGCAGCCAGAAAGCCTGGGTGAGGGTAGAGGGGGAGGCCAGAGAGGGGGAAAGAGCATTAAGTCCTGCTGGGGCCACGGGCCCCTCTCACCGGCCCCCCACCCAGCGCGGGGCCTCACGTAGAGGGTGATGGCCAGAGGGAGGAGGCGGGCTGGGAAGTGGCAGAAGATGCCCTCGAGGTAGTCCAGGTAGCCCCCGTCACTGCGGCAGTCGGGGTTGGTGCGGACGAAGGCGCAGCGGTCAGAGGCGTTCAGGCCACACACTTCTCGACACTGTGGAAAGGGAGGCGGGGGCGGATGTCAGAACCCACCACCCCGTGATCCACTGGGCCAGCCCCACCTAAGCAGCGAAGACAACCTCCTTCAGCCTGGTCCCTAAACTTCCCGGGCTCCAGCTGCACGCTTTCATTTTTAAAAATAAACCTGTACTTGAACACAAGTCAGTCATGAATTTGTTGTTTAGTCACTAAGTTGCGTCCGACTTTGCAACCCCAAGGACTGTAGCTCGCCAGGCTCTTCTGTCCATGAGATTTTCCAGGCAAGATTACTGGAGTGGGTTGCCATTTCCTCCTCCAAGGGATCTTCCCAACCCAGGGATCGAACCCGTGTCTCCTGCATTGGCAGGCAGATCCTTTACCACTGAGCCACCTGGGAAGCAAGTCATGAATACACACATTTAAAACAAAACAGGAAATTTCCTGGTGGTCTAGTGGTTCGGACTCAGAGCTTTCACTGCCAGGGCTTGGGTTCAATCTCTGGCTGGGGAACTAAGATCCAGCAAGTCATGCAGCATGGCAAAAAAAGAAAAAGAAACAATATGTAACGAGTTCTAAATTCTCCTTTCTCATCCCTGCCCTCCATAACCCCACTTCTCTCCTGCCATGATCAGCTTGAAGCAGACCCTTACAGACATTTCTCAGTTTAATGACATTTGTAGATATATCTTAGTACAGAGTTTGTTTTGTTTTATAGAAATGGGTCTGTCCTAAAGTTCTTATTTCTGCAACTTGAGTTTTACCACTTCACAGACATGCCATTTATTAACATCTTGACAGACACAATGAAGAAAGTAAAAACATTCTGAGTGATTTCTATATGCCAGGCACAGTGCTGAGCTTAAAAGGTTACCTCAGTTAATCTACACAATGATCTTACAAGGAAGATAAGATTATCCTGCCCATTATACAGATAAGGAGTCTTAAAAGACAGTATTTCACACCCAGTGGTAGAGAAAGCACTGGAATCCAGGCAATTTGAGGTTCTCCTAAATTTTCTGTCCTTGACCATTACTGCCCCATTCTGGCTCACTGTAGCCTCAGGAGTTCATGCCATGGATGACTTGCAATACAGGGAACATTTCCCTAATGACAAGCAGTTGAGAGTGTCTACCTTTCCATTAGCGCCAACCGTCAACTTCCTTGCACATGACTCTCTGGGCACATGTGAGAATGTTTGGTCAGAGAGATTTCCAGAAGTGAAAGTGCTGAGTCAGACAGTCTCACAGTCTGAGTTCCTCCAGAAGCGCCCTAGAGACAAGGATTTCTAAGCAAGCAGCACAGTGGGGAGGTGTGGAGAGCACCAGCACCAAGACAGGGAAGTGAGCCAGGGACAGGAGAAGCAACCAGTGAAGGCTGGGCTGAGACGGTGCCCGCCACGGGCTGGTAGCCCCAGGGGCAAGGGAGCCAGGGTATTTATACACCAACTCCTATCAGTCATCAGGTGAGCAGAGCCAGGGAGGGAGGTGCTAGGTCCCCAGCGCTTCTGGCCTGCCATGCTTGCAGGTGGTTCTGGAAGAAGATACTGGTGACCTGAAGTCAACAGAAGCCCACCAAAACAGCAGGGTCAGAAACCGCCTGATGGTCCAGTGGTTGGGACTCTGCGCTTTCACTGCCGAGAGCCTGGAAAACTAACATCCCATACTATACAGCACAGCCGGAAAAAAAAGGGTCCAAAGGATATGGGCAGAGCCCTAACAGTATCTATTGCAGAGGGAGAAATAGCTTAAACCTCTGAGGGATTCTGCTACAATACCCTCCCCACAGCTCTACCTGGGGCTTCCCAGGTGGCACTAACGGTAAAGAACCTGCCTGACAATGCAGGAGACACGAGAGACGCAGGTTCAATTCCCGGGTCAGGTCTGTGTAGTCGAAGTTATGGTTTTTCCAGTAGTCACATACGGATATGAGAGTTGGACCATAAAGAAGGCTGAGCGCCGAAGAATTGATGCTTTTGAATTGTGGTGGTGGAGAAGACTTGAGAGTCCCTTGGACGGCAAAGAGATCAAGCCAGTCAATTCTAAAGGAAATCAACCCTGAATATTCATTAGAAAGATTCATGCTGACAAGTGTTAGAGAGGCTGGGGAGAAATGGAACACCTGTGCAACTCCTCTTGGGGATGTAAAAATGGTACAGATGTTGTGAAAAAGAGCATGGCAGGTCCCCCCTCCCCAAATTAAAAATACAATAACCAGTTCTAGGTATGTAATGTACAAAGTGATGACTATAGTTAACACTGCTGGATGGTATATATTAAAGATGTTAAGGCAGTAGATCCCAAGAGTTCTCATCACAAGGAAAAAACTTTTGTATCTGTAGATGATGATGGATGTTCTCTAAACTTATTGTCGTCATCATTTCATAATATAAGTAAGTCAAAGCATTATGCTGTACATCTTAAACTTACATGGTACTGTAGGTCAATTGTATCTTAACAAAAACTGGAAAAAAAAATAGAATTACCATACAATCCAGCAAATCTACTTCTGGGTATACATGAATAAGAATTGAAAGTCAGGTCTCAAAGAGACATTTGCACACCCATATTCATAGTAGCCTGATTCACAACAGCCGAAAGGTTTAGAAACAACCTAAGTGTCCATCAGTGGAGGAATAGGCTGAGCAAAACGTGGCCTATCCATATGATGGAATGCCATTCAGCCTTAAAAGGGGGAAGAAAATTACGACACAAGCTACTACATGGACGAACCCTGAAGACATCATGCGAAGTGAAATAGGATAGTGTTTAATGCTCAGTTTTGTCTGACTCTCTGTGACTCACGGACTAGTCCACCAGGCTCCTCTGTCCATGGGATTCTCCAGGCAAAAATACCGGAGTGGGTAGCCATTCCCTTCTCCATCATTATTTATACAAGGTACTTAGGGGCAGTCAGACTTACAGAAACAGAAAGCTGAATGGTGACTGCCAGCTGGGGGAAGGGAAGTGGAGAGTTATTTAGTGAGAACAGTTTCAGTTTTGCAAGATGAGAAAGTCCTGGAGGTGGATGGTGGTGATGGTTGCACAATGAGAACGTCTTGAATGCCACTGAACTGTTCACGTAACAGTTCTAACCCCTCCACAAGCCCTCTCTGAACTTCTAGCAATGCAATGCTGGAGGTGCAATTTCTGGTAACCTCTATCCCCTGCTTACTGGCTCTCTCTAGACGCCGCACTGAGCCCGCCATGCCTATTTCATGCACTGTTCCTTCTGCCTGGGGCACCTTCCTCAAAAAAAACACCACTCATTTATCCTCCAATCCTCAGATGCTTCTTCTAGGAAGTCTTCCTTGACTACCCTACCCAGAACAGGGCAGATCCTCCAGTTATAAACTCTCTTCACCCCTGGTCTTCCTTTTCAAAGCACTTCTCTTGCTATTTGTAGGATCACAGACTGACTTAACGTCCGCCTCCCCCATCAAAGTGTCGCACACAGCCGGGACTCATAATTTTTTGCCACACACTGTGAAAGTGAAGTCGCTCAGTCGTGTCTGACTCTTTGCGACCCCATGGACTCTAGCCTAGCAGGTTCCTCTGTCCATGGGATTTTCCAGGCAAGAGTACTGGAGTGGGTGCCATTGCCACACACTGTGCTGGATCCCAACTCGCCTAGTCTTCAAAACAGACCTAGGAGGTTGGTCCAATTGTTTCCACTTCACAGATGAGAAAACTGAGGTACAGAGAGGCAAAGGGACTCACCTCAGGGCACACAGCCTGTCATTGCTAGCTGGTTTCAAACTCAGCTCTGCCTGAAAGTTACTAGCTGAAGCTCCGGAGGAAACAGCCCACCAGGGGCAGAGCCCCTTCCCCACCTCCTGCCCCAGGCTCCTTCCAGTGCTGAGTCAGCCAGGGAGAAAGCAGGAGACTCTCCCAGCCCAGCTCCTCTCCATCTTCCTGACAGCAGAGTGAGTCAGCAAGGCAGGTCCCCCCAAATCTGGCCTCCAGAATCACATTCCTGCCTGCCCCCGCGCCCTGAGCTGGCCATCCCCTCCCTTGAAACTCATCAGGAGCTGAACTCAGCTCTCCCCAAGGGGCGCAGAGCTAATGTGGCGCTGCTCTGAGTCTGGGGTGGTGAATTCTCAGTCCATCTCCTTCCCCTCTCATCCTCTTCCCTGAGTCAGTAAGGATCCCCAGGGAATCCAGAGAAGGTCAAATATTTTCCCCTCTGTGGGTAAGTTTTAAGGGTCAGGATGGACAGGAGAGGGTTGCAAATGCAATGAATGCCCTGTCTAAATGTCTAAAACCACCAGGGCTGCCGGCAACGGTGGTGATGAGATGGAGGGGGCGTGCCCTGCTGGAAGGCATCCAAGTTATAAAATGAAAGACTGCAAGAAGATCAAACCAGTCAATCCGAAAGGAAATCAACCCTCAATATTCACTGCAAGGTGTGATGCTGAAGCTTCAATACTTTGGCCACCTGAGGCGAAGAGCCGGTTCACTGGAAAAAGACTCTGATGCTGGGAAATACTGAAGGCCAAAGCAGAAGGGGGCGACAGAGGATGAGATGGTTGGATGGCATCACCGACTCAATGGACATGAGTTTGAGCAAACTGCAGGAGACGGTGCAGGGCAGGGAAGCCTGGCACGCTGCAGTCATGGGATCACGGAGTCGGACACGACTTAGTGACTGAACAACAACAACAACCCCACACTACCAAAAAACAAAGCCAAAACCAAAACCACGGCAGCTAGACTAGCCCACGGGCTGTCAGTTTTCAATCCTATCCCAGTAAGACTGGTGTGGAACACAGGGTAGCTGAGAGGAAAGGCAGCCTTGAGTCTGCGCCCGTTGTGCTGCCAGCTCACTGGGTGACCCTTGCTGTGCTGTGCTTAGTCGCTCAGTCGTGTCTGACTCTTTGCGACCCATGGACTATAGCCGGCCAGGCTCCTCTGTCCATGGGGATTCTCCAGGCAAGAATGCTGGAGATCATCCCCTTCTCCAGGGGATCTTCCCAAGCCAGGGATCAAACCCCAGTCTCCCACTTTGCAGGCAGATCCTTTACCATCTGAGCACCAGGGAAATGGCCCCTTTAAGGTGTCTGGACCTTGCCTTCCTCACCTACAGGGCAGTCTTCATCAAACCCAGCCTGGCCATCAGATCTTGGTGCCACATGTTTTGTTAAGTGCTTCTGCACACACCCTTTATAACTATCAAACTGTAGACGGGGGCTTCCCAGGTGACTCAGTGGTAAAGAATCCACCTGCCAATGCAGGAAATGCAGGAGACCTGGGTCAGGAAGATCCCCTGGAGGAGGAAATGGCAACCCACTCCAGTATTCTTGCCTGGAGAATCCCATGGACGAAGAAGCCTGGTGGGCTACAGTCCAGGGCGTCACAAACAGTCGGACACAACTGAGCGACTGAGCACGCAAGTGCGCACGCAGACTGTAGACTATCAAAGTCCACGCTGCCTCCATTAAGAAGCCAAACAAGTCCACAACTCCAGTATCAAAGGGACAATTCTGATTGTTTCCATTTTTTGGTCGGGGCCCATCAAGAAAGGCTCGGGTTTTCATTACCTGACTGCTCTCTCTAAATGTTGTTACCTGCAGCCAAAGGCACATCCTTGTGCATGAGCAGGACAGGAATGTGCTGTGTGCTTCGTTGCTCACAGGGGGAGGGATGAGGGGCTGGGAGAGGACAGCGTGGAGTCACAAGCTTCTGGTTCATCCTCCCTGGCTGAGGAATGATCCCCAAAGATGTCCAGTCCTAATCCCTAGAGCCTGTGAAGTGTGACCTTACGTGGCAAAAGGGGCTTTGCAGAGGTGATTAAATTGAGGCTCTTGGGATGGGGGGATTGTCCAGAATTATCTGGAGGGCTTTAGATGTCATCACAGGATTTTTATAAGAGGGAGGTGGGAGGGTCAGAGTGACAGAGATGCGAAGGAAGCAGAGGTCCAGACAGTGAGAGAGACAGTGAGTGTGAGGGGGAGAGGGGTGGAGGGGGGAAGTGGGGGGAGGGAGAGGGAGGAAGTGGGGGTGGAGAAAGAGAAAGATGCTAGGCTGGTGACTTTGAAGATGGAGGAAGAGGCCAAAAGCCAAGGAAGTAATGCAGGAAGTTTCTAGAAGCTGGAAAAGGCAAGGGAATGGAGCTTCCCCAGAACCTCTGGAAGGAACATGGTACTGACACCTTGATTTTAAGCCAGTGAAACCCATTTTGGGCTTCTAACCCCCCAGATAACAAATGTGTGCTCATTTTAAGCCACTAAGTTACACTAATTTGTTACAGCAGCAAGTGGAAATGAAAACACTCATCTAGAGTCAGTTACCTGCAGACATTAAAATACTCTCAAAGACATCTCACGGTCTTAACCTCACTGACCAGCTCCCACGAGAGGAGCGGAAGGTGTGAGCTGGGGTGATGACATCTAAACTCCCCTCTCCCAGCTCCTGTCAGTACACGCCCTTCTATTCTCCCAACCCCACAGCTGGACCCCAACAGGGCAAGTCCTCTGAGGAGTGGAAAATCACAGGTCTCCCACCAGGACCCCAACCCAGGAGCAGAAAACACTGCCATTTTCCAGAGGCCCCTTGGCCTTGTGAAACCGCTCAGCAGGCCAGGTGGAACCCTGCTTCTGAGGACAAGGCTCTGGAGCCATGCAGCCTGGCTTCAAATCCTGCTTCCCCACTCAGAGCTGTGCGACTTTGGGCAACTCAACTTCTCTGTGCCTCGGTTCCCGCCTTTATAAAACGAGGCAGGGGTCAGCAAACTGTAAAGGGCTAAATGTTTCCCCTCTGTGGGCCAAGTGTTCTCTACTGAAGCCATTCAACTCTGGTTGATCATGTGAAAGCATCAGCCGTAATAACAAACAGGTATGACTGCATTCCAGTAAAGGTGTACTTAACAGACACTGAGGTGTGAATTGAGTTTTCATGCATCCCGAAATACTGTTCTTTCAAAAATTTTTTTCGATCATTTGAAAATATAAAAACAATTCTCAAGAACTTCTCTGATGGCCCAGTGGTTAAGAACCTGCCTGCTAACACAGGGGACATGGCTTCAATCCCTGGTCTGGGATGATTCCCCATGAGCAACTAAGCCCGTGAGCTACACTCCTGAGCTCGCGAGCTCTAGATCTGTGCTCTGCGAGAAGAGCAGCCACCGCAGTGAGAAGCCCGCGCACCAGAAGTAGAGAGCAGCCCCCCTCAGCATAATGAGAGAAAGCCTGTGTACGGCAACGAAGACCCAGCTCAGCCAAAAATTAATTATTTCATTAAAATAAGTAAAAAAACATCCCCAGCTCCTGGACTGTACAAAACCCAGCAGTGGACCTGATTTGACCTGCAGGTTGAACTTTGCCAGCTCCTGAAATGAAGGGCTAAACGAGCTCACTCATGTGCTTTGAACATTGCCTGGTTCACACTCAGTGTTCAGTACAACAAGCGCTGATTACTATTTTTGCCAGAGGTGAAAATTGAGAGTAGAGATAAAGAGCTCTTTGTACCTGTTAGCTTGTTCCCCTCGGGACTGCGAGGGTCAGCTCTAAATGTCCAGTCTCTCTGTCAGATCTGTGGAGATGTTTTTTTTCAGATTTCCTTCTTCCCAAAAGGAGTGTCCTGGAATTACTGGGCCCTGGTAGTCTGATGCCAAACAAGTCCCTGGCCCTCTGAGGTCACACTTGGAAGGATGAGGGCACTGGGCACTGGCTGGCCCAGTACTATTCCACCCCCCGCCCACCAAAAAATCTTAATTTGGACCCCTTCCCAAAGCTACTACCACCATCTCCCCCAGTGGCTTTGCCAGCCTGCTCCCTGCCTCCACCCATTCCAGTTGATTCTCCCACTGCAGCCAGTGGGATCCTTGTAAAAACTGGAATCAGATCATGTCCCTCCTGGGGACTTCCCTGGCAGTCCAGCGACAACAACAACAAAAACCCCAGATCATGTCCCTCCTGTGTTCTAAATGCTAGCATGGCTCCCATCGTATGCCTGGGAACGGACCCACCTTGTACAGTGGTCCACAAAGTGAAAGTGAAGTCACTCAGTCGTGTCCAACTCTTTGTGACCCCGTGGACTGTAGCCTACCAGGCTCCTCTGTCCAGGGGATTTTCCAGGCAAGAATATTGGAGTGGGTTGCCATTTCCTTCTGCAGTGGTCCACAAAGCCCCAGGCAATCTGGCTTCCCTCTCCTGTCTCCTCCCTCATCCTTCACCCACTAGCTCACTGTTCTAGCCACTCCAGCCTCCCAAAGTTTGTGACATGACATGGCCTTCTGCTCCTGCCTCGGGGGCTTTGCACGTGCTGTTCTGCTATATCTTTGCAAAGCTTCAGGCCTCTGTCCACAGAGAGGCCTGCCCTAACAGCCCAAGGCAAAGTGGTCACCTCTCTCCATCTCACTCCATCACATCCCTACCCTGTTTTGTGATCCTCATCGCTCAGTGAAATCCTGTGCATTTACCTGAACTGTGAGCCTGTTTCTCATGTGCGTCCCCAACTAGAAACACAAGCTCCATGAGGGCAGGAACTGAGTGGTTTACTCCTCACGTGTAGCACAGTTCCTGGCACATAATAGGTGCTCAAGAAGTATTTGTTGAATGAGTGACTACATAAAAGGACCTAGGTGAGGAGTGGGTGGCCTTTCCCAGCCTGCAGGCTCCCGGGCCAGAGGCTGGCAGGACTTTCAAAAGGGCAGCCACCTGTGTAGTCCTGGGAGACGGTAAGCCAGAGAGGGAGGATCTGGATTCAGCAGGAGGCAGCAATGAGTTCATGCCCTCACGGCCAACTTCCCCTCCCTGAACCTCAGCATCCTCATGGGCAGCACAGAAATCATCAGACTCATCTTGGGGGGTTTAGGCCAGGATTTGGTGAGTTCTGCACAGCGCTGGCTGGCTGAAGAGCTCAATAACTCAAGAGAGATTATCTGACCCAAGCCACAGATAACCCCTGTTTTCCTGCCTCCAAGAGGCAGCAGTCAATTTTATAACCTAGAGTAACCGCAAATCACTTTCCCATCTGTAAACTGGGCATAATTACCTGTTTGCCTGGTTCAAACAAAGGGCACGAAGGTACTCTGTGGCCCCATAAAGTCGGTGTGGGCGCTAAACACCCTCTCAGCTGTTCATTCAGGTGGGGAGGAGTTTGTTACTCTGTCCTCCCACCGAAGAAAATACGAAGCGAGAACCCAGCCCCCTGCCTTCAGATTTTCACTCTGGATCCACTGTGACCTCCCCTCCCCTTACAGACATTAGAACAGAATGATGCGAGTTCCCTGCAGCCTGTCTCCACCGTCTGCATCCCTCCCTGCCTCAGGAGGAAGCCACCTTGCTCTCATCACCGTTTCTCCTTTGGCGCATCCAAGTCAAAGGCACTACCATCCCCCACCCGCCAAGACACCAAGGCCAGCAATCTGGAGCCATCTGTGACTCCCTTCTTCCACCACTTTGCCCTCCATCCAAACCATCAGTATGCTTGTTGCGCTTCCGACATTTACTCCAAATCCCGCCACTTCTTTCCTCTCTGCACAACCATCACCTGGGAAGCTGCCAGAGCTTTCCCACTGGTCTCCCTGCTGCTACCCTAAATCCTCTCAGTCCATGTTCTCCAGAGAAGCCAGAGACATTCTTTGAAGAAATAAATCAGATTTATGAGAATTCCCTGCTGAAAACCTTCCATGGGCCCCCCACTGTCATAAAACAAATCCCACCTCCTAGCTTCAGCTCCTAAGGCCTTTCGTAATCTGACCACCACTACATCTCCATTCCATTCTTAACATTCTCCCCACTGACTCACCCTGTTCCAGCCATTCTGGCCTCCTCACAGTTCTAGAAATCCACTAAGCTTGTTCCTGCCTAAGGGCCTTTGCATATGCTTTTTTTTTTCCACATGGAATGTTCTTCCTTCTGGAGTCTGTTACAAGTGGTTTCCTTTCTCCACTCAGGGCTTGGCTTAAAGTCACTTCCTCCCAGAAGCCATGTGTGATCACCCAATCTGAAACAGCTGTAAATACTCCCTGTACCTCACAGCCTCTACACAGCCTCCACAATACCACTTCATCCTCTTCATCTGCAGAGCAACTGCCTGAAATCTACATGTTTACTTAGCCATCCTCCTAGGAGATTATTCACTCCATCAGGGCAGGGATTTTTGTCTATAGTATACGTTCCCTGGCATATTCCAGGGTTCACCTCAGTGCCTGGTAAACAGTAGGTGTTCAGTAAATACCAAATCATCTGAATACATCCCCACCTGATACCAGTTCCCTGCGTGGATACTCACGTCTACCACGCTGGTCTGGCTCACACCTGCGGCTGGAAACTGGGAGCTAATGTGGGCCCCTGCAGATGGGGCCCTGGCCCCGGACACTGTCTCCACCATTTGCAGCACACAGAGCAAACTCAGGACCCAGGATACATTCAGCAGTCCTCCGGCCATCAGCCCCCAAGGGGCCCGGCCCTCACCCGATGCTTCCCCTTCCGTAAGTGTTTCAGTTCCAAACAGCTGGCACCTCCAGAGGCCTGCTGGGTAGGAGTGAGAAAGGGACAGTGTCACGGAAGACCAGACCATAGGACCCCACAGGAGGGGCCTGAAGACTGCCTCTCCCATCCCCCTCCAAAGGCCGGGGGCGGGGCGGGGCGGGGGGCGGGGGAGGGAATGTGTGCAGAAGCCACATTCTGGATGGGCCTGACTCATCTAGCAGGCAGAGAACATAGCCCTTCCTCCTGAGCCCCCAGTAGTGTTTCCATGGAAACCCAGGACAATAACTGCCTCTGCTGGGGAAATCAAGGCCCAGGGGCAAATGAATTGCTCAAAGTCACACAGCCCGTTAGCAGCAGAGCTTGGCTGGACTTTAGCATCTGTCTTTTCCCTCAACACTAGGGAAAAACCAGCTTAATTTTTCTTCCAAAGAAATTAAACTGGAAAGGGGAAAAAGAAAAAAAGAAAGTCCCTAGCACACTAGTTTTCTTCTTTTGGTTCTTCCACGTGTTGCTAATGAGACTGTTTTGCCTTCAAGAAAAACAAGGCCCAGAAAACAACGTTTCTTTTTTTTTTTTTTGTAAATCTTTGCTCAAAGTTCTGGCGGGGGAGCGGGTGCCTGTGGGAAGGAAAAGGGAGCAGAAGGGCCTGTCTCAGCACTCTTTCCTCACCTGTTGACAGGCTCTTCCCTTCCGCAGTTCTCTGTAACCGCACTTGGCACTGACTTGGAGCCGACACTCCAGGTCTGCAATACAGGCTTAGCCACTGGGGCGCTATGCGGCCTTAGGGCGGTCACTCCACGTCTCTGAGCCTCTGAGTCTTCATCCGTAAAATGAAGACAAACGCGGGCGCGTCACAGCAAACGATAAGGGTTCATTTAACAAGGGCTCACGCCCTCAGGTGTTCCCAACTTAAGGATCAACACGAGTCTCCACTCTATTGGCAGCCGATTTCTCGTGCTCGCTCACAAGGCAGCATTTATTGAGCGCGGCTGTGCGCTTCTCCGAGGCTAGACTTTCAGATGCTCGGAAGATCTGCAGACCTGATAAGGAGGAGCAGAGGCAGGAAATTGGGGTTACGATCACTTCTGCGGCTGCACTTTCTAGGTGCGAGACCCCGGGAACGTCCAAGTGCTCCGTTTCCCAATCCTGGCGGATGCTGAGCAGATGAACTCCGGGTGCGTGATCCTCCCGCCGCGCCCAGGCGGGCGGGGAGGCTCCTCTTACCTTCGGCCGGGCCTCGGACCCGCAAATTCCGCACCTCGACCCCGCCGGGCTTCGCGGCCTTTCCAGCCTCCGCCCGCCAGCCCGCGCCGCCCGACCTTCTGCCCCAGACTTCTAGGACTCTCTCTCCCCTCCGCCAGCCGCATCCGGGTCTGGTCCCCGGGGTTGCCCCAGGCTCGGCCCCGGCTCTCCCCGCGCCGGCCACGCCCCTCATACAACCCCGCCCAGAGGAAACGCCCCCAAGGGCTCGCCCCTTCCCTTAAAGGCACAGGCGCCCTGCGCGGTCCCGAGGGTCTTCCCCACTCCCCTTCCTGTTCTCAGTCACCTGCAGGTCGGTTCTGCTTTCGCTGCTAAAACAGAAGCTGAGATGAAACCTCGTGCATATAAACCATAGGAGGCCGGAGAGGAACTTTTATACGGTGAAACTAGGGGGTTTTCTTCCCAAGGGAGGGGTGGTCGAGTCGGCGTCAAAATTATTCTGGTAATCAATGGTGATAAGTATCTGAGAAGGTACCAGATTGGTAAGATTCCCTGGAGAAGGGAATGGCAACCCACTCCAGTATTCTTGCCTGGAGACTCCCATGGACAGAGGACCCTAGTGGGCTAGAGTCCATGGGATCGCAGAGTCGGACACAACTGAGCAACTGACACTTTCACTTCGTGAACGCTCTGCCTTGCACACACACACACACACTCTGGCTGCCCTGCTTGAAATGCCTGTTTGTGAGATCTCCTAATTGGGTTCCGCGTTTCCATCTAGTAGGCTGGTCTTTAAAAGAAGAACATGGCAGGGAATTCCCCTGTGGTCCAGCGGTTAAGACTTTGCCCTTCCACTGCAGGGGTCACCGGTTCCATTCCTGGGTGGTAAACAAAGATCCTCGCAGTGGGGCCAAAAAAAACGACGACGACGACGACGAATATGGCAAATAGGTCAAAACAGGTGACCGGTCTGCTCGCCCTGGAGGATCTAGTTCCTCCTCCCCAGTTTCCCAGCCTCCTTTCCTTTTGTTGCTGCTGCTAAGCTGCTAAGTCACTTCAGTCGTGTCTGACTCTGTGTGACCCCATAGACGGCAGCCCACCAGGCTCCCCGGTCCCTGGGATTCTCCAGGCAAGAACACTGGAGTGGGTTGTCATTCCCTTCTCCAGGGGATCCTCCTGATCCAGGGATTCAACCCTCTTCTCCTGCACTGCAGACAGATTCTTTACCATCTGGGTCACCAGGGAAGCCCCTGGAGTAGGGTAGGGCACCGAAAGAGGGATCTGGGGGTTTCCTCCTCCAACAGCCTCCACCACCACAGGTTGCACACATCTCATCTCACCACCTCCCTCTCTCCAAGTCTGTCCTGTCTCCTCACCACCTTGAGGACCGAGGCCCACCACTGAGCCCAGCGATCGATCGAAGCCCTTTACCATCTAGCCCGAGCTCCCCTTGCTGATTTCATCTTTTATCCCCACCTCCACCCTCTCCTGCTCTAGCCAGGGAAGTAGGGGACTTAACAGTTGGCCACACCTCTGCTCCTTCAGAGCCGCCTGCCTGGGTTGCCAGCCCTTCCCTTGTCTCCCTGACAGACTCCTCCTTAGATGCTAGACCCTGCTCAAGGGCCACCACCTCTGGGTGGTCTTTCACTCTCCTCCCTGCCCACCCCTCCCACCACCCTCCTGTTCCTTGCCTTCAGAGCACTCTAGCTCCCCACCCTAGAGAGGATGACATTGCGGTCTAGAGCATATCTTTGGAATCTCGGCCCGTAGATAATAGTGATTTACAGAGTACAGTTGCCTAGGTGACAGTGTCTTTATGCTTGTCCCATTTAATAGCCCTGTAGATAGGGACAGAGTAAGGGGCAAAGTAGGTGACTAAATAGTTACTCCACTAGGGGATTGTAAGTAAAGAAAAAAGTATGGGAGACCCCTGGAAATTAACAATCACTCAAGAATGCAGGCTTGCTTAGCCACAAAACCCAACAGTTTGTTTAGCAACAGAACCATGAGTCATGGCCCCAAACAATAAAACAATGGTGGCCTGAGCCCCATATCCTGCCAGGTGAGCTCAGAAAGTTAATGACCCCTAGGACATGCTCTCTGCACACCTAAAACAAACAGTAATTTATGGAAAGGTGACATTTCAAAGTGAAAGGCCATCATTGTATTGAGACCTAAAATAATTTTTCCATAGTGCGGTAAGAGTCCTCCAGGTAGGGCGAGAAAACTCTCCTGCCCAACCTGGAGGAGGAGCTGATGATGGAAACATGACGTCTACTCAAGAATGAAGAAGGTGGTGGTCTTTTCCCCCCTTCCCACTTTTGATTATAAAACTGTAGCCCTAAGTTCTTGGGGGTGCAGCACCCTCTCAGCTGCCTGAAAAAATCACCTCTTACCTATCACTTTGCCTCTCGCTGAATTCTTTCTATGCTGAGACATAAAGGAGCCCCCTGGAAATTCCACCTAGTGGTTTTACTGTGGGGTGAGGGCTACAGAGATCCCCATCTCGCAGATGAGGGAAATCGAGGTTCAAGGAGATGAAGCAACCCGTCCCCAAGGCACCCAACAGGAAGTGGCCAAGCTTTGCACCTAGATCTGAGTGACCCCAGGTGAGTCCCCTTCACCACTACAAACTAAATGTCCTGTATCACTCTGCAGTAAGGCTAGATCTATCTGACATTCAGCAGCTGTATTCAGAAGGCCCAGGGCCTGTGTGGTATCAACTGAAAAAAAACACAACCTTGGCATCTCGGTTTTATTGGGACCTTACTGAGGACGATAGCCAGACAGATAGCCCCTCACATAGTTCTGAGGAACTGCTCCAAAGAGGTGGTAGTCAAGCATACATCTTGGTGAAAGTTTATTGTTAATGACAGAAATATAGACATCTCAAGTTAATGATTTTAGTGCTTTTCTATGGATGCGAAGATGCAAAAATCTGGGGTCATTGAAATCTTCCCTTAGTTATGCATCTTAGCTTTCTGGGGGCCATATATCCAAACCCCAGAATGCTCTTTCAACCCTAAATGCTCCGTAGGGTACACTGCAGTGGGTCGTGATTGAACCCTTTGCAGAACTGGAAGATGAGCCAGAGTCTGTTCTTTTTATCGACAGTGGCAGTGTCAGGAACAAAGCAAATGTTTGGGGAAAGTGTGAGCAGAATAGGCTCAAAGGGGAACTTAAAAGAGGAAAGAGAGAGAGAATTAGAGCTTCCAGTCTTTACTGAAGAGGCCCAAAGACTTAGAAGGTGCCTTAAGCATACCGGAGTCTCATCTGCAACCAAAACAAGTTCCCTCTTGATCCTAGCAGCCCTGGGCAGAGTTGTACGACACCTACTTGAACTCCCCCAGGGACAGGGTGCTCATTACCTCCCATGGCAGCCCAGTAATCGGCAAACAGTACCAACTTCGAGGAAGTGTTTTCATTGCCATTGCCAGGAGTTGGCATGGGCATAACCCTTCTAGAAGCGGACTTGCCCATTGATAAATTTAATCTTGAGAGCCTTGAAAACATATGTGCTTTTGTGCCTCCGTTGCTCCTGGAGCTTTTCTGAAGAGGAGACCAGCGCTCTAAGCCTGGGCGTGTTTGCTGTGTCATCTTCATGTTTGTGCAAACATTGAAAATACCCTAAATCTCCATCCGTGGTGGACTAAGGAAACAGTTGATGTATCTCCTGTGAAATACTGTTGTGCGGCCATTTATTTTTATTCATTTATTTAGGTCTCTCTGAGTCTTCACGCTGCACCAGGGCTTTCTCTAGCTGCAGTGCACAGACTTCTCGCTGGGGTGGCTTCTCGTTTCGGAGCGCGGGCTTTAGGCACGTGGGCTTCAGCAGTTGCAGCACAGGGGCTCGTCAGCTGTGGCTTGTGGGCCCTGCAACCCACTGGCTCAGTAGTTGTGGTGCACAGGCTTACCTGCTCCGAGGCGTGTGGAATCTTCCCGGCCAAGGGATGGAACCCATGTTCTCTGCATTGGCAAGTGAATTCTTATCCACTGTACCCCCCAGGGTAGTCCCTGAGGTGGTTTTTCTCCTTTTCCTCCTCTGCTTCCTTCAGAGAGATGAAATCTGCTTTTCTAGACCATGCATATCTTAGAAGTTTTTCTTCTAAGGAGAGTGTCTTTTAAACTCGTGGAAGCAGTTTAGATCGCTATGTGGTATCTGGAAGTCAGGAGAACTCTGAACTAATTGAGGGGAGAAGGGATGAGGCCAGAGATCAAGCCACCCCTAGCTCCTTGATTTCTCCTTGGCTCCTCCCCAGCATCGTACTACAGAACTCCCTCCTGTTCCTGGAGAACATCCAGTTAATCGCCACCAAGATATTCCAGATATATTCTGCTTCATCTCTCTATGGAGGCTTATAACATTTTTGCTTGCTTGCTCAGTTTTTTTTTAATATATTTATTTTAATTGGAGGCTAATTACTTTACAATATTGTATTGGTTTTGCCATACATCAACATGAATCCGCCACGGGTGTACACGTGTTCCCAATCCTGAACCCCCTCCCACCTCCCTCCCCATACCATGCCTCTGGGTCATCCCAGTGCACCAGCCCCAAGCATCCTGTATGCTTGCTTAGTTTTTAAAAATGTTTTATTGTGGACCGTGTTATACTTGCAAAATGAGGCAAAACTTGTTTACAGTTTGTTGTCTGAAATAAAAATGCACAACATAAATGCTGTGTTAGGTTTTATAGGGTTAAGTCCTCACTGAGGACTGTAGCCAGAGAGAGAGCCTCTCAGATAGCTCTGAGGAACTGCTCCAAAGAATTGGGAGGACTCAGAATATATATAAACTCTGTTGTTGTTCAGTGGCTAAGTCGTGTCTGACTCTTTGCGACCTCATGGACTGCAGCAGGCCAGGGTTCCCTATCCTTTACTATCTCCCGGGGTTTGCTCAAACTCATGTCCAAGTCAGTGATGCCATCCAACCATCTTATCCTCTACCACCCCCTTCTCTTCCTGCCCTTAATCTTTCCTAGCATCAGGGTCTTTTCCAATGAGTCGGCTCTTCATATCAGGTGGCCAAAGTACTAGAGCTTCAGCATCAGTCCTTCCAAAGAATATTCAGGGTTAATTTCCTTTAGGATTGACTGGTTTGATCTCTTTGCTGTCCAAGGGACTCTCAAGAGTCTTCTCCAATACCATAGTTTGAAAGAATCAATTCTTCAGCACTCAGCTTTCTTTATGGTCCAATTCTCACATCCACACATGACTACTGGAGAAACCATAGCTTCGACCAAATGGATCTTTGTTGACCAAGTGATATCTCTGCTTTTTAATATGCTGCTTAGGTTTGTCATAGTTTTCTTCTAAGGAGCAAGTGTCTTTTAATTTCATGACAAACAATCACCATCCTCAGAGATGATGATTTTTGGAGCCCAAGAAAGTAAAAATCTGTCACTGTTTCTACTTTTTTCCCATCTATTCACCACGAAGCGATGGGACCAGATGCCATGATCTTAGTTTTTTTAATGTTGGGTTTTAAGCCAGTTTTTTTTTTTTTTTTTTTCACTCTCACCCCCATCAACAAGCTCTTTAGTCCCTCTTCACTTTCTGCCATTAGAGTGGTATCATCTGCCTATTTGAGGTTGTTGATATTTCTCCCAGCAGTCTTGATTCCAACTTGTGATTCATCCAGCGTGGCATTTCACATGATGCATTCTTTGTATCAGCTAAATAAGCAGGGTGACAATATAAGCCTTGACATACTCTTTTCCTAATTTTGAACCAGTCTATTGTTCCTTGTTGGGTTCTAAATGTTGCTTCTTGACCTGCACACAGGTTTCTCAGGAGACAAGTAAGGTGGGGGCTGAGAAATACAAGTAGTCAAGCATTCATCTTGATAAAAGATTACTGAGAATCACTAAAAGCAGACATCTCAAGTTAATGATTTTAGTGCTTTTCTATGGGTGAGAAGACACAAGAATCTGAGGTCATCGAAATTCTTCCCTAGATATGCATCCATCTCGACCTTGTAGGGGCCATCTATCCAAAAGCACAGAGCGCTCCCTCCTGTCTGTCTGCATCCTGAATTTCCCTCAGGGTGCACTGAAGGTGGCCACTGCAGAGGCTGAGGACGGGATCCTTGTAGAACCGGAATGGCGGCACCATTCTTTCTTAACAAGTTTAAAAATAATGAAATGAACAATGCCCTCCATTCAAGTTAAAAAAACAGAACTATCAGTAACCTGGAAAATGACGTGGAAGTGTTAGTAGTTCGGTTGTGTCCAACTCTTTGTGACCCATGAACTGTAGCTTGCCAGGCTTCTCTGTCCATGGGCTTTCCCAGGCAAGAATACTGGAATGGATTGTCATTTCCTTTTCCGGGGTCCATCTCCTTTTCCAGGGGATCTTCCCGAAGCAGGATTGAACGTAGGTCTCCTGCATTTGCAGGCAGATTCTTTACCACCAGGGAAGCCTCTTCCCTGAAAAGCCGCCAGGGAAGCCCTAGGAGTCCCTGAAATTACCATCAAACGGCTGATTGTAAATCATCCCATCACTATATGTGTAAAACTTTCTTTTGTTCTATAAACATATATATTCACATATATTATGTATATATGTATCCTCTATAAGATAGTATCTATATATAATACATATAATATATACATTATATTATATAATATATAAAATGTTATAATGTATGGTATATATTATATATACTATATAGCTATATAGAATTGATGTATAAAATTATTTTATATACTTTATATATCATATCTATTAATAGATTTATATACCTATTGTATTATATATCTATTTATCTATTTTATATACCTATACATATAGCTTTACCACTGTGTAAGTATTCCTAAGTAGGCTTCCCTTGTAGCTCAGCTGGTAAAGAATCTGCCTGCAATGTGGGAGACCCAGGTTCGATCGTGGATTGGGACAATCCCCTGGAGAAGGGAAAGGCTACCAACTCCAGTATTCTGGCCTGGAGAATTCCATGCACTGTATAGTCCATGGGGTCTCAAAGAGTCAGACATGGCTGAGTGACTTTCACAGGTAAGTATTCCCAAGCAATGACTTGGGCTTCCCTGGTGGCTCAGATGGCAAAGAATCTGCCTGCAATGCAGGAGACCCAGGTTGAATCCCTGGGTCTGAAAGATCCCCTAGATAAGGGAACACAACCCACTCCAGTATTCTTGCCCGGAGAATCCCACAGACAGAGGAGCCTGGTGGGCTATAGTCCATGGTGTTGCAGTCGGACATGACTGAGCGCGGAGCGGCAGAAGCAATGACTTGTTTAGTTTTGCCTGTTTCTGAATTTTATGTAAATCAAAGAGTACTTTATGTGTTCCTCTGTGACTTGCTTCTTTCTTTCATCATCCTGTTTGTGAGCTTCATCCCTGTTGTCTCTGTGCTGGCGGCGGTTTGTGCCTTTTCTGTGCTGTGTAATAATTTGTTCATGGCATGACTGCACGGACGTTGATCTCTCCACTTTTTTCTGTTGATGAATATATGTGTTGTTGCCAGGTTTTTGCTACCAATGGCATCTTTATTACATTTCTTCTGGTGCATTTATAAAATAGTTTTTCTAGGGTATTGTTTTGGTCAGTGTTCAATCAGAGAAACAACCAGTAGGAGATACAAGTTTAAGAGATTTATCACATAAATGTAAGAGTTGATCATCACTAGTTTAAAATATATTTTTTTGTATCAAGAAATGAATTTCCACGACTGGGGGTGGCTAGGCAAGCTCGAAATTCACAGGGTGCCTGGCTGGAAATTCTGGGGCACCAGCCAACCACAGCGGCAACTGCTTCTTCCCGGAAGCCTCAGCTCTGCATTTAAGGCCTTCCAACCAATTGGGCTGGGCTTCCCAGGTGGCACTAGTGGTAAAGAATCCACCTGCCAATGCAGGCAGCACCGGTTTGATCCCTGGGTCAGGAAGATTCCCTGGAGAAGGGAATGATCACCCACTCCAGTATTCTTGCCTGGAGAATCCCATGGACAGAGGAGCCTGGCAGGCTGCAGTCCATGGGGTCACACGAGTCGGACACAACTTAGCGACGAAACCACCAACCAAACAGTTGGATCAGACCCACCCAGAAAATCCAGAATAGCCTCCCTTACATATAGTCAACTGATTACAACTTTAATCACATCTATAAAGTCCTTTCACAGCAACACCCAGCTTAGTGCTTATTCAATAACAGGGGACTGTAGCCCAGCCAGGTTGACACCTAACACTGACCTTCACATTTATAAGGAAGAGTAGTAAGTGTGCATCTTTATACACAATATCCTGTCATTTGTTACAAGTGTCTTCCCTTTCTTATTGGAAGGACAGAAAAGCTTGTTAAAGTCTGAAAATCAATAAAATAATGAACACTGTTCTCTATCTCCTTCTAAGGACCCACTGCAGACTCTATGCAAATACACTCATAGAGGAATTCTAACTTGGATTTCATTCCACTTTTGTAAAAAGTAGCTCATATTATTGATGTTGTTTTGCAACTTGTTGTTTTTTAAAAAACTACTACTACTTCGTGGGAACCCCTCATGCTGGTGCATTTAAGTCTCAAATCAGTCACTGTGGGGAATTCTCTGAAGGTCCAGTGGCTGGCTAGGACTCAGTGCTCTCAATGCCGGGGCCTGAGTTCAGTCCTTGGTTGGGGAGCTAGGATCCTGCAAGTCTTGCAGTGTGGCCAAAAAAATATAATCGTTTGTTATAATAGATGCTTGATATTCTGTGGGATAAGGGAAGTTGCCATAACTTTGCAAACTTTCCCACACAGGTGGGTACTTGCTTTGCTTCTGGGTTTTGCTCCCTGCAAACAGTGCTCTGTCCACATCCTTGAAGACGTACCTTAAGGCGCAGGTGCTTTCGTTTCTGTGGGACAGAATCCCGAAGTGGAAGGCAGATTAGCAGGTGTGCAGATCTTAAATGTCAACAGCTACAGCGACTCCCTTCTATAAAGAGCGGTAGCAAGTCACACTCCCACAGCAAGGTCCCATCAGGGAGTACCCATTTTCCTGCTTTCTCACCAGTGCTGATTTTTAACAACTGGGTTAACTCTTGAGTAAAAAAAAAAAAAAAATACTTTCTCATCATTGGTGTGATTTGTACTTTTCCCTGTTGGCAAAGTTGACAAGTTATCATCGGCTTAGTAACTATCTGCATTTTCTTTTCCGTGAACTGTTTGCTCATATTCTTTGAGTATTTTTCTATGGTGCCTAGGCCACTATGGGCTTCCCTGATAGCTCAATTGGTAAAGAATCCACCTGCAATGCAGGAGACCCTGGTTCAATTCCTGGGTCAGGAAGATCCCCTGGAGAATGGATAGGCTACCCACTCCAGTATTCTTGGGCTTCCCTTGTGGTTCAGCTGGTAAAAAAAAAATCCGCCTGCAATGCGGGAGACCTGGGTTCGATCCCTGGGTTGGGTCACCTGGAGAAGGGAACGACTACCCACTCCAGTATTCTGGCCTGGAGAATTCCATGGACCATATAGTCCATGGGGTCGCCACTGTGTCATTAACAAAATTGTTAGATCAGTGTTGGTTGTACTCTGAACACTAAAGCAGTTCCCATCTGGGGGCCCCTGTATGCAGTGGGTAAGAATAAGGTCTTTGTATCAGCGAGATCTGGGACTCTGCTCACTTGAGTTTGTTCCTGGGGGACGTTACCTCTCTTCTTGGACTCCGTTTTATTTATTTTTTGTCTTTAAAACGGGGTTCTAAGGGTTTCCTGGATCTCTTAGTGTTATTGTGAAGATTTAAGGAGAAAAGGTGTGTCATGTGCCTGGCAAGTGGATGTCAGGTGTTGTTACCAGGAGTTAAGTCTAGGGAACACGACTTGCTCGGTGGTCACATGCAGACACCTGCGGTGCCTGGTCAGCAGTGGCCACAGGCGGTCACATGGCCCATTGGGAGGATCAAAGGCCATGTCCTGGGACAATGCTGTCACAGCAGAAGGGCCTGCTTCATGTTCACTGGGTCATCCCTGGGTGCTCTCTGCCCAGGAGCTCTGTTCTCTTAAATGATGTGAACTTCAAAAACTGGCTGGAACAGGGTAGCCTTTAGATAGGGGCCCTGGTAGGGTGGGGGGAAGGGAAGCGCACAGGCCAAGATCCTGAGGACGTTAAGGTCTGCCCCTTTGCCTGGGGCCCCAAGTCAGCTGAGGGATGCAGGGAGTGGCCTTGGAGGGTGGGATGGGAGAGGCTTCCATGTCTTCTGGGCTTCTATAGTGCCTGGCACTGCACACAGCCCTCTCAACAAGCCCATATGGTGCAAAATGATTATGATACCCTCTTTACTGGAGCTCAGAGAGGTGAGGTCACTTCCCCAAGATCACACAGCCAGCAAATGATGGAGTTGGGATTTGAACCCAAGTCTGTCTGAACCCACAATGCCATGCTCCTTCCTACCCATTACCCCTCAGTGTCTGGCTAATGAGAGAGGGAACTGCCCTTGCTTTCAGAGGGTCAGTCCACAGAGAGCACACAGACCACATGCCAATGGGAAGTGTCACCCAGAATTCTCCAGGGACAGTGTGCTTAGAAGGCATTAATGCTGAGAGGTAACCTTTACTGAGTGACAGTCTCAGGTGCTGTGCAAGGGTCTTATTTAATCCCCTGCAGCGCTACGAAGTGGTAGGTCCTATTCTTGGCCCCTTTATAGAGATTAACAAACTGAGGCACGGAATGGAGCCATCGCTTTGGACAAGGATCCCCAGGGAATAAGGGTTGGCGTGGGGACACAGGTCGAAGTCTGCCTTTGTATCACTTTTCTGAGGACAGCAGGAAATGGTATTAATCGGAAAAAGTTGGGAATTGGTGGATTGCGCCCTCTGGTGGCAGCCTCGATAGGCAGCGTCTGTAGAGCCGTGGAAAGTGAAAGTGAAGTCGCTCAGTCGTGTCCGACTCTTTGCGACCCCATAGACTGTAGCCTACTAGGCTCCTCTGTCCATGGGATTTTCCAAGCAATAGTACTGGAGTGGATTGCCATTTCCTTCTCCAATAGAGCCGTGGAACTGAACTCAAATCCTTATTTGGACATTTCCTCACGTGACCTGGGGCGTCCCTGGTGGCTCACACAGAAAGTGAAGAAGTGAAGTGAAGTTGCTCTGTCGTGTCCAACTCTTTGCGACCCCATGGGCTGTAGCCTACCAGGCTCCTCGGTCCATGGGATTTTCCAGGGTACTGGAGTGGGTTGCCATATCCGCTTGCAATGTGGGAGACCTGGTTTTGATCCCTGGGTTGGAAAGATTCCCCAGGAGGAGGGCATGGCAACCCACTCCAGTATTTATCCCTGGCTTGGATACAAGGACCATCCCATTACCTCCAGTCACCCTCTCCCCTCCTTCACGGGCCACCTTTCTATTTTTCCAAGACCATAACAGCCAGGACGTGTCAGAGCAGCCTGACAAGTCAGCCTCCCCCATCTGGCTGTGACCACATACCACGTCTTGGTTAATCTCCCCCAAACCCTGCCTTTCTCATGCCCTTCATTTCCCAGCTCAAAAACCATACACGGCTCCCCATAACTCCCCAAATTCACTGCCCACCATCTACCGTCAACCTACCCTTTTGAACTACCTCTTGTTCTCACCCTCCGCTCACAGCAAATCCATAAGGCACACGGTCTCAGAAGTGCTGAGCTCTGAGCCAGGCTGGGGGCAGGGAGAAAGCTGAAGATAGGGCTTGTCGTCAGATCCAGCCAAGCTGCTTTACTCTCTGCCCCAGCCTTGTTCAGGCTGTACCCACAGCTGAGAAAGCCGTCTTTTCTCTTTGATTCTAATGTCACTATCTGAAGTTAGAAACAGCAGAAACCAGCTGCAAGAAACCAGAGTGTGATCAATATAACCTACCACTGCTTAAAGATGTGGATGCAGACTTTGAGATGTGCATAGACGTTAGGTATAGACACATAGATATAGAAAGGCATAAGGATAGACAAATGGACACAGTTGTAGACATATAAATAGGCACACACCTATTATGATCCCACCAGCAGTCTGCAAGAATGTCTTCACATCCTTTCCAACGTGTTATTGTCTTTTTTCTTTTTAAAATTATAGCTACCCTCACTAACGTGAAGTGGTATTTCATTGTGATTTTGATTTGCATTTCTGTAATGACTAATGGGGCTTCCCTGACGGCTCAGACAGTGAAGAATCCACCTGCAATGCTCAAGACCTGGGATCGATCCCTGGGTGGGGGAGATCCCCTGGAGAAGGAAACAGCTACCCACTCCAGTATTCTTGCCTGGAGAATTCCATGCATGGAGGATGTTGAGCATCTTATCATGTACTTATTGGGCATTTGTATATCTTCTTTGGAGAAATGTCCATTCAAGTCCCCTGCCCACCTTTTAATTGGGTTTTTGTATTTTTGTGGTTGAATTGTAGAAGTTCTTTATATGTTCTGGATTTTAAACCCTTATTAGATGTAGTATTTGCAAATATTTTCTCCCATCCTGTGGGTTGTCTTTTTACTCTCTTAATGGTATCCTTTGAGGCACAAAGGTTTTTAATCTTAATGAAGTCTAATTATCTATTTCTTCTGTTGTCTAAGCTTTTGGTGTCACATGTAAGAAACCATTGCCAAATCTAAGGACAGGCAGATTTCCCTCTAGGCTTCCTTCTAACAGCTTTATAGTTTTAGCTCTTAAAATTTATCCACTTTGAGTTAATTTTTGTATATGACATAAGGAAGAGGTGCTTATCAGCACCATTTGTTGAAGAGAACATTTTTTTCTTCATTGAATAATCTTGGCACCCTTGTTGAAAACCAACTGACCATAGAGGTAAGGCTTTATTCCTGGGATTTCAACTCTATTCTATTGGTCTACATGTCTGTTCTTCTGAAAATACCACCCTGTTTTAATTACTTTCACTTTGAACCAAGCTTTGAAATCTGGATTCCTTGAAACCCCATATGGATTTCAGGATGAGTTTTTCCATTTCTGTAAAAGAAATACTATTGGGATTTTGATAGGAATTGCATTGAATCTGTATATGCCATTGGGTAGAATTGTTATCTTAACAACATTAAGTCTCCAAATCTGTGAACATGACTCCATTTATTTTTTTAGAATCCTTTGATTACCATTTTAATAGGGGATTCTTAAAAGTGGTAATGCCTACAGAACTCAAAGACTTGAATCCCTAGTGGTTAAATTTGAGGCCGATGGGAAAGACTCGTTTCTCTGACACAATGTAGAATGCTTTCAGAAATACCACAGGTCAATTCAGTAGGATCTATTCAGTGTCCCTAGCTTGGGGGAAGCCGAATAGAAAGACAAAGGTTGTTTCAGAGCCTCTGGTCCATGATTCCTCCTGTATGTCAACCAGCAGTATGTGAGAATGCCAGCTTGCTGAGACACGCTTTACTGTCTGGATCATAACTCAAAATGAACCTCCCCAGGTGGAGGTTCATGAACTTACCTGGTGGTCCAGTGGTTAAGACGCCACGCTGCCAATGCAGGGAGCTCAGGACTGATCACCAGTCAGGGAGCTAGACCCACATGCTGCAACTAAAAAAAAAATAAAGAAAGATCCAAAAAAACAAAGAAAGATCCAGCATGCCTCAACTAAGACCTGGTGGAGCCAAACCACCACCACCGCCACCCGCAACGAACCTTCCTGCCCTGACTGGAGCACTCCAAACCTTCCAGGACTGGCCTGCCTTCTGCACAGGCTAATTTAATTCTCTCGAAGACCACAAGATGGCAGCAAGAGTGGAGCTGCCAAGAGTTCGGGAGTAGAGGCAAAGATTAGGGAAAGAAAAGGGAGCGATGCCAGGGTGAAGGTGTGAGCAGCACGGGGGGAGTGCCACGGAGGGCGCCCCCTCCACCAGTCACACACATGGATACTGGCTGTGAGCGGGAAGCTGCCCGATGCCCATGGGTGGACATGCTCAAAGTCAAAATAGATACGAAATTGTTAGCACACCAGCATTTTCATATTATACATCTGTAATTGATATAAGATTGTACATCAACTATGCTTCTATTTATAGAAAGAAACAGAAGTTTATGTATGGAAAGATGTGTTGTGGCAAATTTTTCAAAAGCAAAGATCTTTTTCAAAAATGTTCAACAAAAATGAAAGACTAGGACATGAATTGCAGTGATATCTTTTTTGATCCACTTTCTAAAGAAATGAAAATGAAAATTTAAAAATGGGATCTAATTAAACTTAAAAGCTTTTGTACAGCAAAGGAAACCATAAACAAGGCAAATATCATATTGTATCACTTATATGTGGAATCTAAAAAAAAAAGTGTACCAATGAACTTATTTACAAAACAGAAGTAGAGTCGCGGATGGAGAAAACAAACTTATGGTAACCAGGGGTTAAGTGGGTGGCTAGGGCTAAATTGGGAGATTTAGATTGACATAAACACACTGCCATATACAATAGGTAACTAATAAGAACTTGTTATATAGCATAGAAAACTCTATTCAATACTCTGTAATGAGCTATACGGGGAAAGAATCTAAAAATGAAAAAAAGAAAAGAGTGAATATACGTAGAACTTATTCACTTTGCTGTACACCTGAAATTAACACACGTTGTAAATTGACTATCAGTTCAGTTCAGTTCAGTTGCTCAGTCGTGTCCGACTCTTTGCGACCCCATGAATCGCAGCACGCCAGGCCTCCCTGTCCATCACCAACTCCCAGACTTCACTCAGACTCACGTCCATCGAGTCAGTGATGCCATCCAGCCATCTCATCCTCTGTCGTCCCCTTCTCCTCCTGCCCCCAATCCCTCCCAGCATCAGGGTCTTTTCCAATGAGTCAACTCTTTGCATGAGGTGGCCAAAGGACTGGAGTTTCAGCTTTAGCATCATTCTTTCCAAAGAAATCCCAGGGCTGGCCTCCTTCAGAATGGACTGGTTGGATCTCCTTGCAGTCCAAGGGACTCTCAAGAGTCTTCTCCAACACCACAGTTCAAAAGCATCAATTCTTCAGCTCTCAGCCTTCTTCACAGTCCAACTCTCACATCCATACATGACCACAGGAAAAACCATAGCCTTGACTAGACGAACCTTTGTTGGCAAAGTAATGTCTCTGCTTTTGAATATGCTATCTAGGTTGGTCATAACTTTCCTTCAAAGGAGTAAGCGTCTTTTAATTTCATGGCTGCAGTCACCATCTGCAGTGATTTTAGAGCCCCCAAAAATAAAATCTGATACTGTTTCCCCATCTATTTCCCATGAAGTGATGGGACCGGATGCCATGATCTTCGTTTTCTGAATGTTGAGCTTTAAGCCAACTTTTTCACTCTCCTCTTTCACTTTCATCGAGAGGCTTTTGAGTTCCTCTTCACTTTCTGCCATAAGGGTGGTGTCATCTGCATATCTGAGGTTATTGATATTTCTCCCGGCAATCTTGATTCCAGCTTGTGCTTCTTCTAGCCCAGCGTTTCTCATGATGTACTCTGCATATAAGTTAAATAAGCAGGGTGACAATATACAGCCTTGACATATTCCTTTTCCTATTTGGAACCAGTCTGTTGTTCCATATCCAGCTCTAACTGTTGCTTCCTGACCTGCATACAAATTTCTCAAGAGGCAGATCAGGTGGTCTGGTATTCCCATCTTTTTCAGAATTTTCCACAGTTTATTGTGATCCACACAGTCAAAGGCTTTGGCATAGTCAATAAAGCAGAAATATATGTTTTTCTGGAACTCTCTTGCTTTTTCCATGATCCAGCGGATGCTGGCAATTTGATCTCTGGTTCCTCTGCCTTTTCTAAAACCAGCTTGAACATCAGGAAATTCATGGTTCATGTATTGCTGAAGCCTGGCTTGGAGAATTTTGAGCATTACTTTACTAGTGTGTGAGATGAGTGCAATTGTGCGATAGTTTGAGCATTCTTTGGTATTGCCTTTCTTTGGGATTGGAATGAAAACTGACCTTTTCCAGTCCTGTGGCCACTGCTGAGTTTTCAGTTCAAAGTTAAAATAGATACAAAATCGCTCAGTCGTATCTGACTCTTTGAGACCCCTTGGACTGCAGCACTCCAGGCTTCCCTGTCCATCACCCACTCCCGGAGCTTACTCAAACTCATGTCCATCGAGTCGGTGATGCTATCCAACCATCTTAACCATCAAATCAACTATACACCAATAGAATATTTTTAAAAATCGCAAAAGGAAAAAAAATATCCTTGCTCTGGCCATTATAAGTTGTTAGATATCCACACTTGATACTTCTAATAATATTCACTTATCTAAAATTACCCCTTAATTGATAGGGTAAACAAGCAAAAATAAATAAATAAACCCAAAAGAAAATGACTAACTTACATCCCTATGATGGCACACCCATATGATGGGACACAGTGACATCTGAGTGAGGGAATATTACGGTGTTTTCAAAGAACATTGGACGACATGAGAAAATATCCATGATTCCATACTAAGGGGCGAAAACAAGGCACACTATAATATATGCAAGAGGACTCCATCTTTGTAAATATACATGCGTTTGTATGGATTCATAGCAGAACAGATGGAAGGTTAACTGAGATCATTCCTGGGTGGTAGGGGTTAGGGGTGACTTTTAGAAGCAGATTTCAGGGACTTCCCTGGTGGTCCAGCGGCTCAGACTCCTCCTTCCCAATGCAGGGGGCCCCGGTTTGATTCCTGGACTAGGACCTAGGTCCCAGATGCCAAGACTAGGAGTTTGAATGCAGCAACTAAAAGATTCTGCACGCTGCAACTAAGACCTGGTGCAGCCAAATTTAAAAAAAAACAAAGTTTTTTTTAAATGGAAAAATATCAGTTCAAAACGTGGTTTCATTTTTTCAAAATTCTCTAATATGCCTGAATTAAATGCATAATCTGAAAAAAATACATATACACACGCACATAGATACATGCATATTACACACACATCAGAAAACCAGCATTTTCCTTTAATACTGGGGATGGAGGAAGTGAGGGGAAACTTAGGGATAGTAAAGATCTCTCTTCCCCTCATGTGAAGACACATCAAGAAGGCAGCCACCCTCAAGCCAGGAAGAGGGCCTTCGTCAGCTGTTTGGAGTTGTAGGCTTTTATAATAAACTGGTAATCAGTAAATAAGCTGTTCTCCTGGTTCTGTGAGCCATTCTAGAAAATTACTGAGCCTGAGGAGGGAGTCCTGGGAACCCCCGGTTTATAGCTGGTTGGTTAGAAGCACCGGAGCCCTGGGGGCTTCCCTGGTGGCTCAGAGGGTAAGGAATCTGCCTGCAATGCAGGAGACCCGGGTTTGACCCCGGGGTGGGGAAGATCCCTTGGAGAAAGAAATGGCAACCCACTCTAGTACCCTTGCCTGGAGAATCCCATGGACAGAGGAGCCTGGCAGGCTACAGTCCACGGGGTCACAAAGCGTCAGACGTGACTGAATGACTGACACTTTCACACTGGAGGTGGGGACTCTGAAGTGGAGGTGGGGGCAGCCTTGGGGGGACTGAGCCCTCAACCCAGGGGTTCTGATGTGGACTCCAGCAGAGAGGGTAGAACTGAATTGAATTGTGGGACACACAGCTGGTGTCGGGGAGTTGCTCAGTGAGAGAAAGTCCCCCTTGGCCCCAGTCTGGTGTGAAACTTACTGGGAGCTGCCTGGTGGCCCAGAGATTGCAGCTCTATGCTCTCACTGCCAAGAGTCAGGGTTTCATCCCTGGTCTGGGAACTGGGATCCTACAAGACGCGAAGCACAGCCCCCAAACCCCAACCAACCAACCAACCAGAAAGCAAGGCGACTGGCATCAGGAATACTGAGGGCAGAGGAAGAAAACAGCTTTCCCTCTTGCGTGGGAGTTGTTTCCCCTGGACGCAGGCTGGGCAGGATGTACTAACAGGGCCTGGAGTCGGGAGGCCGATTTTCCTACAGGCCCAGGCCCCGAGCTGCTTACCAGCCCCTGCCCCGTTGAAGCAGCTGCTGCCCGAACAGATTAGCACACATTCAGCGGCTCAGAACCTTGCAAGTGTGTTATCTCACGTTTTGTGGTCAGAGGCCCAGCAGGCCTGGCTGGTTCCCCCATTCTAGGCCCCACAAGGCTGAAATCTAGGTGTTGGCCAGGCGGCATTCCTACCTGGAGGTGCTGGGGTCGCTCCGCCGGTGGGTGAACCTGGTTCCACGTGCTGTTAGGATGGAGGTGCCTGCCTCTTGGCAGGCGGTGAGCCCCCAGAGGCCTCACATTCCCCGAGAGCAGCTCAGACGCCTCGCCTGCCTCCTCTGTAGCTGACCCTCTCTGACCTCAGGTGGAACCACTTCTCTCCCTTTAAAGGCTCGAGTGGGATTCAATTGGACTCACCTGGATCCCATCCCTACCTCAAGATCTTCACCCACATCTTCAGTGTCTCTTTTGCCATGTCAGGCAACATAGTCACAGATTCCAGAGAGTCATCTAATGGTTTTATCCACTGACAGTCTCTGTTTAAACCATCTGTTTCATCAGAGGTTGCAAAAGGGCGGTATTTCTAACTTGTTGTACTTTCAACAAACAGGATTTTCCACTTAAAATTTTGTTTCTTTATCAGTCATGGCCGTTTGTTTATCCCAAAATAAAGTTTGTACGAGAAAGGCTGGGTTTATTTCTTATTCATTGTTCTCTGAGGAAAAAAAAAGGAGGGGGAGAAGGTACCCTGCTGCTGCTGCTGCTACTGAGTCACTTCAGTCGTGTCTGACTCTGTGCGACCCCAGAGACAGCAGCCCACCAGGCTCCCCTGTCCCTGGGATTCTCCAGGCAAGAACACTGGAGTGGGTTGCCATTTCCTTCTACAGTGCATAAAAGTGAAAAGTGAAAGTGAAGTCACTCAGTCGTGCCTGACTCTTAGCGACCCCATGGATTGCAGCCCACCAGACTCCTCCGTCCATGGGATTTTCCAGGCAAGAGTACTGGAGTGGGGTGCCATTGCCTTCTCCAGAAGGTACCCTAGGTACTTTCAATGATGATCTGTGACTACATGTTTCTTTTTTTTTTAATTAAAAAATTTTTTAATTGTAGGAAAATTGCTTTACAATGTTGTATTGGTTTCTGCTGGACAGTAAGCCAAGTCAGTGGTAATTTTATATATACATATATATATATATCCCCTCCCTCTTGAGCCTCCCTTCCCCCCTTCCATCCCCGCCTCTAGGTCATCACAGAGCACCAAGCTGAGCTCGCTATGTCATAAAGCAACGTCTTATTGTCTGTTTTACACATGGTAGATTATATATGTTAATGCTACATTCGTCCCGCTCTCTCCTTACCCCGCTGAATCCACAAGCCTGTTCTCTACACCTGTGTCTCCATTCCTGTCCTGCAAATACGTTCGTCAATACCATTTTTCTAGATTCTGTATATATGCATTAATACACGGTATTTTTCTCTAACTTACTTCATTCTGCGTAAGAGGCTCTGGATTCATCCACCTCACTACAATTGATTCAGATTCATTCCTTTTTATGGCTGAGTAATATTCCATTATATATATATATAATGTACCACGTCTTTATCCATTCATCTGGCAATGGGCATCTAGGTTGCTTCCCTATCTTGGCTACTGCACATAGTGCTACAATGAACACCGGAGTACATGCGATGACTGCATGTTTCTTGATCACTGAAACATTTCCTTTTCTTTGCTCTTAACAACCTTAAATGTCTACTGAGTGCTGAGAAGACTAAAATGGTCCCGTTGTGCCTCTCTGAAGGGCTCTGAGTTGCTCACTTCATCCTTGCTGGTCTTCGTCCACTGTACACATATCACTTAGCGCGTGGTGATAAACTGCCCTTCGTTCTTCTATAAGGAATTTGTTCTGGTCCTTTTAAGTACATCACAAACCCTGTAAGAATGTCTCACAGTTTCCTACCTATGGGTCTAGGGCAAGTTCAGGTGTCTAGAGGGGTCTGGTCACTGGTGGACTGAGCAGATGTGAACTTAGGCTGGTCCTTCTTCCATGTCCCAACCTCAGGCCACAGCACTTCCCTTAGTCCTTGTTCTGGGCCAGAATAGTGGTGCATTCCAACATCAGCTCGCTGATACTAACCACGGGTCCTACAATTCAATTCAGTTCTGACACTGCCTGGAGATGGTGCAGACCCTACAGGTTAAAGGGCAAAGTCCAAACAGGATTGTTCCCATTCCCTGGTGGCTCAGATGGTAAAGCGTCTGCCCGCAATGAGGGAGACCTGGGTTCAATCCCTGGGTTTGGAAGATCCCCTGAAGAAGGAAATGGCAACCCACTCCAGTATTCTTGCCTGGAAAATCCCATGGACAGAGGACCCTGGTAGGCTACAGTCCATGCAGTCTCAAAGAGTCGGACACGACTGAACAAATGAACTTCCACATCCCAGCTGCAAGTGGGGTCCTCAGACAACTCTGACTTGGCTGCAAATTCAAGGATTTCCATGATCCCCCTTTCAGGTTCAGTAATTCATAGAATGACTCATAGAACTCAGGAAAGGGCTACTTTTACAATCACTGTTCTATATAAAAGATACAAATGAACAGCCAGATGAAGAGATACATAGGGGAGGAGGGCTGGCAGGCTCATGAGCGCAGAAGCTGCCATCCCCCCATCTTTGTGATACATTCATATGCTCATCAGCCAACCAGGAAGCCTTGTTGTCCAGAGTTTTCTTTAGGGTTTCATTACAAAGGTACAGTTGATTAAATCACTGGCCGTGTGCTTGGCTTCGATCTCCAGCCCTCCTGTCCTCTTGGAAGGTTGGTAGTGGGTGGGACTGACCGTTTCAACACTCATCACATGCTTGGCATTTCAGGCATGGCCAATCCATCCTTTGAAACTAAGGACCCACACCTCATTAGCATAATACAGGGAGAGTTGGAAGGGGCTCCTCAGAATACAAAAGACAGCCCAAATCAGGGAGTTCCAAGGGTTTCTGAAGCTCTTTGCCAGGAACTGGCGACAAAGACCAGATCTATTCTTGTTTATCTGACAGTTGGTATATGTGGTAGTACTCAAACATTAAGTGGATATGTGAAGTTAACACATTTAGACTTCCAAGTGTCTTGAAAGCCAAAGCCAGAGGAGAAAGCCTTTAGATTTGGCAAGAAGAAGCTCATGGATGTAGGGGAAATGGTAGGCTCAGAAGGAAATGACAACAGTCATACATACATAATACATGTACATGCCTATCTGCTTTAAACAACTGCTGATGTCCATCTAAATATCTGTCTATCTCAACAGTCACAATCCAAGCCTGTGGAGAGTGTGCAGTTGTAAGCAGAGCCCGGCTCACTACTGGCTTAGGAGACCTTGATTTGGCAGGGCCCCATGGGAAGAGACAAGAGGTGAGTGAGGTGGAGGAGTCTGAGAGCAAGATGACCGAATCACAGGAACCGAGGGCCAGGAAAAGGGTTTCATCCCGGGAAGAGACCCCTCCTCTAAGACTTAAAGGAGAAGGAAGGAGTTAATCGGAAAAATACAGAAGGGTTCACAAATATGGCGCACGTAAAGCTGGATGAGAGCAGATATGTTAATAACAGAGGTCACACATGGAACGCGATTTCAGCGAGGTGAGGCGAGACGTTTCAGAGGACGTGGAGGTGATGATTTCAAGTGGAGTTGAAGACGCTTGGGAAGAGGTAATGGGGCCCGTCAAGGGAGGCATGTGTTACTCTTTTATACCATGAACTGATTCTTTAAAAAGCTATTGCGTGATGGCCTCTAGAAGTTTCTCCCAGCATTACTAGTCCAGGAATCTATGACTTCTGAGTAAGTGCATCTCATTCACCATAGAATATATCCCTGCTCCACAACTTCCTGGTGTCTGCACTCTCTTGAAAGAAGGAAGGAAATATATGTGCAGGAATAAAACATATCCAAGCAGTCAGAACCACTGGTGAAAAGACACAGGAAAAAGAAAGAAGGAAGTGTATCTGAGGAGGTGATGATAACCAGGGACAATCTGGGGGTACTTGCTGACAGAGAAACTGATGGGAGAACCAAGTGTACCTGGGGCAGGTATCTTGGAAGCAGGTGGAGCTTTGGACAGGTGTGGCAGGCACTCTGGGTTGACTGACCCAACCCCACCCACGGCTGTCTTCACCGCCCGCCTTTATGGAGTCACTTTTAAGCTGCAAGCAATGCATGACAACGGTTCCAGGTAACGAAACATAAGACGTTGCTGGATGAGGCTTCGAATAAGATGCCCTGTGGGTAGGTGTCCTCCACTTTTCTGTCCCTCCAGCCTGATGATGAGCCCGCCATGCAGAGGTGCAACAGCTACTCTCAGTGGCAGGAAGACTCAGCTAGACAACTCAAGAGGGCGGAGCCAGAAGGAGCTAGGGATGAGCGTGCCCCGGGTGACACTCGGCCATCTCTGGAAACATCTTTTTAAAAGAACTGATTTACTTATTTGGCTGTGACGGGTCTTTCTCTTCATGGCACACGGGCTCTCCAGTTGTGTTGTATGGGCTCCAGAGGGTGTGAGCCTAGTTGTCTCTCAGCACGTGGGATCTTAGTTCCCTGACCAGGGATCGAACCCACATGCCCTGCACTGCAAGGCGGATTCTCAACAGGGAAATCCCTGGAGACGTTTTTGACTATTGCCCTCGGGCGTGGTGCACACGCATCTCCTGGGTAGGGAACCAAGGGCTGCTGCTCAACGTCTTACACGGCTTACACCGTGAAGAACTATCCAGGCCCGAATACCAACTGTCACGGTGGAGACAATCTGCTCCCGGGGAAGCCTGATGGAGCTGTTGAGTGAGTCCTGTATTGCCCGCCTTAGGATTTCATCAAATGGGACCAAAAAAACCCAATTGTTTAAGCACCTGACTTGGGCTATCTGTAATGTGTGGCTGAGTGAATCTCAAGTTCCTAGAGCAGAGGAAGCTCTTGGATGGAAGCCCATCCCAGGGTAATCTCCAGACGACACTTCCTTTAGATGACTTTTTTTGGCACGTTCCACGGTTGTATGGGACATCCCGACTTATCTTTGAAGCAGAGAGAAGACAACCATTCAGTCGCTTCTTTCGCTAGAAGATGCCAGCACCAACGGTGCCCTCCACCCACGTTGCCAGTAGGATCGGCTGGGTCCAAGATCACAGGCCTAAACGAGAGGTTAGGAGTCATTAGAGGCATGCTTTTTCAGAACTGGTGGCCTCAGAATTAGGGGCCCATTCTCTTTTCCATGATAAAACAATGTGTCTTTCTAGCTTAGATGTCAGTCATTCCAATGTACCGAAACAGTTCGAAAGGATTTCCTAGAATTAAATCATATGTGTCAGAAAAGTTTTGCAAGCTATTCGTTATTACGCACGTGAAGGCATGATATAAACATCTCCCCATGCTGGTGCAACTGAAATATGATTTATTTAATCAACTCTATTTCCCAGATGGCTCAGTGATTAAAGAACTTGTCTGCCAACACAGGAGATGCAAGTTTGATCCTTGGGTTGGGAAGATCCCCTGGAGGAGGGAAATGGCAACCTACTCCAGTATTCTTGCCTGAGAAATCTCATGGACAGAGGAACCTGGTGGGCTACAGTCCATGGGGTTGTGAAGAGTCGGACATGACTGAGTGACCGAGCACAGACTGTCAAGTTGGTCACACCCATGGCTGGCAAGCCACGGTATCTTTTTCTCTTTTTTCACCCTCCTTCCTCCATTTTTTCTCAATGTTCCTTTCTTTCCTCTCGCTTCCCTTGTTTTGGCTCCCCGCTGCTGGCGCTGAGTGGATGCACTAAGATTCCTTCCTATTCTTGAGGATAACCGTTTTGTAGGATGGAGATGGGAACCTGATCTAATAAATAACCTGTAGGATCCTTCAGCAGTGAATAATAGCATTAGTTCTCAGGGACACTCTTCCAACTCCCACACCTTTTAGACCTGCTAACGAATCCCTGCTTTTCCTTCTGACCTAGAAAGATGAAAGCAACTCAGGACCTGGTACCCTGGTCCTTCCCTCTCTGTTCCTCCTGGATGACATTTCCCCTGCCTCCCTGGAGACCGTGGGAGGTTCTGACGGTCAGCACAGTTCCCTTCTCAGTTTCATATGAGGAATAATGAATCAGGGTCCCTGGGAGGTGAATTCCGGTCACCAAAATAGTGTTGGAGGGAATAAGGGTAAGAAACGGAGGGGTTTGGGGCACCTGGTTCTCCGGATCTGGCCCAGGAGGAAGTTCCGCAGAATCTCATCATCAAAACTGTAGTTGACCGTCCAGAAGACACAGAGATGCTGATATTGTATGACCAACTCCAGGACCGTCCGGAAACCTTCAGCCATGTCAAAATCCTGTGCCCCGCTCCCCTTCTCCCAGGCGTAGATGGTGAGCAGCTCCAATGCGTACTTAGGGGGCAGAGACCCCTTTTGCTTCAGTTTTTTTTCACACTGAGGGGAGAGTGGAAACATCAGACGATACTGGTTAAAGCAGGGAGGTGACATGAGTGTAGCAAGAAGGTACACACGAAGGATGCTGCGGCCACAGCAGGACAACCGAGTCATGAGACACAGCCCTGGGGGGATCGGTCTGCTGGGGGCCTGAGAAGGGCCACCCTGCAGCTCAAAGGCAGCCAGTCAGGCTTCTTTGTTGAACTTTGCCTTTATGTGCCCTCCCAGAGTTATAACACAATCTTGTCCTGGATTTCAGTGGCTGGGACGGTAGAGAATCTGCCTGCAATGAGGGAGACCTGAGTTCCATCTTTGGGTCGGGAAGATTCCCTGGAGAAGGGCATGGCAACCCACTCCAGTATTCTTGCCTGGGGAATCCCATGGACAAAGGAGCCTGGCGGGCTATAGTCCATGGGGCCGCAAAGAGTTGGACACAACTTAGCCACTAACACTTTCACCACTTCCTAAAGCCCCGCTCTGCTAATTATGTGGCCAGACATTCCACCTCCATCATTCATTCCTGATCCTCCAATGTCCCTACCCAGCAGGCAGAGGTCACCATGATGAAGTCATGGGGAAGCAAAGTGACTTGCCCAAAGTCACCTAGGAGCCCTGAGCACTCTGAGCTCCCCGGGGCTTGGCATAGAGCTGGAAACCACAGATTTGGTCTTTTCCAGCTTCAGGAATCTGGACACAGAAAGGGAACATCTCCCGAAAGAGCAGCTATTGTGTGGGGCTCAGAAAGTGCCCCATGAGCTGATGGAAGTGAAGGGAGGTAAACCAGTATAGAAAATGCAGCCCCTGGTGCCGCCTGTCATTCCAACCTGCTTTCCAAGAGTAGCATCTGTGTGTATCATGGGCACCCATCAGAAGGTAAGCCATGACTTGTAGGCTTGCACATCCCAACTTCATCCTCCCTTCGGCTCCAGAATTATTTGGGTGCCAGAGCAAAGGCAAAATAAGCCACATGTAGCAGCTTTAGGGGTATGAGGGGCTTACATCTGACCCAACTCAATGGGGTTAGTGGTGTAAACACCACAAAGACACTCAGGTTAAGAGCGGGAAGATTCCTTCATGTGGTTCAGTCTCCACCCAGCTTGGGCAAGTGTGAGCACCAGGTAAGGACTGGTTTCGTGGTCACAGAGTACTGATAAAAATAAAGACCAGGACGGTCCGGTGGCTAAGAATCTGCCTGCCAATGCAGAGGACTCGCATTCAATCCCCGGTCTGGGAAGACCTCACATGCAGCGCGGCAACTGAGCCCCAAGTGCTACTGAGGCCTGCATGCCTAGACCTTGTGCTCCAGCACAAGAGAAGCCTGCACACCGCAACTCGAGAGTAGCACCTGCTCGCTGCAACTGGAGAAAGCCCACGTGCAGCAACAATGCAGCCCACATGCAGCCCACGCCCAGTGCAATCAGAAATCAACACAATAAGGGCTTCCCTGGTGGCTCAGTGGTAAAGAATCTGCCTGCCAATGTAGAAGACACAAGTTTGATCCCTGCTCTGGGAAGATCCCGCATGTGGCGGCGCAACTGAGCCCATACACCACAACTACCGAGCTTGCGCTCTAAAGCCCGGGAGCTGCAACTGCTGAAGCCTGCGCACCGAGAGCCCGCGCTCCGCGACAAGAGAAGCCACCACAATGAGAAGCCCGTGCACCGCACTGGAGAGTAGCCCCCACTTGCAGCAACTAGAGAAAAGCCCAAGCAGCAACCAAGACCCGGTAAAGCCAAAAATAAGTAAAAGCATTTCAAAAAATACAATAAATAGATCATTAAAAATAACAATAATGAGGTGGCTCTAGGAAAAGAGCCGTCGTACCCCTTTCTACCAGTGCTTCAGCAGGCGGATTAAATCCTTCAGTTTCAGGGGCAGGGAGCGAACAAAATTGCGCTGTAGCTTCGTGAAACACGCAGAAAATTCTCCCTCCAGGAAGACATCAGAAGGTTTGTACAAATGGATGAGTTCAGTATAGGTCCTGGGGCTGGGTGTGGAGCCAGACTTCAGTTCACCTAGCATGGGCGAGAAATTTACATTATGCTATAGTCTCTCTAGACAGTAACAGATCTCAAAACACTGTTAATGTAATTTAATCCTGGGAAATTACTTTGAACTCCATTGGTGTATGTAAACTACTGATGTCTAATATCTCCGGAGTAGTGAGTTATTAAAAATTATATGGTTTATATGACTATAGATGGCATTATTAAAGTGTTATCTAGATCTGCACTGTCCTATAGGGTAGTCATCAGCCAGGATGGCTATTTGCATTCAAACTCATTAAAGGAAAATTGAAAAATTTAGTTCCTCAGTAGCACTAGCCATATTTCAAGCTCTCCATAGATACAGAACATAATATAGGACATTTTTGTTATTGCAGAAAGGCTTTCTGGACAGCGCTAACCTGAACTTTGGAAACTATGGCCCCCAGATGACACCTGGCCCCTTTCTTATTTTTATAAATAAAGCTTTATTAGAACACAGTCATGCTCACTTATTAATGTATTGCCTATGACTGCTTTCAAGCTACAAAGGCAGAGTTGAGTAGTTGTGATGGATACATTATGGTCCTTAAAGCTGAAAATATTTGCTCTCTTATCTTTTATAGGGCTTCCCTGGTGGCTCAGATGGTAAGGAACCTGCTTGCAATGCAGGAGACCCAGGCTTGAAAAAGTTAGCTGACCCTCAATCTATATACTCTCATTTCCTCTCTAAAGACACTAAGAACCATTCAGAAGGAAAGTACCAGAGTCTTCTTGATTTTGATTTGGAAAATGCCTGACGTAGCCTTGGTTTCTTTTAATACATCATTGTGTATCTGTCACTTACAAATTGAATTTCTAAAGGAAATTTTTGCCTATGATTGAAAGTGAACACCCAGATTTCCTGTTTTTGCCTCAGAATTTCTCCCAAAGTCTATTTTTAAAATTTCCTTCCCTAGTACTTGAGACATTTTATCTATAAATGTGTACTGAATTCCTGTGTACCTCATTCTTTGATCTGAGAAGACAATGGCACCCCACTCCAGTACTCTTGCCTGGAAAATCCCATGGATGGAGGACCCTGGTGCTGTAGTCCCTGGGGTTGCTGTGAGTCGGACACGACTGAGCGCCTTCACTTTCACTTTTCACTTTCATGCATTGGAGAAGGAAATGGCAACCCACTCCAGTGTTCTTGCCTAGAGAATCCCAGGAACGGGGGAGCCTGATGGGCTGCTGTCTATGGGGTCACACAGAGTCGGACATGACTGAAGTGACTTAGCAGCAGCAGCAGCGAGTGATACCCTGGGAATATACGATGCAGGTTCTGGCTGTTGCTGTTGTTGAGTCGCTAAGTCGTGTCTGACTCTGAGACCCCATGGACTGCAGCCTTCCAGGCTCCTCTGTCCATGGGGTTCTCCAGGCAAGAGTACTGGAGTGGGGATCGAACCTGCATCTCCTGCATTGGCAGGCGGATTCTTTACCACTGAACCACCAGGGAAGCTCTCTGGCCTTCATCAGGATACTTAAATGAGAATAAAAATGCACACAGGTGTAAGATGCTGGTGTCATCATATCACCTGTTGGGGCACTGGACCCAAGGCTGATTAGTTAGTCGCATGACTTTCCCTCTACACTGCCCCTGCCTCCATCACACCAGAATCCTTCCTTCTTCCATCACGCCAGAAGCCTCTTCCAGAGGCTCAAGTCTCGGGAGTCTTACCTAGGGCATTAAACGCAGGCAGCACATCAAAGTCAACACTTTCATTGAGGACTTTGGATTTCAGAGTGAAGCTTAGCACCCAGGGAGGCTTCCATTTTGAAATCTCAAACTTCACTTCAAAATCCTTCTCCTGCCGACAGGCTTCCAGCTGCTCATGGATTTCCTTGATGATGTTGTATCTCTCATTTTTTGGGGAGGTGTAGCTTTTCAGCGAGTTTGCGAACACTACGAGGCTGGCATCAGAGCCAGTCTTCAGAGACGTGCCTTTCACAGTCGACCCCCCCTAGGGAAGAAAGGCAAATCGAGATACAGCGTTTTCTGGAGCTTGAGCCCCTCGCCCCTCGCCCCTCGCCCCTGTGGGCTGGCACCTGTTGGGCTAATTGATGAGGTTGCCAGGGGTAGTCCCAAGTTTGTGTCTCCAATTAGGGCTGAGTCCTAAGCGGAGTGTTTCATTTTCCCAATAGAATCCTCTGATTCCAAAGGTGGTTTGTCTCACACTTTTTGATGTGTGAATTTACCCACAAACAACAGATAGGTTAGTTTTAAATTACCTGCTTCTCAAGTCAACGTCCTAAATACTTCCGGTAAAGACTTCATAGCTTTACAGACTCAGGGACACAGAGAGCAGACTAGTGGTTACAGTGTGGGGAGGGGCGGGGGCAGGGCCCACAGAGGTGGGGTGTAAGAGGTGCAAACTATTAGGGATAAATAAGCTACAGCGACATACTGTATGCCATGGGGAATAAAGCCACTATTTTATAATAACTATAAGTGGAGGGTGCTCAGTTGCTCAGTCTTGTCTGCCTCTTTGCGACTCCATGGACTGTAGCCCTCCAGGCTCCTCCGTCTGTGGAATTCTCCAGGCAAGAATATTGGAGTGGGTTGTCGTCTTCTCCTCCAGGAGATCTTCCCAACCCAGGAATTGAACATATATCTCCTGGGTTGCAGGTGGATTCTTTACCGCTGAGCCACCATTTAAATTACATTGTCTTACAAAATCGTGAATCACTATATCATACACCTTGCGTGTGCATGCTCAGTCGCTCAGTTGTGTCTGACTCTTTGCGACCCCATGGACTATAGCCCACCAGGCTCCTCTTTCCATGGGATTCTCCAGGCAAGAATACTGGAGTGGGGTGCCATCTCCTACTCCAGGGGATCTTCCCGGACACAGGGATCAAACCCGAGCCTCTTGCATCTCTTGCATTGGCAGGTGGATTCTTCACCACTGTGCCACCAGGGAAGCCCAACCGTATGTATACCTTACTGTACCTTGTATGATACTGTACAGCAACTATACTTGAAGTCAATCATTTTAAAAAGAGACCATAGTGAGGAAAAAATATCCTCAACTAATAGTAAAAATCTAAAATTTTCCCACTACAAGAGATACACTACAAGCCAAGGATGGGCAAGGAGGGCCAAGCAGTGATCCTTCACCTCTGGGTCAACCTTGGAGGCTAACGCAGAATCGGAAGTCTGTTGGGAACGGGAACCCCCTGGTGGTCCAGCGGTTAGAACTCCGTGCTCTCAATGCCGTGGGTTCGATACCTGGTGTGGGAATAAAGACCCTGCGAGACACACAACGTGCCCCGCCCCAGAGCCTATCACGAATGACTTCAGCAGTGCCTCAGCACCCTCCGCTGAGAACTGGGGTCCCAGGCGCTGCTCTCCCCAGCTTCCCTCCCACATCCTTTGCCCTCACGTTTCTGGTGGTCACAACTCTTGCTGAGATCCAGGGACTACTTAGTTCCCCGCAAAGAACAAAGAAAAAAGCCAGGGCTCACCTGGATAACTTGAATCTTTGTAGTTGAATGTCGAAAGCAATTTTCTTCAAGGAATGAACAGATGATTTTAAGAGCTTTCTTGATCTGGTCTTGGAAAGTCTGGTTGGGCTGGAGAAAGTCCTTGACGAACTTATCTAGCAGATGGCCTGGGGTTATGTAGAGTGAGGCAGGCTGTGGAAGGAGCCAGCTATGAGATGCCCCCTGGCAGCCACCACCCCCCATCCCGCTTCCTCCCCTGCCTTCTCTGTTCCACCAACCCCTCCCTCCTGCTCTCCAACCCTCCTGCTGGTACCTTTGTCATCATGAGTTCTCACATCAACATACCCTAAGAGCATGCCTGAGAGTTCCAGGTGGTGCCCAAGATCCGCCTGAAACAAAAGCTCCCCTCCTTGCTCCTCCTTACCCCCTAGGAGAGATCTGGCTCCTTCTCCCAAACAGGTTTGTGATGCCCTGGGCTCTGAACCACTCTCTCATTTCCACTTTCTGTTCTGGCTTCGTCTGCCAGTTGCCAGTACCTCCTATGAATAGCTTCTCATATTCCTTCCTTATTTTCCCATTGATTGTGGGTATTGTTGACTCCTGATGATCACACTCATTCCTTTTTTCGAGGTTCTGTCAGCCTCTGTCAGACACCCTGTGCCCAGGTGGACTGGGTTTCCAGGCGCTGCTGTAACAAACCACGGTTCTGGAGACTAAACTCCTGAAATCAGAGCATGGGCAGGGCCAGGCTCTCTCCCAAGACTCCGGGGAGAATCCTTCCTCGCATCTTTCAGCTTCTGGCAGTCCTGTAGTCTTCCTTGTCTCGTGGCGGCATCACGCCTGCCCCTGCCTCCGTTGTCACGTGACCTCGTCCACTCTATGTCTGTCCCTGAGTGTCTTCCTATATGACCCAGTCATAGGATCCAGAGCCCATGCTGATCCAGGGTGACCCCTTAACTGATGATACCTGCAAAGACACTGCTTCCAAAGAAGGTCACACGCTGAGGATCTGGGGGGATGTGAATTTCCCGGGACACTATTCGACCCTTCACGGCAGGGGATGTTGTTCCCTCTAAGTGTGTTGAAGAGAGGGATGTCCTGGGGTCGGAGGGGCTGTGTGCTCATTCTGAAGGGGGCAGTTCCCTGCTCTCGAATCAAATGGGGTCGTGGAGGGTGGGACCTGCTCACTCCCTCGCACCTCTGGTTGCTTCTGGAAGGAAACCACATTCTGATGAGTAAAGGGGATCTGACACCCGCCCAGAAGTGTGGTTCTCTCCTCTTCAGTAGAAAACATCAGATGGCACATGCCCTGTAGACCACAGCTCAAGACACCTCACCCGAGCCTCTTCTCTTTGCTGTTTTGCTCAGGCCTCAGCCTGCAGAGGCAGTTTGCTTCTTGCTCTGGGCAGGGAAAACAGCGGTACCCCTCCTCAATGTCCGAGTCCTGCTCTCTGACTCTGCCTACCTTATGCAAAGATGGGACCTAGCAGATATGATCAGACTTGTGTGGATCGATGTGCTTCTCCTTTGGGGAGGGGAGGGGGAAGTCAATGCATCTGGCTGCGTCATTAGTTCCCATCTCCCGCCTCACTTCTCACTCTCATGCCCCACCCCCATAGTGTGTGAAAGGAGCTCAGGGCCTGATCCAGCATTTGCTGGGGGGCCACCACCCACATCTCCTGGGCTCTGCTCCATTTCACCTGTCACCACCTTCTCACCTGCTTCCTCTCTTGCAGAAACGAACTCTCTTGCAAACTCTCGTTTGCAGATGCCCCCATTCTTCTTTGTTCAACTTTACACTTTACCATCATTTTAATGGAAGGGAAGGCCCCTAAGGGTGTGTGTACAGATTGAACTGTGTCCTCCTAAAAACTGCATTGAAGTCCCGACCTCTAGGCCCTATTCATGTGAGCTTATTTGGAAACAGAGTCTTTGAAAAGAGGTAATCAAGTTAAGGGGCCACCCCTGGTCGTTCAGTGGTAAAGAATCCACCTGCTAATACAGGAGGTGCAGGCTTGATCCTTGGGTGAGGAAGATCCCTTGGAGCCGGAAATGGCAACCCACTCCAGTATTCTTGCCCAGGAAATCCTGTGGACAGAGGAGCCTGGGGGGCTAGTCCATGGGGTCACAAAAAGAGTCGGACAGTGAGCAAACAGTGAAAAGAATCGAGTTAATGAGGTTGTTACTGTGGGTCCCTTATTCTGTATGATTGGGGTCCTTATAAGAAGAGCAGAGAAAAAAAAAAAAAGAAGAGCAGAGAGACGCAGAGACAGACAAGCATGCAGGGAAGACGTTGTGATGACACAAGAGAGGCTCACGCGACAACAGAGGCAGGGACTGGGGTGACGCTGCCACACGCCAAGGATTTCTTGCAACCATCAGAAGCTGGAAGAGGCATGGAAGCACTCTCCCGTGGAGACTTCAGAGGGAGCACAGTCCTGCTGATGCCTTGATCTTGGACTTCTAGTCCCCAGAACTGAGACAGAATATATTTCTGTTGCTTTAAGCCACCAGTGAGTGGTACTCTGTCACAGCAGCTCTGGGCAACCAACTTAGGGTAATCTCAGATAGACTGTCGTCCAAGTGTCAGGCGGGCCCTGTCTGTAGCAGCACACCAGCTGTGCTGGAAAGCTCTCTCACCAGAACATTCCAAGATGGTCCAGGTGACTCGTTCTGCCTGAGAGAACGCAACCAGTTTTGAGCTTCGTGTTTTAGTTGCAGCCAGCAGGTGTTATCCATGCTCACATTATTGGTTGGGTCAGTTGGATCCAAGATCACTGGCCTATAAATTCCATTAGGTCAAAAAATAATAATCAGTTGGGTTGCTTGTGGGAGAAGAAATCAGTTTAAGGGAGAGGGCTGGACTGGGCACCCAGGAATCTGTATTTTACCTCCTGCAGTTCCTCCCAATTGCTGAAGTGCTTTGTCTAAGATGTCTAGCCTCTCTGGTCCTGTTTACTCTGCTTCACGGACATGTTCCATTCATAAGCTAATAAAACGGTCTCCTCTTTTTGCTGACCTGTCTCCTTAGCCCCTCTTTCTATGAGGGGAAGTGCTTGCTTTGTGGACAAAAGATGACAATGGTTTAGAATGTGAGAAATGTTGAAGCATTCCTCTTGCAGACAGACCTCTCTTTGCCTCCTTAACCACTGCAGCTCGTGTTCTTTTGACAGATCCCCTGGCTGCGGAAAGGGGGATGGACCCTCATTCTAAGGGGGCACAGCCTGGCATGCAGATAAAGAGGGAAGGAGAGATGGAATGGGAAGCTTGGTACCTTGGGGCTTGGAGCTGGCTCAGCAGGATGTTGCGGACGGTCTCATCTCCAAAGTTGTAGTTGACTGTCCAATAGACACAGAGCTGCTCCTGCTTCTCAATGAGCCTCAGAACAGTCCTGACACCTTCAGCCATATCAAAGTCCTCCGCTCCACACCCCTGTTCCCAGGCGTAGACTGTAAGCAGCTCCAGTGCATATGGAGGGAGCAGGGAGGGATTGATCAGCTTTTCCTGGCACTGTGAGAGGAGAGAAGCCTGGCAGATAACTTGGGACCCGTGCCAGGGGTCTGAAAGCAAGAAACTAGAAGTCTATAGGAAGTCACCATCCCCTGCTAGTGACAGAAATGATATCGTGGCTAAAATCCCATAGACTGACAATAGCAAGTGTTGGCAAGAATGTGGAGCACCTGAAACTATCATCCACAGCTGATGGGAGTGTGAACTGGTGCAACCATTTGGGAACGCTATTCAGCTGTATTTACTAAAGTTAAATTTATATCTATATAGTTCACAAATTCATTCATATGTGCCATGTGTATATGTATACACATATACATACATATTCAAATATGTAGCTAAGTCGCGTCAGTCATGTCTGACTCTTTGTGACCCCATGGACTGTAGCCTGCCAGGCTCCTCTGTCCATGGGGATTCTCCAGGCAAGCATACTGGAGTGGGTTGCCATGCCCTCCTCATTCATGTATATATATATAATATATGAATATATATTGCATATATAAGGTATATGGACTTCCCAGGTGGAGCAGCAGTAAAAGATTCCACCCCACCAGACAATGCAGGAGATGCAGGAGACATGGGTTTGATCCCTGAGTCAGGAAGATCCCCTGGAGGAAGAAATGGTACCCCACTCCAGTATTCTTGCCTGGGAAATCCCATGGACAGAGGAGCCAGGTGGGCTACAGCCCATGGGGTCGCAAAGACACAACTGAGCAACTGGGTATGCATGCGTGCGTGTGTCACACACACACACACACACACACACACACAGTATACCTTATAGCACAGCAGTTTCACTCCTGCATTTTTACCCAAGAGGAATTGACTGCTTCAAGTCACCAAAAAAAAAAGACATGTAGGGGAATATCCATTGTAGCCTAACTCCTGATAGCCCCAATTTGGGAGTGACCCATTCTCTTCGCAGTGGAACGCATCCAGGTACAGTGTGGTAACACAATGGAGTAGTATCAAACAATGAAGAGCCTCGACTCCCTGCCACAACATGGAAAAACCTCTCAGGCCTAACACTGAGCGAGAGGCGGCAAACTTAAAGTACATTTAGTAAGATTCCGTTGACATCGAGTTTAAAAACAAACAAAACTAATCTGCGGTGACAGATGTTAGGACAGAGGTTTGTTTGGGAGCAGTATGGACTGGGAGTGGGCAGCCTGCTGGGGTGCAGGCAGTGTGCCCTATTTGGATCTGAGGATTGCCTGCTGCTGCTGCTGCTGCTGCTAAGTTGCTTCAGCTGTGTCCGACCGTGCGACCCCATAGACGGCAGCCCACCAGGCTCCCCCGATAATGCACTGAGCCATATTCCTTTGTGTGTGTGTGTGTTTGTGGCATGTGGGATCTTACTTCCCCTACCAGGGTTCGAACCTGAACCCCTGTATTGGAACGGTGGTATCTTAACCCCTGGACGACCAGTAAAGTCCTGAGCTGTATTCTTGAATGCGAACATGTTCAGTTCAGTTCAGTTCAGTCACTCAGTCGTGTCCGACTCTTTGCGACCCTGTGGACTGTAGCCCACCAGGCTCCTCTGTCCATGGGATTCTCCAACCAAAAATACCAGACTGGGTTTCCTCCTCCAGGGGGTCTTCCTGACCCCAGGGTCTCTTGCATTGCAGGCAGCTTCTTTACTGCCTGTGCCATCATTCTTAACGTTGTTGTATGGACACTTAACCCAAGATGAATCACCTCAGTCAAAGGGAAACAGATGATAGATAGCAATAGACACACAATTTGAAATTTACCTTTTGAAACCAGTGCTTTACCAAGAGGATCAAATCCTTCAGTTTGCTGGGATAGTTGCTAAAAAACTTCTCCTGGAGTTCAGTGAAGCAGACTGAGAACTCACCAGGCCTGGCTTTCACCATATCCAAGGATCTTTTGAGTTCTCGATAGGTCCAGAGGCTAGACTTCTCACTTAAGCCTGGTGTGAAAGAGAAGCAGAACTTCTGATTTTCAGGGACCCTAGCCTCGGTGAGCCCACAAAGAGGCTGGATGCAGCTAGATAGCACACGCTCACTGCTTCATGTATAAGAGGATGGGGTTATTTACATAAAAGGTGAGGGGTGGTCTGTCCTGCTAGATAATAAAATGTAGTTAGGCTAATATTTAGTAAAGAATGTAATTTTAAAATTCCCCTGTAGTTTACTTTTCTCAGAAATGAAATGAAATGAAATGAAATGAAATGAAATGAAATGCCAGTCGCTCAGTCATGACCAACCATCTGAGCTACCCAGGGAAGCCCTGCTTTTCTCAGAAAGCAACCATTATTGTTTCGTCTAGGGGGAAAAAAAAAAAAATTCAAGTTTGTAATGTGTCACTCTGCCGTCATCTCGTGGAAGCTTCTGGATACTTCATGTGAGGAAGACCTGGTCTTTCGTTCTCACATCATCCTTGCACGACTGGGAGAGCCAGCAGAGGGCGCTCTGGCCTTATCTCCAACCACCCTGCAGTGACCCAACAGACAGCGCTCTGGCCTTATCTCCAACCACTGTGCTCTGAACCAGAGGAGAGAACACAGGATTTCCTACGAATTCTGAGTCACAGTTATTGTTTGGTTTAGGGGGGGAAAAAAAGAGAGAGAGAGATTCAAATTTGAAATGTGTAACTCTGCCGCCATCTCGTGGCAGCTCCTGGATACTACATGTGAGGAAGACCTGGTCTTTCCGTTCTTACATCATCCTTGCACGACTGGGAGAGCCAGCAGAGGGCGCTCTGGCCTTATCTCCAACCACCCTGCTGTGACCCAGAGAAGTTCAGTTCAGTTCAGTCGCTCAGTCGTGTCCGACTCTGCGACCCCATGAACCGCAGCACGCCAGGCCTCCCTGTCCATCACCAAACTCCCGGAGTCCACCCAAACCCATGTCCATTGTGTGGGTGATGGCATCCAACCATCTCATCCTCTGTCGTCCCCTTCTCCTGCCTTCAATCTTTCCCAGCATCAGGGTCTTTTTAAATGAGTCAGCTCTCAGAATCAGGTGGCCAAAGTATTGGAGTTTCAGCTTCAACATCAGTCCCTCCAATGAACACCCTGGACTGATCTCCTTTAGGATGGACTGGTTGGATCTCCTTGCAGTCCAAGGGACTCTCAAGAGTCTTCTCCAACACCACAGTTCAAAAGCATCAATTCTTCGTCGCTCAGCTTTCTTTATAGTCCAACTCTCACATCCGTACATGATACTGGAAAAACCAGAGCCTTGACTGGACGGACCTTTGTTGACAAAGTAATGTCTCTGCTTTTGAATATGCTGTCTAGGTTGGTCATAACTTTCCTTCCAAGGAGTAAGCATCTTTTATTTTCATGGCTTCAATCACCATCTGCAGTGATTCTGGAGCCTCCCAAAATAAAGTCAGCCACTGTTTCCACTGTTTCCCCATCTGTTTGCCATGAACCAGAGGAGAGAACATAGGACATCCTACGAATTCTGAGTCACACTGTCTCTTCACCTTGTCTCCAGCCCCTCCTGCTGAAATGGAGCTGGACTCTATGTCCTTGCCTCCTCCCACCCTTACCATGCTCTCTGTCTGCTTTTTGCCTGGGGAAAACTTCAGTCAAAGGATAAGTTTAACCAGAGAGATGAGAACATGCAGAAACAAAGGAAAAGAGTCAAAGGAGACCAAATAATAATAATATGTCTGCCTTTTGCCTGGGGAAAACTTCAGTCAAAGGATAAGTTTAACCAGAGAGAGGAGAACATGCAGAAACAAAGGAAAAGAGTCAAAGGAGACCAAATAATAATAATATAGTCATTAAACATAATTGAGCTACAGTCTATGGGGTTGCAAAGATACAGACTCCACTAAATGACTAACTCAACATTAAGCTTAGTCGAGGACCTCTGAGAGTTTCCTTCTCAAGGGTTATAGATAACATTCTGAGCCATATCCATGAGCTGTCATATAGATACTGAAACTCCAGGTGGAAGAAGTTAGCTACGCGATGACCAGACTGTACCCATGACATGAGCTGCCGCAGTTCTGAGACTGGACCCCAAAGAAAATGGGAACAAACCGACCCTGGAACTGAAGATAAACTGCAGAAGATAAACTGCATCTAAAACAATTGAGATGATGCTGGTCAGATCACTGATGACCAGTTTGAAGATGCCTGTCGGAGCTTACTGTACTTTTTCTTCATGTAGCCCCCTCCCTCGGTCTAAAAAAGCTCGTCTCCACTGACGATCAGCGGGACGAGTTGACCTTTACAGATGTCTGCCCTCCCCTAAAGTTACTGGCATCTGAAATAAAGCTAATTTTCCTTTCCATCAGGTTGGCCTATTTGTTGACTTTTGGACCGTGAGCAGCTGGACCCACACACCTTTCAGTAACACTTTGAGTCAGGCATGTATTCTCAATCCTTACTGTCCGAAAGGCCCTGGAAGTTAGCTTTTTCTAGCTTTGATCTTACAGTTAGACAAAGGTGGGTTAGTAGTAGGATCAGGGTGAGAATTCAGAGTTGCCTAACTCACAAACTGCTGCATTATTTCCTCTGAACTAGGTCACCTTTCTGTGAATGTGAGTCATCAGGTTTTGTGTGTGTGTGTGTGTGTGTGTGTGTCCACCTTGAAGGCACCATGCCTGACTCTTAAAAGACTCGGGCTTTTATTCTAGCTCTGTCAGTAACTGGGTGTGACCCTGGATACAGTCATTTCTTTCTGATTCCATTTGTTTAATGAGGGGTTGGATGTCAACTCTGATAATTAAGTTTGTGATAATATATGTACCTAATGCTTGAGACTAAGCTGTGACTATGGTAAGTCTTATCCACTCAATAAACCAACCATCCATCCACCCAGTCAACCATCCTTTCATCCATCCACCCAGTCAACCATCCATTCATCTATCCAGTCAACCATCCATCCATCCATCCATCCATCCAACCATCCATCCATCTATCCAGTCAACCATCCATCCATCCATCCAGTCAACCATCCATCCATCCATCCTCCAACCATCCATCCATCCATCCATCCAGTCAACCATCCATCCATCCATCCTCCAACCATCCATCCATCCATCCAGTCAACCATCCTTCCATCCAACCATTGATCCTTTTAAACAGTTGCCCATGGAAGATCCTTGCCTTGATGTTGACCTGATTAGAGGGCAACTCCAAACCTGCTCTAGCTGAACTTTTCTCAGATGTTTTCCCCGTCCTCTACCTCTAACCAACGTTTATTCTAGTTTACATCTTCACTATGGTCTGCAGAAGAGCAGCAACCACCATGAGGCTGGTTGAAAATACAGAATTCTGGACCCCAATCTCTTGAATCAGAGCCATCATTTTAACAGGTTTCTCAGGGGATTTGTGTGCATATCACAGTTTGAGGAATTCTACTCTAGGTTCTAGAATCTAGAACATTTCCTCCAAAGTCAATTAGGAGTTAAAGGAGAGGTTCTAAAGAACAGAGTAAGCTCAAGGTAGAAGAAGTCTTCTCTCTTGAAAGTCTTCCCTGGTGGCTCAAACAGTAAAGAATCTGCCTGCACTGCAGGAGAAGAGGGTTTGATCCCTGGCTGGGGAAGTTCCCTTGGAGAAGAGAATGGCAACCCACTCCAGTATTCTTGCCTGGAGAATTCCATGGACAGAGGAGCCTGGCAGGTTACAGTCCATGGGGCCACAAAGAGTAGGACACACCTGAGTGATTAACACTTTCACTTTCTTTTCACTTTTAGTGGTATTTATTCCATCCCCATGCTGCCCACCACCCCTTTCATTGGCTTTGTTCTCTTGACAAGCCCTTCCAGACCCATACCTCCAACCCTCCCCACCACCCTGCATGCCCAGGAGGGCTCACCCAGAGCATTGAAGGCAGGCAGCACGTTGAAAGTGATGCTCTGCTGTTTTGTGGAAAGCTGGATAGTGACCCTGGAGCTCCTATTGGTGTTCTGGAGCTCCATCTTGGCTGCCAGTTTCCACCTGGACTCACAGTGCTTCATCTGTGCCCAGATTTTGCTGAGGAGTTCATATTGTCTTTTTTCCTGGTCCTGGAATTGCTCAAGGTCCCCGAAGAAGACGACAAGGATACCATCGGAGTTGCCTCTCAAGACCGTTCTCCGGCCATAGGAGCCACCCTACCAGCAACAGAGAAGCAGATGTGAAAGTCTGAACCCTCTGGGGTCACTGGGCACCCCAACAGGCAGAAGTATTTCTCAACTTGAGCAGAAGTTCCACATGTCACCATAGTCTAAGAGTTGAGTGGCCGGTGTTCATCGGTCCACCCAAATAGCTGAATCAGGGCACCCACAGCAGCATTTCCCCTACAAGCCCCAAACAGAAGGCAGCTTGGATGGCCATCAGCAGCAGAGCAGACAAATGTGGTGCGCCCACACAGCGGGATGCATGGCAACAACAAAATGATAACAGCTGCACGCGGCAACGCACGCCTCGTCAACCGGTGGGTTGAGAACAGAGCCCACACGTTACAGCCACACAGCGCACGGTGTCTTTAGACAGGGAGACCAACCTGCTCAGTTTTAGCCCCGAGACGTCCATGTCCCAGAAAACCCTTCAGTCGCAGACAAACCCGGAAGCTTGGTCACTCTATGTGAAGTTTAAAAACAGGCAAAACTAATCTATGTTGTTAGAAGTCAGGAGAGTGGTGGGCTGGGGTTGAGGGTAATGAGTGGATAAGGGGCCCAGGGACTCTTGGGTGGAGGCTGGGACAATTTTATTTCTTGATCTGGGTATAGGTCACATTGGTATGTTGTCTGTGGCAATCCATCAAGCTGTACACAAATCTGTGCACTTGTACATATTTTTTTAATGAGAAAAAAGTTAACAATTTTGAGAGGTAGGACTGCACGGTGGTTAAGGGTGCATGCTCCCAAACAAACTGTTGCCATTGTTCAGTTGTTCAGTCGTGTCCAATTCTGCGACCCCACCCACTGGTGCCCACCAGGCTCCTCTGTCCCTGGGATTTCCCAGGCAAGAATACTGGAGTGGGCTGTCATTTCCTTCTCCAGGGGATCTTCCTGACCCAGGGATCGAACCCACGCTTCCTGTACCTTAGTGTGGATTCTTTACCACGGAGCCACCAGGGAAGCCCTCCCAAATAGATTACCTGAGCTTAAAATCCCAGGTCGAATGCCAACTAATAATAACTTCCCCAAGCTTCATTTTCCTTATCTGGGCCAAGACAGGAGCCATCATGTGTCCAGGTGTCTTTCCTCCTAGGGCCAGTGGGTGTGTGTAAGGGCAGAGGCCAGAAAGCACGTGACTGCAGAGGAGTGTGGTGCTGGAGAGCACAGGGGTGGGGCTGGGCACACGTAATCCCCTCCCCACCCTAGGGTCCTGGCAGCTTCCCAGTATCATTTCTTCCTCAAAATTCCAGAATCTTCAGCCTCCACCCTAGGGTTTGTGCCAGAGCACCCGATGAGGCTTCCCACCTCCTTGGAGTTAAGAAATCATAGAACATTCTTGAATAGTATTATTGAACTCTGGTAGGCTCAGTTACTCGTCTGTAAAATGGGGAGGATAAAAATGCCACAGGTAACCACAGCTGATTTACTGCTGTGGCTTTGTGCCAAGTCCTTGCCAGAACATTATGTGTTTAAGCCTCTTAACACTTGGCACTGAGTATTATTCCCCTCCCATTTTACACATTTGGACACCGAGGCACAGAGAGGTTAAGCAACCTACCCGGGGTCACACAGCAGTAAGGAACAGAATCCACGCTCTCCCAACCTGTACCCCTAAACTCTACACCCTGGTCCATCATGTCACTCGAGTGTGGGTTTAGACAAGGTGATGTCTTGCATACCCAGGGCCCAGAACACAGCACGTGCTCAGCACCAAGTCCTTCTGCCCCTTGGGTCCCAGAAGCACTGACCCCAGCCATCTACTCACTTTGGCCACCCCTGTCACGGTGAGGGACGGGCAGGGTTCCTGCAGGACTTCACAGATGGTGTCCACTGACTGGTCGATGTCTTTCTGACAGTCTTCAGAAGGCCTCAGGTGGTTCTGGATAAACTCCTCCAATTTCTCAGAAGGCTTTTCATAGAGGTGGGACTCCCTGATGCCCATGGCTCTGACTGGCTGCTGAGATGACAGCTGGTGGCAGAACGGGAGGCTGAGGAGAATAAGGAACTTCTGTGTGCAGGGGGAGGAGAGGGGAGAAAACCGAAACTCACACCAGGGGAAAAGGAAACTCAGAGTCTTCTGGCCCAACCCAGGCCTCGCCCCCAGCCTCTCCGCTGCTCTCAAGGGAGGCTTGTAGTTTAAAACATGACCCCTTGAGACAGATTATGAGGGCTTGATATGGGTTATGTCTGTGTCTTTGAGCACACTGCCAGCCCTTTTTGTGCCTCGATTTCCATCTGTAAAATGGGGGTAACAGTGGTACCTATCTCACAGGCTTAATACAAAGATTAAAATACTTGCAAAGTGCTTTGAACAGGACCTGAAATATGGCTAGTGCTGTAAAGTGTTTGTAAAGCAAATAATTTCATAGGGGGCCAGAGGTTTTCTTTTTTTTTAATAATTGAAGTATAGCTGATTTAAAATATTGTGTTAGTTTTCAGGAGTTTAGCAAACTGATTCAGTTATATTTACATCTAAATATATATATATATATATATATATATATATATATACTGTAAAAAATTATTTTCCCAGAGGTCATCTTTTGAGGCTCTTTCCCCTTTTCCCTGTTTCCAATGTTTTTGGGAATTCAGAGTTGATGAGAACAGTGAGGAGAAGAGACCAGAGAGGGCCCTGACTTGTTTCAGGGCACACAGCAAGGCAAGGGTTCAGCCACTTGGGTTTTAGTTCTGCCCCTGAGCAAACACAGGTTCCCAGAGGCCTGCTTCTGTGGGCCCAGTCCCTCAGCGCACATGAACACCTGCCAGGTTTCCTCGGGCATTTAACCACCCCCAGCAAGGAAGGAAAACACGCCCAGTAGCACATAGGCCAGAGGGGAGACAGACGTCAACCCTTGTGTCCAGAACCATGAGAATGAAACTCCTGGGCTCCCTCTGTAACACAGAAGGCAAACATCTCCAAGGTGGGACAGGAACAGACCCCTTTCTCTGCTGTGATGATTGATTTTGTTATTATTCTCTTTTAAATGGTGATTATTTGTTTGTAGCTTTTGGCTGCGTTGTGTCTTCATTGCTATCAGCAGGCATTTCCCAGTTGCAGCGAGTGGAGGCTACTCTCCAGCTGTGGTACACGGGCTGCTTATTACCGTGACTTCTCTTGTTGCAGAGTTTGGGCTCCAGGGTATGCAGGCTCAGTACTTGTGGCACCTAGGGCTTAGTTGCTCTGTGGCATGTGGGATCTTCACAGACCAGGGATTGAACTTCTGTCCTCTGCATTGGCAGGCAGATTCTTAACCACTGGACACCAGGAAAGTCCTGTGATGATTAGTTTTGTATGTCAACTTGACTATGACCATAGTACTCAGATATTTGGTCAAACATTCTTCTAGAATTTTTTTTTTTTTGGAATATATTTTTAAGATGAGATCAACATTTGTAAACGTTGGGGAAAGCAGATTATTCACTATAATGTGGATGGGCCTCATCCAATCAGGCGAAGAGATGAAAAAGGTCTGATCTCTCCCTGAGGAGGAGGCAATTCCACAAGCAGATACTTCTTTGGGTTTCCAGCTACCCTGGCTACCCCACCCTGCAGAATTTGGACTCACTGGCCCCTGCAATGGCACAGCCAATTCCTTAAAACGAATTTTTCTCTAAATCTAGATTTATAAAATCAATTGGTTCTATTAACCTCAAAAGTAAAGCAACCATTGTTTTACCAGCAAAATGGGTTTATTTGGGAACAGCAAAGAATTTCAACTTAGGACAAGCAGGCAATAGCAAAAAGCCATAGGCAAGTCCAGCCAACAAAGAAGAGGAATATTACTTTATAGAGAAAAAGGAGGAAGTTAGGAGGGGTTGTTTGAACACGTGTCTGTTGGAGGAAAGCAAGAATTCAGGGTGATGATGGGTTCTCATTGGCTCAGTTGCCAGGGGAGTTGGCTTCCTCCAGGAGACGTGCAATGTACATCTTTACTGTCCTGGCCCGTCATTGACGATTTTTCCCTGTTGATAATCTTCCTGTTGGGGGTGTGTTAACTGACTTGTCTTTCCTGGGATTGGCCTCCAGAGGCATTTGAGGTGTGAGAGCTCCCTCTTCTGGTCTTCTGACTCCATGAGGTTTCTGTTTGTGAGTTCATTTTCACAGTTTGGTTTTTCCGGAGAAACTTGATGATTGCTCCTGTCCATAAAGGGCCCTTCCCTGCCCTTTTCTGACTTTTAAAACACCTAGAGGTAGGCTGGGCTTAGGTCATAAGCCTTCTTTTCTATATTCTGAAAATATAGAGGCTCAGAGAGCTGAAAAATATTTGTCCGAGGTCATACAGCTTGTAACTTATCTGGCTAGCTTCTAACTACCTGCTTTCTAAAGTCTGTGCTTTTTTATTTTTTAAAATATTTTATTTTGAAATCATCTGAAACACAAAGAACTCTTTCATATTCTTGATCCTGAATATTTCACCATATTTGCTCCTCGTTCTCTGTGTACATTGTATTATCAGTATTATTATTACTGAGTCATGTGAGTTGTATGTTGCAGGTATTATGTCTCTTTACTCTTTAAAAAAAAAAACAACATATATATATAAACTTAGTTTATCAGAGTAGTTTTAGGTTCCCAGAAAAACTGTGCAGAAGCCAAGAGATTTCCTATATACCCCACTGCCACCACCCCACCACAACCACCATTACGCCAGCCTCCTCCCACTCCAACAACATTCTGCAGTGGTATTTGAGCTGAGCCCCGAAGAATTGATGCTTTTGAACTGTGGTGCTAGAGAAGACTCTTGAGAGTCCCTTGGATTCCCAAGGAGATCAAACCAGTCCATCCTAAAGGAAAACTGTCCTGAATATTCATTGGAAGGACTGATGCTAAAGCTGAAGCTCCAATACTCTGGCCACCTGATGTGAAGAACTGACTCACTGGAAAAGACCCTGATGCTGGGAAAGATTGAAGGCGGGAGGAGAAGGGGATGACAGAGGATGAGGTGGTTGGATGGCATCACCAACTCGATGGACATGAGTTTGAGCAAGCTCCAGGAGTTGATGAAGGACAGGGAAGCCTGGCTTGCTGCAGTCCATGGGGTCGCGAAGAATCGGACACGACTGAGCCACTGAACTGAACTGATTTGAGAAGTGAGAGCACCCCTTTCTGGTCTCCTGGCTTCACTTAAGATGGGGTTTCCCGTTTCCCAGTTCATTTTCAGTTTCACATCAGTATCCCCTAGCAGGGTGGGACACTTGTTACAACTGAGTAGCCCATACAGACACATCATAACCACCCAGGCTCCTTTACTCTTTTTTTTAAAAATAATTTTATCTGTTCATTTGTGTTTGGTCGTGCTGGGTCTTTGTTGCTGCGCAGGCTTCCCTCTGGTCGCGGCGAGCCGGGGCTGCTCTCTAGCTGCGGTGGTGCTGTGGAGTGCGGGCTTCTGGTTGAGATGGCTTCTCTTGTTGCAGAGCACAGGCTCTAGGGTGCGCGCGGACTTCAGCAGCTGCGGCCCGTGGGCGCTAGACAGCAGTCTCAATAGTTGTGGTGCACCGGGGCCTGGCTGACCCGAGGCATGTGAGATCTTCTGGGACCAGGGATCGAACCCGTGTCCCCTGCCTTGGAAGATGGATTCTGAACCACTGGACCACCAGGGAGGTGCCTCGCTAGCATATCCTTTATGGCCTCAGTAGAGCTGTATTCTCTGCTTTTCCACGGGAGATAATTTGGTGGGGTTTTTCTTTTTTCTTTCTGGATTTATACAGCACATCGGCCCCTAGCACATCCACTTCCCTGACCTTTTAATCCCATCTCCCACCATCTCTCGGAGAAGGCATTGGCACCCCACTCCAGTACTCTTGCCTGGAAAACCCCGTGGACAGAGGAGCCTGGTAGGCTGCAGTCCATGGGGTCGCTAAGAGTCAGACACAACTGAGCGACTTCACTTTCACTTTTTACTTTCATGTTTTGGAGAAGGAAATGGCAACCCACTCCAGTGGTCTTGCCTGGAGAATCCCAGGGACAGGGGAGCCTGGTGGGCTGCCGTCTATGGGATCGCACAGAGTCGGACACGACTGAAGCGACTTAGCAGCAGCAGCAGCAGCCCACCGTCTCTCGCGGGAATATCACCTGGCATATGCTCGTACTTTATCCGTTCTAAGAGCCTGGCTAAGAGTGAGTCTGCACCTTCTCCTGGGGTCCTTGCCAGGGTGTGAAGTCCTGAAGTCCAGGAGGGGACTTCCAAATCAATAAGCTCTAGGTCATCTGACCTGACTCCGCAGCCCCTTGATGAAGTGCCCTTGGGGTCCCTCCCCCACACCCACCTGACTTGTGCTGGTACACGCTGCCGGGTCTTCCGGCCGATATGGATACAAGTCTATTCCTCCCTCAGCAGGCCCAGAGTGTCCCCAGGTGGGCTGTGTTGGGACTTGACCATACTTACAGTCCTAGTGGGCAGGAGGGGAGGTGGATACTGGTCCTCGGAGCTGGGGGGTGTCTTATGGATGAGAAGCCTCTGCAAGAGTCTCCTTGCAAGGGGGCAGATGCTAGCTTTTAATAGCAGGGGTGGATGGGATAGTTCTGAACCAGAAACCTTGCTTTACTGTTTCTTGTGGTCATATAAGCAGTACAAATTACAGCCCCAAATTAGTAATAATCTGAAAACTCAGGAAAGTATAAAGATGAGCACCTCTCAGTTGGGTTCAGCTATAGCTTTACTGTTTCTTGTGGTCATATAAGCAGTACAAATTACAGCCCCAAATTAGTAATAATCTGAAAACTCAGGAAAGTATAAAGATGAGCACCTCTCAGTTGGGTTCAGCTACATCTCAAGTACTCAATAGCCATCCGTGACTAATGACTACTGAATTACACAGGGCAGTTCTAAAATTTTTCCTGGGTAAATAATCAGAGATGTGGACAAAGGATGAACCAAAGATGCTTGTCTCAGGATTATCTGTAGTTGAGAATTGAAAGGACCCTCATCTCTCCAATAGTAGAGTATTCCACAAAATATCAGCTCCATGAGGCAGGGATTTTTGTCTGCTTTACTCATTGCTATGCTCCAATACTTTGGCCACCTGATGAGAAGAGCCGAGTCATTGGAAAAGACCCTGATGCTGGGAAATATTAAAAGCAAAAGGAGGCAGAGGATGAGATGGTTGGATGGTATCACCAACTTAATGGACAAGAATCTGAGCAAATTTTGAGAGACAGTGAAGGACATGGAAGCCTGGTGTGCTGCAGTCCATGGGGTCCCAAAGAGTCAGACACAACTCAGCAACTGAGCAACAACAGTGAGCCAGTGACCAGAACAATGCTTGGCACAGAGCAGGTGCCCAATTAATATCTTTAGTTGAATCAATGAATATGCACACACACACATAATATGCAGGTATACTTCTTGGCGCTGTACCTTGAAGCTAATTAACACCCAACAAATGGCATTTGCTACTATTTTTGTTATTATTGACAATAAATTGGACCATCACCTTTCCCCTCAGGTTCACAGAAGAAAGTCAAGGCTGGGATTCCACTCTTTTGCCTGAGTCTCTCCTGGTGGCTCAGAGAGGCTATTGTCAGGCTCCAATGGGGAGCATTGTCTATGAAAGAAAAGACAGCACAGAATAGCAGGAAGGCTGGGGGTCAGGAGACCTGGATTCTGGTCCCAGGTCTGACATCAATTCACAGCTGTCTTTGGATCCAAGCCCCCTAGCCCTAGAAGTGAAGAGGGCTGGCCCAGATGGCTCTGGAGACCTTGCCTCCAAGATACTCTGGCGTTCAGAGGATGGTACATGTCCAGTTCTCTTCCACCTGGGGAGAGGCTCCTCCGTGGAACTGGATTCCTGGAGAGGGTCTATAGTGCTGTCTAAAATCATAGGCCTGGAACATCAGGTCGCTGTGTTCTTGGGGCTGAAAGGGAGAAGCACATTGTCACACTGGAGAGCTGGGCCTCCCCGCTTGGCACGGGTCTCAGTGAGCATTCACCGTGGACGCTGTGACCTGCCGCCTGGATGCCCTTCAAGGAAGGCCACACCCACTCCTGGGTTGTCCGCATTCAGCGGCTGACCCGTGTTGGGGCTATAAAGGCCTGGCCACCTCGGTCTTCTGTAGGACAACTCTGGAGGCTGTTGGGGCCCCCAGGGCTCCCCGGGGAGATGGACTGAGATGGCCAGCATCCCGGATGTCCCTCTCCTTGTGTTGGTACCCACCTCACTCCCCTCCTTTACACAGGTGTCGTTCCAATGGTCCTCCCCAGAAACATCCTGCACGTGAACTTCATCCCAGAGCCTGTTTCCTGGGAAACCCATCTCTGGCATCATCAGCCCTCTCCACTCCAGCTTGAGAAAGATCCCTACTCTTGGAGTGGAAAGATGAGGCCCTCAGCCCCGACTTAGTTGTGTGACACACCCACGTCCTCACCTACTCTGAGTCACCCGTTTGTTGTGTGATATGGAGGGGGAAGGGGATACAAGGCAGGCTGTTTAGCTCAGCGGAGTAAGTCCTGGCATTGGAGTCTGCTGAGTGGGATTCCCAGCTCTGCGGCTCCCTAGCTGAGTGGGCTTGAGCAGGTGACTTCACCTCTCTGAGCCTCCTTTTCTCATCTGTAAGATGGGAGTAGAAATCAGGGCTCATGGGGTGTCATGAGGATTTAATGAAACAATGAAATTTAAGGGGCTAAGAACAGAGCCTGACCCCAAAGTAGGTATTCATAAGTGGTGGTGGTTATTCTTTTTCTTCTTAGTGGAATGAGCCAATTGGCGCTGTTAAAAAAGTTACTTCTGGCCAAGGAGGCATTAATTAAAGAATAAGCTCTGGATAGGGATGTGAGAAGTCTAGGAACCCTCTGATTGGGGTCAAGATGACTGTAAAACAGGGAGCACAGCCTGGCATGATATGAATGGGAGTGACCTCTGTGAAACTGAAAGTTGCTCAGTCGTGTCTAACTCTTTGCGATCCCATGGACTGTAGCCCACCAAGGCTCATCTGTCCATGGGGATTCTCCAGGCAAGAATACTGGAGGGGGTTGCCATTTCCTTCTCCAGGGGATCTTCCTGACCCAGATATTGAACCCAGGTCTCCTGCATAGGCAGGCAGATTCTTTACTGTCTGAGCCACCAGGGAAGCCCTAGTGACCTCTAGCAAGAGGCAATTTCTTTGGAAGGAATGGTCTCTAGCTACACACCCCATATTGTGTGGAAGGGGTAGGGGCAGGGCAGCGGTAAAGAAGCAGAAGTTCTCACCGACACATCCCAGGAGCCCACGGGAGACCCATCCCATTTCTTAAAGCACGGGTAATCCAGCCAGACCAAAGCCGCTCGTGCAAGCCGCTCCCAGCTATATGCGTCTTTACCAGCAACATTTCCTGTAGGGTCCGCCGGGTCCAGAATCACAGGCCTGAAGGGTAATATTTAGAGAGAGAGAGATGAGAAGCTGGGTTCTGTCTGGCGGGTGGCCTAGATGCTCCAGGAAGGGCAAAGCAACCAGCCTGGCCCAGGCTCAGACTCAGGCAGCATCAGGGCTCCAGCAGAGCATCACTCCCTGGGTGTGTCCTGGGTGCCCTGCTCCATGGAGGACAGTGAACGGAAGGGGGAGCCTTGCATTTGGGCTTTGATAGACCTGGGCTTGAATATCACCTCTGCTCTTCTGTAGGAGTGTGACCTTGGGTAGATGTCTTGGTCTCTCTAATTCTCAGTATGCTCATCTGTGAAATGGGCAGATTTGAACATCCCTACTTCAAAGGATGTTCTATGAGGATCTAGATAAGCAACATGGAATACTCAGCACAGTAATTGGGCCATCGTAAGGGGTTAGTGCATGACAGTTACAATAATCATAATTTTTACTATACTATTAGAGTGTGTTAGTCTTATAGCAAGCTCTTACTTTCTGGGAGCAATTATTATTGTTGCTGTAGCTGTTGTTATTTTAGTCGAAATTTCAGCTGTTTCGCTCATTTTCTTAGAGTTAGGGTTTGGACAAACTCTTTAGGGTTTGGGTTAGGGTTTGGACAAACTCTTTACTGCTCAGAATCTCGGTTTACTCATCTGTGAAGCAGTTAGCATAGTGCCTGACTCACATGGTTTTTTGCACACTGTTTTTAAAATTAGACGGTACTAGTAAAGTGCCCAGCAGCATGGTATCAGAAGATGATCAGTTAATGTGGAACCCTCCCAATTCCTTCATTTCCAGGGTGCTACAGCTGTAAGCAGGGGTTCATTTATGTGGGGAGCTAAGCCTTGAGCGGATAGAGTACCTGGGTTTTGCAAGTTGCTTCGTCAGATATTCTTCAATAATAGGGTTTTCAGAGTTATAGTTCTTTTCCCAGTAGATGCAAAGCTTCTGATACTTTAGGACTAATTTCAAGACAGTCTGAAATCCCTGAGCTGTGATGAATCCTGTTTTATTGCATCCTTGCTCCCAGGCATAGACCGTCAGAAGCTCCAGAGCATATTGTGGGGGCAATGGCTTTCCAAGCTGCTCCTTACACTGAGTAGAGAGAAAACAATCAGAAAAATGGGCTTGTCTAGCATTTGTGTAAAGCTCATTTCTCATGGATCAAATTCAGCCTGTAACTTGTTTTAGGGTATAAAGTTTTCTGAGAGCAAATCCACACCTATCCATTTAGGTATGGTCTATGGTGGCATTCACAGAGCTATTAACTCACCTGTTCAAAGCCAGATGGCTAGGAAGTGAACAGAAGTGTGTGTGTGTGTGTGTGTGTGTGTGATGTTGGTGGGGGATATAGCACTCATTAACTCACCTAACAATCATTTTTTGAACTTCTTTCATGTGCCAGGCACTGTTCTAGGTTCCTGGGATACAGCAGGGAATCAAACACATAAATCCTTCTGTTCTTGTACATTTATCGAGGGGAAAGTGAAAGTGAAGTCCCGTCTGACTCTTTGCAACCCCATGGACTGTAGCCCACCAGGCTCCTCTGTCCATGGAATTTTCCAGGCAAGAGTATTGGAATGGGTTGCCATTTCCTTCTCCAGGGGATCTTCCTGACCCAGGGATTGAACCTGGGTCTCCCGCATTGCAGGCAGATGCTTTACCATCTGAGCCACCAGGGAATAGTGGGGAGACAGACAATAAATATGACTACTGGAAAAACCTTAGCTTTGATTATGTGAACAGATGTGAGACTTGCACCATAAAGAGAGCCGAGCACCAAAGAACTGACGCTTTTGAACTGTGGTGCTGGACAAGACTCTTTGAGGGTCCCTTGGACTGAAAGGAGATCAAACCAGTCAATCCTCAAGGAAATCAACCCTGAATATTCATTGGAAGTTCTCATGCTGAAGCTCCAATACTTTGGCCACCTGACGGGAAGAGCCAACTCATTGGAAAAGACCCTGATTTGGGGAAAGATTGAGGGCAAGAGGAGAAGGGGGTGGCAGAGGGTGAGATGGTTAGAAAGCATCACCGACTCAATGGACAGGAATCTGAGCAAACTCTGGGAGAGAGTAGAGGACAGGGGAGCCTGGTGTGCTGCAGTCCCTGGGGTCACAAAAAGTCAGACATGACCTAGTAACTGAACAACAACAACACAATAAATAAACAAATAGGCACATGCAAAGGCCTGGAGGCTGGAGTGTAGAGTTTCTCTCCAGGAGGACTAACGAAGAGAAGAGCGTGGCCTGAGGGTGGTGGTGCGCGGACAGAGATGGGGATTCAGAGAGGTCAAGGGCAGATCCTTTGAGCCTCCCAAGATGATCTGGACTGAGGGGTAACGGAGGTGGTGACCATGGATGAATCATAAATATATTTTAACATAGGACCAACAACATTTGCTGACTAGTTGGATGTGGGTGTCTGTGAAGAAGCCAAGGATGACCCTTGGTTTGGCCGCAGTAACTGGAAGGATGGATTTGTGATTTCCCTTCCCTCCCCTCTGCTCTCCCCCCGCCTCTGTCACCTCTCCCTCTTCCCACTGCCTCATCCTGGCTCCTCCCCACACCTCTCCCTGCTCCTTCCCTCCCTCCACGCCTCTCTCCCTCCTCTCCCGTCCTCACTCTCTCCCTTCCCCTCTCCTCCTCCTCGGCTCTCTGCCCAGATGGGACCGGCCATACCAGTTGGTACCAGTGCTTCACCAGGCGGATGAGGCTCTTCAGCTTGGTTGGACGATTCTTCAGGAAGTCTCGCTGCAGCTCCGTGAAGCAGGGGGAGAACTCGCCCTCTCTCCTCAGGTACTTGCACTCTTGGATGAGCCGGACATAGACTCTAGAGTCAGGTCTGTAACCTTTGGTCAACTGACCTGTTGGGAATGAATCCATGTTTCGACGTCAGCTCTTCTCTGAGGTTCTTCCATTCCCTCTGAGACAACAAGCTCACTGGCCGTGGGGGGCAGTGGGGAGGTCAGCAGGCCCAGAGCCAGGGGGCCTGAGGTCCATCCCCGTCCTCCCTTCTCCCGCCTCTACCGCTGTCACCCATCGTCTCTCACCTGGACTCAGCAGAGGTGGCGGCACCCTCCCCCCTGGATCCTCCACAGTCCATATAGAGGCCTTTAAACCTGATCCTTCCACTTCTTGCTTCCCAGGACCTCTGGGTAAAATCCCAAGTCCTCACAGTGGTCCACGCGGATGGTGAGGCCTGTCTCCTCCCTCGTCTTACCTCCTGCCTCAATCCCTTTGCCACTGACTCCCCTGGTTACTTCACCTCTTCAAATATGTCATGTTCATTCCTGTCTTTGCACCTGCTGTTTCCTCTTCCTGGGAGGTCTTCCCATGCTTGACTCTTTCTCATTCTTTGGGCCTCAGGTCAGAGGTCACCTCTCTTGTTAACCTATCTACCCAAGTCCTCTGGTCCCCTTTGCTCTCTTTCGAGTCAACATATTTAGTTTTGGTCACAGCAAGTTATCATTTCTTTCCTGGTGTTCATATGGTCAGGCTCCAGGAGAGAGGTTCTCTGTCTGTATCATTTAGGGCCATGGAACACGCCTTGCACCTCCAGGTCTGTGTTCCTGCTCAGTTGCTCAGTCCTGTCTGACTCTTTGTGACCCCATGGACTCTAGTCTGCCAGGCTCCTCTGTCCATAGAATTTCCCAGGCAAGACTACTGGAGTGGGTTGCCATTTCCTTCTCCAGGGGATCTTCCTGACCCAGAGATCGAACCTGTATCTCCTGCTTGGAAGGTGCATTCTTAACCACTGAGCCACCAGGGAAGCCCCGCATCTAAGGTACACAGTGGAAACTGAGCCTCAAAGAATGAATTGCTTCCTGTCCCAATGTTCCTGCACATTAGCTCTGTATTCCAACCCTCAGTATAAGTTTGATATGGTTGCCTCACATTTTGCATAAAAAAATGAAATTAACATATTGAATTTACCCTAGACCTAGTTTTTAGAATGGAGAAGGCAATGGCACCCCACTCCAGTACTCTTGCCTGGAAACTCCCATAGACGGAGAAGCCTGGTAGGCTACAGTCCATGGGGTTGTGAAGAGTCAGACACGACTGAGTGACTTCACTTTCACTTTTCACTTTTATGCACTGGAGAAGGAAATGGCAACCCACTCCAGTGTTCTTGCCTGGAGAATCCCAGGGATGGGGGAGCCTGGTGGGCTGCCGTCTATGGGGTCACACAGAGTCAGACACGACTGAAGCGATTTAACAGCAGCAGCAGCAGCAGCAGCAGCAGTTTTTAGAAAGATTACACAGTTTGCCAAAAGTCAAACTAGTAAGCCTGGCAGGTGTTCTATAAAAATATCTTGACCCCTAACTGTACCAGTTTGTTGTTTAACGTCACTTCAGTGGCTGAGTGTGACCCTAGGCATTCTTGTCCCAGGAGAGATGCTGGTGTCTCCTCTCACTTGAAGGGATACCTTGGTTAATAAGACATTTTATTTCTGCTCAGAGACAAGAGAGCAGAAGAAGCCCTGACATAGGACAAAGACTATAAGAACCTGTGGCTGGGAGCACTCACCTAGGGCATCAAAGGCGGGCAGGACATCGAACTCCACCGCCTGGTTGAGCTTGGGGGACCTCAGCACAAAGCTGAGAGCGCGGGGATTCTCCCATTGCCGTTTCTGGACCTCAAACTTCACTTCAAATGTTTCCTCTCTTTGACAGGCTTCCAGCTGTCTCCTGATTTCTTCGATGAATTCTCCTCGGCGCTCAAGCTGTTCCTGAAAACTTGTGAGATTGGTGAGGAAGACGACGAGGTCAGCATCTGATCGTCCCCTGAGGGTCGTGCCTTTGCCTGAGGAGCCGCCCTAAAAAGGTGATAAGAATGAGTATTGACACATTTCATTGAGAAGAGCCTCCCTAAATAAAATGCTGAGAACAATCACTAACATTTTGAATGCTAGCCACTGCTCTGAAGGCATCAGCGGCTGTAACTCCTAGAATGCTCACAAGAACTCTGGGATCTAGCTACTGTTACTATCTGTTGTCATCTTCTGGATGGGGAAACAGATGCTGAGAGATCATGTATCAGTTCAGTCATACAGCTAGTGGGTGGCAGAGATACAGTTTACATCCTGGTTGTCTTTTTCCAGGGTCTGTATTCTTTACCCCCTGTAATTTATGACCTTATGTGATTAATACTGTAAACTGGCCCATGCTGACTTTACTTGATCTGCAAGCCCTATAAGGTACTGAAATTTATAGATAAGGAAACTGAGGCACAGAGAGGTTAAGTGACTTGCCCAAGACTTCACAGCCAGCAGGTGCTATCTGCTTTTAAAACGTACACTCTTAACCAGCTCGTGACTTTGCAGAAATAGTGAGATCCCAGCCTGGTCAAGATTAGTGAACTGTAGATGCTGCCAGGATTCAGATTGCTTATCTCTATAGCAGTCGTGACCCAGGTGGTTTATACACCTCTCCAGGGAATTTGTTAAAAACTTACAGATGATGCCCTCACCCCAGAAGCTATTTTCACAAATGTGGTTATAGTTCTGGCATGGATAAATCAGAAAGCACCAGCCCCAGAGACCTCAGCCTTCTGCTCTCTGCCTGTCCCTGTGCAAACGCTTGCTCACCAGCCTCTCTTCTCCCCAGCCAGGCCATTCTGGACTCACCTTCACAACTTTGGACACCCGAACTCTGTGAGGGGCACATCGGAAACACCTCTCCTTCAGGAAAGTGCAGATGATGTCGATGGCTTCTTTGACCTGCATGCGGAACTCCTCGTCTGGCAGGAGGTGGTCTTCGATGAACTTGTCTAGAGACCCGGCCGGGGTATTTCTGAGCTCCATCACGGTGCTGGGGACTGGAGAGCCAGAGGCGGCAGAGCTGCTGCCTGAATCTGTGAGCTTCTGTCTCTTCTGCTGCCTGGGTTTGGAGGCTGTTAAGTTTCATTTCACTGGCAGGGAGGAGCTATGTCCTTAGTCTGGGCTGCTGCTGGTTTCGTTTCCTTGGAAGGGAGGAGCTTTGGCTGGAGTCTTTAATCTCTCCTTTGCTCTGAGTAAATCAAACTCTGCTTTCATCCTGTCAGGTCTCCCAGTACATTCCTCTAGAATCCCAGATTTACTCCTGCCTTGATGCAGGAGACCCATGTTCAATCTCTGTATCAGGAGATCCCCTGGGGAAGGGAATGGCTACCCACTCCAGTATTTTTGCTGGAAAGCCCATGGACAGAGGAGCCTGGCAGGCTGCTATACAGAGGGCTGCAAAGAGTCAGACAGGACTGAGCAATTAACACTTTCACAGCCTAGAACATCTGGTCTTTCTTCAGAATGTACTCTGAAAAGGTATTTTTAACCCAGGTTGGCATTGCACCCAAGAGTAATCACAAGTAGAAACAGATTTTTGGTTTCTTTTTCCTCTCTTTTTTGTTGCAGACAACATTGTTCTATAGCCTCCTATGGTCCTTGCAGCAGTACATGAATGTTGCAAACAGAAACAGTCAAAAAATCTGGAAGCATAAATTCCATCCTGATCCTGACTAGAAGTGTAACTACTTTGGTGTAGTCTTGTGAGATATTTTTCTAGGTTAATGCACACATACATACACATATAATTTCTCTTTCTCTCTTTTAATGGCCTAACTCCATACATTTCACTTTTTGCTTAATAGACGTTATTTCCTGTCAGGGGAGTATAATCTCCTTGGTTCTGTCTCATCACAACAAAAATTTGAAGCGATGGACGTTAAAGCCCTTGGCGTGCCACAGCTCTCAGACAGACCGTGTTATAGCTCTCGGACAGATCAGTGTTACGGCTCTGAGTTACAGCTCAGTTTTATTTAGAAAATAAAAGGAAAATACATCCTCGAGGCGTGAGGGCATGCCAACCCAAAAGACATGAAGAGAAGAGCGAGCCCAGCCCTTTGGCTCCTCTTTTTATGTCTTTTCCTCCCCCTGGGCCTGCCCTGTGTAAACTGGGCTAGCCAGGAGTGCTGTCTGTCCCACCTGAGGTCTTCACTCCAGTCCTCGCGCCTTCCTTTGTTCTATTTTTGCGGGCTTTTCCCTTCCTTGTCTTTTAGCCACTGCCATTCTGGACTCCTGTTTCCTATTCTAACTACCTAACATTTCCTAAGGCACTTTTAGGATGGCAGAAAAATTGCAAACTGTCCCTAACTGCGCAGTGTGAACACGAATGTAACCTGGCATGCCTCAGTGCCCCAATCTGTAAAGAGGGCGGCCGATTAAAAAGTATTCATAACATAAAAGTTGAGGGTTATGTTTTATTTGGTGGGAATTTTTAGGACTTGAGGCCGGGGAGACAGCCTCTCAAGGGACCCCGAGAGAACTGCTTCAAGGGTGGCGAGGGGAGGAGCCAGGTTGTATGGAAGTTTCTCAACATAGGTCAGGTAGTCTGGACATTAAAAGCTTTTTTTATGTAAATGAAAGAAAACCAGATAGTCTAAGCTAAGGAATTTAGCACTTTCCGTGTATCTAAGAGTCTGGGCTCAGCGTAGTCGTTCCTTTCTAAAGCATCTCGGCTCTCTGGGGCCGGGGTTCTGTTTTCACGTTCCGATCTTTCCTTCCTCAGGGCCCACAGCAGCGAGTGGCTGCTAGATGGCAGCTAGTATTCCTTCCCGAGTTCCCTCAGGGCTCACCAGCTCACCATCCCTGTTGACTGTGCCATCCTTGTTTACTAATAGGGCAGGCAATATTCCATTTCTCAGAAAAACTTTTCTCTCTCACTCATGGAACTACTCAGAGGATAATCTGAAAGGAGAAACACAAAAGGAGAGATGAAAGCTGAGCAAAATTAAAGGGCGATTCTGACTTTAAAATTCTTTGGCCTGCTTGCTTCGCTTCAGTTGTGCTGGAATCTTTGCAACCCTATGGACTGTAGCCCGCCAGGCTCCTCTGTCCATGGGATTCTCCAGGCAAGAATACTGGAGTGGGTTGCCACGCCCTCCTCCAGGGGAGCTTTCTAACCCAGGGATCGCACCCATGTGTCCTGTGTCTGCTGTGCTGGCAGGCGAGTTCTTTACCACTAGCACCACCTTTAGGACTTCCCTGGTGGCTCAGACAGTGAAGAATCTGCCTGCAATGCACGACACTCAGGTTTGATCCCTGGGTTGGGAAGATACCCTGGAGAAGGGAATGGCAACCCACTCCAGTATTGTTTCCTGGAGAATCCAAATGGACAAAGGAGCCTGGTGGGCTACAGTCCCTGGGCTCACAAAGAGTCAGACACGACTGAGCGGCTACCTTTCACTTTCACTTTTCGGCACCACCTTTGATCTTAAATTGGCTAATTTAAGATCATTAGGTCTCCTGTTCCCCTTTTCCCAATGGTCACCAGGGCAGCTCTTTCACTGGTGGCCACTGTAATCCTCCTTTTTCTGGAGGGTTGGGTAGACAGGGTGCTGGGGGAGCTGGTGAAGAAAGCAATTTGCGTGTGGCTGGGATTTAAGGGAGTAAAGTAGAGGAGCCCAGGAGCTAATGTTCTCTGTGGCACTGTATGAGACATTACACCAAGTTGTGAAAGACCAGGGCTTCCCAGGTGGCACTAGTGATAAAGAATTTGCCTGCCGGTGCAGGAGACGCAAGAGACGCAGGTTTGATCCCTGGGTTGGGAAGATCCCCCGGAGGAGGGCATGGCAACCCACTCCAGTATTCTTGCCTGGAAAATCCCCATGGACAGAGGAGCCTGGCGGGCTACAGTCCACGGGGTCACACAGAGTTGGACACAACTGAAGAGACTTTGCACGTGAAAACCCAGACTCATCGCTGATATGCATATTCTTTTGTGAAGACTTTTTTACTTGAAGAAAGTCTGTAGCCACATCCACACTGGTCTGATTCTCAGCCAGGTTCCCAAGGGAAGCATTGCTGTCTATTATCAGAAACACTGTGGGCCAGGGCATGGGAGGGAGGGCCTACCAGGTTGGAGAGGTTGGTAATAAACACTCTTTCCTGTGAGTAGGACAGTGACGGTAATTAGAGCCTTAATGGCAGATACTATTGAGCACTTCCCATGTAGCAGATCACAGAAAAGTACACCTCTAAAAATAAATAAATAAATAAAGATGCACCACGTCTCAGATCTCTAACTGCAGAGGACAGATCTATGCTGCCCCATTGTTAGAAAAATTAAGTTCACACACTTTGCCATGATTCAAACAAATAAGCCTGGTGGGGTTTTGCCCCCAAATTGAGCCAATTTGCCGTTTCCTGTTGCCTGCTTGGTTTAGGCACGACTGCCCCAGGAGATATACGATGATCTCTGCTCCACTTTTTAGAGACACCTCATTTTGGTAAGGCTCTCGAACTGTGGGAGACTTCTGCTCAGAAACATGAGAGAGAGAGAAAGAAGCCCTGAGACAGGACAGCTCCCATGGAGCTGGGAGCCCGGAAGGCAGGTAGTACAGCAGACTGCACCCCTGGTAGGGCTGGGGCCCCCGACAAGATGCTGAGCCTCCAGGGAGGCTCAGAGAACTCCACCCTCATATCTCCTGCTTTAATCTCAGTTCTTCCCAGTTTTGTTTCCTCGGCAGGAAGTGGCCCAGAATGAGGACTCAGCTCTGGGCAATGAGGCATTTATGACTTGGGTGTTTCAGATTTCATACGAGTATGTCCATCATCCCTTACACGCTCTCTTCTCTGTTGCTGAGTCTCATGAATTTGTGGTTGAACCAGCAGTTCTGAAGTGCACCACCCTTGAGCTTTGTGTCACCTGCGTCTACCAGCTTGGACCAAATCATCAGAGTTCAGCTGACAAACACTTATCCAAAAAACTTTTGAAAGAAAATGCTTTATTGTTTCTTGTGGCCATACAAGCAATATAGATTTACAGAAAAATACAACAAAACCACAAAATTAAGAAAAGTATAAAGCTCACTCATCATACTATAATCCACATAGCCACTGAAAACATTGAGGTCTTCATGAAACCAACATTACAAAGGAAATTAAAGAAAGTACAATAGTATAAAAATGGATATCTAGGAATAATATGACAAAATATATGTACTAACAATGCAGGGAAAAACTATAAAATGTAGTTACAGAGTAATTAAAGAAGAAAATTAATGGAAAGAAGTTCCAAGTTTGTGGACTGGAATTGTCAATATTACATGGATGTCATTTTCCCTCAAGTAATTTATGGAATTCTAATCAAATGCCTCCCTGTATTTTGGGTGAAAATTCACAAACTGAGTATAATATTATCATAGAAAAAGCCAAGAGAAAACATTCGTTTGGAGAGAACACAGTTTTCTACAAGACACTGAGAATATCAGGATATCATAATTAGTCAAGGTAGTATTAAGTCAAGGACACAAAACCTGACCGATGGAACAACACAGGCTCACACACAGAGGACTCGGGACATATGTCTGAGGTGCTTCTGCAGAACAGTGGGAAGGACGGTCCCTTCAGCAAGAGCTGCTGGAATATTTGGCACCCACATAGACGAACTAGTGGGGGACCCCCAGCTCACACCCGTCTGTCTGTGTTTTGATAGGACGTTCATAAAGTCATTGCCAAATCTATGTCATGAAGTTTTCCCCCTGTGTTTTCTTCTAGGAGTTTTACAGTTTCAGCTCCTGTGTTCAGGTCTTTATATGTTCTGAGTTGATGTTTGTGCTGGAAGAAAAGGTGTGGTTTTATCCTTTTGCATGTGGATATCCAATGTTCCCAGCTTGATTTATTGAAGAGACCATCCTTTCCTCATTGTATATTCTTGACAACCTTGCCCAAGAGTAGTTGACTGTGTAAGCAAAGCACTGACAATAAAGCAAAAATAGACAAAGGGGAACTAATCCAACTAAAAAGCTTCTGCCCAGCAAATTAAAAAAAAAAAACACAAAAACAAACCCAGTGAAGTCAGAAGGTAACTGATGGAAAAGAATAGATACATGTGTAGCTGAATCACTTTGCTGTGCATTCAAAGCAACACGCAATGCGAATGAACTACACTCCAAAATTAAAAATGGAAACAGATGTATGAATGAAAGGGAGCAAAGGTAAGGGAAAGGGAGGAAATGATTGCAAAGCACAAATCTCACAAGGGGTTAATTAGCAAAATAATGAGGGCTTTGGACAACTCAATGGCTAAAGGACAAAAATCCTAACTGTATAATGGGCTACAGATTGAATTTTTATTTCTCTAAAGAAGCTTTACAAATGGCCAGCAGGTATATGAAAAGATGCTCATCGTTATTATTATTTTGGCCACACTGTGTAGCTTGCCTGATCTTGGTTGCCCAACCAGGGATTGAACCCTGACCCCAACAGTGAGAGCGCCCAGTCCCCACCACTGGACCCTCAGGGAATTCCCATACTCAATATTATGAATCAACTGGGAAATGGAAATCAAAATCATAAGACATCGCTTTGACCTGTTAGCATAGCTGTTACATGTGCTAAAGGACACTCGTGTTGGTGAGCATGTGGAGGGCCTGGAACTCTTGACCACTCTTGCTAAGAATGCAATTTGGTGCCATCACTGTGGAAACAGTAGGAGAGTTCCTCAAGAATTAACAATAGCCCCACCAGAGGATCCATGTGGCTCTTCAACTGAGCAACTGTTTACCAGTTCAGTTCATCTACTAGTGACTGTATCTTTATGTACAATTCTGAAACACTCTCGGAAAACAATACAAGTGGACCACCCACATGGTAATTACATGTGATTCCAGTGTCCTGTCCGCATGAAGAGATACCTGTGCTAAAGATAACACCGTGGTACCAAAACCCCATCTGGGGTAAAATCCCATTTTCAGAAAGACTCGACATAGACATGGAAATTGAGACAGAAAAGAAAAGGTCCCAAATTTTGGAGATACTTTGGACTTCTTCCTCTTTTTTAAAAAACAAAAATATTTCTCACTCTCATGTTTAAATCAGTGACCAAGTATGGTCCTCCCAGGTCCCTAGAAACAGGAGACACAGCCTGTCATCCTGTGTCCAGGCCACACGGGAACCCCCAGGGTCTTCCGTGAGGCAGACCGAGTTAGAGGAAAACAAGGCCAAGACCTTGATGATCATTTCTCTGGGAAAGGCAGGCGAGGCAGGGAAAGCAGTCCTTGGATGGCAAGTATGAATAATGTAAGAGGGCTGTGGAGAGGAAGGGGTTTCCTGAGTCATCTGGTACCTGGTCCCAGCATGAGTGGGGCAGGGTGGGTTGTGGCTCAGACTGGCTCTGAGTCTGGGCAGTGGAGCAGAGAGGAAAGGCTCGACAGGTTTGCGTGGGAAAGGCCAACAGGTGAGCTGCTGGCTGTGTCTAGGAAACAGCCAACCCCAGGAGGGCAGTCTCTCCAGGATCAGCAGGGCCCAGATGTCAAAGCCTCTGAGAACACAAATATACAAAGGATAAACACAGAAGCCCCGGCCAAGGAGCAGGAATGAGGGTTGAGATGGGGTGGGGAGAGGGTGAGACGGTGGCTTCATCTAGGAGCCACCTCGTAGGCAGTGACAAGAGAAGAGGTGATGGCTGAGGATGACCAGGATGGTACCTCGGGTCATCATCACAGCTAGGATTTGCTGAAGAGCCCACACCTACCTTGAGGGTGGTGGCAGAGGTGCTTGTGTGGGTCTGGGTCACTCTAAGGAGCAGATGCCAATGTGACATTAAATGTGGGAGATTGTTCTTTGGGGAAACACCCAGGTGAGAGACAATGATCAGGGATCTTATGGAAGCTGCGAAAGCTGACAACCCTGATCTAATCTGACTCTGGGTGAAGGCAAGAAGGAAGGACAGTTGGCTCTGCAGTCAAGACAATGTCCAGCAAGGTCGTGGAGAGTCCTTTTGCCAGTGTCCCATGTCGGAGCTTCCCCTGCCTCTCAGGAATGGGGCTGCCTGAGTGTCTCTGGCACCCATGGTCATTGTCTGGGAGCTGCAGGTAGGCAGCGTGGCTTGGTGTCAACGTGGAGATGGATCACAGAGGGCAGTAGCTGGGACCCTCAGCCGAGTATGTTCCCTCCACTGAGGCTCTGCTATATCCCTTGTCATGGTCCCCAGATGGGAAACAGAAAAATTCAGTGTATGAAGACACACTGAGAGCAGCAACAAAGAGCAAGAGCTTCATAGCAAGAAGGACCAGGGTTCAACTTCACACTCTCGTCTCTCACTCATCAGGGGACTCTGAGTGAGTGGCCATGTCTCAATGTATTACAATGAGAATCAGAGTAAAACCCATCTCACGGGGATGCTGGAGGCCTCAAAGGAGGAACAGCAATATGGAGAAGCCAAAGACTGTCTTCCAACCACTTAGGTGACCAGTGACTCAGGTGGTAAGAACATCTTGATCTTTTGTGCATCCTTATGGGAGTTTTTCTGGAATGGACTTTTGTCAACGACACGTTGGTTTTGGTACCAAGGCAGGGTGACAGTGTAAGTTGGTAAGCCTGCTGTCTAACCCAGTGATTCATTCTGGGGCAGACACAGGTATAATTCGACATATTCTAGTAACCACAATGAAAGAATACAAAGACCGAGATGAAACTCCATTTGATTTAAGTAGCATTTCTAGAAGTTGTTATCTCAACATGCCATTAGTATCAGGTCACATGAAATCAGGAGTTCTCACCGGCACGTTCCAGGTGCTCACTGGCATCCCATTCAAGTTCCTACAGCATGAATAGCTCAGCCAGTATCTAACCTCGTGTGCCAGCCAGTGCCACCTCTGTGGCTCTCTACCAGCCACATTTCCAGTCGGGTCAGCCGGGTCCAGAATCACAGGCCTGGAAACAACAGTCAGAGAGGACAGGTGAGTACATGGGCTGTGTCTGGGGTGTTCAGAGCTCCCGGCAGGACAAAATACCAGCCTGGGTAGACTGTTTCTGGGGGCAGCTGGAGGGCCCATGGACACCTCTCCCTGGGTTGTGACCTGGGTGCCTTGCCCTACAGTGAGCATTGAACATGAGGTGAAGGAGGCTTGCATTTGGGCCTGGAGAGACCTGGTTTCAATCTCACCTCTGCTCTTTAGTAGTGGTATCTCTTTGGGCAGGTCACCTGAATCTCTAGTCTTCAGTATCCTCATCTGTGAAATGGGCAGATTTGAAAATCCCTGCCTCAAAGGATGTTGTATGAGGATCTAGAGAAGCACATGACATGCTCCCAACAGTAACTGATACATAATGAGGGGTCTATACATGACAGGTTTAATAACCACCATTCCCCTATTCTATCAGAGTGTTTTTGTCTTACAGCAAGCTCTTGCTTCCCGGAAGCAATTTTTATTACTGCTATAGCTATTGGTATTTGAGTCAAATTTTAGCTCTTTCACTCACTCTCTGTAAAGTTTGCACAAGCTCTTCTTTTTCCATACCTCAGCGATCTGTGGTTAGCACAGTGCCTGCCTCACAGGGTTGCAGGTTATTATTTCAATCAGATGGTAGGAGTAAAGTGCCCTGCACAGTGACTGAGAATAGATGATGATCAATAACTGGAAACCTCCCTCTTCCTACGTGTCCAAGGTGCCACAGCTGTAATCAGAGTTGCATTTATGTGGGGATCTAAGCCATGTGAGGATAGAATACCTGGGTTTTGCAAGCTGTTTCTTCAGGTATTGTCTAATAATAGAGTTTTCAGTGTCATAATACTTTTTCCAGTAGATGCAGAGGTCCTGATACTTCAGGATTAACTCCAAAACAGTCCGAAATCCCTGAGCTGTGCTGAATTCTGGTTTTGCGCTTCCTTGTTCCCAGGCATAGACGGTCAGCAGCTCCAGGGCATACTGTGGGGGCAGGTTATTCTTATGCTTCATCTTACACTGAGAAGAGGGAACAAATTAGAAACATGAGTTTGTTCAGCTTTTGCGTGGAGAAGAGTTGATGCCTATCCTTCTCAAACTATTTCAAAAAAGTGAGGATAAGGAGATGATTCCAAACTCATTTTACACCAAAAGCAGAAAAATGCAGCACAAAAAAGAAAAGAGCAGGCCTGGTGATAGACGGGAAAATCCTCTACAAGATATTAGCAAAGCAAATTCGCCAACGTATTACTAGGTCACACAGCATGATCAAGTTGGATATAGTCCAGTGACGCGAGGATGTCAGAATCCACAAATCAATCAAAGAGATACATTTCTATTAACAAAATAAAGGATAAAAACATGATTATTTCCCACATACAGAAAAAAATTGAGAAAATTCAACAATCACTGTCATACAAACTCTTAACAAGGTGGGTATGGAGAGAACATAACTCAATAAAGGCCACATATGACCAACCCACAGCTGACATCACACTCAGTGGTGAAGGCTGAAAGCTTTTTCTTTAAAATCAAGAACAAGACACATATGCCCACTCTCCTCACACTTATTCAACATAGTATTGGAAGTCCATCCATGGCAATCAGGCGAGAAAAAGAAACAATATCCATGCAAATTAAAAAGGAAGTTTAAACCTATTGCTATTTGCAGATGACATGGCACTATACATAGAAAATGCGAGGCACCTCCAAAAAGCTATTAGAAATAAAAACTGAATTTAGGAAGAGTGCAGGATACAGTAATAATACATAGAAATATGCTGTATTTCTATATATGAGTAACAAACTATCACAATGAGAAATTCATTTATTCATTTTTTAATCTAATCTCAGTTTTATTTATTTATTTACTCTACAATATTGTATTGGTTTTGCCATGAATTGATATGCATCCGCCATGGGTGTACATGTCCTCCCCATCCTGAATCCCCCTCCCACCTCCCTCCCCATCATCCCTCTGGGTCATCCCAGTGCACCAGCCCCGGGCACCCTGTCTCATGCATCGAACCTGGACTGGCAATTCGTTTCACATGTGATAATTTACATGTTTCAATGCCATTCTCCCAAATCATCCCACCCTCGCCCTCTCCCACAGAGTCCAGAAGACTGTTCTAGACATCTGTGTCTCTTTTGCTGTCTCACATATAGGGTTATCATTACCATCTTTCTAAATTCCATATATATGTGTTAGTATAGTGTATTGGTGTTTTTCTTTCTGGCTTACTTCATTCTGTATAATAGGCTCCAGTTTCATCCACCTCATTAGAGAAATTTAAAAGCCATCCCACTTGCAATTACATTTAAAAGATTTTAAAAACTAGGAATAAATTCAACCACTTGAAAGACCTATAACTGACTTTGAGGAGAGCAACTGAAGATGACAAAAATAATGGAAAGAGGTACCATGCTCATGGATTTGAGGGGTTAATACTCTTCAAATATGCATACTACCTGAAGCAGTCTGTTTGCATGGCCTCACGGAATATGATTTAGTGTTGCTGCGCCATGCCACTCTTCAAGGGAGAAAATGGGAAGGACAAGAGGTTAATTCATTTGCCCAGATTCAGACAGCTAGGAAGTGAGCAAAGGGGAGTGGGGGGGAGCACTCATTAGTTCATTGAATACTTACTTACTGAGAAGCTATTATATTCCAGGCACTGTTCTAGGTTCTAGGGCAACAGCAGTGAATAAAACATGCAGTATCATATTATATATTTATACAATACACACAAATAAATTATACAAATGCCTTCTTTTATGTACATTCCCAGAGGGAAGACAGACAATAAACAAACAAATAAGCTCATGCAAAGGCCCTGAGGCTGAAGTAGAGCTTCCTTCTTGGTGGACCAATGAAGAGGAGAGAGCAGCCTGGGAGTAGGGGTGAGCGGGGAGTTGATGATGATATTTAATACAGGACCAAGCCGTTCGTAGATTGGTGGTGTGTGTGTGTGTGTGTGTGGGTATGAAAAAGATAAGAAAGACCCATGGTTTGGTCCGGAGCAACTGAAAGGATGGAGCATTCATTTGCTGATATGGGAGAACCAGGAAGGGTAAGACACCCAAGTCCACTGGCAATGTCCCAGACCCTACCCTTCTGCCCCCTGTTTTTTCCCCTTCTGACCAATGTCTACTCCTCCATGTTCTTCTTCTCATCGTCTCCCTCCAGGCTCCCTTTCCCTCCTCTCCATTCGTCTCCATCCGGCTCCCTCCTGCCTCCCGCATCCTTTCTGATTCCTCCCCTCCTCCCTCTCCTCTCTCTTCTCCTCCCCACACCTCTCCCTGCTCCTTCCCTCCCTCCACGCCTCCCTCCCTCCTCTCTCGTCCTCACTCTCTCCCTTCCCCTCCTCCTCCTCCTCCTCCTCAGCTCTCTGCCCAGATGGGACCGGCCATACCAGTTGGTACCAGTGCTTCACCAGGCGGATGAGGCTCTTCAGCTTGGCCGGACGCTCCTTCAGGAAGTCTCGCTGCAGCTCCGTGAAGCAGGGGGAGAACTCGCCCTCTCTCCTCTGGTTCTCGCACTCTTGGATGAGCTTGACATAGATTTGAGGGTCAGGTCTGTAACCTTTGGTCAACTGACCTGTTGGGAATGAATTCAAGTTTAAATGTCAGCTCTTTTCTGAGTTTCTTTCTGTCACCCTGGGGACACAGACTCACTGGCGGTGGGGGGCAGTGGGGAGGTCAGCAGGCCCAGAGCCAGGGGGCCTGAGGTCCATCCCCGGTCCTCCCTTCTCCCGCCTCTACCGCCATCACCCATCGTCTCTCACCTGGACTCAGCAGAGGTGGCGGCACCCTCCTCCCTGGATCCTCCACAGCCCACACAGAGCCCTTTAAACCTGATCCTTCCACTTCTTGCTTCCCAGGACCTCTGGATAAAATCCCAAGTCCTCACAGTGGCCCACGAGGATGGTGAGACCTGTCTCCTCCTTCATCTTACCTCCTGCCTCAATCCCTTTGCCACTGACTCCCCTGGTTGCTTCACTTCTTCAAATATGCCACGTTCATTCCTGTCTTTGCACCTGCTGTGTCCTCCGCTGGAACCCCCAAATCTTTGAGTGCTTGGCCTCTTCTCATCCCTCAGGTCTCAGGTCAGAGGTCACCTCCCTTGTCACCCTGTCTCCAAAGTCCTCTGATTCCCCATTGCTCTCTTTTGGGTCATCCTATTTAATTTGTGTCGCAGGAAGTTATCATCTCATTCCTGGTTTTCATATGGTCCGGCTCCAGGAGAGAGGTTCTCTGTCTGTCTCATTTAGGCCACAGAATATGCCGTGTGCCTCCAAGTCTGTGCTCCTGCTCAGTCGCTAAAGCCTGTCCGACCCACTGCGACCCTATGGGCTGTAGTCTGCCAGGCTCCTCTGTCCATGGGATTTCCCAGGCAGGAATACTGGAGTGGGTTGCCATTTCCTTCTCTAGGGAATCTTCCTGACCCAGGAATCGAACCTGCATCTCCTGCTTGGCAGGTGGATTCTTAACCACTGAGCCACCAAGGAAGCCCTGCATCTAAGGTACACAGTAGAAATTGAGCCTCAAAAAATATATTGCTTCCTATCCCAATGTTCCTGCACATTATCTCAAAATTCCAACCCTCAGTGTAAGTTTGAATGGTTGCCTCATTTTTGCATAGAAAATGAAATTAACATATTGAGTTCAGCCTAGACCTAGTTTTTAGAAAGAGATCACACAGTTTGCCAAAAGTCAAACTAGTAAGCCTGGCAGGTGTTTTTTTTTTTTTTTTTTTTTTTTTTTAGTGTTTCATTTGATATTTATTAGATAAAAATATCTCAGGACTTGGTCTTTTGAGTGTTGAATACAGAAGTCAATTTCTCTTCTCAAACTTTAAGTCAAACAGTAGAGAGGGAGGTTCAAAATACACAGTAATATTCTGGGAAAGCAGCTCTCTGGAAGTAATCCTGCCTTTTAGCAATTGCAGATTTCTCTGGTATAAATACTCCTGCTGCTGCTGCTAAGTTGCATCAGTCGTGTCCGACTCTGTGTGACCCCATAGACAGCAGCCCACCAGGCTCCCCCATCCCTGGGATTCTCCAGGCAAGAACACTGGAGTGGGTTGCCATTTCCTTCTCCATTGCGTGAAAGCGAAAAGTGAAAGTGAAGTCGCTCAGCCGCGTCCGACTCGTAGCGACCCCATGGACTGCAGCCTACCAGGCTCCTCCATCCATGGGATTTTCCAGGCAAGAGTACTGGAGTGGGGTGCCATTGCCTTCTCCATGGCAGGTGTTCTATACAAATATCTTGATCCCCCCAAATGCACCAATTTGTTGTTTAACGTCACTTCAGTGGCTGAGTGTGACCCTAGGCATTCTTGTCCCAGGAAAGATGCTGGGGTCTCCTCCCACTTGAAGGGATACCTTGGTTAATAAGAGTCTCAAAGTGAGAGACATTTCTGCTCAGAGACAAGAAAAGAGAGCGGAAGAAGCCCTGACATAGGACAAAGACTGTAAGAACCTGTGGCTGGGAGCACTCACCCAGGGCATCAAAGGCAGGCAGGACATCGAACTCCACCTCCTGGTCGAGCTTGGGGGACCTCAGCACAAAGCTGAGAGCGCGGGGATTCTTCCATTGCTGTTTCTGGACCTCAAACTTCACTTCAAATGTTTTCTCTCTTTGACAGGCTTCCAGCTGTCTCCTGATTTCTTCGATGAATTCTCCTCGGCGCTCAAGCTGTTCCCGAAAACTTGTGAGATTGGTGAGGAAGACGACAAGGTCAGCATCTGATCGTCCCCTGAGGGTCGTGCCTTTGCCTGAGGAGCCACCCTAAAAAGGTGATAAGAATGAGTATTGACACATTTCATTGAGAAGAGCCTCCCTAAATACAATGCTGAGAACAATCACTAACATTTTGAGTGCTAGCCACTGCTCTGAAGGCATCAGCGGCTGTAACTCCTAGAATGCTCACAAGAACTCTGGGATCTAGCTACTGTTATTATCTGTTGTCATTTTCCGGATGGGGAAACAGATGCTGAGAGATCATGTATCAGTTCAGTCATACAGCTAGTGGGTGGCAGAGATACAGTTTACATCCTGGTTGTCTTTTTCCAGGGTCCATATTCTTTACTCCCTGTAATTTATGACCTTATGTGATTAATACTGTAAACTGGCCCGTGGCTGACTTTACTTGATCTGCAAGTCCTATAAGGTACTGAAATTTATAGATAAGGAAACTGAGGCACAGAGAGGTTAAGTGACTTGCCCAAGACTTCACCGCCAGCAGGTGCTATCTGCTTTTAAAACGTATACTCTTAACCAGCTCGTGACTTTGCAGAAATAGTGAGATCCCAGCCTGGTCAAGATTAGTGAACTGTAGATGCTGCCAGGATTCAGATTGCTTATCTCTATAGCAGTCGTGACCCAGGTGGTTTATACACTTCTCCAGGGAATTTGTTAAAAACTTACAGATGATGCCCTCACCCCAGAAGCTATTTTCACAAATGTGGTTATAGTTCTGGCATGGATAAATCAGAAAGCACCAGCCCCAGAGACCTCAGCCTTCTGCTCTCTGCCTGTCCCTGTGCAAACGCTTGCTCACCAGCCCCCCTTCTCCCCAGCCAGGCCGTTCTGGACTCACCTTCACAACTTTGGACACTCTGTGAGGGGCACATCGGAAACACCTCTCCTTCAGGAAAGTGCAGATGATGTCGATGGCTTGTTTGACTTGGGTGCGGAACTCCTCGTTTGACAGGAGGTGGTCTTCGATGAACTTGTCTAGAGACTCAGCCGGGGTATCACTGAGCTCCACCATGACGCTGGGGACTGGAGAGCCAGAGGCGGCAGAGCTGCTGCTTGAAACTGTGAGCTTCTGTCTCCTCTGCTGCCTGCATCTAGGGGGCTGTTAAGTTTCATTTCACTGGCAGGGAGGAGCTATGCTGCTGCTGGTTTCGGTTCCTTGAAAGGGAGGAGTTTTGTCCTGAATCTTTGTTTCTAGTTTGTCTCTCTGCAAATGGAACACTCCTGCCAAAGGCTCCTGTGATCCCACAAACCTGTGAGGTCTCTCAGCTTTTTCCTCCAGAACCCCAGAGTTACTCCCTGCCTTTACCAGGCAGACTAGCATGTCTGGTCTGTCTTCAGACTGTACTCTGAAAAGCTGCTTTTAAACTGTTAATACTTCACCCAAGACTAATCACAGTTACAGATAGATTTCTGGTTTCCTTTTCCTCTTTTCATTGTGGACGAAATTGTTTTATAGTCTCCTATGATCCTTGCCGGAGAAGACAATGGCGCCCCACTCCAGTACTCTTGCCTGGAAAATCCCATGGGTGGAGGAGCCTGGTAGGCTGTAGTCCATGGGGTCACACAGAGTTGGACACGACTGAAGTGACTTAGCAGCAGTAGCAGCAGCATGATCCTTGCAGCAGTACATGTATATTGCAAACAGAAACAGTCAGAAAAATCCGGAAGCACTGTTTAGTCCACCCCTGATCCTAAACCTCAAAGACTACAACTATAACTACTTTGGTTAGTCTTGTGAGATATTTTTCTAGGTTTACGCACACATATGCACAAACATAATTTCTCTCTCTCTCTCTCTTTTTTTTATGGCATGAATCTATATGTTTTACTTTTTCATAAACTTTAGTTCTTTAGGTTGACAGAAAAATTGTGAGCTGTCCCTAGCTGTGCAGCTTTGAACACGAATGTAACCGGGCATGCCTCTCTGTCCTAATTTGTAAAGAGGACTTTCGACCTGAAAAGTATTCACAACATAAAAGTTGAGAGTTATGTTTTATTCGATGGGAATTTTTAGCACTTTAAGCCAGGGAGACAGCCTCTCAAGTGACCCTGAGAAGACTGCTCCAAGGAGGCGAGGGGAGGAGCCAGGTTGTCTAGAAGTTTTGCAACATAGGTCAGGTAGTCTGGACATCAAAAGTTTTTGGGTAAATTAAAGAAAACCAGATATCCCATTGAGGCAAAAAGGGGAAAAAAAAATAGAGGAATGAGCTTTTTTCTTTCCCTTTCCGGAGAACACAGAAGATAAAGAGAAGAGTGAGCAGGCCTGAACATTCTTAGGTTTTTTACTTTATCAGTTCAGTGCGGCACGCCGGGCTTCCCTGTCCATCACCAACTCCCGGAGCTTGCTCAAACTCATGGCCATCGAGTCGATGATGCTGTCCAACCGTCTCAGCCTCTGTTGTCCCCTTCTCCTCCCGCCTTCAGTCTTTCCCATTGTCAGGGTCTTTTTTTTTTTTTAACTTTAACTGCTCCTAACTCTGCATGTCTGTAAGTTTGCTTTTCTGCCTCCTAACTCTGCAGGAGCTACAGCTCACCCCTATTTTCCTTTCTGTGTGTGTGCTCGAGAGTGCTTAGTCAATGCCAGTTCTTTGAGGCCTGCTGGGCTAAATACATCCTGTATCTGGTGTTTACGCTTGCAACATTCTTCCCCTTAAAGTTCTTCTTTTTATATATCGGAAAGATAGCCGCAGAGCCGCCAAACTGCCAGATTCAATTACTGGATTACTGATGCCAGCCTATGACTGTGTTTAAAACAGTGCAAGAAGAACAAGTCAAGATCCTAACACCTTTGTTCCTCATCACTGATTCCTGACTGGAAGCCCTTATCTTATAAAAGTCCCTGGGGGGCGGGGGGTGCAGTTCTTAAGGCATGAGTTTATGGAGCTCCCCTCTCTGCTGGCTGAGAATTAAAGCCACCTTTCTGTTTTTTCCAAACTCTATCTCTGTATTTTTATTTGGCTTTGCGGGGCTGAGAAAGCCAAGATTTTGGCCAGCAACAATCTCAAGTTAAGGAATAGAGTGCTTTTCTATGTATGGGAAGATGTCAGAGTCGGGGCTCACTGAAATCATTCCTTTGATATGCACCTCAGCTATCTGGGGGTAATGTTAGGAAGATCCCCTGGAGAAGGAAATGGCAACCCACTCCAGTGTTCTTGCCTGGAGGATCCCATGGGCAGAGTAGCCTGGCGGGCTGCAGTCTGTGCTGTGCTTAGTTGCTCAGTCATGTCCAATTCTGTGCGACCCCATGGACTATAGCCCATCAGGCTCCTCTGTCCATGGGGATTCTCCAGGTAAGAATACTGGAGTGGGTTGCCAAGCCCTCCTCCAGGGGAATCTTCCCAACTCAAGGATCGAACCCAGGTCTCCAAAATTTCAGGTGGATTCTTTACCGACTGAGCCACCAGGGAAGCCCAGGTCTGTGGGATCACAAAGAGTCAGACCCAGCTGAGTGACAAGCACACACTTCCTGCTTTCACATTCTGCGCTTCCTTTCCTCAGGGCTCACCTTTCTTCCTGAGTTTCCTTAGGGCTCATCAGCTCACATGAAGGGCTGCAATTGCTGATGACTGTGACAACCTTGTTTACTGACATCAGTTCAGTTGAGTTCAGTCAGTCAGTCGAGTCCGACTCTTTGCAACCCCATGGACTCAACACACCAGGCTTCCCTGTCCATCACCAACTCCCAGAGCTTACTCAAACTCAAGTCCATCAAGTTGATGATGCCATGCAATCATCTCATCCTCTGGTATCCCCTTCTCCTCCTGCCTTCAATCTTTCCCAGCATCAGGGTCTTTTCCAACAAGTCAGTTCTTCGCATCAGGTGGCCAAAATACTGGAGTTTCAGCTTCAACATCAGTCCTTCCAATGAATATTCAGGACTGATTTCCTTTAGGATGGACTGGTTGGATCTCCTTGCAGTTCAAGAGACTCTCAAGAGTCTTCTCCAACACCACAGTTCAAAAGCATCAATTCTGCCATGCTCAGCTTTCTTTATAGTCCAACTCCCACCTCCATACATAACTATTGGAAAAACCATAGCTTTGACTAGACGGACTTTTGTTGGCAAAGTAATGTCTCTGCTTTTTAATATGCTGTCTAGGTTGGTCATAACTTTTCTCCCAAGGAGCAAGTGTCTTTTAATTTCATGTCTGCAGTCACCATCTGCAGTCACCATCTGCAGTGATTTTGGAGCCCCCAAAAATGAAGTCTCTCACTGTTTCCATTGTTTCCCTACCTATTTGCCATGAAGTGATGAGACCAGATGCCATGATCTTAGTTTTCTGAATGTTGAATTTTAAGCCAACTTTTCCACTCTCCTCTTTCACTTTTATCAAGAGGCCCTTTAGTTCTTCCTCACTTTCTGCCATAAGGGTGGTGTCATCTGCATATCTGAGTTTATTGATATTTCTCCCAGCGATCTTGATTCCAGCTTGTGCTTCATCCAGCCCAGCATTTCTCATGATGTACTCTGCATATAAGTTAAATAAGCAGGCTGACAATATACAGCCTTGACATACTCCTGTCCCTATTTGGAACAAACCTGTTGTTCCATGTCCAGTTCTTACTGTTGCTTCTTGACCTGCATACATTCTCAAGAGGCAGGTCAGGTGGTCTGATATTCCCATATCTTTAAGAATTTTCCAGAGTCTGTTGTGATCCACACAGTCAAAGGCTTTGGCATACTCAATAAAGCAGAAGAAGATGTTTTTCTGGAACTCTCTAGCTTTTTCTATGATCCAACAGATGTTGGCAATTTGACCTCTTGTTCCTCTGCCTTTTTTAAATCCAGCTTGAACATCTGGAAGTTCATGGTTCACGTACTGTTGAAGACTGGCTTGGAGAATTTTGAGCATTACTTTGCTAGCGTGTGAGACGAGTGCAATTGTGTGGTAGTTTGAACATTCTTTGGCATCGCCTTTGTTTGGGACTGGAATGAAAACAGACCTTTTCTAGTCCTGTGACCACTGCTGAGTTTTCCAAATTTGCTGGCATATTGAGTTCACATATCATCTTTTAGGATTTGAAATAGCTCAACTGGAACTCCATCACCTCCACTAGCTTTGTTTGTAGTGATGCTTCTTAGGGTGCGCTTGACTTCTCATTTCAGGATGTCCGGATCTAGGTGAGTGATCACACCATGGTGGTTATCTGGGTCATGAAGATCTTTTTTGTATAGTTCTTCTGTGTATTCTTGTCACCTCTTCTTAGTATCTTCTGCTTCTGTTAGGTCCATACCATTTCTGTCCTTTATTGAGCCCATCTTTGTATGAAATGTTCCCTTGGTATCTCTCATTTTCTTGAAGAGATCTCTAGCCTTTCCCAGTCCATTGTTTTCCTCTATTTATTTGCACTGATCGCTGAAAAAGGCTTTCTTATCTCTCTTTGTTATTCTTTGGAACTCTGCATTCAAATGGGTATATCTTTCCTTTTCTCCTTTGCCTTTAGCTTCTCTTCTTTTCTCAGCTATTTGTAAGGCCTCCTCAGACAACCATTTTTCCTTTTTGTATTTATTTTTCTTAGGGATGGTCTTGATTCCTGCCTCCTGTACAGTGTCACAAACCTCCATCCATAGTTCTTCAGGCACTCTATCAGATCGAATCCCTTGAATCTATTTGTCACTTCCCCTGTATAATCATAAGGGATTTGATTTAGGTCATACCTGAATGGTCTAGTGGTTTTCCCTACTTTCTTCAATTTAAGTCTGAATTTGGCCATAAGGAGTTCATGATCTGAGCCACAGTCAGCTCCCAGCCTTGTTTTTGCTGACTGTACAGAGCTTCTCCACCTTTGGCTGCAAAGAAAATAATCAATCTGATTTTGGTATTGACCACCTGGTGATGTCCATGTGTAGAGTCTTCTCTTGTGGTGTTGGAAGAGGGTGTTTGCCATGACCAGTGAGTTCTCCTGGCAAAATTCTGTGAGCCTTTGACCTGCTTCATTTTGTACTCCAAGGCCAAATTTTCCTGTTTCTCCAGGTATCTCTTGACTTCCTACTTTTGCATTTCAGTCCCCTATAATGAAAAGGACATCTTTTTCGGGTGTTAGTTCTTGAAGGTCTCATAGTCTCTACTGATATGGCAGGAAATATTCCATTTCTTGGGAGAAACTTTTTTTTATCACTCTGGGAACTATTTCACAGGATAAACTGAAAGAGGAGACACAAAAGGGAATTTGAAAGGTATCAAATACTGAACCAAAATAAAGGGCGATTCTGACTTTAAAAATCTTTTTGGTAGTTTAGTCACTAAGTCATGTCTGACTCTTTGTGACCCCATGGACTGCAGCCCACCAGGCTTCTCTGTCCATGGGATTCTCCAGGCAAGAATCCCACTGGAGTGGGTTGCCATTTCCTTCTCTAGGGGATCTCCTGACCCAGGGATTGGCAGGTAGATTCTTTACCTACCTGAGAAGCCCCTCAAAAAAGTTTTTATTGGATCTTAAATTGGCTAATGGTCTCAGTTCAGTCACTCAGTCATGTCTGACTCTTTGCAACCCCATGGCCTGCATCAAACCAGCCCTCCCTGTCCATTGCCAACTCCCAGAGTTCACTCAAACTCAAGTCCATTGAGTCGGAGATGCCATCCAGCCATCTCATCCTTTGTCGTCTCCTTCTCCTCCTGCCCTCAATCTTTCCCAGAATCAGGGTCTTTTCCAATGAGTCGACTCTTCCCATCAGGTGGCCAAAGTATGGGAGTTTCAGCTTCAGTATCAGTCCTTCCAGTGAATATTCAGAGTTGATTTCCTTAAGGATTGACTGGTTTGATCTCCATGCAGGCAGTCCAAGGGACTCTCAAGAGTCTTCTCCGGCACCACAATTTGAACCAGGCTGGAGAGATCATTACTAAACACTCTTTGCTGTGAGTAAGATAGTGATGGTAATTATTTATAATCATAATGGCAGGTATTAATTAAAAACTTCCTATGTATCAAATCCCACAAAAGTACACCTCTAAAAAAAAAGAAAAAGCGTACCTCTCAGGTCCCCAACTGCAGAGGATCAATCTATGCTGCCCCATTGTTAGAAAAATTAAGTTCATACACTTTGCCATAATTCAAACAAGTAAGCCTGGTGGGGGTTCCATAAAGAATGTCTTGTCCCCAAATTGTGCCAATTTACTGTTTCCTGTTGCCTGCTTGGTTTAGGCACGACTGCCCCAGGAGAGATATGATGATCTCTGCTCCACTTTTTAGAGACACCTCATTTTGGTAAGGCTCTCGAACTGTGGGAGACTTCTGCTCAGAAACATGACAGAGAGAGAAAGAAGCCCTGAGACAGGACAGCTCCCATGGAGCTGGGAGCCCGGAAGGCAGGTAGCTCAGAGAACTCCACCCTCATCTCTTCTGCTTTAATCTCAATTCTCCCCAGTTTTGTTTCCTCAGCAGGAAGTGGCCCAGAATGAGGACTCAGCTCTGGGCAATGAGGCATTTATGACTCGGGTGTTTCAGATTTCTTACGAGCATGACCATCATCCCTTACATGCTCTCTTCTCTGTTCTGAGTCTCATGAATTTGAGGTTGAACCAGCAGTTCTGAAGTGCACCACCCTCGAGCTTTGTGTCACCTGCATCTACCAGCTTTGACCAAATCATCAGAGTTCAGCTGACAAACACTTATCCAAAAAACTTTTGAAAGAAAATGCTTTATTGTTTCTTGTGGTCATATAAGCTATATAGATTTACAGCAGAATACAACAAAACCACAAAATTAAGAAAAGTATAAAGCTCACTCATCATACTATAATCCACATAGCCACTGAAAACATTGAGGTCTTCATGAAACCAACATTACAAAGGAAATTTAGGAACACTTGCTAAGTACACTAATATAAATATGGATATCTAGGAATAATATGAGAAAGCATATGTAACAGCAATGCAGGGAAAAACTATAAACTGTAGTTACAGAGTAATTAAAGAAGAAAATTAATGGAAAGAAGTTCCAAGTTTGTGGACTGGAATTCTCAATATTACATGGATGTCATTTTCCCTGAACTAATTTATGGAATTCTAATCAAATGCCTCCCTGTATTTTGGGTGAAAATTCACAAACTGAGTATAATATTAACATAGAAATAGACAGAGCCAAGAGAAGACATTAGTTTGGACAGAACAGAGTTTTCTACAAGACACTGAGAATTAATATCAGGCTATCATAATTAGTAAAGGTAATATTAAACCAAGGACACAAAAATTGATCAATGATATAACACAGGTTCACACACAGATGACTCTGGACATATGTCTGAAGTGGTTCTGCAGAACAGTGGGGATGGACGGTCCCTTCAGCAAATGCTGCCGGAATACCTGGCATCCACACAGCAGAACTAGTACAGACCACCACCTCACACCCATTTGTCTGTGTTTTGATATGATAGTCATAAAGTCTTGCCAACTTTACGTCTTGAAGCTTTCTCCCTGTGTTTTCTTCTAGGAGTTTTTCAGTTTCAGCTCTTATGTTTAGGCCTTTATCTATTCTGAGTTGATATTTGTGCAAGCTGGAAGAAAAGTTGTGATTTTATCCTTTTGCATGTGGATATCCAATTTTCCCAGCTTGATCTATTGAAGAGACTGTCCTTTCCTCATTGTATATTCTTGACAACTTTGCCAAAGAGTAATTGACTGTGTAAACAAAACACTGACAATAAAACAAAAATAGACAAAGGGGAACTAATCCAACTAAAAAGCTTCTGCCCCGCAAATGAAAAAACACAATGAAGTGAAAAGGTAATTGATGAAAAAGAATAGATATATGTATAGCTGAATCACTTTGCTGTACATTCAAACTAACAGACAATGTAAATCAACTATACTCCAATATAAAATAAAAATGAAAAACAGGCATAAAATAAAAGGGAGAAAAGGGAATGGAAATAGAGAAAATGATTACAATCCACTATCTGATAAGGGGTTAATGACAAAATAACGAGGGCCTTGGGCTTCCCTGGTGGCTCAGCTGGTAAAGAACCTGCTTGCAATGCGGGAGACCTGGGTTCAATCCCTGGGTTGGGAGACCCCCTGGAGAAGGAAATGGCAACCCACTCCAGTGTTCTTGCCTGGAGAGTCCCAGGGACGGTGGAGCCTGATGGGCTGCCGTCGATGGGGTTGCGCAGAGTTGGACACGACTGAAGCGACTTAGCAGCAGCAGTAGCAGCTACCATATGATCCATGTGGCTCTTCAATTGAGCAACTATTTACCAATTCAGTTAATCTACTAGTGACTGTAGCTTTATATGTAATTCTGAAACACTCTCAGAAAACAATACAAGCAGACCACCCACATGGTAATTACGTGTGATTCCAAAGTATCCTCTACGCATGAAGAGATACATGTGCTAAAGATAACACAGTGGTAACAAAACCCCATGGCGAGTAGAATCCCATTTTCAGAAAGACTCGACATGGACATGGAAATCGAGATACAAGAGACTAGAGAGTAAGGATCCAAGTTTTGAAGACACTTTGGGATTCTTCCTCTTGTTTAAAAACAACCATATTTCTCACTCTCATGTTTAAATCAGTGACCAAGTATGGTCCTCCCAGGTCCCTAGAAACAGGAGACACAGCCTGTCATCCTGTGTCCAGGCCACACGGGAACCCCCAGGGTCTTCCGTGAGGCAGACCGAGTTAGAGAAAAACAAGGCCAAGACCTTGATGGTCATTTCTCTGGGAAAGGCAGGCGAGGCAGGGAAAGCAGTCTTTGGATGGCAAGTATGAATAAAGTAAGAGGGCTGTGGAGAGGAAGGGGTTTCCTGAGTCATCTGGTACCTGGTCCCAGCATGAGTGGGGCAGGGTGGGTTGTGGCTCAGACTGGCTCTGAGTCTGGGCAGTGGAGCAGAGAGGAAAGGCTCGACAGGTTTGCATGGGAAAGGCCAACAGGTGAGCTGCTGGCTGTGTCTAGGAAACAGCCAACCCCAGGAGGGCAGTCTCTCCAGGATCAGCAGGGCCCAGATGTCAAAGCCTCTGAGAACACAAATATACAAAGGATAAACACAGAAGCCCCGGCCAAGGAGCAGGAATGAGGGTTGAGATGGGGTGGGGAGAGGGTGAGACGGTGGCTTCATCTAGGAGCCACCTCGTAGGCAGTGACAAGAGAAGAGGTGATGGCTGAGGATGACCAGGATGGCACCTCGGGTCATCACAGCTAGGATTTGCTGAAGAGCCCACACCTACCTTGAGGGTGGTGGCAGAGGTGCTTGTGTGGGTCTGGGTCACTCTAAGGAGCAGATGCCAATGTGACATTAAATGTGGGAGCTTGTTCTTTGGGGAAACACCCAGGTGAGAGACAGTGATCAGGGATCTTATGGAAGCTGCGAAAGCTGACAACCCTGATCTAATCTGACTCTGGGTGAAGGCAAGAAGGAAGGACAGTTGGCTCTGCTGTCAAGACAAAGTCCAGCAAGGTCGTGGAGAGTCCTTTCACCAGTGTCCCATGTCGGAGCTTCCCCTGCCTCTCAGGAATGGGGCTGCCTGAGTGTCTCTGGCACCCATGATCATTGTCTGGGAGCTGCAGGTAGGCAGCGTGGCTTGGTGTCAACGTGGAGATGGATCACAGAGGGCAGTAGCTGGGACCCTCAGCCGAGTATGTTCCCTCCACTGAGGCTCTGCTATATCCCTTGTCATGGTCCCCAAATGAGAAACAGAAAAATTCAGTGTATGAAGACACATTGAGAGCGGCAACAAAGAGCAGGAGCTTCATAGCAAGAAGGACCCTAACCCTAACTTCACACTCTCGTCTCTCACTCATCAGGGGACTCTGAGTGAGTGGCCATGTCTCAATGTATTACAATGAGAATCAAAGTAAAACCCATCTCATGGGGATGCTGGAGGCCTCAAAGGAGGAACAGCAATATGGAGAAGCCAAAGACTGTCTTCCAACCACTTAGGTGACCAGTGACTCAGGCAATAAGAACATCTTGATCTTTTGTGTGTCCTTATGGGAGTTTTTCTGGAATGGACTTTTGTCAATGACACGTTGGTTTTGGTACCAAGGCAGGGTGACAATGGAAGTTGGTAAGCCTGCTGTCTAAGCCAGTGATTCATTCTGGGGCACACACAGGTATAATTCTACATATTCTAGTAACCACAATGAAAGAATACAAAGACTGAGATGAAACTCCATTTGACTAAGTAGCATTTCTAGAAGTTGTTATCTCAACATGCCATCAATATCAGGTCAGATAAGTAATGAGGAGGTGTCACTGGCACGTTCCAGGGGCTCACTGGAGACCCATTCTGATTCTTACAGCACGAATACCTCAGCCAGACTGTAACCTCCTGTGCCAGCAGCTGCCACCTCTGTGGCTCTCTACCAGCCACATTTCCAGTCGGGTCAGCCGGGTCCAGAATCACAGGCCTGGAAACAACAGTCAGAGAGGACAGGTGAGTACATGGGCTGTGTCTGGGGTGTTCAGAGCTCCCGGCAGGGCAAAATACCAGCCTGGGTAGACTGTTTCTGGGGGCAGTTGGAGGGCCCATGGACACCTCTCCCTGGGTTGTGACCTGGGTGCCTTGCCCTACAGTGGGCATTGAACACGAGGTGAAGGAGGCTTGCATTTGGGCCTGGAGAGACCCGGTTTCAATCTCACCTCTGCTCTTTAGTAGTGGTGTCTCTCTGGGCAGGTCACCTGAATCTCTAGTCCTCAGTATCCTCATCTGTGAAATGGGCAGATTTGAAAATCCCTGCCTCAAAGGATGCTGTATGAGGATCTAGAGAAGCACTTGACATGCTCCCAACAGTAACTGAAACATAATGAGGGGTCTATACATGACAGGTTTAATAACCAAAATTCCACTATTCTATCAGAGTGTTTTTGTCTTACAGCAAGCTCTTACTTCCTGGAAGCAATTTTTATTATTGCTGTAGCTATTGTTATGTCAGTAAAATTTCAGTTATTTCACTCATTTTCTGTAAAGGTTTGAACAAGCCCTTCTTTCTCCAAACCTCAGTTAATCTGTGTAATGGTTAGCACAGTGCCAGCCTCACAGGGTTGCAGGTTATTATTTAAATTTATTATTTAAATTGCATGGTAAGAGTAAAGCACTCAGCATGATTGACAATAGCTGATGATCAATAAATGTGGAACCCTATTTTTTCCTGAATTTCCAGGGTTCCACAGCTGTAATCAGCGCTTCATTTTATGGGGAGCTAAGCCATGTGAGGATAGAGTACCTGGGTTTTTCAAGTTGTCTTTTCAGGCATTGTGTAATAATAGGGTTTTCAAAGTCATAATACTTTTTCCAGTAGATGCAGAGGTCCTGATGCTTCAGGACTAACTCCAAAACAGTCCGAAATCCTTCAGCTGTCTTGAATTTTGTTTTTGAGCCTTCCTGCTCCCAGGCATAGATAGTCAGCAACTCCAGGGCATACTGTGAGGGCAGTTTTTTCCCATGTCTCTTCTTACACTGAGAAGAGGAAAAAAATTAGAAACATGAATTTTTCAGCTTTTGTATGAACAGTTAATGAGTTAATGCCAATACTTCTCAAACTATTCCAGAAAAGTGAGGATCAAGAGACGATTTCAAACTCCTTTTATACCAAAACCAGACAAATACAGCACAAAAAAGAAAACGATAGGCCTGATTTATCATAGATGTGAAAATCCTCCACAAAATACTAGCAAAGTAAATTCTCCAATATATTATAAGGTCATACAGTATGATCAAGTTAGATATATTCCAGGGATGCAAGGATGCTTCAGTATCACAGATCAATCAATTGATACAGTTGTATTAAGAAAATAAAGGATAAAAAGCGTGTGACCATTTCCCCAGATACAGAAAAAAAACATTTGAGAAAATTCAACAGTCGTATGTGATACAGACTCTTTCCAAGGTGGGTATGGAGAGAACATAACTCAATATAAGCCGTATATGACCAACACACAGCTAATATCACACTCAGTGGTGAAGGCTGGAAGCTTTTAAGATCGGGAACAAGACATATACGCCCTCTCTCCCCACATTTATCCAATATAGTATTAGAAGTCTGTCCATAGCAATCAGGCAGGAAAAAGAAACAAAATACATCCAGAGCAAAAAGGAGGACGTTATACTATTGCTATCTGCAGATGACATGATATTATACATAGAAAACCCAAAGACACCACCAAAAAACTTAAGACAATCGAAGACTGAATGCAGGAATACTGTAGGATACAAAAATAACACATGGAAATCTGTTGTACCTCTATACATGAATAACAGACTACTGGAATGAGAAATTTAAAAACAATCCCATTTATAATTGCATCAAAAAGGATTTAAAAACTAGGAATAAATTTAACCATAGAGGTGAAAGACCTGTACCCTGTAGTGTATAAGACTTTGATGAGAGAAACTGAAGATGACAAAAATAAATGGAAAGATATAGTGATGATGGATTTGAGGAATTAATGTTAAAATGTGCAAATTACCCAAACAAACCATATGCGCATCGTCATGGCATATGATTTAGTGTTGCTGGGCCATGTTACTCTTCACAAGTGACAAAACAAGAGGTTACTTCATGTGCGCAAATTCAGACAGTCAGGAAGTGAATAAAAGAGTGTGGGTTGGGAGGCGGGGAGTAGGGGGTTAGCACTCATTAATTTATTGAATAATTACCCAGTGAGCACGTATTATGTGCCAGGCACTATTGTAGGTTCTGTGGCAACAGCAATGAATAAAATATACAATATTATAATGTATATTTATACAATATATATAAATAAAATATACAAAGCCCTTCTTTTGTGGACATTTTTAGTGGGGAGATAGACAATAAACAAACAAACAAGCTCATGCAAAGGCCCTGAGGCTGGAGTAGAGTTTCCTCCTTGGAGAACTAATGAAGAGGAGAGACCAGCCTGGGAGTGGGGGTGAGAGGGCAGAGAGAGGGGTTCGGAGAGCGTGAGGGCAGATCCTGTGAGCCTCCTGAGATTATGGTGGGGGGGAGGGTATGGGGGTCAGTGGAAGTGACTGAGACGGTAGCAATCGATGATAATGGGTTTATTTTAGATACAGGTCCAAGCCACTTGCAGACTGGTTGGATGGGTGTGTGAGTGGGTATGTGTGTGAAAAAGATAAGAAGGACCCATGGTTCTGCCCAGCGTAGCTGGAAGGATGGAGCTCTCGTTTCGTGATGTGGGAAGACTAGGAAGAATGAGATGTCCACTGGCACCCATCCCAGGCAGGCCCTACTTTTTTTTCTCCCTAACCTTTCCCCCTCCCTACACCCTCTACACCTCCACCTTCTTCCTTTCAGCCTTTCCTTCTTGTTTCCTGCCCTCTCCCCTCCTCCATGCCCTTCCCTCCTCTCCATCCGTCTCCATCCGGCTCCCTCCTGCCTCCCGCATCCTTTCTGATTCCTCCCCTCCTCCCTCTCTTCTTTCTTCTCCTCCCCACACCTCTCCCTGCTCCTTCCCTCCCTCCACGCCTCCCTCCCTCCTCTCCCGTCCTCACTCTCTCCCTTCCCCTCTTCCTCCTCCTCGGCTCTCTGCCCAGATGGGACCGGCCATACCTGTTGGTACCAGTGCTTCACCAGGCGGATGAGGCTCTTCAGCTTGGCCGGACGCTCCTTCAGGAAGGCTCTCTGCAGCTCCGTGAAGCAGGGGGAGAACTCGCCCTCTCTCCTCAGGTTCTCACACTCTTGGATGAGCTGGACGTAGATTTGAGGGTTAGGTTTGTAATCTTCAGTCACCTGAGCTATGGAGGAGGCATCCAGAACTTTAAGGCATCAGCTCTTCTCTTCTCTAGACAAGCTCACTGGCCGTAGGGGCCAGTGGGGAGGTCAGCAGGCCCAGAGCCAGGGGGCCTGAGGTCCATCCCCGGTCCTCCCTTCTCCTGCCTCTACTGCCGTCACCCATCGTCTCTCACCTGGACTCAGCAGAGGTGGCGGCACCCTCCTCCCTGGATCCTCCACAGCCCACACAGAGCCCTTTAAACCTGATCCTTCCACTTCTTGCTTCCTAGGACCTCTGGATAAAATTCCAAGTCCGCAAAGTGGCCCACACGGATGGTGAGACCTATCTCCTCCTTTGTCTTACCTCCTGCCTCAATCCCTTTGCCACTGACTCCCCTGGATGCTTCACTTCTTCAAATATGCCATGTTCATTCCTGTCTTTGCACCTGCTGTTTCCTCCTCTGGAACCCCCAGATCTTTGCGTGCTTGGCCTCTTCTCATCCCTTAGGCCTCAGGTCAGAGGTCCCCTCCCTTGTTGCCCTGTCTGTGAAAGTCCTCTGATCCCCACCTCTCTCTTTTGGATCCCCATATTCGGTTTTTGTCAGAGCGAGTCATCATCTCATTCCTGGTGTTCATATGGTCAAGCTCCAGGAAAGAGGTTCTCTGTCTGTCTCATTTAGGCCATGGAATATGCCTTGTGCCTCCAAGGTACACAGCGGAAATTGAACCTCAGAGATGTATTGCTCCCTGTCCCAGTGATCTTGCAGATTGTCTATAGATGCTAATGCTCAGGATAAGTTTGCTGAGGTTCCTCATGCTTTGAAAAATAGATGAAATTAACATTCTGAGTTTACATCAGATCTATGCTGCCTAATTTTGGGGGATGGGATTTATCTATTCTTGGGCTTCCCTGGTGGCTCAGATGATAAAGAATCTGCCTGCAATGCAGGAGACCCAGGTTTGATCCCTGGGTGAGGAAGATCCCCTGGAGAAGGGAACGGCAATCCAGTCCAGTATCCTTGCCCAGAGAATCCCAAGGACAGAGGAGCCTGGCGGGCTACAGTCCATGGGGTCACAAAGAGTTGGACACAGCTGAACGACTTGAAGTTAATTTATTTACAATATTGTGTTGGTTTCAGGTGTCCAGCAATGTGATTCAGTTATAAATAGATAAGATATACTGTAAGATACTGAACATAGTTCCCTACTGAAAGTGAAGTCACTCAGTTGTGTTCGACTCTCTGTGACCCCATAGACTAGCCTACCAGGCAACTCCATCCATGGGATTTTCTAGGCAAGAATACTGAAGTGGGTTGCCATGTCCTTTTCCAATAGTTCCCTATGCTATTCAGTATATCCTTGTTGGTGATCTGTTTTATGTGTAACTTCCTCATTTTTAGTAAGGTAAGGTTCACACACTTTGGCATAAGTAGAACTAGTAAGCCTGGCTATAATAAACAAACATACAAAATGTGAGGGAGCACAAAGGGTTAAGGGAAAAAAAATGAGCCAACTGGGAATAATGGAGGATGTCACTGTAGAAAATCTGGACCAGAAAGCCAGTAGTTAGAAAAGACAGATAAATCAAGACATGGTCCTCTCTCCCAAGGAAAGTATTCACATTTCTTAATATATGTGGGGCTAGTGTAGACTGAGTGACCACAAGTAGACCAGATTTCAACCTCTCTTAAAATACTTCTTGTTCCTGCAGAAGGCAGCCTAGCATCCATTGTGCCTTAGAGAAAACAGGGTGTTGTCAGTACCATCCCCCATGAGCTCAATTTTCAATATATTCTTTTGATCCTGAGATGCACAACAGATAAAGCTCTGTAAGAGATCAAGAGGAAGGTAAGTGAGAGGTACCAAGTGAGTCCAACAGGCTATAAACCTGTCACAAGGAGGTTACGGATGGTAAGAGTTTACACACTTATCCCCACTATTCAAAAGTAGAGTGTTCCTGTGAAAGTTTTGTTAAGTCAAAATGGTGTAAAACAAAGTAATTACCTTAGGACACATCTTATTAGGGATGCACAAAAGAAACTGCGATGAAGCACAGATGCTCACAGACACAGTTCAAAGTTTGGCGATACGTGTATGCTTATAGCTGATTCACGTTGTTGCACAGCAGACACTAACACACAGTGTAAAGCAACTACCCTCCAGTTAACAGAAATCCTATGATAAAACATAATGGGAAAGAATGTTTTAAAAAGAATTGTGTGTGTATGTATGTGTGTGTGTGTATATACATAAAACCAAATCACTTTGATGTACAACAGGAATCAACCTTGTCAATCAGCTATATTTCAATATAAATAAATAAATAAGATGAAAAAAAGAAACATCTTACCCCGAATTTGTACCAATTTGCTGTTTAATATTGTCATGGTGGCTGAGTATGACCCTAATTATCTTGCTCTGAGAGAGATACTAAGATCTCCTCCCCGTGTTGACGGGATGTTTTAAAAGGCTCTTGAACTGAGGGAGATTTCTGCTCAAAACCATGAAAAAAAAGAAAGAAAGAATCCCTGACATAGGACAAAGGCTGAAATACCTTGTGACTGGGAGTACTTAGCCAGGGCATCAAAGGCGGGCAGGACATCAAACTTTACCCCCTGGCAGAACCAGGGGGACCTGAGCACGAAGCTGAGAGCACGCCGCTTCCTCTTTCGCTGCTTCAGGACCTCAAACTCCACTTCAAATGTTTTCTGTCTTTGATAGGCTTCCAACCGTCTCCTAATTTCCTTGATGAATCTTACTCGGTGCTCAAAGTTTTCCTGAAAACTTGTGAGATTGGTGAGGAAGACGACAAGGTCAGCATCTGAGAGGTCCTTGAGGGTCGTGCCTTTGCCTGAGGAGCCACCCTAAAACAGGTGATGAGAATGAGAACTGACATTTATCATTTGAGAAGAGCCTCCCTAAATAAAATGCTGAGAACAATCACTAACATTTTGAGCGCTAGCCACTGCTCTGAAGGCATCAAAGGCTGTAACTCCTAGAATGCTCACAAGAACTCTGGGATCTAGCTACTGTTACTATCTGTTGTCATCTTCCGGATGGCGAAACGGATGCTGAGAGAGATCATGTATCAGTCAAGTCACACAGCTAGTAGGTGACAGAGATGCTGTTCACACCCTGGTTGTCTTTTTCTAAAGTCTGTGTTCTTTACGTCTTGTAATTTATGACCTTATGTGATTAATACTGTAAACTGGCCCATGGCTGACTTTACTTGATTTGCTGAAAATTCTGGATAAGGAAACCAAGGCACAGAGAGGTTAAGTGACTTGCCCAAGACCTCACAGCCAGCAGGCGCTATTTGCTTTCAAAACCTATACTCTTAACCAGCTCATGACTCTGCAGAAATGGTGAGACCCCAGCCTGGTCAAAGATTAGTGAACTGTAGATACTGCCAGGATTCAGATTGCCTAGATTCGTGACCTAGGTGGTTTATACACTTCCCCAGGACATTTGTATAAAACTTATAGTTGGATGCCCTCTCCCCAGAAGCTATTTTCACAAGTGTGGTTATAGTTTTGGCATGGATAAATCAGAAACCACCAGCCCTAGAGACCTCAACCTCTTGCTCTCTGTCTGTCTCTGTGGAAACGCTTGCTCACCAGCCCCGCTTCTCCCCAGCCAGGCAGTTCTAGACTCACCTTCACAACTTTGGACACCCGAAAAGGGTGGACGGCCTCTTGGAAGCACGTCTCCTTCAGGAAAGTGCAGATGATGTCAATGGCTTCATTAACCTGCCTTCGGAACTCCTTGTGTGGCAGGAGGTGGTCTTCGATGAACTCATCCAGTTTGTTGGCTTGGGTTTTTCTGAGTTTCTTCATGATGTTCAGGCAGGAAGGGGCAGAAGAACCATTGAAGGGAGGCAGAACTGGTAGCCTAAACCTATTAGCTTCTGTCTTTTCTGCTGCCTGGAACTAGGCTGCCGTGAGTTTCATTTCCTTGAAAAGGCAGAGCCTTGTCAGAATCTGGGCTATCATTTCGTCAGAAGGGAGGAGCCATACCCTTGTTCTTTGCATTGAAGAAATTAAGTGTCTCTTTGATCCTGACCTTTGTCTCCCACCTCTTTCTCTTGTTTTCTGAGACTTTTTGTTTTTAACCAGCCCCTTAGACAGCAGTCCCCAACCTTTTTGGCACCAGGGACTGGTTTCTTGGAAGAAGATATATGAATTCTTGCAGGGGGTTCAGGCAGCAATGTGAGCAATGGGGAGCCCCAATGAAGCTTTGCTTGCTCGCCAGCCAATTGCTTCCTGCTGTGTGGCCTGGTTGGGACCCCTGCCCTAGAGCATTAGGCCTTTCTTGACACTATTCTGAAAATGTTGCTTTTTTAACCCAGGTTAGTACCTCACCCAAGAGAAATTATAAGTAAAAACATTTTGGGAGATTTCTTTTGTCTTTTTTGGTTGCCTACCAAACTGTTTTATAGTCTCCTGTAATCTTTACAGCACTACCTGCATATTTCAAAAAGAAAAATGCCAGGAAAATAAGAGAGTGTAAAGACCATCTAGGATCCCAAACCTCAAGAACTACATCTATAAGCATTCTGGTGTAGATCTTTTCAGATATATATATATATATTCCCCCCCGCCACAGGTTAACGGACAAAGTGTCTTTTTTTTTCTAAATGACGTTGTCCTGTACTTTCCCCCCTTTTTGATTAATAGACTTTATTTCCTAAAGAGGCTTCAGGTTTACAGAAAAATTGAGTATAAGTACAGAGTTCACTTGAAGCTGAAACTCCAATATTTTGGCCACCTGATGTGAAGAGCTGACTTATTTGAAAAGACCCTGATGCTGGGAAAGATTGAAGGCAGGAAGAGAAGGGACGACAGAGGATGAGATGGTTGGATGGCATCTCCAACTCAATGGACATAAGTTTGGGTAAACTCCAGGAGTTGGTGATGGACAGGGAGGCCTGGCGTGCTGTGGTTCATGGGGTTGCAAAGAGTCAGACACAACTGAGTGACTGAACTGAACTGGACAGAGTTCACTTATGTCCCCATCATTTCCCCTATTTTTGACTTTGGTGTGGTAAGATGAACTGATATTGACATGTTATTATTAAACAAAGCTCAACGTTTACTCTATGGTTCACTCTACATTGTACATTTTATGACTGCCAAAATCATGTCTTATCTCCACCAATTACGAAATCACCCCAGAATGTTTTCACCTCTTGCTCCACCAGCTCATCTCTGAGTTTAGATATTTCTCCTCTTCTAATATATACATTCAGTGCTAAAAGTTTTCCTCTAAGTGCTGCTTTCATCGCATCTCAAGATCTTAGTTGGTTATTTTTTTTCCTTTCCTTGAGTGCAAAATAATTTTTCTGTCTCTTAGAGTTTTGGACCCATGTGGTAATCTCCAAAGATGCTGGAATTCTCCAAGTATCTTTCTTTTCCTCATTTCTTGTTTAATTCTATACTTTATGCTGTCTGTTCTTTTGAATCTGAGCCCCATCCTGTGGGCTCAACAGTGGTCTTTCTTGGTGAATGTCCCACGTGAGCTGGAGAAACATGTGTATTTGGCTGTTGGGTGAAGTGGTCTGTAAGTGACAGTTAGCTACTTTCTGAATCACCCTTGTCTTAGCCAGCTCATCAATTAATTGACACTCCTCACCTCTTCTGTGTAAATATTGACATGCCTAAGGTATTTGGAACCATAAAAGGGACGGGTATCCAACTATGTGACACTCTATACATCCATTTGGAATAAGTGTTTATCAGAGATTCTGTTTGCTCCCAAATGACTTTGGGGCAATCATACGTATTAATGAAATATATACTTTTGAAAAAGTATATGTAAACAAATCCTTGTTGTTGTTCAGTCGCTAAGTCATGTCTGACTCTTTGCAACCCCAGGGACTGCAGCACGCCAGGCTTCCCTGTCCTTCACTATCTCCTGGAGTTTGCTCAAACTCATATCCATTGAGTCGGTGATGCCCCTAGTGCAAAAGAGATCTGTCCTTAGAAAACCAGCACTGAATTCTTTGGCAAGATGTAATAAAGCCAAGTTCCGTAAAACATCGCATAGAGTTAAGTATGAGTGAGACAACTGTGAAAGAACTGAGGGCATAATTGGAAAAATCCGGAATTAGGCCCTTAAGCCTTTGCAAGTGGCTTTATGTTCTTGTTTCCTTTAAAGAAACAGGCACAGGAAATCATAGATGGCTCATTCTCGTGTGTTTTATGTGAGACAGATTATACGGGATTTTAGTCAGGGGGTCTGCCTTCAATGGTATGGTCTAGGTCTTCTTTGAATGACTGGGAAATGAAGGCACATTGTGGGCCTGGGGAACCCAGTGAGAGAATCAGGACACTCTGATGTCCTGCCTACAGAATTGAAGACCCATAGGAGGAAGAGACTCGCTCAAGCTCAAGAAACAAATTTGGGCCAGAGCCAAGCAAAATATTACACCTGTTACGAGCATGGACAACCATTTCTGTTTCCATGGTGCTTGGATTATTATTATTAATTAACCTTATCAGGAAAGGCCCCTGGCAAGTCTGACTGAGCTGAAGTGGGGCCAGCCCAGGGGGTTTCAGACCCTGGGTGTTTAACCCACTTGGCTTGTGCCCAGCTTTCACCAGGGGCCACCAGCCCCTTGGCCTTCACCTTTGTCAACCCAGAGGGGAGACCAGACCTTGACAACTTGGTCTCACCCATTTGAGGTCTTTATTATTGCCCCCATTTTCCAGATGAGGAAACTGAGACTCAGAAAGTTTAGGTTCCACAGCTAGGAAGTGACAGTCAGGATCTGAATGTTACACTGAAAAGATTAAATAGCTGGTGTGCTTTCCTGGTCAGGTGATTTTCAGGACACAGCATCCCCTCTTTGATATATTTGGTTTCAGTGGGGAAAAAGAAAATTAGCCAAGTTAGGTGTACTGATATATATGAAAACTTTCCTCATATGTATTCATCTCAGCCCATTAAGGGTGTCCTCATGCCCAGGTAAGGAGATGAACCATTTTAGAGGCGGAAATTAGGCTTCTTCTTTTCAGCTGCTCAGGACTGACCGATAGTAGATGCTGGGTGTAGAGTGCTGTGTTGCAGGACATAGATGCTGCTCGTAGGTTCTGTGGGAAGTGAGTCAGTTCAGTCACTCAGTCATGTCTGACTCTTCGCGACCCCATGGACTGCAGCATGCCAGGCTTCCCTGTCCATCAGGAAAGTGGAGCTTGCTCAAACTCACGTCCATCAAGTCGGTGATGCCATCCAACCATCTCATCCTCTGTCGACCCTTCTCCTCCTGCCTTCAATCTTGCTCAGCAGTAGTGTCTAGTGGTGCACCATGAGCACAGGAAAGAGAGTGGTAACTCGGGTCTCCTGCCATTCCTGAGAGAGCTCTGTGGCCCTAAAGGGCACCTCTCTCCACCTGGTGGCAGCTGACGGGATTGGAGGCAAATTGACGGACTTTTAGGGCAGAGGTTTGCAAAGTCATGATGGAGGTGGGAAGACCAAGCCATCAACCAGGAAATGTTTTCAAATATACCTCCCGTCCCCAGGGTGTAGCAGAATGTGAAGGGAGCAGAGAAGGTGGCAGGGCAAACACAGTAGTTTGAAAAAAAAAAAAAAGAATCTCCCCAGGTGATTCTAATATGCCAGCTTCTGTCCCCAACCTCGAAAACCACCCTTTTGGGGATGAGAAAAGGAAACTGCCTCACACTTGGCATGAAGAGAAGTTTCCCTTGGCTGGAACTGTCAGCTCCTTCTGAGAGGTAACCAACCTTCCTGATGAGTTGCTTAAGCACTCTTGGTGTGAGCTGAAAAATTGCACTTGCAGGGAGTTTCCAAATCCTTCTGAAAAGTTAGTTTACTTACTAGCTCACATTCAGGACCATTGAGAATCTCAACTGAGGGATCCTCTCTGAAAAGGCTCACCACAGGATGGAAAGTGCTAGAATACAAAGGAGGTATTTGGTGAGTTGCCTTTTTGGATTGGTGCGTTAAGAGCAGTGCACGCGGAGTCTACTGATCTAGCTCCTTTCCTGGCATTGCAGCCATGAGACCCTGGGTGTGCCATTCCCTTCTCTGGACTTTGGGTTATTCATCTGTCAGATAAGTGAGTTCACTGAACTAGACTCTGGCTCAACTCTATGGTCTCTTTCAGCCTTGACATTATCTGATTCTACAACCACTAGGGGTTTTTCCCCAAGGCTGGGCTAGGTAGGAGAAGAGGAGGATGTCCCCTTCTTATTGAGTGGACACCAGCAAAAAGCATTCTTCCAGGAGGGTGTGAGCTCAGCCAAGTTGGCTGGAGCCTACCTTTCCAAGATGAAATCCACCAGAAAGCACACTTCATGGGCTCGGGGACCACATCTGCCTTGTTCACTGTTGTAACCCCAGGGGCTGCAACACAGTAGATGCTCATTAAATACTGACTATCTGAGTAGGCATCATGCATGTCGGCAGGAAGAGAAAGCTTCCAGAAACCAGAGAGGACAAAAACCCAGGCCACCGGTTTTCCTGGATATTCCTACTTTATTTTTGGCTACATCATCACAAAGAAAGGCGATGGGTAGTTCTGCATGCACCAGAGGGCGTGTGTGTGTGTGTGTGTGTGTGTGTGTGTGTGTGTGTTCAAGGCAGGGAGGTGCTTACATCTGTCAGGGAAGGGGCGCGCCTGGACCGAGGCACTGTGAGCTAGCCGCATGCTGAGTCCAGCGCCAATACCAGCGTTAGGCCTGGGCGACACAGCCAGCATGCTTTCTCCTAAGGGCGAACCGTGAGAAGGAGGTGGGCTGAGAATGGGCACCAAGGGAGCCCCTGGGGAGAGAGAGGGTCAGCAGGGAAGATGGCAGCCAGGAAGCTGCTGGCCATTGTAGAGAAGGCGAGCTGCCTGGCATCTAGAAAATGGTTATTCAAGGCAAGAAATCAATGCCTTCCAATGACTTGTCAAGGGAGCTGGGGGTGGAAGGCCCTGAAAGGGAAGGTTAACAGGTGTGCGTTTGGAGACAGCGAGAGTGTAGTGTCCATCTGGCTACTTCTGTAGATAATGGTGGGGTTTGGGAGAGAATGGGGTGATTTTCATGGAGGAAGACTTACTGGAAATGGGGGGTAAAAATCCAGCCTTTCTCGCAGGGCACTGGAGATGACCTGGACTCAAATCTTATAAAGTTTGACCTCATTGCCTTTTCCTCCTTTAAAACAATTAAAAAAAAATTTTAGAAAGACTTGAACAATCCAGGATGGAACAAAAGCCTTTGGTGTCAGGATCTGTCACTTTCAAACGCTTTATGTGCACGATGGTGTTTTATTCTCCCAACACAATGAACAGGGTGCAAGAGATAAAGAGACAGAGAGAGACAGAGAGACCAGAGACGATTCTGAGTTAGAGACAGGATACAGTCAGAGAGAGAGAGAGAGTGAGGGGAACGGGTCATGTGTTCATTTAACTAAGAGCCAAGGAAGGAGACTGGTGGCTTCTATAGAGAGGCCCCCTGGAAACCAGGGCTCTGGTTTGAACACCTTCTGCACCCACTTGGGGAGGTCAGGGGCTGAGAAAGGCCATCTGAGCGGAGCATCTACACAGCTTGCTGGATGCTGCCATGCACCCGGGGCAGTGCTAGCGAGCGGCCCAAGGTCCAAGTACACCCGGCTCTGCCAAGGGGAGAAGTGGTTACAGAAGCAGGGACCTAAGTGGTAGTTCAGGATTTTGCCAGTTTCTCAGCATTTGCTCGTTAGGCTGGTGAGAGGAGGTGAGGAGGTGAGCCTGTGTTAAGATACACGTTTTTGCTTTTGCTATCCTATCCCCTCAGAGAAGGGGAAAGAAGAAGGGGCGAGAGGTGGGGGCGGAGAGAAGAGATAAGGGGGTGAGAAGATAAAGATGAATGTGGCATCGGGCGAAAGGAAGGAGGAGAAGTGGGAGAGGGGTGGTACAGAATGGGGGCTAGTGTCTGCTAGGAAGCAAATAGGGAACATCTTGAAAGAGGGGACTACCCAGTCCCTTGGAGTATTCTGCAAGGTCATTTCTAGATGCATCTAGAGCTGGGAAGTGTGTTCCTAGTCACCGGAGAGTTTAAACACGGGGGTCTGTTTTGTGGCAATTGAGTGCATGATGTGAAGAGGTGGTGGGGGGGAGCTGGGATGCTCCATTTCTGTCCCAGAGCTCATCCTCATGACCTTGTCTGGCTCTGCTGACAGCTGAAGGTATAGGCGGTTGGATGTTAGGTGTGTCCAAGGCCAGGAGGGTCTAAAAACAGTCCTAAATGATGAAGAGCCTCTGTAAGTCACCCGGGCTGAGAGGTTGTTAAACGAACAACCTCCTTGTGAAACTCTCCTCATCCCTACGGCTCCATCCTGGAGGGATCTGAGACAGGCTGGATTCAGAGCCCGCATCGCAGCATCGCGGAGAGTTGAAGTTATTGGTGGCAATGTCCGTGGTGCAGGGGAGACCTCAAAGGCAGGCTCCAGGAAGGATGGGTGGGGAAGGTGTCGAGAAGAGAGACAAGAATGTAACGGGCAGCTGGGGCAGGCTAGGGGTGGGGGTGAGGGGCACAAGATCGGGGCATGGACCTGGGGACCTGGGCACCACCCTAATCGCTCGACACGTGGTTCTCATTCTGTAGCTGGTGCCAGCGTTCGATCTTCTTGTCCTTGTTTTTCAGACACTCGTACCAGTGTTTTAAGCGCTCTCCCTTGGCCGAGATCCCCAGCTGGCAGCCTCCTGGAGGACAAGAGGGGAAGACAGGGGCAGGTGGTCAGAGTGGAGGAATGCACAGGAATCTCATTCTAGACCCAAGTGTCTAGTTGGGGGAAAACCTGCCACCAAGTAGTGACCACCCACCCAGCCAGCCACTTGGGATCCACCCTTTCTCCTGGAAGTTGTGGTTGTGATGTTATTATTACCACTGGTTTTCTTTGTCTACAGACTCCCTGCTTAAGAACCTGCAATGGCTCCCTACTGTGGCATCAAGTCATAACTACACTGTCTATTTTTCAAGACCTTCTTTATTTTTTTAAAGTCTTCATTGACTATGTTATAATATTGCTCCTGTTTAATGTTTTTAACATGTGGGATCCTAGCTCCCTGACCAGGGATCAAACCCACATTCTCTGCATTGGGAGGTGAATCCAGAGAATTCTTAATCTCTGGACCACCAGGAAAGTCCCTAAAGACCTTTTTAAAATCACCACTCTGCTCACTGAAATTCTCTCTCACTACTTCTGGGGACTCATCATGCATTTCCAAGGAGTCTGTTTCATCACCCTGCTCAATCCCACCTGCACTCCTTTGCTGGAGCTGTATGCATTGTCTGGAATTCCCTCCCTGCTCCACAGGTAATGATGGTGCTTCCTCATTATTTGGAGGGGGACTGGGAACAATAGAACCTTCATCCTGGACTTGCCAATAGCCTAAGGAGATGTCCTCTGCACCCTATTTTCTGCGGAGGCCACATACTCCTCTCCTCTGCAATTGTTTATTCCACTGGAGGTGATTTGTTCAGCAAAAAAACAAATCATGATCCAATCTTCCCAGCTTTGTAACCCAAACTGGACCCAAATGAGGACCCTGGGTCCTGACTTTGCATTTGGACAAAGTAATTGCCAGAGTAAAGCAGGGTCCTCAAAACTCTGCATCCCTGGGTAAGGCTCTCTTCTCCTGGGAGGATAGAGGATAGCATTTTGCCTGGGAGCTGGGAGCACTCACCAATGTAATCATTGGACTTGCCGATGTCATAGTCCCAGACTGAGATGTCCAGTGACTTCTTCGCCAGGTCACTGTGTTTGATGTCATAGAAAAATTCCTAGACGCAGCAGAGGAAGGTATGTGAGTGACAGGGTTCTCTGAGTCTTCAGCATCAGGAGCTAAGAGGCTGAGTCCAAGGGTGCATGGACCAAGGGGAGGCCCTTGTATTGGTTATTTGGAATCAAGGGGGTCTTTACCCTAGGCCTGATAATCCCCTTTCAACAAACACTCTGTATAACAAAGCCCCCAGGCCCTATAATTCTCTTTTCAATGATTCTGCTTGAAGTTGGGAAGACTGGTGGGGTTTTTCTAAGAAGGCTGATTCTGGTCACATTTCCTTGAAGGTAGACAGACATGAACTCAGTCCTTACATTCTGATAGCTTCTGAAGTGGTTTTCCTTCTTCTTCATCATTCAGAGATTAAAGGTAGTTGAGGTTTAGGTGTTTATGTTTTCAGATAACCTGATTTTTTCAATAACTCTTCTGCCCAATCATAAAATTCACTCATGTTCACTTTTAAAACAAACACGGAAGCAACCCTGGCCCCCCTACAAAAACCCAAAACCAAACTTGTAATCTATCTACTCAAGAATGACCACAGTCAACATTCCCCATGTGTGACCATATTGGTATATGACTTAAAAAAACAATGTGAATATTAATTTGAATTTTGTATCATATGAAATATTCAAATATTAAATTATAGAAATACCATATGAATATACTGTACTGTGGTTTCCCTTTTCCATTTTATAAGGGATGGTAAAAACCAATTTTGCATGTTAGCAGTTTTTTCTACATCACTACTTTATTCTTTATTTATTAATAATTCTTTTTTTTTCTAAATCACCACTTTAATGGCTTCGTCTACCAGCTACGTGGCTGGCCTGTAACCTAGTGCCCACGAGTTGAGGATTTAGGTCCCTGACAAGTCGCGGTGCGAATACAGAGGAAGGAATGCCTTAAATGGGCATCTGGAGAGTGGCTTTAGCTGGGGCTGGATGCATTGGATGGGTCTGGGAGTTGAGGGAGAGGGCAGTGCCAACCGGGTGGCTGGTATGGGGGACAACTGCTCCTATTTATTTCCTCAAATATCAGTATTATACACAATTAGAGTTGGTAAAGACATTCTCTCTCCAAACACAGCATCTTCCCTTTGACATTCCAAATCTATAGGCTTTGTCTTAGGCTTGATTCCCTCCAGTGATGAAGAACTCATTCTTTCTTCTTTAGATAATTCAAGGTGATCTATGAAAGAAAGCTTTTTCTAAAAAAAATGTGCTTTACAACTTTCTAGCCGGGAATTTGTTCCACCTTCACATATACGAACTATTACAGCATATGACAAAAAATGGGACAACCATACCTCATTAAATTCAGGATTCAAGGTTTTCTTCTTAATTTGAGTCTTGTGTTTGGCTTTCTTTCCCATGTCTGGTTTCAGCCAGCTGAGAGGAGACATAAGAGGCTATTATGAATTAAGTTTAATGAATAGGAATAGCCTCCTGATGACCCTAAATGTCCAACTAGTATCAGGAGAATAATTAATTAACAGATCAGAAAGTGAATCAACATTAATAATGACCAGTGTGCATTAGAGCATTTACCTGGTGCCAGACATTACCTAAGCACCTTATGCACATTTAATCCTCAACAAACCCTAGATGGTACAACCGCCCGTTTACATATAAGGAAACTGAGGGACCAGAGAAGTTGAAACATGTGCCTCCAGTCACACAGCTGGGGGCTCAATCCAGCTGTTGCCTCTGGAGTCTGTGCTCTTAGCCAGGACTTTCTCCCAGTGGATCACTAAGAACCTGGATGACGGTGTCTGGGGCTTCACTACTCATTACCTCTTAAGCTGGGCATCTGTCTCACTGTGTGACCTTGGGCAGGTTCTTTGCCCTCTCGGGGCCTCAGTGTAAAATGATCTTGGGGAAGCTCTCTAGTTCTCCATTTGCAATGGACCCCCTCTCGGCCCCACTGACAGGCCCTGGCATTGACTCACAGCTTGACAAATGGATCTGAGTAGCCATTGGCATCCATGGCCGCCAGGTGCACGCAGCGTATGATGCCCACGATGAGGCCTCCCTGCTGTGTGCTGTACATGAGGGACACCAGGATCTTGCCGCGTTCCTCTATGTCACCAATACGTTCCACCTGCTGCAGTAGGAGAAGAGGGTGTGTGGGTCTAGGACGGACGGGTTCTGGGAACATGGATGGTGATCATTAAGAGACAGTCTGTGGAAAGTAGGAGGACTTGGGCCAGCACAAGTGCAGTTCAGCACCACAAACAGCAGACACTCCCCTCCAACCTCCAGGGAGGAGCAAATGATGAAAGCCAACAGGCCCAGTCCTTGGCACACGGGGGCTGGTGGCTTTATTCTGACTTAGTCACAGGCTAAGTCTGACACTGGTCATAGACTGAGCCTGACCCTGATGCCAGCCCGACTCTGAGCTCAGAACCCCCCATCCAACCAGTCTTCTCAAAAGCAGAGTGCCTGGGGCCAAGGGCATGGCTGTGAAGCCCAACTCGAGCCTCTGCCAGACGCACAGCTTAAAGAACCTGCCCTGCCTTCCCAAGGGGTGTGTGGCATTGCCCTAGTGCAGTGGAATTACTAGAAGAGCTTCTGCAAACAAGGCCAAGGAACACGAGGGTGTCTTCTGCGGGCAAGAGGATGGGCTTCCCCCACCTTGGGGGCTCCAGGTGTGAAGAGCATGCTCCTGGTCTCATGTTCTAATGCCCTGGGCAAAGGCACCTCTCATTATGAACCAACAGGCGGGTGGTTTGGGGAGAAAGAGTGGGAAACGGGCCAGTGAGGGAGAGAAAAGGGAGATGTCAAACCCTGTTTGTGGCTTCAACTATATTTTTCCATTTTACTCAGCACTCACCTCCTCCTCATAGAGGGCCATGCCTCGGGCTGACCCAGTGGTTCCGGCACGCTTCATCTTGAGGAGGGAGATAAAAAAGATAGAAAAGAAAAATAGCACTGTCAATGGGGCTCATCACCCTACTCAAGAAAGACCAGAGACCCCCTTCTCCCCTCCACTAGCATCCAGAGCCATGATGAGAGGTCCTCCAAGCTTCAGTAGCCCTCCAACACTCCCCCTTTCAGCTAATATATATATATATATATATATATATATATATATATATATATATATATATATATATATAAAATGCTAACCATTTGAGAGACCATGTTAATGCACAACAGCCTATGATGTAGATTGTATTAATGTCCCCATTTCACAGATGATGACACTGAGGGTCAGAGTGGTCAAACCACTTGCCCCAGTCAGTAAGTGGCAGACTACCGGATCCACAAAACAGATAAGGTGTTGTCTGCTCTGGTTGAAGCAGCACAGGGGCCTTGAGATCTGGTCCACCAGATGCTTCTTCCCCCATGGCTCCTTTGGGGAACAGAATGTGAAAAGCACTGGTTAAATCCAACCTCTCGCCTTTAGAGATGAGGAAACTGAGGTCCAGAGGAAAGGGCACAGTGCTTAGAAGATCCCTGTCCTTGGTGGGACACATGAAGGGAGTCAATGGTGAGAGGGTTAAGAGCAAAGATCAGCAGGGTGCTGGGGCCAGCGCAGGCCTGGCCTGCCACCTCTGTGCCTCCGGGACTGGCTGTGTCCATCAGAGCAAGATGAGCAGACCCAGTAACTGAAGACCCAGATGGGGGCCTGGCCCTGTCCTGACCGACTGGACTCACTGAGGGGAAGGAGATGAAGCCTGAAGAGCCAGCTGTTACCAGGCAAAGACCCAGAGGAAAGGCTTCCTCCTAGCACATCTGGCGATTTATTGGAGCCTGGCATCCGGTGTAAAGTTTTCCTTGTTGCTTTGTCGGTGCTATAGAACATGGTGTGGCACACATGAGAGTCCCTCCTGAGGCTGGCCATCTGGTGGGAGGATGCTGCAGGCATCTCCATGGGGGCACTGGCTCACTGCCCAGTGAGGAGGCACACTGGTCATTGCAGGAAAGCTGGGCTATGGCCAGTGTCTGAGAGCAGAGTCATCAACTCATATCTTAGCAACTCCCTCCTCTTTCTGGGCCCCAGGTAGCTCAGAGTTTAAAAAAAAAAACAAAAACTGGGTGGGTTGGATTATCTGTAAAAATACAGATTGCTAGGTCTCACCCTTCCTCACTAAGTCAGAATATCCAGGGAGATGTCCCATGAAATCTATTTTGTAAAGCTCTGGTTTTAAAATCTCCAGTTGATTCTGAGGTGCAGCCCAATTGAACAGCCTCGGTGTGGTTCTCGTTCTTTCTTAAAAGGTGAGAAATAGCAGTTGTAATGCTTTATATGTACTCTCACCTCAATCCTTAAAAGACCCTATGAAGTTGGTACCATATTTTCTCATTTTGCAGATAAGAAAACTGAAGCAGAGAGGGGTTAAGTCAAGGGATTCAAGCTATACTGCAGGTGGCAGAAACTGGGACTCAAACCCAGTCTGGCTCCAGAGCCCATGCTCTTAAGCACCACGCTATCCTGCCTTCTGTGTATCTCTGCGATGCTTTATGAACTTCTTGACTGACAGGTGGGTAAGGCAGCATTATTTTCTATAAGAACAACAGTTAATTTATGCGTGCTCATTATGTGCAGGGTTGTTTTAGTTATGTCTTTCACACAACCCTCCTACGAGGCAGGTGCTATTGTAATGTCCATTTTATAGACAAGAAAAACTGAGGCCCAGAATAGTTCAGACCCTTGGCGAGGGCCAGGGAGCAGGGACATGGCAGGGCTTTGAACATGGCGGGGCTTTGAACTCAGGCAGACCGCTCTGCCACACCACACTGCCCTTCAGAAGTGATGCTAACCAGGGTTGGAAGAAGGCATAGCCAGCAGGCAACCCTGATGTTCTGAGCTGAAATCTTCACCCTCCTCCCCAAAGCTGCCGCAGCCCCTCTCTGTCTGGCACCTGACAGATCTATCCCATCCTCTCCCTCACTGAACCCTCAGGGCATAGGCACTCACCGGGATCACCCGCTCCAGACAGATATTGAAGTTCTTCCTCTGATTGGGCTTCAGTTTCTTGAGGGAGAATCTGGTCTCACCAATAAACTCATTATGGCCGAATTTGTCCTCATCACAGACAGAGATTCTGTGGTCAATATAAAGGATGGGGATGAAAAAAAAAAAAAGAGCATATACTGAGCACCTACTGTGTACCAAGAGCTGTGTGTGATTGATGATGGTAGGGAAGGTATAATGTGCACAGGAATAATACAACATCCTATTTATTGAACACTAGGCCAGGTATTTTAAATTTCTTCTTGATCACAGTATAACTTAATGAGCAGTAACATGCACAAAACTTAAATTTTTAGCTGCTGATTTTTGAATATGCATACACCCATGTAACCACCACTCAGATCAAGATGTAAAACATTTCAGCTGCCAGAAGACCCTCATGATTCCTCCTAGTCACTAACTTCTTCAAAGATAACCATTTTGTCCCCTTGGCAAGATTCCATGTCTTGTTTTTGACCTGCATATAAATAAAATCAGATGTATAGATTATTTTACATTTGGCTTCTTTTGTTCAGCATTATGTCTGTGAGATTCATCCATGTCTATAGTAATTTGTCCTTGTTTTGGGTGTATAGTATTCCATCATGTAAATATACTCTAATAATGTTGCTACATATGGGCATTTGGTTTCGAGCTATTTCTAGTTGTTATGAATGAAGCTGCGAGGGAATATTCACATTCATGTCTTTTTGTATGCACATGTATGTGTTTCTATTGGGTATTGCTGAGCCAAGCTTCTCCTGAGGTTAACACACAAATTTAACCTCAGTAGAAATGTCTAAACAGTTTTCCAAAGAGGTTCCTTCAATTATATTCCTCCCAGTAGTTTATGCAGGTCCTGGTTGTTCTTCATTCTAATTTCGATTTTGTCAGTTTTAACTGTTGCATTTCTGAGTAGGCCATAGTATCTATCTCCTTGTAGTATTAATTTACATTTCCCTGATGAGTAATGAAGCTCAGCCCCCTTTTCATCTGCTTAATGGCCATTTCGGCAGCATGTTTTGCAAAGTTAGGCTAGGACCTCTTCTCATTTAATTCTTTCCCTTCTCCCAAACCTCTGAGTTTCCCACTTTATAGAGGAAACTGGGGCCCAGAAAGGTTGAATAATTTTTCCCTAGTAAGGGGCAGAGAGGGCAACCCACTCCAGTATCCTTGCCTGGAGAGTCCCACGGATGGAGCAGTCTGGCAGGCTACAGTCCATGGGGTCGTAAAGAGTCAGACACAACTGAGCAACTAAACATCACACAAGGCGCAGCACCAGAATTTGAAGCTCCTGAATCCCAGAACACTGTATTGTCTTTTGCTACCCATTCTGTACAGCAGTAAGTACACTAGAGACACAAAATTGGTGGTCATGAGAAAGGTACCTCAGGAGGCCCAAAGGACAAGTTGAGGCATGATAATTCTTCCTGACATATACTAAGAGGAACGAAGGAATCTCCCCCTCACCAAGGCATGGGAGGCTGATAGGAACTAACAGCACCTTGCTCTCGGCCATCAACATTTGTTGAACGAGTACTCCAGTAAAACAAAAAATTGCTGAACAAGGTTCATAGCTCTAGAGGGTCAGAACACCCTCCTTCTGAGCCCCATGTGTACACACCATGCAGCCAGTAGGGGTGTGAACAACACCATCCTTTCTACAGGACAATATGTCTCCAAAGACTTAAAAATAGTCACCATATTTGACCTAGCAATGCCACTTCTAAGAATTTATCTTGAAGACATAAGTGCAAAAATACATAACTAAAGATCCTTCCTATAGTTTTGTTTGTAATTGTGAAAAAGCAGAAATAATGTAAGTATTCTATAATGGGGAGAGATCTTAAGAAAATTATGAAATAACCCTGGAAACGTTAACAGTACACATTGAAAATAATGTTGTCCTCACTCACCAGGGAAATGCAAAAGCCACAATGTGACACCCCTACACACTCACCAGAATGGCCAACATGGAAAAGTGTTGATGAGGACGCAACTGGAACCCCCAGACACTGCTTGTTGGAGTGTAAAAACCATAAAACTATGGAAAACTGGCAGTCTCTACTAGACCTAGACATGTACATATACTGCGGTTCAGTCATACACTCCCAGGTGTATATACGACAGAAATGCATGCAAGGAACAGCTACTACCATGTTCCAGCAGCACTATTTGTAATAGCCCCGAACAGAAAGTCCACCAAATGCTCATTAACAGTAGAATGAATAAGTGAAACTGTTACATCCACACAACGGAATACTAAATAGCAATGAGAACAACTTACAACTACACACAACTCGGGTGACTGTCACAAACGGATATTAAATGAGAGAAGACAGACATAAAAGAATGATGTGGTGTGGTTTCATTGTATAAAGTACAGAAATAGACTGAGCGAAGCTGTCCTGTTAGCAATGGGGGCGGTGAACGCCCTGCGGGGAAAGGTCCTCACTGAGGGGGGCGGGGCGGGGCGGGGCGGGGCGGGGCGGGGCGGGGGGGGGTGCTTCCGTGGTCCAGCGCTGTTCTGTTTTCTTAACTCAGTGTGTTCACTCTGTGAAAATGTGTCTATCTGTACACTTTTTCATGTGCACTTTTCTAAATGGATGTTACACTGCTATACAAATGTGTGCTTAAGAAAATTTTGTAGCTGACAGGAATGTACTTGGAACAGCCCCTTTGAAGAGGAGTTTGTATGTCTTGTAAAATTAAAAAGACCCACACCCTATATCCTATGATCCAGCAAATATTCCTCCTTGATTTCTATCCTAAGGAAATACTCATATGAACCCAAGGAAGCATGAAGGATGCTCATTGAAAATTCGTTTATAATAGAGAAAAGCTGGAAGCTGTCTAAACGTCTGTCCACAGGGAACTGGATAAATAAAGTGGTAAACAGTCACATAAAACTTTAAGACATGCCAAACAATATCATATACTGTTTACAGACACATAATTATGCAGCTGAAGCATAGGATACGCTTGGGAATCATACCCATAGAATTCAGAATAGTGGTTAGCCCTGGGGAAGGAAGAAGAAAAGAGGCGGGGGATGGAGTATACAAGAGGAGCTTCAGTTTGCATCTGTAGTGCTTAATTCTTTACAAAAAAAAGAGCAGAAGCAAATACAAAAAATATTAAGGTTTTTGAAAGACTGTTTTTTTTTTATATTCTGTAAAAGTGTTACTTGCTCAGTCATGTCCGACTCTTTCCGACCCCATGGACTGTAGTCCGCCAGGCTCCTCTGTCCATGGAATTCTCCAGGTAAGATACTGGAGTGGGTGGCATTCCCTCCTCCAGAGGATCTTCCCAACTCAGGGATCAAACCCAGGTCTCCCGCGTTGCGGGTGGATTCTTTACCATCTGAGCCACCAGGGAAGCCTGTATATATATTCATGATATTTACTAATAAAGCATTTAAAAATATGTGATAAATCTATGCCGTGGAATACTCTGAAACAGTTAAAAATTAGGTAGATCTAATGTGTAAAATGTGTAAAATAAGTAGCTAATGGGAAGCTGCTGTCCAGCACAGGGAACTCAGCTTTGTGCTCTGTGATGACCTAGAGGGCTGGGATGGGAGAGTGGGAGGGAGACTCAAGAGAGAGGGGATATATGTATACATACAGCTGATTCACACTGTTGTATAGCAGAGACCAACACAACATTGCAAAGCAAATATACTCTAATTAAAAAGTAAAATAAATATCCTGAAAAAAATTAGGTGGCTCTAAATGTCTTCTCATGGCCACAAACCTAAGATATATTTTAAGGAAAAAGGCGAGTTCCAGATATATTCGAAAAGATATTTCTTGTACTGTAAATGATGGTGTTTGCATATATATGTACACTAAATGTATGTATACGGGGCTTCCCAGGTGGCGCCAGGTAAAGACCCTGTCTGCCAGTGCAGGAGACTAAGAGATGTGGGTTCGATCTCTGGGTCAGAAAGATCCCCTGGAGGAGGGCATGGCAACCCACTGCAGTACTCTGGCCTGGAGAATCCCATGGACAGAGGAGCCTGGCAGGCTACAGTCCATGGGGTTGCAAAGAGTTGGACACGACTGAAGCAACTAAACCACCACCACCATGTATGTATATAATGAATATATACACACTCACAGAAGGAGAAAAGAGACCCAGGCAAAGGAAGGGATGAACATTTAAAGGCAGCTTTGTTTTCTCAGTAATTCTTCACAAGAAGAATATACTCATTTATTGAGTGCTAAGTGGCTTCAGTCGTGTCCCACTCTTTGCATCCCCATGGACTGTAGCCTGCCAGGCTCCTCTGTCCATGGGATTTTCCAGGCAAGAATACTGGAATGGGTTGCCATGCCCTCCTCATTAACGCATTTTAATACATTATAGAAGAATATGAAGTGGCATCAGTAAGTGAAGCTGGCTGATTATTCGATAGGATGGTCCATTCTTATAAACATTTTAAAAAATACTTAAACTTTATTTAAAAAAATACTTTTGCGCGCACACACACACAAATACACACGCTAAACCCAGATGTCAAGACACCAAGATGTTAACAGTTTCACTTACCTGTACTTTCAAAAATGTCTACTTGAAATAGGTAACATCTTTTAGAAGTAAAACTACCCTGAGATGTTTTAAGGCATAGCTCCTGGGGATCACGCGTGCTTGTCTGCCCAGCCGTGGCCCGTCTCTGCCCTCCCACCCAGCAGGCACCTGAGGGTCTTCCTTTGCATGTCCTCGTCTGTGATGCCATGGTAGACCAGAGTTTCGTTCCAGATGGGGTTTCTGGTGTTCCGCAGGGTTTTTGTACGAAGCTTGTTGGACTAGAACCCAGAGAGATGGACAGACAGACACCTGCCTCAGTGGGGAGCCAGCCCTGCAGCCACATCCCCTGGGCCCGTATAGTGGCTGGGTGACTTAGGAGGCCACTCCCCTTAGGAGTGTCCAGGGCTCTGTTCTCCCAAGTGCGTGTTCTCAGGGGAGTCGGGGTCAGGCTCTAGGATGCATCGCCAACACTGGACGGTGGGCTACCCCTCCCTCCAGGCCCTCTCATTGACCTTTGCATAAAGGTTAGAAAGCTACAATGTCTTTGAGAAAAATGATTATTTCCAGGACAGGGAGGCAGAAATGAGAGTCACTCACTCCTAGGCAGTGAAGACATAATTTCTGGGGATATTGGGGCAATTCTCTCAACTTCCCCAAATAGAATCCTCCATGCTGGAAATTCCTTGGAGGGGACAAATTTTTTTATTTTACTCTAGGAGTGAAGGCTAGAAATACACCTGGTGACAAACCCAATTCATACTAACATGTATAACTGACTGGATTCTCTAGCAAAGCAGGTTTGGATTTAGGAGCGGGCAAAGGAGAGAGTGTCAAGGAGAAGCAAATGTCACTCGGAATAGAAGGAGTAGTGGCCAGCTAGTTTGGCCATGGCCAGATGGGACTGTCTTTTCTTCACTTGATCTTAGCCTAAAGGCTGAGAAGCAATGGGACTGTCTTTTCTTGATCTAAACACAAAAAAAAGTGAGAAAAAGTGTGTGTGGGGGTGTGTGTGTATGCCTGCACACATGTATGTGTATCCTTTTTTGTCTTATGGGGCATTTGATACTTACAAAAATTTTTGAAAAGGCGTTTTCCTAAGATCACGTGTATAGTATATACCAAGTATATAGTCAGCTTTGTTTTTAGGACATTCATGTCAAGTGAACACAAAGCAAAAAATAAAACTCAAGAAGGCACACTTTCATTTCCAGCCTTGTGTTCTGAGGGGGTCAATCCAAAGAAAGGAGAATTAATCCCACTTTTCCTCCCCAGAGCAAAATAATGATCAGCAGGTGAGGTGGAATGGGAGAGAAAGGTAGGAGGGACGGGGGCCCATTTTCTCTTAATGATAGAATATTTTCTCAAGTTATCTGGAGAGAGTTGTTCATCCCTGTTGAGAGATGTTTGGCTGAGGCACAAAATGGGAGGGGGAGGTGACCATGGTCAGCACTGGGGAGCCACTATAGCTGTTTGAGCAGGTCAGGGCATAATCATGGCATCTGCTTGTCTACTGGATCCCTGGTTTCTGAGTTGGAAAAATGAGCAGAGCCCCTGCCTCTTGAAGGAGGATGGCTCTGGCCCATGCCTTACCCCGTGCAAGGACTTTGCCAATCAGGGAAGTGGGGGCTTGGGGGCAGATAGGGCTATTTTAGGCTCTGAGCTGGGAACCTTGGGTGCTTTCCAGAGCCCATGTGCCCGGCTTGCCGAGAGGCCCAGGCCATATGGTACCTTGCTGGCTCCCGGCAGGAGGTGCAGCTTAACGTAGGGATCGGCCAAGCCATTCGAATCCATGGGCTTCAGTCCCTGTAAGAAAGGAAGCAATGGTGTGAGGGCCTGGGGAGGGCTTGGGCACTCAGCTATCAAAGGCAATGTACAGTTATCGATCCACCCTGTGTGCTTCCTCCCCTGAAGAAAGAGAAAGGAAATACAGCACCTCAGAATGAGCACTGGAATCAGGCAGATGAGGTTTAAAGCCTGGTCATGTCACTTACTGGCTGTGTGACCTCAGGCAAGTGTCTTAACCTCTCTGAGTCTCATTTTCCTCACCTGTCAAACGGGATGTGTCATGGGCTGGTAAGATCTAAATGCATTCCCACTTGTAAAGTGTTTGGCAGTGGCTGGCACACTGGAAGTGCTCCATCAAGGTTGGATTGTTATTGCTGAGATGGAAGGACATGTCCCAGAATGGGTGGGAGAGGAGGAAAGGCTAGGGAGAGGAGGCTTGTGTTCGGGCCCTGGCCTCTTCACTCGCTTCTGAGACCTCAGTCTCTCCATCCATGTGATGGAGATCACAGTCTCTGTCTGGTCCCTCTTAGAGCTGACATGGGGCTCAAATCAACCATAGGGAAAGGAGTCTGTCTGGGATAGGAGTTAAGTTGGGCTTGTTAGTATGAGCAATTCCAAAATTCCTGGGGCTCAGATACATTTTGTCTACTCCCTAGGCCCTGGCTGGGGAGGTGTCTTATCTCTGGGCTCCCACGGTCTCCTTTTAGAGCACTAATCTCCAATCCCATGTGTTTCGTCCTGTGATCTCTGGGAACCTCAGTTTCCCCATCTGTTTAATGGGGCTGATCACAGCCAATGCTTCATGGGATTCTTGGAGGAGTAAAGGAGCTCTCACTTGTGAATGTTGAGCTCTGGTCCTGGCTTAAGTTAAGTATGATCAGTGTTTGTTAGTACTATATGGGGACAGGAGGCCACAAAGTAGGGTGCAAGGGGTAAATCTGGCCAGGGAGCCTAGAGGGTAAGAGCACAGGCTTTTGAGTTGGACAACATAGGTTCAAATCCCAGCTCCACTTCTTCCTGGCTCTGTGACCTGAGCAAGTCCCTTAATTTCCCTGTGTCTCAATTTCCCCATCTATAGAATGGGAATGATGATGAAACCTTCCTCATAGGTTTGTTGTGAAGATTAAATGGGACAAAATAATCTGTAGAAAGCCCCAGAGGGTGAATAATACTTGTGTGTGCAGGAGTGCTCAGCAACTCAGTTATGTCCAACTTTTTGCAACGTGGACTGTAGCCCACCAGACTCCTCTGTCTATGGGATTTCCCAGCAAAAATACTTGAGTGGGTTGTCATTTCCTTCTCCACGGGATCTTCCTGACCCAGGGATGGAACCTGGGTTTCCTGTGTCTCCTGCACTGCAGCTGGATTCTTTACTGCTGAGTCAACAAGGAAGCCCGAATAATACTCAGGTGATGGTTTCTTATCCATTTCTAGAACAAAGTTCATGAGAGCACAGCCTATTCTGGCTCATTCTAACATTCTCCAGCATTAGGGTAGTTCCTGGTACACAGTAGCTATTTAATAAACATTTCTGGAATGTCTGCTTGGATTGTGAGTTTGCAAATCAGCAGATGTTGTGGTTTTCAAATTGAAACGGGAACATGTTGGTTTGGTAAACATACCAGTTTACCAAAGTTACTACCATTCCCTAACACTTTCCACATGCTTTTCTTGTCTCTATTACCAACCTAGCCCGTAAGTCATTAAGCCCCTGTCTCAAGGGGGCTGTGATGGTGTGGCTTTCTCCCATTTCTGAAGCTGGAGGCCATTAAATCTGGATTCAAATCCAGCTCTATCCCTTACCAGTTGAGTGGCCTTAGGCTTTAACTTTCTAAGCCTCAGTTTTCCCATCTGTACAATGGGGCTAATAATAATGTCTTCCTCAGAGGTTCCTGTGAAAATTAAAAAAGATAATGTAGGGCCTTACCTCACTGTGTTATTGGGGGTGGGGTGTAAATGCATCTAAACACCTGCTGAAAAGTGACCTGGGTGTGTTGATCTAGAAGTTGTGTTAAGCATCTCACACATCACTGATCATTCAAACTGGGACATTTTGTGAGTGGGAAGGAGAGTTCTTAATTATTTTAGCAAGGCAACAGGCATAATGGGGACCATCTGTGCAAACTGGGATACCCAGCTACTTTCTGTGTAATACTCACCATTGCCCTTATGGGAGAGGCTCTACTATTATCCCCGAGGCACAGAGAGGTTAAGTAACTTCCCCCAAGTCCCACAGCTAGGAGCAGGAGAGCTGGTGTTAGAACTCAGGAAGTCTGGTTCCTGAGCCTTGCTTGTTCTCTATAGACCAGACTTGGGGCAGGGGAGACCCTGGTTAGTTTTTAATACTTCCTTGGGTTGGCACTGGCATCATCCAGCTTTCCTCAGGGCCTAGAGTGGAGTCGGCTCAGTGCCCCTGAAACCTGCAGTGTAGAGATGCTCTTCCAACCTGGTCTGCCCTTCCCGCCCCCTCAGAAGGCCAGATGACTGTCCTTGTATCTGCAACAACAGGGCTTCCCAGGTGGCTCAGTGGTAAAGTATCTACCTGCCAATGCAGGAGCCACAGGACATGTGGGTTCCATCTCTGGGTTGGGAAGATCCCCTGGAGTAGGAAATGGGAACCTACTCCAGTATTGTTGCCTGGGAAATCCCATGGACAGAGGAGCCTGGTGGGCTATAGTTCATAGGGCTGCAAAGAGTCAGACACTATTGAGGTAATTTAGCGCACCCAATCTGCAACAATAGGCCCCTGACTGTCTGCTACTCCAGCTTGACAGCCGCATCTGTAGAAGGAGCTGTTCAGTGACTTGTCAGCTGTCAAGATCGGCTGTCACTGCCTCCCGGGTGACACCTCTGCAGTGCCCTCCAGCGGCTGTGGATGGGGCAGGTCTCAGCTCTGCCATTGAAGCTTGGTTGCCTTCATTCCCAGGAGGCAGATACAGTTAAGTAAAACCCCTCCCGGGCCATCCCCACAGCAAGTCCTCCCCGAAAGGAATTAGCCGTGGCCAGTTCCTGCGCTTTTCTCATTCCTGTCACTGTCACAGACAGACAAGGCCATGACAGGAGACAGGCCTAATAACCCATGCCCTCCCCAAGTCCCCTAGAAATGCCAGAGCAGACTGAGCGGTCCCCAGCTTGGCCCTTCACCCACCTTGGCCTTTATGATGGTGCAGTGCAGGGAGCTGTTGTCCTGGTCATAGAGAAGGCTGAACTCCAGGGCACCCAGGGTGGCTGAAGAGGACAGAGGCAGGTACCAATAAGACACTCATTCCGTCATTCAACAAACATTTCCTGACCACTTACCATGTGCCCAGTCTGGGATAGGCATTGAGCCTACAGGGCAGAGGAAGACTTATTTGGACTTCTCATCCTCATAGACCCTCCTCTTCCTTGGAGCCCTCGGCACACCTATGATCAGTTAATCATTTGTGCAATTGCCTAGTTAATGACTTCTATCCGCTAGGCTGAGAACCCCATGAGGGTAAGGCTGTGACTGTCTTGTTCACTGCTATGTCCCCACTGGGCACAGTGCAGGGCACACAGTTGGCACTCACTTACTTGCTGAAGGAATAAATGAGTCTTAGCGTTTGCTGTTGCCTGTGTCTAGAATGCACTTCCTCTAGATCCTCCTGTGGCTGATGACTTCTCATTATCCACTTCTCAGTTTAAATTAAATGCTACCTCCTTAGAGAAGCCCTCTCTGATTGCTCCATCTAAAGCAGCTACCTTCTTGGTCATTTCACCCTATTTTACTTCCTTCACCATGCTCTGTTTCTGTTTGAAATCAACTCATTGGTACATTATGTGTCTTTCCACTAGAATGCTATTTCCATTAGATCAGCCATCTTGTCTGTCTTTTTTTTTTTTGGCCATGGTATCCTTAGCACTTATAATAGTTTAGGGGCACCTAGTCGGTGCTCAATAAATACTTGTCGATACAGAGATGAGTGAGGGAGGGAGCGAAATACAGAGACAGGCTTGTTATAAATCATCAAGGACATCTCCTATTAGGGACATACATAGGCTGAGAGGGATAGTCTAGGCTTGGCGGGTCAGGAAGAGACACTTCAGGTGGATAGAAGGAGCAGTGGTCACTGCTCTGGGCAGAGGGGCCAGGATTCCGAGAGCCAAAAGGTGGGATAGACATGGCGCCTTTCCAGAGCAGAAGCAGCCTGTGGCCGACAGCTGAGACTCCTTTCCCCCAAGCCTGCAGCCCCGCGGCCCCTGGGGGAGACAGGACAGCTGATATTTCCTCCAGGTCTGGCCTCCGATCTGCTGCAGCATTGAGACTGACCGTCGGCCCCTCCACTCACTGTCCATGTGAACTAGGACAAGCCCTTGAGCCTCTCCGAGACTCCATCTCCCTATCTGTGAAATCGGAAGAAGAAAAGCGACTATTCCTGGACTCACTGGGATGGTTAAAGTGAGCACTGCACGTAGCACACTTAGAAAAGTGCCTGACTATTACTATTATTACTTCTGATGCGCATGTTGCATAATAATACTTCCTCATGGGTGTTCTGTACTATATAAAATGATTTTTGGTTTTTGATGCCCTTTCTCAGGAGGTACCTCAGTTTACCCTGTACTTGTACTTTGTACTATATAAAACGTTTTTTGTGTGTTTTGTACTACATAAAATGATTTCTGGTTTTCGATGCCCTTTCTCAGGAGGTAACTAAGTTTACCCTCCCCTCAGCCCCGCATGGGAGGCAGTATTTACTCCCCTTTTTACAATGAGGAGAGATAACCTGAAGGGCCAAAGCCATTCCACTGATTACAGCCATTGGTCCATTTCTTTGGAGCAGGTCCAGTCTCCCCATCTGACCAGCAGCTCTTGGAATGTCCCTCCAACCCCACAACGTGAATCAGGTCCAGACACGACCCATCTGTGCTTCCTTCCAGCTCACAAGGGCCACCCCAGCTCTCCCCTGCAGTGCTCAGCCACACCCAAGAGAAGTGCCACTAGGGTGTGTGTGTGTGTGTGTGTGTGTGTGTGTGTGTGTGTGTGTCCCCTTGGGACTCAAGGTCTGAGTGAGAGAAGCACAGAGTCGACACTTTATAAATCACCGTGTGGATGGATGCAAGAGGAAATACCAGAAAATTTTAAATCATGGTTAAAAAAATGACTTTTAGAAGACACACTAAAGAGTGGGAAACTATTAAAACACGTGCCTCTTTGTATACACCTAGGAGTGGAATTGCTGGGTCATATGATAATTCTATGAAATCACCCAGTAGAACACTGTGAATGTAGTTGAATTAAACTCATAAAAAACCATGTAAAAGGTAACATTGATGTTATGTATGTTTTACAATGATGAAAAAACCATAAAGCACCTATACTTTAGAAAGCTGATGTCATTTTGTGAATTTAGTAACACAAATTTGTATTTTTATAACTTGGCTAATATGTTTATGGGGGGCTGGGGTATACAGGGCTGTCCCCAGACCCATTCCTGTTTCCCAGGGGGTGAGCACTGAAGCGACTTTTTCAGCCACCCCTCTGTTACGAGTCACCTACTTGCTTCATCCGAATCGTAGCTGTTGGCTTCCTCCTCGTCCTCCTCAGGGGGTGGGGGCTGACGGGCCGGGGCCACCACCGGCTGGGGAGCAGCCGCAGAGGCTTGGGTATAGGAGCCCGGGGGGTGGCCCGCTCGGTCCTCCCTGGTTCCAGCTGCCGAGTAGCCTCCGATTCCCCCGGTTCTCTCCTCCCGGGGTTGGGCGGCGGCCCCTGTATAGTCGGGGTCACTGGGAGCCACCTCTGCAGGGGAGATGGGGAGAGGGTGAGAAAGAGGCAGCTGAGTCCCTGTGTTGGAACTCTAGCAATGACAACTGCTGCAGTGCTGCTGCGAGTGATGAGCACCAACCAGGTGCTTGTCAAGCTTTGCATCAGAATCACCCACTGCTCTGCAATGGGGGGACTGTCACTTCCCTTGGATGGTGGGTGTGGCACACATTGCGCTGCTCCCCAGATCTCAGAATGTCGCCTTTGTCGGAGCCACCCAAGGAAGGTTTGCAAAAATGCAGGTTCCCGGGCCCCAGCTGGAATCTAAAGACCCTGTGATGGGGCCTTGGAATCTGTTTTATAACAAGACCCGTGGGCTGATTCAGATGGAGGCAAAACAGACCTCACTGAGAGCGCTCACTGGTGTGGGCTCTGAAGCCAGGCAGCCTGGGTTTGAATCTCAGCTGTGTGTCCTGGAGCAAGTGACTTGTCTCTGAGCCTTAGTTTCCTCATCCCCAAAATGTGGAATTTTAAGACGTGAACGTGCTCAAATAGTAGTTCAGTTCAGTCACTCATGAACCACAGCACGTCAGGCTTCCCTGTCCATCACCAACCCCTGGAGCTTGCTCAAACTCATGTCCAACAAGTCAGTGATGCCACCCAACGATCTCATTCTCTATCATCCCCTTCTCCTCCCGCCTTCAATCTTTCCCAACATCAGGGTCTTTTCCAATGAGTCAGTTCTTTGCATCAGGTGGCCAAAGTATTGGAGCTTCAGCTTCAGCATCAGTACTTCTGATGAATATTCAGGACTGATATCCTTTAGGATGGACTGGTTGGATCTCCTTGCAGTCCAAGGGACTCTCAAGAGTCTTCTCCAACACCACAGTTCAAAAGCATCAATTCTTCGGTGCTCAACTTTCTTTATAGTCCAACTCTCACATCCATACATGACCACTGGAAAAACCATAGCCTTGACTAGATGGACCTTTGTTGACAAAGTAATAGCTATCATTTAAACATTTTTTCTCTAATATATGCACAGGAGGCTCAGTGGTAAAGAATCCACCTGCCAATGCAGGAGATGCAGGAGACACGGGTTCGATCCCTGGATCAGGAAGATCCCCTGGAGGAGGAAATGGCAACCCATTCCAGGATTCTTGCCTGAGAAACCCAAGGACAGAGGGGCCTGGTGGGCTACAGTCCAGAGGGTCACAAAGAGTCGGATACGACTGAGGAACTGAGCCCATCGCACAGTACCTGGTGCATTAGCAAGCAGTGAACACGTTGTATTGATTGGGGCTGTTACATACATATCATGTAATAATCACTGTCACTTGGAGTGATCTTGGCAAAGAAAGAAAGAAGTCTGGAACAGAGAAGGAGACATCACTTGAGTGTTTGCCCCAAGCGCCGCCCTGCCTCCACTTCACAGGTGTAGACACAGGCCCAGGGGCAGCAGGTGATGGGCAGAGGCCACGTGCTAAGGTTTTCTATGTCTCAGTTTACTTAATCCTCACAACAACTCTATGAGGTAGGTCTTTGTGTTATTCTCATTTTAGAGATGAGGAAACTGAGGCTCAGGGAAGTTAAGTGACTTACCTAGGGTCACACAGTTGGGAAGTGAAGAACAGTGATTTGAATCCAGGCAGCCTGTGCTCTTAACCACTGAATGTATTGTCATTTTCTGTCCATCAAACGTTAGTACGGACTCTCTAGAGTTTTAGAATTCGGAGGATCCCTTAGAGATCATCAGCTAGGTCTCAGGATGCAGTATGGGCCAATGTCTGGTAGCCCCTGCTCTCTCTCTCTCCACCTCTGTCTCTGTCATTCTCTCTCTCTCTCAATTAGTGAAAGAGAGGTGGTCACCCACACAGGCACAAAAAGAAGTGAACACTTGCCTGGTCTCTGATCTGGAAAGCGTCCCGTCGGCCCCGGACTGGGTCTGCTGCCTCCTGGGGGTCCTGAGTGGGGCAAAGACAGAAAGAAGCTTGGAACAGAGAAGGCGGCATCATTTGAGGGTTTGCTCCAAGCCCTCCTCATTTCACGGTGCAGACACAGGCCCAGGGGTGGTGGATGATGTGCAGAGGTATCCAGGGGTGCAGGAACAGTCCCACTGTAGGGATCCTGGGGCTGGACAGGCCTAGCTTCAAGCCCCAGTCCTTCCCTCCTGAATCTCATCTTCCTCCCCGCTTCCTCCCATCACCAGTGGGGCTGGTGATACCTGCTCTTCACGTTTTGCTGGCTGTTATGAGGTCAACGAGCTAATGGAATAAGAATCACTTGCAAGGTAACAGGCGAGTCCATGCTTTGTGTCCACCATTATTACAGGGTCATTACCAGTCCAGAGGATTCTCTACATTTCCAAAGCTTGGGATGTGGTCTCGCCACAGGTTTGGGGCATGAAATAAAAATAACATTCAATGACACAGTGAGAAAGCCATTCTGGGCTCCATTGGTTCGATACTGATCCCATCATGGGAAAAGTCTTACTGCGGTGCTACTTTTCTTTAACACGTCTCTATAAGTGTCTTTAGCACGTCTTTATAAGTGTCCCTTTTGAAAAAGCAAAAGAGGACAGGCCTCAGGCTCCAAACCTTCAGTAGGCCAGTGTACTGAGAATATCACTGCACTCTTTTATCTTCAGTACATTAATCTTTTAAAGATTTATTTAATTTATAAATTAAATTATAATTTAATATAGGCTGTGCTAGGTCCTTGTTGCTGTGTGTGAGCTTTCTCTAGTTGTGGTGAGTGGGGTCTACTTCATTGCTGTACGCAGGCTTTTTATTGCTGGGTGTCTCTCGTTGCAGAGCACGGGCTCTAGGCACACAGGCTCAGTAGTTGTGGTACATCGATTTATTTGCCCCATGGCATGTGGGATCTTCCCAGAACAAGAATCAAACCCATGTCCCCCTGCATTGGCAGGCAGACTCCTAACCACTAGACCACCAGAGAAGACCCAGTATACTAATTTTTATAATAGCTTCCACAATAGGTTGAATTGCATTCCCCCAAAGATGTTCAAGTCCAAACTCCCAGTCCCTGTGAATGTGAATATTTAGGAAAAGGGTCTTTGCAGATGACCAAGTTAAGATGCAGTCATTAGGCTGGGCCCTAATCCAATATGACTATTCCCTTATAACGAGGGGAAATTTGGACACACAGGACCCAAGCATGGAAGGAGGATGATGTGAAGATCCCTCTACAAGCCAAGGAATGCCTGAGGCTCCCAGAAGCGAGGGGAGAGGATGGGACACATTCTCTCTCACAGCTCATGAAAGGAACCAACCCTGGCAACACCTTGATTTTGGACTTTTGGCTTCTAGAACTGGGCCACAATACATTTCCTTTATTCTAAGCCACCCAGCTTGAGATACTTGCTATGACTGCCCTTTGTGCTGTTTAGTCACTAAGTTGCGTCCTATTCTTTGAGACTCCATGGACTGCAGCACTGCAGGCCTCCCTGTACTTCACTATCTCCCGGAGGTCACCCAAACCCACGTCCATTGAGTGGTGATGCCATCCAGCCATCTCATCCTCTGTCGTCCCCTTCTCCTCCTGCCTTCCATCTTTCCCAGCATCAAGGTCTTTTCCAATGAGTTGGCTCCTCACATCTGGTGGCCAAAGTATTGGAGCTCCAGCTGCAGCATCAGTCCTTCCAATGAATATTCATGACTGCCCTAGCAAACTATTAATAATACACTCTCTTTTTTTCTGGTATGGAATGCTGGTTTCCCATTATTGTAGGTTTCTTTTAAAATAACAAAATTTTAAAAATATTTTATTTATTTGGTTGCACCAGGTCTTGGTTGCAGCGTGTGGGATCTAGTTCCCTGACCAGGGATTGAACCCAGCTCCCCTGCATTGGGAGCATGGAGTCTTAGCCATTGGACCACCAGGGAAGTACCTAAAATAACAGCTTTTTAAATGCACCTATTAGGAATTATTTCCATTCTTTTATACAAGCCGTATGTGCTCAAATTTTCTCATGTTACTAATCTCTTGCCACTATTTCTTGCTGAATCTCACATACCTGTCTGAGAACATTTGCCTTTTTGTTAAAGTCCAAGTTCCTTAAATTTTCCTTGAGAGAGAGTTTATGATAACAACTTCTCTCAGTTATGTTTTTAAAGGAGGTCAATTTGAAGAAAATGTTAAGGAAATAAGAGGGCAGATGGTAGACGTATGTGGTGAGAATTGAGAGCAGAGTGACAGTACTGGAAGGTGGGACACCCTGGGGGATGAAATACTGTCACTTCTTGCGTTTAGGTGGATATGATGCTACCCACCCCCTCCCACCCATGCTGGGCTCCCAGCCTCATTCTATTCTAGTAGTACTCATTCTAAGGGTCTTGAAAGAGTTTAGAGTTTGGCAGTGGCTGCAGCTTTTCACAAAGCCCAGCGGATTCTGCAAGCAAAGGTGGGAGGTATTGTGGTCATAGCTGAGTGACGACCTGGGTGGGCAAGTGGGTGGCAGGTACCTGGTTGCCCCGGCTGGGGAGGTGCCGGGCTCTGCATTGAGGCTGGGGCAGGTCTAGAAGCCTGGACTGAGTTGGCCCGTCTCAAACCTGAAGGGGAAAGAAAAGAGCCTGTCATGTTACACACACACACAGACACGTGCACACACATGCAGTCAAAGCAGGAAGAAGCTTGGGATTGGTGAGCTGGCATAAGGTATAGTCCTCTGGGTATGAACTGGAGGCAGCTCCCTGATATTCTCAGCTCTTTCAGACCTTCTACTTCTCCCCTCAGTGTGTTCTATCTTTTCAGTACTTAGATCACCCTGAGCAACTCACAGCAGCAACATGGGTATTGAAAAGCCCAGGTTCTGTGATGTTGCTCCCAACATCTATGACTTTGCACAAATGACCTGTCCTCTCTGGGCCTCAGTCTCCTCATCTGTCAAATGGGATAACAGTACCTAGCTCACAAGGCTGTGGTGGAGACACATAATGATACAATACATGCAAAGTGCTCAGAACAGTGCCTGGCATGTAGTAAACATTCAAAATCTGGTAGATTTTAAAAATCAATTCGGAATTTATTTTGGTACTTGTGTCAAGCAGATTTCTTTTTTTTTTTTTTTCTTGTCGCACCTTGTGGCGTATGGGATCTTAGTTCCCAAACCAGGGATCAAACCCGTGCCCCTCCTACAGTGAAAGCGTTGAGTCTTAACCCCTGGATGGCTAAGTAAGTCCTGAAAGACTGTTCTTACCTTCATGAGGACTTAGTTTTGCATCCCAGATTTTTCTTTTATAAGCTATGTGTCTTTGGGCTGGTCACTCACCCTCACTGAACCTCAGATGCTTCATGCAGGCAATAACTCTACCCACTTGATAACAATGGGCTGGTGGCTTATTTATAATAACTTATTTAATTTCACACCCTGTGAGGTAGGTGCTTTATGAGCTCCATTTTACAAATGGGTAAACTGAGGCACAGAAGGGTTAAGGAGCCCACCTAATGTCTCCTGATTAGTTAGCAGCAGAGCCAGGGTTTGAAGTCAGGTGTTTGATCTCTGGAATCTACCTGAGACTTTTAGGTGCTACTGCCTCTTGCTGAGCTGCTGGGGGATCAAATGTGGATGATACCCATAGCAGCTCCTGGTACCCAGAAGCTAAGACATTCCCGGAAGAATGCCTTGTCCTCGCTCACCTCACTGAGCTGGATCCTACCTTTCCTGAATTTACATCTTTAAAAAAAATGTATAACTTTTATTTCCAGAAGTAAAAATGTGTAGGCTTTATAGTAAATCCTCTTTTTTTTTTTTTTTGGCTGCAGCCTGTGGCATGTGGTGGAGAAGGAAATGGCAACCCACTCCAGTACTCTTGCCTGGAGAATCCCATGGATGGAGGAGCCTGGTGGGCTACAGTCCATGGGGTCGCAAAGAGTCAGACACGACTGAGCGACTTCCCTGTGGCATGTGGGATCCTTGTTCTCCAACCCAGGATGAAACCGTGTCTCCTGCATTGAAAGCATGGAGTCTTAAACGCTGGACCACCAGGGAAATCCTGATTATTATTATTATTATTTTTGCCCATGCTGAGTGGCTTGTGGGATCTTAGTTCCCTGACCAGGGATCAAACTCATGCTCCCTGCAATGGAAAGTGTTGAGTCCTAACCTCTGGACCACCAGGTAAGTCCTGAATTGAAACCTTTTTCACAGGAGAGATGCTTGAATGCTCAGAACAGAAAGTACTTGGCCACCTCTGGCTGGAACTAACTAATCCCCAGGTCTTATCTCAGGGTCCTGCATTATTGTTTGCTTGTTCATTTTGATCTTTGTTCATCCATCCATCGACTCACCCAATCATTCAACAAGTGTTCACTGAATGTCTACCAATGGCCAATGAATAAACGGATAAAACACTGTCCTCCCCATTCCTTTTGTTTCTCTTCCTCCAGGAAGCCTGTCCGGCTTTGCCCAACTCTCTCACCTGCTGGGCTCTGGCTGGGGTCCCCAGCAGCCATGCCGTGGCCCTGGTCCCAGCTGTCTGAGTCCCGGCCAGAGGAGCTCATTCGTGCCTCAGAGGCCCTGCGCACAGGAGGCCCGTAGCTTCCTCGCCCAGGAGCAGAAGTCATGTCAGGGCCTGGAAGGAAAGCATGAATTGAATGCAGAAAGGGCACCTGAGGAATGGGGGAAAGGACTCCTGTCCCCAGAGTAGAAGACAGAGTCGGCAGAACCCACCTGTCTTCTGACCTGGGCCCCTCCTGTCTTCAGTGTCACCTGCAGAGAGAGAAAAAACTGACCAGGGGTATGTATTTGATGTTTTTGAAGAGGCATCATTTAGGAGCTCACAAAAGGGTCTGTCCACCATTCCTCAGAGCTAAAAAAAAAAAAATTAAAAATTTCCTCTCCCAACTTCCCCTCTAATGTAGAGACTGCCTACAATATCACATTATTTCCTTTGCAAATGAGTTGGGATCATCAGTTCTGTATTCTTTCTAGAATGTGCTTTGTTCACTTACTTTGATTTTCCCCAGGATTCATCAGGCATGCTCCAACCTCAAGCCCTTTGCAAGCGATATTCCCAAAGATTTTATGGGCACTTTTAACCACCTTGGTCAGTTTCCCCCAAGTATCATCTCTTCAGACAGCCCTTCTCTGACCATTCTGCCCAACATGAAGCTTCTATCCCCTCTACCTGTTTCACTTCTCTTCCAGGCACCTATAACTACCTGATATTTATTGTATTTGCATTAGCTGTTTGTTGAGCATCTGTTTGTCCCACTAAACTTTAATTGCATGAAAGCACGGGTTTTATCTGCTTCATTCACTGACTCCCTAGGGCTTAGAACAGAGCCTGGAACTCACTAGGTGTTCAGTAATTGCTTGTTAAAAGAATACTGAAAGCTCATATCATGGGCATAATTCTAAATCTATTATGTATGAAATATCATTATGTCTTAAAAAATGTACATGCCTTAATTTAAAAATATTTCATTGCTTAAAAAATGCCAAAACAATTGCCATGGTAACATCAAAGACCAAAAAATGATCACAAATCATTTTTGTGTGTGTGAAAAACTGCAATTACTGTGAAGTGCAATAAAGCAGGTGCAATAAAACAAGGTGTGCCTGTAGCATCTCATTTAATCTTCAAAATAACCCCTTGAATTATTAACCTCATTTTATAGATGAGGAAAGAGTTTCAGAGAAGTTAGATTACTCATCCAAGCTAACACAACTTGTAGGCTGCAAAGCTGGAATTCAAATTCAGGTATTCCTGGGCTCAGCTACTCAAGATGTTGACAGTTACGCTATGCAGTCTTCTCATCTTAGAGGGAGTAATGCTTAACCAGGGAGAAAGATGCTCTAGTGATGGAAACCCAGGGCTACAGAGTATGTTGACAATTTGGTGAGTCTCTGCAAAGAGCAGAAATTGCTCATGCCTTGCCAGGATAAAAGTATTTGTTGAGTGCCTTTTGAGTGTCAGACATGTTACTGGGTGCCTTGAGAACCTATGATTGGGCACTTCAATTTTGGCAACCTTCAACTATAACTTTCCTTTCAGAAGTACTGCCTGCACTCGACTATGGAATTGTCGTTCAGACCAGTTTTTATCACTTCATCAAAAGTACTGCAAGAGCTTTATGTGGTCAGTCTTGGTGGCCTTATTAAATTAAAATGTGTTCTATTGAGGTTACATTTTTTTTTTACTGTTTTGTCACTCTTTTTATTATCATTTTAATAATTGATAAAAATAGATAATAGTGATAATATCCATAGTAGCAGTAATTTTCTTTTTTCTAATTTCCTTTTTATTCATCTTTCACTTTTAATTAGTCCAGTTTTGGATTTGCTGGTGATTGATATAAGAAATATCAGGAGAAAATAAGGCCTTTTCAGCAAGCCTCCGATCCCCTGTCCTCCGGACTCCAGTGTGTATTTTGGTGCTGGGAGCCTTACTTAGTTCCTAATTTTGACTTCCATCTCTGCTGTACCTCTAAATACTCCATCAGGGATGACAACAAAGCCTTTTGGGAGCCTGGCATTGCTGGAGAGGTCCCTGTGCTACTCTCTTGATAAGGGTTCATAGTGAGTTGTGAAAGGGACATAGGAGTTCTAGACCGAAGCCCAGAGGCTGGCTGGCTATCCACCAGCTGGGCAGAAACACAGACATGATGTCAGGACACCTTTCAAGTAGACCAGTTAGCCAAGATCTGCCCTTGGTCCTGAAAGAAGCAGCTGTATTTTCCTACCTCGAGTTGGAGCCCGGGCAGGGTGCTTGGGCTCAGGAGTGGGCTGCTCAGGGGCAGCGGGCACAGGCTCACTGACTGGCTGCTGGGGCTTGTTCTTCTTTATGGGCATAGGCTGTGGGAGGACCTGTTTGGGGAAGCCCTTGAAGAACCATGCTCCAGAGCGCTTCCACACCTGGACGAGGAGAGGTAGAAGATGAAGGCATGGCAGCTGAGCACTATTGCTCCTGTCTTGATGAATGCTAATTTTCCACTCTGCTCCCTGTCCTCAGAGCACCAACACAGTAGGCTCCAGGAGCCAAATGGGACCCGTCCACTCACCTCTCTCTGCTCGATGCAGATTTTGCAGAGCCACACAGGGTGTGGGCGGTTGTTGGAGGTCTCCACCCCACACTTGGTACAGACATTCTGGAGACAAAACACAGCCCAGTGCACACTTAAGATATGTCAGGCTCGGAATTGCTGGCAATCAGAAATGGCTGGGAAGGGTGGCAATGAAGCCCCATTCTCCCTTGTTCCTCACCTGCCTCCCATGACCAAGGCCAGTTAGAATAAAGTTCTAATTTGAGTCTTGATTTCTGATAACAAGAACTGGAGTCATTCCCAAGCCCTCAACGCAGGGATTCTCCAAGAGTCTCTGTGGGGCCTGAGTTTTCAGCATCCACACCAGGGAGATCATTGACATAATTCTTTAAAGAGCGACTATTTATCTGTTTCTTACTTTATTTCTTCTTTCTTTCCCAAATGAACTGGAGACAACCTAGACTATGACTACAGATTCAACTCCTTACAAAGAAGGAAGTTATCTGAGTAAATGCTGCGACTATGTGATGGAACATTATACTTTTGGCTGAGTTTCCTGCCAATCAAAACAAACAGGTCACAAAATTCTCACTATCTAGTTGACTACAGAAGGCAGGTTTTTTGGAGTAGATAACCTTCCCCCAATATTCCACTCTAAATGCTAATTGGGACCCCAAGTAGGAGAAGTCAGGTGATATTATGGATCTCTCCAGCTGGATTGTTCCCTTGAATTCCTTTCCTGGGAATCAGACGGACCCAAGGACAGTGTGTTTCTGTCCTGGAATGGTCAAGTGCAGACAACCTGAGCAGAGGGTACAAGGTGGAGAGCATACAAGCCCCAAGAGTGAATGCTTGAGGCTTTCCTGCCAGTCCAGTGGCTAGGACCTCATCTTCCAATGCAGAAGGTGTGGGTTTGATCCCTGGTTGGGAAGCTAAGATCCCACATGTCTCATGGCCAAAAAACCAAAACATAAAACAGAAGCAATATTGTAACAAATTTAATAAAGACTTTAAAAATAGTACATGTCAAGAAATCTGAAAAAAAAAAAAAAGAGTGAATGCTTAAGAAGACCAAAGTCTAACTTGGCCTAACTTGGCTAGAGAGGGGCTTTCTAAAATGGCTTGTACTGTAACCCAGGGTAGAGCTTGCTGTGTATGCTGTCCATGTACACATGTATAGGCATAAGCCCAGCAGTTTTTTGGTTTTTTTGGCCACATGGGATCTTAGTTCCCCAATCAGGGATTGAACCTGCACCCTCCCATGGCAGAATCACTGAGTCTTAACCACTAGACTACCAGGAAGTCCCCCAGTATGCTCTTTAGGATGACCAATATCTTGCTGAGCCAGAATACCTGTAGGTTCAACCATAGTTCATGTTCTGCCTCATTCTCCCAAGGTCATACTGTATGAAGCAGAGCTCCAAGGGTACAGACGGGTCAGCATGACATCTAGGGGAGGAACCATGAACAGGCACAAGAGCATGCTAGAAGGAATCAACCCAAGCTCCATCCCTAAGAGCAAAGGCCCCCAAAAGGCTGGACCCCAGGCTTAGGCCCTCTGCATGGGATGTGCAGGGAAGCAGGGAAGGGGAGGGAGACGGTACCTTCTTACAGTCCTCACACACCACACAGGCGGAGCCCAGCATCCCCAGCTGTTCTCCACACAGGATGCAGCGGTTCACCCCGTCCCCGGCCACGTTCTTCCTCATGTTCTCTAGGCGGTCCACCAGGCGCCTGGAAGCAGAGCCAGGGTTATATGGACCTTACAGGACCAGAGACCACCAGCATCTCCCTCAATACCTGGCTGATGGCTTTAACCTTCTCTGGGGCACATATTCTTGAGTATCTGATGATGACTAATTGGGCCACTCCCCAGAAAAAAGGTACACACATTCTGATATATTTCAGAACATCATGGAACCCCTTTCCTGTACCCAAAAGCCTATCTATTCTACTAACTTCAGATTAGGAACTTTAATCTTTTCTCCTGTCACCTCCTCCAGGGACATTGTCTTCTGAACTCCAGATTGTCTACACGATGTCTTCACTTGGGTCTCAAACTTGCACTTTCATCTCAACTCTTCATCTTGGCTGCTCTTCATTCCATCCCCAGGGAATCTGCTCCCATTCTCAGGAAGCAGTAGGACTATCCACTAACTTGCTCCAACCAGAAACCTAGAGGGTCTTCCTGAGCCCCTACTCTCCAGACCTTCAATGACCCTACCATATCTTATTGTATCTAACTCCATAACGTTTCCAGAATCCACCCACTTCCCTGTCTTCACCGCAGCCAAGCCACAGACATGTCCCCTCCAGATGACTGCAGGAACCTCTCGGTCTCTGTGTCTTCATTCATCTCCTTCTATTGTCTGTTCTCCCCACCACAGCCATGGAGAAATTCCTAAAACATAAATCTGATCATGGCACTCCCTCTTCCCCCTAAAACCTTTAGCTGGTTCCCATTCCACAAGGTTTCCGTGATCCTATGTGGTCTGGCCCTGGATAAAACCCTAAACTTCTTCTCCCTCTTAGTTTTACTTCAGTGTTATAGTTCAGTGGTTCTTTAAGTCTGATGACCAGACCATTAGCACCAGTGTCTCCTGGAAATTTGTCAGAAATGAAAATTCTTGGGCCCCACTCCAGAATAATCTAGTCAGAGAGTCTGGAGGGCAGGGCCTGGCAATCTGCTTTAGCAACCCCTCCAGGGGATTCTGGCAAAAGTTTCAGAACACTGCTCTGGTTACCCTGGTCTTCTTTGAGTTATAGTTTTCCTAACTGCCTCAGTGCTTCTGTACATTCTGTTCCTTGTGCCTGAAACATGCCTTTGCCCATTGCACATCTTTGTGATCTTTCTCTCTCTCGCACACACACACAATTTTCCTGTCTAGATCCCCCTTATCCTTCATATTCCATATATATTTCATATTCCAATATCCCCTCCCCTTAGAAAACTTCTCTGACTACCCATTTTATTTACTCTAATTGCAACCCTTCTGCATAGCACTTGCCACATGTATAAGTAATTGTGGGATTGTCTACATTAAGTAATTAATTAACTGTGAGTCCATCTCTAGACTATGAACTCCCCTGGGTCAGGGATCTTGTCCTCAGGGCCAGAACAGTGCCTGGTCCACAGTAAGTGTTCACACATGATGGTCAAATGAATGAATGAATGAATGAATGCAGCCCGCCTCCTAAATATGTAATCAGCAAAAGCAAGCTGAATTGAATGTCAAGTGACATATAATAGCAGCTTATACTTACTGAATACATAGTGCTTATTATACGCTTGGCATGGTATGAAGTGCTTTGCCATCCAACCCTAGGAGGTACTATTAATAAGCCATTTTGCAGGTAAAGAAAGTGAGTCACTTTCTTTAAAATTAAATTACTTGCCCAAGGTCACACAGCTAGGAAGTAGCAAAGCTAAAACTGAAACCCATGTATCTTATGTGCTACACTGTGTGTGCGTGAGTGTGTGTCTGTTAGTCATTCCGTCATGTCTGACTCTTTGCAACCCCACGGACTGTAGCCCGCCAGGCTCCTCTGTCTATGAAATTCTCCAGGCAAGAATATTGGAGTGGGTTGCCGTTCCTTTCTCCAGGGGGATCTTCCTGTGCCAGGGACTGAACCCAGGTCTCCTGCATTGCAGGCAGATTCTTTACCTTTTGAATCACCAGGGAAGCCCATGTGTTATGCTAACCCTTCTCAAACTTAATGTGCATACAAGTCACACTGGTATCTTGTTAAAATGCAGATTCCAAGGCATCAGGTCTGGGGTGAGGCCTGAGGTGTGTGTTTCTAGAAAACTCCCAAGTGATTCCACACTATGCTACTGGTCCCAGAACACACTCTGAATAGCACAAGGCTGCACATAATGACTCTATCTGTGGGGGCATCCTGCTTCAATCTCAAGTGGGTTGTTTTTGACACTTCCCACCAGCCTGAGGGGCTTCCCAGGTGGCGTTAGTAGTAACCCACCTGCCATCCCTGCAGGAGATGTAAGAGACACAGATTTGATCCCTGGGTCGGGAAAATCCCCTGGAGAAGGAAATGGCAACCTCCAGTATTCTTGCCTGGAGAATCCCCATGGACAGAGGAGCCTGGAGGGCTATAGTCCATGGGGTGGCAAAGAGTTGAGCATAACTGAAGCAACTTAATATGCACACATCAGCCTGAAGTCATCTCCTGCTTTTTCCCTCAAACAAAACCTTATTGTTTCCGTTCCAGCCACTGCCAGTGGACTCAGATGAAGTTGGACCCTGCGCACCCCTCCACGTGCTGGCTGTCAGCTGTGGACACCAGAGGCGTGAGAACCACTGGGATGGCACTTGGGCATCACAGGGTCCAGGAGGTCCCTGGCCAGCCCTGCTGGCAGCTACCTGATGCTGATTCTCCCCACAGCCATCTCTCCTTGGTCCCGCCATCCGCTCAAAGCGCTCTAGTCGCTGTGTTATAAATAGCAGCTTCTCTGTGTTCCATTCAACAGGGGAGCCCACAGAGGAGCCAAAAGCAGCTTGTGGGCGCTAGAGCCTGCTGTGACCCTGATCAGACAGGGCTGTTTAGGGAGGCAGCATGTGAAAAAGCAAAGACAGCACGCTCTCTTCCTCTGCCTCTGCCCCAACCCTTCCCACATTTTCCCTAGAAATGGTTTTTATAGGATGATGCAATGATGCGAGGTAACCAAATCCAGGGGCTCCCGGTGCTGTCTCAGTACACCAGTAGCCAGTGTCTACTGAGCACTTACAATGTGCCAGGCACAGAGGTGAGCACTCCACGTGGATTTCCTCAACAAATCCTTCCAGCAGCACTGCAAGCTGAAGACTATTCTTTTCCTCATTTTCCAAATGAGAAAAGTGAAGCACAGAGAGGTGAATTGAGGTACTCAAGTCACACAGCAGGGAGGTGGGTAGGGAAAGCCTGAACTCAGATTCAGGCAGTCTGGCAGTATGGTTTTTGAGTCCCTGTTCTTTTTTTTTTTCTACATTTAAGTAAATAAAAAATCTTAGTTCCCTGACCAGGCATGGGCCTGTGCACACCTGCAGTGGAATCATAGCATCTTAACCACTGGACCACTAGGGAAGTCCTTCAAGTCCCTGTTCTTATTCAGACCTTGCTGCTGCTACTGCCGAGCAGAGCCATGGGGACCTTCTTGAACAGTCCAGTCTCCCCCTGCTCTGTTCCGTTGCCTTTCTCACATCAGTGGGGCCTCAATCACTGGTAGGTACCAAGTTGCACACATGATTCTATCTCTTTTGCCTCGGACTTCTCAGAAGTTGGGATAAGACACCCAACAACTGAGCTGCCGTCTTGTTCCCCTAAAGAGTCCCCGATGTAGGATGGAGAAATCTGGATGTTAGCCTTGAATTTTGCCTCTCTGGGATGCAATTTCCTCATCTGTAAAGGAGAAGGTGTTGGGCTAAGTTGGTCATTGTCAAATTGTGTTTTATGGCACCCCAGGGGTTCCTCAGAGACCATCTTGGGGCCACTCACTGGAGTGGTATAGCGGGAGTAATGCTGAGAGACATTTCATTCAGAGTATATCTGTGCTTATCTCTTTCATTTGTTGCTGAGAGATATTTCATTCAGAGTATATCTGTGCTTATCTCTTTCATTTGTTTGAGCTTTTGGATTAGATTTCCTTCAGAAAGTTGGTTCCACTATTTAAAGAAACAGTTTGAAGTTATCTGGAGCAGACAGATTTGAAGATGCTTTTCAATGCCATAGAATTACCAAATGTTACGCGACAATGGTAAGCTAATGGAGGCAGGGGATGGTAATTGCACAGTGTCATATATATATTTTTCTTTTTTGGGGACACATATTTGTTTTCACATTTTTTCCCCTTCATCCACAGCCAGATGAAGTGATTAATCTAGCCAGAAAGTAGTTACATTTTGTTCTTCTCACTCTATCAGTGGTGATGATGGTGGTAAAGGGGGCAGTCCCAAGGCACAGAGAGCACTAAGCCTGGGCTAGAATCTAGTTCTCTGCGCCAGTAAACCATCTTTGCTTTCCATGAGTTCCCCTCGTGGCCTTCTGCCTCGAGTCAAGCTTTGCCAACCCAGCTCAGGAAGAGAGCATGGGCTAGATGACCCAATTCTAAACTGCAGCATACTTTACTCAGGAAACCTAGAAGGCTCAGCTGCCGCCACTTGCAAACCCACACTCTTGCATCCCTCTCAAGATGCTTGCTCCTTCCATCATTCAGTCCTCAACTCCAAAAGGCCCCATTAACACGCATTGTACTGGGAGTGTCTCATTAGCTTATATCAGTGGCAGCAAACGGCATGGAAAAACAGATTGAAGATCATTATCCAGATCTCTCAGCATAGCGACCCTTGTTATTTGTGAATTCAGTACAGACCAATAAAGAGAGAGGTAGTGGAGTAGGGTTGGGCAGACCTTCCTTCTCTGCTCAAAGACAGGGATGAACAGGGTGGCAGGTGTGGGGGTGTTTCCTGTAGCCTGACCATTCGGACAATCTCTCTGCAGCCCCAGATGCTAGGGCCTCAACAGGGAGGGCCTGAATAGCCAAGGAGCATAAATTTGGAAATAAAACTTTGCAGGGAACGAAGTCCAAATTATGTCATGAAGACCATGAGTCATAGATGAGTCTATCCCGGTGATAAAATATTTCAGTTCCTTCACCCCATAAGGAATGTTTCTTGTTACCAGTCTTGGCAGGAAAGTCCTATATGCACTATGAAAGATGCCTGTAACCCTCAATGCATGTTAATGACCCAGAAGAATTAAAAAAAAACAACAACAACCAACGCCTGGGGTCCCAGCTCTAAAACTTCTCAGTTATGGATTTGATTACACTCGGAAACCAGTATTTCAGCCTATGGTCCTGTTGACAGCCACCGCATGCGGGTATGTTCTGCAAATGGATGGTCCATCTAGATTACCCTAGAAGAGTGTTCAACATTCAGATTCTATGGGACTGGGATGGGTTCCAAGTGTCTGTAGTTTGGAGTAGCTCCCTATGGGATCCTGGTGCTGGTGAATTTTTGGCCACATTTTGAGAAATGCTTCGGTAGGGAAGGAAGCAGTGGGACAAATCACACAAGAAAATGCTCTCCTCGTTATGTTAAGTGGAGGAAAACCCCCCAAATCCATGCAGAACTGTGATCGTGATACAAGGCTGGGTTTGGAACATGCTCATCTGAATACATGTGCCTAGTGTGCATCAGGCCAAAAAAAAAAATTAGAAAAGAAACACACTGAAATATTCACAATGATCACTTCCAGGTGGTGGGATTATGAGTAACTTTTACTTCCGTCTTTAATACCTGTGCTACCCTCTTCCCTTAAGCACCCAGTTAGCTGGACTCCTCTATACTTTCTTAACTTTCTATGATAAACATGAGCTACTTTATGTTAGACAATAAAATTAGCATTTTTGGAGATAGAGAACATGTAAGCCAAGGGTTAAAACCATGGCCTTAAATCCTACCCCTCATCCAGGCAATGACCTAGAAAAAGCTTTGTGCTCTGCGTGCTTTCACCCAAACAAAATGTGAGCACTTAGATGAGATGCACCTCAAGCTTCCTCCCCTGGGCAACACTCAGGGATTCTCAGATGCTGAGGCTAAAGCATCAAGATTTCTTCTTGTGTTCTGAAACTGAAGGACCTTTACTGACAGAGAAGACCCATCCACATCGGCAGGCTAGCTTTGTTTGCCTGTCTAATGTCTCCACATTAAGCGCCCAATTAGCTGGACACTGTACGTGGCTGTCACTCTCTAGTTATGTCTTTACATGCCCGATTAACTTTATGATTCCTACTCGTGCCTCAGATCCAGGAAACCCATCCATCACCAGGCTGGGTGCTTAAGGGGAGCTGATGGTTATTCAGTGAAGTTGGGTGGGCATCTCCTGTTTCCCAGGATGTTTCTGGAGGCACCAGAAAGGTTAATGGTCTCCTCCTCTGGGCACCAACAGACAACCCCTGGAGGTGGTGGGAAGTGGATTCCCAGGGTGCTCTGACCTTGCTGTCCAAATAGACGCAGATGGGCTATTCATTCATGTGACGAAAATTTATGGAGAAACTATGTGACAGTAGACAGCGAGGACACAACGGGGAGCAGAACAGATGAGGGGCCTGGCGTCGTGGAGCTGGCATTCTAGAGACTCGGACATTTTTACATGATCACATCGATCATCATAATTAAGCTCAGAGAAAGTACTCTGCAGAACAAGCTGTGAGAACTCAGAGGGAGGGACATTAAGTAGGATGGGGCCTCAGAGAAAGTGACCGCTGAAATGAGACCTGAGGATAAAGAGGAGCTGGACCAGTAAAGAGGGTGAGGAAAAGCACTGGAAGAAGAAGGAACAGCAAGTGCAAGGGAGTTGAGAGTTGCTTAACAGGGCTTGGGCGGAACGGCAGAAGATGAGTCTGGAGGGGTGGCCAGGGGCCATTCCCTGCAAAGTCTTGAGTCTAACAGTGATGGGAAAGCATGAAAGGGCTTTCGGTAGAGGAAACCCAACTTCCCCCATTTTGAGACAATGTATGGACATATGAATGGAGCCCCTGGAGTCTTGAAACAGTGAGTTTCAAATGCCAAAGTGGTTCTAGGTAGAATGAGGCAGGCAGGTTACCAGACTTTGTCTACACATGGGAGGGACCAGGTCTCTTGAAACTATAAGATTGTCCCCAGTGGCTCTAATTCAGTGGTGACAGTGTATACTAGCAGGAAGCCTCTGAGATGCCATTGCATGCTAGCTGGCTTAAGGAGCCCCTCTGTGTTAGCTTCTTAGTGCTGCTGTCACAAATTACAGCCTAGTGGCTTATGACAGCACAAAAGTCCTAGAGATTATATACCTGACACAGGTTTCACTTAGTCAAGGCACTGGCAGGCAGGGCTGCGTTCTTTCTGCAAGCTCTAGAACATCTGTTCTTTGCCTTTTCTAATTTCTAGAAGCTGCCCACATTCCTTGGCTTGTGGCTTCTCCCTCCATCTTCAAAGCCAGCAGTGTAGCATTTGCCAATCTTGCTGTTACCCTCCCACCTCTCTCTTATAAGGACCCATGTGATTATATTGGCTATTCCAGGGTAATCTCTGTATCTCCAGATTCTTAATCATACCTGCAAAGCCTCTTTGGCCATGGGAGGAACATAGCCGCAGGTCCCAGGGGTTAGGATGTGAACATCTTTGCAGGGCAGCATTATTCTACCCACTACACCTATATTCCTGCCCCATCTGACATGCAAGTTCTGTTTCTACCTGGTTCAGGTCAGAATCAGATTCAAGTCCTCTTCTCTGGAGCAAAGTTTGGGCAGTTCCTCCCTGCCTGGCTGTGGATGTCAGAAAAATCAAGTTTTTGGACCCTGTGAGTTTCTGATCACCTTCTCTGGGTACTCGACCCCAGGAAAACATAGAGTCTCTCCACACATGCACACGCACATGAACACTTGCACACACACACACACACACACACACTCTTTGAAAATTAAGAAATGTGAGGCACTTATGATGCAGGAGTTGGGGTGTCCATTCTGCAGTGACCTTGCTTGGGTGCACAGTGGACTTTGGGCTTTGGACTTTGGACTTTGCGATTTCCTGGCTCTGAGACTTTAAGAAAGTTACATAACCTTTCTGAGCTTCTGTTTTCCATCTGTAAATTTAATGAAAACAAAGTCCTTGCCACCTGGAATTGATGCAAAGATAAAACGAGAGTGTTTGTAAAATGCCCGGAACACGGTAACTACTCAGTTGTGGCTGCTGCTAATTATTTCTTCTGGAAATTTGTAGCTTTAATAGCTCCCTATGCTCACATTTTTTTTCTGTGTAACCAGGGTGCTAAAATCTGCACATGAAATCCATCTTTCTAAAGCTTTTAAAGAGGCTGCCATGACTAGAAACTGACAGAACTCATGTGCCTGTCTCTAACCACACACACAGATGGAACCTACAACCACACAGGAACATGGGTGTGATTGTCACCCGCATACAGAGCATGCTTTCACACACACACAGCTGTACACACTCTGCTTTTGCAAGGAGCCTAGCTCTAGTTGGCTGCCTTCTGCAGACAAGGATACCAGCCAACTGCAGATCTGATACTGCTTTTTGGTTGAGCTCAGGCTTCCTCCAAAAAATCCAAATTGGCCCCAGAAATGTTCAGGCAACTGCTTTAGCACTTTCAAACCAGCATTGCTGCAACATCTTGATGAATGTTGAAGAGAAGCCTAATAGATGTACAATTGCTCCAGAAAGTAGTTTAATGGGGTGAGCTGCAGAGCTGAGAAGAACACCCTGCCTGTGAAGGTGTGTTGGCTGTATGTGCTGGTCCCTGAACTGGTGAGGAAAATGGTGAAAAGCTGGGCCTCCATCACTGATGGTGTGGAGACAGAGAGCTGCCTTTAGAGCCATGATGGAGCGCGACTGCACGATGGTTCGGAAGACGCAGCGGAGTGAGAGTGCATCATGTTGTTTCTCTCTCTCTCTCCCTCACGTGCACACTCCATTAATTCCAGAGTCATGCTGCTTTCCCCATCACCCTAATTGCCAAGTGGGGAGATGCTACCACTAGGTTTATTAGACTTGGCATTTCCTGAAGTCTAGTCTGGGTCATCTAGACTGTGAACATGGCTGCTCTGAAGGGGGCTGGTCTAAGACTCCAACGCCAAGGTCTCTCGGGAACCTGTCCTTAAATGACTAAGTCCTTCCATCATGAAGCCATGCTGCTGGCATGCAGAGTGCATGCAGTTCAGACTCATTAATTTCTACTGCTGTTTATTACCGTCACTAGCTGGGGAGCTGTTGATCCTACTCTGTCTCCTTGATGGATTGGTCAGTGGGATTCCTGTCTGGACCCCAGCACTTTGGGGAAGGGGGTCACCGTGGGTCAGGGTTGGAGCCAAGAGAGAAAGCCCGAGGGCTCCGCTGGGCTAATGTAGTCAGCCAGGCAAGGAACTGGGTCATTTAAACCCAATAATAGCAACAGTTATCTGGTGCTGTGCTAAGCATTCCTTGTGCATTGTTTTCCTTAAGCCATACAACCTGTGAGGTCAGTTCCATTATTCACTCCTATTTTGGGGGGGGGGAAGGAGGCACACAGACAGAAAGTCACTTACCAAGGGTACACAGCCAGCAGGTGGCCGAGACTGGAGGCTGGGTCTAGCTACTTGGATGCTGTTACCCGCTTTGGAAGAATGAAGCCTTTGTTTCTTTTCAGTGCTTACAGTTGGGGCTCCTCCTAACTCCTGCACCTGCCCTTTCTTGTCATGGAAAGTAGGGTTGAGAGAATACGCTGCTGAGGCCCACAAGGGACAGTGAAGGGTGAACTGCCCCACTGTAGGAAGAAGTGTGCGACACTCAATCTTTTAACCTGAGTGAATATATAAGACACCCTGTAAATTATTCACTTCCCTGAAGCTCTGAAGTCATTTGTCAATTGCCTTCCCTACCTGCACCTCTGAAAGGCAGTAAGATAATGTGGAAAGACAGATTCAAGTTCAGAGTTTGGTTTGGCCATGAAAAGACTGTGTACCCCTGGGCAACTGCCTTAACCTCTCTGAACTTCAGTCATCTCATCTGTGAAGTAAAGACAGTAGTCTGTCACTCTGAGAGGACATAGTAGGGACTAAAGGTAATGCAATATACTTGAAAGTTCCTAATAGAATGCTTGGCTATAAATGATTATCTCTCTATCAGTCAGTACAGTTCAGTCACTTAGTTGTGTCCAGCTCTTTGCAGTGCTATGGACTGCAGCATGCCAGGCTTCCCTGTCCATCACCAACTCCCAGAGCTTGCTCAAACTCATGGCCATCGAGTCGGTGATGCCATTCAACCATCTCATCCTCTGTCGTCCCCTTCTCCTCCTGCCTTCAATCTTTCCCAGCATCAGGGTCTTTTCCAATGAGTCAGTTCTTCACATCATGCGGCCAAAGTACTGGAGCTTCAGCTTCAGCATCAGTCCTTCCAATGAATATTCAGGACTGATTTCCTTTAGGATTGACTGGTTTGATCTCCTTGCAGTCCAAGGGACTCTCAAGAGTCTTCTCCAACACCACAGTTCAAAAGCATCAATTCTTGGGCACTCAGTTTTCTTTATGGTCCAACTCTCACATCCATACATGACTACTGCAAAAATCATAGCTTAAATCTCTCTATAGAATAGCAGAATAGGCATCTAACTCTGAAGCCAGCCAGTCTGGGTTTGCAATCCCAGTTTGCTTATTAGCTGTGCAACCCTGGGAAGTTGCTTAACCTCTCTGTCCCTCAGCTGCCTCATCTGTAAAATGGGAATGATAATAATATGGCTTAATGCATAAAGCTGTTGTGAGGGTTACATAGATGAATCTGCTTAAAGCTTTGAGTACCCTGCCAACATATGGTGTTTGTAAGGGTGAACTATTATTATTTCCCTAGAAGTTGAGTTATGGTTGCAGAAAAATTCTCATTTGTTTCTTCTTCCTTTTTTGAGTCACTCAGCAAGAAGGCTAGAGCAGTGATTCTCAACAGGGCGTGATTGTGCCCATCAAGGGGGCATTTGGCGATGTTGGGAGACATTTTGGACTGTCACAGCTTGGTAACAGTCCCAGTTACTACAGGCATCCAGTTGGAGGGAGCCAGAGGGAGCTGCTAAAAAATTCAGGGCACAGAACCACACCCACCAGAAAGAATTATCTGTCTCCAGATGTAAATAGTGCCAAGGTTCAAGAACCTTGGGTTAGATGGAGATGGACATAGTCCAACTCCAACTCCCCACTTTATAGATGAGGTCTGGTAAACCTCAAAGTTAAAATTATTCAATGAGAGACTTAGTCAGTTGGGTTTAGAATTATCCAACATGCATTCATTTGCTCTCTCCTTTTTATGCCAGGCACTGGACTGCTTAACGAATTAGGAAGACATCTGTTTTCACTGGGGGCTTCCCATATAGCTCAGCTGGTAAAGAATATGCCTGCAATGCAGGAGACCCCGGTTCAACCCACTCTAGTATTCTTGGGCTTCCCTGGTGGCTCAGCTGGTAAAGAATCCACCTGCAATGCAGCAGACCTGGGTTTGATCCCTGGGTTGGGAAGATCCCCTGGAGAAGGGAACAGCTATCCACTTCAGTATTCTGGCCCAGAGAACTCCATGGACTGTACAGTCCATGGGGTCGCAAATAGTCAGACACGACTGAGCGACTTTCACTCATTCACTCACTGTTTTCATCTTGTGCAAACAGATTCCATATATTATTAAGGATACATGGACATAACAAAGTGTTGATCTGATCCCTTGAAAAACTGAGGTACTACTCAGTGTTTCTCAACATTTGGGGGTTCAGAATCCCCCCAAACCTGATGACATCTATGAATATTTCTTCTTAAAAATGAACACATACACACAGATAACTATGTTTATAATATCAGGATGCCCCAGAACCCCTGAGTTCTATCCACAGAATGTCTAGGACTCCAAGTTAAAAAAAAAAAAAATGTAGCAGGGTGGCTTGCTGTCAGCTTGTCAAGCCATAGGAAAGATGCCTAGCTAATTAGATGCAGCAAATTCCAAGCAGTATTACTCACTTCTCCCTCTGTCCACACTTTGAGAAAAATTCTAGGCTAAGACTATAGGGGATGGTGGAACTGAGATGGGGAGGTGACAGAAATCCAACAGATTTTGTCAACAACAGTCTCCCAGTGTCTCTTTGACTTCCTCCTCCATCACAGTGTTTGGACACCAAGGTTAATGACAAATCCTAATTACTTCTTCGGATCCATCTGTTGAGGGACATCAACCTCGAATGGAAACCACCAGGCTGCCTGTCCCCTTGCAGACAGAATATATGAGCAAATGCCTTTGAGAGGCTCTGAAAGAAAGAAATATGATAAAGACATGGAGGAACCTACCAGGGAAACAAAACAAAAACAAAACCTGCACACACAAGTTTCCCCAGGCAAATGTTTAATTCCAGATTTAATATGCTTTAAAAGTCCTGTGGGCACCCTCTGGGTGTCTGTTCAATTCACAAAGGACCTTGGCACTCTCTTGAGAAGCACTCAGCATCCTTGTTTGTGTAGCCTGGCACCTCTGGTCATGGCTGATTGGATGAGAGGCAGGCACTTAGGGTGACCTGGACCAGAGTTCCTTTCTTGGGAATTTGGAATTAGGGCTAAGAAGAATTATAGCAATTGAAGAGGTATAGTTTGTGACTATATTTTCTAAGATGTGTATGAGAAGCAGAACTTTCGTGAGTCTAGGCTGTGTCCCTGTCCTTGCAACCCTTGAGATACCTCTGAAACCTTGTATTCAATTCCCCTTTTTGCCTAATGGAGTAGAATCTCCAAAGAAAACTCCCATTTACAGCTTCTTTCCCTGGATGTGTAAGTCATTCTTCCAGGAAGAGGTGGATCTCTTTCTCCTCTCCAGTAGAACCCAGTGGAGTAATGCTCTACCAGTCCCAGACCCAGCTGTTAAGAATCCCGATGACTTCCATCTTTGCTTTCTTTGCCAGGTAAAGGAACTCAGGTCAGATGATTGAGTAAGAAAAGATTTCTTGGAAAGAGAGGGGCCATGCAGAGCACACTGTGTGAAAGGATTGGAGCTTTCCTGGCCCTTCCAGTCCAACCCAGTCACTCACTGAATGCAGTTGAAAGAGTGACCCCTTGCCCATGCTACGCGGAGCAGAAAATCAATCTGTCAGAGTCCTGCCTAAATTCTTAACCCACAGAATCATGAAAAATAGTAAATTGTGGTTGTTGGCAGTCAGTAAGTGTCGGGTGGTATGTGATGCGGTCACAGATAACTCAAACAGTCTACCTGGAATTAATTTCCTTTCTTGCAAGCCAAATGTTCTAACTAGTATAGAAAGTTTACAGCAGTCAGGCCATGCAAAATAAATTCTGAGATCCCATTTAGCCTTGAATAAGGAATGTGGGGAAAAATGAGGCTCTTTAATGAGTTTCCCTTCTGGCTATCATCCTTCCCTCTAGGGATGCTGAAGAGAGCAGAGCTTGATTGTGGGCTGAGTAGTGAGTGAAGTTTTAGACACCCTCTTGGTCAAAAGCAAAGAGGCTCCAAGGCGAGAACCAGCTCTACTCAGCTGCATTGCCTGGGACTCCCTGGGGCATCTAACTCTAGCTAAACCGCCCCAGGGAGGCAGTGCTTCCTGGGACACCTGAGGCTGATTCTCACTTGGAATTCTCCACAGCCTTAGGACCATGGAGACAAGTTCTGACAGCTGTGGAGGTAGAAACAGGTTAGTAAGATCACTGGGAAGGAATCACTGGGCCAGTATAGAAGGGATTCTAGCTTCTAACTCCCCCAAAAGTGAGTGAAGTTGGTCAGTCATGTCCAACTCTTTTTGATCCCATGGACTATAACCTACCAGGCTCCTCTGTTGTGGAATTTTCCAGGCACAAGTACTGGAGTGGGTTGCCATTTCCTTCTCCAATGTCCTCTCCAAACCTAAGCTTTAAACGTTCCTATATTCTGCAGAGTCTAACAATTTTGAGGCCAGGCCTTCAGGAAAGACACCTAATAGGAGCATAATTCTGAGAGTCAGCCAGAGAGGGACATGTCTCTTAGCTCTGCGTGACTTTGGACAAGTGACCTAGATTTTCTAAGCCTCAGTTTCCTCAGCTGCAAAATGAGGATAATAATAGAACCTACTTGATCGGGCTGAGAGGAGCAGTTAATGAGTTAAGCCTATATGAAGTTTTTAGATTCAGTGTTTGGCACTCAGTAAATACTCAGCCTATAAACGGTACCCATTATAATGATTGCTTATTATGTAAACAATGACTTTGCATATCTCTCAGACGGGTGTTAGGTAACCGAAAAGGAAGTTCAGCATCACAGACCTGGTGTCTGGGCCCAGAAGGGGACACAGTTATATCCACAGGTTTAATAGAAAGAGCTCATTTGCTGAGAGGGGCAGCCAATAACATGGTACAGGGTCCTCCACCAGACCTTCCCAAATACTTTACAGTTGGATCAGGAAGGATTCTGAGACCCAGGCTGACCTGCCTTACTGGATGGGTGGGGAACTGAAGCCCCCAAGGCTCATTAACTGAGCCTCAGGTTCTGAAGGGGGAACCCCGATGGCACCCCGTTTTCAGCCTCACTCTGTGCCTGATGTGTTGCTCTCCTTTCATCTGACTCCACTCTGATCCTCTCCCAGGGAAGCGTGGGTTGAACAGGAATGAGGGCAGGTTCGAGCTCATAAGACACAAATAGCATGGCTTTGCCTCTGGCGATGCTACCAGCGAGGGCTGGCAGCTGGAAGGGTGCAGGGAAACAGCGGCAGCCAGAATCCTCCAGGACTGTCCTGCCTCCTGGCAGGATGAGAAAATGTAGTGTTTCAGCAAGGGGACACTCTGTCACCATGGGCTTGGTCCCGGCTTCACTGGAAGGCTCTCAGATCTCCTTCATGGGAAGCCAGGGGCTTGCCAAACCACAGTCTTGGGCATAATTCTAGAACGGAGGCCTTGGTCGGTGTAAAGAAACGCATTTCCTCAGCAAATGCGTTGTTAAATGATCATCACCATTAACTGAGCATGTGCCCTGTGTCAGGCACCATGATAATATTTTGCATGTGAATTAAACATTCCCAGAGAAGTGTGTGCTAAGTTATCCCTGTTCTTGCTGTCCTTCAGTCACTAAGTCGTGTCTGACTCTTTGCAACTGCCTGGAATGCAGCACACCAAACTTCCCTGTCCTTCACTATGTCCTGGAGTTTGCTCCAACTCATGTTCATTGGGTCGATGATGCCATCCAACCATCTCATCTTCTGTCACCCACTTCTCCTCCTGCCTTCAATCTTTCCCGGCATCAGGGTCTGCAGAGGCTCAAATCAAAGGCACCTACTTCCTGTGTGTTCATAACATCATTTTCCATCCAGGAATAAAATGATCTGCAGAGCTTCCCCATTTTGCAGATGAGGAAATTGAGGAAGGAAGAGCTCAAGTGGCTTGCGTAAGGTCACACAGGGGATTAGAAATAGGGCTGGAATTTGAACCCAAGTCTCTCTGACTCTGGGGCCTCAGGGGTTAACTGCTGTGCTCTTCCACCACGTCACCAGATCAGGCAATGTAGCAGGACATGGGGGCAAAGCAGGGAGCCCATCTACCCTGTTCTTGAATGTTCAAGCTAGAATCCACTTAATTCACAGAGATCCCCTTAATTTACACCCAAAGGCAGCCCAGTTAACAGGGATAGATTCTGATATAAACCTAAATCAGCAAGTCGTACTGTCTTCCCTGGAAATGTGGGCCCTGGACTACAAAATTCCAAGCTCTCCAGCCTCATGGCCACAGAAGATGCAGAAAGAAACTGACTTGGGTGGGTGGGAGGAGCACTGTCTGCCATGTTCACTCACTCACTCAACAAATACTCTACTGCACACCTACTATGTACTAGGTCTGGGGATTCCATGGTGAACAAAACAGGTAACAATGTCTACACTCAGGAATCGTATCATCTGATAGGGAGAGACACACAACAGTCAAATTCAGTGTAAAATACAAAGCGTGTTAGCTGGTGGGAAAGTGCTATGTAGGAAAAAGGTTGGAAGTTCTTGCCTCCAAGCAAGAATTTAACATCCATATCCTTCTGCAAGGATATCCTTTCTGCAAGGCTGAGGCCCTTTGTTGGTTGAAGTGAACACACACTCAAGCTCACACCCACACACTCACAAGACCTCCAGCCTGGACAACTCCTCACTCCTGATATATCTTTTTAAAAGCAAAATAAAAACTCAGCCATGTAAGCAAGCCCCTCAAGACCTCTCCCCATTAGCAACCTACCCAGGAAGCTGATGGAGGGCGGAACACAAGCTGACTCCGCCTGTGCCAGGTTATCTGCCGCTTGCCAACATCACCTCTGATCGCCCCAGCCCACCCTGAACAAAATGGTCTGCAGAGGCTCAAATCAAAGGCGCCCACTTCCTGTGTATTCAGAACATCATTTTCCTCCCAGGAATCTTGTTAACCCCCTGCTGAGTGGATGGGCGGGGAGATGAAAGGACACCCCAGTGCCCAACCAGTTGCAAGCAGTCAGCAAAGGCTGCTCCCCACTCTGCCCCAGGGAAGAAAGGTCTGGGAAGGAGGTGACATCTCGGTGACCCCTCCCACTTCCCATCTGAGGTTCAGTCTTGGAGGACCGATTGGTGGCCTCCCTGAGTCCTGGCAGTGGAAACTTCTACCCATGAACTGCACCCCCCAACCCCCAACACACACATACTCACTCTTCTCTTCTCCCAGGCACGACTCCCCTCTCACTTCCCCATCCATCCCTCCCAAGCCCACCCGCTAGCCCTCCCTCTCTCTCTAACACTGCCCTGGCTCACTGACGCTGTCACTCCCTGACACACACACGCCACACATCCTTCTTCCATCCCTTATGTGTTTTTGTTACCTCTGCCCTCCAAACTCCACTTTCCTCCCCCCCTACCATTCGTTAAATGCAAAGTATGCCCAGGCCACTTGATGCGAAGAACCCACTCATTGGAAAAGAACCTGATACTGGGAAAGACTGAAGGTGGGAAGAGAAGGGGATGACAGAGGATGAGATGGTTGGAATGGCATCACCAACGTGATGGACGTGAGTTTGAGTAAACTTCGGGGGTTGGTGATGGACAGGGAGGCCTGGCGTGCTGCAGTCCATGGTGTCGCAGAGTCGGACACGACTGAGCGACTGAACTGAACTGAATGCCCAGCCCTGGGCCAGGAATGACACAAGCATCACCTCACTCCTTACGACCGTCCTATGGGACAGTGATTTTTATTCTCCCCGTTCTAGAGAGAGCAAACCAAGGCTCAGCGGGTGAAGCAACATGCATGGGAGCTGCAGCTGGGAAGCAGGGAGTGGGGATGCAACCCTGAGTGCTTGGCATCCAGACCCACCAGCTTAATCTCTGAAGCCTCACTCTCACGCTGGCTCCCCTTTAGGAAGGATTTCTCCCGTTCTCTCATATAGTTCATTTCAGGCGTGCGCTCTCTTTCCCGTACTGTGTCTTTGATGTAGACTTGCTCCCCCTTACCTCACCCTCAGCTGTATATTCTAGAACCTGCATGGCGTATGTCACTAGAACACATTTCTGTGCAGCCGAAATGGTGAGACAACTGGGCTCACACACACACACACACCTCCCCAGCCCAGATGCCCCCCTCCCCAGCCAGCCCCCAGCCCGCTCTCTCCTCTGTTCTTTTCTCCTCTCCTGGCTGTCTCATCTCCTGCACCAAGGATTCCGGCTCTGCCTGAGTGGGTGTCTCAGCGCGTCACAGATGACAAATCCCAAAGGCAGCCCTGCCCCGTGCCCTCCCCAAGCACCCCGCCCTGGGCAGCACGGCCCTCCCAGAATGGAGGGAAGCGCAGGGCCTCACCCGATTCGCTCCTGTTCCATCTCTTCCATCTTCTCAGCGCGAGCGATCACCCTGTTGATGATTTCCTTCTCCTCATCTGTCAGCTCTTCCTGTTTCCTCTGTCTGTCCGGCTGACCGCTGGGGTGGACAGACCATCCTGTCTGGAGCCTGAAAGGTAATATGGGAAGGCGTGAGGCTGGAGAGAAAGTAGGCTGTTGTGGTTAGGCTCTAGCCTCTGGAGTCTGGTAAACCTCAGTTCAAATCCCTTCAGGCAAAAGAATCCCAACCTCTCAGAGCCTCAGTTTGCTTATCTCTACAGTGGGACCCGTGGAGGCTTTGCAGGTGGCACAATGGTAAAGAATCCACCTGTCAATGCAGGAGACGCAGGAGATAGGGGTTCAATTCCTGGGTCAGGAATGTTCCTTTGGAGGAGGACATAGCAACCCACTCCAGTATTCTTGCCAGGAAAATCCCATGGACAGAGGAGACCAGTGGGCTGCAGTCCACAGGGTCGCAAAGAGTAGGACGTGACTGAGCAACTGAGCATACACACACACACACACAGTGGGGAACATATACATCCTTCATAGGGTTCTGCTGAGTTTATTTTTCTTAAGTGCTTAGCATGTGGCAGACACTCTTGACTTGACATTTGCAGGAAGTTCATGGAAACCTGGGCTTCCCCTGTGGCTCAGACAATAAAGAATCTGCCTGTAACGTGGGAGACCTGGCTTCTATCCCTGGGTTGGGAAGATCCCCTGGAGAAAGGAATGGCTACCCACTCCAGTATTTTGGCCTGAAGAATTCCATGGACAGAGAAGCCTGGCAGGCTACAGTCCATGGGGTTGCAAAGAGTCAGACACAACTGAGCAACTTTCACTTTTCATGGAAACCTGGAGGATAATGGTGTTCTCAGGAAAAGAGTCCAAACAGTAGACTTCTGCAACTGGAGTGGAAAAGATTCTGGGAGAGTGGTCTGAAGCCCTGGATCCCAGGTGGAATCCAACCCCTACCTGGCACAAATATGTTTAGTGTGGGCCACAGAATTTTTTTTTTTTTTTCAAATTTAAACTAGTTGCCAACTAGTTTTATAAAAATCTCTCCATTTCACACAAACATCTAGATTTCCTGCCTCCAAAGCTCCTGTAGCATTTCAAGTTCCATCCTGTGCTCTTCTTGGCTTTTTTGTTTCAATAAAAAAGCAAATACCGACATGGACTTCCCAGGTGGCGCTAGTGGTAAAGAACCTGCCTCCCCACGAAGGAAATGTAAGAGATGAGGGTTTGTTTCCTGGGTTAGGAAGATCCCCTGGAGGAGGGCATGGCAACCCACTCAGTTATTCTTGCCTGGAGAATCCCATGGACAGAGGAGCCTGGCAGGCTACAGTCCATGGGGTGGCAAAGAGTTGGACACGACTGAAGCCACTTAGTAGCAGCAAATACTGGCATAGTGCCTTCTGGAGGCCCACATTACTTCATTTAATCCTCACAACATTTCTACAAGGCAGGGATGGTTACTGTCTATTTTCTGGTGAGGAGACTCGGCTGTGGAGAAATTAGACAACTTGTCCGAGGTCGCACAGCTGGGAAGTGGCAGAGGTGGAATTCAGACCTGGGCAGCCTGCACACTTAACCTCCCCAATATGAGGTGAAATGAATGCCTATCCGTGTAGCCCCAGGGATGGTGCAGAGGATCAGAGCTGGGTAGAGAGCTAATGCTACAGTCTATGGCAAATTATCATTCTCTCCACTAATAATATCCTCCACCCCCCAGGCGCTGAGGGGCATTACCCAAGTGGAATGCAGGGCTCAACACCACTAGAAATTCTTGTCCCTGTTGGGGGGGAAAAATTAGTAATTACGAATCCCCTGAAGCCAGCACCCCATTAGCTGCCAGCCTCTATTACTTCCACTGCTCTAATCACGTCAGTAGGCATGAAATTGCCTTTTGACACTTAAAGTTGAAAATTAAAAGCCCTGTCTCCCCCTTCCTCCCTCCCCACCTCCTCTCACATCCTCCCACCTAAGATGGTTTGTTCAGAAGAGCAGAGAAGGAAGAGTTTGAAAGCAACTGGAAGCAGACGTCTTGCGAGAAAGAGGACGGAGCGGCTGGGGGAAACCCGGATGGAAACATACCTTGCTTTGGATCAGGGGCCTCTGGGGACGAGCAAATGCTAAACATACTCAATGGAAGAAAGATCAATATGGCAGCCAGTCTACCATATGGTTCCCCGGGATATCTGCCTCCTGGTATTCACTCTCCCTGTGTTGTCTTCTTTCACACTGAATCCCAGCTGGTGTGGGTGTGACCGTGGGTGACTTCCTAGGCTAGGTCATGAAAGACATTTCAACTTCTGCCTTGGTCTCTTGGGTCATTCGGTCTAGGGGAAGTCAAATGCCATGTCATGAGGACACTCAAACATCCCTGTGGAGAGGAACTGAGCCCCCGCCCCCACTTCCCCACCACCCAACAGCCAGCACCAACTTGCCAGTGACCCTCTAGCCCTTGTCAAATCTTCAGATGGCCTCAGCCTCAGCTGCCATATGACTGCAGCTCTGCCAGGACCACCTAGCCAAGCCACTCTCAAATATCTACCAACAAAATCTGCAAGAGGTAATAAGCAGTAACTTCTGTTTAAGCCACTGCGCTTGATGTGATTTGTTGTATAGCATTGTTGTTTAGCTGCTAAGTCGTGTTTCTTTGTGACCCCATGAACTTCAGTATGCCAGGCTTCCCTGTCCTTCTCTGTCTCCTTGAGTTTGCTCAAATCCATGTCCATTGAGTTGGTGATCCATCCAACCATCACGTCCTCTGTCGTCCCCTTCTCCTCTTGCCCTCAATCTTTCCCAGCATCAGGGTCTCTTCCAATGAGTCGACTCTTCACATCAGGTGGCCAAAATACTGGAGCTTCAGCTTCAGCACCATTAGATAATTGGAAAAATCAACCTAGCAGAGGATATAGACAGGGTGGAACAAAGCCCTACCTACAATGCCTATGTTCATTTTCGATTGTTGCATAACCAGTTATTACAAACTTAGGGGCTTTACACAACACACGTTTATTATGTCACAGTTTTCATGTTGGGAGTCCAGGCACAGCTTTGGGTCCTCTGCGCAGCATCTTACAAGGCTGCAATCAGATGTCAGATGGGTCAGATTCCAGATGGCTCCAGATGGCTCAGATTTCATCTGGAGGCTTTCTAGGGGAAGAATAAACTTCCAGGTAAATCTAGTTCATTTCCCAGCAACCATGTGACCTAGGACTCCAACTTCTTGTTGGCTGTTGGCAAGAGGTCACCTCCATGTCCTGGAGGCAGGCTGCAATTCCTAACCAAGCGGACTTCAATTTCATCCCATGGGCCACTTCCTTCATCAAGTATGCAAGGTGACTCTGCAGCTCCAGTCAAGTGAGACAGAGTCTTACATAACATGACGTAATCACAGAGCTGAGGTCCCATCCTGTTTGCAGTATTCCATAGGTTAGAAACACAACCCTGGTCCTGCCCACACTCAAGGTGAGGAGGTTACACAAAGACATGAACCCCAGGAGAGGAGGGCCATGGGGGATCACCCGAAAGCCTGTCTTACACAGCCTCCCTAGAGGGGTCCTTCCAGCCTTGCTTCAATGCTCCCTGTGATGAAGACCTCACTCTCTCATAAGGAGCCTATGCCATTCTATTGGAAAGATCTTCCTCAAGGTATGCTAATATCCCTCAGCCTGATGTTTCTTCCCATCAATTGCAAAGCATACATTGGACTCCTGCATGAGGAAGACCACCCATCCTTCCCAAAGAGCCTTAGTTACAACCTCATCCAGCCACCTCCCCAGGTCCCTCTGGTTTTCCATGGAAATGGATGTCTCAACTACCCCTCTTCTTCCTCCTTCATCCCCACTTCTCTTTCTTCATTCTCTTCTGATCCCCCTCCGCATATTAAAAGTGAAGCAAAATTGTTAGTTGCTCAGTCGTGTCTGACTCTTTGTGACCCCATGGACTGTAGCTCACAAGTCTCCTCTGTCCACGGAATTCTCCAAGCAAGAATACTGGAATAGGCTGCCATTCCCTTCTCCGGGACATCTTCCTGACCCAGGGATCAAACCTGGGTCTTCTGCATTGCAGGCAGATTCTTTACTGTCCAAACCACCAGGGAAGTCTCCATGTATCTCCTGCCTTTAAAAAGCAGCTCAGGGACCAAGACAGAGCATACATGAGATGCTGGGCCATACACCCAGTAGAGACCCTTTCATGGACACATTCCTACAGCTCACAGTCTGGTCATGGGTATGGTCAGACCTGAAGTCAATGCCTCTAACCCCAACACATGACTCGCTGGGATTAGCACGCACAGGAAACACACGACTCCAGAAACACAAGCAGGAATAGGGGTCCCCAAGAGGCCCACCTAAGATAATTGCCTCCTTCTGCAGATGAGCAAAAGGCCTGCTGGAGCTCCCAGCATCCCTCCAGACCTTACCCACTCCCCGTCCTCTGCTCCAAAATACACAGTTGACAAACAACTCATCTAGTGTTTGAAAATGTCACCAATTGGTCCCAGTGGGGATTCGCAAGCCTCCTGTGGATTTTCATGTTTTAATTTCAAAAGCAAACAGAGGGAAACAAACTGGTTTTTCAAACCAAAGCCTTTGCTCTGAAGGGAGAGAATGGCCGTATCTGGGCCTCCTGTGGGCTGGCGAGCATTGTGAACATGGGGACCTTGAGAATACTCTAGTGACAAGAAGGTGGAACCCTCACTAAGGATTCGGGCTCCATGTCCTTAAGACCAAAGTCCAGTGTTGGGATCTCATTAAAGACCAAAAGTGAAAGTGAAAGTTGCTCAGTTGTGTCTGACTCTTTGCAACCCCATGGACTGCAGCTTGCCAGGCTCCTCTGTCCATGGAATTCTCCAGGCCAGAATACTGGAGTGGGTAGCCATTCCCTTTTCCAGGGGATTGTCCTGACCCAGGGATCGAACCCAGGTCTCCCACACTGCAGGCAGATTCTTTACCATCTGAGCCACAAGGGAAGCCAAAAGTGGAGACCAAAGTGTTGCCTCCTTGGACAAGTTCCTCAGAGCATTGTATTCAATCCAGTAAATGCCTAGAGGGCCTACTGCACACCAGCTTGAGTCCTCTTTGACCTAGTGGGGTTTAAGATCCAAATCCTGGGTCTGTTGCTTATTAGCAGTGTGCATTGGGGCCCCAGTCTGAATGTCTGTTTCAGATCTGTTAAGTGAGAAGGATTTCATGTCTGTTTACTGCCAGGACTCTCAGAGGCTACTCCTTTTTAAAAAAAAAAATCATTTATTTCTTTGGCTGTGCCAGGTCTTAGCTGCATCCAGGACCCTTGATCCTCTATCTTCACTGCAGCATGTGGGATCTTTAGTTGCCAACTCTGTTATGGCATGTGAGATCTAGTTCCCTGACCAGGGATCAGACCTGGGCCCCCTGCATTGGGAGTGAGAAGTCTTACCTACTTAGTCCCTCAGAGGCTACCCCTGACCCTCAGTGGCTGCATGTGGAAACACCCCTGGCTTAGTGGCTCAGGCAGGTCAGGGCGAAGAGGGCTGACCCATCTCCACTCTTATTCACATACTTAGGACAAGGCTTCCTGGAGAATTATGAAGGGCACCTGCCTCTTATTCCCCCAAATAGTCTAAGCTGTTGTAGTTCCCTGAAGGGATCTCAAAGGGTTGCAGGTGAGTGGGCTGTGCAGGGACAGAGTAGACAGGGAACCAAGCCCTCCATCCTCACTTCAGCCCAGATGGCAATGCTGGGTTCCCACTAGCAAAGTAAGGATACCAGTTAAAAATAGAGTGAGCAAAAACAATTTTTAAGAATTTAATATTTAATAAAACCATGAGATCTAGTTTATTGCATTGGGGACCTCAATACTTCACCCTTCTAAGGATCATGCCCTTTGCCATGTGGATTTCAAATTGCTTTCACCCAAAGGGCAGAGTCTATTTCTCAACCCTTGAATCCATATGGAATTGTGGCTTACTTTGGCCAATGAAACACAGGGGAGAGATGGGCCATCCTGGGGCTAAGCCTGAAAAACCCTTGTACGTTTCTATTTACTTTCATCACTGAAACAAAAAGCTCAGGACAGGATGAGAGGCATGCAGAGCTGAGTCATTCCAGCCACAGCATCTTAGGTCAGCCTACAGTTTGATGCACAAGAGAGCCCAGCCAAGATCAGCAGAGCCACCAGCCAGGCCCAGATTCCAGAAAATAAGTCATCATTGTTCTATGCCACTGAGTTTTTTTTTATAATTGTTTATTTTTAATTGGAGGATAATTAATTTACAACATTGTGTTGGTTTCTGCCCTATATCAACATCAATCAGCCATAGGTCTATGTATGTCTCCTCGCTCTTGAATCTTCTTCCCACCTTCTACTCCATCCCACCCCTCTAGGTTGTCACAGAGCATCAGATTTGTTACACAGCAAAAGATAACTGATACACTATTCACTGTGGCGACAACAACAAAGTGAATCTTGCTAAACTCGCTACATTTACTTTATAGTTTGGTATTATTTTAACTTACAGTTGTACCATGATACATTTAATGCTTTTAGCCACTAAAGAACTTTATCCAGCTCCACTCTTTATCTATCTTATATATTTAGCTTCTGAATAAAATTGTATTCACAGAAAGAATTTTGCTGCTAATAAAAGTCTAAAGATCACTGCAGTTGACCTGCTCATTTTCCAGACGCCCAACCCTCAAAGGAGGGAAGGGAATTGCCAAGAGAGCTGTGTGGGGAGGATATGGTCAGAGGCTCAAGAAACCAGCATTCTGGGTGCGCTTCATCTGTGACCTGAATGTAGCTGCTCAGGTGCATCTAGAGACTGTTGGAAGGAACCCTCCCCAACAAACCAGCACCAGTGGCCTCTAATACAAAAGGAAACTAGTCCTGACTCCAGGTGGAAGCCCCTCACAGGTGTTCCCCACCCGCCGAAACACTGCAAAGCGCAGACTCCCAGCTTCTTCCTGCCTCCTACCTTGATTCTTCGTTTCATACACACAATAGTCACGTAATAAATACCCACCAGATGTCTCTATTAATATATTATAACTCCCCAAAGGAGTGGGATGATGGAAATGCTGTCAGGGCATGAAGGCTCTGAAGCATTAAACAGCGGTGGTGTGCAGAAAATTAATCCTTTTTCTTTTCTTTCTTCTTATCCCCTCCCTTCCCCCAGGATGCCGACAGAAGCAGGTGTCAGCAGGAAGTCTCTTTACAGCTCAGAGAATGAGATTTTAATGAATCCTGAAGGGGAGGGTGTGGAAGGAGGGACATCCACAACACAGAACATTTTATCCAAGTCCTGCTGGTATAAAGGCCCTTTTGGATGAGATTTACCCCTACCAGACTCAAGGGGGTGCCACAAGGATGCTGTGGTTCCCTAACTCCCTTCAGAAAGCTAAGGGGATCTCGGGATCCTGGTAATCTTTTAAACCAGCCTGAGTTCCATTCAGCTTTCCTAAAATCCCATGCTCTCTCTCCTATTTAGACTTTGTGTATGCTGTTCCCTTACCTGGAACTCCTCTGTCTCTTCTCTATCTTGTACCTCCTTTACACAATCTCAGCTTACACAATACTTCTTCCAGGAAACTTCCCCATCATTGTACTCCCACAGGACACTGATCTGCTATTATAGCTCCTTGCACAATAAAGTGTATTTGTTGGTGACTATTTGTTTGTAAACCCTTTTGGGGTGTGGACCTACCAGAAGCAGAAGATATTAAGAGGAGGAGGCAAGGATACACAGAAGAACTATACAAAAAAGACCTTAATAACCCAGATAACCATGATGGTGTGATCACTCACCTAGAGCCAGACATACTGGAATGTGAAGTCAAGTGGGGCTTAGGAAGCATCATTATGAACAAAGCTAGTGGAGGTGATGGAATTCCAGCTGAGCTATTTCAAATCCTAAAAGATGATGCTGTGAAAGTGCTGCACTCAATATGCCAGCAAATTTGGAAAATTCAGCAGTGGCCACAGGACTGGAAAAGGCCAGTTTTCATTCTAATCCCAAAGAAAGGCAATGCCAAAGTTTGTTCAAACTACCGCACAATTGCACTCATCTCACATGCTAGCAAAGGAATGCTCAAAATTCTCCAAGTTAGGCTTCAACAGTACGTAAATTGGGAACTTCCAGATGTTCAAGCTGGATTTAGAAAAGGCAGAGGAACCAGAGATCAAATTGCCAACCTCTGCTAGATCACAGAAAAAGCAAAAGAATTCCAGAAAAACATCTACTTCTGTTTCACTGACTGCACTAAAGCCTTTGACTGTGTGGATCACAACAAACTGTGGAAAATTCTGAAAGAGATGGGAATACCAGGCCACCTGACCTGCTCCTGAGAAATCTGTATGTAGATCAAGAAGCAGTTAGAAATGGACATGGAACAATGGACTGGTTCAAAATAGGGAAAGGAGTATGTCAAGGCTGTATATTGTCACCCTGCTTATTTTAACTTAATGCAGAGTACATCATGCGAAATGTAGGGCTGGATGAAGCACAGGCTGGAATCAAAATTGCAGGGAGAAATATCAATAACCTCAGATATGCAGATGACACCACTCTTACGGCAGAAAGCGAAGAGGAACTAAAGAGCCTCTTCATGAAGGCAAAAGAGGAGAGTGAAAAAGCTGACTTAAAACTCAACATTCAAAAGCTAAGATTATGGCCTCTGGTCCCATCATTTTGTGGCAAATAGATGGGGAAACAATGGAAACAGTGACAGACCTTATTTTCTTGGGCTCCAAAATCACTGCAAATGGTGACTGTAGCCAAGAAACTAAAAGTCACTTGCTCCCTGGAAGAAAACCTTTGACAAACCTAAACAGCATATTAAAAATCAGAGACATTACTTTGCCAACAAAGGTCCATATAGTCAAAGCTATTGTTTTTCCAGTAGTCATGTATGGATGTGAGAGTTGGACCATAAAGGAAGCTGAGTGCCGAAGAACTGATGCTTTTGAGTTGTGGTGTTGGAGAAGACTCTTGAGAGTCCCTTGGACTGCAAGGAGATCAAACCAGTCAATCCTAAAGGAAATCAGTCCTGAATATTCATTGGAAGGACTGATGCTGAAGCTGAAGCTCCAATACTTTGGCCACATGATGTGAAGAACAGACTCATTTGAAAAGACCCTGATGCTGGGAAAGATTGAAGGCAGGAGGAGATGGGGACGACAGGATGAGATGGTTGAATGGCATCACCAACTTGATGGACATGAGTTTCACAAGCTCTGAGAGTTGGTGATGGACAGGGAAGCCTGGGGTGCTGCAGTCCATGGGGGTCACAGAGAGTTGGACTCTACTGAGCAACTGAAATGAACTGAACTGAAACCCTTCTAGACATCCACTCAGACTTTGACTAACCTTGTATTCCTGATGCTTAGCACAGAGTATGATACATACTAAGCACTGCTGCTGCTGCTAAGTCACTTCAGTCGTATCCAACTCTGTATGACCCCATAGACAGCAGCCCACCAGGCTCCCCTGTCCCTGGGATTCTCCAGGCAAGAACACTGGAGTGGGTTGCCATTTCCTTCTCCAATGCATGAAAGTGAAAAGTGAAAGTGAAGTCTCTCAGTCGTGTCCAACCCTCAGTGACCCCTTGGACTGCAGCCTTCCAGGCTCCACCGTCCATGGGATTTTCCAGGCAAGAGTACTGGAGTAGGGTGCCATTGCCTTCTCCGATACTAAGCACTGGGTATCTGTTAATGAAAGGAAAAAGGGAAGGGAGGGAGAGGGAGAAGGAGAGGATGGAGAGCATGAAGGAGGGAGGGAAGGAGCATGAATATATATCCTACCTTTCAACTTTCAGCATTCAGGAAGCCTAACGTGCTTAGGACCCTCTAAAGTCATGAACGTCTCTCTTGCAATCTTCGTATTTATAATCAGATATCTCAGCATCTCTACTAGCATGTCTGAATTATATCAGTTCAGTTCAGTTCAGTACTCAGTCATGTCCGACTCTTTGCAACCCCATGAGCTGCAGCACTCCAGGCCTCCCTGTCCATCACCAACTCCCGGAGTCCACCAAAACCCATGTCCATTGAGTCAGTGATGCCATCCAACCATCTCATCCTCTGTTGTCCCCTTCTCCTCCAGTCCTCGATCTTTCCGAGCATCAGGGTCTTTTCAAATGAGTCAGCTCTTGTCATCAGGTGGCCAAAGTATTGGAGTTTCAGCTTCAACATCAGTCCTTCCAATGAACACCCAGGACTGGTCTCCTTTAAGATGGACTGGTTGGATGTCCTTGCAGTCCAAGGGACTCTCAAGGGTCTTCTCCAACACCACAGTTCAAAAGCATCAATTCTTCAGTGCTCGGCTTTCTTTACAGTCCAACTCTCACATCCATACATGACCACTGGAAAAACCATAGCCTTGACTAGACGGACCTTTGTTGACAAAGTAATGTCTCTGCTTTTTAATATGCTGTCTAGGTTGGTCATGATTTTCCTTCCAGGGAGTAAGCGTCTTTTAATTTCATGGCTGCAATCACCATCTGCAGTGATTTTGGAGCCCCAAAAAATAAAGTCAGCCATTGTTTCCACTGTTTCCCCATCTATCTGCCATGAAGTGATGGGACCAGAGGCCATGATCTTAGTTTTCTGAATCTTGAGCTTTAAACCAACTTTTTCATTCTCCACTTTCACTATCATCAAGAGACTTTTTAGTTCTTCTTCACTTTCTGCCATAAGGGTGGTGTCATCTGCATATCTGAGGTTATTGATATTTCTCCCAGCAATCTTGATTCCAGCTTGAGCTTCCTCCAACCCAGCGTTTCTCATGATGTACCCTGCACATAAGTTAAATAAGCAGGGTAACAATATACAGCCTTGACACACTCCTTTTCCTGTTGCTTCCTGACCTGCATACAGGTTTCTCAAGAGCCAGGTCAGGCGGTCTGGTATTCCCATCTCTTTCAGATATACTCACAATATTCATAAAAAGATACTGTCTGACCATAAGTTTACCAACCAACAACAGAAAATGTAGAACACAAACACTATATATACACACACACACACACACACACACACACACACACACACACACACACACAAGGGTAAGGTTAGATTGTAATCCACCCCTTCCTCTGACTTTGTTTGGTGCTTTACAGAAGTTATGACCAACCTAGACAGCATATTAAAAAGCAGAGACATTACTTTGTCAACAAAGGTCCGTCTACTAGTCAAGGCTATGGTTTTTCCAGTGGTCATGTATGGATGTGAGAGTTGGACTGTAAAGAAAGCCGAGCACTGAAGAATTGATGCTTTTGAACTGTGGTGTTGGAGAAGACTCTTGAGAGTCCCTTGGACTGCAAGGACATCCAACCAATCCATCTTAAAGGAGACCAGTCCTGGGTGTTCATTGGATGGACTGATGTTGAAGCTGAAACTCCAATACTTTGGCCACCTGATGACAAGAGCTGACTCATTTGAAAAGACCCTGATGCTGGAAAAGATTGAGGGCAGGAGGAGAAGGTGATAACAGAGGATGAGATGGTTGGATGGCATCACTGTCTCAATGGACATGGGTTTTGGTGGACTCTGGGAGTTGGTGATGAACAGGGAGGCCTGGCGTGCTGCGGTTCATGGGATTGCAAAGAGTCAGACATGACTGAGTGACTGAACTGAACTGAACTGAACCTTTCCCATGCATCTCATTTGATCGCACCACCTCCCAGTGAAGGTGGAAGGGCAGGATTAACATAGCTAGGAGCTTTGTGCATGCTCAGTCACTAAGTCATGTCCGACTCTTTGCAACCCCATGGTCTGTAGCCCTCCAGACTCTGTCCATGGGATTTTTCAGGCAAGAATACTGGAGTGGTAGCCGTTTCTTCCTCCAGAGAGTGTTCCCAGCCCAGGGATTGAACCTGTGTCTCCTGCTGCATTGGCAGGTAGATTCTTTACCACTGAGCCACCTGGCTTAACATACCCATATTATAAAGGAGATGGCCAGGGTTCAAGGAAGTGACACTGAGTCCCAGAGCAGAACTTAGACCTGGGTGTTCTGAGGCCAGGCTCAGTGCTCTGCTTGTGGATCTGTGATAACTCCCCTACCATGGGGAGAGTAAAATGACCTTCCTTTAGTCTCCCGATGTGTACACACAACCAAAACCCCATCTGCTTTGCAGCCTAACTGTTCATTTATTGGACCCAGCATCCAATCCGTCATGCATATTTAGGAAATGAATCTAATTTAAAACAAAAGTTATGAGCAAAGATGAGACCTCGGAGTCAAAGGCATTTCATTGGGAAATCAGGCTGACCTCCCATGAGATGACAGAGACCATGTGTTTAGCATATAACTTCCCACAAGCTCTGTTCTGTTCTTCGTCATCTTTGATTAATGACAGCACTCATTTGAGTTAATATTTTCTTTACCTAAGAACAGTGTTCCCAGGAAAAATGCAAAAGAAACAGAAGGTGGTTAATAAACTTGCTGAATCCCACAAGCTGCTAACAAAAATTAAATTGAGGGCTCCCCTAAGGAATGTTTTCCATCCTTTTATCAAGAATTTTTTTCTTGAAATTTCATATTTTTTTCTCAAGAGGGGTGTGCTTTTTTTTTTAACAACTTGGATTTTTTTTTTAGATATATAAAACATGTTAGTTCCTTTTTGAACCAACTCTCCTTAGGGGCAAGCCACTTTCATCAGAAAAGAGGTAAAATTCAGTCTGTAGAAAAATAAAAGTATCATAAAATACTCACTGCTCTTTATCACTGAAGGTAGGCAAAGAAAGGAGAGAAAGAAAAAAAATGAATAAAGTTAGGGAGAAAAAACACCTTGTAACAGTATCAGCACCAGATGCAACAACCACACAGTTCAGCTTAAATGACAATGACCTACTTCCATTGTTATCATTATTATCTTATTTTAGCACATCTAAAACATGGTTGCTGTAGGGTTGTATATTCACAGCTTTGATGAACATGACCCATCAGTTCAGTTTATTAATTAACCCATCTGATCATTTATGCATTTGAATAATATTTTTTTGGCACTAAAGAGGAATCATTTAATGATAACAAGGCCACCACCATTCTTGTTTTCTGTTGTTTCAAACACCGAGGGTTAAGGAGCACACTGTTATTGTTTAGTAACTAAGTCGTGTCTGACTCTTTGTGACCCCATGGACTGTAGCCCGCCAGGCTTCCCTGTTCATGGGATTTCCCAGCAAGAATACTGGACTGGGTTGCCATTTCCTTCTCCAGGGGATCTTCCCAACTCAGGGATCGAACCTGCATCTCCTGCATTGGCAGGTGGATTCTTTACCACTGATCTACCAGGGAAGTTCTAAGGAGCATGTTAAGAAAGGGCAAAGAGCCCTGAACAGTGGTTGGATCATCCAAAAGCAGAACTCACAGTGCCCCATTTTGGGGAAGCAAGTCCTTCCATTCTAAAAAGAAGACCAGCCTCTCCATTTACTAGTCATGCTACCACAGACATGTCACATATTCCCTTTGTGCCTCGGTTTCCACCTCTGGTCTCTGCCACTCTCAGGCTTGCAGACTTGAAAGCCACAGCGAATAATCAACTATCAGAGACAGCATTTCTCCCCATGTATCCCCAACATAGAGAACTGAATCCCTGCTCTACCCATGCAAGAAAGAAATACATTCTCTCCTTTCAAACACAATCACAATTGTCTTCCAAACACCATCGTTGGATTCAAGGAGACTGAGAGAGGAAGGCATTTGAAAATCACAAAGGCAGTAAGTGTATCTGGCTAGCCAGCAGTTAATTAAGACTAGATTTCTTAATTTACTGGAGAAAGACATTAGAGAATCATCTGCATTAGCACATCATCACTGCTGCAGACTAGATAGCATGTGTGATGACTATAATTCACTCATTAACATTTATTGGAAAATAATTTTAATATCTGAAGAAAATGCAGTAGCAATCAAGCCAGCCAGATGCATTAGGAATGCCAAGATGTTTCACAGAAGCCCGGGAGCACTTTAAGGAAATAGCATCCAGACTGCTTGAATAATTCTAATTTAATTGTAAGGCAAATTGTTTGGCTTCATATTGACTAAAGTAAACTGTGATGGATGGGGTTTTAATTAACTGACATTTCTTAAATAAAATAAATACTTTACCCCATCCACCTTCAGGCAACTGTTTATAGAGAGACAGTTTTTGGCTGATAAGATATTCTTTGCCAAATGAGTTTAGTATCAAGAGAACGTTCATGGGAAGGGCTTGGAAACCAGAAGTTTCCTTTCAAAACGGAAACCAACAGAGTTCAATAATGTCTTCAAAACTGTTAAACTCGTAGAACTAGAGGAGGTTTTAGGTGGAAACAGTAAACAGGGACTTTTGCTTCAGAGAATACAAGTGGACTACATATTCTGAAAGACCCTCATCAATATATAATTAGGACCTTGGTAATTAAGGGCAAATCTTATTAACACAGTTCTAGGATTGCTAGCGGAGAAGGCAATGGCACCCCACTCCAGTACTCTTGCCTGGAAAATCCCATGGACGGAGGAGCCCTGGTTGGCTACAGTCCATGGGGTCGCTAAGAGTCAGACATGACTGAGCGACTTCACTTTCACTTTTCACTTTCATGCACTGGAGAAGGAAATGGCAACCCACTCCAGTGTTCTTGCCTGGAGAATCCCAGGGACGACGGAGCCTGGTTGGCTGCTGTCTATGGGGTCGCACAGAGTCGGACACGACTGACACAACTTATCAGCAGTAGCAGCAGCAGGATTGCTAGCAAGTAAAGGAATTCCCCAAAACCCCTCTACCTTTGAAACAAACAGACAAAATAGACTTCATCAAAATAAAAAATGTTTCCTCTTCAAAAGACTATGTTATGAAAAAGAAAATGCGAGTCATAGACTGAGAAAAATATGTGCAAAATGTGTCTCCAACAAATGACTTTTATCTACAGCACATTAAAAAAAATGTTAAAACTTAATAACAAGAAGATAAATGACCTGATTTTTAAGTGGACAAAGTGTTTAAACAGACACTTTAACAAAGAGGTTATATGAATGTCAAACTTACATAGAAAGATGTTCAATATCATTATTCATTAAGGGGAGTGCAAGTTAAAATCACAAAACAAATACCACTATGCACACATAGAATGGTTAAAATGGAAAAGACAAATCGTATCAAGTGTTGGTGAGAAAGGAGACAGACAGAACTCTCATACACTTCTGGTGGAAATTTAAAGTGGTACAAACAATTTGGAAAACAGTTTGCAAGTTTTTTTAGAAGTTAAACATTTACCTACAAAGCCACTGAGACATTTTCCTCCTAGGTATTTCCTTAAGAGAAATACAAGTATATATCTATACAAATTTTACTTGTACTAGCCAAAAAAACTAGAAACAACCCAAATGTCCATCAACAGATGAATGGATAAACAAACTGTGGTACATCCACACAATGAAATATTACTTTTTTAGCAATAAAAGGAATAAAATATTGATATGAAAAACAATATGAATGGATCATGATTTAATTATGCCAAGTGAAAGAAGACATCTTCCCTCAAAGAGATGATTCCATTTACATAATTACTTAGGGATGGGTGGTGACAGGCAGGAGCAAAGGGGAATGAGTATGCATGTAAGTGTAAAAATGATCAAATTGTACTTTAGATGTGTACTGTTGGAGGTACATTAATTATACCTTTAAAAGGCAATTTTTAAAAAAAGAAAAAGAAAACCCAGCAAACTGAATCCAGAACTGGGAGCTCTGAGCAGGAAACCAATGTAAACACCAACATTGTGTCCCAGAGACTGACTCTGAGCTCCTAACTAGATGAAGAAGCTGAATCTGGGACCCCCTAAGGGAGCTCAGATCACATCCTTGGTGAGTAGCACACACTTCCTGGCAGAAGCAAATGCAAATCTCTCTGAAGAAAATATTCTCATGGTAGATCCCCAGGATTCTTACAGGTTGAGCTCACAATAAAACATTACCAAGCAATCATGATAAAGAAGCTGTGGTACATATACACAATGGAATACTATTTGGCCATAAAAAAGAACACATTTGAGTCAGTTCTAATGAGGTGGATGAACCTAGAGCCTATCATACAGAGTGAAGTAAGTCGGAAAGAGAAAAACAAATGTCATATATTAACACATATATGGAATCTGTAAAGATGGTACTGATGAACCTATTTGCAGAGCAGCAGTGGAGACACAGACACAGAGAAGAGACTAATGGGCAAGGGTGGTAGGGAGGGTAAGATAATGGAGAGAGCAGCACGGAAGCATATACACTAGCATATGTAAACTAGACAGCCAAGGGGAATTTGCTGTGTGACCCAGGGAACTCAAACTGGGGCTCTGTAACAATCTAGAGGGGTGGGAAAGGGTTGGAGGTGGGAGGGAAGTTCAAGACGGAGGGGACATATGTACACCTATGGCGAATCCATACTGATGTATGGCAGAAATCAAACCAGTATTGTAAAGCAATTATCCTTCATTAAAAATAAATAAATTTTAAAAATTACCAAGCTTTCAAAAAATAAGACCTTTGAGTGAAAAATCTTCAGTGATGATAAACAATAGACATAGATTGTCAAGGTCTTTAGGCGGTGGTACGCTGGTGAATGTTTAACAGTTGCACTTCTAGAGCAAAACCCCACTGAGGCTGATTTCGAGTACCTATGTGATATCACTAAATGCAAAGCTGGGAGGAAACATGCAGTACCATACTAAGATACAGTGTTTCACTATACAAGTATCACAGACAACAAGTAACACAGGGAATAGCAAAATGTAGAAAAATAAGTAAGAAATGATTAATGTTGAGTATTCACCACCTTTGTCTAATATAATTATAAAACTATACAACTTAATTTCTAGTAACAGTCATATTTAACAACCAACTTGCAAAATTCCTGCCAATTTAACAACAGCTCTAAGGACCAGCATGATACAGAGCCAATACACCACCGATTCAGGTGTAATAATTACTTAATACAGAATGTGAAGTTATTTTTATGTGAATTTCCCAATTTTTAAATGATCAGGCCAAAACTAAAAAATACATTTCTGCAAGTCACAGTCAGCTGGTGGCCTGTCAGTTTGCAACCTCTGATTGAGTCCAACTTCCTTATTTAATTGATGATAAACTGAGGCCCAAAGAAGGAAAAGAGACTCACCCAGTAAATTAGTTCAGATTTAGGACCAGAATCAAGTCTGATTCTAACCAACAGGTTACTGCTCTTTCCATTTCACGAGACCACCTCTCATTTAGGGCATGGAGCTCAGAGTTTCATCTTGATACTCCAACTTTGCAAAGTAGTAAAATCAGTGGAGGAGTTTCCACATCAGAACTCCCACCAGCTTCTTTTTTCCCCCACCCCAGGGATGGAAGTTCTCTTTTTTCCCCTACTACTCTCCTCCTTCAAGTGTAGATCAGGACCTCATTGCCCCTAAGCAGATGACTTCCAGGAATACCCAGTGACTTACTTTGACTGCAGGGGTCGGTCACTGGGACACATCCAACGGCTTGAGCTGCTGCTGAACACGGTGTCAGTCATGGCTGAAGCCCAGCACTCCTGGAAAACATCAGCCCAGAAAGGTCATCATGCAAATGGTCATTCAATCACTCCTTATCTCTCAGGTCCCTTGTCTATGTCTGAGTGGTATGGGGAAGAAACAGAGCTTCATCCAGCTTCTCCACTTTCCAGATGGGACCTTCAGGACCAAGAGGGAAATTGTCACATCCCCCTTTTGGCAGAAATGGATCAGAATGAAGAACTCTTTCCCTTTAATCTGTATTCCTCCCATTCATTTTTGATGCAAGAGGAAGGGTGCGTATGTGCATGCTAAGTCACTTCGGTTGTGTCCAACTCTCTGCCCCCGCCATGGACTGTGGCCTGCCAGGCTCCTCTGTGGGGATTCTCCAGGCAAGGATACTGGAATATTGCCAAGAATACTGGAGGGTTGCCATGCCCTCCTCCAGGGGATCTTCCCCACCCAGGGATCAAATCTGCATCTCTTTTGCCTCCTGCAGGTGGGCTCTTTAACACTAGAGCCACCTGGGAAGAGCTCTTAACTCCAATCCAGGATATTTCTACTAGAGGATGTCATCTGGCTCATGTACTAGTCATCTTGGCCTTGGGTAGGTAAAAAAAAAAAAAGCAAAACCCATCTCTCAGAGTTTTGAGGTCTCAAATGCTAGAGTCATCCCTGGCTTGCTTTCTTTTTAATACTCTACACCCAAGCCATCAGAAAGTCATGGCTTGATTGTCATAAATAGAGCCAGAATCTTCCCAATATTCTCTGCCCAATTTGCTTCTGTGCTGATCCAAATCTCTGCTGCCCCAGCCCGCCTTACTACAGGAGCTGCTTCACTGTCTCCCTGATTCTGCTCTTGGCCTACCTCAGTCTATGCTCCACACAATGACCAGGGAGATGGTCACAGACATAAACCACAGCTTGTGAAAACCGCATCACCACAGATGGAATCTCCCGCTAAAATGTAAGCTTCTTGCAGAACTCTTCCTGTTTTGTTCTCTGTTTAATCTCCAACACCCAGCATAGCTCCTGGCATGGAGAAGGCATTTAGTAAGTAAGTACTGAATGCGTGAATGAGTCTTCATCAATGCTAAGCAAGTCCAGCTGAACTTAGGCGAACTTGTGTTCTTTCTGGACCTCCACTCCTCCCTGCTCCCCCAGGTATAGCCAAAGAGTAAGGGGAAAGAGACCATGGAGATCACAGTTAATTTATTGTTTTAAAAAGTTTTGGAAGGTAGGTCATGGGGTCCAGTGGGTCCTGATTTCGCTAAAGTTCTTGTTACATCACAGTCCTTTTCCCCAGGAAGCCGAATAGATGAGTAGATGGGAGGGGAACAGGGAGAGAACTATCTTTCCTATTCTGCAACCAGTGCAATTATTAAATATTCACGTGGGTGGGGTTGGGGTGGAGGGCTCTGATGTTTGGACACAGGAGAGGAAAGACCCCTTACAGAAAAGCCATTTCATCTGTTCCCAGGTGGTTAACATAATCTTCCTAGTATAATATGACCGTTTCATTGTTTCCACTCTGAAAATAGAAAAAGGAGCGATGACTCCTGTTGCGAAGGAAATATGTTGAAAAGAACCTTAACTTCTCATTACTGCCTGTGCCAAGAGCTGAATGAGGCTTCCCGGGCCCCCGGGGTCCCCTGGTCCCTGCTGGGGACCCCAGTCCTCAGTCCTCAGTAATGAGCTTCCTTGGCTGCCCTTGACTGGAACAGCCAAGCGCTCATTTGAATGCATCACCTCCTGAAGCAAGATGCAACAGTGCCCTTGGAGGATCCCAGGAGGCGGGGACGAGGGGATGGGACAGGTGATACACAGTCCCCGCCCAGGAACTCTGATCTCCAAATTCTGATGCTCGGAACAGACACCTGCCCACCCAGACCCCTGTCTGAAGATCACATGCTCTGTTAGAGCCAAAGCCAAATCTAGTGAGGCAGCGGCAAGTTCAGAAAGCATAAAATAATTACCTTCCCTGGAAGCCAGGGGCTCAGCTCTCTGCTGGGCACCACAGCAAAGGGTCCACCACAGCCCTGTTGTGAGTGCCAAGGAATGAAAGAAACAACAGCAACAATCACTAGTTCAAATATCAAGGGTTTCGTACCTGCTAACTGCCCTTCAGGTTTTATCTCATTTAATCCTCAAAAGGTCCACTTAGTCGGTTTTTCCAGTAGTCATGTATAGACATGAGAGATGGACCACAAAGAGGGCTGAGTGCCAAAAAATTGATGCTTTTGAATTGTGGTGCTGGAGAAGACTCTTGAGAGTCCCTTGGACAGCAAGATCAAACCAGTCAACCTTAAAGGAAATCAACCCTAAATATTCACTGGAAGGACTGATGCTGAAGCTCCAATACTTTGGCCACCTGGTGCAAAGAGCCGACTCATTGAAAAAGACCCTGATGCTGGGAAAGATTGAAGGTAGGAGGAGAAGGGAATGACAGAGAATGAGATGGATGGATGGTATCACTGACTCAATGGACATGAGTTCAGGCAAACTCTGGGAAATAGTGAAGGAAAGGGAAGCCTGCTGTGCTGCAGTTCATGGGGCCACAAAGAGTTGGACATGACATAGCGACTGAAAATCCTCAAAATAGATTTAGGAGGTAAATGTCCTTATCCCATTTCACAGATGAGTAACTGAGTCACAAAGAGTTCAAGTGGACTTCCCAAGGACCTTCTTGAAGCCCTTCAAGGAAGCAATCTAAATGCCTAATAACAAGCACGGGCTAGCAGGATGCTGGTGCATCTGTATGGTAGAGGGCTTCACAGCTGCAAAGAATAATGAGAATTTATGATGGATATGGATAGGTCAACAAGATTACTTGTCTAGTGGCAAGGCCAAGACATAGAACACTGTTCGAGAACAACACTATTGTGTAGAAAGGAAAGTGGGATAATTGCATGTTTAGGTTGTATATGCATACAGCATCTCTGAAAAGAACACACAAGAAATGGACAATACCGCTGGCCTCTGTAGAGGGAGCCTGGGAGGGTGGGCCTGAGATGGGAAGAACTGTCACGTGATACCCCTTTGTATTTGCAACCAGGAGGACACTTTAGCTATTCAAAAACAAATGTATTTTTTAAAAGATAATTTCAAAATAATAAATTACTTCAATTTATTGGCTGTCCAATGCATGTAAGATTAAGACTCTCTCCGTGACCTCAAAGAACTGTCGTGACCTTCTGCCTGCTACTGTTCCTAGATCTTGGACCATGCTCCAGTCATGCTGGCTTTTCCAGCTGCCAAGTGTTTGCCTTTGCTGTGTCTCTGCCTGGATAGCTTCTTCCTCTTACTTTTGCATAGCTGATTTTACTAATGCTCTGCTGGTCTCTGCTCAAATGTCACCTCCTCCAAGAAGCCTTCACAGACTCCACCCTCTAAGTCACTCCTCTCACTGCTTACTTCTCACTGCTTGTTTCCTCTATGATATTTATCAAGATATGTAATTATTATTATTTTTTAACTTATCCACTGTTTGTTTCCCCACCTATTCCATAAGATCCATGAGAACAGGGCCTGGGTTTGCATTTGTTCAGCAGTGACTTCAGTGCATGTGGAACCAACTTCAGGAAGCTTTGGTCTGTACAGTTGCACAGGGACCCATGTCTGGAAGCACCCTGAACTTAGAATGACCCTGTACTTAGATGAGCCCACACTTGGCTTAATGCTTTGCTGTCATCATCTCAAAGTGTCTTATAGAATTTGAATAAGGGGCCCTACGTTTTCACTTTGCGGAGTGTGGTATACAGTAGATGTTCAGTGAATCTCCACACAGGTCCTAGAGCTCAGTGAGTGCAGCAGGCACTCAGTAAATCTGCATATAAGTGACAGAACCAGGCCTTGTTCCAGATCTGCCCACCTCCACAGCTTGGTGCTAACCTTTAAATCACCTGCATTTTAAAACGACTCAAAGACCCAGTGCCAAGCCCAGAAAAGGTTCCAGAACCCTGCCTTTCTCCCTCTGCATTTTGTTCTACCTACTTCTCCCCTGGCTCCCATCAGCACTGTTTGTTAAGGAACGATGCCTCCATTCCCCAAAATCTCCAAGGTCTTCTGCTGGGTTTAGTTGAACTGAAAAACAACAACAACAACAACCCTGAACATCCATTAAGCTTCAGAGTCACACCAGGTGTCTAAGCATGACGCGGCGGGGCTGGGCTGGGCCGGTGGCGGCCCTGCACGTGGCACTTCAGGGCACTGCAGGGACCCAGCATGGGCTGCAGCTGTCTGTGTGGAGTTCAGTGCCACCGTCAGTCTCCCAGCCCCGAGTTGGAATTAAACCAGATGCTTCGCAGCAGAACCCGCAGCCACCAGCTTGGATGGTGTCAAATCGGTTCCATCTCTGTGTCTCTTTTCCTGCCCTGTTCCTCTCCCCACGAGTCCAGCCTATCTCTACTCAATTAGGAATCTAGGGGTGGGGCCGGGGGGCGGGGGTGGAGCAATCACTCAGACTGCCTGATGGGATGGGATATGCAACTTACACCAAGGGCTCCAAACAGGAGTGAAGTGGGGCTGGGGGGACTTCACAGACAGCATCCAGGCTGCAAGTACGTTTTGTTTGGCCCGTGCAATAGTTTTTAAAAGTAAGAGTAAGCCAGTATTTTAAAGGCACAGGATTTAATTAAAAATACAGATTGCCAGCTTCTCTTGAGAAACAGGAAGAATTAAAAAAAATTTATAGAACATCTATTACTCTGTGGCAGACACTGGTCTAGGTACTATGGATACGGCATTAAAACAAATAAAAAAGAAAAATCTGTCCTCATGGAGCTTCCCTTCTAGTGGGGAAACTGTAAGTCAAATGAAAGCGTGTCAGCTGGTGATTGGGCGCTTTAGAGAAAAACAAAGGAGGGCTGGTGAATGTGAGGGAAGTCTGATTTTAAATAAGTGGTCTAGAGAATTCCCTGGTGGTCCAGTGGTTAGCGCTCTCACTGCCAGGGGCCTGGGTTCGATCCCTAGCTGGGGAACTAAGATTCCACAAGCTGTGTGATGTGGTTAAAAGAAAAAAGTGGAGGCCCACTGAGAAATTATATTTGAGCAAAGACCTGAAGTGGGTAATGGACTGAGCCATGTGGCTGTCTCGTGGCAGAGCATTCTAAGTGGAGGGGGAAAGCAAGTACCAAGGCCCCGGGGTGGGTATGTACCTGGTTAGTTGGAGAAATGATAAGGAGGGCAGAGTGGCTGGAGTGGAATGAGCAAGGGGGAGATGAGTGGGAGCTGAAGTAGCAGTGGAGGTCATGAAGGTCGTGAAGCAGTGGAGGTCAGATCATCAGGACCACTTAAGCTTCTACTCTGAGTGACATACAAGCCACAGAAGGACTTTGAGAAGTGAACTGAATATATCCTATTCTGTCTCAACCATGCATCCAGCTTTGATTATTTGACAGGCACTCATGGTTCCTACGGGAGATGGCAATGGCAACCCACTCCAGTACTCTTGCTTGGAAAATCCCATGGACAGAGGAGCCTGGTGGGCTGCAGTCCATGGGGTCGTGAAGAGTCAGACAGGACTGAGCAACTTCACTTTCACTTTTCACTTTCATGCATTGGAGAAGGAAATGGCAACCCACTCCAGCTTGCCTGGAGAATCCCAGGGACGGAGGAGCCTGGTGGGCTGCTGTCTGTGGGGTCGCACAGAGTCGGACACGACTGAAGCGACTTAGCAGCAGCGGCAGCAGCATGGTTCCTACATACCTTTGCCATGGCAAGGACACTTGGTCCAGTGAGGGAAAGATGGTGGTCTCTTGCCCCACCTACTGTACTTGACAGAGCTGAGCCTGCCTCCACCTGCCTGCAAGCCTTGCCATTTCGTGCTCTCAGAGCCCCAGCATCCTTTACCCCAGTTTCATCCAGGGGGTGCAGGCTGCTGATGGCTTCTCTTTGCTTCCAGAACCAGTTGGGTCATCCCCAGCCTCCCCTGAACCTGGCCAAATCTGGAATGACAAGACTTTGACTCCTTCCATGCTGAGCTGGTTGGTGTCCAAGATGAAGACAGAAACAAGTCTGAGAAATGCTCCAGATGAAGGCATCTCTGTGCTGCCAGCCTTGAAACACAGCAGATTCACTGTCATCTCCCCCAGGGTTCTCCCATCACCATATCGCAATAATAGATGGTTCCATAAGCCCTCAAAAAAATCCCACAGGATTTTATGGGTTTTTAAGGCAGGCACAGAGCTCATCCCCCACTGCTGTACAACTCTGGCAATTTGCAGAGACCACGTTGTAAGGGGCCACAGTTGTCCTAGCCTATGCAGCTGCTCCATCATAAACTGGCCAGTCCCAGCTAACATACCAGCTGACCATAGAAGTGAACAAGCCCAGCCAAGATCATCCAAGTCTGGCCTAGACCAGAATAACCTCCCAGGTGGACTGAACCCAGTTCTGACTCTAAACAATCTTGAGATAAATAAATGGCTGTTGTTCTAATTCACTCATTTGTGGGTTGCTTTGTTATGCAGCAAGATCTGGCTGATGGAGCAGCCCATGTTGTGGAACAATTCCTGGCCTTGGATCCAAAGTCTGGGATCTGACCTTAGCTCTTCTATTCATTTCCTGGCATCTCATTTAGTCATTCTGGGCCTCAGTTTCAGCATCTGGTTAAAATGAGGATGTAAAAATTCCCATCTTTGTCATGCCAACTTCACAGAGTTTTGGGGAAAAGCCAAAGGGTTAATACATATGCAGAGGCCTGGTAATACAAAATACTTTTTAAGGATTAGGCAAAGAGGTCATTGTTAGTGTTATTTGAGGGTGCGGCTGGGGAGAAGAACACGTGTCTAATTTCTAGGTATTTTTTAGGCCTGAGTGAGACACTGCAGTGGATACCTGGGGTAGACATTTCTTGCTTTTTCCTGTCCAGCACCTATCCCTTCTTTTTTTTTTTTTTTTAAAGTAACAGCACCCCCAATTTTCCTTTGGGAAACCATCCCTCTCTCCTATCAATCTGCGTGGCTCAGATGGAGATTACCCAAACCTGGTTCCTAAAGGTGGACCAAAGATCATCTCTAACCAATCAGTGTATTATATGCCTCATGGACTCAGGGATAGGCACATGTCCCAGTCTGCACCAGTGAAGGTATACCCTAAGACTTGCTGGAACTATGTGGAAAGAAGCATTCTTTTTCCATTGTAATTGCTAAACTGATAGAACAGAAGCCTGGAGCTGCTATTGGTCACTTTTTCGCACCAGATCGGAAAGGTCTGTCAAGGGATGAAAGTGGAGTTGAGAGATGGAGAGTGACTGGTTCCTGATGACGCTGTTGGAATGCTGGATCCAGCCACACCTGAATCCCTCATGGTCTGTTTTGGCTACCATATGTTGAACATATGAACATATATGTTCCCTTTTTTTTTTTTTCTCCTGAAGTCAAATTTGAATTGAATTTCTGTCATTACGACGCTCCTAACCTCTCTCTATGTGTCTTTATAAACCAGCTACCTTGGAGCAAATGGGGATCTCAAAGAAAACCAGAATTGGCTGAAGTCTGGGAGAAAAAAACCATCTTCATCCACCCACCCCAGCCAGAAATGCTCCCCGTTTACTTCAGAGACACTGCCACCCAAGCTGAGGTTATGCAAGAGAACAAGAAACATTTGTAATGCATCCTTACCAAGGCCTGCGGAGACCCTGCACTGACAATTAAAATTCAGTGACAATAAACAGCACTAATTAAAAGCAAAACTAAGTACTTAATAAGACAAATGAGGTGCCAGTATTAAAAGCTAGGATGAGAGAACTGGCATTAATTAAAAACAAAGACTAATTTCTTCCCTCCTCCAAATGGACTGCATTGTGTGTGTGTGTGTGTCTAGAAAATGTTTAGATTTATTAATGTACAAAATGCCATGGAAGCAGACAGGTTATGGGATTAGCTCTGTCTGGGGTTGGGGGTGGGGTGGGTCCTTTCCAAAAGGGGGAAGACTGGGACTGCTCCCTGAAGGATGAGCTGGAGTAAGCAAGACATGAAGATTGGAGGAAAAGATGAGGGAACAGAGTGAGCAAATGTTCAGAGGCTTCAATGGACATGGAATATTTAAGGAATGGAGAAATTCAGGGGGATGGAGCCTGGGGTGATGGTAGGGCTGGGAAAAAGGGAAAACAGAAAAGAGTGAATAGGTCCCAGTGATGAACCCCTGTTTCTGTGGGTCAACAAAGATAGTGCATAGCGTCTCCAGCACTCCCCACCCAGACAACCCCTGCTTCCAGTTAAAGATCCAGAGGCTAAGACCACATATTCTGAGCAGACAGTTCAGCAAGGTGACTTAGGGTACGAGTTGGGGGGGCCAAGTCCATTCTGCCATTTATGAGCCTGATAAGTGGATTCATCTTCCTGAACCTGTTTCCTCTTCTGTAGAGTGGAGACAATAATAGGACCCATCTCAAAATAGAATTGTGAAGATTAAATGAGATGAGGCCTGACACAAGTCATCCTCTTGTAAGTGGGAACTATCATTTATTTATGTTATTATTAATAAAAATATCAGTTATGTTTTCTTAAAGAAATGGGAACCCAACTTTGGCACGAGTAGGAAATGTCTCAGGATTCTTGAAGCCAGATTAGGTATGTGAAGCATGATAATAATGAATGATAGAAATAAAAACAACAACAAAATGCATTCTGTTATTATGATAAGAACAATATAATTGTACTAATGCAAGGATTATTTGAGAGTGCTATGGAGAAGGAAATGGCAACCCACTCCAGTATTCTTGCCTGGAGAACCCCATGGACAGAAGAGCCTGGCAGGCTACAGTCCATGGGGTCGCAAGAGTCGGATACAACTTAGTGACTAGATCATCATGGTTGTCATTAGTGCTGATAACTAAATATTTCTGACTTCTCACAATGCGATAGGATTGCTCTTCCCTCTCCCTGGAAAGCCGGAACACAAACTGTTTTGGCCAAAAAGAAAAAAAATTTCCAGGTGGAAACTCTAAAGCAAGTGCTCACATCACCACTTTCCCCTTTTCCTGTCCTGACAATCGTAGATGTATGAGGATGGAGCTCCCCCCTCAGTCTGGGTCCCTGTGTGAGGACAAATGCAGAGCAGACACCCACTGCTAACCCACCACATCCAGGTTCACGAGTGAGAAACAAATTTCTGTTGTCTCGGTCCTTGCAACATTGAGGATGGCTGTTACCACAGCACAACCTAACCCATCCTTTCTAGACTCACTGTGAGTGGGTAACTGTACTAAGTGTTTCATTTGCCATATCTAGTTGTATCTTCATAAAGATCCTAGAAAAAAGGAGCTTTTGTTACCCACTTTTACATATCAGAAAACTGAAGCCCAGAGAGGTAAGGTCATTTGTCCAAGGACACACAGTCAATAAGCCATAACAGTGCATGCACTCAAAATGAGTCCACAGCAGAAAACACAGGACACACACTGAAAGCAAGGCAGAGCATCCAGAATCGATCTTCCTGGGGGGAAGATGTCTCCTGCTAGAGGGAGGTGCCCCCATCATTTCCCTCTTTCCCTAGGTTATGAATCCCTCTGAACCCTGAGTCTACACACCCAAATACTGAACAATAAAATGCAAAGGCAGACACTATTAACAGAACACTCTTCAGGGCTCCCTGCACAGCCCAGCCAATTACCTGATTGCTTGATAGTGGAAGCTTGCCTTTGTTGTGTTGTTAATCGAGTTTATCTCTGCTCCAACTCCATTGTGGTGAGTAAGGAGAAGAGGAAAAGCTCAGGATTGATTTCTGCACTTGCACAGACACACACAGCCCCAAACAGGAAAATGTGATTAGACAGGTCTGCGTATTAAAACAAGTAATTTAGCTTAATGGCCTCTGGCTGCCACTCAGGCTCAAGTTGCAATACCATTCATTCTGATTAAAACTCAGTTGGAACTGACTTATTTGCAGCCCTAAACTAACTCTCCTCATGTCACAGAGACCACAAGTGTCACCCTAATCCCTCCTCTGCCTCAGGGATGAAATACTCAGAGCAGAGAGGGGCATTTATCCCTTTGAAAAAACCAGCATCCTCTCATCTGAGGGGCACTTTCACAAATCATAGATAGGAGACATAGCACTCCCATTTTACAGATAAGGAAACTGAGGCCCTGGTTTGCCAAGGTCACATGGTAGCAGGTAGAAAATCCAAAGATATTCCTGGATCTGGGTCTTGTATAAATGAGCCTTCTGACCACTCTGTTATCTTGACTATTGTTGCAAATAATACAATATTTGTTCTTTTAAGTGAAAGTCGCTCAGTCATGTCTGACACTTTGCGACCCCATGGACTATACAGTCCATGGAATTCTCCAAGCCAGAATACTGGAGTGTGTAGCCGTTTCCTTCTCCAGGGGATCTTCCCAACCAAGGGATCAAACCCAGGTCTCCTGCATTGCAGGCAATACAAGGGAAGCCCAAGCATACTGGAGTGAGTGGCCTATCCCTTCTCCAGCGATGGTGGAGCCAACCAGGGATAAATCCAGGTGTATCTTCCCTTGATATCAATACTCCTAACCATTACTCTGGACAACCACTCATATGACACAGCTGCCTAGCTAGATCTGGCACCAAGTGAAAGGTACAGTGAGGGAAAGTCTGGCATAAGGTAAAGGACAGCTCTTGGGTATTCCCTGGCAGGCCAGTGGTTAGGACTCAGTGCTTCTACTGCAGGAGATATGGGTTCGAACCCTGGTCAGGGAACTAAGATCCCACAAGCCACACAGTGTGGCCCCAAATCCCCCAAACCCAAACAAACAAAATCCAGCTCTTGTTAGAGCTGATACCATCAGAGGTATCAAAAGGAGGATGTGCTACTTTGAGAAGTAATGAGTTCCCATTCGCTGGAGCTGGTCAAGCACACACAGCAAAACTACTTGTTGGGACTGTTGTAAAGAGGGCTATGAGCTTTTCTGAAATGGCCTCTTTCTGCATTTGAAAAGGAATGGTTCAAGTTCACAGACTTTCCTCTTACGTGCGAGCAAAACTCCTCACATTTCACACGTCTGACTCTCATCAAGCAAGCAAGGCCAGTTTCTGTTTATACGACAGAAAGATTCAGTACTCTGGTCTCAGATGCGCCCTGCCATGGGAAAATGCGTATTTCATTTCATCCTTGGAAGAACAGGCAATCAGGGATCAGGAAGAGCTTTGCTTGCCTCTTCACCTCAACACACACAAACCCACACTCACATTCACTGTCACCCACACCCTCTACTTCAGTTCACCAATACCTACCTACACCCTGCTACAGCCCCTTCCTTCCCACAGCACATACTTAGACTTGCCCATCCCCATTGACAACATTCTGATGCACTTATGCCCATTCATACTCAAACCATACATCCACACACCTCTACCACACACACTCCACACACTCCTAACCACCCCTCCTCCCACACCCTCAGCACCTTCTCCACCCACAACACACCCACATTTGTGACAGTCACGCCCATACCCAACTGCATCTACACACCAACCATCTTCAGTTCCAACAACCCCCCACCCACACACACACACAACAGTCATTTTCACACATGGTACAAATTCCATGACAGAATCTCCCACCAAGAGCTCAGGCTTTGCAGTCACATGGACCTGGATTCAACCCCCAGCTAAACTTGAGCTGGGTGAGCCTGGAAAAAATTACTGCACATTTCAGAGCCTCAATTTTCTTGAGGCTGTAAAATGGGGGCTGTAACAGCCGTTCCTTCATAGGATTGTTGAGACGCTGGAGTGGAAGACACAGCAGTAGAGAGCATAGGGGCTAGTTCTGGGCAGGGCAAACCCTCACTTGGGTCATCCAGGGGCTCTTGCAGAATTCCCACCCTCCAAACGAACACAGGTTACAGGTTCCCTGGCTGGGAAGGACAGTTTTTGCCTCAGATTGTCCAGCCATGCTATCTCCCTGGGATGTGGATTCTAAGAAATCTGAGACCAGGTCAGAAAGAACAAAAAGCTTCTCTTGGTTCCCATGAATAATAAATCTTGGAGACTTGGCTTCATCCACTCCTCTCTCCTGCTCTCCTGACACCAGATGGGGGAAGGCAACAGAAAAACGAATCTCAGTCAGTGTTGGCTGGAGAACCCAAATGAACCCCAAAGTTCCTGTTCCTCTCCCTATGTCCCCATGAAAACAGCCATCAGAGCAAGAATGGATGGAGCGGTCTGCAATATACAAAGTCCTTGGTCTTCACAATGACCTAGGCAGGTGGGTGTTATGACCTTCATCACTGGAGGCAGAGGAGTGCAGAGGTTGAAAGGTGCTGAGTTGCCACAGTTCAAATTACAACTCTGTCTCTTTCTAGCTGCATGATGTTAGGATAGTTACTAAACCTCTCAGTGCCTTAGTTTCCTCATATGAAAAACTTCATAATAATAGTGATAGTAGTATTATTTTGTAGGGATGTTGAAGGATTAAATGAGCTAATACTTGTAAAGTGTTTAGAATAGTGTCTGGCACATGGTTAGAATTAAATAAGGAGAAGTCTCCATTATATCCTGTCACATCTCCAGGATATAATGGCTGAGAATAACAGCTCTAATGGTATTTACCATTTACAGGGTGCCAGTGACCATGCTCGGAGAAGGCAATGGCACCCCACTCCAGTACTCTTGCCTGGAGAATCCCATGGACGGAGGAGCCTGGTAGGCTGCAGTCCATGAGGTCATTGGGAGTCGGACACAACTAAGCAACTTCTCTTTCACTTTTCACTTTCATGCATTGGAGAAGGAAATGGCAACCTACTCCAGTATTCTTGCCTGGAGAATCCCAGGGATGGGGGAGCCTGGTGGGCTGCCGTCTCTAGGGTAGCACAGAGTCGGACACGACTAAAGCGACTTAGCAGCAGCAGCAGCAGCAGCAGTGACCATGCTAAATGATTTACGTACATTGGCTCATACTGTGCTTGCAAAGAGACATCATTTTATCTATTTTACAGATGGAAAGTTGAGGTTTAATAAAGTTAATTGGCCTTCCCCAAAACTGAATCAGAACCAATAAGAAGTAGGACTTCTTAGAAAAGTTGGGGAGACATGAAGAGAGCTTTGGCCCAAGCTACAGTTCAGGACCCCAGACAGCAGCACACGTTTAATACTTTACTTCTATCATTCTGGAGCTTCCCTGGAGGCTCAGATGGTAAAAAGCGACTACTTGCAATGCAGGAGACCCGGGTTCGATCCCTGGGTTGGGAAGATCTCCTGGAGAAGGAAATGGCAACCCACTCCAGTACTCTTGCCTGGAAAATTCCATGGATGGAGAAGCTTCATAGGCTACAGTCCATGGATGAGGTCACAAAGAGTCAGACACGACTGAGCAACTTCACTTTCACTTTATCTCTCATTTTGGTGACTATATGAAAGTGTGTGTGTGTGTGTACATAGGGGTGAAACTAGTAATTGATGAACTGTCTAAAAGTTGGGATCCACCCTCATTTTATGATGTAATTCACACTTTTCTCCCCGAGGTTCATGCCACAGAAGATACCAGGATGGTAAGATGTTGAGAAGCCTTTTTCATCCTCTGAAATGTTCCTGCTCCTCCACTTAACACCTCAAGTCCCAGTTCAATTCTCACAGTCCCATGATGCTTTCTATAGCCCCTTGAACCCTTTCGTCTCTGAAAATTTAAAGTTCTTAGAATACAGAAACTTAGGGCTTAGCCTCCTATAGTTCACAGAAATCATCCTCCACAAGATGGAATGTTCCATGGGGGGATGGGAAGTGGACAACTGTCCCTCCTTCTCCTGGTATCAGCACTCCAATTTTATTTTAGTGAACCATCCTTTTCCTATCTTACCCATGGTTCTGATGGGAATGACCTCAACTACCAGCCATGGGGCAGTCACATGACTCTGGTCTGGGCAATCAACATATTCTCCTCTTTGATTCAAAGTTGTATTGGTTCCCCAATACAAGCCAATTAGACTCAGTCCTGAAACTTTTGTTGGAATATCTTAGGAAGGAGTTACTCTCTTTTCTTTACTGGACTGAAGATGGGATAAGACAAACTTAACTTGATGAGGTTTGATCAGGTAGAGAAAATCTGCCTGGGTGTGAGGGTAACCCAAAGGGAAGCAGAATGAAGAGACAGTCAGCTCTCACTCCTACAGCTGTTAAGCTATGGGATTCAGTCACTCCTCAGCTGTGTCATGGACTCTTTGATTATGTTGGCCAATAGATGTCATTTAGCATCACTTGAATTAGTTTGAGTTAGGTTTTCCATCAGTGTAGCTCAAACAGACTAAGATGTGTATTAAATAATGTGTCTTTAAACAGAAACACAGAAAGCAAGAATATATACAGATTGGTTGATGCAGTGTGACCAGAAGCATGCAGGAACTTAACCCTGATTTTCTTCTGGGAGCAATGATTTAGTCATGTGTTCATCAGTGACCATGATGATGAACTTTACAGAACATAACCTGATGACTTTACAGAACATAACTAACTGCAAAGAATGATAATCTGCTCCCTCCCTCTCTCTCTCTCCACATACACACACACACACACACAAAGGGCTTACCAGGTGGCTTAGCAGTAAAGAATCTGCTGCAATGCAGGAGACTCAGAAGATGAGGGTTGGATCCTTGTATGTGGGAGGGTGATGATCCCCTGGAGAAGAGCATGGCAGCCCACTCCAGTATTCTTGCCTGAATTTTCCAGGCAGAGGAACCTGGTAGGCTACAGTCAGTCCATGGGGTCGCAGAGAGTCAGACACAACTGAGCGACTGAGCACACACACACACAAACACATACATATACATATATGTATATATAAGATAAATAATATATACATAATATGTAAAGATGTTATATATCATATATACATATGTATCATATGTAAATATATATAGAATACTAATCAGCAAGCACTCCTACCTTTCCACTTTTCCTCTTACAAAGAGGACTATTAAGTGGGACAAATGCTTAGTAGTTTGGTCTGTTTCCTATTTTATTTTTCAGAGTGCGATAGAGGCAAAGGGCTGATAATAAGATAATTGATGCTAAGAGGCAATTTGAGAGGCAAAGTGCCAAGGACCTAAAAGGACTGTCATTGTGGTTAGTTTCCTGGCCAATTTCTCCCATGCAAAACCAAAGGTGCACTTCAAGTCCCATTCCTACACCATCACCTTGCTGGGGGCAGAATGAGGTGAAGAAGAAGAATGGAAACCAGCCAAGAGCGAACATATTGACTTGGGGTTCAACTGGGGATGGAAAGCTTGCAGGAATCATCTAGTACCCAGCCTTTCTGGAGTCTAATCAGATAACAAACCACTGCTGGGAGCAAATGGGTTTTTAAGTATATTTTTAATCTCTAACACCCATGGGGCATGCTCAAAGGCAGAAGGTTTGCAGTAAGCCAGGGGTAGTTGCAAGTAGTTCCTCTCCAGCCAAGCTACCAGCTCAGTTTCTACAATAAAATGGGTTACTTATGAAGGCTGATTTGAGGGAGTAGGATAGTCCTCATCTTTCAAAGCCAAGAACGAGTGTGGATTGAGTCCCCTTGTCCCTGATTCCCAGCTTCTTATTCAGGAAAGAAAGGAAAACTTGAAGGTCATTCCTCTGTAAGACAGGAGTTGAAGTTTTGCAGTTATTCTGAGTTTTTAATCTGGTTTTTGCCTGACCAAGTTGCAAGGAAAATTAAGAAAGGAAACTAAAATGTCCCCAACAATGGGACCTGGCGACAGAGAAGGCCTGAATGAAAAACCAAGCACTTGTGATGTAGAACTGAAACCAGCAGGAGGCACTGGGTTAAGGGTCTGGATTTAGAAGCAAAAGGAAGAGGAAAGTGAAAAATGAAGTCACTTAGTCGTGTCTGACTCTTCACAACCCTATGAACTGTAGCCCACCAGGCTCCTCTGTCCATGGGATTTTCCAGGCAAGAATACTGGAGTGGGTTGCCATTTCCTTCTCCAAAATGAAGAGGAGGTGATGCTCAACTCCTCCCACACTCATTTCACCTGGTGCTTCTTGGGACATCTTCAGACCCTCTCCTCAAGAATTACCTCTCCCAGGAAGCCAAACTGTCTTTAGTTTAGGGACTCACTGCATCTGAAGTACCTAAATCCAGACATGTCACTGAGGCTAGTCCTGGCTCTATCCCCCGCTAGCCTGGAACCTTAAGCAAGTTCCTTGGCTCCTCCCCTTCCTTGTCCAGAAAATGGGGCTTATCACTGTGCCTTCTACTCAGGACTGATGGAAGAATTGGATGAAATCAGACATGCAGCACCCCAAGCACAGTGCTGGCCCACATTAAATACTCAAAAACTGGGAGTTCTCATTTCAAAATAATAGTAACTCTCATACAGAGTCCTCATTGCCAACCACAGACTGTACGACCTGAACTTACACGCAGGTCCTCTTGTTTTCCCTGCCTTCTGTACCTGGTGTTGAGCTTTCCTCTCCCAAGTGCAGTAATCAAACTGAGGAGCCTCGGAGATCTTTTAAAATCTTGGGGGTTGAGGTGAGCATTCTATGGCCCTAGATCCCCAAGAGGATGAGAGGGGTCAATGAGGCAACCAGAAGGAAATGTCAAGAACCATCAAAAGGTATCGACACATCCCAGGAGACCCTCTTCAACTCTCCTACATGCACAGCATTTTAACACCTACAAAGATATCGCAATAGCGTCCTTCTTAATCTTCATTTCCTTGCAAGTCACACAAGATTAGAGTTTCAGGGCTCACTTCAAAGATGCCCAAAATAAGGACACAAGAGGTAAGATGACTCACCAAAGGCACATCACTGGTAAACAGAAGGATTGTCTTAGAACAAAGTGTCACATCCCTGGCTGCACCCTAGAATTGTTGAGGGGGGATGGGAGGACTCAACAATGCTAATTCCAGGATCCCAACCAAACCAACTAAAGAAGATGCTCATGGTGGGTACCCACATCACACTTTTTGAAAGTCCTCCTGATGATGTTACTGTGCAGCTGGGGCTGAGAACCACCAGCTTAGAACCATGTGCCCTGAGCCACACTCTTTCCAGGCTCTCTCTCCTTCAGCCAGTGAACCTTCAACTTGAATGCGCACCAGAGTCAGGAGGGCTCAGGAAACTAGACCAATGCCCACTTCCCAGGCCTGCAGATTCTGATTCAGGAAGTCTGGGACAGAGCCCACCAATTTGCATTTCTAAGTTCCAGAGTGATGCTATGCTGCTGGTCTAGAGACCACACACACTCTAAGGACCACCTCTGCATGTAATGCTAGAAAAATGGAACCCAGGAGACCAAAGTTCCTGGTCCCTAGTTTCCCTTCTGCTGACAGCACTCTCTTCGCTCTGAGTCAGAGCAAATGTTACCAGAAACCAAGGAAGCCCAGGGGGAGGCTGAGGGCTTTAGGGCCTTTTCTTCTCTTGTTTCTCTCCTTTTAAAAATAATCCACCACTTAAGAGACTGTCACTGAGCATTTGCTGCTTGTTCTTCCACACACAGTCCAAATCCTTCTCCTGCAATGCAGGTCTTCTTAAATATTGAATAAGTCTGCTGCTCCACCAATTGCCACAGCCAGAGCTGAGGTAATGTTGATATTGACAAAGGATTAATATCATTAATCAGGTTACAAAGATCAGGCTACTGAGCTGGTTTTATAAAAGACCTTCACTTTCTTCCCATCACCAAAATCTCTGGTGCCTCAGCACCTTCCCTGACTGTCCCTGACCCCTTCTAAGGCATGAGGTTTGCTTTCTCTTTTACTGTTTTTGCCATTTAATGAACCGTAGGACGAGTCAGAGCAGCCTGGGGAGTGGGTCAGGTTTCAAACAAGAGCAAAGAGCATTAGACTGACACTGTCAGTGCCCATTGTTTAACAAATACTACTTACTGAGAACTTACTGTGTTGCCAGACGCTGTGGGATACAGTGTAGTGAGCTTATAGTCATAAATAAAATAGTCAGATATTCCTGCACCAGTGGAGCTGACATTCTAGTGGGGGGAGATAGACAACAAATGAAATAAACAAGTAAAATTGTGTGTCATATGGTGCTAAGTGCTAGGGGGATAATAATAAATAATAAATAAAGAAGGAAGAAGCAAAATTCTGGAGGGGGGTGATATTTTAAATAAGATGATTAGAAAAGAAAGGCCTCACTGAGAAGCTGATGTTTAAGTAAAGTCCAAAAGGAAGCGAGGCAGTGGGCAGAGTGGAAAGGATTAAGAGTACCCCCTCTCAGTTCAGTCAGTTCAGTTCAGTCGCTTAGCCGTGTCCAACTCTTTACGACCCCATGAATTGCAGCACGCCAGGCCTCCCTGTCCATCACCAACTCCCGGAGTTCACCCAAACCCACGTCCATGCAGTCGGTGATGCCATCCAGCCATCTCACCCTCTGTCATCCCCTTCTCCTCCTGCCCCCAATCCCTCCCAGCATCAGGGTCTTTTCCAACGAGTCAACTCTTCGCATGAGGTGGCCAAAGTACTGGAGTTTCAGCTTTAGCATCATTCCTTCCAAAGAACACCTAGGACTGATCTCCTTCAGAATGGACTGGTTGCATCTTTTTGCAGTCCATGGGACTCTCAAGAGTCTTCTCCAACACCACAGTTCAAAAGCATCAATTCTTCGGCGCTCAGCTTTCTTCACAGTCCAACTCTCACATCCATACATGACCACTGGAAAAATCATGGCCTTGACTAGACGGACCTTTGTTGGCAAAGTAATGTCTCTGCTTTTGAATATGCTATCTAGGTTGGTCATAACTTTCCTTCCAAGGAGTAAGCGTCTTTTAATTTCATGGCTGCAATCACCATCTGCAGTGATTTTGGAGCCCCAAAAAATAAAGTCAGCCACTGTTCTCACTGTTTCCCCATCTATTTCCCATGAAGTGATGGGACCAGAGGCCATGATCTTCGTTTTCTGAATGTTGAGCTTTAAGCCAACTTTTTCACTCTCCTCTTTCACTTTCATCAAGTACCCCCTCTAGAATGTCGAACTCTGTAATTTCACCACCATCATCAAAATAACAGTAACTAGTGTTTATCAAGCATCTCTCATGCCTGTTCCAGTGAAAGTCACTCGGTTGTGTCTGACTCTTTGTGATCCCATGGACTATACAGTCCATGGAATTCTCCAGGCCAGAATCCTAGAGTGGGTAGCCTTTCCCTTCTCCAGGGGATCTTCCCAACCCAGGGATTGAACCCAGGTCTCCCACACTACAGGCGGATTCTTTACCAGCTGAGCCACAAGGGAAGCCCCATGCCTGTTCCAAGCAAAGACTAATATATATATATTTGTTCTTATATATATATATATATAATATATATATAATATAATATATATATATATTCTTCTTAAATTCCCAAGACAATCCCAAGAAGTAGATGTTATTGTCATCCCGACTTTCCAGATGAGGAAACTGAGGTATACGGAGGTTTAGTAACTTGCTCAAAGTCACACAGCAGCAGAAAAGTGAAAGTGTTAGTCACTCAGTCATGTCCGATTCTTTGCGACCCCATGCACTGTAGCCTCGGAGAAGGCAATGGCAACCCACTCCAGTGTTCTTGGCTGGAGAATCCCAGAGACGGGGGAGCCTCATGGGCTGCCATCTGTGGGGTCACACAGAGTCGGACACGACTGAAGCAACTTAGCAGTAGCAGCAGGACTGTAGCCCACTAGGCTCCTCTGTCGATGGAATTCTCCAGACAAGAATACTGGAATGGGTTGCCATGCCCTTCTCCAGGAGATCTTCCCAACCCAGGGATCGAATCCAGGTCTCCCGCATTGCAGGCAGATCGTTTACTGTTTGAACTACCCAGAAAGCCTGCACAGCAGCAGAGCTGGGATTCAAACCCAGGCAGACTGGCAACTATCCCTACCTCCTCCCTCCACTCTCAGCCCCCACATTTTCAGGAATTGGACCCTATACCATGATTAATTGCAGAACACTCCCTCGTTGGGGTCCCACTGTCTTCCTGATTTCTAGGCAGTCAGTGCTATAAAGAGAAGGGGTGTGGGCAGATTGGCCAATACAAGAAACTTTCTCAGTCAGTTTAGAGTATTTCCTCCCCTTATTGTGAATCCTGTGCTGCAACCAGGAAGTCATTTTCAAAACAGATTAGGCTAAGTCATCCTTTTGCTTATAAAATCGCACTGCTCTCAGAATAAAGACGAACTGCCTCATGATGGCCCTGCAGGTACTACCAACCTCAGCTCATACTGAGCTCCCCACCAACCCTATGTTTTGCGTGATGCTGCCTTATTTGACCCTTGGATATCACCACCTCAGGGCCTTGACACACTCTTTTTTCCCTGCCATGAATGTTTTCTCTTCTTACTTGGTTACCTTCTGTTCATCCCTCAGCTCCCAAGTCAAATGCCACTTCCTCCAGGAAGATGAGGTCAGATTTCTTTGTGACATGTGCTCATAAACTTGTGTTCCTCTCTTTAGAACCCTTGCCTCAGGTTCTAATTATACATTCATTTGTATCATCATTGATTTATGTCTACCTCCTCAAGGGAAGGTACCAACTCTAAATTGTTTTCTACTGTATCCGCACAGTGAGCACAGTGCCCGATAAATACTAAAAATGACCAAATAGAACATAAGGACCCCCACCCTCGACCAAATATCCCTAAGACAATGGAAATTTACCTTCTATCCAGGTCCTTAAAGTGTTTTACACTGTCATTATCTCTCTCGATTTACTTGTTTTGAATAACAAAATAGTTAGGAAATTCTTTCTAAACTTTTCAACCATTATGCTCCAAATGATATCTCTTCCTTTTCCCATTCTTTAACAAAAAGTATTTGTAGCAGATGACTTTTTTTAAAAATTATAAAATTGGCCTTACTTTTCTGGTTTGTTGACTGTTTTTAAAATATGTCAGTGGCAGAAAGCAGTTTTTATGGATTACTTGATTATTTTATATAATAAGTATTTTTGTATAATATAGTTGATGAATCAAACACTATAAAGGGACATTTGACCATTTCATCTATATCCCTTAATAGGTTTTGTTTTCTTTCTTTCAGCTCCTAATAGGTTATTTTTTAAAGTCTGGCTAACCATTTTGTGCAAGTCAGGAGGGATTGATTTCACAGGGAAAATGTGGGAATTGAAGGTCCACTTTGTTATCTGGGGACATCTGACCTACATGGTAGTGAAAGTGAAAGCGAAGTTGCGCAGTCGTGTCCGACTCTTCGAGACCCCATGGACTGCAGCCCACCAGGCTCCTCCGTCCATGGGATTTTCCAGGCAAGAGGACTGGAGTGGGGTGCCATTGCCTTCTCCGAGGCTACAGTCCATGGGGTCGCAAAGAATCAGACACGGTAGTAGGTAGTCAATAAATATCTATCAACTGAATAGTGGTAACTATATGTTGAATGAATAAATGATTGTATGTTGGTTGAGAGGACCTCTAAATTCAATGCAGAGCAGATCAGACATTCGTTTTTAATTACCCCCTGACAAAAATGAACTCAGATTTATAGCCTCATACAATTACCATGTTCTGTCTTAGGATTTTCATTTCTTCAGTTTGGCTCTGGAAGGTGAAATGATCAGGAGTGACAGGAATCAGATCTAAGTTAACATCAAGAAGGACAACCACGCTGATCAGACCTGTTCAGCAATGCACAGAATGACTTTGTAGGTGCTGAGCCAACCATCCTAGAGGCATTCAAGCCCACTGCCCTGGGAGTGATGAAGAGAATTCACCCATGGGAAAGAGCATTGTTCCTCCCAGAATGACCCATGGATCAGCTGCTACCGTATCAGTCAGGAAACCCTTTACCTTGCAGGTTCCAGGGTATAACCCAAACCTTCTGAGCCAGAATTTCCAGGGATGGGCCTTGAGAATTTAAAAATACCCCAGGAGATTCTTGCATACACTAAAATTAAATAACCCCTGAAGTTAATGACTGGGCAAAATAAGTTCCCAGACATTAACTGCCTGCTTTTCCCAGCATATTGTCACATTTTGTCGGCTTGATGCCTTGTCACTGGCCTGGTGGACCTGCTGTGCTTTAAAGTTCTGTGGCGTAGCCATTGTCATCCCTAAAGATTGAACTTTTTTCTGGTCCCCAACTTACCTTGCGATCTTAGGGAAAAGGTTTACCTCTATGGGGTTTAGTTCCTTCATCTGTAAATGGAAGGAGTAAATCCCAACTCTCCCCTTCAGAAGTTTATTGTGAAACACCATTGACTCTAAAAGCAATTTTTATTTATGTATTTATTTTTTTTAATTTTTAATTTTTTAAATTTTATTTTATTTTTAAACTTTACAATATTGTATTAGTTTTGCCAAATACCAAAATGAAAGTAATTTTTAAAATGTAAGTCCTATGCAATAATAAACAGCTAGCATTTCTATAGTTGACCATGTACTGGGCACTGTTCTGAGTGCTTCATATGTATATTAACTCATGTAATTTTCATAGCAACTCTACAAGGGAGATGATATTATTATTCCCATCTTATAGATGAGTAAACTGAGGCCAGAGAGGCCAAACAACTTGCCCAAGTTCACAGTCCAGCAAGTAGCACAGCTGAATTCCAAAGAAGTCTAGAGGCAGCAGCTGTGCTTTAACCACTGAGAATACAGCATCCTACTGGTCAGTGAGATCCAGTCCTTTACGAGAGTGATGTTCTTGCTTTGGCTACAAACCAGAAGGAGTTGAAGACTAGACAATCTGTTTCTGTAGAGCTTTACATTGTTAAAAAGTGTTTCTAAATTGCTCGATCTTTGCAACAATTCTGAATAGTAAGGGAAGTGGTAACTGACTATTATCCCATTTTACAGAGCAGAAGAATGAGGCCCTAGGAAGTTTATTTCTTTGCTATGGAAACTTGACTGTAATATCCAAAGATCTGGATTTGAGTTGTTGAATCCACCCTTTACTAAATGAACTGGGGGCAGGGCGGGGAGGGGACTGAGAAAGCTGCCTCTCCAGCTTTCTGTTGCCTCAGAATTCTGTATGCAAAATGGGCATAATACTACTGCCTCTTTCCCAAGGATTTCTGAGGGTTAAAGGCAATCACTCATGTGAATGAAAAGCACAGGGCTAGTCCTTGGGACTGCTCTGTCTATCCCCCAACTCATTTGCTTCCTGTACAAAACTGCAGCTCCAGCATATAATTACCATGTTGCATAGCTGGGACTTGAACCCAATTGGACAGACTTTATCTCAGAGACCTTTCTAGCAAGAGGATGAAGAGCAGGTGGGGAGCTCTCCAGGGCATCAAAGACCACCCTGTAGTAGAGCCCTGAGGCCACCGTTACAGTCTGTGTCAGTGAGAAATGCCCCTGTGCTGCTCCATCGGGATAAAGGTTCCCATTCCAGATCTGCTGCCATGACAACCAGAGGGAGGATTTTCCAGAGCTGAAAGCTGCTCAAGCCCAGGGCCTTGGGGAGGCTCTAGGGAGCCTCTACGGCCACTTGAGGAGGCCAACTACCAGCCTCTGAAGCATTTTACCCTCTGAGCATATTCAGGGGCAGTGCGATCCTTTCTGCTGCCACCAGTGTTTTTCCAGAGGCCACGTTAGAGGAGGAAACCAAGGCTCTGGGGGGTACACAGAGAAGCTTGTGTGGCTGAGTCTGGGACAGGATCCAGGTCTCTCTACGTAGTTGGGGAAATGACTACTCAACAGGTTGTTGAAGGAAATGACTGTCTCAACCTCAGCCATAAAACTGCTCCCCAACACACCGTATACACCCCTCCACACAGGGTAAATTCAGCAGAACATGGAGGGGCCATTAACACCCATTTATCCACATCCCACCCCCAAGTATCATTTAAGACAAAGTTTCCTTACACAAACCACATCATGCATAATATCATTTCACTCTCAAGCAATCTTATAAGAATATTAAGACTATCCCCATTTTATAGAAGACACTGAGACTCAGAGAGAGAAACTCATTTTGCCAAAGGTCACACAGTCAATGAATATCTGAGACAGAATTTAAACCCAGATGTCCCTGGCTCCAGACCCCATCAACTTGACCTCTGCTTTCCTCGACATACCTATGGGGTCTGATATTAGAAGCTATTCCTCAGTGTTTGCTGAGCAAACCATCCAAAGCAAAACAGTAAAGCATCAACCTGCACCTCTCAAATGACATTGCTACATGCTAAGTTGCTTCAGCCGTGTCCAACTCTTTGCGACGCTATGGACTACAGCCCACCAGGTGATTCTCCAGATAAGAATACTGGAGTGGGTAGTCATTCCCTTCTCCAGGGGATCTTCCTGACCTAGGGATTGAACCCAGGTCTCCTGTATTGCAGGTGGATTCTTTACCATCTGAGCCACCAAGGAAGCCCCAAATGACGTTAAAGTTCTATTAAAAATGAATCTCTATGTCTTGAAAGAATCCCAGCTGCCCAGTGCAGGGAAATTTCCAGAAATGATCTGGGTAACTGGAGAGAAACTAATATAAGAAAATGGGTAAAATATAAGGGATTTACACTTTGGAGCACAACAACAATTAAAAGCAAAGGATTAGATGCACATCTCACGATCTCTTAAAAAACAGTGCTGGGTAGGGGGGGAAAGGTGAGAAACAATGAGATCTACAGCACCATACCATTTATGTAAATTAAAAATACATGTTTTGTGAACTTATGGTTGATGGTGGAAAGGACAGTTAGGGAGTTTGGGAAGGTCATATATATAGCAGGTACACACTGCTATATTTAAAATGGATAGCCAACAAAGACCTACTGTACAGCACAGGGAGCTCTGCTAAATGTTATGCGGCAGCTTGGATGGGAGGGGAGTCTGGGGGAGAATGGATACATGTGTATGTATGGCTGACTCCCTTTGCTGTTCACCTGAAAATATCACAACATTGTTAATCGGCTATAGTCCAATACAGAATAAGAAGTTAGGAAAAAAAATACACGTTTTGCAGGTGCATAAACAACAAAAGAGATGATCACTGAACAGAATAGAAGGGTTGCCTATTAGGGGAGGGGTTTGGGGTAGGGGAATAAAAGAGAATAAATAATAAATTAAAAATAAATACATTAATTAAAATTAATTAAATAAATTTTAGAAATAAATAATAAAGAATGAATAACTGAGAAAGAAACCTGCAAGGATAGGTGATGGTCATGGTGGTGTACTAGGATATGAGAAAGAATAAATTCACCCTCGGCACCTTATATCAGAATGAAAATTTAATGCTAATCTGTACAGCAGATGAGTTCTGCGTGGAAAATTGAGAGGCTGTGAATGAGGACAGCTCTCCTTCCACTATAATCACAAGTAAAGCCCCCCACTTGGTAACCAGCATATAAGCACTATTTATTCTTCCCGGAGATTTCTCCCCAAAGTGGCTTATGCGCTGTTGATGCGCCCAGGCCCGTCTTTATTTTTTTTTTTTAATTTCTTTTTAGCTTTAATATATTTATTTTATTGTATTTTTTAACTTTACAATATTGTATTGGTTTTACCATACATCAACATGAATCCGCCACAGGTATACACTTGTTCCCCATCCTGAACCCTCCTCCCTCCTCCCTCCCCATACCATCCCTCTGGGTCGTCTCAGTGCACCAGCCCCAAGCATCCAGTATCCTGCATAGAACCTGGACTGGCTGATGAACATAGATGCAAAAATCCTTAACAAAATTCTAGCAATCAGAATCCAACAACACATTAAAAAGATCATACACCATGTCGAAGTGGGCTTTATCCCAGAGATGCAAGGATTCTTCAATATCCGCAAATCAATCAATGTAATACACCAGGCTGTCTTTAAAAAACACACAGATAACACGGAGGTCGGCCCTGGCTAGATCAACCCTTCCAAAGTTTAAAAAAAGAGAGAGAGAGAAGGGAAAGCAAACCAAAAGAAACAGCAGCAGATGCCTTTCTGAAAGGCATTGGAGGCCCCTCATCGGTCTGCACGTGGCTTTTCACCCCGCCCAGGGCTGGGCAGGGGTGGGGAGGGGGGCGGAGGTGGGATGAAGGTGCTCCAGCGCTCTTCCTCAGGAGCATGCTCAGTGCCTACGATGCCCTCTGGCCTAGGTTCCCGGCTCAGGTGAGCCACAGGTAGGTCTCTAACGATCAGAGGGGAAGCTGCAGGCGCCAGAAGTGGTTCACCATCCTGTCCAACAACCTTTCCCGCAAGCCCCCACCCCGATCTCCAGAACTTTGGGAGAGAGGCTTGACCCCACGTCCCAGCCTGACACAGCGGCATCGGCCATTTCCAGTGGCTTCCTCGGCTTCGCCAAGTTCGCCGATGTCCTCCTTAATGCTGACAGGTTAATCCAGCCACTACTCATGAGAGAAAGAAAAACTCCAGCTGCTGCCTTTTCCTCTGGGGTGGTGGGGGGCGGAGGGGACGATACACGTTAGCCGGCCTGGCGTCTTAACCCACAGGCCCCACTTTCGGTGCCCGGAATCACAACCAATGAACCACTGCCAAGAATGGACCCCCACACCTAATCCATCAGTAAGAGGTGGCCGAGCTACTGCAGAAGCCACCCCGAATCTGACCACCTTCTTTGCACCCCCTAGTCCCCCAGGCTGTGTCACTGCTCCCCATCACTGGTCTCCTGGCTTCCACCCCTGCCTCCTGCAGTCTGCTCTCCGCTCAGAAAACAAAGTGATCATTACCAAAATTGTAAACTAGGTCATGTCACTTCTGATTCAAACCCTCCCCCCACCCCCTAGTGAAATGAAATCCAGACTCCACGCCTACCCTGGCAGGTCCTGCAGCCCGCAGGCTCCCTCACTTTCCCCTCATCCCACCGCACTGACCTTCTTGCTGTTCCATCAAGACAACATAGTTGTCTCTGCTTTTGCGATTGTCATTCCCCCAGCCTGGCTCCTTCTGGCTCCTTCTAGAGACTCAGCTCTCAATTCAACCATTACCATCTCCCCTGGCCATCCTTTTTGTAACTAATTTTAAAAACTTTTTATTTTGTATGGGAATATAGCTGATTAACTTTGTGATAATTTCAGGTGGACAGCATATAACTAAATTTTAATTACTAAGTTCTCTCTCTCCCTGCACACCATTTATCACTATCTGTCATGTCATGCTGTTTCCTTCATAGCACTTGACATAGTCTAAAACCATCTTGTTTGTGTTTTTCTTTTGTTTCTCACTAGACTGTAAGCTCTAGAAAGGCAGGGAACTCTGTCTCATTCACTGCTGAGTCCCCAGTGCCTGGCACATGGTAGGATACAATAAATATCTGAGAATGAATGAATGAAGGAATAAATGAGGGAATAAATAAATGAAAGGGAATGAGTTTGCAGAAAGCAGTGGATCTCAAAGCGGAATTCCTGGAGCAGCAGCATCCATGTCCCCTGGGAATGATGTGTTAGACATGAAAATTCTTGGGCCCCATCCTAGTCCCACTGAATCAGAAACTCTGTGTTAACAGCCCTCCGAGGAATTCTGACCCAGGTTGAAGTTTGGGAATCTCTGTCATAGGGACCACCTGCAGTCTCTTGCCAGATCCCTCTTGTGACTGAGGAGTGCAGAGCTAACTGGCTGGGTGGTCAGTCTTGTTGGAGGAAGGACGTCAGAAAGGAGGAAGGAGTCAGCCCCATGCCCTTGACTGACCACTGGCCTTTGCATGCCCGGGTAGTCTTCAGAGCCATGCAGAGCTGTGCTGAACACACTGAGGCTGGGGAGGGCTTCAGAAACCACTCTGCTCCTCTCCAGAGCAGAAGGACAGGCAACTTGCCCAAGAAGTTACATCTCTGGCCTTTTGAAAGCTCCACAAAATCCCAAGCACTTGACCTTAGCAGTAAGATGACCAACTGGTCCTGATTTGCTTGAGCTTCTCTCAGTTTTAACACACAAAGTCCTGCCTGCCAAGAATCCCCTCAGTCCCAGGCTAACTGGGAGAGTTGGTTCACGCTACTCAGAGACCCGACTTGGGGTCTCGGGACTTGTAAATGCATTCCCTTCCCAAGTCACTTTGGTATATCTACCTGGGTGAGACTAAAGATGGGATGGGGAAGGGCAGAATTTAGGAGAGGAAGATGGAAAGAGATTGGGAGAAAATGCCAGCCAGAGGGAGAGAGCAGAGATCAGATGAGGGAGAAAGAAGGGGAGGAAAGATGAACTATGAGAAGAAAGAAAGGGAATTTTTAAAGGGTGGAAAAGATGGAGAAGGGGATGCGGTGTGGGTGTGAGAAGGGGAGAGAGAAGAGACAGAGACTTAGAGACCCAGTGCTACTGTGACAGAAGAAACTCACAGGTAGAGGGGATGGGACAGGGGCAGGCTGGGCTTGGGGGAAGAGTGGACCACATAGATGCCTTCTGGCAGCATCTTGAATACAGGGCCTCCTGACAAACTTTGAGAAATCATCTCTTTTCTCAGGAGCCCTAGACACCACCTCGCCATCAATGGCTGGCACCAAACTTGCTTGCCTAATCTCTTCTCTACTGAAAGCTGCTTCCATTCACAAGCTGCTGCTTATCATGGTGTAGATGCATTCGAGAGGAAAGGAAGGAGAGAAAGAAAGAGAGAGAGGAAGAAAGAAGAAAAAGGCAGCTGAATGAACTTAAAAGATTATATTAAGAGATGCGGAGAGTTTTTTTTTCCTCCCGCTCTCCAAATAAATCTTTCACAAGCCAAACATCATTATGACACTGTCAGATTAATTTCCTCTTGTTGATTGATTGCAGAGGGATGGGCAAAGCCCCGAGCTTCCTGAGGCCAGTTATCTTGCTCACTAGCTGCATTCCTAAGCCAGAGTCTGACACAGCTCCATTACAATGAGATTTAAATGTGCATTATGTCTTTAAAAGTAATGACAGCAAGACAATTACTTAGAAGAAACCACAGTGACATTGCATACGCAGTCTGGTGCCTCAGCACTGCACCCCGGTCTCCCACTTTTCCCTGGCCCAAATGGAAAGCTATGTTGGACTAAAAGGAACCAATTCTGTTCCCTGGCCAGGCTGGAGGGGTGATTCTTACCACCTGGACAATGAACCATCCTATAACCTGAGTCCTTGCATCCTGACTGAGAAAGAAGTAGCCTCCTAGAGCACTCAGGTTAGCAGGGGATGCTAGGTCCAGCTTGTGCTCCCATGGGAAATAGAGGGAGCCAGTAGCAGAAAGTTAATGATGTGTCATGGGGAGGCAACGGCCCCAGTTCTCAGCCCCCTGGGGGATGTGGAGGGTGGGGGACCATGGCAAAAAGTCTGACGCTCACAACACACCTAGAACTGTTATAACTGACACCTGTAAAAGTGTTTAGCATTTCAAATAACTCTTTAATCTATAGCATTGGTGGTTTAGGAAAACACAGAGCCCAGGGCCCTGAACTCAGAGTTTCTCGTGGGACAGGTCCAGAATCTAACCCAAGAATTTGCCTTTTCTAACAAGTTCTCAGATGATGCTGATACCGCTGGGGGTGGGGATGGGAGGTGGCGAGGACCGTACTCTGAGAACCACCGAGTCAGATGAACCACCCAGTTCAGGTGAATCAGTCTCTTGAGCACTGAGAGCTTTTTACAGCAGAATGTGAACCCAGCAACGTCTGTCTTTCTCTGCCTTTTGCCCTCCCAGGTAAAGCCGCAAGCTTACTTTGTGCAAATGCCGCTTCTCACTCGCAAAAAGCTTTTCAAAAAGCTCCCCTCACTTTTCAGAAAGGATTTTACAACTCCGCCTCGCTAAAGTGTAAGTGACTAATAAGGAAGGATGCATTATTCCACCCCAAAAGCATCTGCTCTTCATCCAAGAGCAAAGCCTAAAGACAAAGAATGAAACTTTAATGATGGGTTTTCACATATCAGTGAGCTGAGTGTTTTAGGGTGATGAAGGAAGACCTCTTTGTACTAAAACCTGCCCTCTCCCTGAAAAGATCACATTTTGTAGGCAGTCGCTTACTTTATCTAAGTCCCAAAGGGACTGTGTCTTTGTCACTATTACCATTATTTTTTTGGCCAATGCCCACCATAGTGCCAGGCATACGGTAAGTACTCAATAAATGTATGACATATGGATAAATGTCAGCTAACTCTTTGACAGGCGAGAAAGGCCAGTTCTTTGCCTGTAGCAGATCTGAGATGAAAGCCAACCCTTTTTAAACTCTTCACCAATGACTCATCGTAATGAACCAATGCTAATTAAGGACCTACTGCATGCAGGTCACTGGCTGGACCATAAAGGCATCTCTCCAAATTGACCAGTTCACTAGTTAATCAAGGTTTCATTCATTCATTCACTCATGCAAGTCATTGCTGAGCACCTGCCATGCTAACTGTGACTCTAAAAAGGAAGAGGGTACAGCCTTGGCCCTAAGGATCTTGCCTTGTAGCATTTTGGAAGTTGTATATAGAGACACCCACTGTGGCAGGGAAAGCACCAAGGCAGGGAAGGGAGAGAAAGCTCAAGTCTCCTAGGAAAAATCCTTGAGCTCCAAGCTGGTGAGTAGAGATGATTCAGCAAAAGCCTCCTAAGGATTTGGAGGAACAAAAGACACAGAGGGCTTCTCCTCCCGAATGCCTTCCTCCAGGGCCTGCCCACCACACTCATGACCGCCCTTTTTCCTTGGGGCCTCAAAAGACTTAAAGAAAGGTGGTCATTATGCCCATTTCATGGGTGAATAAACTGAGGTCTGCCACCCACCCCCCGCCCCCGGCAACTACACAAAGACCACATACTAAGTAAGTGGAACTGGAAGTCCCCTGTCTCCACACCATGTCCTCTTTATCCTGGGTCCCAGAGATGTGTGCCTGACACAACAGAGGAGTCACCTTTCTCTATCCTAACTCAGTCTTATTTAGGTCAGGGGTGACTGCTGCTACCATCACCAACAGCATCCCCATCACTCACATTTATTGGACACTTACTCCTTGCCAGGCTCAGTGAGAAGCAGTTTGCAAACATTAACTCAAAATGCTCACAGTTCCTTTATTATCCTCATTTTAAAGATGGAGAAACTGAAGCCCAGAGAGGTGACATGACATAACTAGAAAGTGCTAGAACCAGGATTTAAGCTCAGGAGATCTATGTCCAGAGCCTATGCTCTTTACCATCACACTGTGCTCCCTTAGTGCACCTGAGGAAAATGAGGCTCAGAGAGGTTTAGGGTCTCTCCTGAAGTCACACAGCAACCAAGCACTGGAGCCAGGATTCAAACTCAGGTCTGTTTGCTCCCAGCATCTCATACTGCAGCCCCTAGAGGCTAAAAAGGCTGGCTTAAAGAAACAGACAGGGGTGGGGAACAGGAAGGAGAGGTGGCTATTTTTGTGGTGCCTCCTTCACTCTTCTAGCACATCAAGGATCTCCATCCTGGGTGGCAGCTGAATAATTTAAGCTCATCACTCCAGCCCACCACTACTGGGTCCCGGATTTATTTTTATCCCAGGTTACAGCCACAGTGCTTAACAGAAATAAACCATGCTGTTTGCTTCTCATCGTCTTTACATCAACTCCTGATTTGTCTGCATTCATGACCAGCTCCCAACTTGAAGGCGATAAAGAGCAGAAAATAAGCCCATATGTCATGGCAGTTTTTATTAGAAAGTGTCAGATTCTCTATGACCCACAGAGAGACAGAGAGAGAGGGTTAAATAAAGAGTAAATATCTCAGCTTACAAATAGACCCCCAGAGCAGCCACTCTGACCAGACCCACAGCCTTAGATAGGCAGCCAGGATGTGTACAGGCAGCAAGAAAACAGAAGGCACAGCAAGCCGGGGAGACTGACTTCCCAGGCCACCATTTCGGACTGCAAGATCTCTGGCCACTGCCTCCCTCCCACCACTGAGAAAGGAGACGTCCGCACTTGTCCCCACAGCTATGCTTCCTGATCACCTCACAGGATAGAAAATTGGAAAGGAGCTGCTGAAGGTCCTCCCCCTGCACCCCGGTTGGGTCAGGGGAGTGGCAGCTGCTGGAGCCAGGAATGAAGGCAGGTATCTTATCTTTGTATGTTGCTGTGCATGACTCACTGTGTGGTCTTGGGCAAGCTGCTTGCCCTTCCTGGTACCCCTGATGACTAGATCAGAGGTTCTGAACTTGAGGTGCTCAAGTGGGCTATAGGGCATAGGCATCTTTCCAGAGTGGAGGTTCTCAAAGAGATCCTTGGTGTCTTTCTGGGATAAGTCTCTAGAGGGCTTTCAAGTGCTGCCAGATCTGGATGTCTATGCAACTGAAGCCACAAACCAATAAGACCCCTTTCCATCTGAGCACAGGATTCTAGGAACCTAGGAAAGTTCTTACAAGAGCCAGTCTCCATCCTGATTCACCCAAACAAAACCTGCTCAACACATCTGGTAAATTCCCAAACACAGGGCTGACCCTTCCTAGAAGCATGAATGCACACATGCACAAATATACATACTCAATACTCATCACACAGTTATAGAGCCTCAGAGATGGAAGCGGCCTTGGGGTCACCTAGACCAGCTATTTCATAGCACAGATGGGAAAACTGAGGCCCAGAAAGGGGAGGCAGAGCTGGGGCTGGGACCCAGGTCTCCTGATCCAACTCCAAAGCTCTTTCCAGAAGCTTCTGTTTCCCTTACGCTGGTGCACCACAATGCACCAATTCAAGTGTGATGAGGGGGTAGGGAGGGCAGCCTCTTGGATCTTAACCACCCCCAAGGAAATAAGGATGGGAGGTGGTGAGTAGATGTTCAAAAAGCACCCATGGGTGGACAGCCGAGTTCCAGCTACCTCAGGTGGGCTGGCCTGCCCTACATGGCTGAACCAGTGGTTATCACGTGTACGTGTAACTGAATCACTTTGCTGCACCCTTGAAACTAATGCAACATTGCAAGTCAACTCTGGTTTTATTTGTATATGTATATATATATACTCCTACACTGGATGGTTATATTGCATTGGCTGGTTATATTGCCCCAGCCCCCTAAACTTCCCTGTGATCCAGCAATTAAAGAGTTAACACTCAGCGCAGCAGGAGACCCTTGAGATCCCCTACTCCAGGGCCCCAGCCGTGGTCCAGTCTGACCAGTTAGTGCCAAAGTTCAAAATTTTAAATATCACCCATGGGCCGATCTGTGGCTCCTTATTTGACTGTGGCTCCAAATTTCCCCACATTCATCATTCACACTTAGGCTTCCCAAGGAGGAGACAAAGGCAACTTCCTCCCCAAGGTCACCCAGCAAGGAAAACCTGGGATTTTTGAGGACCAACTCTTTGGTACTAACCACCAAGCATCCCTTCCCACTGCCTCACATGTCATGTCCTGCCTGAGCAGTCATATGCCTTGGGATTTTGGTGTCCCCACTTGCTCTGGGGCTGGAGAAAGTGACTGAGTGGGCCGTGCTTACGCTTGCCAGTCTTGGGGGCTGATGTTTTATTCCTCCCACCTCCAAGAATAAGAACTGGAAAAGGAAATCCTCGGGGAGGGGGTGGCCCCTGAGATAATAGTGAAGATGCTAAAAATAAAGACATTCATTTCCAGTAAGGTAGATATAATCAAACCAGGAAGCAAAGCAAATCCCCTTTTGATGGGTCACAGATTAGCAGCAAAGGCATTTAAAATTAAATGTGAGTTTTGGATTCAGTTACAAGGGACCTCCCCCTCCCACTCACTAACAGGTTGGTGAGGCTGATCCCATCAGAATAAAGAAACTAGAGCAGGGTATGGTCTGTCCTGGAACAGATCTGAAGCTGGAGCCTGGAATCCTTCCCCAGAAGCCGAACAAACCTTATTCGCCCCTTTCCCTACTCTGAGACAGGCTCAAGGATGAAATCCCCTGGGCTTGGTGCACCCTCTGTGTAATCACTTACAGGTTATACCACCTGTGAAAATAAAACCTTGTCTGCTCAGCAGACAGCTGGCTGCTCCCCTCTGACCTGCCTGACCACTCATTCCAAGAAAAATGTGATCCTTTCATGTCTCCCAGATCTCTCATCTCAGGAAACTATGAACAGGTAAGCTTGCACAAAATCACCACAATTAAATTACTCAGCTGTCCCTGGAAGATGGTACAATCTGCACCCGCTCCTAGGCAAGCTTCACTTAGCATGCCTACGTTACCCTAAACAAGGGTTAACTATCCAGCCATAAGTGATCCTCTCTCATCCAGAGTCAGGGTGCCCACCCACTAGATCAGAATACCCAGAGACTGTCCATGCCAGGCTGGCCAGTACCACAAAGGGTTAATTCACTCAGAGAACTGCTGGCTACTTTCAGAAGCTTCTGTTGCAAGGGAGAGGACAAATTGGGCAGAAGCCACAATTTTGATTGCATTGCCTAAAACATGAGCATATTTTACCCCCACCCTGGGCAGTGAGCCGAAATCTCATTTGGCTTTGGGGTGTTGCTTAGGCAATCAAACACTGCAGAATGTGGGCAAATAAATGTGGTCATTCCTCAGCACCCTTTCCCTCCCACCTAACCTCTATCCCACCAGGTCATGTACACACCTCGTTGCAACTGGGACTCCAATACCCCTAGCCCATTTACACAATTGAGAAGAATATCACTTACCAAGACACCAGAGGATTGCAGGGGGAATGGGTGAGCCAAATTCTTGCCAACTCCTCTCTTCCCTGACGGGTGGGAAGATGCTAACTCTGGATGACTTGGTTTGAAAGCTCAGCGGAGGTGCCTGAAAGAAAATTGTTCATTTGACTTTCCTACTCTTCCCAAATAAAATCAAAGCAACTGCACACACACACACACACACTACACACACACGCACACGCATACACGCACGCACACACACACACACACACACACACACACACAGAGCAACTATTCCTAAACCACGAAGATCCAAGATGAAAAGAAATACCACTGCCGGAAGAGGAGAAAACTCAGACCAGTCAGTCGACAAGGTAAAGACAGTGGCTCCCTCAGCCTGCCCTCCACATGGATGAAGGTTTTCACTCTGTGAATCTCTCTTTCTTTCTCTCTCTGTCCTCTCTCCCTTTCTGTCTCTTTCTCTTTCTCTCTGTCGTCCGCGTAGGCAACTCCGGGGCTGCTGGCAGTAGACAAATCAATTGCTTCCCCGGTGCGGGAATCAGTGGCGGCTGCCACCACTGCTGCAAAACCCGATGTGAGCAAGGGAGGGGGCAGCAGTTTCCCGGAGCAGGGGGAGCCAAGTCTGCCTTCCCTCTCCGTGATTTATGTGTGAGGTACCTGGAGAAAGAGGGGTGGGAGCCCGGGAGGTGAGACTGGGCGCACCAGAGATCCTAGCTGGTGGAAATGGCAATCGGGAGATTGGCGATCAGCACCGCGGACAGCGCTAAAATGCGGCGGCGGAGGGATGGGCGGGAAGCGAACCCTCAGGCTGCGAAGTTAAGTAATTGGATGGTTAGAGCAGAAAAGGGGGAGAGTCCAGGGGAGGGGGGGGGGGAGGGGCGGGGAACGGGACTTCTTGACATCACACAGTGAAGTCAGTGACAGCCTACCTACCACACACTTGTTCTAATCTTGTCGTTCACTCTCGAAGCAAAGAAGCTGTAACTTTACAGCCCCTTTTCCACATACGCCCCCAGACTTTCACTGCTCGCTCAGAAAAGAGTTTGACCCCAGTGTGGGAGTCTCCAAGTGGCTCCTCCCCACCAAGTCAGCCTAGCTGACCTGTCCTCACCCACACTACTGCAGATTTCTGACCTATACCTCAGGTGCCTTGAAAATCAGGGCAGGAAGATGAGGCTTAGGAAATGGAAATTTCTATGGGGCAGGATGGCTTAGTTGAATAAGCGCTTGACAGGTTTCTGGAACCAAGTCGAGCCCCCATACAACCTTGGAAAAGTCACTTAACATCTCCAAGTCTTGCATAAAATGAGCATATGACTATGCAAGAAGTTAGAAGGCAACAATAAGAACATCCAAGTTGTGGGCTGCTATAACCCCATGATCCATAATCTGTCCTGTGATTCAAATGTCTTGACAGAAGGAGAAAAGAATTGACAGCCAATCCAGAATGGTATATGCCAGCCTCACCTTTCAGTTCATGGTTTGAGTGGGATGAAGTTGGGAGATTATAAAAGGTCTAAATCAGACAATTGAGCCATGGCCAAAGACCTAAACCCCAAAGACCCAGATTCATCTTCTGAAGTGAAATCACTATACAGACAAGAAAATAAAATCATTAAAAGGAGAAATACATAAAGAGAAATTGACTGAACTTTCCTGGTAATACAGTGGATAAGAATCTGCCTGTCAATGTAGGGGACACGGGTTCAATCCCTGGTCCAGGAAGATTCCACATGCTGTGGGGCAACTAAGCCCATGCATCACAATTACTGAAGCCCATGTGTGGAGCCTGTGTGATGCAACAAGAGAAGCTACTGCAATGAGAAGCCCGCACACCACAACTAAAGAATAGCCCCCACTCTCTACAACTAGAGAAAGCCCGCGTGGAGCAAAGAAGCACAGCAAAAAATAAATAAGTAAATAAACAAAATATATAATTCCTTAAAAAAGAGAGAAGTTGATTCCCATGGTTTCCAACATTCCAGATCTCAATGAGTCTTATTCCTGCTTGTTGGGAGGAAAGGACAGGAAATCTCAAATAGACCAGGATCTGTTTAGAACTTCTCAGCAAAGTGAATTAGAACCCTCTTTACTGGGGACCTTCCTCTAGACAGTCCCACTGAGAGGGCCCAGAGTGAGCTACCACATTCGTCACCTAATCCCCTCCTTGAAAAGTAGGGCTTAAAATATGAGGATCTTAGAGACCATTTAGAGCTTCACTTTATCGATGATCATGATGATGGTGATGGTGGTGGTGATGATGATGATGGCAGCTGTCATTTTATTGAGAACCAACTACACACAAGCCCTTTGGCTAAGGACTTTACATGTGTCATTTCCTTGAATCTTTACCATGACTTTTTGAGGGAACTATTATTACTCCCATTTTACAGTTGAGGACACCGAGACTCAAGAAGTTAAGTCTCTTGCATAATGTTACACCAGAAATGTCAGACATAGGATTGAAATCCTGCTGCTAAGTCACTTCAGTCGTGTCCAACTCTGTGCAACCCCATAGACGGCAGCCCACCAGGCTCCGCTGTCCCTGGATTCTCCAGGCAAGAACACTGGAGTGGGTTGCCATTTCCTTCTCCAATGCATGAAAGTGAAAAGTGAAAGGGAAGTCGCTCAGTCGTGTTCGACTCTTAGCAACCCAATGGACTGCAGCCTATCAGGCTCCTCGGTCCATAGGATTTGCCAGGCAAGAGTACTGGAGTGGGGTGCCATTATCTTCTCTGAGGATTGAAATCCAGGGTTGTATAATTCCAAAGCCCATGCTTCAGGATGCCTCTCTCAGAGTCAAGTTCAAATGCACTCTACAATTCTTTGGCAGAACTTCATTGAATCTTTTCTAGAAAGATCCTACGACACAGGTTCAATGCCCTCATTTTGCACATGGAGAAACTGAGGAACAGAGAGAGACAGTGTCTTGCCCACAGCCAAAAAGATAGAAAGTAGCAGAGTTGAGTCTGGACCTTAGGCCTTTCAGATGCCAAGGCCTGTGTTCCAGTGCCTAGAACAGTACCAGGTACATGTCTCAGTAGACATCTGAAGACTGATTCAAGAAACCCACATAGGATGCTGATGGTGGAATCAGAATCCAATTAATTCCCAGGTCTTTTGGCTCCCAGTTCCAAGGAATGTCTACCCATCTCCCCCCACCTCACAGCTTCCCTGGCATTAGGCACATGTTCTGGGAAGGTCTGTCATGAATTCAGATCACCCTTAGGGAACAAAAATAGCTACCACCTGCTAAATGTCTAGACATCTGCCACCTGTATTAAGCACTTTATGGTTGCTAACTCCAATCTTTATAACTACAAGGTGGGTGCTATTATTGTCCCATTTTCAGTTGATGAAACTGAGACTCAGGTGAAGTAAAGCCCCAAAGCTCACACAGCCAAGAAGTGGCACAGACAGAAATGCAAATCTTGGGTCTGTCTGATTCCAGGGCCTCTGTTTTTGCTACCTTGCTAGTTTTTTCTCAAACTGGCCCCCTCTCAAGAGGCCCCTATTGGAGTGTAAGTTTGGCCTGAGTTCCACCACCCCCCTCTACCCCTGCTTTCAACCTGAGAAGTTGCACTTTTAAATGTTTTGCATACTGGGCATCTGCCCAAGCCTTCATTGGAACAGAGCTTTGCAGCAAAATTAAAAAATAATAATATGGTTGAAACCAGAGCTCTGCACCTTCCCGTGACCATGCCATCTAGGAACCAGCTCTGCCTTCTCAGATTTTGCCTCCAGCCTCCCTACCTCCTTGGTCACCATCTTCAAATCCTTCTTCCATTCTGAGAGCTTCTGGAGAAAACTCTTCCTTCAGAGAACCAGCTGCGGCTGTAAGCTCTGGCAACTCTGCAGCAGGAAGATGCCTAGACACCAGACACCCCAAGGCTAACTAAGCCCAGACAGACTCTGATCCTCTCGAGGATGGAGCACTGCAAAGGGATTTCTCAGGGCCCTGGATTCAGCAAGTTGTCCTGGCCTGTCCTTGTGCTCCTGAGGCCAGAGGCAGTCCGTTAGACTCTCCCTCACCTCCAGAATAGACAAACAGTCGTGATGGTGGTGGTGTCTGTAACAAGAGCTGCCCACTGTGTGCTGGGCGACTTGTATGACCATGCTGTTATGTCATCCTCACAACAATCCTGTGTGTTAAGATGGCAATTGTTTTATTTCCATTTTAAAAAATGAGAACACTGAGACTCAGTGGCCTAAAACAACTAGCCCTTTAGTTCATAAATGGTACCACTGGGATTTGGACCGAGGTTTATAACTATTATGCTATATGACATCCTAGTTAAAATTGCTGCTTCCATTTTTTTATGTGTGTATGATTCACCAGCTGACATGTTTTATCACCCCAGCAACATTCATGACTTGTAACAGCAAAATGAGGTTGTACTGCTGCATTATATGCCCATCTTCGAGATGAAGAAACTGGACACAGAGAGCCCAGGTGATATGCCTGAGGTAAGACAGCTAGAAAGAGATGGGGAGGGCAGGATGTGAATCTGAACAGTCAGTCTCAGGGGCCATGTGCTCTTCTGTCTCCCAGAGAAATGGTGCTGAGTTTGTCCAGAAAGAGTAAATGTTCCCATTTCACTTGGCAAGTGGGGCGGAATAACAGCCCTCAAAAATGTCCATGTGCTAATCCTCAGAAGTGGTGAACATGTTACCATATGTGGCAAATGGCACTTAGTAGGTATGATTAAGGATCTTGAGATAAAGAGATTACCCTGAGTTATCTGGGTGGACCTGGTGTAATCACTACGGTGTTATAAGGGGAAAGGGAAGCAGGAGGAATAGTGAGGAGAGGTGATAATGGAGTAGAGGGTTGAGAGAGGTGGGGAGAGCAGAGGGAGATGGAGGCAGAGGGAAGGAGGAGAGGGAGACAGAAATAAAGAGAAACAGAGGGAGGGAGGGAGGAAGAGAGAGAGAGCTGTGTTATTGGTCTTGAAGATGGAGGCTGCTGCTGCTAAGTCACTTCAGTCGTGTCTGACTCTGTGTGACCCCATGGACAGCAGCCCACCAGGCTCCTCTGTCCATGGGATTCTCCAGGCAAGAATACTGGAGTGGGTTGCCATTTCCTTCTCCAGATGATGGAGGAAGGGGCCACAAAGCAAGGAATCAGGGAAGCCTCTAGAAGCTAGAAAAGGCAAGGAAACAGATTCTCCTTGAGAGGTTCCAGATGGAGCACAGCCCTGCCAACACCTTGATTTTAGCACTCTGACCTCCAAAACTGTAAGACAATAAATCCTTGTTGTTTTAAGCCACCAAGTTTGTTGATATTTGTTACAGCAGCCATAGGAAACCCATACAGCAAGTTTGCTGGAGGACCCTACAATAAGAAACCCATGGCAAATCAGCCTCAGAAATCACACCTGAGCCCCCTCTTGGCCAGAGGACCCAGGGCTTCAGTCATATCACTGCCTGTTCCAAACAATACAGTGTACATATGTGTGCAGGTGTGCATGTGCACACATGACTGTACATGAGTGCACACAGAAGCAGATCCTACAAGAGAGAAGATTCATGCTCAAAGCCACAGCCCAACCATCAAGCTCTGTTGCTGGATGGCACTGGCAGGGCACGACATGCTTTATTCACTCCCTCCTTCTCTTTTTTTATGAGCCTCCAGGGAAATGCTATCAATGGGACCACAAAAGAGAAGAAATGTCACAGGGCAGCTTTCCAGGAGCACAACTCACTACAGGGGATAAGTCAAAGACAAAACAAGTAGACGGAGGAGAGAGACAAGTGAGCAAGAAAAAGAAAAAGAGCTGAAGAGGGAGAGAGAATTGCTGGGTTCTTCCAACAATTGCTTTGTGCCCTGGGAGATCCTGTCCCACCACGAAAGGGACAAATCTTAGGAAAGCCCATTAGCCCTTTGGAGAAAATATGGCTAAGTACAGGGGAGATGCTGCAGGACTTGACAAGATAAACTTAAAACAAATCAACAAGTATTACTTATTAACCAGTCGATTCGGTGTTATCAGGCAAGGCACTTCTAGGGGAAAGAAACTTGGACTTGCCTTCTGGTGCTATGAGCTTGATCCTGGGCTTCCCCCACTCACCAGCTGTGTGACCCTGGGTAGGTCACTTGAACTTTCTGAACCTGTTTCACCAACTGTAAAATGGGACTGCAAGACCCTTCCCACCTACCTGCAAATGTGGCTAGGACATTTCATTGAGCTAATGAATGTGGATGAGTGTTATATACTCTAAAACAATAGCAGTTACTATTTATTAAGCACCTACTATGTGCTGGGTGCTTAACTAGGCTCATTTTTACCTCAAGGAGTGCAGTTAAACGTCCAGCCTCAAACTACTACTGGTGCTGGAAGACGGCACGTCAGCAGAGACAGTACAATGAAATGGGTAAAAGGCCAGGTTTTAGGGTAAAGTTAGCTTGGCTCCAATCTGGCTTTACCACACACAAACTGTGTGGCCTGGAGGAAGTTACTCAGCCTCTCTGTGTCTCAGTGTTCCCGTGAGTCAGGTGGAGATTGTAACAGTATCTCTTCATATGGCTGTCATTAACTGATGTATGTAAATCCCTTAGCGTGCCTGGCATATAGAAAACCCCATGTGTAACATCTTTGCTTATTATTGTTACTATAGTGATGATGATTATTGTTGAAGAGAGGCATTTTCCAAAGGGCGATACATGCTGTGCTGAGGCGAAAAGGGTCATGTTATGTTAGGTGGCCTATAGACACATTTTTTTTAAGGTTTAAATGTTATATATTTATTTTAAAGTGCATCAGAAAAAAAAATTGTTTTTCATTTCCATTTTCATTTCCATTTCAATTCCACTACTGGAATTTTCATTTCCAGTAGTGACATAATGTTTTCTTCTATGCAAGTACACTTAAGTTGAAGCAATGTAAGGCAAAAATAGGTTTGATTTTCTCTTTTATTTCCAGCACTTCAATCGCATTATCTGCCCTGAATCCATCCTCTAGGCATGCTAGATTTACCTAACTGCCTTGCCCCACTACCTTTAGCAACTGCATCTCTCGTGGGTGGGGGTTGGGAGCCCCAGTTACTCCAGGAAATCCAGAAGCATGATCTAATGACAAGAAAATAAAGAAAGAAGGCGGAATCTTTGCACTCCCAGGCCCCCTCCAGAATATGCTCCTGGTCTATAACAAATCAGTTCAGTCGCTCAGTTGTATCCGACTCTTTGCGACCCCATGGACCCCAGAACTCCAGGCTTCCCTGTCCATCACCAACTCCTGGAGCCTGCTCAGGCTCATGGCCGTTGAGTTGGTGAAGCCATCCAACCATCTCATCTTCTGTCGTTCCCTTCTCCTGCCTATAACAAATAAATAACACTTAGTGAAGCCTAACCATATGTTAGTCCATCATATGAGCTCCTGAAATACAGCCTACTCCCTGGGTCCAGCATACATTACAACCAATTCTCCCATCAGACTGGCTGCTTCAAGAACACAGTTCAGTCTTGAGTGTCTCAAAGTTCTCGGGCCCAGAGCACTTTGATACTTTGTCAGTTCTGCACGTGGACTTCCCAGGTGGCACTAGTGGTAAAGAACCCGCCTGCCAGTGCAGAAGACATAAGAGAGCAGGTGTGATCCCTGGCTTGGGAAGATCCCCTGGGGAAAGGAATGGCAACCCATTACAGTATTCTTGCCTAGAGAATCCTCATGGACAGAGGAGCCTGGCTTAGAACACATGCAGTGCTGAATAAGTGAGTTATTCTTAGAATGTTTAGTATCTGTATCTTTTATTTTACTGAAATCTCAGAAAGAGGGTGTCTGACCACCTGAAATTGCATGTATAGTTGTAAATGGGATATGGCAGTGGTTCATGGGATTCTGCAAGGGGCCCCGTAACTTCAAGATACAGCTAGTTTTGAACAATTTTAGAAGAACTGGGGCTAGATTATCCTCCAAGATGATCAATACCAGAGTTGCTGGCTATAGGGAGAGAGCAGAACAAGCTAGGAGAGGCCAGGAAACTCGCCTGAGTGAGATTTTAGGCTGGTTAAATTTGGACGAGTGGAAAGAAGAGTTGAGTGAGGAAGAGCAGCTTGAGAAAGAAGTTCAGCTGTCCTGACGCCCACTAAGGCATGGAGGATGGAGGGGACTGACATTTGCTGGGAGAATCCACATTTTCACAAGGAGCTTTAAGCTCTGGGTTTTTTTGTTTTTTGTTTTTTTAAGAGTGAATCCATAATGGAGGGATCCCAGGCACTCTGACTGAAAGTGGGGAGGGCAGGAGAGGCAGGACTGTATCCTGTGAGGTCTTTCAAAGCACACATCCAAGAAGACCCTCTCAAACCCTGGTCTGGCTTTCCTCTTAGATAAACCAGATTCCTCGCTTCTGCTGAGAACAGATATCTGTTGGTATCTTCCATTCACCAGCCAGTATCAGGGAGGAAGCAAAGGGAAAGTTTGGAGTAGGAAATGGCAACCCACTCCAATATTCTTGCCTGGAAAACCCCATGGACAGAGAAGCCTGGCAGGCTACAGTCCATGAGGTTGCAAAGAGTCAGACACGACTGAGCACACACACACTCAAAGGGAAAGTTGGCTCCTCGCGAAGTGACTTAGATACTCACCAAGCACCTAGAAGAATGACTGAAAGGGAATTGGTCTTGGGTCCCACCTTTTCCATTTACTGGCTGTGTGACCTTGAGCAAGTCATTTCATCTCTCTGAGCCTTAGCATCCTTATCTGTAAAATGGGAGAGTACTAATACCTACAGCATATGTTTAAGGGAACAATTCAATGAGATAAAATATGTGGCTTGATACAGTCTGTGAAGTACCTGAAAGTGAAAGTGTTAGTTGCTCAGTTGTATCCAACTCTGCGACGCCATGGACTGTAGCCCATCAGGCCCCTCTGTCCATGGAATTCTCCAGGCAAGAGTACTGGAGTGGCTTGCCATGCCCTTCTCCAGGGGATCTTCCTGACCCAGGGACCAAACCTGGCTCTCCTGTATTGCAGGTAGATTCTTTAACAGCTGAGCCACCTGGGAAGCTCCTGATATGATATGATAGTCATTCAGTCTTGTCCAACTCTTTGTGACCCCATGGATTGTAGCCTGTCAGGCTTTTCTGTCCCAGGGAATTCTCCCAGGCAAGAATACTGGAGTGGGTTTCCATTTCCTTCTCCAGGGGATCTTCCCGACCCAGGGGTCGAACCCAGGTCTCCTGTGTCTCCTGCATTGCAGACAGATTCTTTACCACTGAGCCACCAAGGAAGCCCCTGGCACATAGCAAATGCTCAGCACATTAGTTGTTGCTATTGTTATTATTACCCTCATCTTATTTTTTGTTTTATCATTACCTTCTGCCAGATACTGGGGATACTGAAAGGAGTAAGATTCTACCCTTCCATGCTACAGGCCAGCTGGAGAGATAGAAAAATGTCCCCCAAATTACAAAACAGTATATGACAAGCCTATAAAAGAGCTGCGAGATGCATACTACAGAGAGGACGCTTGTTTCTGTTCGTGTGTGCGATGGCAAGAGGTTGAACAAGGTTACCTCCACGGGAGTCAAGGGAAGCGGACAGGTGGGAAGGAGGGCATGCCACGTGACTAACCCCCCAGTGCCCCAAGTGTCCCTCCCTCCCCTCCCCAGTACTTGCGCCAACATCTGGGAGCATCTCTCCTCCAAGGAAATTTCTCAAGATCACACTTACGTAATCCTAACATGACACGACAGATATCCGGAAGGCTTGAAAAAGGAAGAGGCTGGTTCTCTCCAGCAATCCCATTTGGCCAAGCAGGCAAGGCAGTGAAAAGTGCTGTGGAAATGGTGAGAGGCCGTTTTTCCGGGAAGCAGGCTGGCAATCAGATTAGCCGACTGGTACCCAGCAATGTACATGACACAGCCTTCCTGGAGGGTGATCTAGCACTAAAGTGTCCAAAACCTTAAAAATTATATGCACCTACCATTTTGACCCCTGAAAGTCTCTTAAGGAATTTAACCTAAAGAAACAAATAGATGAATATACAGAGATTACAGAGATGCTGAAGCCCTGATACTTTGGCCACTTGATGCGAAGAGCTGACTCACTGGAAAAGACCCCGATGCTGGGAAAGATTGAGGGCAGGAGGAGAAGGGGATGACAGAGGATGAGATGGTTGGATGGCATCATCGACTCAATGGACATGAGTTTGAGTAAACTCTGGGAGATGAAGGACAGAGAAACCTGGTGTGCTGCAGTCTATGGGGTCGCAAAGAGTTTGACACAACTTAGTGACTGAACAGTAACAGAGACTATCATCATGACAATGCTTATCATGATGACAAATTGGCAACAACCTAAATATCCAACAGCAGGGGGGTCGTTTAAATAAACTGCGGTATACAGGAGAAGAGCTGACTCATTGGGAAAGACCCTGATGCTGGGAAAGAGTGAAGGCAAAAGGAGAAGGGGGTAGCAGAAGATGAGATGGTTAGACAGCATCACTGACACAATGGACATGAATCTGAGCAAACTCTGGGAAGTAGTGGAGGACAGAAGAGCCTGGAGTGCTTGCAGTCCATAGGGTCACAAAGAGTTGGACACAACTTAGCAACTGAACAATGGCAACAAAAATATTTCATACCAGGGAAGGTGAAGCAGCCCCACACTGATAGTCTTGGTATAACCCCCAAAAGACATAATCTTTATATTTAAAAAAAAAATACAAGGCACTTCTCTAGTAGTACAGTGGTTAAGACTTCATGCTCCCAATGCAAGGGGCACAGGTTCAACCCCTGGTCAGGGAAGTAGATCCCACATGCCACATAGCATGACCAAAAAATTTTTTTTTAATTTTTAAAATGTACAAAATGGTATATATGGCTTGAAAGTGAAAGTCACTCAGTCACATCCAACTCTTTGCAACCCCATGGACTATACAGTTCATGGACTTCTTCAGGCCAGAATACTGGAGTGGGTAGCTGTAGCCTTCTCTAGGGGATCTTCCCAACCCAGGCATTGAACCCAGGTCTCCCACATTGCAGGCAGATTCTTTACCAGCTGAGCCACCAGGGAAGCCGAAGAATACTGGAGTAGGTAGCCTATCCCTTCTCCAGTGGATCTTCCTGACAGGAATCAAACTGGGATTTCCTGCATTGCAGACAGATTCTTCACCAACTGAGCTACCCCATGAATAACTACAGTCCCTGGGAAGACAGAAATGCTGGAAAGATCCTTCTATGTGCACCTTACATCCCTCCTTCAAAGTTCTGGCCAGTCATTCATTTACTCACTCAACAAACATGCTGAGAGCCAACTTGATTGCCAGGTGCTAGGGATATAGAAGGATGCAAAAGTGTTACTATCCTTGCTGTTGCCAAGCTTACAGACTCAAAGGTCACTTCCTCCAGGGAGACCTCTCTGATAGTTCCTCTTTTCTGATCCCTGGTAGTTCCCCCCCAGAATTTATGAAGGAGGATAATAGCAATTTCCTAAGATTTTAGCTAAGTTCTTTACTTGCAGGATAGAGATTATAGCAACCCTGGAAAATAAGTCCTAGGATTGATCTCCCTTTTTTGGATGAGAAGACTGAGGCTCAGAGAAGCTAATATATTTGTTCAAACTCACAAATTAGCAAGCAATCAAGCAGGGACTCAGCTCATTTCTGTCTGACATCAGAGCCCATGCTCTTAAGTATCATATTTGTGTTGAGCAAACACAGAAGACCCTGGAACTGCCCTCTCCAAGAGCCTTCCCCAACTCCTCCCAACAGGGTTGGACTCTCCTTTTCTCTGTGCCCATTGCACATATCTGGCCACTATAACAGCTTGTCTCTTTCCATTGTGATCCAAAACACGGGGGAGACAGATATCTGACCAGCCTAAGTTTCAGGCTTAGTTATCATAACTAGAATTTGTCAGTGGTGAAAGGGATTCTGCAAGAAGCCCCATGTCTTCCAGATGCTGTTCTCTGTGGACAAGTTTAGAAGGACCTAGACTAGATCATCATCACCTGGCAAGACCAAGGCCAGAGTTGCTGGCTGCATCCAGATATCTGTTCCTTGAGGATAGGGGACTACATCTGTCTTATGTACCTAACAGGATAAATACTAAATAAATGGCTGAATGAAAGAATGATTGGGGGCATCATTTTTGCCAACCATTTATTTCCTAGATAAAAGTTGCTTCTTCCTCTGGGCTAGATGCCCAAAGCTCACTGAGTCTTCCACCATCATCACCACCCTCAGAAAACTGCAAAGACACTGAGCAGAAAGAAATACAGGCCACCCATCCACCCAGGGTCCCACATGGAGGAGGAGGCTTGGAGGAAAGAAAGGGAGTGATGATTGTGGGGGAGGCCAGCTGCAAGTCTCCTGCCCGAGAGCTGATGCTTCTGAAGCTGCAGTCACGTGGGACATTCCTGCTCACTCAGGCAGCAAAGCCAGGAACCTCACACCAGCCCTTTCTAGCACAGGAAACCAAGAGAGAGAGAGAGAGAGAGAGCCACAGGAAACATGAATCTGGCTGCATTTTGAAAATGCCTACTGGTTTTTAGGGGGAATCACATAATTTCCAGAGGATACTTTTCATAAGAATTTATGTGTCATTCTCAAGTCAACCTTGAGGGGCATCAAAGCACAAAGTCATTTCTCCTCATCAGCCCATCCTGATATTGCTACAATTCATTGCAGGGAAAGGGAGAGGTGATTCTGAGCCTCTCCATCCTCACCTGTAAAATGGGGGCAAGCTTATCTACCTTCCTAGTTGTTTATAAGGACCACAGGGGGATTGAAACATATGAAAGAACCCATTAAGAAGCTCAGCAAACAGCAAGTGTTCAAAGAATGCCCGTTCAGTCTGAAGGTGGTAAAAATCACCACTAAACGTCCGTGTTGTGTGCTGTGTGCTTAGTCACTCAGTCACGTCCCCGTGGCCCCGTGGACTATAGCCCGCCAGGCTCCCCTCTCCATGGGATTCTCCAGGCAAGACTACTGGAGTGGGTTGCCATTTCCTACTCCAGGGGATCTTCCTGACCCAGGGATCGAACCCATGTCTTTTGAATCTCTTGCATTGGCAGGCGAATTCTTTACCGCTTAGCGCCACCTAGGAAGCAAAATATCAGTGTTATTCCCTTTCAAATGTATGGAGATTTATTTTCGTAAATAAGTCTTTTTATTTTGCAATGATTTCAGATTTACAGAAGAACTGTGAGTCCCCACAAACCCTTCATGCATCTTTTCCTAATGTTAACATCTTACATTACATGGTACATTTGTCAAAACTAAGAAATTAACATTGGTACAATACTAACTGACTTTTTATGGATTTTACCAATGTCTTTTTTTGGTTGTTTTAGGATCCAACATTGCATTTAGACATCTCATCTCTTAATCTCTTTGTCCAAACTGGGAATTTCTCAGTCTTTCCTTCTTCCATGACATAAACACCCGATGAGTACTGGTCAGATGTTTTGTGTAACATCTCCCCAATCTGGGTTTGTTTGATGATTCTCATGATTAGACTGGAGTTATAAACTTAGAGCAGGAATCCCTTCTCATCACGTCCCATCAGGGGACATATGATATCAACATGACTATGTTTCTTTTTCAGACGCTATCCTTAGACTTGCATACAACCCAAATCTTCTTGATCCAGTATTTCTAACTAACTAACCACAGACTCTGTGGTTTTCAGGCTTCCCCAGTAGTTCAGCTGGTAAAGAATCTGCCTGCCATGCGGGAGACCTGGGTTCGATCCCTGGGTTGGGAAGATCCCCTGGAGAAGGGAATAGCTGCCCATTCCAGTATTCTGGCCTGGAGAATTCCATGTATGGTCCATAGGGTCTCAAAGAGTTGGACACGACAGAGCGACTTTCACTAACTAACCACAGACTCTGTGACTTCGGGTTTGTTTGTTTCCTTGTTTTTTTGGGGGTGGAATTTAACGTGCAATTTATTTATTATTAAGATTCTTTCTTTATTTATTTTTGGCTGCACCACATGGCATATGGGATCTTTGTTCTCTGACCAGGGATCAAACCCATGCTCTCTGCAGTGGAACTGTGGAGTCTTAATCACTGGATTTTTAGTTGGAGTATATTTGCTTTACCAGACTCTGTGGCTTTGGATTTATCTAATCAGCACTGCCCATGGGGCTGGGTGGGGGCAGTCACATAGCACAGAGAGGAAAATCAGAGAGGTGACAGCTTCTTTTAAGAGGATATGTCATCAAGACAGTATGGTACTGGCACAAAGACAGAAATATAGATCAACGGAACAAAATAGAAAGCCTAGAGATAAACCCATGCACCTATGGACACCTTATCTTTGACAAAGGAGGCAAGAATATACAATGGAGAAAATACAATCTCTTTAACAAGTGGTGCTGGGAAAACTGGTCAACCACTTGTAAAAGAATGAAACTGGAACACTTTCTAACACCATACACAAAAATAAACTCGAAATGGATTAAAGATCTAAACATAAGACCAGAAACTATAAAACTCTTAGAGGAGAACATAGGCAAAACACTCTCCAACATACATCACAGCAGGATCCTCTATGACCCACCTCCAAGAATATTGGAAATAAAAGCAAAAATAAACAAATGGGATCTAATTAAAATTAAAAGCTTCTGCACAACAAAGGAAACTATAAGCAAGGTGAAAAGACAGCCTTCAAAATGGGAGAAAATAATAGCAAATGAAGCAACTGACAAACAACTAATCTCAAAAATATACAAGCAACTCCTGCAGCTCAATTCCAGAAAAATAAATGACGCAATCAAAAAATGGGCCAAAGAACTAAATAGACATTTCTCCAAAGAAGACGTACAGATGGCTAACAAACACATGAAAAGATGCTCAACATCACTCATTATCAGATCAGATCAGATCAGTCGCTCAGTCGTGTCCAACTCTTTGCGATCCCATGAATCGCAGCATGCCAGGCCTCCCTGTCCATCACCAACTCCTGGAGTTCACTGAGACTCACATCCATTGGGTCAGCAATGCCATCCAGCCATCTCATCCTCTGTCGTCCCCTTCTTCTCTTGCCCCCAATCCCTCCCAGCATCAGAGTCTTTTCCAATGAGTCAACTCTTATCAGAGAAATGCAAATCAAAACCACAATGAGGTACCATTTCACGCCAGTCAGAATGGCTGCGATCCACAACTCTAAAAGCAATAAATGCTGGAGAGGATGTAGAGAAAAGGGAACCCTCTTACACTGTTGGTGGGAATGCAAACTAGTACAGCCACTATGGAGAACAGTGTGGAGATTCCTTAAAAAACTGGAAATAGAACTGCCTTATGATCCAGCAATCCCACTGCTGGGCATACACACTGAGGAAACCAGAAGGGAAAGAGACACGTGTACCCCAATGTTCATCGCAGCACTGTTTATAATAGCCAGGACATGGAAGCAACCTAGATGCCCATCAGCAGATGAATGGATAAGAAAGCTGTGGTACATATACACAATGGAGTATTACTCAGCCATTAAAAAAAATACATTTGAATCAGTTCTAATGAGGTAGATGAAACTGGAGCCTATTATACAGAGTGAAGTAAGCCAGAAAGAAAAACACCAATACAGTACACTAACGCATATATATGGAATTTAGAAAGATGGTAACGACAACCCTGTATGCGAGACAGCAAAAGAGACACAGATGTATAGAACAGTCTTTTGGACTCTGTGGGGACGGGGGTATGATTTTGGAGAATGGCATTAAAACATGTATAATATCATATAAGAAACGAATCGCCAGTCCAGGTTCGATGCAGGATACAGGAAGCTTGGGGCTGGTGCACTGAGATAACCCAGAGGGATGGTATGGGGAGGGAGGTGGGAGGGGGGTTCAGGATGGGGAACACGTGTACACCCGTTGGCGGATGCATGTTGATGTATGGCAAAACTAATTCAATATTGTAAAGTAAAAAAAAAAAAATTAATAATAATAAAAAAATTTTAAAAAAGAGGATATGTCAGTGTCCTAGGGTCACTGTAACAAATTACCACCAACTGGATGGCTAAAACAGCAGATTTATTCTCTCACAGTTCTGGAGGCTAGAAGTCCTAATCGAGGTGCCAATAAGGCCATGCTGTCTCTTGAAGGCTGTAGAGAAGCACCTGTCCATGCCTCTCTCCTCCCTTCCAGTGGCTGCTGACAATCTTTGGCAATCCTTGGCTTGCGGCCATATCACTCTGATTTCTACCTCTGTCACCACGTGGGCTTCTCCTCTCTGTCTCTTCTGTGGCTATGTCCTTATCTCTTCTTCTTACCAGGATACCAATCACATCAGATTTACAGTCCACCCCATTCCAGCATGGCCAGTCTTAACCTAGCTAATTCTATCTGCAAACACTGTATTTCTAAATAAGGTTCCAGGTGGACATGAGTTTGGGGTATGCTGTTCAACAAGAGTGCAGAGAGGGGATGATAGATAGGGAGGCAGGTCAGGATCTGAGTCCAGCTCTTCACTGACTAGAGGTTTGGACAAATCATGACCTCTCCTGTCTTACCTTCCCCATCTCTAAAATGGGAAAAGGTGATGACGATCATTATCTGTATCATGGGCATTAATTAAGCTAAGACCTATTATAGCACCTTTTAATCTCTGATATACTTTACAAATGTGAGTTATTATCTGTGACAGCCATGAGAACGTGCCGTACGAAGCTCCGGCTACAGGAAGCTTAATTGACTGAGGGCCCCAGCTGCTGCACTCTCAAATCCATTGGTGCAAACGAGGCCACGCTTCCCATGGGCTGTTCCCAGCCAGTAACTGAATGCAGCAGGAATGCTAAAACAGGCCTAATCAGGGAGAGATGGGGCTTCTCTGCCAGAGACTGTCAGGAGAGGACTCCTGACCCTTGCTGAAACTTTCTTGCAATGCCTGGGAGTCCAGGACACTCCTACTGAATCTTCCTTCTCTCTCCCCTTCACTCAGAGTCTGATGGCTCCACAAGCCTTCCCAGCTCCCTTGCTATTTCCTCCCCCAGGTGCTTCCCCTAATTAAATCCTGCAGTATTTAATCCCATCTCAGTGTCTGCTTCCTGAAGGACCCAGACTAGCACATTATCCCAGAAATCACCTGTTACCTTTGCCCGAGCAGCACACAGTTCCCTCCTCCTGACTGTCTTTCAAGTAAATCACTTCTGCCCTATAGTCTGTCCATGAGGTCTGGGTGAAACTGATGTCTCCCTCTACTCCAGAGGTTGGCCCCTGCATAAGCCTGACCAATCTACTGGATTGGCCACAATAGCCAGTGTTTGGTACAGAGAAGGGCATGGGACTCGATGCAAACCAATGAGATCCCCACCTGAAACTTTGCTAGTGCTGTTAGGAAGAAGGCATACTTTTACATTGGATTGCTAAGCTGGTAGAATATAAGTCCGGAGCTGCTGAGGGGCATTTTTGCTTCTCTCCAGCCTGAGACTGAAGTCTACGTAAAAGAGAGAGCGATGTAAGAAACTGGTGCCATTATTTGAGCGCCTGGAACCAGCAGTGTCTGAAGCTTCTACATTTGTCAATAATGTAAGCCAATATTCTCCTTTCTTGCTTTCTGCTTTTGGGTTTTGTTTTGTTTTTGCTTTAGCCTATTTGAGTTGAGTGTTCCAACTAAAATATTAAATTTATAATTTTTCCTGACACCACTCTTCCAAGTGAGGGCCAGAGGATGAGATTGGGACTTCTAGAGAGTGACTACAAAGTCAAGCAAATATCAAGGATGGACAAAATGGATTCTTTTAATTCTATGTGTGAACTACTTTCAAAGTGTCAGAAGGATTAAAGAGAAAAAAGAAACAACCAAAGCAGCATCAGTGGGAGCCAGTTTGGCATTAGGCTGCTTTTTAAAGAAAGCTCTCCACAATTAGGATTTCCAAATATAATCTCTCTCTCGTTCGACAGAGCCCAGTACCTAGACAGCTACTTCTAAAAATAAGAGAAATAAAATCTGTCTGTTTTCTGATGAATCACAAACACATTTCATCTCTGGCTCTTCAGTCTTAGGGTAGAACTCAAAAGAAGGTGTTTCCCTTCTTATAAAAAAATTAAAATTTGTGGAGATTCCTATCGATAAATTTGTTCTGCTCTTCTTCGTAAATGTAGATGCTTTTTTTTTTTTTTTTGCAGATGCTGGTGCCTCCCATTTGGAAAGGAGGCTGATGTTAGGCCCATAATATCAAGCACGTTGAGGTTTATCCCACATGGTGAAAAGCATCTTGGCCATTCTTTGGCAATAAACAAGAGCCCCAACAAAACCAAGACTCAGTGATCCCTATTCTCATAGCTCAACTAGGAGCACCCAGCCTGCTGAGGCGTTGTGAGCAGGACTATAGAAGTTAGCAAAAATGCAACCTGGGAGGCATTTCTAACTCAGGGCTCAATCTCCTTCCTTTGCAAATAAAAACAAATAACAAACCATTAACATCTGGCTGTATTATCATTAATTAACATGAGGAGACCAAACCTCACTAAGCAATTAATTCTACTTTCTTGAGTAAATGCAGATGACAAACTAAGGTCTGTCTCATATCAGGACCCTCCTGCCCCTGTTTCAGATGTGTCTCTTTCCCTGGCACAGCTTTGATGGCAAAAAGCAAATGCACCTACTTGTTCTTTAAATAGATCTCTGCCCTGGCTGCCTTGACAGCTAATGGCCAAAGGATGCTAACGCACAGTGGCACCTGTGTTCAAAAAATCAAGGAAGTTTTCCATCAACTGACTTGCTCCTTTATTAAGAGGAAAAGCAATCAGGCATGCAGGAGTAAAGCTCAGCTAGGGGATCTGAACCTCTGAACTGCACTGAACAGATGCCCAGGGATGAGGAGGACCCAGATCAATAATAATAATAACCTTAATTATTCCCACAACAACAGCAGCAGAAACTGCTGTTATTTGCTGAGCACTTCCTGCAAGCCTGGCTCAGAATTACTGCTTTGTATGCAATGATCTCACCGAATTCTCACAGTAACTCTAAGAAGTAGGTGCTAATATTATCCTAGCATAACAAGATGGTTGCAGCAGATTGGCTGCAAAAAAAATGACCCTAATTCTTCCTTCCTTGTACCCACAGTCCTTGCAATGTGACTTCACAATGCAGTGAGATTTTGCAGTTCTGTCCATTAACAGATGGAGTCAATTTCTCTACTCCTGGAATCAGGTTGGCTTGTGTCTTGCTTTGTCCAATAGGATGTCAAGAGCCTAGAGTTCAGAGGGCCTTGCAATTTCTGCTTCCTCTCTTGAACACCTGCCCAATAAGAAGCCCAAAGTGTCCCGCTGGAAGATGAGACATTTAGGCTAGTCTTGACCAGTCAGCTCCCCGAGACCCTTAGCCCCTAAGATAGCACAGAAAAACTAGCCAAGCCCTGCTCCGACTGGCATTTCCACCCAGGCTACCCATAGACTAGTGAGCGGTAATAAATGCTTGCTGTTAGGTGCCCCTGGGGTTTTGTGATTGTTTCTTACATAACATTATTGTAGGAACAGATAACTGATACAACGAGGAACCTAAGTCACGGAGAGATTAAAGCAATCTCCCAGCAAATTTCTTAGCACATAGAAGATATTCAATAAATATTAGTTAAATGAGTGAATGAATGACTGACTAAATGAATTGGAATTCAAGTCCGGGTCTGTCTGACACCATAGTCTGAGCATTCGTCGACTAATAGGCTATGCAAGAATGTACATTTCTATCCTAAACGAGTTTGTTCCCTTTCAAAACCATGCAGCACAGACCTGACTCAATAGATATCCCCTCATTTCTATTCTCTGCCACTCCTGATTTCTCCCTAGCCCATTTAATTCAAACCCTTGTTTATGAAGTCTCTAGAGAAAGTGGGAAATGCAAGTAATGATAAAAGATGTTAGACACGATTATAATCCACCCCTGACGGGAAAAACATATTTCAACTTTTCTCTGTTTTTATGTGTTAGATACACTGGATTACCACTACCCTGCCCCCATACTCTCCATCTTGATAGCTCTCTATTTTTTTCATCTGTTTTTTCTGGCTGTGCTGAGTGGCTTGCAGGATCTTGGTTTCCTGACCAAGGACTGAACCTGAGCCACAGCTGTGAAAGCACCAAGTGCTAACTATTGGACCACCATGGAATTGTCTGATCTCTATCTTTTAACTAGTAAGTTTAGACCATTTATATTTATTATGATTACTGAGATTTTTTAATTTAAAAATTTTATGTTATATTGGAATACAGCCTATTAACAACATTATGATAGTTTCAAGTACACAGCAAAGGGACCCAGCCATACATATACATGTATGCAATCTCCCCCAAATTCCCCTCCCATCCAGGCTGCCCCATGACATTGAGCAGAGTTCCCTGTGCTACACAGTAGGTCCTTGCTGGTTATCCATTTTAAATGTGGTAGTGCATACAGGTAGACCCCAAACTCCCGCACTGTCCCTTCCCCTCGCCTTTCCCGCTGTAACCATAAATTCATTCTTGAAGTCTGTGAGTCCGTTCTGTTTCAATCATTGAGATATTTGAATTTTGCTCTACCCTCTTATTTTGTGCTTTCTGTTTACCCTGCATTTTGCATGGTCCTCCCCCTGCCCCTCCTGCCAACTGTTTTCCCCACTGCTAATAGGAAAGTTACAGTTTCTTTCTATTCTTTCAGCGGTTACCTTCCACTTTTAATATGCCTGTGGCACTCAATCTAAAATGATAATAACAGCAATCTAAAGATTTATTTTCACAACATGGCTGGTTCCCTTGTTAAGATGTGCTTTGTACATCTTCCTTGTATCCCTTTCCTTCCCTAATGACTTCATTTTTTTTCTTAATTTTTAAACTTTTGGCTGTGCTGGATCCATTGCCAGACAGGCTGTCTCTAGTTGGGCTGAGTGGGGGCTACTCTTCTTTGTGGTGCACAGGCTTCCCATTGCGGTGGCTTCTCTTGCCACAGAGCACAGGCTCTAGAGCGCTTGGGCTCCACTAGTGGTGCGCAGGCTCAGCTGCCCCTGGGCATGTGGAATCTTCCCGGACTAGGGATAGAATCCGTGTGCCCTGCATGGGCAGGTGGAATCGCAACCACCGGACCACCACGGAATTCCCGCCTCATGCCTTTCTTTACAAAGCAGACTTGTTACTTGACTTTCCTTTCCAGCATCCTCAGCCCTCCCTCAATCCCTACTTCTCCTTTCACCATGGCCAGTGGTGATGGGGGCAACAAAATAATTGTATCCACTGACAGCAAGAAATGAAGGAAGATTCTGGAATGCTGAATATCAACATTAATTTTAAAAAGGTGATACACCCCCTCCCCTCTGTAAAGAGCTTTAATCTTTCTCTTCAGAGGATTAAAACATTTGAAAGTAGCAAATGAAAGCTAATTTAATCTCTCCATTCAAATATGTTCCATCAGCCTATAGATTATTTTTCTTAAAAAAGAAAAAGATGACAGTGCTGAAAGTGAGAAAAATAAACTCAATTTGTACTAGCAGTCAACATTTCAAAGCTGGGGTCAAGCCTCATAATGGAAAAGAAACAAAAAATCTTTTCCACACCAGGGAACCAATTCCACCATCATTATATTGTACCTCTTTTCGCTTCTGCAAAGCCCCATCCTTCAAAGTGAGGTCTTATTTATTTTCTCCTACCCATTAACTTTCTGTACAAGCCTTGAAGAACAATGTCCCAGTGACAATACTAATAAGAGCTAACATTTATTGAGCATTTATCACGTGTCAATCACTACTTTAGCCACCTGATGTGAAGGGCTGACTCACTGGAAAAGATCCTGATGCTGGGAAAGACTGAGGCAAGAGGAGAAGAGGGTGACAGAGGATGAGATGGTTGGATGGCATCACCGACTTGATGGATATGAGTTTGAAGAAACTCCGGGAGATAGGAAGGACAGGGAAGCCTGGAGTGCTGCAGTCCATGGGGTTGCAAAGAGTCAGACATGACTTAGCAGCTTAACAACAACAAATCACTGGTCTAAGTACTTGATGTGCTGTATAATACATTCAATGGCTCACACAACACCATGTACCGAGCACCATTATTATTCCTACTTCATAGATCAGGAAACTTGAGGCACAGAGAGGCAACTATCTAGGAAGTAGGAGAGGAAAGACCTAAGCCCAGGGGGACACTGCCTCTGGCACCATGTTCTTAACCACTCTACTCCATGGCCTCTCAATCCACACCACTGCTGTCCCCTAAGATAGATTACTGTCCAGTCACCTGTTTCTCCTTCAGAGTACTCTCCACCCTTGTCCACCCTGCTCTGTAAGGACTAAGCATACAGGAGGCTCAGCTATATAGACTGCATCATTGGACTCCCTTGCTCATTAGGGTTGGCTAATGGGAGGTCTTGGTAGGAGGTCAGAGGATGGGAGGAGAGACAGCTGGTGTATTCATTTCCCTGTGCCCTTCCAGTGGGGTCATCACAGGTTGGCCAAGTACCTTAGCCAAATGCCATCCGGGCCTGCCCATGTCAGGTGGCCCTCTCCACAACTTTCTCTCTCAAGATCCAGGTAACGTTTCCCTCCTCTCATCCCTTAATACCAAGAACTTTAACCTCCTGCTGGTTCAAGCCTCCTGGTTGTTGCACAACCTTTTGAAGGTTCTCTAAATCTTGCCTTTCATACCCTGCAGACCTCCTGCCTCTGTTCCTGGCTGGTTCCTGACATGGCCTTGGTGGATACACATGCCCGGAACAATTCATCAGAATTTCCTCAGACTATCACTTCACAGACAGCAAAGAGCTTCTCCCCAAAGGAAGCCTCTCCTTGCGGTGGCTTCTCTTGTGGCGGAGCTTGGTCTCTAGGTGCCTGGGCTCCACTAGCTGTGGCTCCCAGGCTCTACGGCACACAGGCTCAAAAGTTGTGGCACACAGGAGCTTAGTTGCTCCTCACAGTATGTGGGATCTTCCCAGATTAGGGATTGAACCCATGTCTCCAGCATTGGCAGGTGGACTCTTTACCACTGAGCCACCAGGAAAGCCCAGGAAGGACTTTAAAGCAAAGGTGATTGAGACTTAATTTATTCAAGTAGAACTCTAGCCAGTTTCCATCACCCCAGAACCAGCAGAAGGACTTTCCACTGGGGATGGTACGAGCTCCTAAGGGGAACTAAGAAAAGTGGAGAAGAGGCATTATTTTAAGTTGCAGTGACCAAGAGGGTGCTCCTGATACTTAGTGTCTGGGGGCAACTATTCTAAATGCCCTGTGCTGTGCAGGATGGCTCCTCACCAGGAAGACTGATGTGTTCTGAATGTAAATAGCTCCCCTTTGGTGAAACCAACCAGCTCACATCTGACATGAGGTTAGGTAGGGTCAGATGACAGAAGGGAGAGTGAATTTGCATCAGTACATTTTTCTCAAAGGACAGGACGAGAGATGAAAGGGAAAGGGGAGCTGTAAGAAAGAGACGATCTGGGGGATTTTTGTGTGTTTTTTTCTTTTAAATTTTAGAGTGAGAGTTGAGAATAAAAGCTTGGTCCAGAAAGTAACTGCCATCACTGTAGTAATGTTTTTCAAACTCTTTAGACCAAGACCCATGGTAAAAACTATGTTTTACATCACAACCCAGTTCACATACACACACAAATACCCAGATGCATGGCTAAAGCAGAAGTTTGACAAAACAACACTTCACGTTACCATTAACAATGTTTTCTGTTATGTTCTATTCTATCCTATGCTGATTTCTATCTACTAAATTAACTTTCCAAGACATTACTTTGTCGACAAAAGTCCATCTAGTCAAAGCTATGGTTTTTCCAGTAGTCATATATGGATGTGAGAGTTGGACTATAAAGAAAGCTGAGCTTCTAGGAATTGATGCTTTTGAACTGTAGTGTTGGAGAAGACTCTTGAGAGTTCCTTGAACTGCAAGGAGATCAAACCAGTCCATCCTAAAGGAAATCAGTCCTGAATATTCATTGGAAGGACTGATGCTGAAGTTGAAGCTCCAATACTTTGGCCACCTAATACAAAGAACTGATTCATTGGAAAAGACCCTGACGCTGGGAAAGATTGAAGGAAAGAGGAGAAGGGGATGACAGAGGGTGAGATGGTTGGATAGCATCACTGACTCAATGGACATGAGTTTGAGCAAGCTCTGGAGTTGGTGATGGACAGGGAAGCCTGGTGTGCTGCAGTCCATGGGGTTGCAAAGAGTCAGACATGACTGAGCAACTGAACTGAACTGAACTGAAGCAGATCTCACTACTTGGTTGAAAAACATGGCTGAAGACATAACCAGAGTGTATTTTAAACATAAAAGATGTGATACTACATTATGTTGATGAGCATGGGGGGAAATGAACACTCTCATAACTATAAGTGAGAGCAAGAATTAATGAAATTTCATTAGTCAGCCATTTGGCATTCCATATCAATATTTTAAATGCATATGCCTTTGACTCAGCAATTTCACTTCCAGGAATTTCTTATTTATTCATGTATGTGCCCAAAGATGAATGTAAAAGAATACACACTGTTGCATTGTTTGTAGTGACATAAGATTAGAAACAATACAAATGTTCATCAACAGGACACTGGTAAAGTGAATTACGGGAGTTGTGTCTGACTCTTTGCGACCCCATGGGCTGTAAACCACCAGGCTCCACCCAACCCAGAGATTGAATCCAGGTCTCCCACATTGAAGGTAGATTCTTTACCATCTGAGCCACCAGGGAAGCACCCCTTTATATAGAATCCTAAGCAACCATGAGAATAAATGAGGCAAGTTTACACAAACTGAAATGGAATCAGGTCCAAGACACAATCATATAGTTGAAAAAGCACGGGCGATATGCTGGTAATTGTTCAGCTGAAAGATGAGTACAGAGGGATTTATCATACTGTTCTTCCTACTTCTGTTTATGTTTGAATTTTTTCCATAGTTAAAAAATGAAAAAGACAAGCGTCCGAACTGTGTTCAGTATGGTACCATTTATGTTTAAGCCAATTTGCTTTCATAGACAAGAGGATATAAAAGACTGGAATCAATACATGTCTCTGGCAAGAGAACTAGGGAACAGATGCAGGAGGGAGGGTTTTAATCTCATATCCTTTTCCGTCTTTTAATTTGTAACTATGCATACCTCTTCTCTATGTGTGAATTTATCATTCGAATGGAAATAAAACTGGTTTGCCAACCTCCATAAGGATAAACACAATTTCTATCTGAAGTCAAAAGAATCCAAATAATACCTGAAAACAAACAGACATTAAAAGGACATTAAAAGAATGTCCTCCTAACTTTGACTCTCGCCCACTCCCCACTACACCACTACCTTTGGAGATTTCCTGAGCAACCTAGTAAAAACAGAAGAGTGTTTAATTATATTTTGAGGTCAGATTGTTATCTGTTTGAATTGACATAGTACAAATCCTGGGCCCCGTGGATGCCAATTATACCCAGTTATACTGGAAATGATTTCAAGTTTAACCTGTTCAGTTTCCTCACTTTAAGAATAACAGAACTACAATACAGCATTCTATTTCTCAATATCCACCTAAGAGAGGATGTCTGAACAGGATATTTATCACAGCATGGTTTACAATAAGGAAAAACTGAAACCAGCCTAAACATTCATCAATAAGAAAATAACTAAGGGAATACCCTGGTGGTCCAGTGGTTAAGACTATGCTTCCAATGCAGGGGGCCCGGGTTCAATCCCTGGTCGGCAAACGAGATCCTACACGCTGTAACCAAGTGTTCACATGCTGCAACTAAAGATCTTTCATGCTGCAAGGAAGATCGAAGATCCTAGGTGCCACAACTAAAACCTGGGTCAGCCAAATAAAAGAAAGAAATGAATTTTTTTAAAAAGAAAATGTTAAGTAGGTAGTGACCTATCCGCAGGATGCAATACTGTTATGGAGTGAATGTCTGTCACCCTCTCGCCTACTGACATGCATTGTTGGCCCCTAACTTCCAGTGTGGTGGAATTAGGAGGTGAGTCCCTGGAGAGGTAACTGAGTTTAGGTGAGGACATGAGGGTGGGCACCCCATGGTGAGATTAATGTATGAGGAAGACACAGCAGAGTTTGCTCTGTCTCTGCCATGTGACGACACAGAGAGAAGGTTAGCTGTGAGCCAAGAAGAGGGTTTCACCAGGAACGAAACCACTTGGCACTTTGATCTTGGACTCCCAGCCCCCAGAACTGTGAGGAATGAATGTCTGTTATTTAAGCCACCCAGTCTGTGACATTTTGTTGTATACCCTGAGCTGACTGGTAGAAATACCATGAAATTATTCAAAAGTATAAAATGTATATATGACTGACATGAAAAGAACTTTAAGACACCCATTGGGTCGAATAAGCCAGTTGTGCACAAGTTACAATCTTAGAGTATTTTTATGTACATGTGATTTATATGAACATGTATAACACATGTTCATATAACAATACTATACATATTAATGCATTCCCAGGTGGTGTAACAGTAAAGAATCTGTCTGCCAATGCAGGAGACACAAGGGACGTCAGTTCCATCCCTGGGTCAGGAAGGAACCCAGGAGGAGGAAATAGCAACACATTCCAGTATTGTTGCCTGGAAAATTCCATGGACAGAGGAGCCTGGCAGGCTACTGTCCATAGGGTCACAAAGAGTCGGACATGACTGAGTACCTACACACACATTAGTGCACAGATGCATAGCAAATTATCTGGAAATATAAACATTTAACATACAGGATTCTTCAAGAACATGGGAGAATCATGATCAAAGAGGATTCGGGCTTTGGTTTTAAATTTTAATTTTTTATTAAAATACATTTCTCTATTACTTATGTAATTTTAAATTATTTCAGGATGTACCCCTTCCAAAAGGTTCAGAAAAGATAGCCTGACCTCAAGCCATACAGTCAGTCTACTTCAGGGATATTTCTAGAATTAAAATTCTAAAATCTGCATCCCAATTTGAGAGTTCTTCCCACAAGCACTGAGTTCTCCATCTTAGTTTCAAAACCAACAAAAATTACACTCTCTTCCTGGAGACAGAATAAGGCAGAACCCACATCCCCCCAGACACCAACAAGGAGATAATGTTTTTATGCACTAAACATAACATGGTTAGATTTAAACAAGGTTAGCTAAGACAATTAATTTCAAAGCCTTCCAACTGACAGCAATACACAAATTAGCTTCCCCATCAGCTTTAGGAAACTAATTTCGCTACGGTGAAGAATTCAGTAGGGGGTTTTGATGCCTTTTTAAAGAAGAAGAGGATTCACTTCAAAGGGAGATGGAACTATTTTCTAGAGCAACTTCATAATTATACCACAAGGACAGTGTTTACCTCTAAAACCAACACCCAGTAGGAATATGCTGGGAGGAAGAAAGAAGCCTCAAAACAGTGGCAGGTTGAAATCTGCAAGAGACATCCATGAGAAGAAAATAAAAAAAGAGCAGAAGTCTCAGAAAGTTTGTTAGCAATTAAAGCAGGCACTGACATTCATTTATTCAGCCAAGAAAATGATGAGTACTGACAGCGCCAGGTGTGGGGAAAGAGCAGCGAACAAGACACAAAAATCCTGCCCTCTTGACATTCCGGCAAAAAATGTAAGTACTACAATAATCTGAGCAGGTGAACAGGGAGCACTCAGTTAAGGGGTTTCTATTTTAAATACAGTGACTGGTCAGGGAAGGTCCCATTGAGAAGGTGATGTTTGAGTGATCACCTGAAGGAGGCAAAAGAGCAAGCCTGCAGATATCTAAGGGACTTTTTTTTCCAGGCAAAGGGATGGCAAGTGCAAAGGTCCCGAGGTAGGGACATACCTAGGATGTGTTGTGGAGCAGTGAGAGGCTAACATGATCAGAGCAGAGAGACCACAGGAAGAATCCCAGGAGATACTATAAGAGAGGAAGCCAGGAACCCAATGGTGTAGGTTCCTGTAGGTCACTGTAAAGATATGGGTTTTCACTCAGAGCCATAGGAGCCATAAAATAATTTAGAGAGCAGGAGTGACATGAACTCACATACCACTGAGTACTTTGATGGGGAGCAATGGGAGGGGTAGGAAGACTAGTTAGGCATCTTACTAATTGCAATAACCCAGGGGAAGGATGGTTCATCGAGTACTGGCTTGTGAGCTAGGGACTTCACAAGCCATATATTCCTGTCTGCTTGTTTGAATTGAGATGTAATCCCCACACCATAAAATTCACTATTTAAAAATGTAAATAGTGACATAGACACGGACAGAGAAAACAAACTTATGCATACCAAACAGGAATAGCAGGGGTGAGGAGGGATGGATCAGGAATTTGGGATTGACATATACACATTACTATATATAAAACAGATAAACAAGGAGCTGCTGTATAGTATAGGGAGAGTGAAAGTAATAGCTGCTCAGTTGTGTCCGAATCTTTCAACCCATGGACTAGCCTGCGAGGCTCCTCTGTCCATGGAAGTCTCTAGGCAAGAATACTGGAGTGGAGAGCCATTCCCTTCTCCAACGAGGGGCCTTACTAAGGCCCTTGTTCATGCCACAATTAGGCAATCCAGTTAATGACATGGTCAAATGGTCAACGATGATCCCCTTCTCTAGGGGATCTTCCCAACCCAGGGATCGACCCCAGGCCTCTTGCATTGCAGGCAGATTCTTCACCCACTGAGCCACCAGCGAAGCCCAGGGATACTCAATATTTTGTAATAACCTATAAGTGAAAATAATCTGAAAAGGATATATGACGATACAGATAGATAGATCTGAATCACTTTGCAATATACCCGAAACTAACAGAACATGTAAATCAATCATACTACAATAAAATATAAAATTTTACAGTTCAGTTGTTTTTAAATGTTCACAATGCTGGACAGTGATTGACATTATCTAATTTCTGCACATTTTCATCATTTCCAAAAGATACCCAGTCACTTCCCATTCTCCCTGCCCCCAGCCTCTGGCAACCACTAGTTACTTTCTGTCTCTACAGATTTGCCTATTCTGAACATAAATGGGATCACACATTATGTGACCTTTCAACTCAGATTTCTTTCACTCAGCATCCTGTTTTCAAAGTTCCTCCATGTTGCAGCATGTATCAGTATTTTGCTCTTTTTTATGGCTGAGGAATATTGTTAATATCTTATCAAATCCCCACAAAAGGCCATGAGGAAGAGCTATCATTACCATGCCCAATTTTTTGGTGAGAAACTGCAGCATTGAAAGGTCAGATAAGTAGCCCAAAGACAAACAAGAGATTGGAAGAGCTGGCATTGACCTTGGCAGTCTTACTCCAGTGTTGGCCATTTGACCATGTCATTAACTGTCTTGCCTAACGGTAGCATGAATAAGGGCCTTAGCAAGGCCCCTCATTGGGCTGGGGAAGTGGGGACCCTGATTTCATACAGAGCCGAGCAAGGCTATGACTGAAACTCAAACATCATGACATTCTATCCATCTGGGTTCCGCTCTAGCATCTCCTTTAGGCACTGGTGGTTCCTTCTCATTCTGGTGGAGTCAGATGAGATGACTGAAAGGGAAATATACAGGGTGAGATCAAGGAGACGGGCAGTGGGGGTGGGAGCAAAGTATCAACAGCATTACTTCTCCCATGGCTGAACTCAACATCAGTTCAGTTCAACCAACATTTGCTAAGCACTGACTATGTGCTAGATACCTGTGAATAAAAGTCTCAATGAGATGTGGTCCCTGCCCTTGAAAAACTCACATGGGAATTTGGAAAATGGCCATCTCGGTATCTCAAAGAAGAGGTTGTGGCACTCGTATCTTTGTCTTGTCTTTGCTATGCTGGGTGCACAGCGTTTGTCCAGGAGACATCTGCTAGGGAACGTCTCTGCACTAGGGATGTCACCCGTCCCCATTAGCTCTGTGTTATTACCCTGCTCCACCTTCAGCCTTCCTTCAAATGGGCCGTTTAATGCCCTATGCAATCCCCCAGCCACACCTGTTTGGGAAACGGCTGGTCACCTCACTCCCACAGTACCAATCAGAGCTCTGTTGCTGAGGATTTCAATTGGGGCTATAAAGAGTGAGCTATTTTGCTCTTGGAAGGAGTGGTTATTGCTGTCAGGGCTCTGTCCAGATTGCCTTAGCTCCCGTTACCATTTTCGTGCACACTGACTGCCTCTTAGTTGACACAGAGAACCCCAAGAGTCTGGGAATTAATTCCCTTAACTAGTGACTAACAGGTTGTTTTTGTTTAGTCGCTGAGTTGTGTCTGACTCTTTTTCGACCCCACGGACTGTAGCCCTCGAGTGTCCTCTGTCCATGGGATTTCCCAGGCAAGAATACTAGAGTGGAGGTGTGGGGATGTAAATACTCCAGCTCCCTCACCTACTTACAGGGACAGTCCCAAGGTCTGACCACACTGTCTCCAGAGCTGCCCCTGCAGGATTAAGTGAAGATCGCTCCCATCACTTCATGACAAGTAGATGGGGGAAAAGTTGAAATAGTGACAGATTTTATTTTCTTGGGCTCCAAAATCACTGTAGATGGTGACTGCAGCCATGAAATTAAAAGATGCTTGCTCCTTAGAAGAAAGGCTATGACAAACCTAGACAGTGTATTAAAAAGCAGAGCCATTGCTTTGCCAACAAAGGTCCATATAGTCAAAGCTACAGTTTTTCCCAGGAGTCATGTGAAAGTCAGAACACAAACAATGCTGCAGTCCATGGGGTCACAAAGAGTCGGACACGACTCAGCGACTGAACAATAACTCCCTTGGAACTGTCCTTGGTAACCCGTTCCTGCATGGCCTCTTTTCCTTCCCTTGAGATCCCTATTTCCCCACCCCCTTCACAGTTTCCCCTGGGAACACTTTTTCAAAAATCCTTTTCATATGAATCCTCATCTCAGTGTCTGCCTCTGGGAAACAAGCATTGCTTGTCCATTCTCTTTTCTGTGAGGCACATCAGGGAGCTGTGGAATCTTCACTTAACTGCATCTGTGCTTGCTGCTCAGAAATAATCTCACAAGCCACCCCTAACATCTCAGAGTCCAATTTAGGGAAGCTGGCCTTCCTTCCAAAAAACTGGAATTTGGACCTAACAGTAATAACACACATACAGTAGAAACATCACACCCTCCTCTCTACTGTGTCTGTGATAAACATCTTTTGGTTCTCCCACTGATGAGCTCCTCCCTGACCAGCTGGGACCATGCAGAGAAGCAGCAAGGTGTCTGATGAATGGAGAACTTTAAGTGAATACAGGGTCTTCAGAAAAGGATGACTTGTCTCTTTCAAACCAGCAGGTGAAACATTCTTCTCAGAACAAACCAAAGTCCCTCATGGATCAGATGACTGTGTAGAGCAGGTGCATTCCCCACGGTTTGAGGGTTCCAAATGAAACCCTCTAATGGGTCGGTACCAATCAGATCCCAGCCAGGAAAACGGGTGCCTCTGTAAGTATTTCAAACAAATGAAACTTAAGGCTGGAAAATGATTGTATGGGGGACAGAAAAGATCAGAAGCCACGATGGGATGGTGAGATGACCAGAGATTAGCCACAGCAAAATGCCACCACTTGTCCCTAGGTCTGGATAGCCAGAGGGAAGAAACGGTATTTACCAGAGCCCATGGGTCAGGGTCGCAAAACAAAAGCTGGAGCTGTAGAGGAGATACAGGCATTGCCAAAGAAGCCTCCCAAGGTAGAAAAGAAAGGGAGGTAGAAAAGAAAGGCTCCAGGTTCTGTGACACCAGTTTTGGCTGATTGATCACCATTATAATAAAGAGTAACGGTCACTAATGGGCTTCCCTGGTGGCTCAGCAGAAAGAATCTGCCTGCCAATCCAGAAGATGCAGGTTCAAGCCCTGGGTCAGGAAGATCCCCTGGAGAAGGAAATGGCAACCCACGGCAGTATTCTTGCTTGGGGAATCCGATGGACAAAGAGTCTGGAGGGCTACAATCCACGAGGTTGCAAAGAGTCAGACATGACTTAGCAACTAAACAACAATAACAATGGTCAGTGAGGAGGCAATGAGAACACCTACATTTAAAATCTAGAGACTGATGTGGGACTTGAGACACCATGTTTCATCTTATTAAATGTGGTGTTTCAGCTCAGAGCCTCTTTGGGGTGGTTGCCAGAGTCTGAAGCAGGCTGCAGTGGCCACTGTGCCGTGAACATCCACACTGCCTGGACTCGGGCTGCCTGGTCCAGCTCAATGTGACTCAGCACCTGGAAACATGTGCTTCTTTAAATAGATCCTGCTCTCAGCTGGGTCTCAGTGGTGATCAATGACTTATCTGTCATCGCAGGGACGTGTCCTGGGGCTTGCTGAGCTGCTGTGGAACAGAGGGACATACAGGGCACTGGAGCAAGGTTGTTTGGTGGCTGTGACCCTGCCAGAGAATGAAGACAATGGCCGAGTGAGATACCGCCCAGAAGCAGGGGGTTTGTCTACACCCCTCCCCCAGACTGGCCTCTTGGGGTTTAGTGCCACTCTCCTTTTCTCCCCAGAGCCCCTGCAGCTTTGGAGAGGAACCAGAAACAAGGTGGGCCAGGATCAGGAGACCTACATTCCAATTCCAACTTTGCCACCAAAGAGCTACACGACCTTGGGCAAGTCCTTCACTTTCCTATCCTCTCATCCATCAAGTGACATGCTAATTATAAAAGCACAACAGGAGGCAGATGACAGCCTGATCATTCTCAATGGAGGATCGGCCAAATGACTTATGGTCCGTCCATATCATGCAACAAATGCTACTCAGATGAGAGTGGTAATTGACATGGGCTGAAATGAAACCATCTCCAAGTAGGGTGTAGAACACTGAGCTGCCATCTGAGTGTTTTTAAGTGGTTTCCTATATAGACAGGTACTGCAGAATATTCGTACAACATCTCAAAGGATACGTGCACACACATTCTGGTGAATCACATGAGCAGAACTGGGTTAAAAGCCCAGCTGATCATGTAGGTGGGTAATCAACTGAACTTCACAATGCCTCATGCCTCAGCGGATAAAAGGGACAAGAGCAGCTGCCACAGGAAGAATGACAATAGCAAGGACGGTGGCAACATCCATCATCTCTAACCCCATGAGAATAGCATGAGCCAAGCTCACTCTGGCCAGAAAGCAAGATTGATGCATGGTTCATGAAAGGTACATAAACTAGGCCTAATACACCTTCCATCCAGGTGAGAGACCAGACTTGCCACCTTAATATCCACACTGTGATGCCAGTCTGCCATCTGTTCATCTAGTGTATAAAGCACATAGATCCACTCCCAACCACCCATCTCGGAGAATGAATTAGGTCTTCTGGGCTTGGGAAGCATACAATCCCACTCTATTCCACTCCCACCGAAACTACCGCTAAGGACAGAGAGCTCTCTGGATATTCTCAGCCCTTTTCTCCAGAAGGCTACCTACTCGGATCTTGTTACTTCAGCCTCTTGTAGAACTGAAATGCCACCAGGAGTGGCACTTAAACATGAAATCCTAGGCTTTTTATCAAAGGACATGATATATAACCACAACCATGGCAGATCTATTCTCGCTTCTGCAGAGTTTTAATTGGGACATTGAACCCTGATATTTCGTGCCCCCTATTTAAATTCATCTTAATCCATTCATTTGTTTATTCAGCAATTATGTAGTGAGGGAATCAATAAGAAAAAGACAATCTAATAGAAAAATTGTTAAAAGGTAATGAATAGGCAGTTCATAGAAAACACAAATGACTCTAGAGCGTTTGAAAAGATGCTCAATCATACTAAAAAAAAAAGGAGGGGAGGGGAGAGAATTGCAAATTAAAGCTACACTGCGATACCATTTTCCCCATCAGATTGGCAAAAATTCAAAAGGTTAATAACACACTTTGTTGGCAAGGGTGTGAGGATATAGGTATTCTCAAGCACTGTTGGTAGAAGTGTTCCTATGGTGCATAATTGGGCAATATCTATCAAAATTATGAATGCAGATATTCTTTGACACAGCAGTTTCCCTTCTGGGAATTTATCCTGCAGCAATATTTGGATTTGTACGAAATAATGTATGTACAAGGTTATTCACTGCAGAATTGTAAAAGCAAAATACTGGGAACAATCTAGATGCCTTTGAACAGACTAGTTGAATAAACAAGAATATATCCAAACAATGCATTCTATATAATTTTTTTAAAGAATGAGATCTCTTTATTCGCTGATTAGAGAAAGATTTCCATGATACACTGACAAATAACAAGACATAGAGGCATATGGATATGGCATTTCCGCAATAACACTGCCTAACAAACCACCCCAAGACTTTAAGAGTAATCATTCATTCTCATGCGCATGGACCCAAGAGCTGGCTGAAGTTCTGTCGATCTTGACTGGGTTCAGCCGGGTAGCTCTGCCTGGAGCTGCCCTTCAGGTCCTGATTGAACCTATTCCACATTCCTTATTCAAGGGCCAGGGGGAAGGGGCAATAGTTAACCATGGCATGCTCCTCTCTTGGTGTGTCATCGAACACAAGAGAGCAAGACCAGTCACATAAAAACATTTCAAGATTCTCACATCTTGTCAGCTCATACCCCATTGGCCAAAACAAGTTACATGGTCAAGTCCAAAATCAAAGGATGAAGAAAACCCACCATGAGATAACAGCTAGAGTGTGGATGTGTGGGACCACCAGAGGGGAGTGAAGAATGCGACCAACAACTGAATCTAACACTGTATCAACACACACGTATAACATTTAATTTTACTTATCTTTGTGTAAAGATGTCTGACATTCCTGCCTCCCTTGTATGAAAATCCTCTGATTACACTGATCTGCCAAATCCTAGAAAATCCAGGATCATCTTCCCGCCTCAAAATCCTTAACTTAATTGTATCTGCAAAAGTCCCTTTTGCCACACAAGATAACATATTCACAGGTTCTGGGAATTAGGACACGGACATTTTTAGAGGGCCATTATTCAGCCAACCAGAGCTGAGATTCAAACCCAGGCCTCTCTGTCCCCTAATCATGTGTTCTTTTCACTGTTCCTTGCTGCCTCGAAGAAATCCGGTGTTTATTTCTGGGAAATCATTAATCCCAGGGTTTTTGTGGGTCTATGAGGAGAAAGAAGCATATTTCTCTGCAGATTGGACAAGACACAATAATAATACACATTCTACCAAAGAGAAATGTCCCCCCATTTCCAACTGCAGTGGGCAGCGTAATTCATAAGGTAGGGCAACAAAAGGTGATCCTCACCACCCCTTGCTGTTTGCCAGGTGAGGCTCCAAGAAGTGGCCAATGTGACTTTTCTGCACTACTCATTTGTTTCCTTGTTTGTTATCTCTTTCACTTGAATGGCAGCCTCAGGAGAGTGAGGACATATCCATCATACCCATCATAGTGCCCCAGAGCCCCAAAGAGCCCAGAACAGAGTTGTCATTTCATTGATAAATGCAAATCCCAAAGGTGCCCTGACCCAATGGATAGAATTTCACTTGGGTATGAAATTTGAAGATGGGGGAGGGGATCAGGTGGGCTCTGCCCAGAATCCCCTACCTTTGGGAAGGGTCGATGTGAAAGCTGAGGTCCCTGGTCAGGATCATAATGATGGGGAAATGTGAGCAAGATAATGTTTGCTTAGCTGTACCCTTCTGAGAACAGAGATTACATCTCTTGAACATTCTACATGAAGCATTCTGAATCGATCGTGCTTAGACATCAATAACAATCCACCTATGAAAAATTCTCCCACAAGGGCACAAAGATAGATGTACAAGGATATTCACTGTACTGTTTGTAGCAGCAAAAATACTGGACACAACCCAAATGTCTATCAATACGGACTTGGGGAAATAAATGACCATACAGTCACAATGATGGAATGCTATGCAGCTATTAAAAGAATGAGACAGATGGGGGAAAATGCCCAAGATATATTGCTAAATAAAAACAGTAAGTTGCAGGAAAGTGTATAAAGTATGGTCCTATGTTTAAAAAAACAATATATATCAAAACTCATCGAACTGTGTACTTTAAGATCTGTGCATTTTACTGTACATAAATTATAACTCGATGCCTTCTAGTTCTTTGATTTTAAGAAGCAATTTTTCACATTGTTTTTGAAATGAAGACTTGCCTTTTCATGTGATGCAGCATTTTATGTTTTGTTGAAAGGCTGTTAAGTCAAAAGAGCAACTTACCGATGATGATGGTTTAGAAGAAGAAATACAAAGGAAATACATTAGAATATACATAGACAGTAAACAAGAGATAAGTATATACGTAGAAAAGCTAAAAATATAAACATTTTGAATTTAGGAGTGAAATAATGGAGAGTAGAAGGTGTGGGAACTAAGTAATATTTTTCTATAATTGAATTTTTCACTAGGGACACACATTCCTTTGGTAATGAGAAATAAATTAAGGTTAAGGAAAAACCCTTTCTGTGACCTATACCTTTTGTGGGGAAGAGTGAAAACCCACTTCGTATTTAGGAAACTCTGGGGCATCAAATCCTGGGGAAGGAAATGGCAACCCACTCCAGCATTTTTGCCTGGGAAATCCCATGGACAGAGGAGCCTGACGGGCTACAGTCCATGGGGTCGCAGAGTTGGACACGACTAAGCAACTAAGCACACAGGGGCATCAAAGGGGCATTTGACAATTTAACAACCAAGGGAACTGAACTTCATTTGTGCTGTTAAAATAGAAAGAACTTTGTTGTTTTCTGCTTATAAAAGTAATATGTATTCATTGCATGATTAAACACCCAAACAACACAGAAAATTGACACTGAAAGTTACCCACCGTCCCACACTCTACCCCCTCAGAGAGAGCGAACCTGAACATTGGGGTGCATACCCCCACTTTCAAAGGCAGCACCAATCTATACATACTGTTTTAAAACCAATTCCATCCCTCTTAATATGTAAAGAACATCTTTGCATGTCATAATACTATAATACATACATACACGGTATCATTTCAATGATCCCAAATATATTCCATCACATTTTTATACTGTAATTGGTATAAAAGAGACCCTGTTGCTGAACATCTACATTGTTCCAAATTTTTTGTCAATGTAAATAAAGGTAAAGAGAAAAATCTCATACATTTATCTTTAAGCATTTATCTGATTATTTACTCCTCAGTAATTCCTAGAAGTTTAACTTGCTGAGTAAAGAATGTTGCACGCTCTAAGGGCTTCTGATCCTTGTGACCATATTTCTTCTCCATAACAGGAGTCGTCATTAGCATTATAAAATGTTGAACATGGACTTCTTGCCAAGTCTTTCGGTCCTCTGAACAATCCCATGAGACTGGTGTTTTTATTATCTCTCATAGGAAACTGAGGTTCGAGAGGTATATAACCTCTTGACATCACACAACTGAAAACTAGCAGAGCCAGAAATAAGAGACAGAACTGTCTTCAAAGGGCAGGCTCACAATCACAGCACTTTGCTGCCTGCATTTGAGCAAGCTCCAGGAGTTGGTGATGGATAGGGAAGCCTGGCGTGCTGCAGTCCTGGGGTCACAAAGCGTCAGACACGATTGAGCGACTGAACTAATCAATTTGCCTCCCAGAATAGTCCTATCATTTCATCATCCAGCCAACAGCGCATGAGAAAGCCCATGTCCTCGCTTTCTCCCGCTTTGTCCAAACTGAGTATTTTCATTTGAATCATGTAAGGAGAATGCAGTCGCAAGCAACAGAAAGCTCAACTCAAACTGCCTTAAATAATTAAGTGATTCATTGGCTCAAAACAACAAGTCCTACGGAAAGCTAATGTCAGGAACAGCCTGACTGTGCAGCACAATTATAAGACAGAGGTTCAGGTCTTTTTCCTTCCCTCTGTGTCCAGGGTGGCTTCATCTTCCACTTGACTCTCCTTCATGGTCTTGAGACAACTCCCAAGGCTGTGTGTTTAATTCCCCAAGTCCCGACAGGAAAGAGAAGGCTGACTTTGGAAGTCCTCTCAGAAGAGTAGGAAAGATTTTCCAGATCCCTTAGCTTCTCCTGGAGAAGGCAATGGCACCCCACTCCAGTACTCTTGCCTGGAGAGTCCCATGGACGGAGGAGCCTGATGGGCTGCAGTCCATGGGGTCACTGAGAGTTGGACACGACTGAGTGACTTCACTTTCACTTTTCACTTGCATGCACTGGAGAAGGAAATGGCAACCCACTTCAGTGTTCTTGCCTGGAGAATCCCAGGGACGGGGGAGCCTGGTGGGCTGCTATCTATGGGGTTGCACAGAGTCAGACATGACTGAAGTGATGCAGAAGCAGCTTAGCTTCTCCGTGGCTTGAATTGCCCCAGAAGCTCATCTTGAACCAGTAACTGTGGCCTGGGGGTAGGATTGTGATGATGAGTTTATGCCTGAGCTATATATTTGCATTCCTAGATCCCAGAGTAGGGGCTGATTTCTTCCCTGGTGGCTCAGATGGTAAAGAGTCTACCTGTGGTGCAGGAGACCTGGGTTCAATCCCTAAGTTGGGAAGATCCCCTGGAGAAGGAAATGGCAACCCACTCCAGTATTCTTGCCTGGAAAATCCCAAGGGTGGAGTAGCCTGGTGAGCTACAGTCCACAGGGTTGCAAAGAGTTGGACACGACTGAGCAACTAACACACAAAGACAAAAAGACAAAAGGCTATAGAGAAAATGTGTGGAATGACAATCAGGACACTATCAAGAGGAGAAAGGCTGATTTGGGGGGTGGTAGAATGCACTTTTGCGCCCCACCATCTCCTCCTGGGCTCACCATTGTAGTGCACCCTACATGTTAGTCTCTCCTTGCTCATGGCAGCGAGATGTATCAGGGAATTAATATCCCCAGGGAGCAACGTGCAACCAATAGCGGTAGAGGAGGCGTATAAATAGCCCAGCTCCCTCACCCTTTTAGGTGGGCCATCGTGTTCTACAGTAATCCCTAGAGTTCTCCAATGGGACTAAGCTCCAGCTGCCCACAGTAATAACTGACTGGTGATTCGGTCTTTTCCGGTCCCTTCTCTTCCATTCTCATATCCCCACTCACCTCCCAGGGTTTCTTGGTTTCTTACAAATCAACTTAACGCCGGACTCCCTGACTTGGGGTCTGTGTATGGAGAATCCAAATAATGACTGTTAATGCAACGGCAAAGTCCACTACATTGTTCCTTTTGGTCTGTGTCTAATTTAAGCACATTCTGCAAAGATAAAATTGCAGCCTTATGATGGAAGACAGACATTTACGCGGTAGCTCTCCACGCTGATGAAAGAACAGTACCTAGCCCTAAGCTACCTCCTTCACCTTCAGTGTGAAGGAGAAAAGAGGCCCCCTTCCATCAGAAACCACTTTGCATGCACAGCTACCTCAACAGTGACCAGACAAGAATGTATTACTAAGCCCCCCATTGGGAGACTGTCCTGCAGATAGAGACATCTGGGCTCCTTGGCGAGATTCCTTTAGGAAAAAGAGTGAGAACTCTCTCCCACGGTAAATTGGAGTTTTTAATATATCTCTTTCCGGGAGTGCTTGCTATAAACAAGCTATCAATCTGGTTGAGTGATAAAAAGGAAGCCCTTCTTCAAAAGATGCCACAGATTAATTTTTAAGTTCACTCCCAAAATATGTAATCCCCTCTTTTGCACCTGTTAATGGGATTTGCACAACAATCATTTGTCTATAATTAATTGCCATATAGCTTTGCATGGCTGCATGCAGCATTGGCAAATGGCTGATTTCTATCAGAAAAAGATATGTGCGCAGCTTCCTTTTAGGGAATGAGCCATAAACTAAGCAGATTTCTAGCTCAGAAATGGTGCTTTTCAAAGAGGAAAAACCTCTAGACTCTTTTAAATGGGGCCCAATTTCTCAGCCTGAGAGTAGGAAAGGAATTAAAAGATGACTGAATTCAACTGCCTCCTTTTACAGACGAGAGAATTGAAGGCCAGGAAAAATAAATCTCTAAGATTACTAAGTGAGTTAGTGCAGGGTTAAAACATCCCAACGCCCAGCTCAGTGCCTGTCCCATTAAGCCTTCTGCCCACACCTCCAAGCACTGATGAAACAGACAAAACATATTTCTGTTCCCAGAAGGCAGGGCTGCAGGCTGTTCGATCAAATGGATTGAAAGCAGAGGCAGAAAGAATGCCTGGCCTAGAATGACCTTGAAAACACATCACTCTCTCTCTCGCTCCTCAGAGGAGACTAATTCTGGGATGAACTAGAATTCTTGTGATAACATACAGACAGTTACTTAGACCAACAGTATCAAATGCAAATGTCTTTAATCTCCATGTAGGCAAAACATGGGCAGAGAAGGTGGGAGGTGAACCTCAGGAAGTGGTGGGGACTGAGGCAAGTATGAGAGCCCCTGAGCATCTCAACCATCCCAGCACTGACAGATCATCTACATTTTTAAAGAGAGACCGAAAGTCCAAAGTGTGATATGAAAAAGTGTTTCATGATATCTTCCAGCTTTTAAATCTTGGTAATTGGCATAATTTCTTAAATAAAAGATTTAATCTCCATACAAGTCAAACAAAATATATCATCTCCCAAAATATCAGTTTGTAACTACTGGCACAGGGTAATAACACCTGGTGACAGAGCTGGTCATTCATTCATTCAAACATGCGTTCATTTGTTCAGGGTTGATAAGAGTGATTCTTAAATCTTTCTACACTTTAGAATCACCATGGAAGCTTAAAAATCCCAGGTCTTACATCATACCAATCACACCAGCATATTCAGGAGTGGGCGATGGGCATCAGGATGTTTCAAATACACCTGGATAATCATCCAGTGTGCAGGAAAGTTTGGAACAGCTGGTCTACAATGAGCCAGGCTATGGGTCAGCTACTAGGGACACAAGGATGACCAGGACAAACATATTCCCCGTCTTCACAGGGCTTAGAGCCCAGTGAGGCATTCAAACAGGTAACCAGATGTAGCCATGGCTGTCAGCTATCCACCAAACCTGTTCTCCTCTCCACCATCTTCCAGGGCACACGCCGGACTGACGTTTTCCTGGTGTCTTCTGCAGATAGATGGAGCCACACATGGGAATGCTGACCAATAAGCACGTGAGCAGAAGCCATTTGTGCCACTGCCAGGGGTAACTCATGACACATAGCAGGTGTGCATTTCTTTGCTATTTGATTCCTGCCACCAGGTTATTCAGGATGGCAGAGCCACTGTCCACCCAGGTCAATGGGTCTGTGACCAATGGTGAGGACCATTTATTGACCTAGACATGTCCCCTCTGAACAGCTGTTGAGATCTTGTTACAGCAGCCCAACCAATGCACTAAACAATTATAATAAAGACTATGACAGCAACAGCATCAGATGCTGGGGGAGCACAGATGGAGATGTGAGGAGGCAATCAGGGAGGGCCTCCCGTTTATTCATATGCTCGTTCATCCAACAAATATTTCCTGAGCGCTTGCTATGCACCAGGCATTGTTCTGGATGCAATTAATGAAATCAGTTAATAAGTTATTATATAAAAATCCTGTTTAAGAGGGATACAGCAATGAAGGAAAGACTCAAAAATCCCTGTCCTCATGGAGTTTAGGCTCTTCAAAGTATAAGCTGGCATTTAAACTGAGACCTGAAGGATAAAAAGGCAGGCGGAAATCTGGGAAGGGAACACAGATATCAGTGCTCCTGGGAAGAAGAAAGACACGTCATGCAACAGCCATGAGAGTGGGAGAATGTGGCACTTTGCAGGAGCTTCAGGGCTTCCCAGGTGGCGCTAGTGGTAAAGAACCCACCTGCCAATGCAGGAGACGTGAGAGACACAGGTTCAATCCCTGGGTCGGGAAGATCCCCTGGAGAAAGGAATGGCAACCCACTCCAGTATTCTTGCCTGGAGAACTCCACGGACAGACGAGCCTGACGAGCTACAGTCCATGAGGTAGCACAGAGTCGGATACAACTGATGTGACTTAGCACGCATGCACGCCAGTAACTGGGCATGACTAAAGCACAGAGCAAGAAGCTGGGGGTGATGAGTGGTAAGACAAGAGACAGAGACTGAGACCGAGAGACGTCCAGATAGAAAAAGAAACTGGCAGAAACACAGAGAGGGAGACAGAGCAGGGCAGAGAAACTGTCAGAGACAGAAAGACAGAACCAGAGAGACATCTGACAGGGACAATGTGGCAGGCACCACAGAGCCACCTCCTCCTGATCCCACACCTCTCAGGCCTTCCTTTGACAAGGGAGACGATGTCCACATTGACTTAGGTTTACCTTGCTTTGCTGAGTAGGTAAATATTTGATCTCCTACAACTCCCAGAGATTTCTCCTAGGTGAAAAAAGCATTGTTAATTAGCCGGAGAGCAAGCCCATGACGGGCTGGGACAGAGCTGGGGTGAGGTTTGTAATTCACACACTGGGGCTTGGGTTGAGGAGCCGTCACGAGACTTGAGTTCTAGACCCTCCTTGACTCCACGCAGCAGTGGGGCCTGTGCCTCAGTTTCTTCATCTGTAAAATGAGTAGTTTCCTACTCTGACATTCCGTGGTAGCACTTACCGAGGTTTGTGATCCTATATTTAACTGTGAAATTGTTTAATGGATGCTTTGAAAGCTTGAGAGAGACGTGTGTGTCTGTCTTATTCACAGATGAGCGCGTAATACATGTTCAAGAGCACTGACTTGTTTAAAAAAAGAAAAAAGGCAAGGAGTGGGAGGAAGAAGGATAGAAGGAAGGAAAGAAGAATGGAGGGAGGAGGAAGGAAGGGAATGATGTTGAAGACATAATGAGTGCTATGGCAAGAAAGCAAGGAAGAACAGGATACAAGGGGACTTAACCTCACCTGGATTAAATCTTTAGGAAGAGAAAGCCAGCAGGACGGATCTAAAATGGCTTTGCTGAATTTCCCCAGGGAAGCTCATACATTTTTATACCTCTTGTAGAGGCACCCACACGTTCCACAACCACAGAGGAAGGAGAAACTGGCATATACAGGTGGCCACCACCAGGAAACCAGCAAGTTGGGTGGCCAAGCCCCTCACCAGCCCTCGCCCCCACAGTGCAGGTTGAGTGACAGTGGCATGCTGGGGGAGAACCTGTGTGAGCAGCCTGGCTCCTAGACATTGTGGAACCAGCCCAGGCTTCCCCTGGGGCTTGATGGTGGTTCCATAAAATCCCCAAGCGCTTGCTCCTCTCCCTCCTCCTTCTTAGGGTGGAAGTCTGGGAATTTGCTCCTTTCTAGCTAAAGCTGACTATTTCTAGACAGTGGGAGGACTTGGGATTTTCCAAGGATGAAACAGGAAGTGAGTTGGTAATAGGAACAAATGAGGAAGTGACAGCACGTTTGTGGAAACAACTGCTCAGGAGATCAAATACATAAAGACGGGTGACTCCATGAGCCCCTGACAATAAAGCAAATGTGAACAAATGAATAAATGTGGATAAAGGAAGCTCCTCCTGATCAGAGAATGCAGCAAAGAAATGTAAAGGGAATGATGGAGTTAGAAGTGAAAAGTGAAATACTCAGTCGTGTCTGACTCTGAATGATCCCATGGACTATAGCCCACCAGGCTCTTCTGTCCATGGAATTCTCCAGGCAAGAATACTGGAGTGGATTGTCATTTCCTCCTTCAGGGGATCTTCCCAACCCAGGGATTGAACCGAGGTCTCCTTGCAGGCAGAATCTTTACCATCAGAGCCAGCAGGGAAACCCTTCAGAAAACCTTCAGTGGATGCTAAAACTAAAAGCTAAACATTGATGGGTGAAGTGAAGTGAAAGTCGCTTAGTTGTGTCCGACTCTTTGCGACCCCACGGACTATATGGTTTATGGAATTCTCCAGGCCAGAATACTGGAGTGGGTAGCTGTTCCCTCCTCCAGGGGGTCTTTCCAACCCAGGAATTGAACCAAGGTCTCTGACATTGCAGGCAAATTCTTTACCAGCTGAGTTACTAGGGAAGCCCAACACTGATGAGTAGCAAGAGAGATTTATATACAAAATCCAAAGTAACTCCCCACAACTTCCTTATTAATCACAAAGAGGATGATAGCAGCCTTCAGTGGAGAAACCTGTTGGCCACATAAATCAAGTGATCAAGGTGACCCTCACCAGGAGTAGGACAAGTCGACAGCATGCACTTCCTGATATGATGTACTGAGAATTCAGCATCACATCTGCATTATCCCTGCTGAAAGTACACAGCCTGACTCTGACCACAGTGAGGCACCAGGGAAGCCCAAATTAAGAAACAGTCTACAAAAGAACAGGCTTGAATGGTTCGAAGGTGGCAAGGTCAAGAAATGGAGAAGGGCTGAACAGTTGTTCCAGGACAGGGAAGGCTAAAAAGACATGAGAACTCAATTCAATGCAGAAACTTAGATTGGATTCTGGACAGAGAATGAAAATATATTACTGAGAGAGTTGACAAAATTTGAAAGTGGATGTGGATTCGATAACCATGTTACAGAGATGTTAAACTTCTGATTTTGAAAACTGAATTGTGGTTACATAAGAAAGCATTCTTTTTCCTGGAATACACACTGAGTTATTTAGTGGTTTAAAAAAAAAAAAAAAAAACAACTAGAAGAATCTGAATATCAAAGCAGAGGGTAAGGGCTGGTTTTAGGGGTTGGAGGAACTGTTTTCAAATCCCAGGTCTATTATACCCTCACTGTGTGACCTTGGGCAAGCCACCTGCCTCTCTGAGCTTCAGTTTCCCCATCTCTAAAATGAGACTAAATGGTTAAGACTCCACACTTCCAATGTAGGTGTCACAGGTTCGATCCCTGGTTGGGGAGCTAAGATCCCACATGCCTAGTGGCTCAGCCAAAAACAGAAACAAAATGAGGCTGCTGATGGTGCCTGTCTTCACAGGATTTTTGCAAAGATTTGATGAGGTAACCAACTGCAAGTCCTGAGCACAGTCTCTGGTGCATAAGGACATTACAGGCAGCTCTCAAGCTACACGTCTCTGGGTTGGAGGAGGTCCTCAGTCTTTCAGTCTCGCTTTCCTCCCAAGTGAGGGCCTATTAGGAAATGCTGTCTAAGGAAAGAAGCATGATTCTAAATACTGAGGAAAAGACAGAGATGTTAGTGCCGTAGTCTAATCCTTTTGCTTTACAAATGAGGAAAATCTTTGAATCTCCCACAGCGGCTAACATTTTTGGTCTTGCCCATAATAGGTGTTCATTAAAATTTTGGTGAGTCTGACTGAACCTGGTGAAGCCACTTGACCTTGATAGTTCAAGGCTTCAAAGATAGTCAGGATCAAAGACTGAGCATGAAAGCACGTATGTGCCATTACTAGAAAGTGGAGATGAAGGCAAACCAGAAGGAAGTCTCACCCACATCTCCCCATGAAATCTTACCAGTCCTCAAACCTGCATCTTCCTGGATTGTCTGGGTGAGCTCTGAACATAATTACAAGTGGGAGGCAGAGAGAGATTTGACTCCAGTAGAAGGCAGAGAGGAGATGACAGAAGCAAGAGGCTGGAGAGAGACGACTGCTGGCAAGGGCTATGATGCAAGGAATATGGGTAGAAGCTGAAAAAGACAAGGAAATGAATTCTTCCCTAGAGCTTACTGCCAACACCTTGATTTTAGCCCCAGGAAACCCATTTTGGACTCCTAGCCTGCATGACTCTAAGATAATAAATACGTATTGTTTCAAGCCATTGAATTTATGATAATTTGTTACAGCAGCCATTAGAAACTAATACCTGTGCACCATGTCATCTCACAACTCCCTTGTTCCTCATAGCACTGTGACATCAGGAGCAATATTTACCCAACAAAGAACCAGACTTTCTCCTTCAGACCTGGAGGGATAATGACCCCCTCCCTATCCACCACACTGATAATAACCCCCATCTAGAATTCCAAATAAGAAATGATAAAGAATACAAAAGCCCTCTGAGAATCCTCAGATATATCCAAGAAGGCATTGGACTCCTCACAATACATAGGATGAGTGTTTGGACCATTTGTATTCTGATTTTGAAGGCACAAGCGATCCCGAAAGTGTGGAGGAACAGGTGACATCCAAATGGTATATGCAGGTGGCACTTTCAGACTTTGAACTTGAGCACTAATGGTCAAGGCCTCCCAATCATAATGCAGAGTAGAGATGTGTCTGAATCTCTGCTGAACCGGGGTGTTAATTACATGTCTGTGAGACAGAGACAGTCGGTGAGAAGGCTAAAATTAGCCAACAATCTGATACGTTGACACTTGGCATCAGTAACTGAAGCTTCTATGAAAGACATATTTATGAGATGAGCTTATGTTTCATGATGACATGCAGGCTTTCAGAAGCCCCAAGAAATTCTAAAAGTTCAGCATTTTCTCTCCATGCACCTGGCTATAATGGTGAGAAAAGCTGCTGGCTTGAAAAGGGGTTGAAAAGGGAAGAAAATGAGAGGGGCAAAGACATCAGATTAAACGCCAAGTCTTTGTCACTGGAATGTGTTTTTCTGGTGACATTCATTAACGTGCATACCCAGAATCAATGCTTTTCAGAAAAGTAAAGCAGAGTAAGTCTTTGTGGCTAACTATAGAATTAATTGTGCTTCAATTGCTGGAACTCATGCCTAGAGTCTCCAACCTGGGAAAACCATTATTATATGCCAGAAACTGAACCAAAGGTTTAACTAAAATTATCTCATTTAATCCTCACAAACACATCAGGTGATGGGTACTATTATTATTCCCTATTACAGATCAGGAAACCAAGGCTCAGAGAAGTGAAGTAACTTAGGCAGCTAAGGCAGGATTTTCCAAGGATTGAAGTAGTTACAACAGAGAGAATTTAATGCAGGGAATTGATCACATGGGCAAGGAGGGAGCAAAGATGGTGAAGCCACCCAGAGATTAGAAATAGCAGAAAGAAGACCTGCACTCAGGCTGCAGGATGGAGGAAGAGTCATATACCTGGGCCCCTAGGAAGAGGTTCACCTGGTGGAAGCTGGAGCCTTGAAGGGAGCAGAGAAGAAAGAGCAGAAATACCCTGGTTCCCTCCCTCTTCCCACTTTCTAGTATAAGGCCAATGCCTCTCACTGGCCAGACCTGGCAAGAAGCCAGCCAACAAAGAAGTCTGAGTTATGCAGCCCACAGGGATTGAAACAGAGCAGGACTCTATGGTCCTTGCCTCACCATGTCCTCTACCTGCCTTCTGTCTGTGCAAAACTTTAGTCAAAGAATAAGTTTAATCAGAGAAGTAAGAAATGCAGAAGCAAAGGAAAACAGTCAAGAGACTAAATAATAATACATTATCAAGCATAGTCAACCCTGAAAATTCATTGGAAGGACTGATGCTCAAGCTGAAGCTCCAATACTCTGGCCATCTGATGCAATGAGCCAACTCATTGGAAAAGACCCTGATGTTGGGGAAGATTGAAGGCAGAAGGAGAAGGGGACGACAGAGGATGAGATGGCTGGATGGCATCACCGACTCAATGGACATGAGTTTGAGCAAGCTCCAGGAGATGGTGAAGGACAGGGAAGCTTGGCGTGCTGCACTCCATGGGGTCGCAGAATGGGACGCAACTGAGCAACTGAACCACAACAAAGCATAGTCAAAGACCTTTGGTTCTTTCTCAAGGGCTGTAGATAATAATCTGAGCCATATCCTGTGAGCTGTCTTATAGATACTAAAACACCAGGGTGAAGAAGTTTACTACAGATGACCAGACATGAGCTGCCATGACTCTGAGAACTGGCCATGAAGAAATGGGAGCAAATGGACCCTGGAACTGAAGATCAACTGTGCCTAAAACCACCAAGATGATGCAGGTCAGACTACTGATGACCAATTTGAAGACGACTGTTAGAGATAACTGTGCTGTTTCTGCATGTAGCCCCTCTCCCACTTCTATCTATAAAAGCTCTCACCTCCCTGTTTGGGCTGGGTTAGGGGCAGCGGGCAGTGGTGAGGCAGTCTGCCTTTGAACAGACATCCACCACCCTCTCCTCTGCAGTTGCCAGCATGTGAAATAAAGCAAACTTTCCTTTCCACCAACCTGGCCTGTTTACTGACTTTCGAGCAGCAAGCAGCCAGACCCACCACATGCCTTTTGGTAACAGGATATGCTCCCAGTCCCAGGAGAGCTAGGAAGGGCCTTAGCCAGAATATGACACAGGTCTGCACCATCCCAGTAAATCACAGGTCCTTTCACGGGAGAACACAGAGGCCAAATGTCAACTTCTTCCGGATAGCACCTGCGGTCGCCCACAGACCCTGAAGAGGCTCGGGTAACCCTTCTGGATTCTAGGCAATGCTCCCTGTAGGCAAAAGGGGGGTTGCCCAGAGGACTGAGTCCCAAGCCTGGCTCAGGGAACAGCTCCTTGTGTGACTTTAGACAAATATTTTTACCCTCTCGGAGCCTCAGTCTCCTCCTCCGGTACACGGGTAATAGAAATACACCCCTCGCAAAACTGATTTACAAAGCACCAGGTATTCCAAAAATGGACCAAATTACACCACTGCTACCATCAGTAGTATGTAACCTATTCACAGGATTATCATTTTATTTATAGGCGGTGGGCTCTCATGAGGAGACAAGATCAGGAGAGAAGAAAAATGAGTTTCTCAGTCATGTCTACAGAGCTGTCCTGGGCATTCTCTCAGAGACCCTTCTGCTATCAAGTAAACTTACTCAAGCTGAATAACAGTTATACGACCTGCTTCCAGGAAACAATATCTAGGGATGCCGTAAACTGTTTATTCTGGCTTCTCCTTAATGAGTGCATTTACCTCACGCTGTGACCTTCCTTTACTTTCCTTAGAAAATTATCCTCTAGAAAGTAAAGAGAAAGCCAAATACCTAAAGCAAACAAACCCAACTCCCAGACCCCCGTAGATCTGTTGTGAGCCTTTGCCTTAGAAGGGATCAGGGAAATGCAAGTCACCATTAAGACAATGAAATGTATAAGGTGGGGACATTTAGCACGAAGTTGCCTGAGCTGCTCTGCAATGACTGGATGGGCTTCATTTGTTCTGCATCTGGCCATCCAGTGAGTCACTTGCTGTTTCTGTTTGGGCTGGAGATATGGTGGCTCCCCAAATGTCAACACCACTCACCTTCCAGGGGGACCCTCCTCACTTCCTCCACACCTGCACCCTGGAGGCAAAAGAGGGGAATCATGTAAAACAGGGCTACTCAAAACACAATCTCAAAAATGCTTACTCTCTATACCATATTGAATAGCACTCCCCTCTGCCAAATGAATGTCCTCCTAGAGCTTCTGAATGTAACCTTATTTAGAAACAGAGTCTTGGTAGATGTAATGGGTTAGGATGACATCATATTGGTTTAGAGTGGCCCTAAGCCCAATGACTGGTGTCCTTACAGGAAGAAGAGAACACACACAGTGATGCTCACAAGGAGGAAAGTCATGTGATGATGGAGGCAGAGATGGAAGTGATGCATCTACAAGCCAGGGAATCTTGGTAGAGGCCAGGGAAGCTGCTCAACACCCTACAATGCCCAGGATAGCCCTCATAACAAAGAAATGTCCATCCTAAAATGTGCTAAGGTTGGAAAACCAGGCTAAATAGGCTAAATGAGTCAAAGTCAAGGTGAATTTAAGATGAGTTTTGAAGGATGTGTAGAAGTTTATGAAGTGAAGAGGAGGGGAAAAGGCCTTCTAGGCAGAGAAAACAGCCTATTCAAAAGCAAGAAGGAAACTAAAGGGCAAGGCCTGTTCAGAGAAAGGGGACAGCTCAGTATGAGCAATAAAGCAGAGTAGGGCTGGATCCCAATGGACCCAACTAAGTAGTCTGAATTTCATCCTATTAGCAATGGGGAGCCATTTACAGTACTTGAACAGGGTGGACAATATCATTACTGAATGATAATCTCATATGAAAAATTAAGGGAAGATGAGCAAAGCCAGGGGTAAGAGGCCATGAAGTCAGTCTGGTTCCCCACACCTTCTCTGCCCAGCCTCCAGTTAATCTTACATCTAGGCATCTAATCTCTGGCAGACCTGACTGGAAAGTGGTGTTCTCCATCCCAGACTCTGCCAGGCACACATTCAAACAGCCATGGGCCTTAGTGACACTGCTGGCCCTGCCTGGGAAATCCTGACTCAAACAGGAAAGAGTACAACAGCTTTCCAACCCCTGCCCTCTGGCATTTCCAGCCATTTTCACTTGGAAGAGACTTTGTTTCCTGCTCCCTTAATGAGGGGGAAGGCAGACTAATTTGAGCTCTCCTTAGAGGCCCACACAGAGACACAAAGAAGTTCCTAAGGCTCTGTCCTCAACGCTCTCCATGTCTTCTCCCTTTCTTTCTATCAACCTTGTCTGCAAAATGGTTTTAAGGTCACAGTGGAAAGGCCAAGCCTTACCTCCTGCCAGGGGACACAGAGACACCCCCTAACCTCCCAGCAAATCAGCCACTTGCCATCTTTGCCATGAGCCTGCAGAATCAATATCATGCTCTCAGATCTTGTTTTTTCCTTCAGTGATCTTCCCATCTTTGCCATGAGCCTGCAGAATCAATACCATGCTCTCAGATCTTGTTTTTTCCTTCAGTGATCTTCCCAAGGACTTTATCTCTGCTCTGTGGCAGTCAGGGTCACAAACACTAGAGTCTCCATTTCAGGAGTGTGGTGGACTCATTCATCATTTGACTTGGACAAGTGACCTCTCCTGTGGGTCTCATGTTCCTCATCTATAGAGTGGGAATAGTAAGTTCTCTAATCAAAGGATTGTGCAGGGATTCATGGAAACCATGCATGTAAATTGCTTAGTACAGTGGTTGGCATGTAAGAAACACCTAACAGATTGTATAGTAATAATATCATGGTTCAGATCAGATCAGATCAGTTGCTCAGTCATGTCCGACTCTTTGTGACCCCATGAACCACAGCACGCCAGGCCTCCCTGTCCATCACCAACTCCCGGAGTTCATCATGGTTACTGAGTCACCTAATGCTGCATGACCTTTCATACTCCCCTATTTCTTGCTACAAGATCCAAAACCACAAAAGAAAAAGGCGGAAGGGGAGGAAAAATTCTCAATGTCCATTTACATGTTTGCCATACCTGCTATGTGCATGCATGCCCTCCTCTAAGCCTCATATGGGGCTTCTCAGGTGGCTCAGTGGTAAAAAGAATCTACCTGCCAATGCATTGAGACATGGGTCTCAACCCATTGAGACATGGGTTCAATCCCTGCATCAGGAAGATGCCCTGGAGGAGGAAATGGCAACCCACTCCAGTATTCTTGCCAGGGAAATCCCACGGACAGAGGAGCCTGGTGGGCTGCAGTCCATGGGGTTGCAAAGAGTCAGACATGACTAAGCGACTGAGTACACACACATGCAAACTTCCCATGGCAGCCTTGGAGATTTTCCTCCAAGAAAGAATTTCCTTTAGCTCTGAGAACCTTCAGGATCAACTACAGCATTCAAGGCGAGGCTGCCTTCTCAGGCAGCCCCAGACAACAAGCATGGCAGGGGTGCCACAGCCTAGCCATTTCTGTCCAACATAGGGTTCTTCTAATAGGCGATCTTTACTCCAGGGGCCCCCATTGGATTGGCCAAGACTTGAGCAGATCTGCATGTTGGCCTGAAGGCTCTCCTTGCCCATTCTGCTTCCTTCCCCCTTTGTCTTTCACTGGCATCAACCTCCCAATAAACCTCTTGCACCCGTAGCTCTGTCTCAGTGTCTACTTCTTGGAGGACCTACTGAAATACCTCAAAACAACTCTAGATGCTGTATCTGTGTGTGTGCCTCTGTGTGTGTGTGTGCAAGTGTTAAGAGTGTGTTTCCTTAGGACTTCCCTGGTGGTCCAGAGGTTAAAAATCTACCTTGCAATGCAGGGGGTGCAGGTTCGATCTCTGGTCAGGGAACTGGATCCCACATGCCACAGTAAAGATCAGTGATCCTGAATGCTGCAACTAAGACCTGGAGCAGCCAAACTAAATGATTATTTTTTTAAAATATAGAGTGTATATGTTTCCTTCCTTGTAGCATGGAGTCATCCTGGTCTACCCATCATGTGAATTAACTCTGCAAAACATAAGACCTTCATTTCGAGTGTAAGATGCTTGTGCAAGCCAGTGGATGGGACCAGCACCCAGCACGGTGCCTGGCACATGGCAGGAGTCACTCAATACCTATTCGTTCCATAAATGACTAATTGACTGTAACATGGTGTTCAGGACACTCCTCTGAACACTGTAGGACAGTGCTCTGCATCTTACAAAAGTGAAAAACATTCAAAAGGAATTGTTTTTAGTCCGGACCCAGTAATAACAAGAGGAGCCAGTCTGTACTGAGAGCTATGGTGGACAAGGGATGCACCCCCTGGCTCCCCTACAAGGAAGGATGTGCCACCCTAGCTGCAGAGCCACCTCGCCTGAGGTCACCAGCACCCCAGCTTGGCCCACACCAGTGACTGATGGGTGTTCAGGACACAGACCCACCGGCTATTCTAGCTCTGGAGCACACTGTGGGCTCAGTTGGAGCAATCATTGGGCCCTCCTCGCAGCTCCAACCTCTCCCTCTGCTCTTTCCTGCTCCCATCCCCTCGTTTTCACTGGTGTTGATCCTGAGAGGTCTCCTTAATAAACATCCTGCCAGCTCAACTCCACTTAACGGTGCTAAGAGCATGCACCTGCATGAACTCACTGCATTCTCACTGCCACCCTAGGGGCAAGAATTATGCATCCCCCTCCATGTTGCAGACAAGAAATCCAAGGCTCACAAGGGTCACACCTCCAGCAAAAAGAGAGCTGAGGTGCAAGCCTCAGAGTGTGGGACTTCAAAGCCCAAGGTGTTACATTTTTGGAAATGAAGGTTGCCATCCTCCACCTCCAAGCTGAGTCTCAAAGGCAAGCCCCAATCTCACAAATAAGCCAAGGCAAGCACCACAGGCAAGTGCCTGACTCCCCAGACCCCTGTTTTCCCTTGAGTGTCCCCGGAGGAGGCTCAGAGGGACCCACCTTGACCCAAGAATGCCAATCAGGTAACACAAAAGGTCATTTTTAAAGGAGTCCCTGCCAAGCTGATAACAAGTTTTAAAGGATATTTAATCAAACCTATTTATCTGATTCAAGCCTGAACCCAAGAAATGAACTTGAGACTTTTCACAGCCCACTGGAAACCTGTCAAAGCAATCAAGTAAACACACAAAATACGTACCTTCTTTATGGATTTTTTTTTCTTCCACTGTCTCACTGGGCAAGAGAATGAGAGAGAAAAAAGTACAAGGGATGCACCAATTTGACTGAAATATTTACTGTCTTTGGAACCAAAAGAAAACCTTTCTCCATAACAAAATGTCATTTTTTTTTTCTAGAAGACTTAATTAGAAAACCTTCAAGGGAGAAAACTCCCAAAAGGGTATGACATGATACCTCTGTCTGAAACTGTTAAATTAAGAGGAAGAGGAGTTGTAAAAAATCCACCTGCCAATGCAGGAGATGCAGGAGACGCGGGTTCGATTGCTGGGTTGGGAAGATCCCCTGGAGTAGGAAATGGCAACCCACTCCAGTATTCTTGCCTGGAAAATTCCATGGACAGAGGAGCCTGGTGGGCTACAGTCCAAGGGGTCGCAAAGAGTTAGACACAACTGAGTGAGGGAGCATGTTCACGCACACATGAGGAGGGAGAGGTCACACAAACCACACCAACAGGCAGAAGCCAGGAGGCTGTCAAGAGCCCCTTCAACAGAGCAGAGATGTGAAGAGGGGAAATTAAGAAATCTTGTCCTGATTCACTGTTTGCTGTGAAGTCTCTGAAACGCATCCACAGATAATTAAGCTTTTAGAAGACAGGCATTTCCTTTAAATTTAATAGAAATAGAGAGCTGGACATTTATTGAAGCTAAAATGCTAAATAATAGGTCATGTATTTTGTACTTGACTGGCAGTTTTCATCATGCATTGGGGGATGGATAAAGTGCCTGTTACTACCTGACTCTGACAACTGAAAGTCTCTCCCTTGAATCTTCAAAAAGATAGTGATGGAAACATGCACATGTATGTATTAACATATTCCTCTCTCTTCGAAATTTCTCCCTCTCTCTCGCTTCCTCTGTCATTCTCTCCCCACCACCTCTTCTCTCCCTCTCTGTCTCCTATACATGTACACCATGAAATGAAATGAACCTGGAGAACTCAGGACTTCCCTTCCCCCTAAGTGAAGAACACCTCACTCTTCCCCATCCTCAATATTTAAACATCTCAAAATACAGCCAGCTTCAACAGAATTCTTACAAATGATTAATGACAGCCCAGGATCAGTCTCAAACCCTGCCCATCTATTTTCTTTTTTTAAAGATTGATCTATTTATTTTTGGCTGTGCAGCATCTTCACCACTATGTGTAGCCTTTCTCTAGTTGCAGTGACTGGGGGCTACGCTTTGCTACAGTGCATGGGCTTCTCATTGCGCTGACTTCTCTTGTTGCCGAGCATGGACTCTAAGCAAGCATGTGGGCTTCAGTAGTTGTGTCTCAGGGGCTCTAGAGCACTGGCTCAATAGATGTGGCACATGGGTTTAGTTGCTCCTCGGCATGTGAGATCTTCCCTGACCAGGGACTGAACCCATGTCCCCTGCATTGGTAGGTGGATTCTTAACCACGAGACCACCAGGAAAGCTCTCATCTATTTTCTTGTAGGAAATCGCAGAGGATTTCATAGAAATGCAGTCCAAGCTGTCCTCGTTCAGCCTATCACCAGAGGGCATAGGGTGGGGGTACCAGCCTACAGGACATGGTAAACGCACTGAATGGAGACCCCAGATGCCCACTAAACCAGCCCCAGAACAAACAGCCAGCTTCATTCTCTGCTAAATTCTTCAGCTGGGGTTGGAGGACCTTTTCATGGTTCTCACTTCCTTCTCAGGTGGCACAGGGAAGGAAATGGGGCTTCCCAGGTGGCTCAGAGGTAAAGAATTCACCTGCCAATGCGGGAGACACGGGTTTGATCCCTGGGTCGGGAAGATTCCCTGGAGGAGGAAATGGCAACCCACTCCAGTATTCTTGTCTGGAAAATCCCATGGATAGAGGAGCCTGATGGCTTATAGTGGGGTCTCAAAGAGTCGGACACAACTGAGTGACTGACCTCATGCACGCACACAGGGAAGGGAATGCACAGAGATTCAGCTTCCTCAACATCGGCAACAGGCCATGCCAGGGGTTTTCAGGGCTTGCAGATGGGAAAACTGAATCCCCATGTCACAAGTCGAGGTCCCCAAAAGCACACATTGAAGTAGAGTTTGGAGTTCAAGATGTTTACTAGGGATCAAACTTGTCAAAGGAGGAGGGAAGCAAGACTGGACAGAGAGAACTGTCAGCTTCAATGCTGCCTGGACAAAGCCTTGGCCAGCCCCCTGGGGTGTTCTGGGATAAATACTATCCATGGGAGTCACCCTGTATAGGGCTGAAATGGCTGGGTCATTATGCCCACACCTGGCTCAGACACTGAATGTTGACTTCCCAAGGAAAGACATGCCCTCAGGCAAGGCGGCTCTGCAGCTGAGGTGAACCCTGAAGGACTGACCATCTACGGCCACATTCTCTGCAGCTGGACAGCAAATCCAATCATGTATCTTCGTGTCTGCTTCACCCTGTGCATCAGCTTCCTAGGGCTGCCATACTAAGGCACCACAGGTGGGGGCCTTACAACAACAGGGATTTATTGTCTCACAGTCCTGGAGGCTAGACATCCAAGATCAAGGTGTCAGCAAGATTGGTTCCTTCTAAGGGCCAGAAGGGAGAATCTGTCCTGTGTCCTCCCCCTAACTTCTAGTGGTTTGCCAGCTATCTTTGGTGTTTCTCAGTTTCTGCTGTATCACTCCAGTCTGTCTTTGTGTTCACATGTGTGTGTGTGTGGATCTAAATTTTACCTTTCTATAAGGACATTAACCAAATTAAATAAGGGACCCATCCTACTCTAGTGTGACCTAATCTTAACTAATGACGTCTTCAATGACCCTATTTCCAGATAAGGTCCCATTCTGAGGTATTAGGGGTTAGGACTTCAATATATGAGTATGGGAGGCAAGGGGAGACACAATTCAACCCATGATGCACAGAAAGGCTAAAAAACACGCCCACATTCACACAGGATGTGAGCAGCAGAATTGCAGATGAAAGGGAATTCTTTCAACTTTTAAGAGACCACAGCCAACTGAATTACAAGTTATCATAAACTGAGCAGTTCACTGGCCCCCACCCCCGACTCTGTTAATACAGCTAGTCAACACTTGGGATCGCGGTGTGCTCCTCTGCTCCACCCAAAGTGGGTGGGGAATTCTTTTAAGGTTAAATCCTGGGAACAGTCTAACAGTTAATAACCACCTAGAAGGCACTGGGTCTTAAGCTTTTATGGGTCTCAGAACACTTTGGTTTCCTAATCAAAGTTATGACTGCTAGAAAAAAAATTATTTTTTGTGGCATATAGGATCTTAGTTCCCTGACCAGGGATTGAACCTGTGCTCCCTGCAAAGACAGGGCAGAGTGTTAACCACTGGGACTGCCAGGGAAATCCTAGAAAAAATTCTTATATGGAACTTTGCACTCCCAAAATTTTGCACACAAGTTCAGGGCATTCATAATGCTCATCCATGACCATCAGTATATATTACTCCTGCTATAAGGACAAATTGGAAAAAAAAAATAGCTTAAAAAGGGAGTTCAAAAAGTTATGAAAACATGAAGTTAAAAGTTGGGATCTGCCAATTTTGCCCCACAGATGTGGGGCAGGGTCTTCCACAAGTCTGTTGACTTGGGAACAGATGGAAGCTGGTGCTAAATTTCCCTGCTCCCATAATTTGCCACTTCCAATTTTATGTTACCAGAAGAGAAGGAAAATTCTGCTTTTGGAATAGAAGGAAGATCCCAGCACCCAACCTTCAAGAGGATCTTGCCTGCAGTTGAAAGTAAAGTCACATCAAGACTCCCCCCTTTGAAGATGAACTGAAAGGAAAAGGGGAGTACTTTGGTTTTCCTCTTCCATAACAGGTCTGCTTTATGTATCTATGTGTTTTCATTTATTGAATTATTGGGCTACGGTCTGGCTTCATAACAAACTATTGTAGGGAAAGAAACCATCATCCCAGGAGAGAAGTTATCTTTCTGAATCAATGAAGCCTTCTTTGGTTTGTAAACAACAGAAAACACTACTCAAACTGGCTTAAGAAAAATAATAGAATTTTGTTTTTTCATTTAATGTACTGGTATCATGTTCAGGTAAGGTTTGATCCAGGAACCAAAACCAGGTAATCAGGACTCTTACATTTCTTTCTAATCTTTAGAATCTGTCTTTGCTACTTGGCTTTATTCCTTGACTCCATGCATCATTTCCAACATTATCAAGATTCCACTCCCTCTAGGTTCAAAGTCCATGGGAAAGAAACACCTATGGCTCGGTCACTGGTTTTAACTAATTGCAGTAGTCATCTGATGATGAAGCTGAAGCTCCAATACTTTGGCCACCTGATGCAAAGAGCCGACTCACTGGAAAAGACCCTGATGCTGGAAAAGATTGAGGACAGGAGGAGAAGGAGATGACAGAGGATGAGATGGTTGGATACCATCTTTGACTCAATGGACATGAGTTTGAGCAAACTCTGGGAGATAGTGAAGGACAGGGAAGCCTGGTGTGCTGCAGCCCATGGGGTCAAAAAAACTTGAAAGACTGAACAACATCAAGTAGCCATCTAAGAAAATGCCTTTATATTTTAGAAATATGATCTAAAATATGTAGGGGCAAATGGCAAATATGTGAGTTTGCTTTAAGAAACCTCAGCAAAGATAGAGGATTAAGGGATAGGTGAAGCCAGTGTGGCCACACTTGTATAATTGTTGACTCTGAATTACGGGCATGTGAGGATCCTCCATGCTACTATTTCTACTGTGGGTTGATCTACAAATTTTCATAATAAAGATGTATTTCAAGTGTCATCACATCTCAGTGGCTCTGGTTTTATCCCACATCTCTTCCTAAGCCAATTGCTGTGGCCAGAAGAACGCAAACCTCTAACTGGTCACACTGAAAGCAATTTCCCACCCCTGAGCTGTGGATGAAGCCAATGTCACCTGCAGCATCCCTGGGAGGAAACCAAGGGGTCATTACTAAAGGAAGGGTAGAAGGATGCACAACCAACTCAACTCAACTCATGGAGATGTGAGTCTCCATCTCACACTGCCTCAATCAACAATGGTCATGGCCAGAAGAAAGCTGATGCAGGCCTCTTTTTTCCACTCAGCATCATAAAAGCTTTCTCCCATCTTCTCCATCACTTTCCTAAGAAGTGAAGCTGAACTTTTTTTTTTCCTGAATGAGAATTTATTTTTGGCCCACTCTGTATATCTACCTACAGAACAGTTAGGACACTATCTCTGAAGAACTCCACATTCCTTTCCAAAGGAGATGATTCCAGTGACCTCTTTTCAAGTTTTCTGGGTGAGACACAAGAGAAAGGAGAAGAGCTTTCCAGAAAAATCCAAGTCTAATAGGCAAAATCAGCTTCTAATCCATTTCCAAGGCAAGGAGTCTTCCCACCTATAAATGAGGGAGTTGGGGAATGTACAATTTCTCTGGGCTCTTCCAGCCCTGACATTTTATAGCACTTTTATAGAGTTCATTCATCAAATCATCACAGGTGCTGATAGATTTTATCTTGGAAGAGTTTGGAGGAAGGAAGTTTCACTATTTTTAAAAATCCATTTCAACTTTATTGAAAAAGAGGTTTCTTGGTTTTTTTTTTTTTTTTCTTTTGTTAATGGAACTGGGAAATGCATAAAAATTGGAGACATAAACTCGAATAAAAAGTATTAAAAGCTCCACTTCCCAGCTGCCTTATCATCTTCATTTCATTGGTTCATGTGTAACTTGGGATTACAACATCTAAAATGGCCATATCGCAAATGCAATTACTGTGGCAATAGTGGGTTCCATAAGTATGCATTACTGAGATTGGCAGCTCTTGCCCATGAGCTGGAAAATCTAAATAAGGTAGCCTACCACAAGAAAAAAAATCATTATCTAATCTTATTATTCACTGCAAAAGCTATCAAAGCACAGCAGTCTACTTTAGCATTTTTTAAAAGGATATTATTTTGCTTACAATTGTTAGCCCAACAAGTTTAATATATTTAACTTGAACAAATACATTAATGTTTTCTAATATATTCCTGGAGTGTGGTATAGTCACAATCTGGCCTTCCATCTGTTTGCTTCCCTGAAATATTGCTATCCTAAGTGACTGCTGTTGTTTGTTTTCCTGCTGATCAATTGAAAGCTTAACACTCTTCCTGTTTCCAAGGGTCAGATCTGTTAAGATCATCCATTGTGACCCAAGCCAGGCATCGCTGGAGATTCACAGACTCCTCCAGGCCACTGAAATTCCAGGAAGGGCAATGAAGTATTCATTTTCATGTTGGCAGATAACAAAAGTAGACGTCTAGTTCATATTCACACCCCTAGAGGAGTTTATTCTATCTTTTAGAGCTTTTGTTTCCAGCTACAACTTATTGAGCATTTGTCACATGCCAAAAAAATCTGATAAGTGGCTTATGTGTATCATCTCATTTAATCCTTGAAACATCAAGTTGTGGATATCTTATTATAATTGTCTGTCAGATGGATGAGAAACCTACATTTAAAGAGGTTAAGTCATTTGCTCAAATTGTAATCAGTCAGTGGTGGAATACAGATCGACTTTAATCCAAGTCTGTCTGTCTAATTCTGTAACACTGGCTCTACACACTGAGATTGAATAAACTCTTCACCATTTCCTGGATCCATGCCCTTTGCCATGCACTGCAAAGTTCCCCCTACAAAAAACAGAATGTATTTCCCTGCCCCTTGACTCTGGGCTTGTCCAAGTGAATTGATTTGGTCAACCTGATTCATGCAGATATGACAGAATCACATACTTGGAACATGTCATACAGTTGGGCTTGCCCTCTTGAAATTCTACCATTACTAAGAAAAGACCATGCCTTGGCTGGCTTGCTGGGCCTGGGGGGAGGAGCTATTCCAATCTACCTGCAAATTTGTGAGCAAAAACTAAATGTTTGTCATCTCCCACTGAGATTTTTGAGACCGTTTGTTACACAGCACTAGCTAACTGATAAAAAACCATAGTTTACAGTCTTGTGTATTATAGAACTTTATCACAGCTGGGAGGAAAATCATGTTCTTTTAATTCAGTGTTAGTCACTAACGGTTATGGAAAAAAGAAATTATATAGCCACCAACAAGTGGGAGATATCACCTGCCTGCCACAATCGATATCTTCAGAGCTATTGGCCCCATGTCATTCATCATTATATTCAAATAAATGACTTGATTAAGTCATATGAAACCTATGAGTCTGAAGTTTAACTGTGCACTTCCTCCAAAAATCTTCAAATAGTCTATCAACAGAGGAATAAATAAAGAAGATGGCGGGGGTGGGGGGGGTTGTGTGTGTGTATAAAATGGAATATTACTTATGAAAGTGAAAGTCATTCAGTCATGTCCAACTCCTTGCCACCCCTTGGACTATACAGTCCATGGAATTCCCCAGGCCAGAATACTGGAGTGGGTAGCCTTTTCCTTCAGGGGATCTTCCCAACCCAGGGATTGAACCCAGGTATCCTGCATTGCAGGTGGATTCTTTACCAGCTGAGCCACAAGGGAAGCCCATATATGTGTGTATGTGTGTGTGTGTGTGTGTGTGTGTGTGTGTGTGTGTGTGGTTTAGTTGCTAAGTCAGGTCTGACTCTTGTAACCCCATGGACTATAGCCTGCCAGGCTCCTCTGTTCATGGGATTCTCCAGGCAAGAATACTGGAATGGGTTGCCATTTCCTTCTCCAGGGGATCTTCCCAACCCAGGAAGCAAACTCAGGTCCCCTGCACTGCAGGCAGATTCTTTACCAACTGAGCTACAAGGAAAGCCCTTATATATGAGCCCTTATATATGAGGGCTTTCCTTGTAGCTGAGTTGGTAAATTATATATATAATGGAATATTGCTCAGCTATAAAAAAAAAAAAAAAAACAATGAAATAATGCCATTTGCAGCAACCTGGATGGACCTAGAAATTATTATACTGAGTGAAGTAGGTCAGATACAGAGAAAGACAAATATCATATGATATTGTTCATATGTGGAATCTAAAAATGGGGTACAAATGAACTTATCTACAAAATAGAAATAGAGGTAGAGGTACAGATGTAGAAAATAAATTTATGGTTATCAGGAGGTAAGGGGGCAGGGATAAATTGGGAAATTGGGACTGGCATATCCACAACACTATACATAAAATAGGTAAGTAATAAGGACCTCCTGTATAGCACAAGGAACTCTACTCAATCTGTAATGACCTATATGGGGAATGAACCTAAAGAAAGAGTGATATGTGTTTGTTGTTGTTGTTGCTGTTTAGTCAGTAAGTCTAGTCTGACTCTGTGTGTGCCCATAAACTGTAGCCCACCAGGCTCCTCTGTCCCTGGGATTTCCCAGGCAAGAATACTGGATTGGGTTGCCATTTCCTTCTCCAGGGGATCTTCCCGACCCAGGAATCAAACCCACGTCTCCTGCATTGGCAAGAGGGTTCTTTACCCCTGAGTTACCTGTGAAGCTGACACATGTTTATGTAAAATGAATTCACTTTGCTGTATAGCAGGAACTAGCACAACACTGTAAATTAACTATACTCCAAAAACAGTTTTTTAAAAAATGACGTTGCTATTTTCACTGTAAAAATAAATAAATACAAGGCAAAATTTTTTTAAAAGAAATCTCTAAACATATACACACACATCTCTCTACCATTCAGGAAGATGGTTGTCAATATTAAACTTCAATCTGTCTCTCTGTTATTGCAAAGAGATTCAAGAAACAACCCAAGTACCGAACAAGCCGTTCTGTTGTGGGGACAGTCATTCTGACATTTCTTTCCTTCAGGGTCTTTTGGTGCAATGAGGAGAAAGGGGAAAGGGGAAAAGCAACAGGTTCAAAGAGAAGCTGCTTCAGGGCAGAATGCAGCTGATACATGAGGGGAAAAATAATGAATAAAGAAAGGAAAATAAGGTAGTGGTCCGATTCAGTAAAAAGGATGACAATACATTCCCAGTTCCAGTGGCATGGGGAAAGTACCCAATTCAAGTCACACAGAGGTTGAGTCTGCTGTTTCCTTGAAGTTCTGGAGCAGCATCTGACTTGGCTCCTATTAGTACAAGCTGGACAATTCCTTAATAAAACAATAAAAAGCTTAGATTGGCCAGCTGATGCCATCTTTCCTGTGATAACATCCTACACAATAGTCACTGTGTCCTAGTGCTCTCTTTGCCATCCCTGTACTGAATCACTCTATTGGACAATTTCTTTCTGCCCCATTATGGCCAGTGCGCTGTACTCCCCTCAGGAATACCCAATGGCAATAATTCTCAGCTGAAGGAGGGAACACACATTCGCCTGTAAAAAGATCCAAATCCTGGGGGGGAGTATGTGCGCATATGTAATGAACCACCTGCCAGGAATCTTGACAGCCTGGACACCCTCCACTTTGTCCCCCAGTTGGGAATTATTTCTATAGACTGTAGACGTATTTCCTCAGTAAGAAAAAAATGTTCTTTCTGAGAAAATGCAGAAGCATTTGCCCTTTAAGAAAATATGAGAATGTTACTTATGCATGGAGTCCTGGATATATTCGATCTTCTTTAATAATTCCAAAACTGGACCGGGAAAAAACAGAAAATCTTAACAGACTCATCACAAGCACGGAAATTGAAACTGAAATCCAAATTTGTATTTAAGTATATTTTTAACTTAATGTAACCTGAACTATGATTGTTTAATTTGAATAGGTCAACGTACACTGCTGGCTAATTGAAGGTAAATCTTTCTCAAGCTCTGGGCTAGAATAAATTTTCATGGCACTCCTTCCTTGGGAAAGTTAAGAGCTGCATTAGCCAAGCACAAGGGAAAAAAAATTCCCCCTCCCCCGCCCAACCGCCCTGTTACCTGCGTGGATACCAGAAGAGGACAGGCTCAATTTGATATTGAGAATCCAAGCTGGCACAAAATTAAACAGAATGAATTTGCCAGAAGGAGAAATTTATGTTTAAAAGCAGAACCAAAAGAATGAAATAATACCATTTGCAGTAACATGGTTGAATCTAGAGATTGTTATACTGAGTGAAAAAAGTCATACAGAGAAGGACAAATATGATATCGCTTTTATGTGGAATCTAAAAAAAAATGGTACAAATGAACTTATTTACAAAACAGAAATAGCGTTACAGATGTAGAAACAATCTTATAGTTACTGGGGGAAAGGAAGGGAGGAATAAGTTGGGAGACCTGGACTGACATATACACAGCATAAAACAGATAACCAATAAAGGCCTACTATATAGCACAGGGAACTCTACTCAAAACTCTGCAACGACCTATACGGAAAAAGGATCTAAAAAAGAGTGCGTGCGTGCGTGCTTAGTCGCTTCAGTCGTGTCCGACTCTCTGCAACCCCATGGACCGTGGCCCGCCAGGCTCCTCTGTCCATGGGATTCTCCAGGCAAGAATACAGGAGTGGGTTGCCGTTTCCTTCTCCCTGAAATAGAGTGGATGTATGTATATGTATAAACTGAGTAACGTCACTGTACAGCAAAAAATGACACAATATTGTAAATCAACTATAAATCAACTGCCATTTCCTTCTCCAGGGGATCTTCCCGACCCAGGGATTGAACCCGGGTCTCCCGTCTTGCAGGCCGATGCTTTCACCTCTGAGCCACCAGGGAAGCCATAAATCAACTATAGTTGAATACAATTTTTTTTCCAAAAAGTGAGACCAAAATATGTTTTAATCTGATAGCAATACTATCTACCTATTAAGGTAACTTAAAGCAAGAAGAACTCAATGTCAAGAGCCAGCAAAAACACAGAGGGACTGGAACCTTTGTACATGGCTGGGGAAGATGCAAAATGCTACAGTCATCCTAGAGAACAGTTTGGCAATTTCTTGTAAAGTTAAGCAAATATTTACCATTCAAACTAGTGATCCCACCTTTAGATAGCTACCCAAATGAAATGAATGTTTTTGTACATTTGCACCAAAATGCCATACAAAAATGTTTAAAGAGTTTAATCACAATTTGTAAAAAACTGGAGGCAACCAAATGTCAGTCAGCTGGAGAATGGATCAAGAAATCGTGATACACCCACACAAAGGAGTACCACTGAACAATAGAAAGGAATGAGCTATTGGCACATGCAATACCGTGGATGAAGCAGAAATGCACTGTTACAATGAAAGGTGCCGACTGGAAACATATATACATATATACATCAGATCAGATCAGATCAGTCGCTCAGTCGTGTCCGACTCTTCGCGACCCCATGAATCGCAGCACGCCAGGCCTCCCTGTCCATCACCAACTCCCAGAGTTCACTGAGACTCACGTCCATCGAGTCAATGATGCCATCCAGCCATCTCATCCTCTGTCGTCCCCTTCTCCTCTTGCCCCCAATGCCTCCCAGCATCAGAGTCTTTTCCAATGAGTCAACTCTTCGCATGAGGTGGCCAAAGTACTGGAGTTTCAGCTTTAACATCATTCCTTCCAAAGAAATCCCAGGGCTGATCTCCTTCAGAATGGACTGGTTGGATGTCCTTGCAGTCCAAGGGACTCTCAAGAGTCTTCTCCAACACCACAGTTCAAAAACATCAATTCTTCAGCGCTCAGCCTTCTTCACAGTCCAACTCTCACATCCATACATGACCACAGGAAAAACCATAGCCTTGACTAGATGAACCTTTGTTGGCAAAGTAATGTCTCTGCTTGTGGGAGAGATATATGCTTTTGAATCTGGCACATTTCATTATATATATATATAATTATTCCATTTATATGACTTTCAGGAAAAGGTATAAAGAGCAGGGATAAAAAGCAGATATATGGCTGTCAGGGGTTACGAGTTGGGGGGAAATGTTTGACTCCACAGGGGCAGGAGGAGGGAATTTGGGGACGGAGTGGTGGTTCTCTACTTTGACTGAGATAGCGGTTGCATTACTGTATGTTTGTCAAAACTCATAGACTTGTGTACCACAAAGAGTGAATTTTAGGGCTTCCCTAGCGGCTCAGTGGTAAAGAGTCCACCTGCCAATGCAGAAGACATGGGTTCCATCCCTGATCTGGGAAGATCCCACGTGCCACGGAGCAACTAAGCCTGTGCACCACAACTGCTGAGCCTACACTCTAGAGACAGGGAGTCGCACTACTGAGCCTGTGTGTCACAACCACTGAAGCCCACACACCCTAGAGCCTGAGCTCCACAGCAAGAGAAGCCACCGCAATGGGAAACCTGCACGCTACAACTGAAGAGTAGCCCCCACTCACTGCAGCTAGAGAAAGTCCTCGCAGGAACCAAGACCAAGCAGAGCCAAAAATAAATAAATAAAATTATTTTAAGAAGAGTGAATGTTACTGTGTATAAATTTAAAAATAAAAACAAAACAATTTGAAAGTAGCCTCTCAATTGATTACATTATCCACCAACCCAGACTATCTTAGAACACTTCTCTGAGCCTCATCTGGAAAACAGGGCAACTTCATAGGCTGTTATAAGGATTAAATGGGACCAAGAATGCAAAGTGCCCTGCACATAATAAATCTTCAATAATTGATTTTTTCATCATTCGTTTAACAACCCTTACCCTGGGCAAGGCTCCAAGTATTAGATTTACTTGCCTGTCTTATACATTAAGTTGTAGGCTTCTATTGGGCAGGGAACATACATAGTGTTTATCTGCACAAACCACAGTGCCTATTCCCAAGTTTCACACAGGGGAAACAGTAAATTTTTGTCAAATTGTAATGTTGTGGGCAGAAACTTCTAATTGCCCCTCAACATCCATTCTCTATTTAATAATACGCATGAGTTTTAGCTGGAAAGTGACTGCCTAGCTAGAGACTACATTTCCCAGACTCCATTGCAGCAAGGAGGGGGCATGTGACTTGATATGGCCAATGGGATATCAGCAAAAGTAAGGTGTATCCTTCCAATTTGTGGTGCTGGCTGGAGAGCCAAGACTAGAGGCATTGCTTCGATCCCAGAGGCAAAGGGACATATGAAGATGGCAGAGGTATCCAACTTCCTATATCGAGAGACTATTATGTGAGCAACAAATAAACTTATAGCCTCTCTTAAAGCCTAAAGCCTCTGTTAAAGCAGGCTGATGAGACTTTAACCCACACAACTGGATGCCACTGTACAATACTGTTCCTTCATTCAGTCGTTTAAGCACATTTTTTTTTTACCATCCCCTGCAACATGGGAGATCTTAGTTCCCTGCTGCTACTGCTACTGCTAAGTCACTTCAGTTGTGTCCGACTCTGTGTGACCCCATAGACGGCAGCCCACCAGGCTCCTCCGTCCCTGGGATTTTTCAGGCAAGAGTACTGGAGTGGGTTGCCATTGCCTAGTTCCCTGACCAGGGATCAAACCCATGCTCCCTGCAGTGGGATCGCAGAGCCTTAACCACTGGACCACCAGGGAAATCCCTTTGACTACCTTCTACATGTCTGTCACTGTTTTAAATACCAGGAATAAAATAAGGAGGAAGAGTCAGAATTCCTACTCTCTGGGGGCTTACATTCAAGTGAGGAGGGGGCAGGAGAGAAAATAATAGACAAAAAAGCAAATAAATCAACAATAGCAATTAGTGCCTGCTAAGTTGCTTCAGAATAAGTGCCTAGATGAAAATAAAAACAATGTAGTGTGATAGAGAGGAACTTGGGGGTTAATCTATATGAAGGGAAGGGAAGGTTGCCCAAGGTCAGGGAAGGTTGCCCAAGGAAGTAAGACCTTTAAGTTGAGACCTTGATGAGAAGGAGCTAGTCATGTAAAGATTGGGAAAGGATGTTCCAGGTAAAAAGAACACAAAATTCAAAGGCCCTAAGGAAGAGCAATTCAGATATGCTTTTGAAATTCAGAAGAAAGATCAGCGTGGTAAAACAAACAAACAAAAACCAAAAACATATTGAGAAGGGAGAGAGACAGCATTAAAATAATAAGTATTTATTAAAAATACAAACACTAAGAATATGAGTATGGAGGAAACGCTGTGAATTAGATTTCTCAGAGAAGGCTTCCTGGAGGAGATGAAACTCAAGCTGGATAGAGAGGAAGGAAGGAGATTTGGATCAGCAGAAAAGGCAAGGGAAGTCATTTTAGAAAAAAGAAAAAGAAAAGTGGGCAAATTATAGAGGTAAAATGGACCTGCTTTACTCTAAATGGATATATGGATGAAAGATATGCAGCACAGACTCCTTTATTTGCCATTTCTTCACCCATGACAGACATTGCTAATCAACCACAACACTTTTCCTACAGTGCCTGAGCACGGTCATAAATCTTCACCCACATGCCATCAATCCCAACCAGTCAAGTAGTATCTCTGAGCCAGCACTGAATGAATTTAAAGGGTCCCTTTAAAGTTCAAGAAAGTTAGAAGGAGAAAGCCCCATAGTTGAAAATGACATTACAGATTTCTATAGTTTCTTGTCAACTGCTGAGGCAAGAGCCTCTTACTCAGCAATACGAAAATACAGCTCTCCCTTAAGTCCTGCACCACACAGAGACCTGGACCCCAAAGACAAGGTTTTGCCACTCCTGTTCTTGCATTGGCACTCGGATGGTGATGACTGTGCAAGCTGAATTTGTCTAATTCCAGCGAACTTTAGCTCTGCTTCCCAAATCCTTCCCCATAACAGGAGTGGCTTCTCACATCTCCCTATAAGCATCAGCTCCTTGCCTCATAGATTATGTTCTAAATAGCTTTCTTTGGCATTTAAGGCACTGCATCAAGATGCACTGCAGTGACTACATGATCCCGTTCCAGGTGAAGAGGCCTTCCTGAATGACTGCTCTCAGGAGTCTGAGGTTCCACTGAGGTAGCTTGTGACCTGTCCAGCCATCTGGGCTCCTCAGGGGTGGGCAGAATGGGACAGAATCATAATGTTGATGACATTTAATAGGGGCCAGAACCTGTGCCAAACACTTCACATAGCAACCTCCCTTAATCCTCTTATTAACCCCATAAGACCCTCTTATTATCCCCATTTTGCAGATAAAGAAACTGAGGCACACAGAGAAGCTAGGCAACTTGCCCAAGGTCACTAATAAATGCCAGGAACTGAATCCAGATCTCAGCACTGAACCCAGCTTCCCTGCTTCACTAATTCAATTCCTCTCTTATTTCTCACCCACACCTCCTACTCCATCATGTAATACAGTTTAATTCAAAGCAAAGGACAAAACTGATTTTAACTCAGAGCTACCTTCTGCCATCACTTGAGTTCTCTCAATTGGGGTGCCTCTTTCTTTTAATTTGTTCTTGCAACAAATATTGATTGGACATCTACCATATGCTAGGCACTGCCAGCTGGTGGGACTGTTTTCTGACTTTGTACTGGAATATTCTTTTGCTCTTGCAAAAGCATGATTCCCAAGATGGTGACATACTTCTGTTGTTTAGTATTAAATTGTGTTTTTTGTCTTCAGCAAATCTCATGGAATCTTTCTCAATACAAATATTTTCAGAAAATACAGACTAAAACAAGCTTGGGATGAAGGCTGGGGAAAAGACTGTAAAAATGAAATGTGTTTCTTTTTCCATGCACTGTTGATTTTACTGCAAATCCTTTCAGCTACTTGATTTTTGAAAATAACATTAAGCTAGAGCTACACAGATAGACATGAATGAATTTCAACCATGACTTGAGTGAGGAAAGCAAGTTACAAAAAGGACCTGTGTCCCTAGTTATCATTTAAATAAAGTAAGGTGTAAAACAATACAATATGTTTTGCTTTGGATACGCACTTAAGAGATAAAAATGTAAACACATGTATGGGAATTATAGGGACCAAATTCAGTATGTAGGTTACCTTTGATGGAGAAAGGACATTGGGGAGGAGACTCCAATTGTTTTGGTTAGTGTATTATTTCTTAAACTGGAGAGTGAGTACATGGGTGTCCATTGCATTATTCCTTATACCTCTTTGAATGTCTGAATGTTTTATACACTTAAAATAACTTTAGACATCCAGACTAGTTTATCATGGTTTCTATTAGATTAAACTATAAGAAATCACCACCATTCAACTGTTTTTGACATACAAAGGGTAGTTTCATATTTCAGTATAGAATACAGGTCTGCAATGTATCAATTCACCTAAAATAAACTTTTCTATAATAAAACTCAGTTAAGAATAATTAAGAATAGAAAATGGTGATCTGGGGTGATTTATGTGTGTGTGTTCTTGAACTGCAATTAACTACAGTTTCCAGAGGACAGAACCAAAATTAATCTAAGAGCTAAGATGTGCAGAGAATGGGAAAAGAGATCTTACAGCAGAAAGTGGGAAAATGTAGCATTTGCCTCATCTATCAGTGTGGATTATCACTCCTCTTGTTTGTATTGGTCCATAGGGCCCACCCAATGAAGTGCCTGGAATAACTGCCCTTTCTCAACAACCTGAAGTCCAGTGAGGCAAATTTTTGACCACTAAAACCATGAGGAAGGCTTTATTAGATATATAAAACAAGCCACTCATTTCTAAGGTGTTGAGTATATTTTCATTATCTTATAACCAAAAAAAAAAGAAAGAAAGAAATCTATTTATGTCAAGTAATGGAACTCATTCCAAGACAGAGGAATAATGAGAAAACTACTGCACTGTCATCATTTCACTCACTTCTCAATTCTTTTCAACTGAGAGTTGTCCCCAAAGAGATGTGCTCCTTTATTTCTCTCAAGGCTTTAAAGGAAAAAAAATAATAATTTTTTAAAATAAAGAGTAAGAGGGAGGCTCAAGATTATAGCACTAATGATCGAAGCAAACAAACTATACTTATATAGGGCAGTTGGGGCTTTAAAGCTTGAGTGTACACAAGAAACATTACAGGGAGCTTATTAGAAATGCAAATTCCTGCCCCTGCCCAGGTTCTGATTCAACTGGGTCCAGCCACGAACCCAAGAATTATACAGTTTAAACAAACATCTAGGGCAATTCAGATGGAGGACATTTACAACAGGAAATAAACATGGTGGGAGGATCTGGCCACCCTAAAACTGGTCTGAATTCTGCCAAACACTGTTCTTGATCAAAGAAAGGGTAATGCTGCTCCCTGTTTGGGGTTCATTCTGAACGAAAGAAAGCATTCTAAGATAACTGACTCTAGCTGCCGGCCTACAGAATTGTTCATTCACTTAATTTGTTCAACAAATATTTATTATGCTAGGTGCCTGTGTTACAGTAAGAGATTCATGCTCTTCATAAAAGGAAGGAGGTAGAGAAGGAGGGAGGAAGGTAGGTAAAAGGATGCATTAAAAATAAAAATACAGAACCGCCTTGGTGGTGCAGTGGATAAGAATCTGCCTGCCAATGCAGAGGGCAATGGGTCCAGTCCCAGGTCCAGGAAGATCCCATGTGCCGTGGAGCAGCTGAGCCTGTGTGTCGCAACTACTGAACCTTGAGCCGTAACTGCTGAGCCTGAGTGCTGCAACTACTGGAGCCCACACGCCTAGAGCCTGTGCTCTACAATAAGAGGAGCCGCCGCAGTGCGAAGCCAGTGCAACGCAACGAAGAGTAGCCCCTGCTCTCCCCAACTAGAGAATGCCTGTGCAGCAGCAACCAAGACCCAGTGCAGTCAAAATAAATAAGATTTTAAAAACACAAAAATACAGATCAGCGAAAAGAAAAGGAAAGGAAGAATCTTTAAGAAATTAAAGAAAAAAATCATCAGGCAGCTTACTGTGGAGACATGGCACATAATTTATCATAACTACTTCACATATCTTGCTGCTGAATGTACCTAAGTCCTTTTTATTTTCTCTTCTGGACAACAGGCTCTAGGCAAAACCATCTCTTTTGTTATCTACCACCAGAGACCATGCACACTAGGGAATTCTTGCTTCTAGCTTTGGGGACCTTAAGGATATGTCACAGCATCACAAACATGACTGGGCCTGAAAGGGAAAAGCAGAGGCCAGGGCTGGTGTCTTGGAGTGTGTCGTGACTGCCTGGGGACCTCACAGGGCACAGAAGCAGAATCGTCATTCCTCTTCTCCTATGAATGTAGAACCACCCACTTTCTGTCCTCTTTGCTTTCTCAGCCAATCTTCCATCCCTGAATGACCCACCATCCCTGTTTGTCCAAGAATGACAGGGTTCCTGGGACTTGAAACTTAAAGAGCTAAAACCAAGGGAGTCCCAGGAAAACCAAAACAGGTTGGCCACCCTGCCTATTCCTTTCCCCCAAAGCATCAACTAAAGAACAAGAAAGAAAACCAACCATGAACACAGGGCCTGGGACATAGTAGGTGCTCGATCAATGTTTGTGGAACGAATGAACGGTACACATCCTGGGACCCAACACAGAGTAAAGCTACCAACTTTTACTCTTATTATTAGAACTAACAATGATTAAGCATATGGGACTTCCCTGGAAGTCCAGTGGTTAGGACTTTGCCTTCCAATGCAGGGGGTGCAAATTTCAATCCCTGGTCAGGGAGTTAAGATCCCACATGTCTCATGGCCAAAAAATCAGAATGTAAACAATAGAAGCGGTATTGTAACAAGTTCAATAAAGACTTTAAAATGGTCCACATTAAAAAAAAAAACTTAAATAATAAAAAATAATGATTAAGGACCTACACAACACACTTCTTAAACACCCCATGTAGCAGACATCTTGCAGGGTCCATTTTTAAAACTCAAAATAAAATCTCTGATGTCACCTTTGCCATACATACCCATCCAGGTGGGTTGCAGTTTAAAGAGTTAAGGGTTTGGTTATTTTGTTGTTTGGTTTGGCTTTTTTTAAGGCAGTTGCCATAAAATTCGGAGAGGGCGATGGCACCCCACTCCAGAACTCTTGCCTGGAAAATCCCATGGATGGAGGAGCCTAGTAGGCTGCAGTCCATGGGGTCACTGAGGGTCGGACATGACTGAGCGAATTCACTTTCACTTTTCACCTTCATGCATTGGAGAAGGAAATGGCAACCCACTCCAGTGTTCTTGCCTGGGGAATCCCAGGGACGGGGGAGTCTGGTGGGCTGCCGTCTATGGGGTCGCACAGAGTCGGACACGACTGAAGCGACTTAGCAATAACAGCAGCAGCCATAAAATTAAAGGGAATTGTTTCACAGAAACTTCATATAACTACTCTTCATTTTAATTCTCTGTATCAGGTATTCCTTCAAAGGATGTAAAGGATAGTGAAAATCAACACTGTAGTAGACTTTTTGTTTATTTTCATATCTGTATGATTCTTCATAGGATCCAGGTCTGGGAGGGAAAGAAAATAAGAAACAAAGGGAAACCAGCTTATTTCTGAGATTTCCTCACTATTCCTGGCACTGCTCACTTTCAGGTAGTTCTGTTTTCACAATCTTGGTCCCTGTGCTGCTTGATAACTCCTTGAAGTTGAAGACTAGACACGTGGAACTCATGCACAGTTGCCCCCAAGCTCCAAAGCAATGACCTTACTCATCACTACCAGTGCTCTTCTTCCCTCCACCTCCCCACGGCCCACTGGGCCTAACACAACACTGGGCACACCATGCACGCCGAAAACATCTGCTGATGGGATAGGTCCCTTTCACCCCCGCTTTGGCATCTCACTGATGACCGTCTGCCATCTTTGACTTCAATTCCGGTACTGGCCCCTTTTCTTTTCTCAACAGCCTTACAGATGCAGTCATCCACCTGGACAACCTGATGAGGTTATATGCCCCATTTCTCCTTGTAGCCCTGGAAGAACTTCACGATTAACACCTTGACTGCTCCCTGAGAGAAAAAAGTAAATGAAATTAAGATGAGCTATACTGCTCGGGTATATAAAACCTCTCTCTGCTATGTGAGGATCCCCAAAGACTCAGTCACATTCTGAAACTGCACATACCCAATCATGCAACCAAGATGAATATGATACTTGCTACAATTTATTAAATGCCTGGCACAGAGCTAAGCAATACACATATATTCTCATTTATCCTGACAACCGCTCTATTAGTGGTTAAAACCACAAGCTCTGACGTCAGATCTTGGTTTAACTTCCAGTTCTGTGGCCTTATTGGGTGGCACTGGACAAGTGACACAAACCTCCTAGGCCCCAATTCCAATATACTTGTAAAGTGGAGGCACAGATAACTGCCTGAAAGGACTGGTGTTGGAGTCAAGGGTGGAATGTGTCTAAATAAATTCTCACAGTCCATGTTTAGGTAAATAGTGCTGATAATGATCAAGAAGAAAGAAGAGGAAGATAAACCAATTCAGAGAGGCTAGTTACCTTACTTAAGGTCTCACAGCTAATCTGTGACAAATATGGAATTCAAAGCCAGGTTTAGCTCATTTTCAAATGACTTTTAGCATCAGAAGACACTCTTCCAACACCTTACTGGGACTTTCCTGGTGGTCCAGTGGTTAAGAATCCGCTTTGTCCATGCAGGGGACGCAGGTTCAATCCCTGGCCAGGGAACTAAAATCCCACATGCTGCAGAGCCACTGAATCAGTGTGCCACAACTAGGGTCTGTGTTCCATGACAAAAGATCCTGTATATCACAGTGAAGATCCCACGCGCTGCAACTAAGACCCGACACAGCCCAATAAACTTTTTTAAAAATCTTATAACTCTGAGCATTTGTGTCCCACCCTCTATTCAGCACTACTCTGCTGCTGCTGCTGCTATGTCGCTTCAGTCGTGTCCGACTCTGTGCAACCCCATAGATGGCAGCCCACCAGGCTCCCCCGTCCCTGGGATTCTCCAGGCAAGAACTCTGGAGTGGGTTGCCATTTCCTTCTCCAATGCATGAAAGTGAAAAGTGAAAGTGCAATCGCTCAGTCATATCCGACTCCCAGCGACCCTCTGAAGGAAGCTAAAAAGATCACTTAGGGTGCTGAGGAGCACCATTTGAAAACGGAAAAATACTGCTTTTAATAATTAATTAATAATTAATTTTATGCAATATCACTTCCTATGTATCTGTTATCTACTGCTGCAATAATGCCAGGTGTAACAAAACACCACAAATAATGAATGTTTATTGCTCACACACCTGCAGTCAGCTGTGATTTGACTGGTCAAGTTCAGGCTCAAGTCCATCTACCATTTTTCTTGCCTTTACAAGAGAACATGTAGAAACACACAGGTCTCTTGAAGCACAGGCTCAGAACTGGTACCTTGCTCTATTGCTTAAGTGAGTCACACAGCCAAGTCCAGAGTCAGAGTAAAAAAATATTGCACAATTAGATGGAGAGGGAGTGGTACCTTGGAACTCATTGAGTCGTTTCATATTCAAATCTCCAGTGGATGACACATGCCAGAATGTTGTTGAAGCTCCTCGCAGAGTTTGGCAAAGACCCCCATGAGCAGTACACAGCCTCCTTAGCTAACCTCTTCTCCCCTCTCTGCAGTCACCCTCTTTGTTCAACAGTTATTGCTAGCTCTTTAATAAACCCTAGCACCAGGGAAATAGCTCAAAGCCTGGAGACCTGTTCCCTACCAACTGTGTGATCCTGGGCAAGACACTTAGCCTCCCTGAGCCTCATTATCTTCATTATGAAACAGAGACCTTCATCTCTTTGGGGATGATTAAAAACTATCTAGGCAAAAAATGTTTCCTGAATGCTAGAATGATTCCTGAACTCCTGAGCAAATCTTTTGAGGTGTTTCTCTCAGCCCAGCTCCTAATACTGGGTTCTGCCCATACCTAACTCAAAGAGAAGTTGCTGCAAGTATAAGCATCTGGCCAATTCATTTAACCTTGACACAGGATGGGAAGGGAAGCCGTTTATCTCATTGTTTGCCCAAAGGCAAGTGGGAAGTGGGAAAATGGGAGAGGTTTCCTAGAATATTCTGAAACCTAAGAGAGCCTTAGTGTTGTTGTTGAGTCTCTAAGTTGTGTCCAACCCCATAGACTGTAGCCCACTAGGCTCCTCTGCCCATAGGATTTCCTAGGCAAGAATACTGGAGTGGATTGCCATTTGAGCCTTGGTGTGGCTTCTGCCTATAAAGTAAAAAGGGAAACAAACCCAAGAAATGCTGAAACTGAGCCAATTCATCTGCATCCAATGGCAACTTATGTCCTTCAAACTTTTCCAGACGCACAGGCAGCTTAGTTGATATTCAGGTCATGGCTGTGCTTGTTCAAGCCATCCAGCATTTATCCCAAGTGGAGTCCCCTAACTCCCTTCTGCTTTGTTCTTAATCCTGAAACTGGGGGATAGCAGGGGAGGGTTAGCTCACTTCTGAGGAACAGCATATATACTCTTTACAGGTAACATATTAATACTCAGAGCCCAGATTAGTTGACATCACAAATGCAAGAATGAGGCACCTGACCTAAGTTTCTGGGTGGACACTCTCAAAATAAGTGTAAAGACAGGTTCTTGCATCCTGGTTGTCTTTTCTTCTAACCACATCTCTTCTTTGCTGTATTTCATTCTTGTCTCTTTGCCCTGTGCCTTTAAGCCACAGGTCAGTCAGTCCTTGGACTGGAACCGTTATTAGAACTCACTCAGCTCAACCACAGCATATTAACCTCTCTTTCACTCCTCAGTCCAAAGTTGAAAACAATCCACTAGATTTTCCCCAAGCTCTGCTGAAATACCTCTGGTAAAAGAGAGCTCCTGCCTCCTGAGAAATTTGTATGCAGGTCAAGAAGCAACAGTTAGAACCGGACATGGAACAATGGGCTGGTTATTGGGAAAGGAGTACATTAAATCTATACATTGTCACCCTGCTTATTTAAATTATATGCAGAATACATCATGGGAAATTCCGGGCTGGATGAAGTACCAGCTGGAATCAAGATGGCCGGGAGAAATATCAATAACCTCAGATATGCAGATGATACCACCCTTATGGCAGAAAGCAAAGGGGAACTAAATATCCTCTTGATGAAGGTGAAAGAGGAGAGTGAAGAAGCTGGCTTAAAACTCAACATTAAAAAACAAAGACCAAGGCATTCAGTCCCATCACTTCATGGCAAATAGATGGGGGAAAAAATGGAAACAGTGTCAGATTTTATTTTCTTGGGCTCCAAAATCACTGCAGATGGTGACTGAAGCCATGAAATTAAAAGACACTCACTTGCTTCTTGGAAGAAAAGCTGTGACCAACCTAGACAACATATTGAAAAGCAGAGACTTTGCTGACAAAGGTCCATCTAGTCAAAGCTATGGTTTTTCCAGTAGTCGTGTACAGATGTGAGAGTTGGACCATAAAGGTTGAGCACTGAAGGATTGATGCTTTTCAACTGTGGTGTTGGAGAAGACTCTTGAGAGTCCCATGGACAGCAAGGATATCAAATCAGTCAGTCCTAAAGGAAATCAACCCTGAATATTCATTGGAAGGACTGATGCTGACGTTGAAGCACCAACACTTTGGCCACCTGATGCAAAGAGCTAACTCACTGGAAAAGACCCTGATGCTGGGAAAGACTGAAGACAGGAGGAGAGGGCATGACAGAGGATGAGATGGTTGGATGGCATCATTGACTCAATGGACAAGAGTTTGAGCAGTCTCTGGGATGTGGTGAAGGACAGGGAAGCCTGGCATGCTGCAGTCCATGGGGGTCACAAAGAGTTGGACAGGACTGAGCAAATGAACAACAACAGAGAGCTCACTAAATCTTAAAGCAGCAGCATCCATTATAGGAGACCCTCAGAGGGTACCTTAGTTAGGTTAGACTTAATTAGGTTAGGCTTAGTTATGCCTCTCTGGTGACTCAGATGGTAAAGAGTCTGCCTGCAATGCAGGAGACCCAAATTCAATCTCTGGGTCAGAAAGATATTCTGAAGAAGGGAATGGCAACCTAATCCAGTATTCTTGCCTGGAGAATTCCATGGTCAGAGGAGCCTGGTGGGATATGTCCATGGGGTTGCAAAGAGTTGGACATGACTGAGTGACTAACAGTTAGGTTAAACCACAATTCACCTTTTCACAGCTCCTTCAGCCCTGATTCTATTCACTGAGGCTTCTCTCTCCTATAGTTGTCCTTTGGTATATGAAAGCAACTGTCACATCTCCTCACTAAGGAATTTTAGGTTCGATCTTTTTCAGCTTCTTACCCTGTACCTGGTCCCCATCCTCATCCCCATCCATCATCATGCCATTCCTTAACACCTGAAGAGTATGATTGCCTCTTTTTCTGTTTTCAGTCTAACCTTTCCACCTATATTCTTGGCTCCATCTCCTCCTGCCCTCTCCATCACCTTGGTGATTGAACTGGACTTGGGAATCAATAAAAAACAAAAAGGAAGGTCCATACCCAAGTTTATAGCTTGCATGGCTAAATGAATGAGGAAGCCATCAATTACAAGAGGGAAAAGAGAGAAGCAGGTGTGGAAGGAAGATAACAAGGTTGGGGGTCAGAGGCAGGTCGAGTTTGAGGTGTCTGGGGACATCCAAGTGGAAATGTCTAGCAAGTGGCTGGACATAAGTTTCTAAAGCTTGGTAGGTGGGAGGGATTGAGAGACTGGGACTGACACATATACACTATTGATACTGTGTATAAAACAGACAACTAATGAGAATACACAGGATAACACAGGGAACTCTGCTCAATGCACAGTGGTGACCTGAATGTGAAGGAAGTCCAAAAGAGAGGAGATACATGTATATGTTTGCCTGATTCATTTTGTGGTACAGTAGAAACACAACATTGAAAAGCTACTATAACTAAAATAAAAATTAATTTAAAAAACAAAATGAAGTTTGGGAAAGAGGCTTGGAATGGGGATAAAGATCAGGGAATCATCAGCATAAAGAAGGTGGTTGAACAAGAGAAATGATAAGATTACCCAAAGAGGATACCAGGGAGACAAGTACACTATTTGGGGGGGACCTCAACTTTTAAGGGCCTTCCCTGCTGGCTCAGTTGGTAAATAATCCACCTGCAATGCAGGAGACCTGGGTTCAATCCCTGGGTTGGGAAGATCCCCTAGAGAAGGGAAAGGCTACTCACTTCAGTATTCTGGCCTGGAGAATTCCATGGAATTCCATGGACCCCCATGGGGTCGCAAAGAGTTGGACACAACTGAACAACTTTCACTTTTATTTTCACTTCAACTTTTAGGAGGTGAGAAGGAGGATAATGCAGAGATGGAAAAGACACAAGGAAAATCAAGAGAATTTAGTGAAAGGAGAGCCAAAGGAGTAGAGAGAAGGGAAGGAGGGGTGATCAGCCATGTCAAAAGAGTCATGCAGTCCAGGTAAAGAATTAATGGAAAATATCCAGCAAATTTGAGTGTTAAAAGATCAGGGGTGAACTCAGAGAATGCAATTCTTATAGACAGATGGAGGCAGAAACCAAACTGCAGTGGGTGAGAAAATGTTGAAAGGAATCCCAACATAGATGTGCCTTTTGAGACAATTACATGAGAATAAGAGGAGTTTCTGATTTCAGAGTTGTATTAGTTTCCTAGCACTGCTGTATGAATTACCACAAACTTGGTGGCCTTCAGTTCAGTTCAGTTCAGTCACTCAGTCGTGTCCGACTCTTTGCGACCCCATGAATTGCAGCACGCCAGGCCTCCCTGTCCATCACCAACTCCCAGAGTTCACTCAAACTCACGTCCATCAAATCGGTGATGCCATCCAGCCATCTCATCCTCTGTCGTCCCCTTCTCCTCCTGTCCCCAATCCCTCCCAGCATCAGAGTCTTTTCCAATGAGTCAACTCTTTGCATGAGGTGGCCAAAGTACTGGAGTTTCAGCTTTAGCATCATTCCTTCCAAAGAAATCCCAGGGCTGATCTCCTTTAGAATGGACTGGTTGGATGTCCTTGCAGTCCAAGGGACTCTCAAGAGTCTTCTCCAACACCACAGTTCAAAAGCATCAATTCTTTGGTGCTCAGCTTTCTTCACAGTCCAACTCTCACATCCATACATGACCACAGGAAAAATCACAGCCTTGACTAGACCTTAATCAACAGAAATTTATTCCTCACAGTTGTGGAGGCCAGACTTCTGAAACCAAGCTGTTGGCAAGAATGATTTCTTCTGGAGGCTCTGAGGAAGAATCCATCTCATGCCTCCCTCCTAGCTTTGTTCACTGTAGGTAATCCTTGATGTTCCTTGGCTTGTAGACACATCACTCCAACCCCAGCCTCTGTCTTTCCATGGTCATCCCCCTCTGTGTCTCTGTGTTTGTGATTTGTGATTCCAGCCTTTTGGATTAAGGACCCACCCCAAATCCAGATCATACAAAATCCTAGGTTGGATGACTCACAAACTGGAATCAAGATTGCTGGGAGAAATACCAACAACCTCAGATATGCAGATGATACCACCTTAATGGCAGAAAGTGAAGAGGAACAAAAGAGCCTCTTGATGAAGGTGAAAGAGGAGAGGTGAAAAAATTGGCTTAAAACTTAACATTCAAAAAACAAAGATCAAGGCATCCAGTCCTATCACTTCATGGCAAACACATGGAGGAAAAGTGGAAACAGTGTCAGATTTCATTTTCTGGGCTCCAAAATCAATGCAGATGGTGACTGTAGCCATGAAATTAAAAGATGCTTGCTCCTTGGAAGAAAAGCTATGACAAACCTAGACAGCATATTCAAAATAGAGACATTACTTTGCCAACAAATGTCTGTCTAGTCAAAGCTATCGTTTTTCCAATAGTCATGTACAGATGTGAGAGAGAAGGCTGACTGCTTAAGAAATGATGCTTTTGAGCTGTGGTGCTGGAGAAGACTCTTTACTGTCCCTTGGACAGCAAGGAAATCGAATCAGTCAGTTCTAAAGGAAATCAACCCTGAATATTTATTGGAGGGACTGGTGCTGAAGCTTAAGCTCCAATACTCTGGCTACCTAACAGGAAGAGCTGACTCACTGGAAAAGACCCTGATGCTGGGAAAGATTTAAGGCAAAAGGAGAAGGGAGTGGCAGAGAATGAGATGGTTGGATGGCGTCACTGACTCAATGGATATGAGTTTCAGCAAATAATAAAGGACAGGGAAGCCTGGTGTGCTGCAGTCCATGGGGTTGCAGAGAGTCGGACACGACTTAGTTACTCAACAACCAAATTCAGAGTGATCTCATCTCAAGATCCTTAATTTAATCACATCTGCAAAGACCTTATTTACAAATAAATTAACATTCACAGATACGAGGAGTCAGGGCTTGAACACATCTTTTGGAGACATTATATTCAATCTACCACAAAGGTCCAAGTATAGATAGAAAACAAGCTTTGACAAAGACTCTCTCCTCCCTCACCAATCTATGATGTCTAAAAAGTAAATCATCTTATTAATATCTCATAAAGATGAATTCATTTAGGTAAATGGAAATTTTAAAAGCAATGGTAATATTCATTCAACAAAGATTTATTGAACTCTTTTGTGCCAAAGCATATTGCTAGGCACTGGGGATAATGAAGCAGACCAGATAGAAAAGTAAAAACTCATTGTTAAATTAATTTCTGGAATTTTTGTAACAAAAAGCCAGAAAACCCATCAACTCCGGAAAGTGTATATAGATTTTCTTTAATGGATACATGATTTTTATTTTTTATCAACTTTATTGAGACATAATTTGCATACAGTAAAATGAACAGACTCTACCTGTAGCAGTTTGATGAGTTTTGACAAGTGTAACCACACCCCTGGGCTTCCCTGGTGGCTCAGAGGGTAAAGCATGTGCCTACAATGCTGGAGACCTCGGTTAGATCCCTGGGTCGGGAAGATCCCCTGGAGAAGGCAATGGCAGCCCACTCCAGTACTCTTGTCTGGAAAATCCTATGGACTGAGAAGCCTGGTAGGCTACAGTCCATAGGGTCACAAAGACTCGGACACGACTGGGCGACTTCACTTTCACTTTCAACCACACGCCCAATCAAATAGAGAACATTTTCATTACCCCCTATAAGTACTCTTGTGTCTCTTTATAGTCAAATCCATTGGGCAGTCACTAGTCTGCTTTCTGTTACTATAGATTAGCATTGCCTTTTCATAAAAATGGAATTGTATTATTTTCTATATGGCTTCTTTTACAGAACACAATGTTTTTGAAATTTATCATGGTGTCGTGTGCCTAAGTAGCTTATTCTTTTTTATCTCTCAGTAGTATTCCATTGTATAAATGTACCCCAATTTGTTTATCCATCTACCTACTGACAGACATTCAGTTCCTTTCTAGTTTGGGATAATTATGAATAAAGCTGATGTGTGAAAAAGTGAAAGCAAAAGTGTTAGTCACTCTATGGTGTCTTACTCTTTGTGACCCCATCGACTGTATTCCACCAGGCTCCTCTGTCCGTGTAATTCTCCAGACAAGAATACTGGAGTGAGTGGCTATTCCCTTTCTCCAGGGGATCTTCCCAACCTAGGGATCGAACTCAGATCTTCTATACTGCAGGTGGATTCTTTACCATCTGAGCCACCAGGGAAGCCCTATATAGGGCTAGTTATTTAAATATATATATATATATATATATATATATATATATATATATACACACACACACACACACACACACACACACATCACTCAGTTCAGTTCAATCACTCAGTCATGTCCGACTCTTTGCGACCCCATGGACTGCAGCATGCCAGGATTCCCTGTCCATCACCAACTCCTGGAGCTTGCTCAAACTCATGCCCATTTAGTCAGTGATGCCATCCAACCATCTCATCCTCTGTCATCCCCTCTCCTCCTGCCTTCAATCTTTCCCAGCATCAGGGTCTCTTCCAATGGGTCAGTTCTTCGCATCAGGTGGCCAAAGTACTGGAGTTTCAGCATCAGTCCTTCCAATGAATATTCAGGACTGATTTCCTTTAAGATTGACTAGTTTGATCTCCTTGCTGTCCAAGAGACTCTCAAGAGTCTTCTCCAACACCACAGTTTAAAAGCATCAATTCTTTGGCGCTCAGCTTTCTTTATAGTCCAACTCTCACATCCATACATGCTGCTGCTGCCAAGTTGTTTCAGTCCTGTCCGACTCTGTGGGACCCCATAGATGGCAGCCTACCAGGCTCCTCCGTCCTTGGGATTCTCCAGGCAAGAGTATTGGAGTGGGTTGCCATTGCCTTCTCCTCTGTACATGACTACTGGAAAAACCATAGCTTTGACTAGATGGGTTTCTCTTGGATAAATAACCTAGATGTCTGTGGTCATGTGGTAACTCCAAAATCACTGCAGACAGTGACTTGCAGCCTTGAAATCAGAAGACAATTGCTTCTTGACCAGAAAGCGAAGACAAACCTAGACAGTGTGTTGAAAAGCAGAGACATTACTCTTCTGACAAAGGTCCATATAGTCAAGGCTGTGGTCTTCCCAGTGGTCATGTACAGTTGTGAGAGCTCGACTGTAAAGAAGGCAGAATGCCAAAGAACTGATGCCTTCGAACCATGGTGTTGGAAAAGACTCCTGAAAATCCCGTGTAGATCAAGGAGATCAAACCAGACAATCTTAAGGGAGATCAACCCTGAATGTTCACTGGAAGGACTGAAGCTGAAGCTGAAGTTTCAGTATTTTGGTCATCTGATGCGAACAGACGACTCATTGGAAAAGTCCCTGATGCTGGGAAAGATCAAGGGCAGAAGGAGAAGAGGGCATCAGAGGATGAGACAGCTGAATGGCATCTCCAAAGCAATTAACATCAACTTGGGCAAACTCCGGGAGATGCTGAGGGACAGGGAGGCCTGGAGTGCTGCAGTCCATGGGGTCGCAAAGAGTTGGACACAAGTGGATGACTGAACAACAACATGGAAACTATATTTACTTCATAAGACACTGCTACGCCATTTTCTGAGGGGTTGTACCATTCCTATCAGTAACATATGAGTGCTCCAGTAGTTTCATATCATCACCAACTTAGTATTAATCATTTGTTTTAAAAAAGCCATTCTAATTAGTGTGTAGTAGTATCTTATTGTGGTTTTGATTTGCATTTCTCTAATTATTAGTGATGCTGAACATCTTTTCATATGTTTTTGTGACATCCCTTCTTTGAAGAAGCATCCACTGAAATATTTTGTTCACTTTTAATTGGTTTGTTACCTATTATTGTGTAATGGGGTTATATAAATGTATATACATATTTATGTGTGTGTGTGTCTTGCAAAGTATAGAAGTTCTGCATTTTTATGAAGACAAATTTATCAAAGTTTCATGGTTCATGCTTTTTTTGTCCTTCCTAAGAAATCTTTACCCAACTGAAGGTCACAAAGATTTTTCTCCTACATGTTTTGTAAGACGTTTTATAGTTTAGTATTTTAAATTTAGATCTGTGATCCATTTCAAGTCAATATTTGTATATGGTATGATGCAAAGGTGGAGGTTCATTTATTTTCATATGGATATCCAATTGTCCTCGCACAATTTGTTGCAAAGATTATTCTTTCTGTATCAAATTGTCTTGGCACCTTCATTAAAAATTGACCGCACATGTATGGGTCTATTAATCAGCTCTCTGTTCTATTCCATTTGTATCTTTCTATTCTTCTGCCAATATCACATTGTATCGATTACTTTAGCATTTTAGTAAGTCTTAAATCAGGTAGTATGAGTCCCCTGAATCTGTTCTCTTCAAAATTCTTCTAGTTGTTCTGGATTCTTTACACTCCATATAATTTTTAGAATTAGGTTGTCAATTCCTAAAAATAGAAGCCTACTTGGATTTTGAACAAGATTACTTTAAGTCTACAGATCAGTTTGAGGAGATTTAACATCTTAGCAATATTGAGTCTTCAAATCCATGATACAGAATATTCTGCATTTATTTAGGTTTTCCTTCATTTCTCTCAGCAATGATTTCTCATCAGTATAAGTTTTATACATATTTCATTAGGTCTATCCTTAAGCATTTCATGGTTTTGATGTTATTATACATAGTATTGTTTTAAATTTTTTATCTTATAATTATGTATTGTTAGTATATAATAGTACAATTACATTTTTATATTAACCTTGTATCCTGCAACCTTGCTAAATTCTCTTATGTATTCTAATAGTTTTAAAATAGATTCCTTAGGATTTTCTACATACATGAGCATGTTGCCTGAGAATAAAGACAGTTTTATATCTTCCTTTCCAAACTATATGCCTTTTTCTTTGCCTTGCTGCCATGGCTAAGCCCTCATATGATGCTGAATAGAAGTGGTAAAAGAGGATATCCTTACATCCTCCCTATATTAAGGGGAAAGTTTTCAGTCATTCATTAATTATGATGCTAATGATAGATTTTTCATAGATGTAACATTTTTTTAAATCAAATAATATCACTGTTACTATTAATATTATAAAGGATAAGTGTATTTAAAACAGGCAAACAGAACTGAAGGGTATGACATAAAATGTTGTGACCCAGTTCTACCAATCTCCCCCAAAGGTAAATATCAAAATTATTTGGATACTGAAAGAGATAGAGACAGGAAGACTGGGAGGGGGAAGGGGCAAAAAGAGAATACATGTTTATTTAAAAAGAAAAAGAGTAAGTTGCTCTATAGCACAGGGAACTCAGCCTGGTGGTCTGTGATGACCTGAAGGTGTGGCTTGGGGTGGGAGGTTGGAGGGAGATTCAAGAGGGAGAGGACATGTGTATATCTATGGCTGATTCATGTTGATGTATGGCAGAAACCAACAGAACCTTATAAAGCAATTATCCTCCAATCAAAAATACATCAATTTTAACAAAAGAAAAATAATTTCAGTTATCTAGAGCGCACCAAATCTTTTCCATGAGGGAACTCTCCTCTTTCCCTGAAGTTTTACCTGAGCCCAGATCATTCTGATTCAACTGTCTTCTCTGTATACAGAGGACAGGGAACATGCTCCTTGGGATCAGAAGAGTGGGGATGAGAAGAAGCACAGCCTAGCAATTAAGAGCCTGAACTTCCGAGTCAGACCGATCCAAGGTTTTATCCTCATTGCAGTTCTTACTCATGTGTAAGCCTAACCCTCTCTTTGCACATCTGTTTAAAAAAAAAAAAAAAAGAGCCATGGTATTAGCACAGGTCTTACAGAGTTGTGATATAAAATGTGAGATGTAATACATGGATGTAATATGCTCAGCACTTTGCCTGCACATAACAAATCCACCCTGGATGTGAGCAGTCACTGGGTGTCTTTGGGCCCATTTATTAACCCCTAGGATTCCATCAAATGAGGCTCTGCCCATCTGCTTCCCAAGATTACATGGAAATGAAATGAGAGGATGAACATCAAAGACAGAGCCACACAACCAAGTCTGATCAATGCCTGGAGGTAAAAATCAAAACTTGATTTAAGATCTGTGTTCATGTTTTTCACTCAAAATTGATTTCCTTGCAAAGCTCCAGCACTTGCTCCTTTATTGACCAACTTCTTAGATGACCAATATTATACTGGGTAGGCAGTAGCCTCTATTTTTAAATAAGAATGAATTTGTTTACTCTGAAATGAGCACACTTCATTTTTTTTCCTTCCCGAACTATTACCCTTTCTAATGAAGTGCCAAAAATAGAAGAGTGTCTGGCAAGCCTCCCAGTCCTATAGGTTTGGATAGAATATATATCAGAAACAACACCAATTATCTTAAGAACACATATCCTCAATCCTTGTCTATGGATTAGAATTGCTAAATTTAGTGAATAAAAACACAAGATGCCTAGTTAAAAGTAGACTTCAGATAAACAGTGAATAGGGTGGGATTCTTTTTTTTTATAAGGATAACCCATATAAAATTTACACTAAAAAATTATTCATTGTTTATCTGAAATTCAAATGTAACAAGGAGTCCTGTGTTTTATCAAACAACTCCATTATGGATTTCATCCCCAAACTGCATCTCAAACTTTCAACAAGTTAGGGTGTGAGAATTCAGAAGGAAACAGCAGACATGGAGTAACAAAAGGGAATTTCAAAGACGGTGCTAGGTATTTTAGATACTTTTCCTAATTTAATCTTCACTCACACATTCAACAAAAGGCATATGGGTTGGCAGTCTCTCCCGTTTTATGAATGAGGGGATTGAGGCTGAGAAAGTTTGAGTGGTTTATCTTAAATCTAAAGTAATTATCTAGGAGAGTTTCATGGCAGATGAGACCATTTCAAGCAAAAAATGCTTAGAAGGAGAGGATCCAGGAATAAGAACAGCTTGTCATGGGGATACTGAATGTCGGACAAAGGACATTCCCCTGAACCTCACACAGGAATGACTATGAACCTGAGAGCTCATCACAGCCCAGGATACCACCTGGGTCACTTTTACTAGTAATTGCGTCACTGAGCTTCCCTAGATCACTGACTTATGGTATGGTATACTCTCTCTCTCTCTCTCTCCCATCTCTTCCTTTCCCTTGTTTCTTCTGCCTGGCCATCTCAGCTTGCTGGTCACCCCACAATAACACTGTCACTTGGAGGAAAGAAGAGGTCCTACTCAGTCCTCACCTTAAGTCACTGGCCTGAAAAACCTACATGGGTGTGGGGCACTTGCCAGCTAATAGCCAAATGAAGCTTCTACTTCCCATTTGTCGCTGTGCCTTGTATGTGTAAAACTGCAGCTAGGAGATGGAGTGGCTGGGCCAAGCAGGATTCAAGCGCTCCCTGGGTCCTCCCACCAAATTCCAGCAAATGCTCAAGGCCCAGCAATAGTAAGTCTGGTCCACGCGGAGATGAGAGTTGGGGAGTTTGGAAGGAAAATGACAAGGAGCCATGGAAGAGCACTGCAGGCAAAGAAGAGCCACTTGAGGTGTCTGAACAAGGCAGCTGCCGTGCTAAGAGGGGCCGAGGTGCGAACAACAGCTTGTTGACCAGCTAATGAAACACCTTCAGTCTCAAGAGGAATTTTCCACTAAGAGTGTGCAGGGCAGACTGGATACCAGTTAGGAAGGCCATGCAGGACACCTGACCTTCAGTCAGCAAATATGCATCAGGCATCTTCTAACTAGAGAAGCAAGACAAGCACTGCATCTATTCTAGATGCTGCGGAAATAACATCTAACAATAAAGAGCTGGTTCCTACTCTCCTGGAACTTACATTCTGATGGGGAGACAATTAACAAGTAAGCTAGGGAATAAATAAGCACAATTTTTCAGCTGGCAGGAAGTGTTTTGAAAAAACTAGTTGATGGGATAGTGGGGAGCAGGGGGGCATCATTGGAAAAGAGAATTGGGGAAGGGAAGGCATCTCTGGCTTCAGTAGAGACTTAAAAGATCAGAAGGAGGCAGCCGTGCATAGATCTGGAGAAGAGAACATTCCAGACAGAGGAAAGAGCAAGCAAAAGAAGTTGAAGCAAGAACAGATAGCCATGTGGCTGGAGCAGAGTGAGTGAAGAGAGAGGGGGAAGGGGTTGAGGTTGGATTGGTGGGGAAAGGCCAAATGACACAGGGCCTTGCAGACCAAGTTAAGAAATGGGAACTTGCCCCAAGTGCAAGGATGAGTTTTTGGCTAACATGATAAATGATGGCAGCAGAGAGGAACACTTCTGAAAATCACTTAAAACCTGGAGAAGCCAGGACTTGAGAGGTGAGAGGTGAGGAACCCAAGAAGGATGCTGATCTCCTTGTGTTTGATTCCAGGACACTGATGAGCCCATGTTTGCTGCTGATGGGCAAGGTTTTCTAGTACATGCAGCTAACCTTGATTCCAACTGGTATTGGGGACAGTCCATGCCCCAAACCAGTACTGCTAAAGAAGCTGAAGTTGAACAGTTCTATGAAAACCTACAAGACCTTCTAGAACTAACACCAAAAAAAAGATGTCCTCTTCATTATAGGGGACTAGAATGCAGAAGTAGGAAGTCAAAAGCTACCCGGAGTGACAGGAAAATTTGGCCTTGGAGTACAAAACGAAGCAGGTCAAAGGCTAACAGAGTTTTGCCAAGAGAATGCACTGGTCATAGCAAACACCCTCTTCTGATAACACAAGAGAAGACTCTACACATAGACATCACCAGGTGGTCAATACTGAAATCACATTGATTATATTCTTTGCAGCCAAAGGTGGAGAAGCACTATACAGTCAGCAAAAACTAGACTGGGAGCTGACTGTGGCTCAGATCATGAACTCCTTATTGCCAAATTCAGACTTAAATTGAAGAAAGTAGGGGAAACCACTAGACCATTCAGGTATGACCTAAAACAAATCCCTTACCATTATACAGTGGAAGTGACAAATAGATTCAAAGGATTAGATCTGATAGACAGAGTGCCTGAAGAACTATGGATGGAGGTTTGTGACATTGTACAGGAGGCAGTGATCAAGACCATCCCCAAGAAAAAGAAATGCAAAAAGGCAAAATGGTTGTCTGAGGAGGCCTTACAAATAGCTGAGAAAAGAAAAGAAGTGAAAGGCAAAGGAGAAAAGGAAAGATATACCCATTTGATTGCAAAGTTCCAAAGAATAGCAAGGAGAGATAAGAAAGCCTTCCTCAGCGATCAATGCAAAGAAATAGAGGGAAAACATAGAATGGGAAGGACTAGAGATCTCTTCAAGAAAATGAGAGATACCAAGGGAACATTTCATGCAAAGTTGAGCACGATAAAGGATAGAAATGGTATGGACATAACAGAAGCAGAAGATATTAAGAAGAGGTGACACAGCAATCAGAGCAGAAAAAGAAATAAAAGGAATCCAAATTGGAAAAGAAGAAGTAAAACTCTCACTGTTTGCAGATGACATGATCCTCTACACAGAAAACCCTAAAGACTCCACCAGAAAATTACTAGAACTAATCAATGATTATAGTAAAGTTGCAGGATATAAAATCAACACACAGAAATCCCTTGCATTCCTATACACTAATAATGAGAAAACAGAAAGAGAAATTAAGAAAACAATTCCATTCACCATTGCAACAAAAAGAATAAAATACTTAGGACTATATCTACATAAAGAAACTAAAGACCTATATATAGAAAACTATAAAACACTGGTGAAAGAAATCAAAGAGGACACTAATAGATGGAGAAATATACCATGTTCATGGATTGGAAGAATCAATATAGTGAAAATGAGTATACTACCCAAAGCAATTTATAGATTCAATGCAATCCCTATCAAGCTACCAACAGTATTCTTCACAGAGCTAGAACAAATAATTTCACAATTTGTATGGAAATACAAAAAACCTCAAATAGCCAAAGCTATCTTGAGAAAGAAGAATGGAACTGGAAGAATCAACCTACCTGACTTCAGGCTCTACTACAAAGCCACAGTCATCAAGACAGTATGGTACTGGCACAAAGACAGAAATATAGATCAATGGAACAAAACAGAAAGCCCAGAGATAAATCCACGCACATATGGACACCTTATCTTTGACAAAGGAGGCAAGAATATACAATGGATTAAAGACAATCTCTTTAACAAGTGGTGCTGGGAAAACTGGTCAACCACTTGTAAAAGAATGAAACTAGAACACTTTCTAACACCATACACAAAAATAAACTCAAAATGGATTAAAGATCTAAATGTAAGACCAGAAACTATAAAACTAGAGGAGAACATATGCAAAACACTCTCTGACATACATCACAGCAGGATCCTCTATGACCCACCTCCCAGAATATTGGAAATAAAAGCAAAAATAAACAAATGGGACCTAATTAAACTTAAAAGCTTTTGCACAACAAAGGAAACTATAAGCAAGGTGAAAAGACAGCCTTCAGAATGGGAGAAAATAATAGCAAATGAAGCAACTGACAAATAACTAATCTCAAAAATATACAAGCAGCTCCTACAGCTCAATTCCAGAAAAAAAAAATGACCCAATCAAAAAATGGGCCAAAGAACTAGACATTTCTCCAAAGAAGACATACAGATGGCTAACAAACACATGAAAAGAAGCTCAACATCACTCATTATCAGAGAAATGCAAATCAAAACCACTATGAGGTATCATTTCACGCCAGTCAGAATGGCTGCGATCCAAAAGTCTACAAGTAATAAATGCTGGAGAGGATGTGGAGAAAAGGGAACCCTCTTACACTGTTGGTGGGAATGCAAACTAGTACAGCCACTATGGAGAACAGTGTGGAGATTCCTTAAAAAACTGGAAATAGAACTGCCTTATGATCCAGCAATCCCACTGCTGGGCATACACACTGAGGAAACCAGAATTGAAAGAGACATGTGTACCCCAATGTTCATCGCAGCATTGTTTATAATAGCCAGGACATGGAAGCAACCTAGATGCCCATCAGCAGATGAATGGATAAGAAAGCTGTGGTACATATACACAATGGAGTATTACTCAGCCATTAAAAAGAATACATTTGAATCAGTTCTAATGAGGTGGATGAAACTGGAGCCTATTATACAGAGTGAAGTAAGCCAGAAAGAAAAACACCAATACAGTATACTAATGCATATATATGGAATTTAGAAAGATAGTAACGACAACCCTGTATACAAGACAGCAAAAGAGACACTGATGTATAGAACAGTCTTTTGGACTCTGTGGGAGAGGGAGAGGGTGGGATGATTTGGGAGAATGGCATTGAAATATGTATAATATCATACATGAAACGAGTCGCCAGTCCAGGTTCGATGCACGATACTGGATGCTTGGGGCTGGTGCACTGGGACGACCCAGAGGGATGGTATGGGGAGGGAGGTGGGACGAGGGTTCAGGATGGGGAACACATGTATGCCTGTGGTGGATTCATTTTGATATATGGCAGAACCAATACAATATTGTAAAATTTAAAAATAAAATAAAATTTAAAAAAAAAAGAAGAGGTGACAAGAATACACAGAAGAACTACACAAAAAAGATCTTCATGACCCAGATAACCATGATGCTGTGATCACTCACCTAGAGCCAGACATCCTGGAATGTGAAGTCAAGTGGGCCTTAGGAAGCATCACTACAAACAAAGCTGGTGGAAGTGATGGAATTCCAGCTGAGCTATTTCAAATCCTAAAAGATGATGCTGTGAAAGTGCTGCACTCAATATGCCAGCAAATTTGGAAAACTCAGCAATGGCCACAGGACTGGAAAAGGTCAGTTTTCATTCCAATCCCAAAGAAAGGCAATGCCAAAGAAAGTTCAAACTACCACACAATTGCTCTTATCTCACATGCTAGCAAAGGAATGCTCAAAATTCTCCAAGCCAGGCTTCAACAGTATGTGAACAGCGAACTTCCAGATGTTCAAGCTGGTTTTAGAAAAGGCAGAGGAACCAGAGATCAAATTGCCAACCTCTGCTGGATCATAGAAAAAGCAAGAGAGTTCCAGAAAAACATCTACTTCTGCTTTATTGACTATGCCAAAGCCTTTGACTGTGTGGATCACAACAAACTGTGGGAAATTCTTCAAGAGATGGGAATACCAGACCACCTGACCTGCCTCCTGAGAAATCTGTATGCAGGTCAGGAAACAACAGTTGGAGCCAGACATGGAACAACAGACTGGTTCCAAATTGGGAAAGGAGTACGTTAAGGTTGTGTACTGTCACTCTGCTTATTTAACTTATATGCAGAGTACATCATGTGAAATGCCAGGCTGGATGAAGCACAAGCTGGAATCAAGATTGCTGGGAGAAATATCAATAACCTCAGATGACACCACCCTTATGGCAGAAAGCAAAGAAGAACTAAAGAGCCTCTTGATGAAAGTGAAAGACAAGAGTGAAAAGTTGGCTTAAAATTCAACACTCAGAAAACTAAGCTCATGGCATCCAGTCCCATCACTTCATGGCAAATAGATGGGGAAACAATGGAAATAGTGAAAGACATTATTTTGGGGGGCTCAAAAATCAGTGCAGATGGTGACTGCAAACATGAAATTAAAAGACACTTGCTCCTTGGAAGAAAAGCTATGTCCAACCTAGACAGCATATTAAAAATCAGAGACATTACTTTGCCAACAAAGGTCCGTCTAGTCAAAGCTATGGTTCTTCCAGTAGTCATGTATGGATGTGAGAGTTGGACTATAAAGAAAGCGGAGTGCCAAAGAACTGACGCTTTTGAACTGTGGTGTTGGAGAAGACTCTTGAGAGTCCCTTGGACTGCAAGGAGATCCAACCAGTTAATCCTAAAGGAAATCAGCCATGAATATTCATTGAAAGGATTGATGCTGAAGCTGAAGCTCCAATACTTTGGCCATGTGATGCGAAGAACTGACTCATTGGAAAAGACTCTGATGCTGGGAAAGATTGAAGGTGGGAGGAGAAGGGGATGACAGAGGATGAGATGGTTAGATGACATCACCGACTCGATGGAGGATGAGATGGTCGGATGGCATCATCGACTCGATGGACATGAGTTTGAGTAGCCTCCAGGAGTTGGTGATGGACAAGAAAGCCTGGTGTGCTGCAGTCCATGGGGTCCCAAAGAGTCAGAGACAACTGAGCAACTGAACTGAACTGAACTGATTGGGGACCTGGTTATCCAGAGAAGTTTTATCACCATAAGGGCCAGTGAGCCTCACAGCGTTTCCCCTGAGAGAAGCAGGAGATGGGAACTCCCACATGCCACCTTCCTTTCTTCCCAGCCGTGGAAAAATAGGACAAGAGCAGCAGGGACTGGGGTTTACTAAGTAAGACTCTCACGCCCACTTCTGCTCCCAGAGGCTCACAGGCACAAGGGCACACAGTTAGTTAGAGACAGAGTGAAAAACTGAACACATGTTGACTGACGTGACCTAACCTTGGGGCCTCACGTTGTTGTTATTCAGTTGCTAAGTTGTGTCTAACTCTTTTTGACACCATGGACTGCAGCACGCAGAGCTCCTCTGTCCTCCATTATCTCCCAGAGTTTGCTCAAATTCATGTCCACTGAATTGATGTTGTTATCTAACCATTTCATCTTCTGCCACTCTCTTTTCCTTTTGCCTTTAATCTTTCCCAGCAACAGAGTCTTTTCCAATAAGTCATCTCTTCGAATCAGGTGACCGAAGTATTAGAGCTTCAACTTCAGCATGAGACTTTCTAATGAATATTCAGGGTTAATTTTCTTTAGGACTGGCAGGTTTGAGCTCTTTGCAGTCCAAGGGACTCTCAAGAGTCTTCTCCAGCACCACAGCTTGAAAGCATCAATTCTTCAGTATTCAGACTTCTTGTCCAACTCTCACATCCATACATGACCACTGGAAAAACCATAGCTTTGACTATACAGATCTTTGTCAGTAAAGTGATATCTCTGCTTTTTAATATGCTTTCTAGGTTTGTCATAACTCTCCTTCCAAGAAGCAAGTGTCTTTTAGTTTCATGGCTGCAGTCACTGTCTGCAATAATTTTTGAGCCCAAGAAAGTAAAATCTGTCATTGCTTGCCCTTCACAGATCATAGCCTTGTCATGGTGAAGGGGCTTGCATAACTCAGTAAAGCTATGAGCCATGCTGTGCAGGGCCACCCAAGACAGAGGGGTCATAGTGAAGAGTTCTGACAAAACATGGCCCACTGGAGGAGGAAATGTCAACCCACTCCAGTATTCTTGCTGAGAGAGAGGACAGTATGAAAAAGTTGGGCCTTAGGGCTACCTGATAAATCCCTTAGATCCTCAGATGCAAGCCCAGTCTCTTGGCCCTGAGGCCAATTGGAACCTGCCATCCTTCCCCTCCCAGCGAGGGCATCCTCCTGTCCCAGTGGAGGCAGGTGGTTCTCATAGCCCTTCTCATGGTTAGAAGCTTTGTCTGCACTAGGACATCTAAAGGGTCCTCTTATAAGTTTTGCATTTATAGGGAAGATCTCTTCCCTTTTATTTCCAACCAGAAGTCCTTTCTTGCTTCCTCATCCAAAGCACTGTCATTGCTCTCATTTGTCTGAGCAATGTGGCTTTGTGAGAATAGATAAATGAGGTTCCAATGAGGGCTCTTCTGAGTATTTTTGCCAATGAGAAGAGTGCTCGAGTAGGATACTAAGACCAGAAATTAGAAAGAAAAGTATTTTCAGACTTGAACACTTTTTTTTTCTGTATAGCTTAGACACTGAAAACAAAAGTGGAAGACTAGAGACATATCAGGAGAAAATATTTGCAATGTACATGATAGGAAACAGGTTCGTATCTGTAATATAAAGTGAAAATCAGCAAGAAAAAAGGAGCAACACAACAGATAGAACTGACAAACTCAGGAACAGATGCTCAGCCTCCTTAATAACCAAATAAATAAGAATCAAAATCAGTTTCTTTATCAGATTAGCACAAGATTGATCTTTTGCATAAATGATGAGAGTAATTAGAAATGGACATTCATATTGTTGGTGGGAGTTTAAAATAGAACAATGTTTTGAGAGAGCAGTTTGGAATGTCTATCAAAATTTTAACATCAAGTTGTATAGATTAAATATCCACAGCTTTTTGCATGTCAATCATACCTCAATAAAGCAGTTAAATTTAGAAGGAAGGAAGGGAGGGATGAAAGGGCGAGGGAAAGAGGGAAGAAAGAAAGGGAGATAAATAATGTGCTTACTTCCAAGGGAGTCAGGACACAGTACGTGTTCAAGGAGGAGTGAATGAATGAACTGGGGCTGCCACTGCTGTTAATAACAGATTAACACTTTTTTCCAATCACCTAAACACTACAGGAAGAAAATTTCCACCCTATAGCCGCAGTGATATTTTGCAAATCAAAGCCAGCCATATTATTCAACCACCTAAAACTCTCCAATAACAATTAAGTCCAGGAAATCCCCCTGCGGTCCCGTGGTTAGGACTCAGCACTTCCACTGCCGTGGGCCTGGGTTCAACCTTTGGTTGGTAACTAAGATCCCACAAGCCACAGTGTGGCGAAAGAAAAATAATAATGTCAAAAATTGCCACCTCAGCCTTTGAGGCCCTGCCCACCGCTCCAGCCTCACCTTGTAAAACTCTCCCCAGTTCATGTCACTGAGCCCCAGAGGCACTTATTTCCCATTCTGTGATTTCCCACCTCAGGTCTTTGCACATGCTGTGCCCTCCACGTGGAACATACTTCCCACTGCTGTCCTCGCACCAGGTTTCCCCTGCCCTGCACAGCTTGACTGAAATGTGGCATCCCAGGCTTTCCTGACGGCCCACTCCAAAGCCAGCCACCCAACATCAGTCTCTATCAAGCACCCTTTTCGTTTCCCTCCCAACACTTGGCACACTCAGCACTATGTATATGTTTATTGCGTGGGTTTTTTCCATCCTCTGCCCTCATTGGACTGTGGAGCTTCACAAGGGCATAATCATGCCCGCTTTGCCCCTGCCCTTGAATTCCAAGCACCTGGCACAGCAAGACCTCATTAACCATTTAATGAGCGAAGGGATGCCAGGCTCATTAAAGGACCCTCTCGCCTTAACCCCCTCGTGGCTTCCCCATGAAGCTCTGTCTTCCAAGAGACAATGGGTCCTGTCATACCAGGACAAGAGTGTTACAGCCTGAAGGAGAGCCACGCTCCTTGGTGGAAGTTAAATTGGCATTCTGATGCTTGAAAGAAGAGAAGAAATGGCATGAAGTAGCCTGTAGTCTAAGAATATAGAAAACGCAAAAAGCAACAATAGCAGAATGTTGGAGTCCATGGCAACCCCACATGCGGCTCCCCAATGGAAACCAATTCCCATGGGCTGCAGGGTCCTATCTAATCTATCACACAGAACAGAGATTCTGTGTTTTCTGGTCTGCTTCCGAGTAGACTGTCAGCTATCAAAATGGAGACACAAAGATGTTATAGCGATACTGAGTCCCATCACATCTCTTCCATCTGAACACATGCCTGACTTAGAGTCAGCACCCAATTATTTTCTCTTGAAAAGCTGTTAAGTCCCTCATCTTGTTTCTTCCCTTCTTGCAGCCTGTTCTGCAAAACAGGTGAAAATAACTATGTCCAGACCCTTATAGATTTGAAGAGGAGATGAATCCAAACAGGAAGGCATAAAAGTGTTTTTCTTGATAGAAAACCCGCCACGGCATTGATTTTTGTTGGTGTTGATGATGACTGCATTTATTTTGTTATCTCTGCATTATAGGCTGAGTGAGCAAAGATCTTAGATATCCAAAGCAGATCAAGTTTCAAATATCCTTTCCTCTTGCCTTCATAGCTGCACTTGTATTTCCAATTTCTGGTTCTGGCTTCTGAATTTTAGGGGAAAAAAATAAGAATAGACTTTTTCACTTGGAGAGAAAAACCCATCCTTGGATTTCTTTAATTAATAACAGCATCAATGGTTGCCACGTATGGCTCATTTGCTGTGTGCCAGGCATTGTAATATGTGCCTTGCAAGCATCACATACCATTGATGCCAGGACTCCCTGAAGTGGGGACTATTCCTGCTCCCATTTTACAGGAGAGAAAACTGAGTCTTGTAGCAGGTATAGAGCCTGTGCAAGATCACACAGGGAGCAAAACAGCAGGCCCCGCAGCCTGTGTAATGATGAAGCCCATGCTCTTGGTTTGCTTTGGTTTTCATTGTTCTCCTTTGACACGAGCCAGGTCCTATCCCCCTTCTCTTGTAAGCCAGGCTCATCCCAGCAAGGAGGCTCTGATAGGTCAGACCTCCAGAAACCATAGAGTTACTTTCCTGGGTGTGATTCTTCTTTTTCCAGTTGCCTGACTTCATGAGCTCTTCATCAGAGTGGAACTGCCTTTTTATGAGCTCATGAAGAAGTTCTATCACAGAAAACCAGATCTCACTGCAGCCAGCTGTAATTACTGAATTGAAGAGCCCCATAAAGAATCCACATGCAATGCAGGAGACTCAGGAGTTTGATCCCTGGATAAGGAAGATCCCCTGAAGAAGGAAATGGCAACCCACTCCAGTATTCTTGCCTGGGAAATTCCATGGGCAGAGGAACCTGGCGGGCTATAGTCCATGGGGTCACAAAGAGTTGGACATGACTGACACAGCACAGCATACGCAGGGGGAATCCCCAAATCCCAGACTGGTTGGAATGCACTCCACTTTCAGTGGGGCAGAGAGGTTCCTGCCACCTCCCCACCCATTCCTTCTCTTACTCTTTCCCTAACTGTTGCTGTTGTTCAGTCGCTAAGTTGTGTCTGACTCTTTGTGACCCCGTGGACTGCAGCACGCCAGGCTTCCCTGACCTTCACTATCTCCCAGGTTTGCTCAAATTCATGTCCACTGAGTCAGTGATGCCATCCAACCATCTCATCTTCTGTCATTTCCTTCTCCTCCTGCCCTCCGTCTTTCCCAGCATCAGGGTCTTTTCCAATGAGTAGGCTCTTTGCATCAAGTGGCCAAAGTATTGGAGCTTCAACTTCAGCATCAGTCCTCCCAATGAATATGCAGGGTTGATTTCCTTTAGGATTGACTCGTTGGATCTCCTTGCAGTCCAAGGGACTCTCAAGAGTCTTCTCCAGCACTACAATTCCAAGGCATCAATTCTTCAGTGCTCAGCCTTCTTTATGGTCCAACTCCCACATCCTTACATGACTGCTGGAAAAAACCATAGCTTTCCGTAATATTGTCATCTTATTTCCAGCTGCCCCTTTTCTGTCCACCCCAGCCTCTGAGAAAAGCTCATGACAACATCAGAATGTGTCTCCCAACTCTCACACAGAGAAGTTCATTTATCCGAGCCATCACTAATACTTTGATGGTGCGTTCTAAGAAGCCATGCCTGGCCTTCTCCAAGCCATTCAAGCCCCTCAACACTGCTTCCAGGAAAGGGGCCCTTCCCCTGCACAATTTCCTCCCACAACTTCAGATTTCCCCCAGGAGCTTCTGTCAGTCCACAGGAGGGAACATATCGGCGTTTGAAAAGAAGATCCAGTCTCATTCTTACTGGCATCTGAAGTTACTGTGGGCCCCAGAATCCAATTTTGAAATCAAATGAAGTCACACCAAAATTATGGTTTAGTTTGTGAGTTTAGCCCTGCTGGGGAAAGAAGCCAGGAAGCAGCTTGGTGAGAGAGTTTCAAAGCAGTTTTGATGGGTGGACAGTGGCCGAGATCCCTTGTGCTACAGTGTTGGTGGGTATTAAGGAAAAACCAGAAACAATGCACAACCTGGATGAAGCAAGTCAGGGAAAATGAGTTTGGTTTATGAACATTCAGTGCCAGCCTTGGGCCCCTCTGCCCTCAGACCCATCCTCCCCATCTCTGCCCTGTGTCACACACTACATTTCCCAGGGTCCATTGCTCACTTGAGGAACGCCTGAAACATTCAAGTGGAGATATTTAATAGGTAGTTGGTTACGCGGGCTAGAGCTCAGGCATATGGGGTGGGTATATGGAAGAGCATATAGATGATAGTTGAATCGCAGATTGAGCCCATGAGCAAGTGAGAAGAGTCCTGAGGAATTGTGCTTAGAGGAACACGGGTATTTAGAAGCAGGTGAAGTAAATGAGAAAAAGACTGACAAAGAAGTTGGAGGAGAAATAGGTCTTGGAGTTTTAAGAGTCAAGGAAGGAGAGAATTTCAAAGACAAGAGAAGAATTGGTCAGAGGGAAGGCAGTAGCTTTAGAAACTGGATTTTTTTTAAATGTATTTAAATGCTTCTATGAGAGGAACCAGGAGACGCAGCTTTGATCCCTGGGTCAGGAAGATCCCCTGGAGGAGGAAATGGCAACCCACTCCAGTATTCTTACCTGGGAAATCCTATGGACAGAGGAGCCCGGCGGGCTACAGTCCATGGGGTCGCAAAGAGTCGGACATGACTGAGCGACTGAGCATGAGCACGAGCACTGCTCACGGGCGTCAGGGAGGTTCTGCCAAAGGGAAGCCTGTGTAGAAATCTAAGGGCAGGAGGAACGGGAAAGCAGGGGTGACTCCGCTTCCCTCTTTGCCTCGAGCAGCTTCGCTGGAAGGAGATGCATCTCCTCTGTGAGTCCAGCACCAGCTGGGCACACCTCCCTGACTGCGGCTTCCACCAGGAAGACCTCAGCTCCTTGACTCTACTCACACCCTCTTCTTTCTCTTCCTTCCCATCCTGGGGTAGCAGTGTCCTCCAGCTACTGCTGGTCTCTGATTTCCTCACCACCACCTGTTTAACCAACTCCTGAGCTCTCTCTCTTTTACTTAAACACTCAGAGTCATTTCTGTTCTCCTAAGAGGACACTGGCTGATACAGCCACCAATACTGATTAACACAACCCTGAAAATATAAGATTTATAGGAATGCAATTCTTCACAGAAAGCAATGAATACCTGAGACAAGAGTTCAACCCTACAGATATAGGCAGAGCTGATAATCAAGGCCTCCCAGAGGTCAAGGATTTTTTAAAAAACTAGAATATGAAAACAGAAACAGAAAAACACCTTTCCAATCAAATATGAGTGGGTTTTCATATCAAGCCAACCTGGGCTTGAACCCTAGCTCTGCCTTTACCAGCTGAAGGACTCTGAACAGGTCACTTAAGCTTCTTGAGCCTCAGATTTTTCATCTGTAATAAGGGGAGAACCGTACCTGTACTTTATATGGTTGTCTTGAACATAAAGAGGGCATAGGTCCTGGCATGGAGTTAACTCTTATGTAAATACTGGTTCTCTGGACCTAAAAAAATTTATAGTCACCACAAACATACTCTGGAGGTGACAGATCTACCTATGACACTTGCTCTAACATTTTGGTCTGTTATGAACCTTAAAGAAACATGAAAAAATGCCCTCAGCCTTTCAGAAAAACCCTAGTGTCTCTTGAGAAAATTCCAGAGATAAATCATCAGGAGAGGGAATAAAAAAGTTACTTCCTTTAACAGGCAAGTAGCAAGTTCTGGTGAGGAATAATAAAACTTTTGACACATGAAACTTGTTTTATGTAGTTTTAGCTCTGACAGAGATGAAAGAAAGAGAGATTCAGCTAAGACACTTCTGCAAATGCCATCTCTTTGGAGCCAGAGAGAGATTGCTACTGTTTTACAGGTTTGGAAGCTGCCCTGTGGGACCTTACTGCTCAGAATTCTTTAGTCTGTGGTTGCTGTGACAAAATTGAAAAGCCAGCTCTGACTTTCACTTGTGATGTTTAAAATAAACCAAGGAAGGAAAGCCCCTGAGGAAGGATGTCGATTGGGTCTTTTTTGCTTTTTTGTTTCAAATAAACCCCTGCTTATAACTTTCTGTTGCCCATCAGATGAGGGGCTGTCCTGCTGTTTCTGTATCTCTTTTGCAGGGGCATCTGAAATAAAAGCTCAGATAGCTGATCCTCAGGAATGTGAGATGAAAACTCCAATTCTGGTATCTTGATGGATTCCTGGACGGGGTCAGAGATAGCAAATCTCTACACTCTCTACCTCCAGATGCTCCTGGGGAGGTAGCCTAGGAGGGTTGGCATAGCTCAAAGAGATTTGAAACATTCCCTCGCTCAGCTGTATCAGGGATCCTGTTGGGTAGAAATAAAATCATAGATGGCAGAGCCCAAACCACTGCCATTCAGTGGTGTCTGTTGCAAATCCAACAGAAGAGACTTCCTATGTCACATATGTGTCACATGCCTATATGGCACTTGCCTATGTATGCCAAGTAAGGCCCACATGAACAAAACTCACTAACTGTGCAAGAAGCAAGAAGTGAGAGGAGGGGGTAGTGACACAGGATGCTGGGAGACCTTGACTGACATCTCAGCTGCTCCTCTTCCTCACGCTTCAGTCATCAGCGAGCGACCTGCCTCTCTGTCTCTGAGCTTTTGTTTTCTCAGTTGCCATACAAAAATGATAATACTTCTAACAATAATAAGCTGTGGCCCTCACGGCATTGCTGGGAGGATCTAAGGAGAGAAGGAAGAGGAAAGTGTTCGATAACAATAATCATTCAAATGTATTGTCTGAGACTGTTTTCCCCAGAAGCCGACATGACTGAAGTTTTATCTGGAGAGGGGGTGAAGTGAAACAGGGAAGGAAGGGAGCTAGGAAATGGTGCAGGTCAAGAGCTGTGGGCACTCCTGCTGGGTAAATCTGGGACATGGGATAGGATACACCTCAAAGAAATCCCAACTGAGGGGTACATCAGCTGGGTATTTCCTCACTAACTCCCCATCGTTGCTGCAGGCTGATTTGGGGGATGTTGGTTTCATCACACTTCTGGCTGGCCAGCTGCAAAGTCCACTTGGGGAAATCTGGGTGGCCTGTGGAGAATGTGCCCCCAAGTGAGGATGTTTGGGACAGAAAGGTTTCTTAGAATGCAGGACTTTCAGTGCTAAAACAGGGACAGTCCTGAACTTGGAGAGGGCTGGTCACCCTGGAGCTAATCCACCTGAGAACTACCTCCAGGGATATTAACTCTCTAGCACTTCCAGCCTGCCCTGAGGATGGGCGTGCACAGCCCAGCGTCACATGAAAGTCCAGAGGGTGAGCCCCAGATGTTTGCAGTAAGCCCACTTCAGGATGTCAAGGGGAGCAATAGCACCGGCCACGACCCATGGGCTGAGCCCAGCACTGAGCTCCCGTGGCATCTCACTGCATCTCACCACAGCCCTGTGAGCTTGCATAGGAGGAGCCAAGGTGCAGAGAACCACACGGTAAGGCAACGGCAGAGCTGGTCTCAAAACCTGGGATGGTTCATCTCTGTGTGCATTTGGCTAGGCTGTTGTCCCCATCTGTGTCATCAAACTCCAGGCTGGACATAGCTGTGAAGGTATTCTTTGGATGTGACTAACATTTTTTAATTTAATTTTATTTATTTTGGCCACACCGCAGGGCACAAGGGATTCTAATTTCCCAGCCAGGGATCGAACCTACACCCCATGTAGAGGAAGCATGGAGTCTTAATCACTGGACGACCAGGGAAGTTCCTAAATGTGGTTAACATTTAAATCAGTAGATTTCTGGGTAAAGCAAGTTACCCTCCATAGTGGGTAAACCTCATCCAGTCTCCCTCTCTCCCTTTGTCTCAGTCTGTCCCTGCCTCAATCTCTGTCTCTCTCATCTCTAACCTGGTCTGACATCCCTTTAGTCTTTCTGTTGCTCATCCCTCCCATCCTATATGTGTTCAAGCATTCATGCTTCTAACAGACTTTATTCCTGGAATGAGGCTATGTACTATCCCTGGTTTGAATTGTTTCTTGAAAGTCTTTTAACAAGATGTTAAAACAAAACTGTGATTCGTTTTCTCTCCCTCAGCCTCTCTATTCCCCATTCTGGGTCTTTCAATGAGTGATTTCTTTCCCCCGATCCTTCCCAATGGGCAGCTCCCATTAACCTCCTACCCTATCTACCTTTGGTTTTTCTTATTGCCATGTGAAATTTTAAAAAGAAAATGTTACATAACCATGAGTAAGACTACCTTAGTTCATTTGGTTGATCCCCCATATCAGTTCCTAATAGTCTCAGACACTTGTGCCGAGTTTTACTTAATCTTAAATATATTTTAATTTTTCATATTAAAAACCTAACGTAAAAAAAAATCCCTAGAGACAGAGAAACAGAAAGAGAGAGATTGATTCATATTGGGTCTACTTTTTTGGAAAACCTTGACTAGGACAAAGCCTAGTCTAAGTTTAGTTCAGTTCAGTTGCTCAGTTATGTCTGACCCTTTGCGACCCCATGGACTGCAGCATGCCAGGCTTCCCTGTCCATCACCAACTCCCAGAGCTTGCTCAAACTCATGTCTGTCAGCCTCCAAAGACTGCTCTTATACTCTTTGCCACTCTATCATTTGTGAAGTGTAAAGTGCCTCTAACTCCCATGCTCCAGTTCTGCTCTTTAGTTCATCAACTGATAGTTCTTCACAAAGCTCTGCTCTGCCTCTTGAAAATGCAAAAGAGAACACAAACCATGTCCCTTAATATCCATTCATCCCTTCTTCTTTTAGTAATTGAATGGGGTAGGGGGGAGATGCACTGCATGGCTTGAAGGATCCAGTTGGACCCTGATCACTATAGTGCAGAGTTCTAACCACTGGATAGCCTTGGAATTCCCTAAATTCCTTGAATTTTAACTGGGCACATAGTTACCCAAACCAAAGAGTATCCTACCCTTGCAACTAGCTGTGGCCATGAGAATAAATCCTGGCCAATGAGACATGAGCAGAAGTGATTCGTGCAACTTCTGAGCAGTTCCTTCAAAGAGAAGAGGCATGCTCCTGTTCTTTGCTTATTGATGGAATGTAGACATAATGGCTGGACCTGGAACAGCCATTTGAGGATATGAAATGATAACCATGAGTTTGAGGATAGCAAAGCAACAAAGCAGAAAGTGCCTGCTGAGGACTCTATGACTGGGAAACAACCACATCAATCTCAGACTGTATTCTCAGACTTTGAAAGAAATGAACATTTATTATCTCATTTCAGGTCTCCTTGTTACAGTAGCAAAATCTACATTCTAATCAATATAAAGACTCAGAGTAGGAATTGACTCCAGCCGATTGCTTCCACGTCTACTTTTCAAAGTCAGACACAGCCACCCACTTCCTTTTAAATCTACTAATCATAAAAATAAATGACTCATGGCTGGTGGCTCAGAAATCAGAGCAGTGTCTTAATGCCAGAACTTTTTTTAACAGTCAAACTTGGACATCTCCCCTATAGTTGATTAATTGCTTCATGATCTCAGTTAATACCCTCCCAATATCCATGTATTTGCCACATGACTTTGCAGATCCTCCCATCAAGAGGTTGGATCTGCCTCCCCAGCTCTTAAATTGAGGCCGGCCTTATGATTTGTTTTGGCCAATAAAATGTAACTGAAGTGATGGTATGCCAATTCCAAGTCTTTGCCTCTAGAGGCTTTGTTTTCTTCTGTTCTTCCTTGAGACATGTCTTCCTGAGAACAAGGTAGAGTTAGACACTAGATAAAGCAGATATAATTCATCCCAGCCAAGTCCATCCCAAATTACCTACCACCTATGTGACCACAGACAGATGAGAACCCAGCCTAGATCAGCTGAGCAGAGCCCAGACCAGAAGAACCACCCATCCAGTCTATTTTAAATTGTCAACACAAAATCACTTACTAAAAAAACAGCTGTTGTTTTAAGCCACTAAATTTTGGGGTGGCTTGCTACAGTGTAATAGCTAACCAGTATACCCTGTTATTGGAGAAGGAAATGGCAACCCACTCCAGTATCCTTGCCTGGGAAATCCCATAGACAGAGGACCCTGGTGGGCTATAGTCCATGGAGTCGCAAAAGAGTTAGACATGACTTAATAACTAAACAACAACAAACAATACCTTCTTATTCCACGTGCCATTCAAGAGCTCAGAAACAGAGACTTCCCTGGTGGTCCAGTGATTAAGAATCTGCCTTCCGATGAAGGGGACTTGGCCTCCATCCTTGGTGAGAGAACTGAAATCCCACGTGCTGAGGGGAAAACTGAGCCTGCACACCACAACTAAAGAGAAGCCCACACACCACAGTGAAGAGCCCGTGTGCCACAACTAAGACCCAGCACAGCCAAAAATAATAACTAAATGTTTTTAAAAGAGCTGGAAGCTTTTGGTTACCTGCAGGTGGATAAGTAAACAGATAGCGGCTCTTGAGAAGGTTCTTGGCAATATCTAACATTTTAAATGCATGAACCGTCTGATCCAGTAATCCCATTCCTGGAAACAGATCTATGGAAATAGTTGTGCATATTCTGAAATCTAAATACAGTCATCCCTCCGTTTTCACGGGGGATGAGTTCCAGGAACCCTGAGGATACCAAAATCCACAGATGCTCAAGTAGCTTATATAAAATGGCATAATATTTGCATATTACCTACACACATTCTCTCATATACTTTAAATCATCTCTAAATTACTTGTAATACCTAATACAATGTAAATGCTATGGAAATAGTTGTAAATACAATGTAAATGCTATGGAAATTGTTGCTGGCATGCAGCAAATTCAAGTGTTGCTTTTTGCAAGTTTCTGGAATTTTTGTCTGAATATTTTTGATCCAAAGATGCTTGAATCTGTAGAATCATAACTTGCAGATACAGAAGGCCAACTGTGTCAAAGATGAACATAACAGCATTATTTATAATAACTAGACATTAGAAACAATCCAACCATCTGTCAATTGGATAAATTAAATAAATTATGATATAGAATGCAATGGAATGCTATACAGCCATGAAAAGGATGAGATAGGTGTGTATGTGCTGACATAGAAAAGTGTACAAGATATATTAAAAGAAAATAAGAACAATATGCTTAGTATTATCTCACTTACATTATTGGTGTCAAATTTATGTGTGTACATTCTAGAAAAATATGTATTCAGAAACATTTTAAAAATCTGGAAGTAGAACAAACTAACACAATAGTAATTGCTTTTATAGAGTTTAAGGGGAGTTGGGAGCTTCACTTTTTCCTCTACTTTGTGATTTGGATTTGTTTATAAAAATGGGTCTTATTTCTGTAATTTAAAAAATCTCAGGGAGGAACTACCATGGTGATCCAATGGTTAAGACTCTGCTCCCAATGCCAAGGGCATGAGTTTGATCCCTAGTCAGGGAACTAAGATACCACATGCAACACAGCACAACCAAAAAAAAAAATCGCAGAGAAAACTTTTAAGCAGCAACGTCTACAATGAGGTGGTGGCAATGCATTTAACAGTATTTTTTGCCAACTTTTTTTTTTTTTTTTTACCACAAGCTTGCTTTGTTCTTAACTGTTATTTTTCAGGGCAACTGCTAGTTCATATAGCCTTTGAGGCAAATTAAGAAAAGGGCCCCTCTTTCTAAGTCCATTCAGGTGATAAACAGATTATGGGCTGGACATCAACTCCCACTCACTTCTCACCCTTGAGCAGTGAGCAACTTGCACAACCACACCCAGCAACTCTGGTTATCAATGATAGATATCACTGTCTTTAGTGGATTTAGATGGAGTCTGGATTTGAAATAGAAAAGGAAAAAGAATCATTTTTCATTGTTCATGAAGCTACTTGGAAGACAAATGTCTGCACATATATCCACATTGTTATTCTGCTCTGAACCCAAAAGAATAAAATCCATAAGGAGTTCTGAGAGGGTGAAATCAGGGCAGCACTGAGAGTGTTGCTCTACTAATTCATTCTCTACCCAAGTGTACCTACAATAAAAAAGGAACCAGTGGGAAATTCAAGTTTACAGAGCAATCAAATTTGGAAGTGCTTTTTCCAAAAGCATCATTGGTCACCCTAAGATATATTTATAGAAAATTACCTACCTGTTAGAGAGGGCCAGTCTTAGAGAAAGCTCATTTATTATTTATTCATTTCACAAAGATTTTGTGTCTGTGGGGGTGGGGAGCACCTGTGTGCCAGGCATTGTGCTGAGTGCAGGGGATAGATTATGAGTAAGACAAATAGCACCACTGCCATTCCAGATCTTACAGCTTGGTCTATGAATTGAGATACTAACAACATAATCACACAGATACATAATTATAACATGTGGTGGGGCTATGAAGGAAACCAAGGAAGTATTTGAGGTGAATGATCTACTCTGGGGGAGTCAGGGAAGGCTTCCTGGAGGAAGGGACATTTGAGCTGAGGTCTGAAGAAAGTATAGGACTTAACTAGGCAAAAGGAGCAGGGGAGGACTTGCCATCCATTCATTCAACAACATTGTTTTAGTTCCTACTCAGGCCAAGCACTGCCCCAATAGGGAGCAAGGGATCAGATGAAACAAGGGAGTATTTATTCCTCACCTTTTCCTTGCAAAGTTTCCTTAGGATAGTTATGTCCCCTGATCTCAGTGGTCACCCAAGGTGACCTGTTCCACACAGTTCCTCCTTCTGAGTTTGAATAGCCTTTCTTTCTTTTCATTCACCTCAGGCTAAGAGACTAACAGATCTTCTGCTTCAAGTCCTGGGTTCCAGCACTATGCCTAGAAGTTCTTTTATTCACATCTTTCTAACTGGTCCCTTTATAAATAACTCCTCCTTAAATTATCCTGATTTGAATATGCCATGTTTTCTGCTGGAGCCTTGACTGACATGGAAAGAAATCACAAATGACACTTGAATTTGCTGCCTGAGCAAATCCTTTTTCAGAGACGAAGATTTGGAGAAGAGAGGGTGCAAGGTGGGAGAAGGAATCCAAAGCTATCTTTGACATATTATATGAGCTTCCTAATAGACATGCAAGTGAAGATTTAGGCTTATATACAGTTCTTTGGTGTGTGTGTGTGTGTATATATATATACACACACAAGTCTGTATTGCAAGGTAGAGGTTGGGACTAGAGAGTCATACCTGGAAAATGTCGCACACATCAACAGCATTTAAAAACTTAAGACTGAATGAGATAATCAAGAAGGGAAGAGCAATAAAGCGAGCTGAAACAGCATGTGCAAATGCCCTGAGGCAGAAGAGAGTGAGGCACTCTACTTTCAAAGAACTTGGAAATGGCTCATGTGACTGGAGTAGAGAACCAGAGAGTGGCTTTGGGATGAGGCTGCAAGGGTCCATGGAGAGGTTTCAGGTCTTCATCTTAAGAGCTTTGAAAGTCATCAAAATGTTTTAGGTAGACAGAAGCAGGTCAGCATTTCTTTTTTTTTTTAAGATTTTTTTGATGTGGACCATTTTTAAAGTCTGTATTAAATTCATTACAATATTTCATCTGTTTTTAAAATATTATTTATTTGTCTGGTTGTACCAGGCCTTAGTTGCTGCACGCAGGACCTTTGATCTTCTTGTATCATGCAGGATCTTTAGTTGCAGCGTGTGAACTCTTAGTTGTGGCATATGGTATCTAGTTTGATGACCAGGGATCAGACTTGCGCCCCCTGCGTTAGAATCGTGAAGTCTTAGCCACCGGACCACCAGGGAAGTCCCTGCTTCTGTTTTATGTTTTGATTTTTTGGCCACAAGGCATGTGGGATCTTCACTCAGCAACCAGGAATAGAATCTGCACACCCTGCATTGTAAGGCAAAGTCTTGACCACTAGACTGCCAGGGAAGTCCCAAATCAGCATTTCTTAATGATGATGCCAATTAAGGTGTGGAGGATGGATTCAACTTAAGTCTCTGCTGATGGTCTCTGGTGATGGTTTAGTCGCTAAATTGTGTCCAACTCTTTGCAAGTCCATGGACTGCAACCCACCAGGCTCTTCTGCTCATGGGATTTCCCGGGCAAGAATACTGGAGTGGGTTGCCATTTCCTTCTCTAGGGGATCTTCCCAACCCAGGGATTGCACCTACATCTTCTGCTTAGCAGGTGGATTCTTTACCACTGAACCATCTGGGAAGCCCCTCAGTCAGTTCAGTTGCTCAGTCGTGTCCGACTCTGCAACCCCATGGAGAGCAGCACGCCAGGCTTCCCTGTCCATCACCAACCCCTGGAGCTTGCTCAAACTCATGTGCATTGAGTCAGTGATGCCATCCAACCATCTCATCCTCTGTCATCCCCTTCTCCTCCTGCCTTCAATCTTTCCCAGCATCATGGTCTTTTTCCAATGAGTCAGTTCTTCACATCAGGTGGCCAAAGTATTGGAGCTTCAGCTTCAGCATCAGCCCTTCCAAAGAACATTCAGGACTGATTTCCTTTAGGACTGACTGGTTTGATCTCCTTGCAGTCCAAGGGAAGCCCCTAAACAAAGATAAAACTCAGCTAAACATACTATGACAATGACACTAAGATTTGGGCTCCAGAAATGCGGTTTACACAGTTTCTCAGGACCTTTGCATCAAAATACATGCGTGAGGGGTCAGCACTAGAAAATTTAGGAGCAGAGACCCCTCCCCTTCCCAATGTACCTTCTGGAGCCTGCCACGTGGGTGCCGGCATCATCTCTTGCCCCATAAAACTCCCTGATTCAGACATCTCTTTGCCACTCTACCCACTGTTCTCTCACTCAGTTCACTTAGACCAGACAGGATTTTACATTGGAGGGTAAAAAAAAGCCCCCCTGTCTCTTATTCTCCCAAGTCCCAAGGTGGGGAACTAGAGCAGCCCAATGTTCACACTTTCAACTGCCCAGTTGGACTGTAGCAGTAAAACTGGAGAGGTTTCAGAGGAGGCCCATACCAACTGTAGATGTCAGAACTGGGAGGCTCAGGCTATTCCAAAGGCAGAGAGAGAATTGATGGCAGTGAGGGTTAAAGACTGGCCAGGGAGGAAAACTCAGAATACGGTCACTGATCTAGCGGCCAGGACAGGATCCTAAAAGGCAAGGCTTTCAGACATAATCCCAACACCCCACGTTTCCCCAAGCCATTAAAATGCCCCTGGCACCACACAGCAGAGAAAAAAGACATAAGCTATTAAGTTCTGTTTCCATCTGAACAGCAGCAAGATAATTTCCCATCAGTGACCTACACTGAGTGACGGCAGCCACGGCTGAATCGGCAGAACCTGACTCCCAGCTCAGGTAAATGCAAGAAATTGGAGTCATCTGCTACATCAGTGCTTGTTGCAAGTGAGTAGCAAGGGGGCTGCACTGCCAGTCTTGAACCTCATGCTTCTGACTCTCAATTCACGTAGATTCGCCTGACCAGGCAGTGGCTTCTGTGCTTTTGCAGTCACTGTGCCCCCTACAAGTGAAAAGCCACACTTGGCTCAGGAAGCCTTTGCAGTAGTGAAGAAGCTTTCAGGAAATAGATTTTCTAAATCTGAGTTTACAAAAACAGCGAAGGGTGATTATTTGCATTGCAAGAAAATGTTTCTTCTTTTTCAAATGGATTCACAACTGTGTTCCAATAAATAACTATAATCCCCTTGTGCAAGTAAGCTTTGTTTATAGACCATAAACTCTGAGGATAAAAGAATTTTGAAGACCACTAATAGCCAAAATCAAGCAAACCTTCAAATTCAAATAAAAATAACTAAAACTTTATAGCATATCTAACCTTGTGTCAGGCACTAAGCCCTTTATCTATATTTACTCACTTAACCTTGAAATGGCAACCCACTCCAGTATTCTTGCCTGGAGAATCCCATGGACAGAGGAACCTGGTAGGCTACAGTCCACGGGGTCGTAAAGAGTCGGACACGACTGAGCAACTTCACTTTCACTTACTTTAACCTTTGCAAAGTTTTACCTTTGAGATAGAAAAAATTAATGTCCCCATTTTACAGATGAGGAAACTCTCATCATCAATTTGTCAGTCCCAGAGAAGACTTTGATGGGCTCGGGTTGGTCACATGTCCATCCTTGTAGCTGGGGGTCCAGGTAGTATGGGTCACCATAATTCACAACCCTCAGGACCACAGAGCAGAAGTTGGTCAACTACAGCCCATGGGACAAATGTGGCCTGTCTCCTGTTTTTCTAAGCAAACATTTACTGGAACAGTCAATGCATTCATTTGCCTACTGTCTTTGGTTGCTTTCATGCCATGGCAGAGTTCAGTAGCTGTGAGAGAAACTGTATGGGCTGCAAAGCCTAAAATAATTACTATCAGGACCTGCCACAGACAATAAGACAGGAGTGAGCCCCACTTCATGCTTACAGCAAAACCCAGTACTTCTTCTTATTAGATGTATAACTTTAGGCATATCACAACCTCTCTGACCTTTAGGTTCTTATCTGTAAGATAAAAATAACAGTACTTTCTTTTTTCTTTTCTTGCTTTGTTCTTTTTTTTAATTTGGCTTCTCTGAGTCTTCATTGCAGCACGCGGGATCGAGCTCCTTGACTGGAGACGGAACCCAGGTCCCCTGCATTGGGAGCATGGAGTCTTAGGTGCTGGGCCACCAGGAAAGTCCAAACAATACTTTCTTCACAGGATGAATGAGTAGATGGACGAATGGATGGATGGATGGATGGATGGATGCACCCACGCATGCACAGAGGAGCTCATACTAAAACTTCTTTGTCTAACACTTCAATCCTTTAGAGTTAGATTTCATTATGGAAATGGCTAATCTGGAATGAGTTGAATGGGAGACATGCCAGGGAAATGCTCCTGTACAAAAAGTAAAGAGCTTAGTGTAGAGTCATGCACATAGTAAGCAGTCAAGATATGGTAGACCAAAAAAAAGAAAAGCTAGTGGAAACCCCAGGAAAGTGAAGCGGCATTAATAACTTTGTAAAGGCACAGAATGGCTTAGGGCATTTCATCCTACCTCCTCCCTGCTGAGATCATGACACCATTATGCCTCAATCAAGAGAAAATCAATTTTGTCCCTATTGTTTGGAGATGAGAGGATGGTCCCTATCTTGATGTTTGAACACCTCATAATGTTGAGGTACAGCTGCAAGTGGATGCTGACCTAGAATGCACTGGATTGCTTGTTTTGATGGGGAAGGGTGGGGAGGCAGAGGGGTGTTTGTGTAAAGCTGCTGTGGAAACAACTGTTTTCATTCTAACCAGAAGAAATGCTCCAAGAATAACTCTTCCTTAATTGCTCACACAAGGTAGCACACTCATTTTTTAATGGAACATTAAAGACTGAACAGCACTTACAGACAAAACTATAAGTGCTACAGTGCTACATCTGCTTCCTTTCAAGAGCTTCTTACTCTTTGTTGGACTCAGTTGCCTCATCTGTAAAATGGGAAGACAGCACTTCACTTCCATGAAGATCTTCCAGGGGCCTAGACCAAACTGTGCCTCTAATTACTCTTGCCCTGTTTTGAATGAAACACTATTTTCAGGGACCTAAACAAGAATCCCAGAAGCTCATTTACCAACCACTTACCATTAAGCCAGACTCTCTCCTAGGTAATTTACATATATTGTCCCATGGAATCCACACACCCCCATCTGAGAAAGCAGGTGTTGGAATTATCTCCTCTTTCAGATAAAGAAATTGAGGCTTAGAGAGCTGCCCTGCCCTGCCCAAGGCCACCCATAAACTCGGTGGTAGATCCAAGATCTCAACTGGGGCCTGTCTGATTTAAAATCCCACACTTCAGGCTTTTTACACTAGAGGAAATGGAAGCTTCAAAAGGCAACTTACTGTCAAATGATTCAGCAGGAAAAAAAAATTGGTACTGTACTCCCAAGTTTTCTATAACTTTGTGATTATCTCAAATTAGTTTTCTAAATATATATCAAAGAATATCTATCTACTGTATGAGATTTGAGTGTTAAAAAGAGTCCCAGGTATAAAGAAAGTTTTCAATCAATATTAGCAATTATCATTATCAGCATCTTCTCCTTCCTCCTCTGAACCTGAGAAGATAGACCATAAGGCACCAGCCGGCGAAGGTCAGTTAATCTGACCATCTGGGCACCAGCCCCAAAAGCAACCATCTTCTATCAATAAATGGATCTTGCCCCAATACATCAAACCCTTAGCAGCCATTCCCACAGATGCAGCAAAACATTTGGTTTCTTTAGAGCATTTTATTGACAAATAAGTCACACAATCCACCCACAAGTTCTTTTGGCTCAGCCTGCAACACATCTCCTGAATCCAAACATTTCGTATCACCTCCACAGCTAACAGTCTGGAACATGTCCTCATCTTCTCTCTGCTGGATCATCGTAACTGCTTTCTAAGCGGTCTCCCAGCCTTTGCCCTGGTCCCCCTTGCAAACTGTGTATATGTGTGTGTTAAGTTGCTTCAGTCATGTCCAACTCTGCGACCCATAAACTTCTCCAGGCAAGAACACTGGATTGAGATGCCTTGCCCTCCTCCAGAGTATCTTCCCTTGCAGACTACTCTCAACATAGTAGGTGGCATAAACCCACTTTAAAAAGGAAAGGAAAGGAGGGACTTCCCTGGTGGTCCAGTGGTTAAGAATCCGCCTTCCAATGCAGGGGACACGGGTTTGACCCCTGGTGGGGAACTAAGATCCCACATGCCACAGGGCAACTAAGCCCATGCTTTACAACTACTGAGTCCATGCGCTCTAGAGTTGGTGTGTCAAAACTAGAGACGCCCACTGCCACAACAAAGATACCGAGTGTGACAGCTAAAACTCAATGCAGCCAAATGAATACACAAATAAGCACTAAATAATAATAATAAAATGGGAAATACTTTAAAAAAAAAAAGGAAAGAAACCAGATCTCACTATTCCTCCAGTCAAAATTTTCCAGAGATGCCCTCCTTCACTCAGAAAGGAAGCCAGTGGCCTTACAGGAGTCTCCAGGAGGTCATTCTGCCCTCATGATCCCCCAGCCTCATCTCCTCCTGTTCTCCCCCCTGCTCACTGTCCCCAGGCACGCTCTTCCAGAGCATGGAGGCTCCCACCTCAGGGCCTCTGCACTAGCTGTTCCCTCTGTCTGAAATGCTCTTCCCTTCGTCCACACCTCCACCTCCCACCTCCCCACTTTAGGTCTTTGCTCAAAGGCCACCTTCTCAGTGAGTCTTTCTCTGACCCCCTATTTAAAATAGCAACATCCCTCTTCCCAGCACTCCCTGTCCCATTCCCCTATATTTTTTTCCTCCATAAGTATCTTCACCTCTCTACATTTTCCGGTGTTATCTATTTATGCTGCTTATTGGACTATTTATAATTATCATCATATTAGCTCCTTGAGGGCAGAAGTAGTATTTTCACCAGAATATTTCAGCACCTAAACCTATGCCTGAAACATGGCAAATCAATCAATATACATGTATTGAAATATGAATGAATGAAAGAAGGAAAGGGTGTTTTCATGGGGCAGAGGAAAGAAAGGAGAACAAATGTGCACAGGAGCCACACCTGATGATAGGGGCTCTCCAAGGACAGAGTTTTGTTTTCTCTTGGGTCATTCACCAGCTACCCACCCTCTCTGGCCCTGTGGTTACACACACAAATACAGGAAGTGACTGGTTTTTCAAATGAAGGTTCCAGATTGGTGGTTGCCCAAAACAAGCCACTATATGATCCACTAATTCCACTTCTCAGTACGTATCCTGAAAATTGAAAGCAGGAACTCAAACAGATATTCGTACACTCGTGCTCATGGCATCATTAATCATAATAGCCAAATGGTGGAAACAACCCAGATGTTCACCAACAGATTAACAGATAAACAAAATAAGTTCTAACCACGCAATGAAATACTATTCAGCTTTTAAAGAGGAATAAATTCTGATATATGCTACAACATGGATGAACCTCAAAAACGTTTTGTTTACATAAAATAAGCCAGGGACTTCCCTGGTGGTCCAGTGGTTAAGAGTCATTGGCAGGCAGACCACCAGGGAAGTCCAATGCAGGCAGACTATCTCTCTATCCCTCCTCGGGGAATATCCCCCATGCCCCGGAGCAACTGAGCCCATGTGCCACAACTACTAAGCCCACTTGTGTAGAGCCTGAGCTCTGAAACAAGAAAAGCCTCCGCACCGAGAAGCCCAAGCACCATGGCAAAGAGTAGCCCCAACTCATCACACCTAGAGAAAGCACGAGGACAGCAACAAGGGGCCAGCACAGCCAGAAATAGAATGAATAAATAATGAAATACACAGAACAAGCCAGAAACAAAGGGACAAATATTGTGCGACTCAGCTTCCGTGAGGTCCCTAGAAAAGGCAGGTTCGTAGAGGCAGAAAGCAGAAGAGTGGTTACTAGAAGTTGGGTGGGGGAGGAAATGGGAGCTATCGTATAAGGGCATAGTTTTCTATCTGGGATGGTGGCTGCACAATGCTGTGAATGTACATAACACAACTCAATTATACACTGAAAAATGTTTGGCATGGGAAATTTCATGTTATGTATATCTTACCATAATGAAAAATGAAAGTTCACGATTCCATTACACTGGATGTCTCTGGTATCTAGAGTGACATGGATCTATAGTACTGATATGAGAAAACACCAAGATATAATTAAGTTTAAAAAAAAGTCAGATGGTATTGATAACATGAACTCATTTGTATTTTTAAAAATTAGGAGTTTGGGATTAACACACTGCTATATATAAAACAAATAACTGACAAGGGCCTACTGTATAGCACAGGGAACTATACTCAATATCTTGTAATAACCTACAATGGAAAAGAATCTGAAAAAGAATATGTATATACACACATACATACATATATATATAACTGCATCATTTTGTTGTAGACCTGAAGCTAATACCCACTGTAAAAAATACCCAGATAATTATTGGGCCCTCATGTGTACCTGATCTTGCTACTGGCATTAGGATATAGAACTGGGAAACCAAGACAAAGCTCCTAGCTGTCACAGTGCTGGCGTTCTTGTCCATAGTACCTCTGAGAGTGGGCCTGGAGATAAGCAGGGAGAGGGATTTTTTTCCTTTTTGCCTCTCTGTACTGTTTGAATTATTTTACCATGTGTGTGTTACTAAAAGCTACTTTTTATTAAATATATATATATATAAGGGGATGAGAAAGATTCCACTTTTGGACTCCCTTATCATACAAGAATCTCTTCCTGGCTTCCTCTTTGATGCTGTTCAGTCACTAAATCTGTCCAACTCTTTGTCACCCCATGGACTGCAGCATGCCAGACTTTCCTGTTCTTCACTATCTCCCAGAGTTTGCTTGAATCATGTCCATGGATGCTATCTAACCATCTCATCCTCTACCGTCCCCTTTTCCTCCTGCCTTCAATCTTTCCCAGCATCAGGGTCTTTTCCAATGAGTCAGTTCTTCACATCAGGTGGCCAAAGTATTGGAGCTTCAGCTTCAGCATCAGTCCTTTCAATGAATGTTCAGAGTTGATTTCCTTTAGGATTGACTGATTTGATCTCCTTGCAGTCCCAGGGACTCTCAAGAGTCTTCTACAGCACCACAGTTCGAAAGCAATCAACACTCAGACTTCTCATATCTGTACATGACTACTGGAAAACTTAGCTTTAACTATACTTTGTCAGCAAATTGATGTCTCTGCTTTTTAATACACTGTCTAGGTTTGTCATAGCTTTCCTTCCAAGGAGCCAGTCTGATAAGGAAGCCTTCACTGAATGAAGAAGGGAAGATTTCTAGAAAAAGTGAGGGAGGGACTTCCCTGGCGGTCCAGTGGTTAAGACTTCCGCTTCCAAAACAAGGGGCACAGATTCGATCCCTGGTCGGGGAGCTAAGACCCCACATGCCTCGCAGCCAGAAATCCAAAATATAAAACAGAAGCAATGTTGCAACAAATTCAATAAAGCCTTTAAAAATGGTCCATATCAAAAGATATTTAAATAAAGTAAGGGAGCTTGGCAATGATCAAGCCAAGCTTGTTAATGTGGCAGGAAGGTTAGAAGTTCTGATTCTGACATCAGGGAGACCTGGACTTGAGTCTCAGCTGCTTTAGTTCAACATCCTCAACTCTAGAACAGGGGTAATATTAGAGATGAGGTTATACCAAATGGGACTGCCTTGGCTGCCTGGACCAAACTGGAGACGTCAGCTTTCCCAAACTTCTAAGATGCTCCCTTCATTCATTCAACAGAAGTTTCTTGAGAGTGTATGTGCCAGGAACTAAAGTGATGTGGATCTGTGTGTGTGTGTGTGTGTCCGTTGCTTAGTCATGTCTGACTCCTTGTGATCCCATGGACTGTAGCCTACCAGGCTCTTCTCTCCATGGAGTTCTCCAAGCAAGAATATTGGAGTGGATTAGCCATTCCCTTCTCCAGGGGACCTTCCCAACCCAGGGATCGAACCCGGGTCTCCTGCATTGCAGGCAGATTCTTTACCATCTGATCCACCAGGGAAGCCCCAGTGTGGATCTATTTTCAGTGCTAAATATATGATGACAATGTTGATTCTAAAAGCTGCATATACAACGGCTGAATTTTGTATCTCCTCCCCTGACCCTGTCAAATTCTTATGCTGAAGCCCCATCACCCAGTCAGAATGTAACTGTATTTGGAGAGAAGTCCTTTAAAGAGATGATCAAGTTAAAATGAAGACAACATGTGGGACCCTAACCCAATAGGAAGGTGTCCTTATGAGCAAAGAGAGACAGGTATGCACCAGCACAGAGGAAGGGCCACATGAGGACACAGTGAGAAGACGACCATTCATGCCAAAGAGACAGAGATCTTGAGAAAGCAATCTACTGACACTCTGATCTTGAACTTGCAGCCTCCGGAGCTGTGAGAAAATTAATTCCTTTTGTTACCGCAGTCTCCAGTACTTTGTTATGATAGCCTGAGCAGACTAATATAGTTGTAAATAAAGCAGACAGGATATCTGACCTTAGTGAAGTGAAAGCCACTCAGTTGTGTCCGACTCTTTGCGACCCCATGGACTATGCAGTCCATGGAGTTCTCCAGGCCAGAATACTGGAATGGGTAGCCTTTCCCTTCTCCAGGGGATCTTCCCAACCCAGGGATCAAACCCAGGTCTCCCACATTGCAGGCGGATTCTTTACCAGCTGAGCCACAAGGGAAGCCCATCTGATCTTAAGGAGCTTATTATAGTCTAACGCAGTATTCTTGAAAGGCAGGCACCCAATTGCTCCAAGAACATGGGGTCAATTAATGCAAACAGCACAAGTGCTCAGAACACAGGAGTCCTGCAGTCTTTTCTAAAGGGGGGTACACTGTGACCCAAAGAGAAGGTAGGACTTGCCTTGGGTCACAGATTTTGGCTAGCAGTTTCATCGTTTACCCCATTGCTTTAACTGCTTTAACTGACTGAGTTCTGGGATAACCAAGAGTCATAAAGTCTCCACAAGGCACTGGATAGAGATCTTTTTTTAAGTAATTTAAAATGAAAAGTGCTAGGGGCACTAAACAGCAAATCTCACTACTCTCAGAGATGAATGGACATGAACTTTTCCAACTTGAAAAGGGAATAAAATGCAATGTAGCACTATCTGAAGTCTACCAAGAGGTCTGCTTCACTTCACATCAACGAACCTCCCCCCACAAATAAACCCTGTAGGTTTTCCATTTCTGTAAGTAAAGAATCAACCATCTTGAATTTTGAATCAGCAATTTCATATTTGAAAATGTCAACTAAGGAAATAACCCTAAATATAAAGGAGGAAAAATGTAATGCACATTATGCATGTAGAGAAAAATGAAAATCAGCCTAAATGTCTTTTAACTGGTGACTTGGGTTAACATGCTAGTCAGCAGAACATTGTTCAGCCCTAACAATTCATGTTTGTGGCACATTTGTATCATGGAAAATATTTACATCATCAAGTCAAGTTAAAATATAGAAAGTATACAGTATATGTAGTGATTTGTAATTGTGATAGATGAAAACCTAAGCATATAAAAATACCAGTGGAAAATACACTAAAACATTAACAGTGATTGCTTCCATATGTTCTCTCATCTGTATTTTGCAAATTACTTACAATGATTTTATATATATATATATATATACACAATATATAAAACACATAAAGGAACATATATCCCTTTCAACACAGAAGAAAACTAAATTCATTTTTAATATATTTTGTAACATCAGGAAAATATATAGCCTAGATTTTCCCCCCAGAAAATGAGTTTTCTCTTCTGAAGACTCAATGACAATGCCTTCTCCGAATAATAATAATAGTGACAATAATGAACATTAATGCATTTGCTATTATGCCAGGCGCTGCTCCAAGCACCTGACTTGTGCTAACTCACCTGAGCGTTTGCTCACTCACTCCGTTCTGCCTGCACTGCCCTCCTTTTGCTGCCTTGTGCTGCACTCAGTCGTGCCTGACCTTGGTGGCCCCATGGACGCTAGCCCGCCAGGCTCCTCTGTGCATGCGATTTCCCAGGCAAGAATACTGGAGTGGGTTGCCATTCCCCCTCCAGGGGATCTTCCCCACCCAGGGATCAAACCCGGCTCTCCTGCATTGCAGGCAGATTCTTGATCCCCCGAGCACTACCCTCCTTGCTGTTCCTCAAACTCTGTGCTGCCTCAGGGCCTTTGCACTCGCCATTCCCTCTGCCTGAAACCTGCTCTTCCCCTGCTCTTCCTGCACATCCACATGGGTCATTTTGTCCAGGTCTCTACCCAAAGTCACCTCCTTGGAGAGGCCTTCCCTGACTGCATGACCTAGGACAGTGTACACCCTTCCTCCCTAGTCCCATTACTCTGCTTATTTTTCTTCATGGTACTTATCCACCTGACATATTGTGTTGTTTACTTTTTTTTTTAATGGCTTTTTTTTTTGTTTTTCGCCATGTCAGGTCTTAGTTGCAACATGTGGGATCTTTGATCTTCATTGTAGCACATGGAATCGTTTAACCGTGGCATGTGAACCAGTTGCAGCACGTGTGATCTAGTTCCCTGACCAGGGATAGAACCCAGGCTCCCCGCATTGGGAGCACTGATTCTTAGCCCCTGGACCACCAGAGAAGTCTCTTGCCATTGACTATGTTTGTTGCCTATTACCCCCATTAGAGCATCTGCCTGTTTTATCCACTGCTGTCTCCAGCACAGAGAATAAGACATAGTAAGACAAGAATAAGACATACCTATCACATAGTAGGTGTTCAATACAAAGTGAGTAAATGCAACAATCCTATGAAGTAGTTACCTTCAATATCCACATTTTACAGATGAAAAACTGAAGGACAGAGGAACTAAGCTACTTGTTCCCAAGGCTGTACGGTCAGTAAGTGTCAGAGGAAGGGTTCAAAATGAACAGTCTTGCACCAGAACTCACTTTCTTGACCAAAAAATGATCTGAAGTGGTGTAATAACAGGGTACTGGTGAAATGGAACAGATTTTCAGGAAAGACAAGTCAAGGACAGCATAACTTCCATTCACTAAGGATGAAATGTGGGTCTTTGAGCCGGGGAGGGCGGAGAAAAATTAGTTTGTGCAAGTGTAACACACTCAGACTCCTTGATTTTTGGTGTATTCTGGGCTCTGAAAGAACCAAAGCTAATCTGTGGCTAAATGCATACTTCAGAGTGGCCTGTGGCCCAAAAGAAGTAGGAGTTTCCCAAATGATAAGATGTGAACCCTCCAGTGTTAGCAAAAGGGATCATGCAGTGAAGACGTGCCCATTTACAAAATGATCTCCACATCCCTCATCAGGACAACCCTGCAAGTCGGGACTCTCCCCAGCCATCAGCAACGTGAAGACAGAGACCTTGCCTGTCTTGTTTCTGCCAAGTCCCAGGCCCCTCAAGTGACATCTGGCAGACAATCAGTAAACAATGAATATCGAAAGTGGAATGAATATTAGGAATGAGAAAACGGAGGCTCAGAGAGGAGACGCCACCTTTTCAAAGTCACTCAACTGGTAGCCAGGTGTTTCATTTGACTCTTCAGTTCTCCAGGGAATATCATTTCTTCTACCAGAACAAGGATAATTCAAACTGTCAGACCTCACTGTGCACTTGCTGGTTTTAAAGCAGAAAAGAGGGAAGCTCCCCTAACGTGTCTTCACTTACAGAAGTTTAAAACCTACAGTGTTTATCTGGAGGGGTCTTTGATGCAGAGTGAACCAGATCTCTTGGTAGACCTGAGGTAGCGTGTGGTGGCCACAAGAAAGCAGAGCTCAGATCTCAGAGAGCAAAGCTGCAGAGTGTGATTGGCTGACTGCCTCCAGAGAACCCGAAGACCCATCTTCCCAGGGTTGCTCCCAACCTCTGACTGAGAATGGCAAAGGCAGGACAGCTGGGCCACTCAGGATAGACACAGGGCTCTTGGGGGTGCATCTCTATTCTGGGGCTCTCCAGAAGCCTGGCTGAGATCTTCTCAGGGCCGCACTGGGGTCTCAGGCTCTTCCAAGGCAACCCTCCTTCCTGCCCCTCCCTTTTCACAGGTGGCAGACCCACCTCACACTCTATTCCTGCTCCCTCTCCTCTTCATCCTTCACAGGCCCTCACCCCCATAACTCTCCTAACATCTGCTTCCTGCAGGACCTGAACAGGCACAGATGGAAACCTGATCCATCCAACAGGCTTTTGAAGGATTCTGGGTAATTGAAGTGGGGTAGATAATGACACTGCTCCCCCCAAGATGTCCACATCCTAATCTGTGGAACCTATGGTCCTGGAGAAGGCAATGGCACCCTACTCCAGTACTCTTGCCTGGAAAATCCCATGGACAGAGGAGCCTGGTGGGCTGCAGTCTATGGGGTCGCTAGGAGTCGGACACGACTGAGCGACTTCACTTTCATGCATTGGAGAAGGAAATGGCAATCCACTCTAGTGTTCTTGCCGGGAGAATCCCAGGGACGGGGGAGCCTGGTGGGCTGCCGTCTATGGGGTCACATAGAGTCGGACATGACTGAAGTGACTTAGCAGCAGCATGGATATGGTACCTTATTTGGCAAAAGAACTTTGCAGAGATGATTAAGTTAAGGATCTTGAGATGGAAAGAAAATCTATTAGTATCTGGACTTTTCAGGTGAATACAATGTAATTACGAAGGCCCTTATAAGAGGGCGGAAGGAGGTGGAGGACTCCCCTGGGGGCCCAGTGGTTGGGACTTGCCAATGCAGAGGATGCAGGTTTGATCCCTGGCCCCAGAAGATCCCACATGCCATGGAGCAAATAAGCCCATGCACCACAAGTACCGAGCCTGTGCTCTAGAGCCTGCAAACCACAAATACTGAGCCCACACGCTGCAACTAATGGAGCCTGGGCACTCTACAGCCTGTGTTCTGAAACAAGAGAAGTCACTGCAATGAGAAGCCAGCGCACTGCAATAGAGTAGCCCCCGCTCACTGTACCTAGAGACAGCCCACGCGCAGCAGTGAAGACCCAGCACAACCAAAAACAAGTAAATAAATAAAAACTCAAATTAAAAAAGAGGGAGGCAGGAAGTCACACAGAAGAGAAGATGCTGTATTGCTGGCTTTGAAGATGGGGGAAGGAGGCAGGAGCAGCCTCTAGCAGCAGGCAGAGGCAAGGAAAGGATTCTTCCCTGAATCCGACAGAAAGAACTGGCCCTGCTGACACCTTGATTTCAGTCTTCAGCATGAAGTCTTTGATTTCATCCTTCTGACCTCCAGAATTTAGGAGAACAAATTTGGGTTGTTTTAAGTGACTAAACTCATGGTCATTTGTTACTGCAGCCATAGGAAAGTCATACAGTGATGAAGTACAAGGGAGTAGCTGGATTAACAAAATGTTAAACCCAAGCTTTTTGATCACACGAGGCTTTGGCATCCTTAAGGCATCTTTAACGAGGCCATATTTCAATGGTCTTGCTGTTGACCAAAACACATGATATTGTGATTAAAGCATTCGATCTGTGTCTGACAGATTAACAATACTCTCCGCAGGATGGATGACACCGTTCATGATTTATTTTGCCTCGGGTTCTTTGAAGCAGTTCAGCCCCCAGAGAATGAATGTATCTGTTGATACTTCCAATGTCAAGGTCATGAGACAGTCCTGGCATCAAATTCCAGTTCTGCCCCTGTTTATTAACTGTGGGAACCTGGGCAAGTCATCTCAAAAGTCATATGGTTTCACTCTATCGTAGTCACAAGCTTGCCCAGATTCAAAGGAAAAGAACATAGACATTGGCACTCAAGGGAAAAGGCATCAAAGCCACACTATAAGAATATGTGGGCTTTCCTGGCAATCCAGTAGTTAAGACTCCCGGTTCTCAGTGCAGGGGGCCTGGGTTCAATTCCTGGTCAAGGAACTAGATCCCACATGACACTCAGTGCAGCCAAAAAGAAGATGTGAGATGGAAGATACTGTTGTGACACTTGAAAAACGCAATCTGCCACAAGATTCTCGGGTAAAGGTGACCCTCTCCCATGGTCATCATTCTGGTTCCATGCCCTTTGCCTGGCTTAGGCATGTGATGTGGTTCTAGCCAGGGAGTTGTGGGGAGAAGCCTGCTGGGGTCTTCAGAGAAGGGTATGTTTTTTTACTTTTAAAAAGAGACACATAAATGAAAAATGGAATTTCTTCCATGACTGGATATTAAACTGCATCTGAAAATGACATCTAGAACTGGAAGAGCCATCTGGTGACCATTAGAGCTGCTGCCATAAGGACATTAAGATATCAGAGGAGACATATGAAAAGAACATCGGTCCTCGGTGAAGTTAACAAGGTACTGAATTAATCCTGGAGTCACTGTTACTTGAGACAATAAAATTTTTCTTATTGTTTAAGTCAGTTGAATCAGGACTTTTTTTTGTCCCAATAAAAGCATCCTGAATGATAAAAATAGCTACCTTTTCATTGAGCATTTACTATGAACCCACAGCACACAGAAACATAATCTCTTCCACTGGGCTAACTATTGTACATTTGTTATCAAATTTAATTTTCACAGCAACCCATGAGGCAGGCACTGTTATCAACCTCATTTTACAAAGGAAGCTGAAGCTCAGAGACAATATGAAAACTGTCCGGTGTCTCCCAGCTAGCGGCAGAGCTAGAATTCAAACTTAGGGTGGGTACTCTTGTATTTTACCAGTCTTCTATAAAACTGCCTCCCTTAACTGTCCACAGGCTGTCTGCTTCTTCCATTCAAAACCCCACTCCTATTTACAAACTGATTGAGAGAGCAGCTGTTGCAGCCACAAACTTATGAATCAGATCTACTGGAAGCAATTGCAATCTTCGAACAATTCCACGAAGATACTGAAGAGCCATACTACGAAATCTAAACCAGATGTGATTTACCCCCAAGGATGTCAATTCAAGCTCCAGCTGGAGGGGAAAGATGAAATTTGCGGAGCAGAGCTCTCTCTGCTTTGAAACATCCTACACCTGCCTCGTCAAAAGTGAGATCCCAATTTAGTTCCAGCACTGCTTGCAGAATTTGTTTTCAGTTGTGATAACAGTCTTAAAACATAGTTCAAGTGCTTTGCTCAAGCGTTTAAAAGCACACCTTTCAGAGAACAATAAGGCTCTCTGGCAATAAACCGAGTAGACCCATGATGTGCTCGGATGATCTATATCCAGAGAATCAGGAAAAGCTGCATAGATAAGAACGTCATTTGGCAAAACCAAAGAAAGTTGCAGACATTTAATGAAATCAAGTGAACTAACTTCAAACGAGGCAGAAACATACATAATAATACTAGACAATATGACCCTTTGTTATGGAACCAAAACAATCAAATTGTGTGTGTGTGCCCAGTCATGTCTGACTCTTTGCACCCCCATGAACTGTAGCTCACCAGGCTCCTCTGTCCATGTGATTTCCCAAGCAAGAATACTGAGTGGGTTGCCACTTCCTTCTCCAGGGGATCTTCCCAACCCAGGGATCAAATCTGGGTCTCCTGCATTGCAGGTGGATTTTTTTTACCACTGAGCCACATCAAGGGTGACATTAAAATTAGTGATGCCTAGTGGTTTAATTCAGTAACAGTCATTTCAAACTCTGAGCCTTGTAAGCCTCACTTCTGTAACTCTCACAATATCTCCATGTTTGACTTACGGGTCAGAACACTTTAGGTTAAATCTGAACAAACCTCTCACCCTCCCCGCCTAAAACAATGGAAATTTATTGTTTCTGGAAAATAAAATGACCAGGAGTCTTTTGCTTCAGGTAAAGCTGGATTCAGGCACTCAAATGAGATGGTCAAGACTTGCTCTCTCCCCAGATCATGATTCTGCTTTTCTCTGTGTTGACTTTCTTTTCAACCAGGGTCCCTCTTTGAGGTAAGTCCCCCCAGTTACTTAGAGTAGCATCAGACTTTTACCTATCTATTCTAAAGAGTGAGTCTTTTCCCCACTCATGCAAGTTTTTTGTGGATATTCACTTCACCTACACAGCAACTAAAGCTGAGGATGAGTAAGGATTGAGAAAAAGCTGTTGGAGATGGTGGTTTGAGGATCTTTGATGGACTTTAGAAGACTGAGCTAATGTTGGAAAGTCCCTGGTATGTAGGAGATGCTCAATCAATGTCTGTTGCCCACTGCATACAGTAGGTGCTCAATCAATGTCTATTGCCCCACTGCAAACAGTAAGTGCTCAATCAGTGTCTGTTGCCCACTGTAGCAGAGACTGCAGTGCTCATCCATATCCCCTAGAGACTCATCAGATGGTGTACCCTTGTGACTTTGCACCAGAGGCTTTCTCCTGGCCCACTTACAGGACAAGTCAGAAGTGAAAGGGAGTTAAATGTGTCAAGAGTAGCCCACTCAGTCAACAAGAGCTTGTGCTGGAGGGTAAATACCGCAACTGCCTTGTCCCCTCAGATGGAACAACTCTGAGGCTTGCTTTCCACGCTGTTTCCCAGAGTTCCCAGCCGAACTGAGCTCTAAGCTCAAATCACCTACAGTGGTATCAGGTTTAATACTGAATGAGTAGGACTGTCAAACAAAATACAGGACACCAGTTAAATTAGATTTTAGATAAACAACAAATAATTCCTTAGTATAAATATACCCCAAAATATTTCATGGAATATACCTAATACTTATACCTAATACCAATACCAATACCTAATACCTAATACCAATATACCTAATACCTAGTACTTAAAAATGATCTATTGTTAGAAATTCAAGTCTTGGGACTTTCCTGGTGGTCCAGTGGCTAAGACTCTGGGCTCCCAGTGCAGGGGCCTGGGTTCAATCCCTGGTCAGGGAACTAGATCCCACATGCTACAACTGAGACCCTGGTGCAGCCAATAAATAAATAAATATATCTTTTAAAAAAAGAAATTCAAGTTGAACCCAGTAGCCTGTGTTTTTATTTGCTAAAGCTGGCACATCTCTAAATGTATGACTTTGGACAATTTAACCTCTCTGAGCTTCAGTTTCCTCATCTGCTGGATAGAGATAAAAATTCCGACCTTATCAGGTTATTATAAGAAATAGAAAAACATACTAAATGTATGCTGTGCTGTGCTTAGTCGCTCAGTCATGTCTGACTCTTTGTGATCCCATGGACTGTAGCCCACGAGACTCCTCTGTCCATGGGGATTGTCCAGGCAAGAATACTGTAGTGGGTTGCCATACCCTTTCTCCAGGGGATCTTCTCAACCCGGGGATTGAACCAGGGTCTCTTGCATTGCAGGTGGATTCTTTACCAGCTGAGCTACCAGGGAAGCCCAGTAAATATGTAGTACCTATCATACAGTAGGCACAAAACAAATGATATTATATAGATAGCTATATATTATAAATATATGCCTAAATGTAAATATATTATAAATATTTACTGGAATTATATATTCAGGGATTTAAATGCTGTGTTTGTGATTTATGAAAAGAAAGTGAGATCCTTGAGAGCAAACGCTGTCTGTCTCATTCATTACTTCCTCTCCTACATTAAGCAACCAGCAGGGAAGAGCGTGTGCATGCAAGCCAAATACCCTGGGTTTGAGACTCAGCTCCATCATCTACTGGCTGTGCAACCTTGAGCAAGGCACTTAATCTCTCTTTGCCTCCATTTCCTCACCTGGAAAATAGTAATAATATCAAACCTATGTGTAGGTTCTGTAATCATGTATGAAGTGAGAGTTGGACGATAAAGAAAGCTGAGTGTCAAAGAACTTGATGCTTTTGAACTGTGGTGCTGGAGAAGACTCTTGAGAGTCCCTTGGTCTGTAAGGAGATCCAACCAGTCAATCCTAAAGGAAATCAGCCCTTAATATTCATTGGAAGGACTGGTGCTGAAGCTGAAGCTCCAATACTTTAGCCACCCGATGCGAAGAACTGACTCTTTGGAAAAGACCCTGATGCTGGGAAAGATTGAAGGCAGGAGGAGAAGGGGACACCAGAGAATGAGATGGTTGGATAGCATCACCGACTCGATGGTCATGAGTTTGAGCAAACTCCAGGGGTTGGTGATGGACAGGGAAGCCTGGTGTGCTGCAGTTCATGGGGTCACAAAGAGTCAGATATGACTGAATGAGTGAACTGAACTGATGTGTAGGTTATTGCAAAGGTTAACTGACTTAATAATAAAAGTAGACTGCTTAGTGCCTGGCTGTGTTATGTGCTCACCTAATCCTGGTTGAAAGAATGAGTGAATTAATGAAGGCAGCTGTACTTTGTCACATCTCAGTCCACACAAAAATCCACTTATCTGTCTCAACAGTATAATCACAGAGCTCCACAATCTCTAGCCTTTCTCTGGCGTTAAGGTTTTAAACTCCATATTCAAATGCATCTAACACACCCCTCTGTGATCCAGGTCACTTAAAGCCTGCTGTTTCAAGCAGCAGCTAGAATCCTGAAAGAGGTTCACCAGAGTAAACAAGCAAGCAGTAAATTTACTTGTAGCTTTGAATTTAATAGAGCTGAGATGCAGGCTGGCTGCAAGAGGCAAAAATTAAATGGTGACCTTTTCAAAATTTGCTTTCTCTGATGCAAATGCTAGCCCATGGCTGCAACCAGACATTTATCATGTCTGGTTAGTAGATTTATAATCAGACAGTTCTAAATGTACAGAAAACAGAAACGTGCTCTAATTTAACTGTACTCAGACCTCTTTCTTAACCAAGCTTCTCAACGTTTGACTGTTCGATATAAGTCAGCCACTTTCCATGCCCCAGACACACAAATACCCCATTAAGAATGACTGCATTTATGCTATAGTTACTTTTTTCCACCACCTCTGCTGGAAAGCTAGGGGGAGGGAGGATGCTAAAGAGGAGAAACCGGCAAAGAAAAGCAGAGAAAATCTGGAGCACTCAGAAGGAGATATCAGCGACTAAAGGGGTCCCACTTGTCCTATTCATCATTCTTCATGCTCCCGCACTCCATGCCTGTTAGAATATTTTAGGAGGGTATTGAGATTTGCAAAGGGTATTAAGTTCCATGGCCACAATCCCCTATCTCCGCAAAACTTGCACGCATTCAGATTTCTGTGACAGTTGATTCAATCAAAATTTAGTGAACTAAGCATCTATAACTCCAAACTAGGATGCTATTCAATTCAAATAATATGTATTGGGCATTGAGTGTCCCATGATAACTATCATGAGAAGAGAGAGGGAAGAGTGAAAGGGAGGGGAGGTGAGATAGGAGGGCAGGTGAAAAAAGAGAAAAGGGAAAGAAAGAGAGACAGTTAATGAGCATCTGTGTCCTGTGTCATGTGTAATGAGGCTGTGTGGTGCAGTGGTTAAAGTCACAGCCTTCAGCCAGAGTCTGACTTTGAGCCCCTGTTCCACTGTTCTCCAGCTGTGTGACCCCTGATGTATTACCAAACCTCTCTGAGCTTCCATTTCCTCAAATGTAAAATGGAGGAAATTGCCCAGAGTTGTTTGAGCCACTGTGAGGACTCACAAGTCAGTACCCAACCAGCGGCAGATGTTATCACTGTCAGCAGGTGTCATGCTGAGTGCTTCTGGGTTCTGTCTTCACCTAACCCTGCAGCACAGGGTCAACACAATGTGTGTGGATCTGGTTGTGGATCTGGTTATGGAGCTGATCCTCAGGACTTAGCTCTTCTGTGTGCTCCAGCCATTTCCAGCTGCCAACGTCTGCATCTTTGGGGGCTTTTGACAGAACCACTGAAGCCTCTCTGGCCAGCAAGCAGAGTGGATGTACCCGGGTGTCAGTCCCACCCCCACCTAGAAGGTAGCCTTCTGGAGACCAGCTTAATGCTGCCCCCGTATTGGCTAACTTCCCTTCCCAGTATCACTCCTGTACTCTTCTGGCACCACTTGCACAGAAATTCTTGCCTTGGGATCAGTTTCTTAACAGAGGCTCAGAGAGGTTAGGGCAATTGCCTGAGGACACATAGCTATTAATACGGGTGGGGGTGGGAGGAGGGGAGGGTGGTTAAACTAGAAGAGTCTCATTCCCTAAAGGCTGTGATCATTTACCATCTGGTCTTCTTAAAACTAACAATATGCCAGTGCTTAGGGATGGTGGCACCCATTAAGAGGAGTTTTCCTGCAATGAACAGAAAAGGCTGCCAGCCCCACCCATATTCTCCTTGATCCACTGATGACACATGGCACTTTCTCTAACATCGCAAGTCTCCTCATCTCAGCTTCATAGGCAGTATGGCAATGTGTGGCATTCTCTCTCTGGGATATTTGAATAGAGGATTCAGGGAGCATTTCCAGACACCCAATTCCCAAAACACTGAGATGTGGTGTTTAAAAGAAGAGTCCTGGGGATAAAATTCAGTGGGGCAATTCTGGATTTGCTAACCTCCTCCTGGAGCTTCACAACACCATTAATGTATTAAACACTATGAGAAATTCTGCAGTAAACCACCTTGCTTAACCCATTGTTTTCCAGGCTTATTTTGACTATGAAATCTTTTGGGTTATCAATTATCAAGATCTCAGTAGAGTCTCTTCAACAAGTGGTGCTCGGAAAACTGGACAGCAACATATAAATCAATGAATTTAGAACATTCTATAATACCATATACAAAAATAAATTGAAAATGGATTAAAGAGCTAAATATAAGACCATATACCATAAAACTCCCAGAAGAAAACATAGGCAGAACTTTCTTTGACACAATTCATAGAAATATTTTTTTGATATATGTCCTGAAGCAAAGAACATAAAAGCAAAAATAAACAAATGGGACCTAATTAAACTTAAAAACTTTTGCACAGCAAAGGAAACCATTGACAAAATGAAAAAACAACCTACCGAATGGAGAAGATATTTACAAATAATATGACCCATAAGGGATTAATATCCAACATATAAAAACAGTTCATGCAACTCAACATCAAAAGCCAAACAACCCAACTAAAAAATGGGTAAAAGAACTGAATAGACATTTTTCCAAAGAGGAAGTGTAGATACTCAACCCTGCTATTCACCAGGGAAATGCAAATCAAAACCACAATGGGATATCACCTCATACCTATCAGAATGGCTACCATCAAAAAGAACACAAATAGCAAATATCAGTGAGGGTGTGGAGAAGAGAACCCTCATACACTGCTGGTGTGAGCGTAAATTGATGCAGCCACTGTGGAAAACAGTACAGAGGTTTCTAAAAAAGACTGAAAACAGAACTACCATAGGACCCAGCAATTCCACTCCTGGGTGTATATTTTAAAAAATACTAATTTGAAAAGATACATGCACCCCAATGTTCATAGCATCATTATTTGCAATTACCAGATGTGGAAGCAACCTAAGTGCCTATTAACATATATTGGAGTACTACTCAGCCATTAAAAAGAGGGGAACTTTGCCATTCACAGCAACATGAATGGACTTGGAAGGCATTATACTCAGTGAAATATGTCAGATAGAGAAAGACAAATATTGTATGATATCACTTACATGTGGAATCTGAAAAATACAACAAACTAGTGAATATAAGAAGAAAAAAGCAGATTCACAGATACAGAGAACAAACAAGTAGTTTCCAGTAGGGAGAGGAGGAGGGGAAGGGCAATATAAGGGTACGGGAGCAAGAAGTGCTATTAGGTATAAAACAAGCTACAAGGATATACTGTATAACATGGGGTTGTACAGTCAGTATTTTATAATAATTGCAAATGGAGTGTAACTTTTAAAAATTATGAATCACTATATATACACTTATAACATGCAAAATTGTTTACCAGCTATACCTCAATTTAAAAAGATAAGAGGAAAAAATAAATACATAAAAACAAAAATTTTTAAAGATTCCTACAGAAACTAGTGTTCCACAGAACATATTTTGGCAAATAGTAGATTATGGATTGATCATAGATATATAGAAGCCTTCATCTTGCTTGTTAAGCAGGATCTAATTAGCGTGAAAAGTGAAAGTGAAAGTCACTCAGTGTGTCCAACTCTTTGCAACCCAATGGACTATACAGTCCATGGAATTCTCCAGGCCAGAATACTGAAGCGCGTAGCCTTTCCTTTCTCCAGGGGATCTTCCCAACCCAGGGATCGAAACCCGGTCTATCCAATTACGTGGATGGCTATTAATCAGCATATGTAGATCTGGCCACTGGGATAAGATGTGAATAGGTTTATGGTGCCAATCAGCCAACGCCAACTAGATCCATCAAGGATTATCACGGTGCCAGTTAGCAGGTACTTACTGTCTATATCATAAGATGCCAAGAATTTGAAAGGCTGTAAGAGAACCAAGTAAACCCCTGGAAAGGATCATCAACAACTGTCTTCAGGTCCATTTCATCACCACCCTTGCTATTGATCATGGTTGTGTGATAATGGTGAGGTGGTTGAATAGAAAGGAAAATGGAATTTATTTACAGGGCAACAATGGAGAAACATAGAGAACAGACTTATGGACACGGGGAGAGGACAGGAGAGGGTGAGATGTATGGAAAGAGTAACATGGAAACTTACATTACCATATGTAAAATAGATAGCCAACGGGAATTTGCTGTATGGCTCAGGAAACTCAAACAGGGGCTCTGGATCAACCTAGAGGGGTTGGATGGGCAGGGAAATAGGAGGGAGCTTCAAAAGGGAGGGGATATATGCATACCTATGGCTGATTCATGTTGAGGTTTGACAGAAAACAGCAAAATTCTGTAAAGCAATTATCCTTAAATAAAAAATTAATTTTTAAAAAAGAAAGGAAAACGCAAAAACTAATGTAAAATGAAAGAGGTCTGGCTAGATTAACTACGGCCCTTAATAGAAAACATCTGCTGATCCCTGATCTACTCTGTCATATATTTTTTCTCCAACTCATTGCACTCAAGTAAAGTTATCATAAGGAAGGATTTCCACTATCACCCCCTCCACCACAAAGAAAGATGGTATATCATGACCGTAAGTGGAAAATCAACACTCACCAAAAGGCAAGGAAGAAAAAAATGTAAAAACAATGGAAACAACATGATATTAAGCTCTAGCCAAGCTCTGTTACTTGCCCAGGCTCCGAGTCCGAGCCCCGCTGCCTGTTTGCTAAAGACAAGGATTAGAGACAGTGTTGGGAGCCGACGGCACCCAAC